>NC_140029.1:41700529-43011362 GCF_963513975.1 Fringilla coelebs
CCGAATTAGTCACCGACCCTTTGTTTTGATGTTACAGCCCTTCTTTCTCCCGTGCGACGCTGCAGAAGGACTTGCTGGGCTCTGTGGGACAAGCCACCTGCACTTCCTTAGCTGTAGGGTATTTTTGACGCGCGTGGGCAGTAACTGCTGATCCCAAGTGCGGGAGAGCATCGGTAGAAGCTGCTCGTTTATTTCGGGCTGATGAAGAGCTTACCTCTCGGGGAAAAAAAGGGTGTCTATTAACTGTTTATTAATGCGTCTTAATAACCGAAATTATCTCAATGGCATAGAGCTCGGGAGTAAGAACCATTAAATCTGTTCATGTTCTAAGAGGGATCAGCCTGAACAGAAATCAATTAGCACCGCAGACAAAACCAAGCCCTTCTAAAGACAAGTGTCACTGCATTTTCAGCATACTTCGGGAGTTAATCGTTAGCGCCGACCCCGTTCCTTCCTACGTTGAAACATTTCAGCATGAGGAGGCGCTGACAGCCCTCAGCGGGATAACCTTGGGAAAGGTCCCCATCACCAGGAGGGAGTTTTCCCTCCTTGGCCCTCCGTTTCACACCTGCTGAGGAAATCCACACAATCCCATGCCGCAGGTTGGGGCCAGCACCGGGGTTGGGCTGGGATACAAACGTATCTCTCCGCATCCGCCCCGCCTGCCGGGTGAGCGTCCCGGGGGGAGACGGGCCCGCCCCGCCGGGGCTGGACACGGGCTCGGCGGCCGGACCGTGTCCCTCGCCGCTGTTCGTGGCATCCTTGCGCCGGAGCAGGTGGCACAGCAGGGCAGCGCCGGGCGCACCGCCCTTGGGCAGCCCGAAGAGGCGGCTGCGGGTCTGTCCCCCGCACAGAGTGACTTTGCAGCCGGACCCCCCCCGGCCCCAGTCTTCAGCCTTCCCTGGCTCTGTCAGAGCAGCTGCCCGCGCTGTGGCAGCCTGACTACAAGCGAATCGTCCTTGTCACCCTCCCCTCCCTCCCCGTGCTGCTGCTCACCCTCGCACGACCCCCCCGCTCCCCGGCCTCGGTAGCGGCTGCGCGGAGCACCGGCGGCCGTGCATCACCCCGAGGCGGCCGGTGCTCTGTCACCGCCCGGCGCGCCCCTCTGGCTCCCCACCTGCCTCCCGCGGCCTCCGTGCCAGCCCTGGCCCCCCGAAGGCCACCCCGGCGACAGACCGTGCTGACCCAGGAATTTCGAGGGGTGTCAGGGGAAGCTGAGGACAGAGATCTGTGGGTCTTCGCTGATCGCTGTGGGGTCAGCTGAGGGTCTCCGGACTGCATTCAGTGTCTTGGGGTTCCTCCTTCGCCGTGCCGCGATGGTGACCCCCGCCCTGCCTCGGGGGTGCCGCGCTGCCCCGACTACAAGCGGCGAACCCTCACTCCTTCAGGGGCTGCAGCTTGGATGGGCTTCGTTTATTTTCTAAGAAATAAAAAAAAAAAAACAATCAGCAAAACCCTAACCCAGCCTTGTAAAGGAGGGCACGCAACTTTGGGATTTCTCCCTGTGGAAGCTGTTGAGGATTTTTAATAGCTCAAGTCAAAGTTGGAAGCCTAAAACCATGGGAGCAGGTCAGGAGAACCCCGGCTATGGCACGCTAGCTGTGGGTCCTTGGAGTTGTTGGGACTCCTCACAGACCTGATCTCTGCACTGCCAACCTCTAGCCTGCCTACAAGCACCTAGGATGCTAATTCAGGCAAGCCCCAGTTTTACCCCTGTCCTGTATATTTCCCAACTTTGCTCCTGCTTGGCAGAGAGACCCAGGAGACGGGTCTCCAGCTCCTGGCCAAGCCATAGTAAGGAGAATTTTCAGCTACTGCCTACCTTCTGCTCCACCTGGCCATGGGGCAGTGGAGGTGAGGGCCTCCCTCTTACTGGGACACTGGAGGCTGAGATCTAGCGACAGGAGATGGACAAGATTAGAGATGGAGAAAAGTTAATTTAAGGCATCCCTGCTGCAGCGGTTCTGCTCCACAGCTGCTTTGTTTTCATATCTCCTATTAGTTAAACACAGATATTTTTCAGAGTGCAGAACTCCGGTGCATACTTCAGATCTGGGTCAAACGAGTGATTTCAGGCTCTGATGCTCAGCTTCCAAGAGACGCCTAGCTACAACCTAGCTGCAGGAAATGGACATTAGAGGCATCGACTGCGCAGGAGCCTCCTTTGCAAATCCCGCTGTGGACTCCATCAGCAGTTTTGGCCCCCGCCTTTCCTGAGCCACTTTCTTGAATGCACGTTCTCGAGTATCGCTGAACAAGAAGGTTTCATTAACACCTGCTGTTAATTGCCCAAGTCTGGCTGGTGGTTTGGCTATGGTCATTTCTTGACGGGCCTTTCTTGACCTTGTTACTGTAATTACCGAAGAATAAAGGTATGTTTGAAATTTGTTTTTATGGCCTGAATATTCTGCATACAGGATAAATTATACTTGCTCCTGCATCTCATCATCAGCATAATTTAACAATTAGCCACGCAGAATTTGAATAGTCCAGGAACCAGTATTGCTGGCCAATATTGACCAAAACATTTATATAAACAATGCCCATTCGTACATATTTGCACAAATCAAAATCTATTGTCACATCCGGGAAAAATGACTAAAAAAAAGGCAAAGTTAATTTTGATATTTTACTGTATTTTGAACATAACCTCACCAATTTAAATATGCTTGAAAATTTCCAAATGTAAAAGCAGTCAGAAAGCAACTGCATCAGGTTTATAATGGTCATAGATAAAAGAGAATGGGGCAAATCCAGACTACACTAAGGAAAATGACATCTCTACCACAGATTTTACCAGGACCATGCTTTTACCCAACTTCTTCTTCTTTCTTTTTTTTTTTTCTTTTTTTTTTCTTTCTGTTGATGCCTTGAGATAAATTAATTTATTTCTGGGCTCCAAACTCTTCAGAGGGTCATAAATCCCGATGAAAACATGCTCCTTCTTGAAGTTGCACCTGGATCACTTTTAGGAACATTTTTTTAAGTTCATGTAGAAGTTCCTTACTGATTAATAAAGTGAAATGTTGATAGGGTACTGGATTAAATGAAAATTTAGTCTTTCATTTACATCTCATAAGTATTCTTGAGAATGGTCTTTTTCTGACATGGACTAATGACAAATTTGGCTCCTGGATGACCAACTAGGACAAATTATTTAAAGATTACTACTAGAAACAATTGTTGGAGACAAATTTACTTTTTTTCCCCCTCTCATTTATTTGCTCTGGAATCCTCAGTAACAATTTATATTACACCAAATAAGATGTACCTAAGGCAAGTTATTTGTAAATGAGCAGAATATTTTACCTTTAGCTTGTGAGGAAGAAAAAGATCTCTCATTTTTGAAGAGCTCAGGTATAAGATTGTGAGGTTTTAGGGAAAGCTTACTTTTTATGAAGCACTCTTTTTGAAGGTATTGCTTCCAAATGATGACTGATGAAATGGTTGTCAGTTTCCAAAATTCACACTTCAAAGAAAATATTCATTTCTCTTGTGCTACTTTTCTAGAAGGAGAGTTAAGGCTTCTGCTGAAATATTTATTTATGATCAGCTATGGAGAAGTAATGATAACCTCGGAGCAAGTCCGCCTTAGTCAGCTGTTATTATACTTCTGACAAACATGCCTGTCCCCTGGGAACAGACCACAAAGCTCTGAGAGAGCTGAACATCTAGTACCAAACTAGTACTAGTTACAGCTGCAACCTGAGCCAACATCCCACCTTGCTAAATACCTCCTGTTGACAGCAGAAGATATTCCAACCAACCTCCTCCCTGGGACGTGTCACCTGTGCCTGCTCTCTGAAGGCTTTCTGTCCAGCTTGGTCAATTTATGGACCACGGCTTTTTCTCATCCTTTTCAAAGTCTCAGTTGCCTCCGACACCTGCAGCCACACTCTCCAGGCTTTGTTTCTTTCAGGCTTTTTAGACTGGCCTCTTTTACCCTCTTTCCCTTACCTATCCTTTCCCTGGTGACTCCAGAGACGATGGCTTCATCTATCACCTTCACTGTGACAGCATAGACTATGACTTTTCACTCAGATTCTGTCTTTGTACTTGTTTTCAAAATATCTTATGCTGTTGTTAACATACCAGCATTACTTCAGCTTAGCTTAGAGCAAGCTCCTGCTTTCTCTGGCTCTGAGCATTTTCTTCCACTGTCTTCCCTTGATAAATATTCCTACCAATATCTCTGAATCCTGACCTTCTCTTACTGTCCTTCAGACCAGTTTTGTTTTACATAATTTAGATTAATGTAACTTCCTTCAAAAAATATAATTTATCTATTTTCCCTCTACCATGGTGTAACAGTGCACAGGTCTCCTTGACCCATGTGACCATCTCATGCTTTCCTTCTCTGCATCCCTTTGCTCTACCAACTGTCGACAGTTCCAACACAACTGTTGTGGTAGCTTTGACAATTGCAGCATCTTTATCTCACAGCATCTTTAACTACAGTGTTGCTATAGGAGCTTCTGCCTTTCCAGTACTTTTGATAACATCCTTATGCTCATTGCTTCAGTTTCCATCCCATCTACAGCTTTGCCCAGTTCTCAGGTAAGGAACATCCTGTGAGGTTAGCTGTACAGTGTACTCCTCCTAATCTCTCCTGAAAATTGACTTCTCCCATTGCACCAGAGAAACACAGCAGAATCGAGGCAGTGGATGGCTTGGATGGCTGTTCATTGTTCATGAGTGATTATTTCCTCATCTTCTTCGCATAGGCCCTGTATCACACATCAGGCTTGTTCACTCTCCAGTGCCAGAAAAGTATCTTAGGTTGCATGCCCAGCAGAGCCAGCTGAAGAGCACAGTTTTCACTTGTCAAGACTTAAAATAAACATAGATTCAAGCATGAACACATTTTATTTTATATATATTTATACATAACTTTCATCTCAGTAAAAAATATTTTTCCACAGCCTGGACATTTTTAGAGAAATAAATTCCCTTAAGAACACCAAAATGTAATGTTTCCAAGTAAAAAAATGCACCCTGCATCTTGCAGTTGATGAGGTAAATGCTGTTCTTTAATGGGCTTTTTCAGGGCACTGTCTCCAGGCATCTGTGGAAGCTCCCAGAACATGTGGCTGTGAGACATTTTCTCCACCCACACCAGCCCAGGACCATGGACCCCAAGGCATGATCCTAGAGCTTGGGCTAAGAATCCCAGCCCTGCAACAGACAGTGGGGATGATGATAATGATAGGGAGCCTGGGTTCAGATTAATATTTTCAGGGCTGAATGCCGGGGAAGGTATTTTCCAGGATTTCACTGTGAGAAAAAGTCTTCTCCAGGACACAACATAAGTTTTGTGGGACATTATTCTTCTGCATTAAGATATGTTATGAAACATGCTCATGTCATGTGCAGACAAACAGACCACAAATCGGGTTCTGAGACACAGTGTTGGCCTCAGACCACTGAGGGTCCATTCCCATTTCCAAAGGTAACAGCTCCTTCCTAACTTAAGATTGTTTTGAGTGTTTTGAAGGAATTCTAACAATGGACGTAAGTGAGAGCTCAAGTCCAAGGTTATTTTGCCTCAAGCATGGGCTTTAAGCAAACTTAGGAAAGCTATGAGACAGGAAGCTGAGGGTGCCTGAGAGTCTTCTGATGGACCAACACAGAGGAGAAATTGTTCCACTGAATGGGAAGCCATGCAGTCACACAGCTGCGGCCCTCCCACAGAGTTTGGATGTACAGTATCAATGGATGCAGGAGGGGAAGAGGAGATAAAGCTCCCTTCAGCCCTTTAAGAAATCCATACTCACAAAAGCTAAAGTTCCCCCCCTTTGGCATTGTCATTTCTCCTGCATTTTATCTGCAAGATAAATCTATTTCCTACCTGTAGATATTTTACAAATCCAAATGAAAACTTTCTCATCATGCTGTCATTCAAAGAAGCAACATTCCCATGGAAGGCAAAGGTTTCCAAGGAATTTCACTCAACCACATATGAAAGCTGGACATATATATGTAAATTGTTATGTATGTAAATTATTTTCATTAGTATATTGGTGTAAGTAGTAATATCAAACCAAGATCTTGATCTTGTGCGTTTGTAGGGTGTTTGAATTTACAGCAATACAAAACAAAATAAAAAATTGTTGACATTACCAAAATGCCATATCTGAAGATGGAGTAAATTGTGTTGCTTTTACTTAATGTACTTACTGCCTGTTTATTTGGCATTAATTCTATTCCCTCTTATTTTTGGTGATCACTGATGTCAACAGGGGAGGGAAAGGTATAAGCAGTTGCAATATGCAGCACTCCTCTCAGGACTCCATGTAGATAACGATGTCTATGAGCTGCATCTCCCCTGGGCAAACCTACGTTTGCATGGAGTTGTGGATTACGGCTGGAAATAGGCCTGGGTTTTGGAACTATGTTAAAGATCTGTTCAAAACTTTTCCCAAGATTGGAAGACTCATCTCTATGTCTGATTCATAGGATTGAGCTGGTGTTAGTCTTTCCCTCTGGAATCGCCAGACTGGGTTTTCCTTCTTTACCCAACTGCCCATTTCCATAATAAAGGGCTGCGAGACCATCTTCCCTCAGCCAGATTTTCCTGAATTTGTCCAAAGAGATGAGCCGTTTTTAGGAGGGGACCACCAGAGAGCCCTACACAAGCGCACTGTCAGAGAGTGCCACCTCTTCTCCATTACAAAACCAGCCTGAAAAATCAAGACATATCCATAAGATGGAAAATCTGACAGAGATAGAAGAAGAAACATTCTGACTATCAGCAGTGATCTGGTAGAATGTGATTTTTTTTTTTTTTTATGGATTGTTTTAGAGTTGGATCATTCTGACAGAAGAAGCTGGGGGTGGGATTTTCAGAAAAACTAGTTTGGGGATCATGTTCTCATGAATTATACGAGGAAATAAATGCGTGCAGATGTTGCCCCCGTGGGATGGCTTGCAGCATATGGGCAGCAAAAGAGCCAGGCTTAACAGCCCAGAGTATCAGACCGTGTCTGCTCACCCCTAACCCCCGTGTCTGCATGGCTCCCCGCGCTGCAGGGAGCGCGCTGACTCCCTGGGAAGCTGGCAGTGTAGGGCAGACCACGGGCAGAGGGAGCGCCGGGGGTCGAGGAGCAGCGCCGCAGGTGGAGCACTCAGTCGCGCTGTTCAGAGCTCAGTCCCACGGCTCAGGAGCTCAGCCCTTCCCGGCAGCAGCCGGCAGATGCCGGGGGTGGGCGGCGGAGGGGCCCGGTACCAGCGCCCCGGCCGGGACCCGCCCCGACGGGCGCCGCCCGTGTCCGCGGCCGGCGGGCCTGGGGGAACCTGCTCCGGGCTCATCCTGAGCCTCACAGCGGCTTCGCGGCCGAAACGTGCGTTTCAGTGCGTCTGGGGACCTGCTTTCAAAGGGGTGTGTGTGCGGACACGAATGTCTGGGACGAGACTCCTGTGCTGTCTCCCTCCCTTCCCCCCGGTCCTGAAGAACCGAGGCAGGGCCGTCAGAGGGCTCGCTGGTCCAGCCCCTCGGCCCCCGCCTCCCGAGGCGATGTGCTGATCGGGCCGCGCAGGCTGCGCGCCCCACCGCTTTCCTGCGCGGCTGCTGCGCAGGGCCGGGGCTGCTGCACCAGCCCTGCCAGGGAGAGTTTTCATGGGCAGAGAGGTTCACAGTGTAATGAACAGCTTTATCGTCGCTGGTATCTTTACAACTGCTTAGATGACTTTTTAATTGTGGCTTAATGCATTTAATTATGACAACTCTTCCCCATTTTCAAGTATGATGTATTAATATTACAGATCATTAACATTGCTAAATTACTGTAATGACACAGAGTCCTCAGTGTCCCAGTTAGACAGAAAAAAGACCCGCTCTTCTCATTTGGCTCTTTTGTTATTTGCCTTATAGGAAATTCATGCACGATTCTTGAGTCCTTAAAGCATGTAGGAGAGGCTGCTGCTCCTGCTACTGCACCCTCCTTATTAAATTATTGATAGAGAAAATCCCCCATGTAAAACTTCCCGAGCCCGAGACACAGCACAGGAGCTAATATTGTCTTTCTAATATCCACTTCATCAATGTAAAAGTTAGAAAGCCTCGGCTCTTGAGCGGGTCTCCCCCCTCCCCTCCTTCATAATTAGAGCAGACCGTATTTAACATCTGCAAAATAGTCATGCTTATAAGGAATGAGAAATGCGAGATGTTCCATTCTGTTTGCAATGGTTAGACCGTTTTAATCTCTTAACTTCAATATATGTCCTCTAGCAGGCTATACTTCTTGGATTTCATTTTTAGATCCTTAAGGCTGCATATATCTGTCAAACAGACATAATGAATTTAAAGTGCTAATGCCTAGAAGACCAGAAAAAACATTGAAATATATCCTCGGATGATTAAATTACCACCTCTAGCTACTTTACCTCCTTATGTCCAAACAGATTTCCCTTTTTACTTACCAAGTACCGGATCTGGGAGATGTGGAAGATGTAATTTCATGGTAAAAAAAAAAAAAAAAAAAGGAAAATGAAAAAAAAAAAACAAACCAACCAACCCAACCCCAAAACGACCCATGCACGGATCTTTAGACAAGCACGTTTTTTATTTAGTTGTGGGGGTTTTTTTCTTTTCTTTTCTTTTCTTTTTTTTTTTTTTGGTTGCTGTTTGGGTTTTTTTGTTTGTTTTAACATCTTTTCAGATATGTGCCTGTAAGATGGGACTTGCCTCTGCCTGGAGGTATTTTCCAATTACACCCGAGCTCCAGGGAAAGCCTGGGGTGGGAGCCCGCGACTTCGCAGCGCTCACCTAATGGCTGGGCAGAGAGGGGGATGAGATGCGGCCGCGTCCGACGGCGGCGGCAGCGGAGGCTCTCCCTGCCCTGCCCCGCAGCCCTGCCCCTCCCGGGGGCTGCCCCTGCTCCCCCGCCGCCGCTGCCGAGCGGGGCGGCCCCGGGGGTGGCCCAGAGCGGGTTTGGTGGGGGGATGTGGGGGCGATCCCGGCCCCGAGGGTGCCGCGCATCTGCGAGGGACCGGCGAGTGTGGGGAGAGCGGGGACAGAGGGAAGGCGAGCAGATTTGTCGCGCTTTGAAATGAAACGTTATAATCCCTCCAACAATCCTGTTGACTGTGAGCTGTAGCGCCGGGAGTACAACACGGCGGAAAAAAAAAAAAAAAAAAAAAAAAGATACATTGTTGGATAAACAGCTCCTTATAGGTAAAAACTGAATGGGCCAAATAGATGAATAAGGCGACACAAAGGAAGGGGGGGGGTGGTGAAAGGAAACGAGTCGGTGGCAGTGGAAGAAAAAGGTAAAAGTGAACAGAGGAGACAAAAGGAGAGAAAAGAAAAAAATGTAGATGAGTGAGACAAAAAAGCAAAGAGAAAAAGAAAAGAGAACAAGAGGGGGAAAGAAGTAATATTTTCCTTGATAAAAATGCACAAAAGGGAAGATGAACTTTGTTCTTTTTCTCTTTCTACTCTCCTCTCTCTTTCTGCTTTTCGCCTCGCAGCACGCCAGCCTAAGCTGAGAGCTGTAATGTCATTAAATTGCAAATGCTTTTTCATTTCCGACACACACTGTTTACTTATCTGGCAAAAACATATGTTGGAAGGAATCCGTTAAATTCTGCCCATTGCCTTGGGTAAAAGTGCAATGGAAACGGACCCACTGAGCTTCTTCTTTCTTCTTCTTTTAGCACTTCCCTTATCTACAAGACTGCTTCGCAGAAAACTGGCTAGTTCAATGAAAAATGAAGATACAGCAGGAGATTAGAGAAGAACACTGAGCAAAAAATTCCTGGAGAGAGGGTCACTCCATTGCAAATGATTTCACTCCTCTAGATCTGCATAAATTACTATTTTTAAGGCATCTCCAAAGTCTGTATATTTTTCTCACTCTGTCAAACATTTAATTTCACGCCCCGTGTTCTGAATATGCTAAAATGCATATCTCTGATGCACCTTTAAGCCAGAAAAACGAATGCAAAATTGAAGATAAAATGATGTGATTTGCACTACAAGCCTATTACTTGAGGTATTTACATATAGTTTACCTCTGCAGTTCTGAGAATGATTTATTAAAAAAAAAATCTGGATTAAGCTCGTATAAATATGTATAAATCTTTGTTTAGAAAATAGATTTTGCAGCTGTTGTGTCAAAAAGTTCTTTAAGATTCTGTGAAGAATTTTCCTTTCAGCCTGCTTTAAAAAAGAGGGGAAAAGGACAGTATTTGACATCCTGCTTTGGCAGGAAGGAAAACACACGCCACACATACACATACACATACACACATGCGCGCACACACGCACACACACGTTCAGACATTCAGGATTTTTCTAAAGACTCGTTTTGTTTGTTGTTTTTGTTGGCGGTGTTTTATTTTTTCCTATTCCACACTTATCTTCCGAAACTTCTCTGCTCACATCCTCTCCCCCTCACTCGGTGTCAGCCGCGCTCTGGGTTTTCCCGAGCTTGTGAAATAGCGGGTCAGGTGTATAGAAATAATCGTAGGCTGGGAAAAAAAAAAAACAAAAAAAAAGAAAAAAAAAAAGAAAGAAAAAAGAGAATAAGAAGAGAGGTGAATCATAAATCATCCCGGGCCCCCGAAGCGGAGGAGCGGACGCCGGGCAGGCTGCTCGCCCAGCCCGGCCGTGCCGTGTCCCGCCGGGGCCGGGGCCGGGGCCGCTCGCAGCCGCTTTCCCGGGGCTGCGGCCGCGGCCCAAGGGCCCCCCCTGGCGGCGCCGCCCCGCCCGGCACGGCACGGCCCGGCACAGCCCGGCCCGGCCCGGCCCCGCACGGCCCGGCACGGCACGGCCCGGCACGGCACGGCACGGCCCGGCCCGGCCCGCCGCGCTCACCCTCCGCGCCCCGCCGAGCCCCGGGGACTCCGCCCGCAGCCGGCGGAGAGGCTTCCTTTCGCGGGGGCCTTCTTCCTCACCGGGGAAGCTGTAGCTACAGACCCGGCGGTAAGGAAAGGTGCGGATGCTCATGGGCCCTGCACGACCACAGCTGTGCTCCGTGGCATTAACCTGGAGAGACTTCTAAGGCAGCTTTTCAGCTGCCACGCCGCTCGCATTTCTTTCCCTCTGGAACAGCAACAGCCGTGACTGGGGGTGAGGTGTGTGAGGAGTGAGGGCGCTTGCTTGGGAAAGCCTCATATTCGACAGGGAAGAAGAGACTTTCCAGATAACTCCAAGGTTAATTTAAGACTTGGCCATGAAATCTAGACTTTGAATAATACATGAATTGCAACAATTCCACCAGTATATAGTGACCGGGAAGCGGTTTCTTCCTGCCCTGGTTCTATCATCCTATTTTCATCTCCAGAACAGAAGCCCTAGGTTTGCCGCTTCCCCCAGCACAGAACCTATAAAGTCACAGCAGTGACATCTGCTCTCATGCACACCGCTGCACATTCTGGTCTTTGGTAACTGACCTCAGAGATAAGAAACTGAAACTCCCTGTCTACATATCTCAAACTCAGCAGTAGAAAAAGCTTGCTTTTCTTTTTCTTTGAAGGTTACCTACCCTTCTGGTAAGTGCATGGCTGTTCCCCCCTTGGAAATACTTGGGACGGATGACAGCTCAGCTCCTCTCCTGTCCCTGAGTAAAGGCCTCATGCTTTGTCCAGTGTCAGGGCTGGGATGACTCAGGCTATTGACAGTGCCAGCACAGGTCGCTGACCTGGAGGGATGGAGAGCAGGTTTGAGCTCATCCCTTGCTCCCACAAAAGTAGGAAGGAGGGAAAACCAAACACATTTGATTCTTGAGAAACAGCAACAATCCGCCTGTACTGATGCTTTCAGAGACAACAGCACAGCAGTGAAGGGACATGAAGGCCATTTCTTCACATTTAAACAGGAGAAAAGTGAAGACATGAGAGAAATTCAGGGTCTTGAGAAGTGCTTTATTTTAGACAGCAAAGATCCATCTCACAGATTTCTCAGAAACAGGCCTGTTAAATATCAGGTATATAGTACCCAAACCCAGTTACTTGTAAGGCAGAAATATGAAACCAAGATGTAGAGGACAACCAAGTCTCACATGCCATGTAACTCTTTAAATAAATTGAGGTGGATGGAAGTAGGGTCTCTCTGCTGCAACAGCAGAACACTTGTCCCTCTGCAACAGCCATTTGTGCGAGGGACATCTAGGTAGTGACCCCTCTTCAGACAGGGCTGCTTTGCTGAAGGTCCACAGGCTCAGCAGTCCAGTGAAATCCTGTAGCCCATCACCTCCATTCCACACTACTCTTGCAGAAGGACTTTATTAATTTCTAGCTTCCCAGCATATTCTGCTCTTCATGTGTCAGGAGTTTGGGTCTGTGTCATCATTTCTACATCAAGATTAGTGTTCTGAAGGTCTTAATCCTCACTGAAATCAAGTGGTTGTGGCTATTTTGGTGAAATCCCTCACCAGGGAGGCAGGCTTTGTGTGAAGGAACAGACGCACAGTAATGTTTGCACTGAGGGCACAGCTGCACATGTGCATGTGATGGAGCTTTCAGGGACTCAAGCAGCTCTACAGAGCAGGATAGGCAAGCGATCAGATCATGGCACCAAACAAACATTTGCAAAAGCCTTGTATTTCTCAGAGACCTGAAAAGCCACAAATAGCCCTAGGGGCTCCAAGGGGACACACCAGTGATAGAGTGACAGATGGTCCGTCTTCTCCTACAAGTTTGCTAATGAAAAGAGGGTGACGGGAATTACAGGTAACCCTGATGATACCCAGTTTAAGACACAGTACTACCCCATCCCTCACCATGTGGAGGATCAATGCTTTGTTACTCTGTGGAGTTTGTCACCAGTTGCTTGGTCTTCTAGGGGTCAGCAGAGGCTTCCTACCCTTAGCATGAAGGCCAGAGATGAGCAGCTACCATAGCTCTAGATGATTAAAGGTTTTGAAAGTATCTATTGATGCTGCTCACCTTTTGTATCTTGCAAAATAGTAATTGTAACCCTTCCTGAAATTCCTCCAAACTTCTTGGCCTGGCACTGGCTCCAAGCAATTTTAGTTCCTTTCTTTGCAAAAGAAGCAATGCAGGCCTGTCACTGGGAACTTGTCATGTTTTACACCGAACTCATTACCCTGCTGTGCTTCGATACAGCACTATCTGAATGTAGACATTAATATCCCTGATCCAACTGAATCCTGTGTAGTCTATCACAGGAATACATATCTGAGCTCTGGTATTGCATTGCCATATGCAGCGTAGGGAACCTTCCATATGGTTTCTGAAAAGTGGTTACAGCACACGTGCACCAGGCGCTTTTCAAAGTAAAACAGATCTGTTCATTTTTATTTTCAAAATACCAAAGCAGTAAAATCATGTAATTGAGTAATCACTTGCCAAATTTCCTTTTTTAATCTAATCTATTTTGAGTTCCATCAGAGCCAAAATGCAAATTAAACTGGTAAGGTTCCAAGGTTTTTTTTCCCCTTCCCTTTTAGAAAACACAATTTAAGGTAATCATAAGTAAAGAAATTTTAAAACCCCATTTGTTTTGTATGCTGTAAACTTTGGAAAACATGTTTCAGCCTGAAGTAAATTTTCATAGGTAATAGGTTACATAGAAGTCTTATGTAAATTTTGATCTCTTCTTAACGACTCCAATGTTCATTTTATAAAATTTGATTTGAAAATAATATCATTGTTTTAAAAGAGGCTGGAAGGGTGAGAAACTAAGTAAAGTATACACCAACAAGGTGCACATACACTCTTTCAGCTGTGGCTACTGTATTCAAGGAGAGATTACTGAGATATCTTGTTTTCAGATTCCAGTAATTCATTTTTTTGGAGGGGGTTGTTGCAGGAGTATTAGAAGCCAAACTCGCTCACCAGGCTGGACAAACTCAGGAGCACTTGACCACAGGGTGAGACAGATCCTCCCCATCCCACCAGAGCCGCCTGAAGTCACGCATCCCAGCTGAAAGATAAAGGCAACCTTCCAGAGCACCCGCTGCTGGAAACCTCTGCTCTTTGGGCTGCAGATGTTCGGATTCAGTCTCTCCTTACCCACAGGCAGACCTTGTGAAAAGCCATGTGACATCCTTGGTTGCCTTCTTCCACAGTGTTACCATCTATTGAAAAAAATGGCACCCACTCCAGCTGTGTCTGTTTTCACAGTTTTTCTCTCCTCAGAAATACTTCCTTAAACTGGAGGCTACTCGTGACACCTCCCAGCTCCTTTTTAAGGCTGCAAAGGCACAACTTTAATTCAAGTTAAAATACTTTAAAGCAGCTGAACATTTTCCTTTTGCTGGAACCCCTCTGACCCTAATGACACATTCCTGTTGAAAGACAGTGGCTGAGGGCAGGGACAGTCCAACCCTCAGCATGCAAAATGCAGCAGGAGACCTAGAGAAGAGAGGTGGAGGAATTAAAAGGCTGACAGCTTGTGAAAGACTGACCAACCTTGCAGCCAGACTTCTAAAGGGATTCTGGCCTCTCTTCAATGTGCCTTTCCGACCCCATCTCCAGCAGTCTCACCAGTACTCAACAAAGTTTGTTGAACCTGGTTTGCTGAGCTAAAACCACTGAGAACGACATTTTTTTGTTTGGCTGCTGCTAAAGGCTGAATTGTTTACCAGTTTAACTCCTCGATTCCTCACTCAAACTGTGAGGCGACAGCCAGTGTCAGTTCAAGGGAAGCGAGAGCAGTGCGTAGCCAGGGGAACAGGGACACTATTTTTAACAGCTAACAGCCCAAATTAGCTGCCATGTCAAACCACACCCTCAGGTCTCAGATGGCTATGAAGACTAGAAAGATGGCACAGAGGGCAAAGGAGAGACAGGAAAAGCGCGAAATCAAAACAGGCCAAGGATAAAGAGAATACATACACACTACATGCAAAGCAGGGGCTGGACTGTGAGTGTTGATCGTGGGAACAGATGGAGAGATAGAGAGAGAAATGACACCCATTACACTCAAAATCATATGTATGAGAGAGGGGGAGAGGGAAGGGCAGAGAGAGCACAGTGGGAGAGAGAATTCACTAGACAGGAAATATATTTGTAGAAAACAATGGTTTAAGGAAAACTGGAATCGGAACTTAGCGTTCATCAGAAAACCACAGCCTGGTCAGATCAGTGCAGTTAGAAAAGAAGGATCCTTTGAAAACCAGCTCAATAGTTTCTCTTTTCATGTTTGACATCTGCAAGGAGAACCTGCTCTTTGTATGTTGCATAGTCACACAAAGAGTTAAAAGGCACAGCCTAACATCAGTGTTGGCCAGCCCCATACATTTATTTGATCAATTAGAGGCAGGACATTGCACAGAATAAACTAAAACCAAATCAAATAAAGCATTCTTCCAGTTCTGTAGAGGACTGAGATGCAAACAAAAAGATCTTGATACTTCCATGGCTTTCCACTGGCACAGGAACCAGAAAGAAATATTCATTTAGATCTGGCTATAAACATTTATCTTGTGTGGGAGATCTTAGTATTGTAATATGTATTAGAAACCTGGGATTTTTCCAATCAAGTCTTTCCACTTCCATTTACATAGATTTAATTGTAAATATTCATTTTCCTACCTGAAGCACTTTAAATAAATATACAATAAACACAGTCTACGTGGAAGGGGAGTGAATAGCTGAGGAGACTTGTGATGAGCCCCAGAACTGCTCCAGCCTCCACATTGCTGGTGCGGAGCAATGCAGTAAGATCCCTCCTGAGAGCTGGTGGGAGGTCTTGTAGATCGAGTTGGTGATCTCACCCTTTTGTCTAATGCACTGAGATCCTTCCTCTCAACGAGGAAATCACAGCTGACACAAACTGGCATCTGCAGAAACGGTGATGGCTGGCCAAGTGATGCCCTCTCACACAGAGAAGTAGATTTCTTCAGAGCACAACCAACTTCAGTTTGCAGTCTTGTCAATACACACTCCTATTTTGCAAGCACTGAAACACACAGGCAATGGCATGAGCAGACACGGTAACCCCAACTTTATTTAAAACAGAACTGCACAATGCACAGAAGCTCAGGTGAGATGTTGTCCTCTGACCTCACCAGGGTCAGCCGGGACAGTGCTGCCTTCAGGGGGACCCTGCTTCAGCCCATGCAGCAGTGAGGTGGCAGGGAGCCTGGAACTGCTGAAGCTCTCCCCGAACATTCCCCAGGCGTGCGGCAGCTTTCAGCAGGCACAAACCCACACCTCGTACACACTGGGGCTATGGGGGCACTAGGAGTGCTTCTGTCCACTACTGTCCACCTAAAGCAGTCCTGATGCAGGCCACAGCACTAGCTGATGCACACAAAAGCCTCAATGTGTGACAGAAAATGAGTATTGTTTTTTGGGTGACAGAAAGCACATTTTAGAAGTACAGTTTTCAAGTTGGGATGCACAGATTGAGGACAACTGGAAGAAGGCTGGAAGCTATTTTTCAAGATGAAGTTATGAAATCAAATCGATAGAATGGGTAACAGTGCGGATAAGCATGAAAAAAACAAGGTCTTATCAGCTACTCTCCCAGGAGATGTAAGTTAGAAAGAAGAGAGAGACCTTTACATACTTGAACCACTCCTCAGGCAGGATCAGAGGCAGTAAGTTACAACACAGAGTACAGGTTAAGTATAAGCTTTGTCCATTAGTCATACTTGAAAATTTCCTACTTCCCCAAGATATCCTGCACCAAATTAACTGAATGTTACTGCAGTCATAGTGACACACTGCTACAGTGTGCATTTATTATTTAATAACACAAAGCTGGTGAGCACTGCTTATCTGCTAAGAGACCCTTTGTAGCACTTCCCATGAGAAGTGATACTTCATTGCTACAGTACAATAATAGCAAAATTAAAATTTATTTCCAAGTAACTGGATCCAATGCCAAACTAAGAAACTAATGTTACCTGTTGACTTATGGGACAATGTGGGAAAGATGCAAAAGACAACACCTTATGTTTCATGCTTACAGTAACGAACAATGATTTGTTGTGGGGTGTTATCTATAAAGTGAAAATAAGGTAAATGGCATCATAATACTGACCAAGTCAAGTCAGAAGAACTACAGGAAGTAAGACAGTACTTCTGGAGAAGAAAACAAATGGAGTGCCTCTTCTGAAAGGCACATAGAGGTTTTTTTGCATAGATTAAAACTTTAATCACGATGGATCATAAACTGTAAAGCAGTACTTGTGTCTATCAGAAAATTCTATTTTATGTGTGAATTTGAAGTCTTATACATGAGGACAGATAGAACTCTTTTACTACATTATTGGAGACTTATCAAAACCAGGATGCTTTTTTCTTGAGAAGATGAAAAGTACAGAGATAAGCAAGGAAATAAAGACTGAAGTTTTAACCAATAATATTTTTGTGTGGTTATCAGAGGAATGTAATAATTAATCTTTTAATCATTCTAAAGATGGTGTGAAATCATAATATCTCATCTTTTCTAGCCTCAACCTGCCATTCTTGATCTGAATTACAAACAATAAGAAAGGAGATGATTTAATGAGCAACTTTGTCATGTTGCCATTTTGCCTTAGTCAAAGGCAAATATCTAGTTTTGCCTCTAAACTAAAATGGAACAGACTTATGTTTCAACTATGCTCACAACTGAGGCAAAGATAAACGGAAAACTCAGGGCTATTTTAAAGCTAGAATCAGTATCTTCACATTTTCAGAGACATAATGAAATACACACTGTTAAGAAGAAGCAAACACTGATTTACTAGAAAATAAAATCCATTTTGTGAAGAAACACACATGTGTGAAGTTTAAACTGAGCTAAATCCAAAATGAAAAATTTCACTCACAATGGCAATAGGTATGTTCTTATTATGAGAGAAAAAAAGTGTCAGCATGATTTAATCATACTCTATAAATAGGCACTTCAATAAAGTATATATTTACACTGGCTTTCTGGATGCTAGGGCATCACAAAGTAGAATGGCTTTATTACAATGGATGGAAGATGGCAACTACTTAGAACCCAGTGCCAACATGGATTATAACAAATCCAGTGAGTATTTTGTTTTTCAATTATTCATAGAAAATTTAATCCTGATTAAGTATCCTTGGGCAGGAATTCATGGGTAGTTGATGACTGAAACCAACATTTATTTGAAATGCTTCTGTTAATTTAATCTGTGTATATGGCTTAATTATGATTGAATCCTCAATGTAACAGAAATGAATTATATCAGGATTAAAATTCTAGTACCACATCACCCATTCCATTTTCTTTGCCTTTTTTTTCTCTCCTTTAAAAGATGCAAGGCTGCTGTTTTAATTACCTTTATGTTGCTATGTATTCCAAGCCTCAAAAACTATTCAGACCTTGATTTACTGGATGAAATTTTTAGTTAAATTTACTTTTTTTTTTTTAAAAAGGAAGACATAAACCCTATTTACATTCCCATCAGGATTTTAACCGGTATGAACATCAGATGCAAAAAAAGGTTTTTCTTTACACCCATAATAAAGGAAAGTTTCTTGCAGTCAGTTGTGAACATTTTACATATGTTTTCTACATGATTCTCCCTCCTTTCTTTCCCCATCTTTACATTGATACATAAAATGCATTTTCTCTAAAGCATGAAAATAAAAAAACCCCTTTTACTCATCGTTATGCATCACACCAATTTCACAACTGGCTTATTTTAAACTTGTTTGAGCACGTAGATGTTTTAGGAACTCCATTTTATAAGGCCTTCAAACCTAGCACTGACACAAAGTAATGGCATTTTTGATGTAGGTGAATGAAGAGAAAAGATTCATTGTACTCTTCTGTGATACAACTCAGCACCACTTGTTAAACAGTATCTATAAAACTCTTCAATATTTTTCAAGACTCTTCAGTATTCAACTCCACAATATTTTTAACACATTAATCTAGGAATCTTGTCAGACCAAAGGTCTGTGAAGTGCTTTGATATTATCACTCAGTTTTCCAGTGAAACCAATGTATCACACACTTGTGACAAAAATACCTGCATATTCAAGTCATTATTGCACATTTATTACGTAATGTATTCTTCCTGAACATCTCAGAAGTGATGTCGATTTTTATGTCCAGAGGATATTGTTAGTGGCAATGTCACTGATGACAGTGAAGATACTTCCCAATATAGACTATGAGATAGAAAAAGTCTGTAGAGGATAACCATGGAGATGCACTGACAGAGGATAACACCTATGGTAATAATCTAGAGACAAAAAAAGAGAGAGAAGGAAAAGAGTAAGTGAAAAAAACTCTCTCACTAAGCAAGCCACAATAAATTTCTATCAGCATGAGTGCTTGAGGTTTAACTTTAAACCGTTTAACACCGCTGCAGTTACAAAAGATTTGAACATGCATTTTAAGTCCAGGAATCAGACTCTCACACCTGGCTGTTTTTAAATCAGTAGATAGCCCTGGGCAAGTCACATAACCCTTCTGGCAGTCTCTGTTCTGGGGAATTTCAGACTTGCAATTCACCACCCATGCAGTTTCACAAGCAGAGGTGATGTTTAGATATTCTATTCTTACAACAAACAGAGAAGGGGGGGCGGGAAGAAAACTTGGAAACACTTTGCACTAACACAATCACAGAGCTGAGGATAGTGATTTATCAATCTCACTTAGCCAGATCTCTTTCAGTTCAAGTCTCTTCATCTGCAAAAGCTGTGTAAGGCTGTGTTTATCAAATGCCTAAAGGTGTAACTTGTTTCTGAGAAAGCCCAAGTCTTTATGTGTAGGCAATCCTTTAAAATGCATGTTTTTGTTAAACAAGTATGGTATTTATTGATTGTGCATTTTATTGTATTGAGGTGCATTTGAAGAAGCAAACACAGCTGAATTATCATAGTGTAGGAAATGCAGCTGCACATAGTGGTTAAAGTTGCTCAAATGCAACGGCAGAGCAATTGTAGTCTTCCTTTAGTAAGCTCAAAATACTGCAAAAATACTTCTTTACTGACACCTCTGGAGACTGTCCTCCTGCCCTGAGGATGTTTTCATCAAGCAAAACAAAAAGTTTCTTCATTAGTATCTCTAGAGGAATCAATTTTTTTCTGCCTAGATTTCCTTTTTTTTTTTTGTAAATCAAACACAGAATTTAATTTATTATTTATATTTAATAAAACCTTTTTCTTTCCCTTACATATCCTCTACACAAATAAAAGCTCATTTTCTGAATATATTTGCATACAAATGCACAGATGGTTATAAGCATAAAGAAAAGAAGAAAACCCTATGCTGGAACGAGGCAGTCAATCACCTGAGAATAGTGGTGCACTTCATCTGAACATGGCAGGCTGCACACACAGAGTTCTCCAGTTCCCAATAAGTATAAGCAACCAAGAAACTCAGCAAGTCCAACTTTGTTTTTAACTGTTTAGAGCTTACAAACCAAACTAGATATTTGGACAGACTTCTTGATCTAAAGAATACAGTTCAGCTACAGGTTCCCTGACCTATTTAGCCACATAAAGCTTTTAAAGGATGAAGACTAAAAGGCAAACAACAACAAAAAAAATCCACTGATTTATCTTTCTACTCCCTTTGTTAAAAGATTCTCCAAGATGTTTTTAATTAAAAGCAAACAAGCAAACAATAAAACAAAACACCCCCTCCACATTTTCCTTTGACTTAACAATCTCCCCCTCTCCCTCCCTTAACCTAGAAATGATTACCCTTAGATGATTCGAGCACTGTATGCCTTTGTAAAATATGACTCACATTAGCATCAATGAGAGCTCTGTGACTAAGACTTTTCAAGTTGCTTTGGGGTCATAGGATTAACAGCCTAAGAGCATGAGTTTGCTAACAAACATTAAACATGAAGAACAACTACTATTCAAATTTCATCTCTTTTATCTTGCCTGTACATACCTTTTCTCTTTGATATTCTCTGAATATTACAGCAATGGTTGCAAGACATGGGTGGCACAGAAACCAGAGAATGCAGGCCTAAAAAAGAAGATGAGTATAAGTTGTATAATGACTACATGCCAGCTTAGAAGAAAGAGATGACAGTTACAGGAACTACATTTACATTTCTGTCTATTTTATGAACCCATTGTTTAATTTTCAATCAACATAACGAAAACCACACAATGAAAGGTGGGATTTCTGTTTTAAAAAGCTCTATACTCCTTGTCAAATTAAAAAGCCTACTTCAGAGTGTGATGACAGGGTGCAATGTAATCAAGTCAGACACTTTCTTATGGAGGGAAAGAGCTTAGTGCTTCAGTCAACTGCATGCCATGATTATATTTACAGACTAAGGGATCAGTTTGCTTGATGTAACCCATACTTTGGCAAAGGTGATGTAGAACTCCCTTTTCAGTGTGCTTCTCTCCACTGTGATAATCTGGTACAGCCCAGCAGCCAGGGACAGAGCTAGGCAGACTCTGAGGCCAATGAGCAGCCCGCTCGCCAAGCCATGGTGCGAATGGTAGCTGTGGTGATTTGTATCTTCAAACTGCTCCCAAATTAACAAGAAGCTCTGAAAAAGAACAACAGCAAAGTGCACTTAGAGTAAACCAGCTTACATTAACTTTCAACTAACCTTCCCATCACAGATTAAGTTATCTGGTAATGCTCCAATCTACTTGTTAGGGACTGCCATGCTAAGCAAAAAAACCCAACAAACCCTATTCTGAAATGCTTTTTGCTGTGACCTATTACTGCAACTGGCAGGGACAGAGTCTTACTTCTTGGATTCTGTAACTTTTAGAAAGCTTGACAAGTTAAGGTTTCCTCTAATTTGGATAGAGGGAATGTAGCACCTTAGAAAAAAACGTGAAATAATCACCTGCACACTCGTCCTACTCTGCAGGAAGACCACTGAAATGATTTCACAGAGCTTACAGGGAGGTGTCTCCTTTCACTTGTGATCCACAACCTGTAAAGCTTGTTTCAAAGGCAGGCGGCTACGCCTTTTCTTTAAAAATCCTAACAGGATTCACTTTTCTTTTCAAAGATGGGGAAGTAAGAGGGTGGTGCTGCTGCCCCTTTTATACAATAGCCTTAAGGCTCAAGCATTCACCCAGGTTGAACTTGGATCTCCCACAATTCCCTTCTTTGCCTAAAGGATATCCAATTCACATCTCCCACCTCCTTGGAGAGTGCTGCAACTGCCAGGCTATAGGGTGTTCTTGGGTGGGCCACTCTCCACCCCTTCTATTGAAGCTGTGCCATTGTGGAGAAAAGAATTCAGCATCAGCTAGGTCAGAAACTGTGAGCGAGCCTGACTTTGCAAACACCTGGCTCAGAAACCTCCTAGGGTCTAGGAAAGGGAGTGTCACAGGCTCCAAATGCCATTCCAACATCTGGCTGAGCACTCCAGCCAACAGATAACTATATAAAAGATAGTAACCCCCTTCTTAACTCCCAGCATTGTATCCATCTGCTGCGGAATCCAATTTCTGAGAGCACTCTGAGAAACAATATTGATATTCTCCAAGGAAAAACAGACTAACAAGCACCTAATTTCTGAGTTTTAGTTGTGAAGAAGGTGCCAACCAGTTGCATAAAAAAATCTGTATTGCTGAAGAACACCTTTTCAGAACTTTGGGAATGCTAACATTGTGGATTCTAATTTAGAAAGTTTAGACTCTCAGAGCATCTTGCAGCAGCTGAATGGCATTTTAGAACTTGAATATACACTGGAATCCAGTCCACCTACTGCACATATCTAACTTGCACTGAGGCTTCAGGTGCCTAATAAAGCAGGTTTTTAAAGAAAGGTAGGCAAATTTGATGAGTGAAGTAGCTCTGAAGGTCTTCAGAAGCAGACATTGTATAGCTCAATTTAGAAATATAAATTAGTCAAATTCCTTTCTGAACACATTCAAAGGCTTTCTCACTACATAAAGACAAAAAGGTTCCTAATATTAACTTTTTAAAAAATGTGTAATCCACCTGTGCCTTCCAAAGGTGGGTGGCCTTGAGTCTCATCAGCTGAGTATTAGAATAATGTGTGCTTAGAATATCCTCAGAGTACTCTCCTTCTTTCCCCCTCCCTTACCTAAGGGGGATACAGCCCTGTCATTTCACAGCTGCTCTCACTTCAGTCACTCCTCAACTACACGGATGGAAAATGGAAGGATGGGAGAGGGACAGACGTAAAGCATGAGTGTTTTCAACATCACTGACTACTAGTACACAATCTGACCAACAGGCTTCGAATGTTCTCACCATAATGATCAGAAAGAGTGATTTCAAGCAAACATCTTCATATGATCAAGTTACTTGACTGAGAATTCTGTCAAAGAGTAAGACTGAAATAAGACTAAACTGCTCCCGAATACCTGAGATACAGCACAGTGTTTGGTAACGTTGTGTCTACAGCACTAGTTTTGGCATGAAATTGATGAATTCCTATCACAGAAGTTATTTCAGTCCAGTTAGAACATGCTCAGACAATGAACAATGTTTCTACCAGTTACAGAATCATTGCAGTTTTGTGAGCATTTTCCCTTTTGATACTTACATTGGGAACAGCCAAAATATTTAACTTCCCTGGATTGTACATATTCTGCTTGAGAAAATAAAAGGCTCCCTGAACTTACGTATAAAATCATCCTGAATCAAGCGTCTGGGGGGAAGCCATATAGGCTGATGGAGACAGAACTGTGATACTGCTCTAAGAAGAAAATATCACTGGAGCCTACCTTACCTTAAAAGCCAGAGCTCATGAAGGCCTGAATTTTCCTTAGTCTACACCAAGAGTAACAGCAAAGAAAAAAGCCACTTTCATGGGAAGATGACAAAGAACTGGAGTAAAGGGATCATGAGAACAAAGCCCAAATCCTCATAGGATAATAGTGTCTGACAGCAGAGTGTGTTCTGGACCAGCCCTTTAAAGAGTGTAAACAACACAACATCAGTTGATCAAAGGCTGTGTATGGTGACAGGAATGTGAGATCACAGAAGTCCAGTTCCCTTCAGCTTCATTGGATTATTCCAAAATAAGCAGAAGGCAGAGGTGCTAGAGGCAGAGATGGAACTGTCAGTGCAACACAGCGTAAACTTGGACAAAGTAAATGCATCACTGCCCTTTCTATGAGCTGGGGCTGTTCCCACTCACCTGGGAAAAGCAGGATGCTACAGAAAATGGTGCTATCAAGTGTTTCTAGGTAAAAACAGACTAGACGATCTGTTTTCAATGAAGAAAAACCTTCATAGACAAGCATGATGTTGAAGTTAAAACCTTTTTGGTTGTGAAGTATTAAAAAAATAATTAAAATTTGAGAAATCAAGGTCAAGGAACTCTAAGGTCTTGACTATAGAAAGCAAGTATCAGTTCACTTAGCTGCAAAATCAGGAACAAACTTAAAAACACCAGACATCAACCTGCTGAAGTAGACATCAGAGACATCTTTTGTTGGCAGTGAGCAGAATTATGTTTGAGGTCTGAGAAGAAATCAGGAGGGATAATTCTAATTGTTATCCAGAAGAACAACTGTGCTTAGGCTGTAGACAAAAGAACTGGATGAGAGAGGAAGCTGAAGAGCTGACTCACACTATGTGTTGTCCAACATTAAAGTCACTGCTTCTTCATAAGAAACAGGATGACCATCTCCTGTGTACATAATACACTGTTCAAAATGCCTGACTTTACCTGTATATAATCCTGACCTATCCTGGCTCACAGGACACACCAACCACTGTCCAGTACTGGCCTTCCTCTTCAAATACTAGAGGAATGGTGGCCACGGATATCATCCTGATGTTCCAGATATACAAGCAGAACCTCCACATCCATATGAAGAACCAGACACCCTTTATGTCATGAGAAAACAATTACGGTAGAACTCCTCCTTCCCTTCACGATGCCAACACTGACTTTATGACAAGCCAAGATAACTTATCAATCTCCAGCAAAGACAGGTTCTCATGGGACAGATCACCCCTGAGAGGTAAGGGGAAGGGGGAAGCAAAAGGGAAATTAGAAGGAGCAGCAAGGCAAACTAGCTGTTTCCAACCATATCTAGTACTGAGTTATCTGATGTCACGCAACGCAGTACAGCAAAAAATGGTTTACATCTAAGGTCAGAGAAGAGCTCATTCTGAGCACACCTAAGAACCCTTGTGTATGGTGATGTCTAATGCAGTAAGATTCTATGCCATTTTGATCAGGTTCAGAGCAATCAGCTATCTTTCCAGAATCATTGCCTACAGTCTGATTAGCCTTGAAAGTTGAAACTGCTCTGGTCTATGTGATGGGAAGGGCCTGCCATCAATAAAGGTCTGTACAAGGCTTGTGATTCAGCAGCAGAAAGTAGGATTTTTAATGAATGCACAGCAGCCTAGGAATCTTTTATTCTGTGGCTGAAGTAAAGAACAAGTTAAGGCAAAGGGAGATGCTAAATGGCAGACTTGTCCCTCCTTTGAGATGTTACCTCTTTGCAGCTGCAAAGACCACAAGACATTTGCTGACTACGAGGCTGTGTCCACCCGACACTGAAGGCAACCCATAAACATAGCCCAGGAAATTGCTAGTGCTTCTGAAAGAACAATAAAAAAAACCCAAAAACCATAGCATCAGAACCAAGAGGAGAAAAACCCCTGAAAATCTGTGGAGCAATTTGAACTAGTAGTAGGCAAACAGGCTCAGATAGCTTGCTAGTCAAAACTGCATTTAAGTTGAAGAATAACATGTTTCCTCAGGTTGTCCACTTCCTTGACTATCCTGAAGATAAGATGAGGACAGGTATGGGAGAATGTCAGTAAAACTAACATGGTGGAATTTCTATCTGCTGCATAAGGTTAATGCACATAGTTTCCAGCAGCCTCCAGTCCTCAGAACATCTCTGATTATCCACATGAAGTGTGTCCAACCTCTGGCATAAGAGGAAGATGGTTCTCCCATAAGAATCGAAGAAGGTTATTCGTTTTTAGCCATTAAAAGGGCCAATTGAGTGTTTATAGCAGGTCAAACATCCATGTCAATCTAGACAGACCAGCGAAAAACTGTCTAAATCCTGTTTCCCCAAGCCCAAGAGCTGCACTCTGTAATTAGGAGAACAAATCTGACAGAAGGTGTATTTTGTATGTACTGAACCATGAGATGGAAAATATCCTCTCCAGAAGGGATACTCTTGGTGTGAGGGAAATTTTGCCAGAGACAGTAGACACTGATACGGAGGTGCAGAACTACTTGGGCAATGGCATATTCCAATACCCAGATTGTGTTCCTACAAGACTCCTGCTGAACCTGACACTCCCAACCCATGGAGATGTGGTAGAGCTGTGTCTTACTGGTGAAAAGTAAGACAGACAACTGTGTGCTAATGCAGCTCCAGTGCTGCTCCAAGAGCCAAAGGGTGTCTCATGGACCAGCCTTCAGGGAAGCAGCTCGCATGTATGATGCCTGCCCCACTTTTACCGTAAGTAGCAACCAAAATAAGATCAAGCTGATGATACTGTCTATTCTATGTATAGTAAAGGGAAACAACAATGAAAAAGTTTCCAGTCTCAAGCAGCATAGTACTAACATACCCATACATATGCACAAGTGCAGAAGCATGAATGAAATTAAATACTTTAGAAGTCTTCTTTATTACCAGCATGTAAAATTTCTGGATAGGTTCATTCCACCTTATTTTGACACCCATCCTTAAATTTCAACAGTCCCATTGACCTTAACAGCCTTTGGTTTATATTCTTAATTAGCAAGAAATGCCAGCTCTCAGCTATTCTTAATGTTCTAGAAGTCCACTTATTTAGTTTAGAAGCAGCACTAATTACAGATATTACCCAAATGGTAAAAAAATCTTCAGTATAATCTCTTCCTCATTACTGTCTCCAGTTTCTCCCTGCTCTTCTCTTTCTCAATGGTTTTCAGATTCTCGTCTTTATGATGTGATTTTAAAAAATTTGTTTACAAAAGGCACCACCAGGGTTGAATGATTTCCATTACAATTTACTTTTAAGTTACTGGTTTACTTAACTTTCTAATTTATACTAATGGAAAATATTTGAATGAAATTATGTGTCAGACCATTTGCATATTTGCAAGACCAATCCTGCACATGAACCTTTCAAGAATTCCCTTCCTTATATTGATTGAAAGGACCATTAGACCTTCTATTTGAGTGCTTGCAAAAGGAGGGCACTGATGATTTCCGTGTTTTCATGACAAAGACTTGGTCACAGCAGCTTTTGTTGTCTTTCCTCCCATGATGCTGGTCATCAACCTCCATAATCTAGTTCACAATGCCTCAGCTGTACTGATTACAACTATTTATAGGACCACATTACAAATCAGATCAATAAAATGACTATGCAAAATTTTTTTACCTTTTTTTTTTTTCAGCTTAGGTTATTCCACTAATCTGGTTCACAGTATAATGCTACCAACAATTGGCACAATCAGGAGTTTGGGAAACTGTGGGAACTTCTTAAGTGGTTTTACTGCTAGACAAAAACATACTGTGGAGCTACATCTTAAATTGTTAAAGTAAAGAGAAGGTGGTGTTACCTATTAGACATACTGGGTGCACATTATGCTGTGGGCTTTTTTCCAGTCTTGATACTCCCTCCCTCATAAAAATTAAAATATTGAAATTATTTGGTTCACAGTTCTGTCATACTTAATAGCAGCTGTATACTTCAGTGTAAGAATGAATATGAAATACAAACCTGTGTAACAACAACTACTACAGCAATGCCGGTAGACGCTGGACTGGAATCCCACTGAAGAGGTCTGCCATGAGATTTCTTCATTCTGCCTATTGTCCAACCCATACACAGACTCAACAATAAGTACAGCATTTGTATCTGTGAGACTATATCACACACTATTGAAAACAAAATAAAAATGAATAAAATTAAAACAAAAATAAAGTTTTGGATTTTTTTCCTCTATCAAAGAGAAATGTTCTATATACCCGCAAATGAACGATGGACGCTTATGCCTCTGTATCACCTTTTAATTTTGATGACTTAGATTAGAGGAGGTGGCTTTGCCAGAAAATGTAGCTATTTTGTGGAGTTTTCAGTGACCAAACAGATCACTATCAGCTTTCCTGCAGTTATGCTGCAGATCTGCAAGAACATGGGCACAGTGCCATGTCCTTCCAAATCCCACTCTTGTGTCAGAGTAGTCTGGGCTCAGGAGTCCATCTGCATAAATAGACTTATACATGCTAAAGAACTAAAATCATATGTATGTTAATCATAGTGCAAATATGCAACATGATGAAATGAACTCCTTTCTTCACTCTGAAGAACTTTTGTTCAAAAATCAGATAGTTACATTGTCCTTTGAATTAATTGCACTTTGTCTTGAGGATGTAGTAGCTTCCAGAAGAAAGCACAAATATTTAGGACAAATTCCACTCTGAGATACTTAAAGGGGAAAATATAATGAATAACCTTAACACAAACTTCATTTAGATCAACAACTTGTCTGTATTTCATTTTATTAAATGCAAAGTACCTTTACCTCATTTTGCTATGTCCATTTTTACCTGTTTGGGAACAATTAACACATACTCCATAAAGTTACATTCTTAATCAGTGTCTTAAACTTGTGTTTAAAGCTGCATCAGAATAAAGAAAACTTTAAGCTAGGATATATTAAAGCCTTTATTTGTAGGCTTGCTGCAGCACTACTGACAGTAGAAGAACCTGAAGATTTCTTTCTGGGTGATTGTTAGCTTTAGACCTTGTAAGTTTTTGACTTAATGAACAATTTTAAAGTTGATGTTGGGATCTGACTCATTGTACTGGCATACCAGACATGTAAAAGAAAAATACATTCTTACACTATGTTTATTGTAAATTTGGTTCAGAAACTAGAGACTGGGCACTACACGCAGCAATGCTTTCTTTTTTGCTTCATTAATGTTTTAGTTCAATTAAATTTGTTCCTTATTTGTAATTTTCACTTACACTATCAGGTACAAGAATAATATTTCTGTCATAAAAAAAGCAAAGCTCTACTTTAATACAGCTGGATTGTATTAAAAAAGATAAATATCACATCTACTAAAAATACTGGCACAGGAAATGTTGCCACTGTACAGAAATTAATATGGATACAAGGGAAGTGCATCAAAAGAAGATCATGTACATATTTTCCTGACATCCAGCAATACTAGCAAAATGAAGAGTATAAATCAGACTTCAGAACATAATTCCTGGGATACGCTCGGTATTCTCAGAGTTTACATGCTTAAATGCTTCTTAATGTATTAAGACAGTCACTGTTTAAGATCCGTCAAGACCTTTTAGTAAATACAAATTTCATAATTCTTTAATAAAATCAACCAGCACTGATTTGGGGCAAAAAAATAATCATGGAGTTATTTTCCAATGCTATCTTATTGAGAGACAGTACTCACTAGAAAAATAATTGTTACATGAACAAAGGCATGCCAAACCAGCGTCACAAATCTAAACTAGAAAAATGACTGAATAATTCTGCGTGTTCTAGGGAGCATTTTCTTTTCTGTCATTCCTTAAGATAAGCTGCCCTATTATAGCCAGACATCATCTCTCCATCACATCATGGATATAGGTACTGCTCTGCTTCAGTGTGGTAACAATTCAAGTGGATTCCCACATAAATTTGTGTAAGACAAAAATCCACAACCAGCTTTAATCTTTGACATCCTATACACTTTGCTAGAAAGAAAAAGGGTGATAAAAATTTTAAAGACTACAATAATCTCACAATATTCAAGGTCAGTGTAAAGTCACGTTACTGAGCTGATACCAATTGTCTGATTTCATCACAATTCACCTTTTTTGACTATTCAACAGACACCAAAATGGTCATTGACTCTTCACATTTTCTATTTACCAAAAGTTAAAAGGACAGCATTGGCAATGCTCCTGAGTGCCAGCATTATTTGTGTGGTTTATGCGATTGGGTTAGGTGGTTAATTAGACTGAGGATCAGCTCTTTATACGTGGTAAAGACTACATCATACTAGGAAAAGAATAACTGCTTGAGATGGTATCTGAACAAGTTTTTAGGAAGATATTCTGGCCACACTGCAATTAACACAAATTTTAACATTTATTTTTCACTCAGATTTCTCCTACCTATAGGAAAAATGGTATCCTCTTTCCCCTTCAAACTATACTACTTGCCATCAGCCATTCGTCAGAACTGCCACTGAAGCTTTCCACATTTCTATTACTTCTGCTCTCTTACTGTTTTGGAAACCACCAACTTCAGAGACAGTAAGAAAGTAAAAACTTTTCTAGCTGAACTTAAGAAATTCAGCTACTGATTAAAAAATAATATTAATTATAATCTTGTATAAATAGAAGTGGGCTTTTTATACAACACATATACCAAAAAAAAAATCTAACATGAAGCTATTCTCTCTGAAGTTCTGGCTGGATAGTTAACACTGAGGTGGAGTTATGACTACCTCCATATTCTCCATTTTATTTAATTTCATGACATGAGAAGGAATGTTTAATTACACAGTTGCTGGAGTGGCTGCAAGGAACTGTCAGCTCAAATAGTTAAAACAAGAAAGAGGCAATTATTGTGGTGCCAGGTGCCATCAAGAGGCTGGTAATTCCAACTGCAGCCTTCTAAATGAACTCTACAAAGGGAACTATTTCTCTGTATAGGCTGTTACTCCCCAACACTATCACACTACTGCAGTGCTACTTTCTTGGGGTGCTTCAAGCCAGTCAAATGGAAATGTATTTGCTTGGAATGATGCCCCAATTCTTCAAAGGTGAACTGCAGGAAAAAAACCCCCAAACAATCCAACAACAATGGAGAATGAAGAATGGAACACGATTAAGTTAGTGCATTTTGAAAAGGCATGCTACAGGAATTTAGTTCCAGTGAGAACTAATATCTATACAGAGTGAAAGAAAATGCTTCGTTAGCATCAAACCTTCATATAAGCATTTTTTGCATCATGGTGATCATAAAATTTGTGCTGTAAAATACTTTTCCATTTAATAATCGTTAAATTTGTCAGTGAAATGACAAATTCTATAAAATATGATTAAGTTTCCTAAAAAGCTTGGCTTTCTAGATCTAACTCCATAAAACTCTTCAATGTATTGAAAGACCTGCTCAGGTGATATTCATGTCTTTAAGTGTTCATAGCAAGGAATCTAGAGACAAAAAAAATCCTTTGAAAAATCCTAAACAATATCACAGATATGCAACTTAGATTACAGTTACTGTAAACACATAAAACATTTTTTTTTCTGGAGGAGCAATTTTTAGTATTTTATATTGAAAATCAAACTATGTGATCCAATACCATAGTATAGTCCAGCAACAGCATTTGCTAGTGTATTATACAAATTCATGGGCAGGAATATGTAAGAAACAGGGGACAGACTCACATTCTGCCAGACTTCCCATAAAAGGAGCTCCTATCCCATCTCTAGAATAACTGAAAAAAGAACAAAAAGATTGTGTTTTTAAGTGGGCGTGTCTTAAACGAGTGTTCTCTCTCACAAGTACATTTAGGCAATGATGCAGTTCAAAATCCAGTCCTGTATTTTGCCACAATCCCTCCCAGGCAACTCATGCACTGATCTTTACAACACATTGTTCTTCAAGTCTAAAGACTGAAAGCAGAAAAGGATCAAAGGTACCTTGAGAAATGCAGGTAGTTGGCAAATGCTGAACCAGCCTGCAACAGTAATGCAATTGTCAACACCTTTAATACACCATGCATAGGTCCACGCTTCCTAATTGTTTGCCACAGGGATTGTGCATATATGCATGTAGTTATGAAGTATGCTAGGACAAGCAGGAAAAAGAATTCATGTAATCCTGTGGGGAAAAAAAAAAAGAAATACAGCTTAGTTTTACAAAGAAACGTTGCTATTAGGAGCAAATAACTAAAAAAAAAAAAAAACCAGTGTTTTTTTTTTAATACGATCATTGGGAAATACTTAACAACTGTTACCCAAAAGTGTTAGTAGACATAAAAGGTCTAAACCCTAGTCAATTTTATCCAAGAAATTTGGTGAATTTCATCAAAGAACTGATTATTATTTGATCTGATTAAGTGTTTTGAATCAACAATACCTTTTCTGAGCAGAGAGGTTTGCAGCAGAGAGGTTACCAGACTAGTATAAAGTGCACAGTTTCTTGATACACACAAAACAATTGTAGCTCATTTGATCAGCGAGTAATATATTTAATACAGGACTCATTTTTAGCTCTTTTTGCTTGTTGTTTGATTCCGTAAAGGACAATCTGAGGTGAGAGAAACCCCAAACAGACTTCTACTTAATCTTTTTAACCACTGGGTGTCACCCTTCCTCCACATAAAGCAGGATAAGAAGCATAGGTGATCAATTCTGAAAACTTACAGATAAAGAAAAGTAGCACAGAAAACAGTAATTCATTCTTAGCATGCATTTTTTGCACTTGTCTAAAAAAAAAAAATTCCCCAATTTTTTTTAGGTTATTTATAAAACAGAAGTCCTCTAATTTTCAGTCTGGTAGAATGCTTCCCTTAAGACCTGGAAACCTTTTCTATTGTCAGTAAGCTTTGCAACCCATCAGGAGTTCCCAAAGGGTCAAAGCCAGTGAGATATGAGCAAAAACAGGTAGACAAACACTTCTCACAGAAAACTTGTTTTCATTCTCCAACCTTCCTTGAAATTTAGTTGTGCCCATAGAATCAGATTCTTAAAAAAAAGCTTTTTCTCCAGCAGCAAAATAACTCTGGTAAAAGCTCCCCACCAGCTCCACCCAGAGATTGGGAAGAGCAAGTATACACATTTCAGTATCTGAGCTGAAAAACATTACAACTGGATGACTTCTGATTAGTAGCTAGCATTATAGCTTCTGTGACTGAAATGAAGCATTTTGGACATACACACAGGAAAATGGGAGAAAAAGAGCATAAGGTAATGAAGAGGACTAAAAATTCCAGGCCACTCTGCTTCTCTTGTACACCAATACACGAGCATGATTTATCAATGACAAAAGTATGTGGTATAGATCAAATCTTTCTTTCTGCTTCAAAAGATACCCACTGAAGTCGGCAACGACTGTGTAAGTTAAAGTTATTTCTCACCATGACGAGTGAGAACGCTTGGAAAACTCTTTAGGAAAATCAACTAGCTTTTAACAAACACTAAGCATTTATGATAGAACACTCCTTCCAACCATAGACTGAGTGTAGATTATTGGTTTGAGACCAAAAGGGGTTAGGAGAAAGCTGCACTGAAAACCCACTATAAAAAATACAATTTTCAACCTGTCCCCTCTAAGTTTCCTGACTTTCAATGAACCCAGCTGACAAAGTAAAATATTACATGAAATATCTTACTTCAAAGCTCTTCAAAATGCTACCTGTTCAGCTGCCTTTAGAAATCCTGGATTCCACTGACTTGATGTCTTACGTAGAAGACCATATACAATAAGATTATTTCCCAGGGATCTGAAGTCAGGCCCCCTCATCTACGAAGGCGAACATCTTAATCACAAGGTGACAGCCTCAAGTTCATTCCCATGCTTTCCTTATTATTCATTTAATTTTTGAGATGTTCTGTGCCAGGCCACAGCCTAAAGTAACTCAAGTGAAGGAAGACATAACTAAAACCTTCTGCAATGATTTTTAGTATGTAATTTTCAGTTGCCTGCATGAAATAAGCAAGAAATGAAGCTGGATCTTCTCTCTGATACCCTCTCATTCTAAGTTTCTATGGAAAAATGGCCAAGATTATTTCCCAGAGATTCATTTAAATTAAAAAAGAGAAAGAGAGATGAAATGCTCCTCAACTCTTTGAAAGTAGACCAGCGCACAGAGCTTCAGTATTCATAGCAACAATGCAGGTTTTAATTCTGAATTAACAGAAGTGTTCTTCTGCAGCTCTGAAAGACATGGCATGTACAGCTAACCTTGCTTCCTACTTGTTAGATCTAAATACATACATCCAGCACATTTACACACCTTCTTACTCAGCACATAAGCTGTTCAGAGTTCTGCTTCCCAGTGCTCAGTCTTCCTACAAAATTAATACAGAGCTGAGATGCCTCTGTAGGAGTCTCTACATCACTTTAGTGGGCCATATGATGCCATGTGTAACTGCTTTGCCCCTCGATTTAGCAATTACTCCTCTTTGAGAGTAAGTTAATTAACCTAGAATTCACTTCTGAAGGCCAAATTTACCAAATAAAAACTAGCAAGTTTATAGAACTTAAGAAGTTAAAGAGAGAGGTTGTCTTACTATGAGCCTTGAAAGCCAGATTATTAATGTGCTTTCTTGCAGATTCTGCTAAATATTCCAGTGAATATTTTCTTCCTTTCAAAAACTGAGCTGCCTTTGTTCCTTCTATAATCTCATGAGTTCATGAGTGACAGCAAGGCATTTGATTCTGAGCACAGCAATTAGGCTCATCCTTGGTATATTCAGGTTCACTCTGTACAGGAAGGCAGACTAAGCCTACAGAGCCCTTTCCTCACAACAGACCCAGGTGAGTGACATGCTGATGAGCCCTCCCAGAGCAGTGATACTACTCACTGCAACCAAGAATACATTAGGCTGGATTGTCTAAAGCATACAATTTTATGTAGGCATTTCTTTAGCTGCTGTCTTGAGTTTTTCTTTGGATGCTTAAAGATTCAAAATTACATTTCTTAATTATAACAAAATCAGGCCTGACAAAGCTAATATACAGCCTGTGACTAAGACATAAAGATCTAAACACTGAACTGAAATTGTATTGGCAAAATGGTTTACCGTGCATGTACTCTTATTGCACAGAATCAAGTTCCACACATTTAAGGAATTTCACTAATTAATTAAAATCAGGTGTTAAGTTTACATTCAAGTGGAAGATTACAATTTCAACATGTTCAAAATACCTATCAGCAAGGATTTTAACACTGACTTTCCTTGTGCATCTATGCTTCTAGTCAGGCAAGTTTTGGAAAGTCAGTCTAGGGAAAGGAAAGGATTTTTCTGTGATGACAGAAAAGGAACTCAAGTTTGCTCGTTGTACAAAACCAGAATATGAAGTATAAGAGGCTCTGCTATCCGTTCCCCATACTCTTCCAAGCACAGTAAGTACTGATTTGAGTAATCAGATCCTTAACTTACAAATCTAATTTTAAGAAAAAAAATCTTACCAGATTCCCCTGCGCTAAAGTGATCTAATGGATTCCCTTCTGCATCTGGGTTTAGTAAGACCATTTCAAACTGAATATCCTCGGATTCAGAATAATTCTCTTCGCAGGTAAACTTGTCTACATAAAACACATACCATGTTTCCGGATAAGGAATCTGGGACACTGTCAGATTTTGCTCTGTGTGGTTCACAGTCACTTTGGAAGAAAGCACAAAAAACAAAAATAGGAGTAAATACTTGACTAGTTTGGTTTTAGAAAACACATATTTGAATGAAGATAAAACTTAAATCCAGAGCATCATATACAGGTTATAAACTACACACAGTAGAAAACATACTGAGTTTTGAAAGCTATCCATAACACCAAAGACCAGACCTCCAACTTCAGCTTTTTTTTCAAGTAGGTATGGACAAGTGTTGGTGAGGACACTGCAACCCACCTTTCACCTCTGCTGGGAGGGCTCCCTCCTTCTAGAAGCCAGAAAGTGCAAACTATGTCCTTTGCTTAGCATTTTCCATCCTCTAGTTCTGTACTGACAGGTACTACCTACCAGGTACTTCTGCAGTATGGAAAATACCTTTGTGAAATTTATTTGACTTCGCTTTCAAAGATTTAGAGCACCCGACAGGAACAGCTGCATGTGAGCTCAGTAAACACCACCATGCATACTTTAAAGGTGTAAATCAGTATTATTTCACAGGATCTTCCCCAAACTGTAACATACTGAATTTCAATTGACAGTTGCGGTGTGAAACCATTGTGTAATCAAACTGCACATTTCAAATCAGATTACATTTAAAAATGACTACATAAGATACTCATGTTTCATCTTCTTGCTATCTTACCACTACTTTTGCCTAGAAACAACAGTTAACCAAGCAGTCTCTTCAAAACAAACTCTTGATGCAAATGAAACCTGTGGCTCTCTATGTTTGGCTGAAACTGCAAGAAACAAAAGCTACTGAACTTGAGTACAAATCAGCTCAATCATTTCTCTGCAGGAATAACAGAATAATTCACCTTAATAGATAAAGATGACAATGGCTAAGGATGAAGAAAAATTTAATTAAAAAATCCACAAAACATTTTTTTTTGGTGAAAGGCCTTTCTAAATAAGAGCTGCAAACATACCTCATTTTCCCTAAATATTTTGTAGACAAAATTTAGAACAAGTTTCTAACCTGTAAAAAACTTCAACGTAATTCCAATAAACGTGTTTCAACTGCAAGAAGTTATTTTCTGTTCCCTTAAGGTATGAATGGAGCAACATTAGAATCCAGGAAGAATTGTAGTGCGTGTCCTTGCAGCAACTGTCATGAGGTACAGGCTTGGACAACACACAAACCAGTATTGCATATGGTGCTCAATCCAAATGAAAGGCAAACTGTGACTGACAGGAGTGGCTTTACTCCCCATGTCACTTCTCAGCTGAGTTCTGACACTGTTATTTGTACCAAGAGTAAGGGATTACACAGAGTGTGTTTTATCAGTTCCCTCTCAAACCTGTAAGCTGACTCAGAAGTAGAAAAGCAACTGATTTTGCCCTAGATCAGCAAAGAAATCCGACTCACCCTGTGGTCATACAACTCCAAACAGAGCAGAAAACAGTGAGTACACTGCTGGGACAAGTCAGGAACAACAGACCAACTGCCAGTTATTCCAGCAGCACTTCTGTCCAGCTCTGATGAAGTATAAAGAAACCACATCCCCTACAAGTGACATCTATGTAAGGGTTCATTATGACAAACATTACATGGTCAATCTGCTACTCTTGGGATTCTGACTGCACAAAAGAAATGTATTTTAAGTGACTACAGCTTCTCTTTTAAATACATTTGAATGAAGCATGTAACACTAATTTAATTTCTTAGAGGAAAATTTATGCTTAAAGTACCATTATGACAAACAAATGGTGCAAAAATTATTATTTCAGTCTGTCTTCTAGTTACACAACTCAATGCTTCAGTGTTTTACTGTTCTTTCACATTTAGATGGATACTCAAGTTAAGTTTTATCCTGATTAGCTCATCTTTAGTACTCTATTAAAAATTTTCTTGCATGTTTTGAACATTGAAGCATGGCAGATTCGTGCTATCATGAAAATATAATTTTATTTTCGTTCTCTCCGCTTTGAAAAATGCCATTTCCATGGAACTGGAGAATGGGAGCCTCCTGACAAGTGAGAAACACTCCTTTGTAAACAAGAGGCAAAACGACAATCTATGCATTCTATACTGGTATAACTCTTAGCTCAAACATTATAAACAGCTGAATGTGAGATTCAGTAACAAATATCAAGTTATAAAAATAAAGAGTGAAATAGCATTAAGTTATAATATAGGAAAGTTACAAAGTAAGGTAACATGATGCAGATTAATGTTTGCAGGGAATAAAGACTTACCATGAGGTAGTGAAAGAGAAAGTTTACATGTACAAAATTACCCTTTTACTTTGTACTTGAGCTACACACTCCCACCTTACAAGCATTTGCTTCAAAAGTTTAGAGGCAACTTCAGCAGGTTCCATCACTTTGCCTCTAGTTTGTTTTTCATTCCACTGCAATGAAAGTCACAATTCAAACTCAAACAAGTCAAGAATCTGACTGTCTCAAGCATTCAGATTTTTTAGTTCTTCAGTTTCTTAGTACAAGGGTACTCTTTGTAAATTCTCTCTCATACCCAAGATAATCTATTTTATGGAAAATTTGAGATTAAAAAAAAAAAAAAACAAACAGAAAGAAAGATATTTATTCCAAGCAGAACTAAGAAAAAAAAAATCTCTGTACTGAATGACTAAATGAAAACTTTAGCCAAGTATGTACCCTTTCTGAGTTGTGAACATGTGAAAGCATGAATTGGAACTGGTCATAAAGTCTGTCTGTTTCCACTAAAGCCATTGTTTGTCATTGATTTCATTTTCCAGCAGCACATTAAATCATAACTTGCAAACAAATTCTTCTGAAGTGATACAAAGAAAGAAATTTTATTTCCTTGTAGTATTTTTAATTGTAGAAGACCAATGTCCTAGTTGATGCAAAGCCTAAATTCACTGAAATGAATATTCTAAACACATAGATAACAGAGTTCTAAATACACAGTAACTCTGTAAGGAGAAAAAACCCAGTAACTCACTCGTCAGCTGAGCTTTAGAGAACTTCTCTGTACAGCTGTGATCTTGGACACTGTTCTCCAGCTTCTGCCATTCCTGTGCTTGAAAGAGGTGAAGTCTAGCTGCTTTTGCCACAGCTACTGCTATGTTCTTGATTCTGACACACAGAAGACCATGGTCACCTTAATATTTAAAAAACAAAATCAACTATTCTGTCTTGATGTCAGTTACAAGCAAACAGTGTGGCACAGATTTTTCTTGTACTTAGCTGCAATACACCTTCATATTATCCTAAATTTTTTACCACTACTTCATGCTTAGAAGTATTTATGGTCTTTCAGAAACAATTTCTATGTCTCTCATTAAGAAACCAGTGAATGTACAATTGTCTATGTTGTACTTAAACAAACCTTAACTATAGCACAAGCTTCATTAACCTTCTCTACTACAAACAGCCTTCCCTCCCCCCTCTTTTGTAAAACAGACTTCCAGATAATGTTTTTTCCCTTCCTCCCTCCCACCCCAAATGTTATTGTTTCCAAGCTAAAGACAGTCCCTCAATAGTCTCAGTAACTCGTTCAAAGTCTTGTATTTTATGATCTCTGTGGCATGACTATGAGCATCACAAGGTAGCTCTTAAGTATAACACCAGAAGAACTTATGTGAATGGACTTTCGTGTTATGGATGGATTAGAGCTAAAATATTAATTATAGATGACAGATTGAGGCAATAAAATCAAATCAGCAGTGTTCTCTATGTGTCAGGCTACCTGTAGAATCAGAGAACAGCAGAATGGCCTGGGTTGGAAGGGACTTGAAAGCCTACTTAGTTTCCAACCCCTCTCCTGTGGACAGGGACACTTTCCACTAGACCAGGTTGCACAAAGCCCCATCCAGCCTGTCTTTAAAAACTTCCAGGGATGGGGCATCCACAACAACTCTGGGCAATCTGTTTCACCACCCTCACCGTAAATATTTTTTTCCTAATATCTAATCTAATCCTCTTTTTTTCAGTCTGAAACCATTTCCCCTTGACCTGACACTATAGGCTGCATCTTGACACACAGAAATATTTTAGTCCTTTTAGAACTAGCTCATTTGACAAAATTTATCTTGCCTGAGTAATTCCACAACCCTCAAACTTGTTTTCATTACTTCTTTCATATATTGCCATAGACATCTTTAACCTAGGAGTATCCTAAATTAAAAGGTAAAATTTACTGGAGAAGAAAAGTCAGTAAAATGTTATATGAACTACAGTTTAGCTAAGATTTTGAAATATTAACTGAAGGTTCTAAAGAAAGCTTCACTAAGACCCAAAATGGTTGTTGGTATTCATGCAGGAAGAGAGGTATTTCTATGCAAATATGCAACATATATCTGAACACCTTCACTGCTCATCTTCAATTTTGACAGTCTTTTCTCAGATTTAAACAGTGCAGTTTTTTCCTTCAGATCTATTTAGAGCACTAGTTCAGTTAACTTCTAGGACAGTGCTAATTAACTGCTTTCAAGTCACTTCATAAGCTATCTCCACCCTATCTATCATTCCTCATTTAGTACTGGAAGGTCATGCTCCAACTCTGTTTTGCTTATGTCACGTTCTCCTGCTTCCCGTTAGATTCTGAAGCATCTGCAGAACTGTTCTGTCACAAAGCCCAATGGGAAAGAAAAACAGCCGAAGCTACTGAAATGCTGAGCACATAGGAAAAGCAGGTTGACCAGCACAGCCTGGCTAGACATGACTCTTGCCATGGCTACACACATCTCTTTCTGTAAAGTAAAACTTCTCTAGCACGCACAGCAAGCCACTGCTAGGGCTTTCTTTCAGCAGGAATAGTAGTCAGGAATTATTATTAAGTAAATACTAACATTCAGAAATTATGACTAACAAGGAGTTTTTAACACCGGAAAGAAAAGCCAGCGGGAATAACCAGGTGAGAATTTTACATCCTCATGCGCGGCGTCACCAACACCACACAGCGACGGGGCACAGCGACGTGAAGCACCGCTGCCATTTGGGAGAGTTCCAAGAGGGAAGGAGCGATGCGTGTCGCAGTGGGAGCTCCCCTGCTCTCCGGGACAGCCGGCCGGGAGTGTCCGCAGGGGCTGCGGGGCACGAAGGGAGGCACAACGCCGCTCCGCTCCGCTCCGCTCCCCTCCGAGAGCCACAGCGCGGGAGGGGCCGCTGCCAACTGCTGCGCCCGGGGCCGCCCCGCCGCGCTCCGGCCACGTCCTGCTGCTGGCCGGGACCGCCGGCCCCGCTGCGGCGCTGCCCGGACAGCGCATGGGACCTGTTGCACGTCCCGGCACAGGAGGCGAGAGAAGGAGGAAAAGAGGGAGAGTGCGAGGGAGAGAAGTAAGGAAGGACGGAGAGCTGCAGGGCTGACCCCGCTCCTCACCCCGCGGCCCCTCCGGCCGTCACCGGTCCCCCCGCGCCCCAACGGCTCCTCACAGCCGCCCCCTTCCCCGCGGCCCCGTTCCAGGACGGCACAGCCGCCGCTGCCCCGCTCTCCTGCCCTCGGGGCACCCACCGTGGAACTGGAAGTGAGCCACGGGCCGCCACGGCTCCCGGCGGGCGGCGGCGCTGGCGAAGCCGCCCCGCAGCGTCTTGCCCGCGGCGAGGCCCCAGCAGCAGCCGGCGGCGGCGGCGCTGAGCAGCCACAGCAGCCGCCACCGCATCGCCGGGAGCCGCCGGACACCGGGATCCTCCTTCCCCCTCCCGCGCTGCCCCCTCCCGGTCACGTGACGCCCCCCGCCGCGTTAGGCGCGAGCGGCGAGAGAGCCAATGAGGGAGCGCGTCCGCCCCTGGGGGCGAGACCGAGCGCCAGGCCCCGCCCCTGCGGCAACGTGTCCCGTTGCCGGGTCTGGCCGTAAGTTGAAAGAGCCAGAGTCGTAGAAGAGACCGCCGCCAGTTGTCGCTGAATACGGAGGTGAAGCATTGGCCATTTTCACACGCCGCACCCGCCTCGCTATCGGTGGCCTGCACGACGGAGACAGCTCCGCTCTTGGAGCCGCGCGGGGAGCGAGGGAGGCGATCTTTCAATAAGCCTCCTGCAGGCGCTGCGACGCTGCCCGTGAAACCACGGGCCGTGCGGGGCCGGTGCCGTAAAGCGCGGACGATGTCGGGGCGGGCGGGCCCCGCGGCGCCGCCGCTGTTCGAGAAGCGGGTGCTGGTGACGGGCGGCGCCGGCTTCATGTGAGTGAGCCCCGCGGGGCCGGAGCGGGGGGCCGCCGGCCTCCTGTCCGGGGGCGTGGGTGAGACGTGGCGGGCGGGGGTCCCGCGGTGCTGCCGCCCTTTTGTCCATCCCGGGCCGGTTCCTCGGCGCCGCTGGCTCGGGCCGCGCTCACTCACGGGCTGCTGGTGGCTCGCCCGTGTCTGGGTTCTGAGGTGGTGAGTGCCGGGGAGCGAGCTGGGAACCTGCCCCCGCCGTGCTTGGCCTGCGGCCAGCGAGGAGGGGAAGGAGGGACCGCCCGGCGCTGGCAGTCGCTGCTCGGCCTCAGCCGGGACGGGGCTGCCAAGAGGAAGGCCGCGGAGCTGGTGAAGGGCCTGAGCACAAACCTTATGAGGAGAGGCTGAGGGAGCTAGAGTTGTTTTGCCTGGAGCCTCAGGCGAAACAGCCTTATCGCTCTCTTCAACTCCCTCAGAGAGCGGTGTAGCCAGGTGGGGTTCAGCCTCATCTCCCAGGCAGCGAGTGATAGGACGAGAGGACAGAGTCTGAGCTGCACCTGCGGGGGTTTAGGGTGGACGCTAGAAATAATTTATTCATAGAGGAGATGATTAGATATTGGAATGGGCTGCCCAGGGAGGTCAGGAGTCACTTGTCCCGGCAGGCGTTCAGGAAACGACTGGACATGAGGCTTAGTGCCATGGTCTGGTTAACAAGGGGTTAACCGTTGTTTTTGGTCGTAAGTTGGACTCGATGATCTCGGGTCTTTTCCAGCCTAATGGATTTTTTGGGTTGAAGGTAGCAGGCCTTCGAGCCAGCTGCTATTTCCCGTATCAACCCGCAGCGCTGTGGGCTCAGTTTGAGTCAGAGAAGGGTCTGGCTCGTCTTAAGCTTGAGCCCCTCAGTGTGAGGAAGATGTGAGAACGTTAAATTTCTGTGTGTGAATAACACTGAACTAACTTGAACTCTCAGAATGAGCTTCATGTACGCAAGGCCGTGCCAAAGGGGCAGTGCCACCTGGTTGTCTGGTTGTCACTTACACCTAGCAGCAGTGTCCGAGACCTGAGTGATGGCACTCGCTGTGGTAGGTTAGGAGTGTTGACTGTTTGGTTCTCCCTGTTACCTAATATGTAAGCTTTAAAGTGCAAAAGTATTTTATAATGGCAATTAAATATAGCCTATAACTTTTTTTTATGTGACTGTGGGCAGTGCTGGTTGCTTTTGTTATATGATGAACTTTTATTCTGATGTTTAGTTTCTTAACCATATACACTTACATATAGAAAATATTAGGGTGATGTATAGAATAAATATTAGAATAATGTTGATGTGTTAAAATATCTTTGAATTTTTCTTCCATCTGTCTTGAGTATATCCCCTTCTTCCCCCAAAGACTTTTGAAAATGCTGAATTTATTTGGAGTTTGTCATCTCTTTATTACCTTAAAGCCAAGTATATAATTGTAAAACATGCTTTTCTTCTATCCTGCAGTGCTTCACATGTAGTCGTCTCTCTTGTGAAAAACTATCCAAACTATCTGATTATAAATCTGGATAAGGTAATACCTTGTTTTCTTTCTTGATATGAACAACTGTTTTAAGTGATTTATAATGCAGTTTATGATATGTTGAAATTTATATGACTTATTGCTAGTTACTAATTTTTGTTTGATTTTCCATTTGTACCTGTGCAAAAAAAAAAAAAAAGTCAACTAGTGTTCAGAAAAAGAACAAAACTTTTCAAGCTCTAAACATCTCTTTAAGAATTTTTGCAGTTAGGGTATCTTTTGGAGATTTGTGCTTTTAAAGCTTCATATCTGCTTGTGAAGTAGATTTTTTTAAAATAAGTTTTTACTTTATACTCAGACTTTCCAGGGGTTAGGTTGGGTTTGAGTAGCCTTTTTGCTTCCATGAAGCCCACTTACTGATGTTGTGTGGTATTTCTCTTTAGCTCGACTACTGTGCAAGCTTGAAGAATCTTGAAACTGTCTCTGAGAAGGAAAACTACAAGTTTATCCAGGTGATAGACCCTTCCCTTCCACAAAACGTGACTTTTTACAGATTTTTGGCGTACTGCTTCCACAGTTTTGTCTTCAGACAGGAGATGGATTTTGATTTATTGTTCAGATCAATATTTGGGCTTGCTGGGCTTGTATGCTGAGGTTCCTCCTGTCTACAAAAGGCAGTGCTGATGCTCATCTCTCTGTCTTGGGGTCTGCCCAAGGTTGCAGGACATCTGAGAAATGCATATAGTTCAGTTTGCTGAAACAGCACCTTTCTCAGAGGTAGTAGATGTAAACTTGCTGTTTTTGTAAGGTTCAGGTGAGGCTGGAAGCTGAACTTGCCCTGACCTGTTGGTGACCCCCATGGCTGTTTATGTTTTTGTGCACCACCTCTTTGTTTCAGTGAGGGATTATAAAAGTTGCACGAGAGAAAGGGCACAGCCTGTATGTAGACGTGCACATCTGTGCAGTTTCAGAATGACTGAAGTGGCTTTTTAGTTATTTTCCTAAGGTCTTTGATTGTTTCCAGTGTGCAATATGAAATGTATAAATGCAGTATAAAAGCCTTGTTACCTGAGTAGATATTAACATTTAATTGCTGGGGAGAGCTTGGAGTTCTCCAAGATATCCTTTAAACAGGCAGATCCCTATGTGAAGCAGGGGGGCAGTAACTAGGAATGATGTGGCTATACTGCTTTTGAGCAAGGGCAAGAGTCTCTTGTCACAGAACTTACATCAGTATAAATAATTCCAACTTTTCACTACGTGTGTTTTTTTTTTTTTTTTTTTTTTTGTGGTTTGGGTTATTTGTTTGTTTCTGTTTTTGGTTTTGGTTTTTAGGGACAGTTGATCACAGCTTAGCATCCATCTAGTATGCAACCAAGCAGTTTACACTGACAGGAATGTGCTGGAAAAGATAACTTCTAACATGCAACCTTTATAATTAGAACTGTAACATTGGTCCTGACCTTAGGAGACAGCAGGAAGGATGTATTCTGTAGTGGTACTATAGAAAGGAAGTCTGTTTTGGAAAGTAGAACAGTAAGTTTATAAAATTTGCCTCAGGGGCTGTATGAAAGATATGTTTTAATCACAATTTCTGTTGCTGTTCAGCATAGATGTACTAAGCTTGAATTTCAGTTTAAAAAAAATTCAGTAACTAGCCATTTATTTCAAAATATGTCTCTTTAAAAAAAATATGTCAATTAAGAAATAAATCGCCTGAATAAACAGCAAACAACAAAGCCCTTGCATGACATAATCTAATCCCCCTTAGTGGGAATCTGCTTCTCCTTTTGCAGTGCCACTAGATGTCCCTACCAGCTTGCCAGAGTGGGAACTCTTGCTCTGGGAACTTGGAATTTCAGCCTCAGTGTTGGAGCTCCACGCTGTACTTTTGTTGTGTGCATTTTTGGACACATTGCTATTTCTAATGTTAATAGTAATATAAATTCTGAAATAAGTTTCTTTTAGGATTTTTTTAAAAATGGGTGAAATTTTATATATGGTCTTATTTTAGACATGGCTTTGATAAGTGGCCCAGAACTCAGTGCTGTTTGTATCCTGTGTTCCCTTTGTAATGGTTTCTTATGTGATACTTGGTATAAAGGGAAACTATTTTCTATCAAAAATAATTTGCTTCTTTTTTTTTTTTTTTTTCTTGTTTAGGGGGATATTTGTGAACCTGATTTTATAAAGCAGCTCTTTGAAACTGAGAAAATAGATATAGTCCTTCATTTTGCTGCCCAAACACATGTAGGTGAGCATTGCTGCATGTTTTGGTACTGTTTTCCATGGCTATACCTGCTTGAAATATATGCCAGGGTACCTTTTGTCTTTTCCCTTCATATAAACCAAGGATCCAGTTTGTCTCTACAAATCATGACTGAGCACCTGGTGGCCTGTTTAACTCAGAGGGAGTCACAGCCTTGATTTAAAAAGTTCTTCATCTAACTTGTCTTGTTTTCATTGCACATAAATGGTAATGTACCTTTTTCTCTGCATTACATTTTTAAATTCTATCTAGACTGACGTGTAGCTGACAGTGTACTGAGGGAGTCATAGAGACAGTGGAGAGAGGCTTTATACATAGTCTGAAGTTTTAACTTAATTAGCTCCAATGTCACATGAAAAAACAGTGTGAAAGCTGAAGGATTAGGCATAAGTCCCACTGGAATCTTGTCTCTGTGCTAAAAAGAGAGAATGAATTATAAAGTGCATATTTCAGATGGCTGCTTTTCAGTATCACTCTTAGTAAGAACAATCCCCACCATACCTCATCCATCATGAGAAGAAATCCTCAAAGAATTCTCCAGGAAAATATTTCTTGAAATTGTCAGATTTGATAGGCACAAAGTCATTAGGTCAGGGGAACAGTTGTAAGAATCAAAACAGCTGCTGATGAGTTATTAGTCATGGGTCTATATTATTGCATCTTGCAACTGTCTTTGAATGACACTTTCCTTACTGTACTTAGCCAATACTATTTTAGAATAAAAAAATCCATAACCAACAAGCTTTTGTTCATGATTCCAGCCTCTTGTTGAGAAGAAGGATTTTTGTCTTCATGTGAGTGTAAAAGGTGCTTTCATTTAATAAGGACCTTGCTGTCTGACAGGTCTATTATGCAGCCTTCAAGTGGAACCTATAGCCCTGTCTTGCATAAATTTAATCAGAATTGTCTGCATTTTTTAATGTAGATCTTTCATTTTGGCATGCCCTGGAATTCACCTACGTGAATGTTTATGGCACCAATGTGCTGGTTGCTGCTGCACATGAAGCCAATGTGGAGAAGTTTGTCTATGTTAGTACAGATGAAGTATATGGAGGTAGCACTGATGAGGTGAGTTTGAAAATACATGAGGATTTTTCTAGTTTACCTGCTTTTTATAGTGAAAACAAAGTTGAGTCTAACTTTCTTTGGCCTCTGTAAATATTTGACTTGAAGTAAGCACTGGTAGCTTCTAGAAAGCTGAGTATAAAAATTCTCCTTTTTTTTTCCCCATAGCTCATTTTATATTGAATGTTTATTGTGAGATTTGGGTCATTAATGGTGTCACTACTTAGAGATAGTATCAAAGGAGTGAATTGTACCTGCACTGGGTTTTGTCCTGGAGCGTTCATGAGACTTCAGTAATGTGCACAGCTTAACAGGCAGGGAACTGCTTTATATTCTAGCTGAAATATTAAAAGAACTGGAGGTAGTGACAATTCAAATAGAAAACAATTCCTGTATTACCATAATAAATATTCAGATGTTGTTGTTATCTGCACATCTTTGATTTTTGGGAATTTATACCTGACCTTAATTCAGAAAATGTAATTTAGCTCAGTAAAAAGGCAAATTATGCATGTTCATCTTTTTAAAGGCATAAATAAAGTCAAGGGGCCTTTTGCCATAGTTCCAGGAAATCTTAATGTACTTCAAAAGAGTTCTATGCACTTTCTTTTTATCACAGTGTCTTTATCAGTTCCTTCTACACAACTTCCATCTCTAGGCTTTTATGATATCCAAAGATGATGATTTCTTGTGTGTAGACCCATGGCTTGACTGATACCTTCAAGTGAAAGTTTTCTGTCTCTGGGCCTTGAAAAGAGAACTTTAATCTATTTTTTCTTCTCTTTGTGAATCACACTAGAGGTTTCTTGTAGAATTTTTTTTGAGGGCAGGAAGGCCATTTAATTTCAGAGGCAAAGGATGGACAAGAACAGTGAGTGTTTTAATCACGTTAAGGTGATTGTTACCAATCACACCTTGGGTAGTATTCTTCCTTCTTTTGATTTACTTTTTTTTTCTTCTTCAAGTGAGAAGTAGATTAAAGTGTCAGGATAGTCTGAAAGATACCTGTTCTGGAACTGGTCAGAATTGTTGAAGCATTGCTTTGGAAGCTTTTGGGTTGCAGTTCTACATTTTTTACAAAAAAATTTAAGAAAATACCCCTTTTATTGAAAGGGTTGAAAGGTGAATTTGCTAATGGTGGCCTAATTGCTCTCTGAGGCAATATGAACCTCAAAAATATTAAGCCTCTCTAGCAACAGTGATTATTTAATAAGATAAAAATCTGAGGACCTGCTGCTGTGAGGTAACTCTGTTACAAGTATAAAAATATTTCTGCTGGTACTCTGTCTGCCTCCTATGTTCAGTAAATAGGCTGTCTTTTGTTATGGTCGTCTTTTGTAAGGGGACTTCGTTAGACTGATGTGCTTGGATATTTATGGATTTTTATTTCTTTTGTAACTTTAAGGCTTATCTGGACAAAAAAAATTGAGTAATGCAAAATTTTCTTTTTAGGAATTTGATGAATCCTCACCAAAACGTCCGACAAATCCCTATGCCTCCTCTAAAGCAGCTGCTGAGTGTTTTGTTCAGTCTTACTGGGAAAGGTACCAAGTAAGTCCATGGAACCTTCAAAAACTCTGAAGCTTGTAATTAAGTGTCTGTATTTTGCATGTAGGGGTATAAAAGAAAAATCAGTACTAGTCCTCACAGTGCCACCTCTTTCCTTATTGTTAGTCTTGTAGTTTGGATGTGTTAGAGAATCTCTGTCAATAAGTTATGAAAATACACTGCAAGATAGTGGGGGTAAATCAGATGTTTTTAAGTTTTGTTTTTTAAATCTAAATGTAATATCTAAAAATGTGCTTTGATAAAATGGTCAAAGAGAACATTAGGAATTTAAAAACCAGTGCTAAGCTTGCAGGAATATAAAGCTATTACACAGAAGTAGAACATGCATAATTCAAATTGTATCAAGACTAGGCTTGTGGTTAAAGCAAAAAAAAAAAAACCTAAAAAAAAGCCCTGCTAGTCAGATTTGTTTAAGCAAACACATTTAGTATTTTGGATACTTTAGACTTCTGTTCTTGATATATGATGTTTTTGCTATAAAGTGAACAAGAACAGGATATTAATGACCTGTGAAACATGTTGGAATAAGTAGGAGTAAGCCAGTCTTCAGTCAATCAGATACAGATATGCAATGTTCTGTGGTGGTTCCAGAGCTAGAGATTTCAAACATTTGTCACTTGTGGTGCTCCTGACAGGCTGAGAAGGCTGGAGGCCTTTGCCTCTTCGACAGAAATACAGAGAGCTTAATTCAGTAACGTTTGTAAGGGCTTGCAGATTTTTGTGTAAGCACAGTGCATATGTTGGTTTGTTTATTGCTCAGCAGGAAGTTACAGATTTTTACTGGTATATGCTTTCTTATGTAATCATGTGTATGTTTAATGCTCTCCAGTTCCCAGTTGTCATCACACGGAGCAGTAATGTTTATGGACCACATCAGTATCCAGAAAAAGTAAGTTCAACTGTGCTTTACTCTGAGCTTCCATGTACCAGAATTCAGGGTTGCAGTGATGTTATTTTTTTCTCATGTGCACGGGATGAAAAAGTGTGTGAAAGAGTGCTTTGAAAAAAGCACTCTTGCAATTAAGGTGATTATATATTTTGAGCTTGCACTAACGTGTCTTACCCTGAGCACATATTTTTTGGTTGTTGATAAAACTTCAATTAGATATTTGTAGTTTAAATGAATTTTATGACAGCAACTTTTGTTCTGTAATTTTTCTATTTTTCAAAGGATATTTTGACAGAGTTCCCCTACAAATTACATTAACTCACATCATGTTCTGTAATTGTGAGTGTTCAATAACTAAGTGAAAAATTTCAAAAAGTAAACTGAGAATACAATGTCTAGTATAGAAAGGGATGTTCCAGCCTGCACAGAAAATAAGTAAGATGAAGTTATAACATTCATATATAAGGTGAGAAGTAAAGTGACTTGTCTTTGCCTGTGCTCATACAGACCTTGCAGGGTGACTATTTAAAACAGCTATTTGTGAGAAGGCATTGCCTTTTTCAGTCAATGCCTGAATCTGCTTGGTTAGTGAATGGAAATACACTGTTGAAATGAAATTTCAACATCACAAAGTAATCATGACCTGTACTCTTTGGAGTTTGGAACTGGTGGAAAATGTAGCTATGTTTTACAGTTCTGTGGAGGTGTTTTGTAATTTAAATTGCTTTTTACCTTTTGTGGGGTTTTTTTTCCGCAAGTACGTTTATTTTCACCTGCATTATTGCAGGTGGATAAGAATGGCTTTTAGAGTACGTTTTTCATTGATATGTGTCTTGCTACAGGTTGCATGATTGTTGGGGATATATTAGGGGATGTATTTGCTAGCTTTTGACTTACATATACTCTTTTTCACATATCAGATTGTGGTTACTGCTAAAAACACAGCACTAGTCTGCATGAACCTTCAGTTTTATCTAGTATTCTACTCCTGTCTTTAGAGCAGGAAGTTAAATTTAGGTAATATGAGTAGTTTTCTAATGGCTTCAGTTGAAGGACTTGAATAGTGGGGTAACTGTTCTGAAGTATCTAGGGCATTATGAATGGATCTTAGCTTTTGGATGAACATAATGTAAATCTTTGTGCAGTGAGCATACTGTCACTTGTTCTGTGTTTATCTGTGTTATCTTAAAATTCTCTGTTGATTCTCTTCCAAATTTAACTACCTTAACAACTCTTTGTTTCTAGAATTACTGGAGTTTGTTGGATGTTTAAACCTTGTTCTGAACTGTTGGTAATACTATTTCTAGTTAAATTGTGATTCACTGCCCTGTGCAAAAGTAATGGAAACTTCTTTTATTTTTGAAAAACTGTTTCATTTGTAATAGCCAGAAAGATAAGGCTTACAATACAGTAAAGGCATGTACTCTTACAAACCAAAATCCTTGCTGTTTCTAGGCTTGATATATTCTTTCATTATATTTAATAAAACTTAGTAGTATTTAAAGGATTTTATTAATGCTTCATAAAGCATTAATAAAATGTGAGTGAAGTGCTGTTGAAGTGCCTTATTCTTTGTAGAATTACAGCTTCTAAAATAGTGGAGTAATTTTTTTTGCTGTTTTTCAATTCCTTAGGTTATTCCAAAGTTTATATCTTTGTTGCAACAGAACAGAAAATGGTAGGTAACTCACATTTTTTTGGTAGTATTTCTGCTATAAAACTGTAATTGCAGTTATAAATATGTGCTACTTTGTAAAATGATAATTACATAACAAAGTTCTGAATCACTTACTTTAATAGCATGATTTCCTTAAAGCAAAGGATTGTTTGCATGTCAGTTACTTAAGGTACCTTCAGGCACCCATCTAACAGCAAAACTGCTAGAAACACAGTCCAGTAAATTGAATGTGTCTATTTGAGGATTAAAAAACTTTTTTTGTCTTTTTCTTGTCTTAAGCTGTATTCATGGTTCTGGACTTCAGAGAAGGAATTTCCTTTATGCAACTGATGTGGTAGAAGCATTCCTTACTGTCCTGAAGGAGGGGAAACCAGGTGAAATTTATAACATTGGAACTAACTTTGAGATGTCCATTGCCCAGCTTGCTAAGGAGCTAATCCATTTAGTGAGTAAAGAGTTCTGATGCTTTTCTTTACTGGTTTTCATTGCACATATGAATAATTACACAGACCTTCTGTAGCTCTGAAAGAGCTTAGACTTGTGGTTGGTGTTGGAAGATCCTTGTAGCAGAATGATGTGATTCCCTTTCTGTGGCAGCTGGACTGTGTAAGTTTGCAGTATGGGCTATCCTGTGCTGGGCTGCTGTATCAGTTATCCTGACTGGGACATATCCTGACTGGCATCATGATTAATTGCCATTTTTTTCCCCATGCTGACTGCTTTAGTTTTGGTCTGAGAATGTGGCACTATTAAAATCTAACAGTTTGATTATGGATGTACTAGCAGTGCTCTGGATGAAGGAGATAGGTTGGAGATGTTCTAGATAATTTTGATTATTTCGATGGTTTCAAGACTCAGTATACAAAAGACCATTTCTGTTTGTGGTTTATATTTTTTTATTTGGTGGGGGTTTTAAATAAGATTTAAGTTTGTTAAGAAAAAACCTGTTTTTTTAATATATGTTTAGATAGCCCAAGATGTATGGGAGTGATACTTGTTTTTCTTCTTGACAGATAAAGAAGACCAGTTCAGAGTCTGAAATGGAGCACTGGATGGATTATGTCAAAGACAGGTGAGAAATGTGGAGGACATGCAGGATGTGCTGCACATGCAGCATAATTTTGTCTTGCAGGTTTTCTGAGACTCTTAACCAAGTAGTTTTTTGTGGAAGTGTTTCTGCTCTAATGGAGGGAGCACTGTTGAGGGAGTAAGAGCTGTTTTGCTTCCTTAATTTTTTTTTTTTTTTTGGCTAGTGGATTTGATATCTATGATCTGGGTTCTGTGTAGAAAACAGGACTTTTATTTATTATTTGGATCCGTAGGTCAGAGTGAATATCTTGAAGGGGAGCATAAAATGCGAATGTGTCTTCAAACATTTTTTGTACTTGTCATTACTGAAGTCTGCTCTAGGAAGAGGAAAAGTTTTACAGAGCAACTAAACTTTTCCTTCATGGTAGGTTGGACAGTTTATTCAGCATCACTGAGTGAGATGAATCCCATTGTCTCTTGCCTAGCTTTAGTATTTTGGCATTAATGTCACTAATTCAGATTTAGATGTACTTTGTAGTAAGACTCAGTCTCCACAGGCAGAAATATGTGCCTGCGGAGTGTACTTAGCTTTAGATTTCTATCTTAAGCTGAAGCTGCTATCTCAAAAGTAGATGTAAAGCTCTAAGGTACCAAAGTTAGGGCAGTGGAAAAATGGGTAGCTTTTATAGATATGCTTTTGCTGGGTGTTTCCGTCCTTAATTTCAGGCTTGGTTTGGCTCTGCTCTTTTATATCCATTTCTTTTCTGCAGCAACAATGAATCTGCTTACTTTAGATATCACTCTCTCCAGAGTGATTAGAAATTATGTGTCTACTGATAGCAGTTAAGTATTATGGCCTTTAGAATTCTCACTTTCTGATCACATTTAGATTGTTATCATGGCAACTGAAGTGTCTTTAAAAATGTGCTAGCTTTTGTTTTTAAAAGGAAACGTTCTTCAGAATCTTATATCAATGTATTACAGGACTTTGAACAAATTGCCTTTGGCTCCCATCATGTGAGTGTTTAGGAGTTCTCAGTGTATTTCACTTTGAGATATTTCTTTGTGTGTATTGAGCCCTGTCTGCTAATGTTTAAACATAAATGGGCTTGGGAAAACGAACCACATGGGAATACGTGTTTCAGGAGTGTGGAGGTCTTATCAAAAATTATTAATATTCCTAATTTATGACTATATAATTCTATAATGAGTGACTTAAAGGTCATGGGGGTTACTTGCTATGGAAAAATTAATTCTGCTTCTGCTTCAGATTAGCATGTTACAGTAACAGTGATGAGTGCTCAGTTTGTGCCTGCACATGTACCTTGACTATTCAATATGCCAGTGCCAGTAGTGCAGGATGCTAGACTAGGCTGCCTATCTGCCAGACTGTGGAAGTGAAAATATCTGTCACACTTAAATATCAAATTTATCTTTCAGTGTTGAATCTTGCAGCTTGGGATTCTGAATATTCAGTATTACTATGTTCATGTAGCTAATGAGCCAGTGTAATGATGCCCCTTTGGAAGCCTGTGTGTTTTAAATCTGAAGTATGTGTAAATTTGTGGGTTTCCAGGATAAAAAAATGTAAATGCTAATATTAGAAAATGCAGTCTCTGTCTTGCAAACGCACTGATTTGCACAAATGGGTTGGCAGTGATTTTTGTGTTCATTTTTGTGCCAGTAAAATACTAATTAATATTTATTCTAGTCAATTTCAAGTAGTTGACTGTACAAACTGAATTGTGTTGTTGTAGCTGCACTCAGCTGCCAAATATTTTTTGAAGGCAATGCAACCTGTTTATGTTGATGGGAATTTTCAAAATTGAAGCATATCTAATATTCCTTGGAAGAGAGTGTTAGGTACTGCATCTCTAATTCAGGAAGCAGTATAATCAGATTGTTTTCTGTGTGCATTTTATACTTTATCAGGCCTACAAATGACCTCAGATATCCAATGAGTTCAGAAAAAATGCACAACTTAGGCTGGAGACCCAAAGTGCCTTGGAAAGAAGGAATAACGAAAACAAGTAAGACTGATGACTTTTACACTGATTTAGGAGTGATGGGAGGAGGGAGAGGGAAAAGGGGGAAATGGGTAAATAGCTTAGTTAATGAGAAGTTGAAGAGATTGAACATAACTCTTGAATTTTACATAAAATTGGCTGCTTTCTAAATAGTGAATTTGCATGACATAAAATAAAAAAGATAATAACTTTTTAGTGCTAGAATAAATCTTGCATAAAGAACTTAAAAAGTTTAAACTAGATTTTTTGTAATATTATGAGCTAAAATCTTGTATGAAGAACAATTAGCCTGTTGTATCTGTGGAATATTTGGATTTCCCTGTTATCTCTGGTCAGCTTGACTCATCAGCATTCTTCCCATATTAGTTGAATGGTACAGAGAAAATTTCCACAACTGGAAAAACTCGGAGAAAGCTTTGGAGCCCTTTCCTGTGACAGACCCATTTGCCCAGCTCAGTGGTCCATAGCGTGGCACAGAACCTGAAGGAGTTTCTTCTACCTCATATGGTCTTTTCTTCAAAGCCTGCAATCAATGGCCACACTGGACTCTTAATGTATTCAAGATACATGAACCATGATGAGTAAAGAGCCACAGTATGGCACAACTTTGGAATGGTTTCAGCACTTTATAAGTTGAACCTCTTTGTTTCAGCTTTTGGTGCAATACTCTATTCTCACTAGGTATTGTTTTAAAAAAACTGTATGGAATGAAGAATATTTATAATGTTATAAATTAATGTACTGAAGTAAAATCTGCCTTATTAAGAATAATTAACTGTGATTACAGCTTTTGAGTTAAACTTGTTTTAGTTCTGGAATTATTCATCTGTATTAGTTGTTTTTACAGTGTAATATATATAATTTTTGTCACTTCAAAGAGTTGGGTTTTATTTTTAATCAAGGGGAGAAATTACATATTTTTTGGAGACTATAAATTGATTGACAAAAGCTAGACACAACACCTGTATGGTTCCGTCCATTTCTCTGCTGGTGCACTTTCAGCTTTTGTAGTTGACTGGTTACACTTAGCTACACTATAACCTTAAATACCCCTCTGAAGGGGAACGGGGGGGGGGGGGGGGGGGGGGGGGGGGGGGGGAATGATGTCAAGAAGCAGCAGGTGCTCTCGCTGAAATTTCCAGAATTATTTCCTTAAACTTTGTACTCCTTTTAATGTCTTACTGTCTGTTACATGTTAACTCCTTTTTCTTAGCTGTAATTGTAACAAACTTGAAATACTGGAAGACAGTTAACATTCCAATGATCTTATTTCCTGTGATATGAAGGCTACTTATGGAGAAAATTTTTTAAAGCTATTATTTTTCTGTGAATTGTGGGTTGGCAGACCTTAATCAATGCAGTGTATCAGCATTTTTTCTGTAATAAACATTTTAAAGATAAAACAGTATTTGAGTTTTAATACAAAATTTGGAAGAAACTCTGTAATTCTAGAAATATGTCAATGAATCTTGTTCAAAGTTGATTTGATAATAAATATTATGGTGTAACTGGTTTCTCTTAACTAAGAATAACATTCTGAAAAAGTAGATGGTGGGTTTAAAAAAAATAAATTCTTAGCTCTTCCTCTATCCTGAAAAAATTACCTTCACTTTTTTGTCTTTGAGGTGATCTGGCAAACATAAAAAGGACCACCCTTCTTGGTTTTATCACTTCAGCTTCTGTGGTTGGCCCTGATCCTCTGTGGCCCCTGGGCAGAGCTGCAAGTGGCACAGGACTGGGATGCTCAGAAAAAGTGGTGTACTCAGAAAAAGCTGTGACTTCTAAAGAGTCTCAGAAACTGAGAGTTAGCTTGAAACTAACTTGAAACACAAGTGTTCCCAACTTCATCATACCTTACAAAATACAGAACTGTAAGATGGATATCGCAAGGAAGGATGCACTTTGTAAGGAAGTCATATACCAAGAAAAGAACAAAAATTAGGGAAATCTTTGAATGTAGTCAGCAACATGCATTTGACAATGACATTTCAGTGATTCATCCATAGAAGCACATCTGGTAAGCCAAGTATGCAACAGATCATTACATATGAAATCCTCTAACTTCTATCTGTCCCAAATGGAGGCTTTTACTTCCAAATAAAGCATCAGTAACTGCCACACAATTCTAGTATTATTATCCCATTGTGTCACAGAAAACTCACCTTCAAAAACAGGCCCCTAGGCTTTAAAACCCATACTTGGCAGTGCAGTAAGCCTAGAAACTTGATGGTTAGCCTTCTTTTAGAGTGACTCTTGCCAACCACAAGTGGCACTTTATCCTTCCTTGCGATATCCATCTTACAGTTCTGTATTTTGTAAAAGTCAGTACCGGAAATAGCTAAAGTGTTGGAAAGATCTGTCTTAGCTGTATTTGTGATTGCTGTGACAGCTGCTTTGGGTGGGTTGCATGAAAATAAGTGTCTTTCACATCTCCTTATACTGGAATACTGGCTGTGTTGTGTTTCTAAAAGTAGAAATTACAGATAACTAAAATCTTACTATTTTAAACATGCATAAACCTTAATTTAAAAATATTTTAAACCTTTGAAAATAGTTACAGTGTCTTTGGAGCACTAAAAACAGTGTTATCAGAAATATACAGAAGAAAGCAGTAGGGAGTGATTAGTTTATTGAACAGAACTTTTGAAAGTGGTTCTTAATGTATAGATGCTGAAGATGCAAGCATTGATATTTATATGACTATCCAAAGAAGTGGTATTACCTGGGGTAGGTTTTCAGTAGGATCTATTAATTTTTTAGTGAAAGCTGTTCTAGTTTATTTAAATGTTTTTAAAGATTTAATTCATCCAAGTGTTTGAGATTTTTGTCTTTGTGTTACTACTTATATGTATATAAATAAATGCACATTTTAAAATATTGAAATGTATATATTTAAGAAATGTAGGAGGTTTTTGCTTTGAGCTACTTTGATGTACAGCAGATTTTCTTAGCAGCTGAGTGATCTGGTAGGAGCATTTCTTTCACAGGGGAAAGTATTTTCTGTTATAGAAAACAGCTTATTTTGCCATTAGCCTTCTGGCTTCTGTAGGAAGAAAAGGACAAAGGATCAACTAGTGAACTGTCAGTGTGGAGATGTGTGATGCTTTCAGGTTTTGTTTCTCACTGATTTTACGGGGAAGCATTTCTGCAGAAGGCAGAGGTAGTGATGTAAAATACTGTGAACACTGTAACCTTTCAGTCTACTCTTTCAGGCTTTGTGTCACAGGGCAAAGTGAGGTCACACCAGTAAGATAATTAATGGAGTAAATGTGTATTTCACTTAACTGCTAAAACTTTCTAAGGGAGAAGGGCTGGACTTTGGCAAAGATGTGGATTCAGGTTCTATCAGGAACTTGGGTGGTTTGCATCTCATTTTGGGATTACTGTTCTGAATTGGATCAGATCTTTGGGAAGCAGCTCCTGAAATCCCTTATGCATTGGGGGAAACCAACATTGCTACCTCACTGTCTTGGTGTACCACAGCTGCCATTCAGTGCATGCCTTGCCAGCAGCAAGTGAAAGGATTTGGAGGACATTGAAGTGGGCAGCTGAGGCAGGGCCGTCTGCACTCACAGAATCAGAGTGGTTCGGCTGGGAAAGGACCTTAAAGATTGCCTAGTTCCAGCCCCCTGCCATGTGCAGGGACACAGAGCCCCATCCAACCTGGCCTTGAGCACTGCCAGGGATGGGGCAGCCACAGCTTACCCTGCCAGCTGTGGCCTGTGGGGCATTTGTGGTGTGTGTGTGTGTATCAGCTCCACTTTATGCAACAAAGAGAGCTCTTACTTTCTCCAAGGCTTTCTCTGATCTCACCTCAGTGCTTGCTTAAATTTGTGTGCTGCTTGCATTAAGGGGTGTCAGCTGTGGTTTAGGCTGGCTTATGCTGTCATAAGATGATGGACTAGAAAATATCTTTGGTTTGTCCACCCTTTACTTTGATGTAGGAGAAAGACTGTGGGTGAAAAATGTGGCATTTTTTGTTGGTTTGTGGTGTTTTTGACTCAGAATGCTCCATTTTGCTGAAACTGTGTTCTTACGCTCATTAGACAGGCACGAAATGCAAATATCTTTCTACAGAAGGAGGAACTTTTAATACAAACCCCCTCGCCAAAATCTGTTAGGGGAAAAGCTGACTTTTTATTAAATATGCTATATCTGAGACTGAACTTTCCTTCTTTTTTATTTAATTTTGTTTTGGATTAGCTTTAGTTTTTGTTTTTATTCCCATTGTCATTTCCATCTCACCTGGCAAAACAGACATTTCTAAAGATAAGAATCAGAATAACCTGTTGCTCCATAGTACCTCTGATTGTTGTGGTAATGTATGAAAACTCTTAAGTCAATAGTGTTTTGACTTCTGTGCATGCCGTGACACATTTGGAGTTTATCTGCAGCAAAGATCACAGATTGTGTTAGCTGCATCAGTAGGAGACGTTCTTGTTAAGGGATTATATTCATCATTTCTCAGCAAAACAATCATTGCCAGTGGCAATGGAAAATAATGAGAAGATGAGATTTTGTATCAGTAGGTTGTTCACACATCTCTTAAGGAAAAGTGTGGGTGGATTTTTTTAACCTCTCCCTAACTGAATTTTTTGGGGGAAGAGGTTTTGTTTTCAGTCACTAAACTGCTGGCTCAGTCCTCAGCCTTTGTACTTCTGAAAACAGGCATTTGACTCCTGAAAACGTATCAGCTCCTGAAGAACCCACAAACGTGGGACAACGTGAGGAAAAACACACTCTGAAAATAAAAGGAAACAGGGTGATTTATGTTACCAGATATTCACATGGCTGGCTTGGGCTGAGGCTGCTTCTTCCCCGCTTGAAACAGGAGGGGTTTGTTAAATTCCTCTAGTACTGTGAAAGAGAGTTGTGGTGTTTTTTACTAACAGGAGGGAGCAGCAGTGGACAATTTTGCAAAGCAGCCTCTCTCTCCTCACAGTGTGGCTTTTCCTACACCATGGGCTGTGCAAATCAGCACAAACTTGAGATGTCAGTGCCCACCGCAGGCACTACTGTGGGCACTCTGATGCATCCTCTACCTTTTCCCTGTAGCCACAGGAGTGTGCTACCCGTTGCCTTTTGAAATCAATGCCTAATCAACAACGTGAATGTAAACTGTTTTTTCTTCTTACACTACTAAGTCAGGATTTGTGATTTATGTGGACACAGGGAGCTTCTCCAGTGGACGCAAGAAGGTGCAGGTGCCCATCCTGTTCATGTCTTTTTGTGACGCCATCATCTCTGCACACATTTTGTCAGGCTTTAGAATAAAATCCCTGAAAACTGAAGGTAAAACGACCAATTTAATGCTCCTGAGTCCCCCACAACGTTCTAGTTCCCGTTGCCTCCCCCAATAATCCAGGGAGCCGCTGCCAAAACACCTTCATTCTGACCTGTGTGTTGTGCATAGATGTTTGTATGTGCACAATTTTGTGTTACTGCTGATTTGTCTTTGGTTTACGGCATAATTTTGTTTGCGGGAACCCGTCATTGATTCGTTTGCGGCATCCAGCGCCGCAGGGCTAGTAACAACCATTTTATTTATACCATAAGGTATGAGCTGCCGGATGACGGGTGTGGAGAGACAGATTAGTGCTATCTCACCGCAATAAGGGGAACACGGCGGCCGAAATAGCTCAGTTGGGAGAGCGTTAGACTGAAGATCTAAAGGTCCCTGGTTCGATCCCGGGTTTCGGCAGAACCGTTTTCCTCCTTTTCCCGGCTCTCCCGGGAGGCGGCCCCCGGGTGCTGCTGCCGGGCCGGCCCGCGGGCTCTGAGCGCCCCGGGGCTGGGCAGCGCCTGGGAATCGCCCCGCCGGGCTCCTGCCGCTGCCTGCCCTGCCTTCCCGTTTCCCTTTTCAGCTCCTCTAAGTTTAAGCTTTTTATTTAGGGCGGAAGAAATGAAAGCAGCGAGCTTCATTCCCGCTCCCTCCTTCTGCCCTTCGCTCTCTCACGGCGGCAGGGACGGGAGAAGAGAAAGTGAAACTGTGCGTGAGCAGCGGGGGGAGCGGGAGGGAAGGGACAGAGGGGGAAAGAGCGGCTCGAGGGGACCGGGACGGGGACAGAACGATCAGACGTTGCTTCTTGCCAAAATCTGAAGCGCAGTTCGAAACTTCCCCGACTTCGCTGTTCCTCTACTGTCAATAGATGGCTGAAACTATTTTACTTCACAAAAAGTGTGAAAAGTGCGTATTATATGGCTCTACGCAAATATTGACTATATGTATTATGTTGTGTTGATTACTAGGGCTGTATTAACATTTTAATAGTATGGTAAATGTAGTTTTGTACTTAAAATGTAACTTCTGTAGTTAAAATAGAAACTATGTGTGTGGGATATTTTTTTAAAGAAAGGAATGAGGTACTCGCACCGGATAGCAGCCACAGGATGCCTAAATCTTTCAGAGAAAAAGAGTTTATTGCTCCATTATCAGAAGAAACGAACTTACTTCCCGCCTCGCTCTGCCCTGAAGATGCCGTCAGGATTAAGAGGAAGAAGTTGACGCTGACAGAATCCTGTGTTTGAATGGAATTTATGCATCATGTATGAGATGTTTGAATGGGCAACAGGCTGTAGTTTGTAAGGGTTAATCCTCTGCTAATGTGTGTCGTTTTTCGGGTTTATGCTGCCCAGAAAGAGGTACCCTGACTGTCCGTAACTCTTTGTTTTTATTGTCTCATATTGTCCTAAATCCTAACTGTCCAAATTTTTATTACTCTAATTATATTACTCTTTTTATAACCATTTTATTACTAGTAAACTTTTATAATTTTAAAAACAAGCGATTGGCGTTTTTCACAAAGCCAAAGGAATAGCTTCGAGGCCAGGAAAGCCGAGGATTAATGTCACCTCGTCTTTACCGTTCATCTGTTTCTTCCTGATCCTTTCTTTACATGTAAATGGAGAACAATAATTTGGATTTTCTGAAGCATATATTTAAGGAGGGTGTCTGGTTTTGATTTGAAGATAAGAAGAGGCAGACAGTTCATGAGACAGGTTGTCTTTGGTAATTTGTTGCAATTTTTTCAAATATGTACCTTTAATCTGGACCTGCCCTTTGTTAAACCTTTTCTCTGCTAGATCAGAGATCTTTCTTGGTACCTGACATTTGGTCATTACAAAACTGTTGAGTCAGCACCCACCTTTGTATTGGTAAGCTAAAGAAATTAAATTCTTTCTGTCTTTAAGACATTTTCTCCTGCTTTCGGGTAATTTTTTTTGGTGACCTTTTTATTACACTGACACCAGAACAATACACAGAAAAAGGACTTTCAATATTGATGTCACCAGTGCAAAACATAGCAGTAAAACATCTCCCTATGAGAAACAACTGCTTACCTTGAAAATTTAAAAAGGTTTATTAAACCTTAACAAAAATACAACAAAAGACTACATAAGGAAAAGGCTGCAGCACAGGGAACTGCCCTTTGTGCACACCACTTGGCCGGTTCATATTCAAGATGGATGCTCAGTTTTTTACACTCCTGGGGGTTGCATCAGCCAGCCCTGGCCCTCCCAAAGTCTGTCAGTCAGCTCTTCTTTGCCATTTATCAGCAGAGATTGCTTGCTTGTGACTGGATTGGAGATCAGGTGTTGCCATGCCGCACCCCTGAGCTTTTCCATCCCCACTGCCCCCTGCGAGGGACACGTGTGCAGCCTTCTCTCAGGTGTCCTAGACAGCCCAGGCTGTCTGATGGTCACAATGCAGGGTGGGAAAAGGGAACTATGGGGACAACAGAGGGCATCTAAACTACAATAACATAACTATACATCACTAAAGCCTTTCTTAATACTCACACAATAGTTATCCCTTAATTGCAAGAGCCAATCATCTCATTATCCATCTGTAACATCCCTTACTTCTCAGTTCAGCATCTTTCATCTCTTTGTGAGAAGGTGTCACTGGTCCTTTTCTAATCACAGCATCACAACAAGCATTGGTATTGAATTGCTTGTCCAAAACAAGGAACGCTCCCTGCAGATGAATATCTAATTAGTACAAAGCAAGGGTAGTGTTACTTGGATCCTTACTGATAAGACAGATGAGGGGTAGTATAACTGCTTATATTACTATTTTTCTTAAAGGTTTTGTAAGGTTTTCAACTAACATTAAGGTTGTACACTTGAGTACTCAGGGAGGGAAGGAAATGTTAAGTAACTTTTTTTTTTTTTGGCCAGAAGTGTTCAATTATTCATCAAAGACTTTTATAGTGCTTTGGGGAAGAGTTTGGGAGGTATAATTCCCTGCAGATATGTGATCAAAGAAGCAAAAACAGAGAGGGGCTGTTTACTTTTTGGCCCTTTTCATACTGCTGAATAAAAGAGAGTCATGGTGCAAGCTTGGTTGTCAGACCTCTGACACTGCTTGGCTCGTGCCCTGGCACCCTGAGAGACAGCTCTGCCCAAGGTCATTTGCTATGAAAGGACTGCTTTTATGCAGTGGTCTGGCTATAACCCCCCAGTGCTGCTCTGGAGGTTTGGTCCCTTCTGCTTCTGAGTTCCTCAAGGGCCAGGAAGGGTGTGGGTCTCACCCTTACCCCTCAAAGGGTCTGATTTTTACCAGGAGTACCCAGGCACAAGAATTTATGACAAATATGTGCTATGTTAGTGTCTGAAATGTCTATTTTATTGATAAAGATAATATTACCTGTAATGGCAATTCCAGTCTCAGAGCTTTTGTGACGTTAAACAGAAATTTTGTGGAGCCCTGAAACACTAATGGTGATAGCCATGGGGACAGTGAGAAGAAAATCTCATTGTTTTGTTTGGTGTGGGATTTAGGTTGCACACACTGAGTAAGGCCTAAAGTCTTATGTGAAAGAAGAGGATAAAATTAAAAGATAACCTCAATTCTGGAACTTTTAAACTCCTGTCTGTTTGATTTTGCGGGCTTGATGCAGATTTCTAATGTGATTTGGCAGGTTCTGTGAAAATAACCTCAAGTGTTGCTGCTTTATTGCTTGTCACAGAATATTCAGGCTTTTTTTTCATTCAGCTGTACCTTCTTTACACAATCTTTTTTTGCTTCACTCTAGGCGTCTTCTTGCCAGCAAACATTTCCATTTATTTTTCTATCAGCTTCTTCCCTCAAGATGAACCCCCTGCTAGGACACAAATACAGGCTGTCTAACTAGGCCTTTATGATTTAGTCACAAAGTTCCTTCTCTGCAACTGGGAAGCTTCTCTGCCCCTACAGATATACTCTCATATGCTTTTTTAAATGTCCACCTAATACTGAAGTTAATTCCTGGCAGGGATTCAGAGGAAAAAAACCTTTTCATGTGCTTTCAGCCTTAGGCAAAGATTCAAAATCTGGTGGACTTGGTTCACATGCTTTTTCCACGGCCATCCTTGGCTCCTGCTTCAAGTGGATGAAACCTGGGGCAGAAGGAGAGGATCAGAGAGAGGCACATCCCAACTCCTGGCTCTGCTGCAGGCTGCAGCTACTTGCAGTCATGGAACATGACAAATAATGGAGAAGCTTAAAGCTTTACTGTGGAATACCTCTGTTTGGAATTTCTGACAGTGGTGGAATGAAGTTGCTGTGCCTGGTGTTGTCCATAGGCTCAAGTTCAGGTGTTCCTTGTGTGAAATGCTTCTCTTTTTCTTCCAAGTCCCCCTGTAGAGCTGCATAATTTAAAAAGTCTCCTCCTTGTCCCTGAATGGAATTTCTGCACTTCATACTTGTTACGGTCTTGACTACCTCTCAGCAGTTAAATTTCCTTCTCTTTGGATTAAAAATTGGGTTCATTTGCTAGAAAAGATTTGTTCCTGTCTCTTGACTGAAAGATTTCTGACTTTGTCTCCTTCACTATTTACAGACATCTGGTAAATCTCATTTAGTTGTGTAGTGTGACAGACACAAGTGGTTTAGAAAACATGAGTCAGGAATCACATTTAGGTTTTATATGTTTTTAATGACAAATCTTAGTTATAGTCTATTTGGTTTCTGATCCTGTAGAAGAGCTAGAATGGTGTTTTTCAATTTTCTGGGAAATAAATGTAGTTAAAAAGGCAATAAAAATTTTCAGCTGATGATGCATTTCTAGAATCCAATAGCTTACATTCAAGTCTTATTTCCCCTGTCCCCCTGTGAATGAGCAGTTTAGGAGAGCTTTATCCTGTTTGGGTTCTGCTCAGGAACCTCATTTAAAGGAGACTTTTTCTGATCCTGTTCCTTGGGAATTTTGGGCTGGGGTTGATTTTTTTCCCTTCCTCCTTTGCAATTTTTTTCTCAGTGATTTATTCCAGAGTTTCTACTTTATGCTTTTCTAGTAATATAGGATTCATATTCCACTGTATGTAGAACTGGAGAATTTATGGTACAGTTACCAAGGCAAATTTGGGACAGCTAAAGCTTAGCCTTCAGTCTTGCTGTGGTCATCAATGCTATCTTTACCCCTCAGTGAACCCCAGGGGAACATTATATTTTTTGTTTAAATGTACATACATCATCTTGCTTAAAGCAAGGGAGCATTCATTACTTTGTCCACAATGTTCTTGGAATTTAGACCACATGACATGAGGGATGAATATATTTTGTTCCATTTTATATTTTCTGTTGGGATTAGTAGCAGCATTAGTATTTTGAATAAAATTTGTGAGAGAAGAATGTCTTCTGGATCAGGCTCTGGAAAGTTGAATGAAAGATTCTAAACCAAATTACATTGTGACTCTATAATTTCAGATATTGTTTCAAATACTTGTCCTATCTTTCAGATTTTTTTTTAATGTGGTACACAGTCAGATCTAGATTTCCTTCTTCATATTTCTTCCCCTATGACAGGGGCAATTTGTTGCATAGCTGAATTATTGAGACAAGAGACTCTGTCCTACCTATTTCACTTCAAATTTTGTAAATTGGCAGAGATCTGCTCTATGTAGATCAGGCCCTCCTCTACCACAGCCATTTAGTGACATCCATTTGATATCAGTGGCATTTAAAATTTCAGTGTCTGTCTGAAGTCAAACCAGTCACCCTCACCTCCTTTTAAGATCAAGGTAGGGAACTTAGGACAGAAGACCTTGCCAAGATGCCTGTCTGAGAATGGAGTGTGCTGTTCCCTGGAGGTGCTTCTTTCCCTTCATAGAGTTCTCCTCAACATCAGGGTAACAGAGATTTAGTTCTCTTACCTTCCAGATTCTGTCTTTCTTAAATGAATCATACTTTATATTCTGTGACTGCCTTTGTAGTAAGCCCAGGCTCGAATCTGATTAAATAATTCTGATGATAAAACTGTCTTGGTGTAGGTGGTCACCACAGCAGCAGTTTGATCTGCCAGTCAGCATTGTTTTTATCTAAATTATAAATGGCTTAAGCTTATATCCTACACAATATGGGCACTGGAAATAGTGTGCTTGTTTAGTTAGGAAGTGACAGAGTACTGAGTCTCATAAACCAGATGATGATACTCAATCATGATCACTGAAGAAGTTTCTCAGACATCTTGATGAGGGAGTAGGGTGAAAGAAATATCTTACAAAAGAAATGGAATTGTGCTCAATCATTATCTCAGGGAGAAATGAATAAAACCACCGTAAGGCAACACCTGACTTGAAAGTGCAAGAATGTGTCTGCAAATAAAGTTTACCTAAGGCTGTGGAAAGGTCTGGCAGAGTTGACAGAGGCATGTGCTGTACCAAAGCAGTGTATGAGTGCAGGACTTTCCCATGCAAGTTGTGCAGAGTACGTGCTTCAGCTAGCAAGTGTCCTTGGGGAGAGGGGAAGCTAAATGCCAGCAAATTCAGAGCTCTGGAACTGTGTGTGTCTTTAAGTAATGAGGAATTCCCACTGTGGTCAGCTCCAGACTTCTGAGAAGCAAGTTCAGCTGGAGCACAAGGCCTGGTGAGGAATCCATGAAGAATCTGGGGGGAATTCCTCTGTCTAAATGTAGACCACTCAGGCATATTGTTCTTCTCTGAGTTGCTCTTCTCTTCTAACACATGAACATGTTGTTCCATATAAACCATATAAATTGGTTTTCAGGAAAATAATTCCATGCCTTAGAAAAGAACTCATTGAATATGAGGATCCAGGAGATGATGAGACTGCTCATATGAAGAGGGTTTCTGTGCAATGGCAGGATCATGAGATCTTCAGAGCTGCTCTGATATTCCCAGACTTTGGCCTCATTCTCCCACATACTGGACAGGGAGACAAAGGGTAAGGTGGTGACAGGGCAGTAGCTTTTGTTGAGACATCCCAAATACATCAATTTGCTAGGAGACTGGGGAAACCTAGAACATGATCAGGTGTCTGAAAACCTCTGCAACAGGTTTCCTTATAAAATGATCTTTCTTCTTGTTATCTTTAAAGTCATTATGAATTATTGTGTAATTTATTTAGTCTTCTGTTGATATACTGGTTTCCGCACCATTTTATATGTAGAATGTTTTATTGTCACCAAAATTCTTTCCAAAATTCCAAAGGCCAAATACTTTTCTGGCTTGATACTAATCTGTGCTTGAGTACAGTAGAAGGAGCCTGAGAAACAATAGTGTCATTGAGGAAAAAAAAGTGAACTTGCTGCCTACTTACTACTCAGGAATTCTGTATTACTTGTGTGAATTGTGTGTAGTGATTTCTTTGCCTGTACCTTTGAATATTCTTTTTCTTTATTCCCTCTCTTGCCACAAAAATATGTGAATGTATTTGTCCCAAAAAATGTGTTGGCATATGGATATACTTCTTTGCCAGCCTCTGATGACAGGCTGAGAAGTTTTCTGTGGGGGGTCACCCTATGCATGAATCTAAACTGCAAGGTGGCTGAAATACTGTTTTCCTGTACTTTGAGAGTAAATCCTAAAGAATGCAATTAAAAATTGAACACGGGTTCAGGTGTGGCAGCCTTATCCAGTAGCTCAGATGTGTGGTGTGTTGGGTTGACCCTCACTGGATGCCAGACACCCTCCAAAGCCACTCTGTCACTGCCCTCCTCAGCTGGATAGAGAAAGGCTTGTGGGTTGAGATAAGGGCAGGGAGAGATCATTCAGCAATTACTATCATGGGCACAAGAGACTCAGAGAAATTAGTATAATTTTCCACCAGTCAAATCAGACTGGGGCAATGAGAAATAAAATAAAATCTTGAAAACACCTTCCCCTCTTATCTCCCCCTTCCTGGGCTTAACATCACCCCAATTTCTCTACCTTCTCCCCACCAGCAGCGCAGGGAGACAGCGAAAGGGAGCTCTAGTATGAGTCCTTCCCACACTGCAGTCCTGCAGGAACAGACTGCTCCAGCGTGGGTCCCTGCAGGGTCACAGGTCCTGCCAGCAGCCCTGCTACAGCACAGGCTCCTCTCTGCACAGGTCCTGCCAGGAGCCTACTTCCCAAAGGATCACAACCTCCTTCAGGCATCCACCTGCTCTGGTGTGCAGTCCTCCCCAGGCTGCTAGTGCCCCTCCATGGGCTGCAGGGACACAGCTGCCTCACCACGGGCTGCAGGGGAATCTCTGCTCTTGTACCTGCAGCACCTCCTGCCCCTCCTTCTTTTCTGACCTTGGAGTCTGCAGGGCTGTCCCTCTCACACATTTTCCCTTTTCTCTCTGTCTGCAGTTGGGATTATGCAGTAAGTTCTTTTCCCCTTTTAAATCTGCTATCCCCAAAAGTGCTGCCACCTTTGCTGATGGGCTCGGCCTTGGCCAGTGGTGGGTCCATCTTGGAGCCAGCTGGCTTTGGCTCTCTTGGACATGGGGGAAATTTCTAGAAGCTTCTCACAGAAGCCACTCCTGCAATTCCCCATCTGCCAAACTGTGGCATGCGAGCCCAGTGTTTGTGGATAAGGCAGTGCAATCACAGTTTGGATAATTGGCATGGCTCATATGCTCAGATGTGCTGCCTGAAAAGTCCTTTGATGGTTCAGGGCAGTAGTGCCAACACACAGCACAACCCATTTTTCAAGACATAGTGAAACTCTGTAGTAAATAGAAAGTCATTCAGGATACTGATTTGTAAACTGGTATAGTGCTGATTCTGTGCAGCCTCAACAACAGCTCCTTTATTTAAGTGTGATTGCGTGGGAAAAACAGAGGAGCTTCTCAGTAGTAACATGCTAAAGAATGGACAGGACAGTGCCTGCTGTTTTCCAGTGATTGATAGAAATACAACTGTCTTTTTGTAATTTTGTTCAGTGTGCTCCTCATGGCGTGTCATGCAGCAGCAGAAAAGAAAACCACCATTGCTGGCGACGCAGTGACGCCAGGATGTGGGATCTGTGCATCCTCCTTCTGTTTGTCTGGGCGTTCCCCCTCAGCCAGGGAAGGCACTCCTAAAATGCTAATGCATTACTGAGGGTGAGAGACTACTGCTACATCTGTGCCAGGACTGCATGCTGTAGTGTGCTCCCAGTGTTGTAGAATTATGTGGTTGTGATGGAGGGAAGTAATCATAATAAAATCTACACATGTGCCACTCTTCTACTCACAGTTTTGTTTTCCCTGCACACAAAGTGATTTCCATGTCACCCTCTACCCACTGCTCCTCTTCCACACTACAACTTCTCTGAAAACAGCAGAGTTCTCCTTCCTCATGTACTACATTAGAAACCTATTTTCTTGCCTGCTCACCTTTCTCTGTGCTTACTCTTTCCGTCTCATATAGGGTTTCAAATAGCAGTAGAAACCTTCCTATCAGTGTCTGAATTGAGCCAGCTTTGATTAATATGTTTGCTTGGACACATATTTTGCATATAGACCCACCAGTTCAGGGGTTTGATTGGTTAGCTGAAGCTATCTGTATGTTTTGAGTTTGTTTTGGTGATGCTGATAAGTGAGTGTTCACTTTAACTGCTTCCAGGTATTATGTGGGTAACTTTGGTACAAGACATTGTCTGACATAGATTCAAAGACAGATCCTGCACACAGCAGAGAGATGCATTTAGGTGCTGAGTGGGAAGGGGAGGAGTGTTTTTCAGAGGGTTTTTGAGCCAGTTATTCAATTTATAACCCCTGAGCTTCTTCAACATATTTTTTCAGCAACTATTCACACTTTCTGTCTTTTTCACACCTTGTGTCAAGAGCAGCAGACAAAAGCCAGTTCCAGGTAAATGGAATCCAAAGTGAGGTGAGTTGAAACCCATTTCAGAATACATGGTATTGCTAATATGCTTTATGCCTCCATAAATGAGGTAGAATCCTATTTCAGTTGGTCTATCAAACAAGAAGTTTTTGATATAAGGATCTGAGAACCTAAAGGTGCTGTTGACAGTATCCATGGTGTGGATGAACTCTTTAGCTACATGATGGCAATAATTTGCTGCATAGATCAAAAACTTCTTGAGGCAGAATGGAGAGGTTGAACATCCATGGAAGTATTGAATACCATGGACACAACCATGGCTTTTTTCATTATATATGCTTATAAAAATGGCTAAACAACAGAGCTGGGGAAGGAGGAAGGGGAAGGCAGTGAAAGCTTTTAGTGAAGCAGGGGGAGTTGCCAGTTTTTATTTAGAATGGTGGACCTGAACTAATAGCTATTGCTTCAGACTCATGGAATCACTTATCGCTACTTTATTTTTGTTTATTAATTTTTTTGCTGTATCAGTTGCATTGAACTGCTGCATACTAGGAGTTTTTAAGGATATTTTTGTTGGTATACTGAACAGAACCACTTAAGTGCATGTCTGGTGTGTGTATTGATCTCAGAGACTGGCTCCTGCCAGGTGGGTAATAAATGCCCAGCTGTGACAGTTCTGAAAGTCCAACAGCCTGACCACCGCTACAACAACCTCTGGTGTAATGATGGGGAAAGGATTACAGAGCAAATAAGGACCATTCACTCTTTAAAACAATTAAATGATTAATTTTGCATGCAAAAAGGCTATTAGGAAGGAAGCCCTTCCCCACTTGCCACTCAGATGTTTTTAGTGCAAGCACTGAAGTTCAGCAGTTGGCAGGTGGAATCTCCACCCCAAATTTACCACAAATTTACCACATTTATTAATTTTTGTAAATGGTGCGTCTCTATCCTCTGTGCTTCCAGTTAGTTTTGCACTGCTACTGCTTTAATGGAAAGTATTATCTTGCAGTGAATGAACTAAAAGAGAAGAGATTTCCTCTTTTATTTGTCATCTGTTTACAGGGTTTTGAATAAAAGAATAAATGTGTTTCTCCAGCCACCTCAGCTAAAGCAAGACCATCAATTTCTCAAAGCTCATAAAAGACTTGGAGAAATAAATCTGAGGCATTCACTCTCCTGACAAGCTGCCAGAACCTTGCTTTCACACTGGCATCTTTTCTGCCCTTGATGTCATGTGCAAAACACGAGGATTTGTGCCGTGCTAATCCCTCTAATGAGGGCTTCTCCCGACCTCTATATAAACCCTGCTCTAAGCTGTGGCTGCCGGGCAGGCACCACAGAGTCAAAGCACCCGTCTTTTGAGCTGCCTTTGAGGCAATTAGAGGCTGGGATTAAACAAACACCCAGCACCAGCATCCTCAGCAGCAGGAGTTATTGTCCTGGTTGGCTGGGGCATGGAGCAGTGGTGAGGCCAGGCTGTCCCGCAGTGCACATCTCCCTGCTCTTCCCAGTCAGGTCCAGCAGGGAGGCACAGCCTGCACTCTGCAGCAATGGGAGCCCTGAGGTGGCTTTTCTGGGCTGGGCTGGGCTACCTGAGCTGCTGCTGTCCCCCACGGGCACAGGCACAGTTCCCCCGTGCCTGCATGACGGTGGAAGCCCTCCGCCTGAAACGCTGCTGCCCGGCCTTGGGGACAGAGCCAGGCAATATCTGCGGGTCCCTGCAGGGCAGGGGACGGTGTGAGGGGGTGCAGGCAGACACTCAGCCCTGGAGTGGCCCCTACACTCTCAAAAATGTGGATGACCGGGAACGGTGGCCCCTCAAGTTCTTCAACCGCAGCTGTCACTGCACAGGTGAGATGGGTGCTGGGGGCAGGGGATGGGGATGGGGATGGAGGGGTCTGCTAACCTTGCTCCAAATGCCAGAGACATTCCTGGTGGTATAAGGCATCAAGAAGGCTTCAAATATTACTATTATCTGAAAAGTTCTTCCATATTCATGATGCTGTTAGTACTTCTTCAGAGCATCAGGGTCAAAGAAGTGTTTTCTCTCATGTGAACTTTTGTGCTCTCCTCTTTGCCCACGGAGTTGTCTCTGTAGCCAGCAATCCCCTTTCTCCACAGGGTTTTGGACCCTTCAGTGCTGCTTTCAAACCTCCATCACTGCTGCTCACAGTGCACTGAACCTGGATCAGTGTGCTTTGTTTGAAGATTTATTCCTCACGGAGGAGTTCTTTGCAGCATGACATAGCCCTGTGCACTAAAAGTCTCCCAGTGTCAGGACAGGGTGTTTCCCAGGTTTGTTAACTAAATTTACGTCTTACACTGATCCAAAATGTGTCTGTACAACCACCAAAGAGGCCATCTCATCCTTCTCCTCCTCATCTCCAGCTGCTGCTTCTCACTGTGACTTTACATGGGCTCCTGAGTTTGAATGCTGGAGGGGGAATGGATTGGGGAGGAGATGTGCTTGAAGGCTCACCTGGCCAAAAGGATAAGATTCTGATGAGACCCCTTCCCTAATGCTGGCAGGGGGCAGTGAGCAGGAAGGTGAGCTCAGGGCAGAATAAGGTGACAGGACCCTTTCTCAGCAACAGCCCTGGCTGAAGGGGGGGTTAAAATGAGCAGGAACTGCAGCCCAGACTTCTGTGCAGAGCTGGCAGGAGACGGCACCCCTAGTAGGGCAAAAGGCACATCATAGGCACTGAAGGCTCTTTCTAGGCACATTTCAAATGAAACCTGGGATTTCTCGTTGAAAACATCAATTTGTTTGAGTTTTCTAACATGAGAAGAATAAACTACTTTGCATCAGCCTGATTCTTAGAAGGAGCTGCACTGTTTTGTCTAAAATGTATACCTCAGCTCACACTACCGAGAAAGCCCAGTTTTTCAATCTGGGAAGGCAGCACTGCAGAGAATTTCAGCCAAAGAGGTTAAATTTTCCAGTGCAGTTATCAACTGGAAACAGAGAGGTAGTGGCAGATGACTTAAATGGATACATGGTGTTACCAAAACTCCTCAAAATAATAATAATAATAACAACAGGCCTATAGTATCCATCAATTTTTATCTCTTTCTTTGACTGGATTTCAAATGCTTGTGCAGAAAGGACTTTTCAAGAAGGTTTGCAAAAAAAAAAAAATTGGATCAATTTTTTTTTTTTTTTTTTAAAAGGTTCTTGTATACCTCCAGAACTTAAGTCAGGTGTCACATACAGTCACAGATCCTGGGTCAGAAGAACAGTGGAGCACATGGGCATGCACCAATATTTACATAGTTAAAGTCATTAGAGCATCAAAACCTGGGAGAAAATTGAAGAGCAGTGGAGACAGACATGCTCTGCATAGGCAGACATTAATTTGCTTGTCCAAGTAGAAATAAGCACTGGTATTTGATATTTGCAGGACTGGATCCCAAGTTACATGAGCAGAATGTAGTGTCCTTTCCTTCAGCTTTACTTCTTCTGAGCTGGCTGCTCCCTTTGGCTCTTTAAATCCCTTGGATTCCTCTTTCTCCTTGCAGTTTTTTTAAAATCTAAACATACCAGTGATAAAACAGCTAGTGAAACATATCCTTAAGCATGATTTTCAGAAAGTTTTCCTGGGCTGTACTCTGTTTGGTGCAAAACCATTTCTGGGAGAATGCTAAGAATTTCACAGCTGTGAGGGATTTGAATTAAATCTGATGCTTTTTCAATGCTGGTGATCATGTCTCCTTGTCTATTAGGGGTTTTATGTGGTTTTCTTCCACTTGGTTTAATACACTGGCTGGTTGTCTGCACACCAGCTGTAAGTGAAGTGACATGTGGTATTTATTAGGCATCTAGAGCTATGCTACCTGTGTGACATAATGCTGGGTAACAGAAATTAATTGTGCCCATTCAAAGGGACATGGACAGCACATCTTTGCTATTATGGTGTCTTATTTTCCAAGCTGCAAACTGCCTGTCTGGAATAGTTGCTGGGTTGTGCAAACTCCAACCCTACCAAGGCTCTTTTTAGCACTTTAACAATATGAACTGTTGTGTTCCATCTTTATAGTTTGGAATGGTAAGCTATGGGAAATCCAACGAGCATGTAGCTGGTTATTTGGTTAGACAGTGCCAACTGAATGTGTCACATAGCTGATGGCTGTATGGGAAGGATACTGGAGGAATGGTGAGGAACAGGGGCTGAGATTTTCCAATGGTGGGATTCTGGAGTTTTCACAATAAATTTTGCTTTTTGCTAAAAACTTAGTATCTAAGGAGAAAAGAAACAGAAAATTTTTCCATTTGTTGAAGCCATTCACTGAGGAAAAATACATTAAAATCATATCTATCCAGGTCTGGGAACTGAATATTTATGGACCCCCCCTTCCTCCCAAACAGCCTTACAAACCAAAATGAAAAAAGAAAATCCCAAACACAAATATGGATGAATGGTTATAATGAGATCAGATTTTTTTTCCCCATTTTTAGGCTTCAGCAAATAATATGCACAAGTTTTTCTTTAACTGAGGACAAATAGAACAGAATTAGAACAAAAGAAAGCTTCAGCTTTGCTTTCCACTTTTTGTGCCATGGGCCATGGTCAACAAGCAATTGCAGGTTTGTTGTCAGGATGCTGAATGTTTCACTCAATGTGTTGGTTGCAGCAAAAAATTATCTCTGTAAAAAAATATGGGGTTATGGCATGAATGTAGTTGGAAGGTAGAAAGAGTTTTTACTTCTTGACTAATTTCAGTTTTGAATCCATTGAATGTGTTCTGCAATTGGTTTGGGTGCCCCTCATATTATTCAATTTATACAAATACTTAAACTGAAACCACCTGACAGATCCTGACAGTGTGCGGTACGTGTGAAGGGGAATGTGCTCATTGGTTTTCAAGAAGGTGTACGTGTTGAATTAGACCAAGTGATGGATATGTGAGTCCAACCTTGAATATTGGGACTTGTAACTGTTTACACAACAAAGCAGCGTTTCAGTGAGATAGTTAAATTTAGTTTAGAAGAAAACTATTTTGGAAGACTTGTTAATTAAATGCTATTTTGAGTTCTAAACGATAACATTGTACTGCTGGGATACAGATCTGGTATAGCATTTTAAAAGCTCAGTACAGAAGACTATTGTGAAAAACCACTGCAGTCAGTCATGTGGTGGCTAGTACAGATTGTGACAGTGATTAAACAATGACGTAGTTTGAGTTCACCGAGGAATTAAACATAATTATAATTCTTTTTTTCTGCTTCCACTTTCTAAGGTTTACATATGGGCATGTGCTGAACATTACTCTATTTTTTAATAGAAGTTTTTTGAGAAAAAAAGTTTAAATCCTTTTGAATTCCTGTGTAATCTATTTTAGCTGGAGACAGATGATTTAACATCTATTCTTTAGCTGCAATCAAATTATCAGTTAAGCCATGTAGCTGATATGATGTCTACCCCATGAGGTAAAAATTGGGCTTTTGAAGTGGTTGTAAAATACATTTAATTTATTTGTTGTAGGATAATGTGTCTGTGGGGTAATACTAAATTATAGCCATTCCTTGATGACCCTATTAAATCCAGCGTAGGTACAGATCTTCCACATCCTACAGCCTGTGAGGGTGCCCAAATGAAGAGCTAGAAAAGAGAGAAGAGCTAACCATTTGTCCCACATGTTAGCAGCCCTGATTCCAGCCTTGAGAAATTGCAGTATGCAGGTGTTTCAAATCTGATGTAACTCCAGTTTTAATGCAATAGCTAAAGAAGTCTGAAAGGGAATCCTTTCTCCCCATCCCGTAAATGATGGGCATTAAAACTGGTCTCTTTAGAAGGAAGAGGCATGGCAGCTGCCTGTGTGTCATCTTGGTGCACTAAAACAAGGTGGTAAGTGTTGTGTGGGTGCATTTTTACTGAAAAAAAATACACTAAGTTGATGGAGTTATTAATTCATGTTATGCTTGGTGACTGAAGGCCACCCACATGTTACAACCATTAAAAGGTAGAAAATCCATGAGCAGCTGCAGTGGTGTGTGATGAGTGGTGCTAGCGTACAACAGTGATGTGTGTGAGCACATACCAAGTCTCAGGTATGAAGAGGTGTGTTTTTGTCAGTGCTATGCCCATGGATTGTCCCACTGGGAGAAGCAGCATGGCCATAGTGCCTACAGAGTCAGATTCACCCAACCTGACTGAGAAAGAGCACTTCAAGTGTTGCTGAGATTGGGTAGAGAAGAAGGCAGCTCCCCAGGCATGTGATGCCATCTCCAGACATAAGGGTTAATGGGGAATGCACAGATGATATTTTGACCAGTGGCAGTACAGTGGACATTCCTGGAAACAGTGGAACAAGCATCCCACAGCCATATATGATCTCCTTCCTGTGTACCAGAATGACCTCCCAGACTATATTCTCTGGAAACCACAAGAGATGATAACAATCTCTGTTGTCCCTGGCAGAGCCTCAGCAGGGTTGTGCACTGAGTTCCTATGTGCTAATCACTGGAGCTGAAAAAATGCTGAGGCATGAATCCTTGCATGTTCCTAGAGCTCCTGTGTGCAAAAGGATCTTGAAAGGGTCTCACTGCCTTACTGAAAATACCTGCTGTGCACTACATCCTGCTATCAGGAGATTATTTTTCCTGCTCTGGTGGAGCTGTACCATTGAAGTCCACCATCGCTAGCACAGCAGACAGGGAAGTTAAGTGGTAAGAGACCAGCATTTCACAATGCTGTCATGTGGGAAGTGCACATGGCAGTAAATGAACTTTCTGGAAACAGCAATGCATATTTTCCAGATCAGTGGCCTGGTAGAGTTCTTTAGAAACAAATGTTGAAAAAGTGGTTTAGGTGGATCATAAAAAAGCTGGGTCTGATTACTGCAGTAATTTCTCTTTGAATTATGGGAAATCTCACAGACCTCCATCATTTTTTTGCCATTTCAGCTGCTGCATAGCGGCAGTCCTGTGATGCATGGACCATGTTGAAAGAAAATGACAGAAAGCAAGATTTGATATAATGGAGTTTTCTGGTTTTGTGTGTTTCTGACAATGGAACATTGCCAAATAGACCTGAGGACGTGACAAAAATGTTTGACACAATTGGCAGAAATATTGCAGTGTGAAATAGCGCTTTGCCTGGCAATCATCTCCTGTTTGCAAGTCTCCACTGCAGTCCTCCTCACTTAGTAAAAGCTCATGCCCCATAGAAAAGTGACTGGGGAAGTGATGGAAGGAATGGAGCCCTTGGATTCCTTCATAGGTAGGGTGGTGAAGGGAGAAATTCCTGCAGAGCATCAATTGGATAGAATTAGCACCTGCCCAAGGGAAGCAGGTGACAAGTCATTGGTGCACCTGGCTCCAGATACAGTTGGAAAAAAGCTTTCTTCCCATGAAGATAACTCATCATTTCAGGCTTTTGCAAATTTCTTGTCAGAGCCTGAGGAGGTGCATAGAGTATACCTAAAATACAGATGTTGTCTGATAAAATTATTTCAAGCATCAAGACCTGCAGATTCAAAGGGCCCTTCCTGAGAGAGGAATAGGCATCATCAGAGCCTCAACAAGTGACTGAGAGTGTCTTGTTCTGGTACCAACCCAGCCAGCACAAACCTGGTCCTGCACTCTGGTTCTGTTAGTGCTGTATTTCAAAGTGCTGCTTCAATTGTGACTGGAGGGGTCCCTTAAATGACTGGAGGAATAACTGCCAGTCTCAAAAGAGGTTGTTGGCAGATCTTTCCATGGTTAATTCCTGCTTTTTCCTCCTTCTCTTAAGGATTGAATTGCTCCTGAGTGTGAGGGGCCAACAGGTTCTTTCCAGAAGTTCATGGTCCATGACTGAAACTTGAGCATGGCCTAATTACTCAATGTTGCAAGATATTCTTGATGTTTGTCATCTGCTCAGTTCAGGCTGGAGTATGTGATGGGCCCTAATAGCCAGGCTGGGTCATGAAGAATGAACAAGGCACAGATAGTGGAGTACACTGAATTGATAACAGTAATTGTACTGTTCTGGTGGGACCCTGAGGATACTGTGATCAAATAAATCTTCCATGTTGCTCACCCCCCTCATATCCATACAATCCACACAATCTGCTTTGTTTCACGTAACTGTAACCTACTTGCTTTTTCTGGTGTATGTCTTCATCCTCTTTAGCCAGTACAGACACCTGGATTTGGGTGCCTTCCCTTATAGCTGGAATATGGCAGCTGAACCCAGGTTCTTCTGCTTGCTTCATGACAAAATGTAAGCCATATATCTGGAAATTGTCCCCGTGGGATGTCATTGGGATGTGCATGATCCAAAACATCACTGAAGCCTTCACTCTTGTGGTCCCTAAACTGAGCACTGATGCTCAGCTTCATGGCAACATGTAAACATAGAGATCTCAGGGGCTCTGAAGAAACCACAACCAACCTACATTTGGTCCAAAGTAAGAGTCCCCATATATTCTTGGCAGGCCTCACAGGAGTCTGCCACAGATGTTTACATTTCAGCAGCTCTTACCCTAAAAGTCAGACATAAGCTTTAGAGCTGTGTTGGTAACAGCCCTTGTAACCTTGAATTTGGTAATAAGCCCTGTAGCCCCCAACAGTCTGAAATCTTGCTTTAATGTTAATTGTTGTTCTGGTCATGGGCTCAAGCCTACATCCTGGGGACATCTGCCCATCTGGGCACATTTCATAGGACACTTCCTCATCCCATGTTAGTCCAGCACCAATATGTGTGCTGAGCAGTGAGATTCTGGAAAACAGAATTTTGGAAAGCAGTTGTCATGATTGCTGTGGAATGAGTGTGTGGGGAGTTGGAGGGGAGGTCGAGAACAGGTTAAGGAGTCAGTGCAGATTTTTGCTAGGAGTGTGAGGATCCCAGAGGAGCCCAGTTGCCATCTGCCTCCCCCTGCCCCTGGCAGCACTGCCCCGTGTCCCACGCTGCTGCAGCCTGCCAGCACACAGGCAGGGGGCAGGTGTGTACTGCAGGAATGCCTGGCTGCTCCCTGGCTCCCCAGAAACGGGGGAGCAAGATCCAGCAGGGCCTTTCTGCTGCTGCCAGCATGCAGGAGGCCACACTTAGAGCAAGCCCTGCCTTCCTGGGCTCTCCCATCTCCTCAGAGAGTCTGAGCTAATATCCTAGAGCAGACCTGATTACTTGCCTTAGCAGTGATGCCAGCAGGGAATGACAGTACTGCAGCGTTTCTCAGGCTGTTATTGTAGCACTATATAATAATGCTTAAAGCATGACCAGCAGCAACCCTGGTGCCTGTCCTGGTTTGTGCTGGGCCCCAGATACACTGTTAAGAGGCACTAGTTCCACAGAAGTTTTGTTCTTAAGAGAACTGTTTTGTTTAGGGATTTTTTTCTATGCTTAAGGATCCATGTGAACTGACCCTGTTTTGGGTTTGATCCTGGAAGCAGAGTACTTGAGAGCCAATCGAGCAAAGCACTTCATCACCAGCTTAACCTCAATTGCTCAGCTCTCTGTTCAGTGAGAGTCCTCACGTGCCTGAGGGCTTTGCAGAGCTCTCAGCACCTCAGGGCGTCAAGCCCATTACCCAGCACTTCCCCAGCTGGCTGCCTGTGATTCTTGGCCCTGCTGTGGCTCTGGGAATCCAGCCAGTCATCCTTCTGGTTAGTCAATTGGCAAGGCTGCAAGTCTGCTCAGCTGCTGTCCTTTCCAGGAACTGGCATCTCTGGGGAAGAAGAGCACTAGTTCTTCATTCTTCTACATTGCACTGTTAGTTTTCCCTGATTCATAATGCCAAGACTGATTGCTCCCTCTCGATCCAGGAAACTTTGGTGGGTACAACTGTGGTGAATGCAAGTTTGGCTGGACGGGCCCCGAATGCAGCAGGAGGAAGCCAGCAGTTGTCAGGAAGGACATCCACTCCCTGACAGCAGAGGAGAGGGAGCAGTTCTTTGATGCTCTAGACCGTGCCAAGACAACCATGCACCCAGACTACGTCATTGCAACTCAGCACTGGAGAAGTCTGCTTGGTCCCAGCGGAGATGAACCCCAGATTGCCAACTGCAGCATCTATAACTACTTTGTTTGGCTCCACTACTACTCAGTCAGAGACACGCTCTTGGGTGAGTGCTTTTCTTTTCCAGTGGGCTCTGCAGGTAAAGGAAAGGGTGAAAATACCACTGCTGAACCAGGGTGCCAGTAGTGGGCACGGAGCTGTGGAGTGAAGCAGTTGGTGGTGAGAAGGTGGTGGCCATGAGTACTCAAGGGAGATGTCCTTTGGACCTGCTATGGTCTGGTCCCCACACCCCCTGCAGCTGGAGCACACCAGTTGCACTCCTGGTGCATCTTCGTTCTGACAGGAGCAATGCACCGTCTTCACTTGAGTGAACTGAAGTGTGTCCATGCAGTGACTGACTTCAAACAGATGTTCCCAGTCCATAGGACAAGGTAGGAAAGGGGGTCTGCAGTGGTGAAGCCACAGGCCATGCAGACATATTTGGGACCAGAGTGCTACTGCTTTCAGCAAGTCACCAAGTCACCAAGGATGGGATTTGCCTGACTAACCCTGGTCATCCTTTGGGTTTGGGTATCTAACCCCATGCTTTCTCCCAAATTCAGATTCCTAGGCCTCACTGCTTTTCCAGACAGGAGTACCTATACCAGCCCCATTTCACAAAGCCTGTACTTGTAGGAGGTGCACCAACCAGTGTGGCTTTTCCACCTGGCAGTCCCATGAGCAAGCTGAACAGCCCATATCTCTCTCCTTGCTGGAGGGTGACTGCTGCTCTGCAGTGGGTACCATTCAGTTTGCCCTCTGACACAGCTCCATGTTGCAGGGCTGAAGGAAGCAGCCTCTGGTCTAGTGAGAGCACAGGTTCTTCAGGGGACAGGACAGTCATGTGGAAAGGGAAAGGGGAAACTTCTTGTGCTGCTGCAATGGTGTATATAAATGCATGTATGGGTGGAAGGTTTCTACAGTGATGAACAAATCCATATGTGGTTTGAAGCCTCTCACCTCTCACCCAGCAAAAGCACTACGCAAGAAATAACAGGCAGAATTTGAAGAAATTTGGCAAAGGGTTCTGGATTACTATTGGCATGGAAAATGCTGAGGTTCTCTTGATAGATATGTGGTGTGGGTCTTACATGGTGTAAGTCTTGCAGCTGAGCAAGAGAATGAGGTAATGCACATATTAGCAAGGAGATAGGGTTTTAGAAAGTAAAATGGCTTTTAAAAATCAAAATCCACCAAAGTGAGAAGAAGTCTTCACAATATCCATCTTTTTAGGGAATGTGAAGTTTTGATAAGTGTTGAAGCAAATATCCACAGAGGAGTTTGTTTCACTTGTCCCAAGTAAGTGATGTAGCTTCTGAAGTGTTCACTCTTTTCAAAGATGCAGAGCTGAAGGTTCTTGTTTAACTGCACTCCTGGCAATAAAAGGAAGTGCTGTCTTTCTCTCCAGCCTCGTTTGATGCCAACATGCTTGTTTTATCTTCCCTTGTAGGTCCTGGCCGCCCCTTCAAAGGCATTGATTTCTCCCACCAAGGACCTGCCTTTGTTACTTGGCATAGGTACCACTTGCTGTGGCTGGAGAGGGAACTGCAGGTTAGTTGAACAGCCTTTCCTTTTCCTTGCACAGCTTCTCCCTTTTGCTCTGCCACTTTGTTGAGCCAGCCAAGGGTAAGCTACCTCCTAGGACAGTTTCTCACCCAGGCGTGAGAAACTATCCTAGGAGGTAGCTTATCCTTGTTTCACTCCCAGGAGTATTTGCTCATTGATCATTTTTTTGTTTTGTTTTAAGTGAAATTAGTGCTTTCTGAGTGCTGAGGACTGAATGGTTTCTCACCATGAGCAGTGATATGTTATAATTGAGATTTTTTTCCCTTCATCTCCACAACACAGGATAGAAGATGTGAAGTAACAGTATTTACTAATAAAATTGAAGCAACATCTTCATGTAAAACTTGGTAACAGATATTGTTGGCTGATGTTGAAGACACCGTTCCTTTGAAACCAGCTCTAAATATTACTCCCTTTAAATATGACATGTTATACATCTAATACATACATATATTTAGCAATATGCCTTTTAAAAAAATATATGTTAACATGCCCGAGAGTCAGTTGCAGAAGCATAGACTCATTTCCATTTGCATGACTTCTACATTGGCAATGTTGCTGTATTTCAGCCTTACAGATCTCTAATGAAAATGGTTGCTTATCAAAATAGCTGCAGGATCTTGCTTGTGTGAAATTGTATCTGGCAAGCAAGCACAATCAAATGCACTGTACTCCCCTATTAACACAAGTTCAGATTCCTCCCCAGGGCCAGTTTTCTGGAACGAAAGCCAACCACACGCACAATTTTACCCATTACCCACTTACATCACTCAAAGCCTCTTACTTGCTTAAGGCTCAATTCATCTCAGCTCCTGCTCTCCTGCCTGGTCTCTGAGTTGGCAGAAAGCCTAACATGGCCCAAAGAAGTGCAGTCTCACAGCAGGGAAACTAGTGACAGTGTCTTTGCTTGGACTGATTTAATGCCACAACCTTTCGGAGGGAGTTGGAGCGGCGCTGTGAAACGCAGGTAGCTGAAATGCAGAATAAAAAGCTGAACATTCAGTGAATATTCAAACGTCCACTCCAAGAGCTTGAAGGATTCCCTTCCTCTTTCCTTTGGAGCTGATTCCCAACGAATGCATTCCTGTCCCTTGCAGCGCCTGATGGGCAACGAGTCCTTTGCGCTGCCCTACTGGAACTTCGCCACGGGCAGGAACGAGTGTGACATCTGCACGGAGCAGCTCTTCGGGGCAGCGCGGCCCGACGACCCGGGCCTGATCAACCTCAGCTCCAGGTTCTCCCGGTGGCAGGTAGTTTGTAACAGGTAGGAGGGCACCCCAGGCCAGCTCACACGTGGACAAAACCTCTCTGTCTGTCATTCAGCATCGACAGCATGGGCTGCTCTCTCAGTTTGAGTGAGTGGTGGGAAAGGAGCCAAGACCGTCTTCTTTCAAACTGCAAAGTGCCATCAGTTTATGTGTAGATGGTTCTGTGTAAACTTTCCCATACTGTGGAAGTTTATTTTTTAAAGATGACTCTTCAAGTACAGGATTTTAGTTGATTTAGCCAATTTATGGCTGCCAAAGTCTGAAGAGTTTCCCAGTTGGCAAGTATCTTTCTAAAAAAGAAATGCCTGCGTGTTGGTTCTCTATGACATACACCCAATTGATCTCAGCAGCAGAAAAAGAAAATTGTTTTGGCACACGGGAAGCTAGAGATAGGCTGGAAAGTCTGCTACCTTGTTTTGGATGAGACTTTAACCCTGATATATTTAATGCAGTTTGAGGATTGACTTTGAAATATCTGAGATTTCACATGAAAAACAGCACAGAGCCAGCCAGGAGCTTGCTGCCAGCTCCCTGTGGGAATGTGCTGACTCGTGTGAGAGCAGGATTTTGACAGGGGATTCAGATGCAGGATCAGGGTGCTGTGACATAAAATGCTGTTGGTTACAATACCCATACATCATTCTTCTCTCAGCTCAGGGGCAGTGTGCAGTTAGTCAGACGGAGGTACTGAAAGCTCAAAGTTTTTCAAAATAGTCTCTTTCTCTAGATACCTAAAGAGGTATTTGAAATTCCAGCTTTAGGCACCAGCTGGCTTTAAGTCTTTCCCGTACTTTTTCCTCAAAGATAAATAGGGCTTTGGATTTTTCCTTGAAAACTTGAAGTGACTAAACTTTTGCCTCAGCAAGGTTAAACTGAAAAGAGCTTTTGTTTACTTCAAAAGTTTCTGAAAATGCTGTTTCACTTCACACTGAATAGACCTGATTTTTTTGTTTCACCAGTGTTACACTGTTTTTCTTCTTCCCTCTTTCTCTCCCTGGTATAAAGGATTTACTCCCCATTAGTCACTGGGTAACCCCTGCAACAGCAGGTTGTTCTCGAAGGCCCTGAAAAGAGAGGATGCAATGCATTGCTCTTGCTTTTCTTCTAAAGTGGATGAGAGATGGCAAGTGAAAACCTGTCTTCTGTCATTTCTTGCATTTTCTCAGCTCACGTTTGCCTTCATTTTTCCCTTTTTGTTAACAGTTAAAAAATTAATAATAATAATCAGGAGTGAAAGTTTGTCAATTCAAAATTGAAAACTCTGTTTTACATTGCCTGACAAAAACTTCTTACACAGCCCTTGGGTGGGGAGAAGGCGTGATGGGAGCTGTGCTTGCTTTTTCTAAAGCTTTTCTAATGCTTTTTCCAAAGCATCCTCTTTCTGTGGACAATGAACCTGGTAAATCTTGGTCTAAATGACTGATAGTCCACAGAGGATGCAGGGCCACAGGAAGCCTGCAATGGTGACAGTCCTGCTATAAATCTATCTCCCAGGCTGTAGGAGGTGACCTGAGCTGCCCCAGAAGGTGTCCATCCCAAACCTCGACTCTCTCACACGTACAGCCGAGGCCTTTTTGTACTGCGTGAGAAAAAGCCAACAAACAAGTGCTCCCCTTCTTCTGACTTGTGCTTCTCCCTGTTCCACGCTCAGTCTGGATGACTACAACCGCCTGGTCACGCTGTGCAATGGCACTGAGGAGGGGCCGCTGCGGCGGCGGCCACCCCGCGGCTCCAGCCAGCAGCTACCCACCGTGGAGGACGTCAGGAGGTGCCTTTCCCTGCAGGAGTTCGACAGACCCCCCTTTTTCCGCAATTCCAGTTTCAGCTTCAGGTTCGTCCTCAGGCTCCTCTAGAGCTGGCTGGGTCACTGGTTCTCTCTATGAGCACATTTGTCAGCAAAATGTGGTTACTTGATGGTGCTTTAACCCGTCCGCAGGAATGCGCTGGAGGGCTTTGATAAACCAGATGGAGCCCTTGACTCGCCGATGCTGAGCCTTCATAATTTGGTCCACTCCTTCCTGAATGGGACCAGTGCTCTCCCTCACGCAGCTGCCAACGATCCCATCTTCGTGGTATGTCTTTTACCCCCAGTGTGATTGACAACGGCTGAGGCTCAAAGGCACCTTTCTCTCAAGAGATTTGCAGAACGAGTGAAGTGAATTTCCTAAGAAATAGTTCTTTAAATAGAAAAGGAGGAATCTTTTATCTTTTATTGAGCACTGCCACACCTGCATAAATGTTGAATAAAAAGTAACAAGATCTCAGGGTAATTTATAAAATATAAAGTAAGATTCTAGGGAGAAGTGCTGCTATTCCAAGTCGTGCTGCCTTGAATAATTTCATTAGGTGGTATATCTAAATCTAATGGCTTATATTGCACAACAACAAAACCTTATTTTACAGCAACAAGGTAAGGTGTAAGTGGGGATAGTTATTTTAAAGCAGTAGATAGAGTGGTATGTTTCTTTGTTTTAAATTTTACGAGCTAAAAGGAAGTCCATCTAATGTCAGGGTATCTTGGGAAATAGAAAGAATATGATTTCAGTGGTGCATTGAAATAGTGCTGCACTGCCATGAGCAGCACAAACACCATTGTGCAAATGCCATTGAGCAAAAGCCAGTGGTTAACTCTGCTTATACATCTTTCTCCCCTAGTAAATTAATGCAAATTTATTCTTAAACCGCAGTGTTTACATTACATATAAAAATTCTTTATATGTAATATAAAGACATATATCTATATATTATGATATATATATATCATATATATATCTCATATATAAACATATATTAAAAAATATATCTATATAATATGTAGATGCATTTCTTTCTTACCTTTAGGTTTTCAACCTTTTTTTTTTGGAGAAATTAGTCCACATACTTTTATAGTGGTTCTTCAGATTGTTTCCGTAATAATTCTTTAATTCCTGCATTAATTTTTTTCTCTTACACAGTGAAATTAATTTCACTGTGCTGTAATTTTGTACAAAAGATTATTTTCTATAGTTTTTCTATAGGATATTTTCAAGCTTTTTCCAGGGTTGTAATTAAACAACATGAGTACATCAGAAATTAGTTTCAGACACTTGTAGTAGTTGTCTGAAACAACTTTCCTGCATTACTTAATTTTAGATCTATAAACTCACCTGATGAAAGTCATGGGCACCTGGAGCTGTGGAGTTGGCGGCACATGCTCTAAAATGAGCATGATGGAGCAAAATTTCCTGCAACTTTCCATACTTGTTCAGAGATGAGAAAGATTAAAATAATTTTGAAAGGCACATTCACCCGAGTGAGGTCAGTGGCTCCTCACCTGCCCATCTGGTGTCAGCTGGTGTTGAACTGTCTGGAGAAAGATTTTATCGGGAACAGAAGCAACAAAGGTGTACAAAGCAAAATGTCCCATGCAGAAGATCAGTTTATTCTTCTCATGAGCTTTCCTGATTTCCCGTTCTGTACATCCCATCCAAATTAGATTACCCTCTTCTCTCTCTTTCTAAAGCTCCAGCCACCCCGTGTGTTTGTTGAGTGTTTTAAAGGTGATTGATTTCCAAAAGAGCTCAATAAATACGTGTGCACATGCCTGGATTTGCAGGTTCTTCACTCCTTTACTGATGCCATCTTTGACGAGTGGATGAAGCGTTTCAAGCCCCCTGACAACGCCTGGCCCGGGGAGCTGGCGCCCATCGGGCACAACCGGCTCTATAACATGGTCCCTTTCTTCCCTCCGGTGACCAACGACGAGCTCTTCCAGACTGCGGAGCAGCTCGGCTACGCCTACGCCATCGACCTGCCAGGTGTGTCCCAGGATGCTGCTGCTCCTGACCAAGGGATGAGGCAGCTCACATTTGCCACAGGCATATATAAAATAAGGAATCTGTCCTGGTTTAGGGCAAATCTGGGAGAAAACCTTCAAAGGGGGCCCCTCCAGAAAGCAAACCCACACGGCTCCTCCTCACAACCGGTTTGGTAAGGATTCCTCAGAGAGAGGTGGAAAGAACCTGTTTATTGAACAGGCACAGCACCCCCCAGCACACAACATGAACAATACTGGATGACAGCACTCTTTCACTGCTCTGAAAAAGATGACAAATTCAGAGAGTCTCTCTTGGGGGTGGTCACTCTGGTATCAGTCCCTCCGGCGCTGGGGCAGCTGCTGCAGCCACAGAGTGCAAACTCTTGGTGTTCCCAGGTCCCAGTCCAGAGCAGGTTCGAGTGGTTCTAAAACGGGAGAGGAAAAAACAGTCCAGGGAAAATTTTGGACTGCATAGCTAAACTAACTAAGGAGCAGAAGCAAAGAGCAAGAGCAAAGCAGAAGCAAGAGCAAGAACAAAGCGAAAAGCCAGGTAAAAAGCAAAAGCAGCACCATGTACTGCCCCGTCTGTGTGTCCTGCCAGCTGTGGGGGAATGGCTGATAACAAAACAAAACATTCAGAGCCAGTCTTGAAGGCACAGGACATATCCAGCATAAAGAGAACACAGGAATGGGGATGCAAGCATCATAACATCACCCTAGGACAGAACCTTTCACAAAACACACAAGTCTATTCACCTGCTCACTTCCCAACATTAATATTTGGGTATCTGGAGAGATGTACCTGGGTGTTTTTTGTTGTAAACTTCCAATTTTAAAGATTTTCCATGTCCATAGCTGGGATCTTCCTTAGTGTTTGTCTATTCATTTGAAATTACCCGACACAAATTAGACAAAGACAAAATAGCAGAAAAGCAAAGTATTTATGCAGAAAATCCAAATTTTGCAGCAAGATATGAAAATATTTGTAAAAGGCAGAAGAGTAAGGTCTCCCTGAAAATCATGCTTCAGCTGCTTTTCCAAAGATTAAATCTGAGTAATTTCTTTCTCCATTTCAGTATTACTTTGAGGGCATAAGGTGCTTATCTAACCTGTGTGGGCAGGAATTTCTTCTAAATGCTTACCATACATCTCTGTTTTTAATCTGTGGAGACTGTTTAAAGGTCTGTAGACTGCAAAAGATTGAAACCCTTGCCCTCAGGCTGCACTCATGCAGGGGAGCCCTGATTTGTGGGGGCATGCTAGCTGCTTCTGCAGTGCTTTTCTCAGGGGCATCCCCAGAATTTTCCCTGAACATTTTAACTTCCCCTCTTATGGAGTTTAAGCTTTTCCCCCTTGGTATTACTGCCCCCCTCTCCTGCTTTGCAAATGTGGATGCCCCTTTGGCATGAGGCGCCCAGAGAGGAACATGAGTAGCTTGTGACTCTGTTGCTTCTGACTCACACCTAAATAAATTTTTAGCTCTTTGTGAAGGAGTCTATCTCTCTTTGAATGGCCTATGTTCAGACAATACAGCTTTTACATTCAAATCCTTCTCTTTCAGCCAAAAGAATAACTTGCTAATTGTACTTCTGGTAATCACATTGGAAATAAACATATATTAGTACATGGCTGGTTCTTATTTAAAAGGTGATAAAGCAGTAAACAATCCATTTTGGGACTTTACTAATTATTGGAAGGATTGCACTCAACCTTTTTGAAGACTGGAGATTGGGACACAAGACTTTTAGCTGTTTTAATAGTCAGTGTGACATCTCCCTTAGCCATCTCTCTCCTCTAACCCACATATCTAGATAACTTTTAAATATGTGCAGCCTCTTCAGAGGGGTTTTTTTTTGTTTGCTTTTTGTGATTGTTTCGTCAAACGTGATTATTGCCACCTCATTGGTATGTAGCATTCTTCAGAAAAGGAGGGCAGGCAATTTTTACTTCTGAAAGCACAGATGAAAACACAAACATTTAGTCAAGTGGAGCAATGTTATTATAGGAATAAGCAATATTATCTTTGAAGATAATGGTTCTTCAGAAGTGGTTCAAAATCAGCAGATGCAATCTGGAGCTGGTCAGCAGAGGCACGCTAAGTAGTGTTTTCAGTTCAAAGTTTGACAGTAGGCTGCTTTGTGGTCTTTAGGAAAATTTGAGGGTTTTCTGTTGACCAAAATAGCTTGGAAGCAGCTGTCTTGAAATGTCTCTATAGAAAGAATTGCTTAGATCATTCATAATTTTGGCCAAATTAGATGAAAGAACAGTCTTTTTGTCTTGTCAGTGTTAATCTTTTCCATTCCCAACACTTAAATTTGTACAAATTGTTGAAGTTTAAATTCAGCTGTAGACTTCTCTGGCAGGAAGCATCTCCAGCTCTGTCTCAGTTATGGGGTGTGCATTGAATTTTGCCTGTGGCCAGTAGGTCACTAAGCTGCACAAGTAATTATCAGCATGTAGGAATTATTATGTCTCCTGTGGAATTTGCAAAATGAAATGATGGGCTGTGCTCACTTCAGTTGTTTCACACTTCCAGGTTCCCTTGATGAGACCCAAGCATGGGCTGTCATGGTTGGATCCACGATTGGAGGAGCGCTCGTAGCTCTGGCCGTGCTGGTTCTGCTGCTTGTGCTTTTCCAGCACCGAAGGCACAGAAGAGGTTTTGAACCCCTGATGAATGTGAGCTTCAGCCCCAAGAAGTACATGGGGGAGGCCTAGTGCCCTCTCTTCCTTTGCTTGCTCTTAGGAAGCGACCTTGGCTGCCTTTCTGGTGTCTTAGCTGAGACTTTATCACACACTCCTTTGGCAGCTTACTAAATTGTTCTCATTCAGGTTTTTCCCGTTATCTTGTGAATTGTAATGCCTGAAGTCTCTGGGTACATATGAGAAAGGCCCAAGTCAGGCTAGATTTTTTCTCATTACTAAATGTTATCTGGAGTGTGTGACACTTGTAAGTCATCCTCTAGAGATTTAGATCAAGACAGCCGAGAATCCAAATAGGAGAAAACCAACTTGAATAACCAAGATAATTTTTCACCTCAATGTGTCCTTGATTTCATTTAGCAGCATTAAGATGTGCTGGAAGTTATTAATTCTACATGTATATTTGAATAATACATTCTTTTACAGTTATCAATAAATATTCTGAATAACATAGTCTTGTTTTAAGATTCAAAATGTTTCATGTAGTTTGACAAAATGCAATAGGAACTCCCTGTTATAGATTATTTCAGAAACATGATAAATTATAAATTCTGTTTGTTATTTCCAATAAAGTTGATGACAGCAATAGGTAAACTCCAAAATTCCAACTCCTAACATTTAAGATCAGGAGTTCCCTGACACCTAGATAAACACTTGTGTTTTACCTCTGTGTTAGGGACCTTGAATAGAAGTTGAAGTGGGACTTTTTTGTCTCTGATTCACTGTTCTATGAATCAAGAGGTAAACTTCCAAATTTCCAAAGTCTAGGGTGCAGGACTCAAGGTATCAAGACTAAGACAGCTTGCATTACTCAGATGGGGAATCAGGTTTGGATATGGCAATTGCTAGACCACATCCTGAACATTCCTTTACACAATCCCTATATATTTCTTTATTTAGACAGAGACTTGAAGCCCATTTGTGTGGTTCTCCAGTGTTATCTTGGAACATGTAATTTTACATAGCAAATGACATCTTGAACAGATCCTGTCAGCTTTGGTGCTTGATTTATAACATTAATGGAGTATCAAGACTTTGTGTATTGTGGGGTCTTGAGTCTTATAAAACCTTTGCTTTTTTAGCCTTGAATAAAAAAATTCAGTTAGTAACATTTTCTGGCCTTCCTTTTAGGCCTGCTAAATACTACCTATGTGGACTAGAAAGAAGATGGTTTTCACATTTACTCAGCTTTGAATATGTGTAACTCACAAAACTTATCTCTAAAATGCAGAATTTTTGGCTCAAGCAAAGCTGTGATTTGCTCACCACACACTCAGATAGCCTTGGCTCCATCAGGTGGACAGCAGTCTGCTACCATTTCTGCTGCTTTGTGGTACCTTTGGGGGATCCCATTGCACTTGTTCTGGGATTATGCCCAAGATGTCAAGGGTTGAAGCACTTTTTTACAGCAGCACAGTTCATTACCTTGGTTCCCAACTCAGGCTGCCTGTAGCTATGATATTTTATGAAAAATCTTTAAGATTTTTCGTCCTGAGAAGCTGAGAGGCCTCAGGAACAAAATGTAAACTGTTCTTATCTGCTGCTGCGGAATGCAACAGGTGGATCTGTGATTGGTCTCATCTGGTTGTTTCCAATTAATGGCCAATCACAGTCCAGCTGTCTCCGACAGTTTTGATCAGTCTGAACCTTTGTTATTCATTCCTTTTCTATTCTTCTCTTCTCAAGCCTTCTCATGAAATCCTTCCTTCTGTTCTTTAAGTATAGTTTTTAACATAATATATATCATGAAATAATAAACCAAGCCTTCTGAACATGGAATCAACCTTCTCGTCTCTTCCCTCATCCTGGGACCCCTGCGAACACGGTCACAGCTGCCTTTTGGGGGTTTTGCTATTTGGGGACTGGTGTTACCTGATGCTGAAGACAACAGATGAGGTCTCCAGAGAGAGATCTAGCTGACACACGAGTTGCATTAGTTGACCCTGATGTGTGTCAGAAGGTAGCTAGGTCTGAGATCCCCCTGTGCCTTTCTCAGGGAGCTGTCAGCTGTTTTTCAGCACTACAAGGGTGTTCATATAGAATCACAGAACACTTTGGGTCCAGATCATCTAGTCCAGCTCCTCTGCAGTGAGCAGGAACATCTTTAGATCAGGTTGCTCAGTGTCCTATTTAACCTGACCTTGAATGTTTGCAGGGATGGGGCATCCACCACCTCTCTGGCAACCTGTGACAGTGTTTCACCATCCTCATTGTAATAAATTTATTCCTTATGTCCAGTCTAAATCTACCCTCTTTTAGTTTGAAACCATTACCCCTTGCCCTCTTGCAACAGGCCCCATTAAAAAATTTTGTCACCATCTTTCTTATAAGCCCCATTTGAGTATTGAAAGACTGCAGCAAGGTGTCCCTGGAACCTTCTCTTCTCCAAGCTGTTCAACCTACAACATGCACCAGTTCATGCTAAACACCAATTTAGAGTGCTGCTGCTGTTGGATGGAGATGGACACATTTTTTTCCTTCGTGGGATCTGGATGCCAAAATTTAGGAGGCACTTTAGACTTTTGTTTCCAAGGGTGAATGAGAATTTTCCTTGGGCTCCCAGGGTGCCCAACTAGCTTCATCAGCTTGGAGGTCTGGGTGCTGCTGTCCCAAGGGTTTGCTTTGCAAGCTGTCCTGGTTATGGGACAGTGGCAGTGGGGTAGAGGAAGGAAAGAAAGAGGGAGAAATGTAAAAAATGTGGCACAGCAGCTAACTTGTAAGAACAGATTTTGCCTAAGAGCCTGTGGGTAAAGCAAAGGACAGCTGTTCTCATCTCACATGTAAACTGAGTGGAAAGGTATTTTCCTTTCTAGAAAAAGAGCAATGAGGGCATTAGATTGATGCTCTGCACGTAACAAGTACTAGGATCAAAGACCCATGCATGCCTCTTTTCACTGGCTGAAGCTTAGTTTGGTAATTAAGACTTAAAAAATGCGAGGGGACTTAACAGCTGCATATAAAAATTTGCAGCTGTATCGAGAGCACAACCTGCCCTCTTGTGGCTTACTGGAATATTACTGGTGACACCAGAAAGCTCTTTTTCTCCCTCTCAAAAGTTGTGTCTTTGGTGAAGGAAAGAAGCACAGGCTATCTTTGTATGAAATGCTTAAAAAGAAAGGAAACCAAGCATGGGCACTTTAAAGAACAGATAGAGGAAATCCTGCAACAGGTCTGACTGTAAAAGTTGGTTTTACATGTTTTGATATTCCATTCATCCCAAACAACACAAGACACAATTTTTTTGTTGCTGTTTTATGCAGGTGTTATTAAAGATCTACCATCTCTAGGCTGTCCTGAGGCTGCTGGGGTGGGATGAAGAGGGATGCTCAAAAGCTCCCAGGGATGCCTAAACTGATGGGAAGAATGCTGAAAACATAGTATCCCAAATCTCCACATAGCCCAGTACACCTTGGGATTTTCATCCTACAAATCAGTGCAAAACATAACCTCAGCTGGTGCCCATGGACCACCCCTGCCCTTCATTTTTCCCCTTCACATTCGTAATTCCACAGCCACCCAGTCCAGCCCTGGGAGGGAAGATGAAGGATCAGCACCTCTGTCTTTGTGTGCTTTTTATTCAGGGCACTTAGCTAACAGATGGGAGGTGCACTGCTGAATGGCTCCAAGCTCAGATGGGTGTAATCATCACCACCCCTGCCCCCTCGAAAATAATTCCTACTGAATCGCTGCTTTCTTCTGAGAAAGTGCACAAAGGAGCTCCAAATGAGATGTTTGAGCTCTGGAGAAGTTCTCAAAACCATCCCTTCCTCAGCCTTTTTGTTAGCTAGACCCATGCAGCTTTCAGCTTTGTATGTAGGGCTTTTGAGCAGATCATCTTTCTGAGGAGTTTGGTGCTCTCTGGTCACTAGTTAATTGCTCTCTCACCTGGATCTGTGGGCAGCTCTTTCTGAGCCATTCAGTAGATTAGGTGCCTAAATTTTGACACTGTGGTGAGCTGATGAAAGCCACATCATCTCTGTCAGTCGTGGCCCGTGCTTTTGTGAAAATTATTATAATGAAAATATTCTTAAGGAATTAGTGAGACCCCATTTTCTGAACAAAATTAAATCTCATCCCTGTCTGTTTAGCTAAGTGCTTGAAATGGAATTTTTTCCAATTTTGTCCTGATTTAGGAAAGAAGTGACATAAAGCTACCATGTCTCATGGCTATTACTGTAAAATTTAAATTTTAATTTTTCAACATGCCTATGCTTGTGATGGCAGAGAAGAGAAAGAAAAGAAGCACATTGAAAGACTATCAGCTGAATTTAGTAGGGAAGGTATGCACTTACAGGGCTAGGCATGTAGGCTGATAGCTACCAGGAAGGAAACTTTTTTCCCTGGAATACTGGCTGTGCCCTGCTGTGCAGAGCATGCAGCCAGCGATATGCCCTGCTCACATGTGCCTGCACTGAGTCAGGTTGTGAACAAAGCCGTGTCTGTGATCCTGCTCTGCTTCAGTGCTCCTGCAGCTGAGAGACAGCAGATATTCATTATCCAGGGCTTTTTACTGAAACAGGGCTTTCCAAGACCTGGGTGGCCAGACTAAGTGGTACCCATGCTGCACATGGTTTTTACACACCAGCTTCTTCTTGTGAAGGGGCATTCACCTTCTCTTCCATGGACAGCAAAAGTACCTCTACACAAATTAGGATGACATATAAACCATTGCACTGTATAGACCCAAACCATGCTCCAGGACCAGCAGGGTATGGATGAAATATGAAAAGAAAGCTCCAGGTATTCACCTAGCTGCAGAATCTGCAGGTAATTTTGCCTGTCCTGATCTTCTTCATGAATCCTGTCTGCACTTATGGTGCTGTTCCCATTGCCATGTGCTCCCACTTCAGAGGTCTCATCTGTCCATGGGTTTTGCAGGATAGTGACAAAGCTAGTAAATCTGACTCTGTGAGAGTGAGAAACCTCAATGCATCAAGCTTTTCAGTAGAGGCCAAATAAGCAGTGAGGTCTCTTCCACATCACATAATCCATCTCTTTTTGTCTCTCCTCCCTTCACTGCCTTGTTGTCTCTGGCCTTTTGACAAACTGATGAACCCTGGAGCAACTTCAGCGGGCAGGAAGCAAAGAAAGTATGGGTGGACGACAGGCACTGCCCTTGGCAGCACTTCCAAGTGCCTGAATAAAGGAGGAAGTCACGGGGTCTCCACCCCTTATCTCTGTCCTCAGGCTTTCTCACAGATTAAATTAAAAATATCCTTTCCAGCACCATCGTTCTGCCTGTCGTGGATCTCCTTCTGTGGCTCCTGATTTTCTGTGACTGTGTAGCACAGAGCTCAGCTGTCTGTTCTGGCAGTGGTGATTTGTGTTATGTGGATTTATGACTGGGAGACAAATGCTTAAATGTTCAGTGGTGAAGCCACAAAATCTCCCTTGCAGCTTCCTTCACTGGGTGATTTCATTGCTGCATCCAGGCTGCTTCCAGGCCCGTTTCCCTGCCATCTATCTCTGTTTGGTCTATTCTGTCTCTTACCTGATTTTTAAATTTTATTTCTGACTTAGAAGAAAGTCTCTGGAGATTTATTTCATATTTTTTTCCTCCCCTGCGTACCTTCTACTTGAAGACATCTTTCAGTGGCGTCATATTTATGTGGAGGGATCATTGTTCAAGTATCTGTGAGAGCTTCACAGTTGCCTCCTCTGCTTGAGTTAATTGAGAAGCTGCTAAACATATTAAATGCTCAGAAGCTGTTCCTGTCAGCAATGAGGCTGGTGACTGGCTTTGTTGAGTCTAGGTGCCTCCAATTCCAGATAGTGCTTATTAAACCTTCTTCACTGGGTTTCTTTTTCGTTTTTACCAGAGACTTCCAAACTCCAGCCCAGTTTGTAGGAGCAAATTTTTTCACTCTCTTTCATGCAGCCATCCCGTGGTCTGTAGCTGCTCAGGATGGAGGGACCTTGCCAGAGAGCTGCTTTTCCTGTGGTGCTGCAGTGGGCTGTGCCAGGGCATGGCCAGGAGAGGCAGGGCATTGCCAGGAGAGGCAGGCATGGCCAGGAGAGGCAGGGCATGGCCAGGAGAGGCAGGGCATTGCCAGGAGAGGCAGGGCATGACCAGGAGAGGCAGGGCATGGCCAGGAGAGCCGCTGTGCTCAGCCCTTGCAGAGGCACACCAAATCCCCTTGGGACCGACACCAGCAGCGGGGTCCATGGCTGGCCATGCTCTCCTGCCCAGCACGCTGTGCTCTTGCTGTGCCCTTGGCCTGGCTGTCTGGCAGAGCTGTGAACCAGCAGCTCCCTGAGAGCAGCTCCAGGGCTGTTGGGATTGGTGTCACATCCCAGGGTGGCCGCAGGTGCTCCCCAGGGCTGGGGATGGAGCCTGGGTGAGCTGCAGCAAGGCTGCTTCCCCTGCAGATGCGTGCGCTCGCCAAACCCGCGGATTTAGGATTCAGCTCAGGGCTTTGAAGCACACCACTTGTGAAGGCAAGGCACAATCCTTCCTGAGGAAAGAAGAAGCTGGATTTTTTTAACAGAAGGAAAAGCCCTTGTTTTCCTCCAGCATTTCCACATGTAATCTTAGGATAAGTTGATTTTGCAAAAGCAATGAGAGCATTTGTTTTAATATGGAATTTTTGGTTTTTAAGTCAACCCCCCAAATAAAAACATTTGATCAGGGACATGACACATACAGAGAGATTACAGAGCTCAGTGCTCATTTACACTATGTGTGTCTGCTGGTAAGAAAAAAGTATACCCTGGTGGCTGTGCTAGGACAGACAAACATAAAGATAAAAGGTATATTTCTACTTAAAATTGAAAAGGGAGGGAAAAAATGGTACTTTTCCTTTCAGTCTTACCTATATCTAAATTTTTTAGCTTGGTCTGGGGATTGCTAGTTGTGCTTTTGTGATGTATACTTAATTGTGTTATTCAGAAAGATGACTTTGTGTCAGCTCATTACAACAGCCTGTCTCATGCTCATTTTTGCTTTAGTTGCTGTCAGTCTCTCAATATTGGTATGGTTTTTATCTGGAAAACACATCTCTAGTAGCACTTCACAAAATTGGTTTCTCTTCTTTTCTCTAATATTCCATGATTTATTTCATTTGGACACAAGGAAGGGGCAGGTTTTACATAGCAAAGTGAATGGCAATGGGAATTTATTGAGCAACAAAATGACTACTTGGAATATTGCCTTTGCCTGAAAAGTGTCAGTAAATTCAATTTGCAGCCAGGGAATGTCAGACTTTTTTCCTTCCACATTTCATGGAATGTGTTGTGGAGTTGCTTGCCCTGGAATAGAATCCCTTCGTTTTCAGTTGTGCCTGTGGCATGGTTAAGGATCTTTGAAATTGTTTCAGGGAGGAGTCCCTGAAATATTCCAGTGTTTCAGGGAACAACAGCTGGGGAAAGAAAAAAAACCCAGTCTGAATTTTCAGCATGTTTGCAGTGCAGGATTGTCCCAGTTCTGTTTTCTGCTGGGAGATGCCCAGAGATTTCACTTCTGTTTGTTCCTCTAGAGACTTCTCCAGTCTCCCCCCTCTCTTCCTCATTGCTTGCTTGGTCCTTTTGGCTCTTTCTGCCTTGCTTGTCAGATATATCTGTTTCACCCTCCTCTAACTTATCCATTAGTATTCATTCCAGTGGGGGAAAGTAGAATGATGCTTAATCCTTGGCTGTATTTTAAAGAAGCCTCATAAACTGAGTAGCACAAATAGTTGTCCCATGTATGAACCATTTGTATCGTGTATACTCTGCTGTTTTCAGTATAGCCAGGGCTACAGTTGAGAGATGGAAGTTTTAAACATCTAATAAAGAGTGTGTGAAACGTTTCTGTATTTATAATTTTATTGATAGTTTTGAATTAATTAATATCTCTATCAAAACGAAATAAAGGCATTATTGAAGAAAATCATTAACCAGAAAAAAGAAACTTCATCATGAAATTTAAAATCAGGAGCCAGACTAGGTACCTTTATCTGTTTCACTTTAAGGATATTTTACTGATACTCACCTCAAATCTTTCCTCTTAATTCCATTGTTCTGTAGCTCTTGGACTTCTTTACTTTTACTCTCCTCCTTCTCCCACGCTCCTTATCTCAGAAAATAATTTATTTGAAGTAACTGTAAGTATCCAAGATGTCTTGTTGCAGTAGGCTGGTCTCTTCTCCAAGCCCCTCTGCCCCCTCATGCTCCCTCCCTGCCCTGCCCCCAGAGCTCCTGCCTCCATGGGCTGCCCAGCCCTCTGCTCCCTCCTGTGGGCTGGGCTTGGACAGGTGAAGCTGTTGGTAGAAGTGAGCATCATCCCTCACACAAGCTACTCAAAAATGGGCCATCATCCCTCTCTTTATCAGACAACTCCATTCCTCATGCAGATCCCAATCCCAGGGGAGCTGTTTTGCATTTACCTCATATTGCAAGAACTCGACACCTGCACATTCTTTATATCAGCTGGGAATCTCTATCTGGTGGCTCTCTGAGCTTAGCAATGCATCAGAAAACATTTTCTCAGGCCACAGTTTTCCCTGGATTAACTTCAACAGTTGTTTGGATTTATTAATGTTTGCCATAGACACTACCTGACCATTCAGGTAAATGGATATGCATTCCCCAGATGCAAATGTAATATTAGCTTCAATAGTGTATTACACCAGGAGATAGATTTGCTAATAAATTCAACAAAGCCTCAGAATTTAGTATGTCACTGTAATTTCAGTGCTAAGGCTGGTGTTCAAATATCATCTCTAAATTGTAAAAGAACCAACCAGAACCTTTACTTGACATTCAAATAAAAGCATCTGTTGTTTTCAAACAGTTTGATGGTTGTATCTTCACGTTTAAAAGTATTTTCTCACATTTCATTCTCCTTGAATTTTATTTGCATTCTGATGAGACAAAAGAATCAAAATAGACTTCCAATGTTTCATACAGTCATGAAACAAGTATCAGAAGTTTGCCAGAGAAAATGGTTGTGATAGCATTTCTAGACTAAAGGATTCAGTGCTGTTTGAATAGGCAGGTAAATTTTTGACACTTAACAGAATCAAATCCCTAGCAATTCACATTTTCATTCTGTTCCAGCAGGATTTAAAGCCAAGCACTATTAATTAACAGAATTTTCTCATAGGTGCACAGGAAAGGAATAATAATTAAAAGAAGTTATTAGTTGTCAGATAGATTTTCCATGATTCACAGAAGACTCTATGCACTGCTTCAGGTAATATCTCTTCAAGGAAGTACCAGAATTTTAAATTGTTGATTTCACTAAACTCTTCTATGACAAATGATTGTTTTTACCTTGTCAGGAAACATGCACAGTAAGGTTTGTTTTGTGTTAATAAGCTGAAGAATACTACAAAATTATTAGAAGCTGGAAATCATTCTTCAGCCTTCTTTAGAGGCTGAACACCATAAAGTATTTTTTTCCTCCTTGAAAACGCAGTGTTTTGGTCTAGAATGGGGAACACAGCAGTCCACTCTAAAGAAAGGAATACATTTCCCAACTTACCCAAACAATTTCTTCACGGAGTAATTTTTAAAATGAGCTGGTTTCTCTCAGTTCAATGATAGACACGCCCAGAAGGTGTCAGGCTTCCTCTGTCTTGGAGAGCTGGTGTGGTACCAGAGGCAGGTGATGCAGTGCCACTGGGGATGCTGAGCGTGCCCTGCACTGCCTCCAGCTGCTATCCCAGGAAGCCACGGATTTCCTGCTGCTCTGTGTGTTTGCCAGCTACACACAGATATCCTTAATGCAGGCTATGTCTCAATGAGCCTCCCAAAAGTGTCCAGTGCTCTTCAATACATCCTAGAAAATCCAAGGCGTGGGAATAGAAGACTACAGGCAGCTGAACCAAACCCTGCCATACCCAGAATGGCAACATTGCCCCTATTTAAGCAACTAAACCCCTTCTCAGGGTGAGGTATAGTTTGCCCAAATCTAGGTTTTTACCAGGTTAGAGTAAGATTCAGCTCACCTGAATTTAGGAAACTGGTTCTCTTGCCTAAAGGTAGGTCTTTAGTTTCATTCAGGGTTCGTGGGACCATCCCATCTGGACAACTGATTGCCAGTCTGGAAGGATGCAGGGCTCTGCAGGTCCTATCATGTCTGCTGGCTCTGGGCACATGCCTTGGCTAACTTAAACTGTTTCAAGTGATGTCAGATAGCAATATGTAGGCATCTGAACAAACCCCTTACACCTGAAACCTGATCAACAGACGAATTGCAAAGGGGCTGCACTGACAGTTTGAAAACCTAGTATGAAATCTTAGACTCCACTGAATGAATTAGAATAAGCCAAACTAAAAAGGAGAAAGAGATTCCTCTAACTTGCCAGATCCCACATCTCTTAAAGACCAAGACTGATTTACATTTTAAGACTCTTGGATCATGAGTAGTCTAATTAAAAAAAAAAAAAAAGTGCTCAACTATTTCAATAAAATACTGCCATCACATTAGCTCCTAATATGATTGACTTAGAACTAGAAAGAGTAAGTAAAAAATAACAATCAAGTATAATTTTTAGAAGTATTTTACGTGTAAACATAGAAAGATCTCACCTTTTGCAAAAGAGTAAAAATAAAGGACTCCTGCCTGAAATTTATTCTTAGATGTCATGATTTTGGACACTTCCATGATATTTTTTCACTTTCCTGACAGATTTTAGGGGAATATGACTGGCACATAAATGTAGCTGAAAAAAGAATGCTCTAGAATGAAGTCCTCATAAGTTATTTTAAAGATTCATTTAACCTCATGATTCTCCAAAAGCTGACAATCATAGGATTAACACTGCTGGCCTGCAGAGAGCACTTTTCATTCTGCAGACAAGAAACCACAAGACACGAGGCGGGTACTGACTTCAGATATTTATTGTAGTCCATCAGAGAATATCAAATTCCTGTTTTTAAACCACCAATATACATTGCCTTCCTAGTGTGAGTGAAGGGTGATGGGAATGAGAAGAACTGATGAACATGATGTAGATTTAACAAAACTTGGATAAAAATGAATTGGACAATTTTAAGTCAGAACAGTTATAGTTTTATTCTTTATATGGGAAAGCAATCTAACAAAACCAATACCATAAAAATAACTAGAATGAATAAGGCATGTCAAAGTCTTCACTGAGGTGTCAAGTAGATATATACATACAGTACTGAATATTAAGTAACAGTGTAAAAGATAGTCCCACACTTTATTTCTGTTCTAATTATGAAGTAGTAAGTGTCACCAGTGTTGTCTGACAGATAGACACTGAGGATATAAACACAGATTTAAATGGTGAGTATCAAACTTGTTAGATGTGCTTTTCCTGGTACTGGAGCCAATGGCAAACTCTCACTAGCTTCACTGGGAGGAGGATCAGAGAGGCTGGGGAAGGTGTTTCTGATCCTCCATTGCATAGTCCTCACACAGCATAAACTACATTGTCCAGGTTGCAGGAACACTTCTAAACTTTGAATTTAAATGAGTTACATTGGGAAGTCTTAATCCATACACTTAGTTACCTCACCAAAAATAACTACTCTGGTCACCTATCTCTCAATACTTGGAATGGGCTGAGTGCAAACCACGTCCTGTGGCATTGTGCATGTATTTAAAGGTTTCTAAGCTGAAGATGGAAATGAATCAGTCACAGAGCTTGTCATGCTGTGATGCCAGACCAAGAATACCCTTTACTGTCAACACAGAAAAGTCAGAGCAACATACGGTATATGTATTTACAGCAGGTGGAAAGAATGTGTCTCTCTGATTCTGTCTGTTGGTTGTATAGACAGTTGAAATGTCATGGCACTGGGACTCTCCTACATCTCACAGTAGTTATAGCACCTATAGGATACCTATAGATACATAGAGTTACAGTACCTATAGGATACCTATAGATGGTCTGCAAGTGACTGTGTGTGTTGCATTAATAAGACTTTCCTGACAAGCAATCTGGTATTTTTCAGCGGAGCTATTCCTCTCTCTGCACAGAGAGTTAGTGAATTTTGAGTTCTATATTTTAATGATTTGCCAATTATGGCAGGATTCAGATAAAGGTCAATATATCTTGTCTAACTCAGAAAATCTATTTATTTCTTATTATGAAGACAATTGGAAAAACTGTGTTTTCTGACATTTTTAACACAATGTTTTAGTGGAGATTCATTGATAAGGAGTTTGCTGTGATTTTGAAAAGGATATAATTTAGATCTAACAATCAGAAGTGAATTCTCATGTAATGATCAGAATTTTATGTAATGCTGTCTTAACAAAAGAAAACTATGGCTAGTAGTCAGTGACAATCAATTAGACTTTCCAACAAGCCATTGCAAATTTAAAATATGCACATGAATAAACAGTAGAATAACACTATGAGAGAAATAACTTGCCTTACACTGTCACCAATGGAAATACATATTCATTAATATATGGATACTATGAAGCAGGGAAACTAACAAGGTAAAATCTGTCTGAAAAGCATTATGTGGATAATGTTTGCAGGCAAAAGGCAGGGCAAATAAAATTAATCTTTAAGAATTCTAGTTATTGTTTCAGTCTGTTACTGAATATTACAATCCTATTCCAGCTCTCAGATGTGTTGTAAGCATGAAAAAAGGACTTTTCAGTAGGCAGCAAAAGAAGTATTGATTCAGAAAATAAAATGTATGACTTTTCAAATGCCTTTTTCTACTAACATGATATTGCACCAGGCAAAATTGCCTTGGCTGAGCAGCAAGTTCTTCTAATGTCTATATTTCAGGAAGATGCAATACAAATAATGAGTTTAATAGGAGGATATTCAGTATCTGGTAGTAATTTTAAGGAAAATGAAAGAAGCAGGGGTAGCTCTACATATATATGTATAAGTATATATGCTTGTAAATGACTGTTAATACAACCCTGCCAAGAAAATATCCCTGCAGTCAAGCTTTTCTTACTAATGAACAGAAACACAATGGTTTATGTTTTAACTGTTCTGTGATTTCCAAATATCATCTTTGACATGAAAAACTGTGAGAGAAACAAGCTTGAGAAACACAGAATTCATTATAAATCTTGAGGGAAGAAATGGTATTTACATTACTGATCATTGTTTTGTGAAAACCACATTAGCTGTTGTGCACTGGACTTAGTAAAGACTCGGGGGGAAATGGAAAAGCAATGGGCTGAGCAGTACTGCCTGAGATTGCCTGGAAAATGTCAAACACTTCCCTTCTTTTTATCCACAGGGAAATCTGAATGCATTTCTACTAATCAAAACTTCCTGGAGGAAAGTATGTGGAGAAGAAAGAAATGAAAAAGACCCAATTGCTGTAGGGGTAATCCACTGGGTATTGTGTCATGTCATTCTTGGGTGATGGACAGTGGCAATCTGGTTATAAAGCTGTAATTCAGTTAAGGGGGGCCAGATGATGTCATTAGAAGTAAGAGCCACTTTCCATGCATTATGAATTCCCTTTTTAAAAAAACCCCACCAACTAGGATCATGGTTTTGATCACCAGGATTTTACCCAACTCATTTTTAAAGAACATAATAAATGTGGAGAAGTCATTGTTTAACAATTATTGAAGCCTGGAAGGAAGGAAGTAGGGGTTCTGAAAAGCTTGGTTCAGAGCTTCTACAGTTTTTTTTTTTTTTTGTGCACAAATGAAAACCAAGGAATAATGAAATTCATATCAGTAAAGCCCCAAAATGCCATCTAGGTTGCAGTTTTTATCTGGAAAATTGTGGGTTTTATCTGTTCCTTACTAGTAGCAGCAGATGTTGCCAAATTAAATTCTGCAGGCTCATTCTTTTCCAGTTATTTCAGAAAATTTCATCAATGCTTATAGAGACACAAGGTATAAACATATTTAAAGCACAGCTCCCCGCCTGGGATTCTTCTCATTAGGTCTATGTCAAGTATTGTGGTAAATGGAGCCTTTCCAATACTCTTTTATAGCACATGTGCTTGAAATTTACTGGTCTGTGTTGTATTTCTAGAGATACATATATGTGTATGTATACATAAATGTGCACACAGGGAGAGAGATGCATCCTCACATGCACTATGTGCATATGCCATTCTCAGAAATGCAGAAGGAAAACAAGACCAAGAGGCCTAGGATATTGGACTGAAATGGGTGCCTCACAGCTAGGGCTTTTGGTTTCTGCCACATTTCAAGCACCAACCCCCCAGGAAGTATTCTGGGGAAGGAAAAATAATTTCCTCATTTGGAGTCTCAAGAGGTGGAGGGGGATACAGATGAGGCTGTGTGCTTAATTATTGTTCAGCTTTTAATGAGTTATTTCTGCCATATCACTCAGCTGTTTTTTGAGGTGTGTTAGTGGTTTGTCAGCATTAACCTGTAGGCATTAACCTTGCTTTCCCTACCGACCTCTTAGATGTGTGTTTTCCTTTCACTGATGCAGTAAGGGCTGAGACTGACAAACAACTAAGTGCATTAATGATTCAACCCAAAGGGTGTTTTTATCACTGCTCCTCACTCTTTGAGGCACTGCATTAATTTCCTTCCTGTCCTTTGGCTATGTGCATCATAATCTTTGCTAACTGTCTGGGCTGGCTTTAGCCCTGTGCACTGCTTTTACCAGCCTTGCAAAGACATCTGGGATTTCAGAAAAGACCTGTTTAAGCTCCATCCCTTGTGCACATGTGCATTGAGGGCAGTCTCCTCTCCTCTTTGAATCTAGGATATTTGACTGGTTCCAATGTCTTATAAGTAAGAATATAAACACAGCAGTGTCAGGCAGCATTCAGAACAACAAGTGGATGTTGGTTGTACATCTGGTTACACCAGGGATGGTTTGGCCCAGAAACAAAGTCATTGTACTGTGACTTCTCCAGGTGGAATTCCTCTCCAGGCTACTCACTCCAGCCCGGGTGAGGAGAAGAGGCATCATTGGGCCAACAAAAAAAAAAAGCACAGGAGAGGGTCTGGATGCAGTTTGGACCTCTTGTCTCACTAGTGGCATCTACCTCCAGGCACTTAAGAGAGATTTCTCCATGACAAACCTTGCCATCCCAGGCAGCCTGTGCTGGGAAGGGAGGTAAGCCCCTTCCCAGGTTTGGAGGTGCCCATCTCTGCTGACTAGACATCTACAAAGACAAGGTGCTCCCTGAAGTGCTTGGTGGAATGATCTGAGGCCCTATGTCACAGCTGATTGTCATGAAGACAGATGGCATGAGAGGTAAAAGAGTCAGTTGCAAAGGACTGAGAGAAAGTAGACATTGCCCACCAGGAAGGTCTTGGTGCTCTTGGCACTGTCACCACCTCTTGCTTCCAAGCTCTCAGCCCACAAGTGGACTGAAAGCGCATTCACAGCTAGTACAGCAGAGCTTTCATTGTCTCTCTGTTACAGTTAGTACTCATAAGGCTGTATATCAATGCTGTGGAAAGAAAAGTCTAGCGTTGCATCCGAAGTATTTACTATAAAAGGCTATATACAGAAATAAATTCAATTGCGTTAGCCCTACATAAAGTGATTTAAGGCATTTTGCACAAAAAATATCAGGTTCTGTGAAACCCATTTCACAAATGTATCAAAATGATTGTATATATTTTTCTATTTCTGTCTATTTCTGTGGTACAATACTTCTCTGAAAGTTACAAAGCCATAAAGAATGTTTCCCTTAAAAGTTCAAACCCTGCCTTGATATACTGCTATATATATACACACATACACTGCCATATGCTGCTAAATATTCTATCTTTGTAAGTAGTGCTTGGAGATGGGAGAATTTGGGATTTTTCTCTAACTTTTATTTTGATTGGAAACCCCCAAATCTGAAACTACTATTTAGTTTCAGGTATGAGCTATAAACTGGTTTTGGGTTTTTGTTGTGCCAGGTTAAGCTGAAATCTTAGAACCAGATCAGTAGAAAAGCAGGTTTAAAGTTTAATAATATCTTGTCAACCCAACCCCCTTTCTAAAACTAATTTTATTCTAAACTTGATTTGCATTCATATATCATCCCTATAAATCCACATTTAGCTATGTTAAATACTAATCTAGAAATATAGCATAAAAACCAGAGCTAACAATTTGCATGCTTTCAAGAAATGTTCGTATGTCTGGAGTCATAAAACTTTAACAAACACGTATAAATGTCAGTTGATCCCCAAACAAAAAAATCAGAGCAACTTAAACAACACCCTTTGTTTGAATTTGAGAAATGTAACAAAATTGCTAGTGAAAATTAACTGATGTTGCTCATCAGCCATAAAAAGTAACCTGGGGGGAGTCTGTCTATAAATGTCCATCAATTGATTTAGTTTGACTTCCCTGAACATCTGAATGAGAATTTGTAGATTTGTGTTCAGATTAGGCAGAAGTTGAAAAGAAGCATCATAATATTTCAGAGATGCAAATGCTCCCTTCTCCCCCCTCAAGTACACTCACATATTCACAAATTATTTACAAAATATTGTTGGAGCCTCAAACTCAACTAATAGCATGAAGCTGAAATCTGAAGACCTCTGACTACTCTTTGGGCAAATTTTTGAGACTGATCATCACTCTGTAGCTCTTAAAAAAACCCCGAAGATCAACCAACTGCTGAAAAATCTTCTGTGTGATGTAAAGACTGAAAAATTTATCTGTAGTTGCATTACATGTGTACAATGTAATATACATGTAGCCAATGGGTGAAGTAAACGAAATGAAGACCACAATGTTAAAATAAAATTAAATTAAATAAAGAATACCCAACACCAGACCCCAAAAAATCAATTACAGAAGCAGAAGTTGTTGTCCATTCAGTTAATCTTGCTATAGAAAATCCACAAGTTCTTTGGCATTGGCCTCCTAGCTCATCAGCATACCAGACAATAACAAAACAGAAATTTCAGGCTATACTTATAGAAAGTATAAGAAAGGAGTAGAATTTTGCCACAGCTGAATGAATAACCCAAAATATAGTCTATAAGCTCTAATTATAGATGGAAAAAGGAGTCAGCAGGATTTATGTCAGATAATCCAGAACATACATCCACACAAACATGTTAAGAATAGAGAATAAAAGCTAAAGGTGGGGTTTGTTAAAGACCAATAGAAACCTCCCAAATAAGTGCACCAAATCTCCCTGTTGCTACTTCCTCTGTCTGAAAATAGAAGCTGTAGTTGCTACCAAAGGCACAGAAACCTGGTGAAGTGAGATAGAAAATCCAGTGAGTTAAAAATGGCAGAAAAGACAGTTCAGCCTGGAGAAGAAAATTGTCACAGCCAACACTGGTGACTCAAAGACAGGTAGGACATGTGGCACACAGAAAGCATTAGTTAGAATTATTTATCCCCAGGAAACACCGAGGCAGAAGTGTTTTTTTTAATGTACTGGTTGAAATGATGAAGTATTTATTTTGAAAGATTTTCAAGGCCAGGATGATACTTTGAGGTGAGGAGCGAGGAGAGGAGGCATGAGAAGGAGCGCTGTCCACCTGTAACCTGGAATTTAGTGGAACTTGGGGGAGACCTCTAAGAAATTTAGAGGGTTAATAGAGTTTGGGCTTTCTTCAAAGCCTCCTCTGAGTGTCCTTTTCAGGCTGGAGAAGAAAACTCACTAGATGCATAGTGAAATTAAGTGATTTTTTATGAGACGTGAACAACTTTTGTGATTAAATAAAACTTTTTAAAAATGAAAAACAGACTATTGACACACAGAAATCTGTTTTAGGTAGTAGGCTCTTCCTCAGACTCTGAAAGATACAGAATTAGACAGTCTACTAGGAAAATGAGAAGAGAGAGAGAAACTTTGCAGCAGACTACCAAAGCACTGCTGACTTGCAAAGCAATATTTATGCCTTTGCTATGTCCATGAGTAGATAGCTATAATCAGACTACACTGAAAATTCACTGGCAGTAGGTTGAAAAGAAGAGCTGGACAGATGTGAGGAGCTCCAGCTGCCCCTCATCTGATTTTATTGTTAATCCCTCACAGTCATGTATATCTGCTGGGTCTCACTGTTGAAGTCACTCTGCCCGGGTTCATTCCTCAGCTGTCCTTCTATTCATCTTGGAAAAACAAACTCCATTGTTGGCAGGGAGAACTTGCTTAGCCAGGAGGCTCCCTGCCTCAGACAGTCTGTGTGGGGTATCAGGAGAGCCCTGGAGAGCTACAAAAGAGCTGCAGGAGATGAGAGAAGGAGAGTTGTCTAAATGGCTAACTTCCCACTTTGGAGAAATCAAATTTCTTTGTAACTTCCTCAATGCTAGGAACTGAAAGCCACATATTCTGTATGATTTTCATGGAAGAAAATCGTACTGATTTATGTTTTAGTGGGAGTAGATTTGTCTTCCCTGGAAATTTGACTTTAAAACATCTTCAGAAATGCTGACAGATGGACCTCCGCTATATCTAAGATAAATAGTTAACATTCTTTACATCTTTTTTGCTAATGATAAATGGACACACTCTTTCTCTATTCCTTCTTAGGAAAAAGACAACTCCTCTTAGTAATACAGCTGTTCTGATTTTAATAAACAAACTGCACACCAGATGCTGCCAACTGCTTTAAGTATTTAGCCGCACAGATTTCTTGGTGGCAGAATAAAGGAGTAAAAGGAAGAAGGTTCTTTTCATCAGTGTGAAAAAAAAGCCTTTCATGTGTGCTATATTGTTAATTATCAATCCTATATAATTAAATATGAAGATGAAATAAGAGTTAACTGAAATACTGACCCAATTTCTTGAAATTATTTGATTTACCTGTGTAGACTTTAAGCTGTGGACAAATACATACGACTTTCTTGAACTCCTGGAAAGTCCAGAGACCTCAGCTATGGGGGAACGAGGTGGAAAGACTGCAACTGCTGTGGAGTAAAGGTTGAAAACTTGCAGGTGACAATGCTAATGCCACTTCTTTTATGGACAGTGTTGTTGTTTTATTAAGAGTGAAAAATAATCCACATACGAACAGCTTCCAGAAAAAAAAGGGACTTATTTTTTCCTCCCTGATTGTAGTCAAAATCATTGTTAATGACAAAGCTCCCATTTGCTTTGTCATGGCACCAGGATTTCACACAGGTGCAATGCACAAGTCTGCTTGCAACCTCATATGATGTACAATCAGAATCATAAACCATATACTCAGCTAAGTAGAAAAACTAAGTAGGTACTGTAAGTGAGCACTTCATGTTACATTGGCAAATTACCCTCAAGTGATTGGTTGTTTGTATTGGTCAGCAGATTTGAATCAGATAGACTGTTGCAAAATGCTCAGACTAAATTAATTTGAGACCATCACTCTTGTCCGATGTAGGAATTTTATTTTAAAAATCAAAGCTTTTCATTCTCCATTGTGTCTCCTACACTGTTTAACAGAGGAGGAAATTGTTACTATCATAACATTTATGCTTCACACACCCTGTTACCATGGTACTCTGGTCTTTATCGTTATCTTATCCAAAAAGGGTCATAATTACACATATTAATATGATGCTCACAGTCCCTCTGAGTAGTTGTAATGAAAACATTGCCATGTTCAGTGCATCACCTGCCCTATTTTTCTTGAAAGTAGGCATTGCTGAGTCTATTATGTTTTGACAACATAATCTCAGTACTGACACTACAGACTTAGTATGCTGTATTCCCCTTTAAAATAATGGCTTTTAAAAATTTTATGTAACATTCCACTGTTAACTCTATCCATTCTCCTCTAGCAGGTTTGAACATTTGTGGGTTAATATAGTAAACATAGTTTTGTGGTCTTTGAAATGTGGATTTCTTCTAAATATCAATAATGAAATCTACAGAAACCTGCATAATTGTTCTAAAATTTTCTGTATTCAGTTCTAATGGGTTATCTTTGGAAGCAAATTAAAAACAAAAAACACAACTTGCATCAGTGCTGTAATTTATTTTTTATGTTGAAATAATAAAAGTTTCAGTGAATAAGTATAGTTACATTTGATAATGATTCAGAATCAGTTAGTAAACTGAAGGCAACTGCTGCCTGCTGAGACACTGCACATAGAGTCCACCTCCCAAGAACAGCTCCAGCTCATAGAATCACAGAATCAAGGATGGGTCAGGTTGGAAGGCACCACAGGAGGTTGCCTGGTCCAACCTCCCTTCTCAAGCAGGGACATCCTAGAGCACATGGCACAGGATTGTGTCCAGATGGTTCCTGAATATCTCCCGTGAGGGAGACTCCACAGCCTCTCTGGGCAATCTGTGCCAGTGCTCAGTCACATGCACAGTAAAGCCATTTTGCATGGAAGCAGCTCAAACAGGTTCACACATCTGTGGGGATCATTCTTCCTAAAAGTCCCACAAAACTGGGATGATTTGTGCATCTGAGACTCAGATTTTCACAGCTTTCCATGGATAGAGGTCTATGATGCCTCTCAGGGAACTGGGATAGATCAACCCTTACCAGAACGCAGAGGCACAGTTTACTTTCCTCTTCCTCTTTTGCAGGAATTCTCTATTCTCTTTTTTTAATTTTTTCTGTTTGTCTTTTTTTGAAATGCCTAAGTTTGGTCAGAGTCCAGGTAGTCTGCACTGCATTTACAGTACTATGTACTGAGTCATCAGTGGAAAAATCTGCAGTACAATGAACATGAAAAATTTGGGGATGATGCAAAAACAACTCAGTTAATATCGAAAAGATAAAACCTCGCAGGGGTCTACAGCAATGGTTATGTAATTAATTGCATCTAATTGTTTATTGGCCTCCACTTTAAAAGAACATTACATGTGAAGAACCTCTAGATTGTGCAGCATAGAGGGTTTACACAATCAAAGGACTTTTCCTTAGGACTTACCTTCTTTTCCTTGAACATGTAATTGTCTTCTTTATAATTTCTGACTTTATCTGCTGCTAACAGAAGAGAAATTTTTAAATTGTGGCACACCAAAAAATTACCTCAGAAGAAGATCTATTGGATGCAAAGGATGTGTGAATAGAATAATTGGAAATTATGTAGATTCTCCCATTTATGGACATGAAGGCTTTTTCTTTTTTCTCCTTCATTCCCAATTTAATTTTCTCTGTAGATTTAATAGCTCTCTTAATCTCAGAAAAATGCAATGTATGAAGAGTATATTCAACCTTTAGGGACTATTAAAGAAATATATACACAGTAACTTCACGCAAAGGCATCTCCATCCGTGACAAAATATCACCATGCATAGTAGCAAAATAAGAGAAGAAATAATAATATGGAAGACAAAAATTTCTGGCAGAACTCCTGAAAGAATCATGTTTTGGCAAAGATTAAGCTGGTGTGTTGTTTGAGTGGCAGTTTATAAGATCCAGTTCAAGAAGAGCAGGGCAAGCTCCTCCAGTGATGAGTGCTTTCAGTGAACCCCTAGTTCTTTCTTACTCCTTACTCCAAAAGGATCCAACTTACTCCTCGTCCAAAAGTCCATGGAAATCTGCAAATAGATGGGAGCACCCTGGACACATACCTTGGCTGTACCAGCTGAAAACAATCATCAGATCACCTACATGTGTGCCAAGGCTAACACAAAAACCTGATGAGTCCATCAGCTCCTTCAGTAGCAGAGTGGAGCAAGTACAGCAGAGGACTTGCATCAGAGGGCTTGGACACTTTAGCCTGTCAACAAGCTTTCAGATCCAGAATAATCCAATGGATATAGAATCAGTTACCACTGAATAAACACACAACCAGAGAAATCAAAATCAAACTTCTCCTGAAACAAAGTTGCTGAGGATGTAGAGAGGATGTGGAGGTGGGTAGAAAAAGATGGACCAGGGGAGATTTTTAAAGAAAACTGCATGGGCAAGTTCAGGAAAAAAATTAAAACCAAAGACCTTCGGCTTGATACCTGCTGTACCAGTGCAAAAGAAAAAGCTTATGAGAACTGGCTTAAACTTTCTGGACACAGCAAATGCTCAATCAGAAGACCTGCTCCAGGGGAACATTTGGAGAAGCGGGAAGCATTGCTATGGCCATGTAAGACCTGTGTGATCCGCACACTTAGACAGAGACGTACTAATCTGGGCCCAGAAGAACAGATCACCTGTCAGGGCCAGGCTGGATGGGGCCCTGAGCAGCTCTACCTGGTGAATGGCATTCCTGCCCACAGCAGGGTTGGGATGGAACTAGATGATCTTTAAGGTCCCTTCCAACTCAGACCATTCCATGATTCTATGATTCTATGATGCTATCTATCATTATGTTTCAAAGTAAACAAATGGGGAAGAAAAGGAATTGAATACAAGTGGCTCAAAACTTATGCTTTTTGTTATTAGACATACTATATAAATAGATTGTAAATACTTTTTTTGGTAAAAGTGCTCAAGTATACTTTATTCTAACGTGCCATGTGTTTTCTATTTTAATTTCATGCCTAAATCGATAGCTAATTATAATTTGACAAGAAAAAGCGATTGCAATGGATACGATCTACCTGCTCTGCTGCTAAATTGGAATGTGGTTGGCTGGCTTTACAGTGTTACCACAATTTGTGTGTACCATTTCCAGAGTCAACGTAAGAATCAGGAAATAAATTTATGGCAAATCATTTCAACACCACGCAGAATTGCCCCCAAAATCCTGTGTCTGTCATTGATAAAAGAAGGAAGATTTTGATGTCTAATTGTTGACACACATTTGTCGACACCCATTTGTCCAGGATTTAAACAGCTTCCATCTTGGGTTTTATGACCAGATGCAAATTAGGGAAACCCTATCCCAGACCATAACCATTTAGACAATGATTATTAAAGCAATGTATCCTTGAAGAATCTGAAGTACAATTACCATCACAATTAACATCCATGTCCTTCTCTAGGCCTATCATACAAACTCACATGCTCCCCCCTGCCCCCTCCACCAAATACACATGTATGAGAGAGGTTTTCTTCACCAACCTGCAAACTTGTTAAGAAATGGACAACTGGATATGTAAAAAATTCTCTTCTTTGATTTTCATGCTCACCAGTCATTAAAGGGTTACTTTTCAGAGCAGCAAAAAAAAGAAGAGTTGGTTGACCAAACATTTTTTTTTCTTATAAAGAAGTGTCAACCCTGAGCTTGTAATTAAGAAGTTAAAATCTGTGATTTATATATATTTATATATATAAAAATAGATGATCATACTAAGACTAAAAAAGTGAAAGAAATCTCCATGTCAGTACTATATATTCGTTTGATCTGAAATTTTGTAGAAGAAATCCTTGCGACACTGAAATTAACTGATATGAAAGATGTAGTTAGGTGTGAAACACACTATTGATCCGGTTGCTGTTAGTCTGTTAGAGAATTGCTGTCTTGGTAGGGTAATGGACATAGTAGCAAAAAGTTCTAATTGATGTCAGAACAGCAACAAAAGGAAAAAGATTACATCACAAGAGATTATTTTCTGTCTGAACCCGCGAGGGGTCAAGAGAGTTGTTTAACATTACCATCATGGCTGTTGAGCTCACAGGGGTGAGCCAAGTGGAAAACTGTGACAATTCTATAACATGGATAAATCCTAAAAGAAACTAGGTGAAATCGTGCTACTACTCATATTTTTACTGGGCATTAAGATTCAAATCCTAAGCAACTGTAACATGACATTCTGAAGCTAGTGGAGCTACTACCATACTAAAAGATAAACTTATTTTTCAGCTTCTCTTTCTACCTTCATACCAATCTGATGTGGTTGGCAGATGGAGTTCAAGACATTCACTGCTGAGACATACTTTTTTTGTGTTGGGGAAAAAAAAAATCCAGCCTTCCTCCCTATAACAGTGATCATTCTGATGACCTGAATCATCCTACAGAAGTTCCTAAAGGAAACCTGGCTGTCAGTGAAGAACGGTTGCATTTTTTTTGTTCCTTTCTTGTCTTTTTTTTTTTGTTTTGTTTTGTTGATATTCTGTTGAAATGCAGCAGCCTTGAGTCAGGCTTGATTCAGAAAGAAAACTTTCTTGGTTTCTTTCCCCGTCTTTTTTCTCACTGGGGAAAAACACATACCGTAAGATCTTTTTTCCCTTTTGCAGCATAAAAGGAAATGAAGCTCAGAAAGTCTCCTGTAATAAAGGATTGAGAAAGAATTCTCTCAAGAGTGGATATTGTCTTCAGAGATATCTGAAAAAAGCAGGAAGCAGTTCAGTCTGGCACCTGGTACTCTTTGGGAAAACTAAAATGGGAAGCAGGTTGCAATAACTGCCATCTTGTAGAAAACTGCAAGTGTTTGTGGCATGGTCCATTGTCCAAGAGTATAAGAAAAGAAGAAAGTAGGCTGTTTCTGTAGCTAAAACACAGTTTCTCTGACTAGATCCAGGATTATCTCCACTGTCTCTGCAGTACGAGGCTGAGGAAGATGAGGAGCAACGTCTGCAGTGAGCAGCCAGGCTGTGTGGCTGAAGCCTCCACCTCCCTCCTGTCCGAGTCGACAGGCGGTGCTTCGGTGGTGACAAAGTCAAACTCGGTGGGGCAGATGTCATCTGTGCAGCCACTCCCGCTGCCTGAGCCGCTGGTTTCGTCACCTGGCACAAAGGAGTGAGGGAAACAGCGTGAGTGCTATAGCTTACAGCTTTCATCCCTTTTCTCCCTTCCACTTGGCACCCCACTGGGGATGAACACATTGGGAATGGGGAAGTGTTGGTGGTGCTAAATTTCATTCAGTAAAGCTTCCAAATGAAACCCACTGTGACTTAATTAGGTGATTAAGTGCTCTTCTGAAAAAGGATCAGACTGCTGGCATTATGGAAAGCCTTCAGTGTCTGGATGTATTAAACATGAAGATAAGCAAGAGAAGCAAAAGAAACAATTATATAACTGGAATTTCATGGAACAGAAAATGACTTTTTATGTTGTCAGCAGCGCAGAGCACAAAGACCGCAGAAAGTCATTGCAGCGGAGCCAATTTATAAATGGGTTCCAAAATTACAGTTATGTAATGACAGTTAATGGTTTCTTACTCGTGTCCTGGAAGTTGACATCATTCCCGTTGTACGCGTTCTTCAGTTTGTTAGTCATGACACGTAAGGCCATGATTTGCTGTCGAATGAAGGTGTCTGGCCTTGTGATGTCCACATCTACTTCTGGATTGTTGATCTGGTTGGTCAAGCCATCGTTCATAATCTCAGGCAAGTATCTGTACAGCAGAATGAAAGATTAGTGTGAGGCACAGTTATTCCAGAAATAAAACACTGTGCAGTAAATGATGTGCTAAGGAATTCAATGTGCAGTTCTTAAACAGATCCATTAAAACTGTTTTAAAAATATAGTTTTTAATTTTACTGACTCCAAAGGCTCTGTTTAATAGCACAGCTGCATGGGGAGCAGAAAGAATTTAGGTTTCTCAACCTCCTAACTCTCCATATACTCCCCAGCAAGAGCAATGACTGTGTGAACTATGGAAAAGGTTCGCAAGCCAGCAGTAAGTCACCACATATTCATATCCTCTGCTGACATGAATGGCTGCACACTAAATTAAGCATCTAACAGTGCATTCTGCTGTTTTTATTTCTTTCTGCTTAAAAAATATCAAGTCCTTTTTTGTATATAGCATATTTGTTGTTCTGAGACAGTTTAGAAGCCTATCTTGAGGCGTCATGGCCTTCCTAGTTTAAAAGAGCACTTAATTTTCTTCTCCAATTCTTCCTTGCATCTCTTTTTTAGACCACCATGAACAACATCTCCAGCCTACATGACATCCAGGCCCATAAAAAGCATTATAATTTTACCAAACTCCAGTATTCTCTTTGATTTGGTCATTATTCCTTTAAACCAGGCTATGCTTTCATGTCTCATGTACTTTGTGCATAACATTTAGGGTATGGCATTTCCTATCCATCCACAAATCTGAATCTTTTATTCAGGGTCTAACCTTAGAATTTCTTGACTACTGCAGCATTCATTTCTCTGACCTTGAATAATGCAGTCTTAGGCTGCTTGCAGGCAGCAAGTGTGCATTTACACATATTCCCCTACAAAAATCAGCCCATGCCTCCAATCATCCTACAGTAAAAATCTCCATTACCCTTTGTTAAAGATGCACTCTTTGTCCCCTGCTGTTCTTTATCCTCAGGAAGCTCTCCTTGTAGGCTTTTGCAAAGCTACATTTTTTCCTGCTTCGAATTTCTGTCAAAAATTATCAATGCATTTTACAGCTGCCAAGCTGAAAAAAGGTTGACATTATTTCTCTGTGCTGGCATGGCACCCTGAGAAAATAGTGTATCACAGCTTCCCTCTTCTCTCTTGTCTGTCTTTCCTACTATCTTTGTCTCATATTTAGGCTGCAAGGGATTTGGGGCAGATCTATCTTTGTTTACGTTCTTTATAAGGATATGATCTATTTTGTAATTAGTTTGCATACCAGGCTGTCCTACTGATGTTTGTGGGAGTCCTCGTGTGCTCGTGTGCTCAGATGATAAATAATGATAGCACAGTCTAGCCTACTAAAGACAAACTTTCACGATGCCTGCTACCAAATATAGTTTGAGAGTATTTCACATCACTCTCACTTTTGCGGGCCCAGTTCTCTACCAGAAGTTTGGCGTCGATGACAACATTGTTCATATTGGTCTGGAAAAATAAATATCTCTGGAAAATAAATGTGAAAGTACAGGAGATGAAAGGACTTTCTCTGTTGAAGTCATGGTGAAGGGAAAATAAGCTCTGCATTGCTTCTGGAGGCTCACAAGACTACAGGTGCTTTGCTGCACCAAGGAAGGGCTTAGGCTCAGCCTAATGGGCCCTCGCTTTGCAAGATGAGACTCATTTGGCACCAGTGGCCTTTGAAGGCTTACGTGAGAATAATCCTGGGGGTGTGTGAACATCGAAGAACCAAACATGATTGCCAAAATACCCAGCCTCAAGCTGCATGTCCTGCTGTTTCACTAGTACCATCATGAGAAATAACATTGCTGTGGGGATCCCATCCAGACTCCTGCAGTCAGATTTACTGTGGTGAAACACAGAGCTACCTCCCCCAGTATGGAAGACTGCAGGCCATGGTGTTATGAATCACTAAAGACAGAATAGGAAATAATTCTGCAGAGCTGCCTGGAGGCAGTAGGATGGGGACCTTGGCAGTCAGGGATGCTTTGGACTGCAAAGGAACAGCATCTCCATCTGTCACACGTCTCTACCAATGAAAGGGCTGCTGTAGATAAATTACTCAGCCCAGTAGTAAATCAGCAATTTCAAGGTGCAGTTGATTAAAAAAGCAAGAATGTAAGAATTGAACTACTGCCTCAGACAAGATGATTGTCTTGCTCCGTATCCTGTCCGTGACAATGGCCATAGCTGTTAGCAGCTACAAGTGATCTGAAATTGCTGAATATTCATGTGGATTGCTTTCCCTGTTTATGAAGGGTTAGCAGCCCTTTATTGCAAGCTGTCCATGAGAAGCTAAGGATAGCTCTGAAGGGCAGCTCACAGACTTTCTTTGACTGATTTATTTCTGATTTCATTTTGTCCATACCATCAATAATAAAGGAAGAATGTACTGACTTAAAACAATTAGAGAGTGCTCAGGTGTGTGCATTTCATGGAGGTTTGTATTTTGCACTGTGACTAGTGTGCATCTGATGTCCTTCTCAGGATTGTCTAACTTTACATGGGGCAGCCCATTCAGTGATTTTGCCACAGACCCTACCACACACCCTGCTTTATCTGCCTGGGATCTGGTGACCCCCAAAGCATTCCTGGCAAGTGTACCTCACTTAGGTGTGTAAGGGACACATACTTGGTGCAGGTCACAAGAAATCCTAGTTAGTTGGATGCTTAAATTCCCTTGGCATTTAGGACATAATAGCAAAAGAATTAGAAAGGCTGAAAATTAATCTCTAGGTTTACATACATATCAAATCTTGTGTGTTCAAATGCAAGTGTCTGGGCATAAGCAGAGTCCCACTCACCAGATCTAGCCACCACCAGATCCAGTCACAGCTAGTCAGGAGTTTATTCATCAGTGGAGCAGGGACAGCTGTTAGAGTCCCATGAGCCTTTGGCCAAATGACTAGTTCATTATGTTTCATCTGCTGGGATTTCCTTGCATAAACATAGACAGCTGGTGCCATTTGAATGCTCTTAGTTATTCCTCCTCTTCTTGTCACTAGCTCTGAAAGGTGAGCTCTGAAAGGTGAGGCTTTCTGGATCATATCTGCAGGCTTTAGGGGGAGGTCCTGGACACCTGGGGCATCCAAAGTTATAGTGTGTGTCTTTCTTAAGGCAGCTCAATTGAGTCTTGAATGCCACTTTAGCCACTAGAATGTAGGCTGCTTGGTGTCACACTGCCACTCCAGTAGGGTTTGACTATCCACTAGGTCCAGGGTCTAATTTCCCAGTTCCATGAAGGTGTCATGACTATTTAGAGCATCTTACATAGCAGTAGGTAAGTGTATTCAGGCAGCAGAAAACTGCCTCTGAGTACACTGACAGGATACTGGGGGTCTTTTCAGGCATATTAACATTGGTGCTTTTAAAAATGCTCAAGCAGTTTTAGCCCAGGCTCTGGTCCAGAGGAGAGGCAGTGTCCTGTGTCACACTCATCCCAGATGGCCCAGAGAATCTCCACTGATACCAGAACTGCATGGGCAACACACCCCTTATTGTCCCACCCCATATTGAAGTACCTGAATTTACATGTTTGAATGTGTAGTGGATTCTGCCCTCATTACTGAACTAGTTCACCTGCTTCTTTGCAGGGAGAGAGGAAAGATAGAAAAGTCTATATTGAATGAAATACCTTTGAATACTTTTCTTTTCTTTAAAGGACTGATGCAAATATGAGAACAGGCAGCCCAAGGTGCTTTGTGAGTGGCAGCCTCGGAGAGGCAGCCCAACACATGTTCTGACAAAAACATTTTGATGTGTGTGGGGTAGGGTTAAGTCACACCAAATAGGAAGCCATGTCTTGGGACCATGATTTGACAGAAGATTTGTTGCTGGCTGGGCAAAGTTGTTGAACACAGCTGCTTTTGCTGCAGTTCCGTAAGCTGAGACACCCTTGTGAATTTTAAGCTTTGCTGCTGCTTCTGCTCTCCTTAATGATCTCTTTGTAGGCCTGGCCATTACAAGAACTGTATGCCCATTATAAATGAAGAGAAGTGCCAACCTGAATCAGTGTCTGTTCTTTCCATCCTCCTTGCAAAGGAAAAAAAAAGAAAAAAAAGAAAGAAAAAAAAAAGAGAGGCAAGCTTTCTGAGTACAGAGAAGCTGAACAATACTGTTTGTTTTCTGATGTTTGCTCCTTGCTCAGCTATGTCAGGATTTTAGTGTAATTTACGTTGTTTTCTAAAATATTAATGCTTTCTGCTCCTCTTAGCCTTTCCACAGTTCTTGCTTGTCTCAGCAGACGCAGCAGAGATGTCTTTTGGCACATCATAGCCAGGTACCACAAAGCCTATTTAAAACCACTTCTCTTTTCCCCCTCTTTTATCTATTTTTTTTTTTATAACCTGTTAATGTTCCACAGTGTCTGCTTCCTTTTCAAGTCTAAAAATGATTGATTAATCTTTCAGGTCACATATACAAAGCCTGTAGAATTGACACCCTACCCCCCCCTTCCCCCCAAATTAAAAAAAAAACCCGAGGAATCTGATTTTTAAAAAGAATCTGTCTTTAAGGGCAACATTCTCCATACTTTGCTGCCACAGCAGCTGCTCACAGTACAACTGGGGCAAGCCACCTAGGCAGTACTGGAGTTATTCCAGGTGCACAGAATTGTAGGCAATCGAATACAAAATACAGCACAGGCTTACTCAGGCTGGGCTGGGTTTAGTCAGTCACATCTGCTCCACAAAGATAAGTGCAGTGGAAAATTGGCTTGTTTGGCTAACTAGTTCACCTCATCTGATTTTGTTTGCTCAGGAGGTAATCCCCATAGGATATTTTCAGTTTGGTTTTTCCCTTCCATCTTGGAGAAAAACTTGAGCAGATACAAGGAGAGGGAGAAAATCCTCACTGCCAGTTTTTTTGAAGATATAAAAATCAACTAGAGCATCAATTAAGAATAGGCAGTTTTCACACTTAGTGAGAAGTGGTTTATTCCCCCTTTCACTAGTGGTGCTAAACAGTCATCTGTGCCTACATCCAGCTAAAGGACACTCAACTCATTGTCACTTTGCTGGACAGCAGTAAGCAACTTTCTCAGGGCAACACTGATCTGGTGAGTCTTTCTTCCCACTGACTTTCGCCAGAAATTAAAAGCTTTCTGCCACAGAAGTAGAGACTCCCATATGAGTGGCAGGAGAAGAAGAGAATGTTAGGACAGATGAGAATCCATCCTGTGTTTGCTGTGGAGACATACTTCGTAGTTTTGAGCCAGATATGGAAAATTGTAGTGTTCATTTTTCCTTTTATTCCTTACCTTTCTCCATGTTTTTCTGTTTGTTTTATTTTTATGTCTCATATATCTTTCTATTTCTTCTGTTTGGAGGAGTGATAGGTTCCTTGTGGAAAGGAATGCAGGTCTCATCTATTCCATGGATTTTTTTTACAGCTTTTCAGAGCTAAGGCGTATTAGTAAGTCTACAGCCCTGGTGAGCATGAGCACCAGGATGATAGTGCATGAGCACAATCTCTCAGATGCTTTGGTTGGAATGAGCTGGCTGAGTTGGTTGGAGCAATTCAAGGTTATTCTGAACATCAGAGGGCTCCAGATTTGGTTGCTGTTCTTACTTCAGTAAAAGTCATTTATTCAAGGATTAATACCTTGGGCTTGGTTTAAGTCCTAAAGCTTGATTTTCCATCATTCTTGGGAAAATTTCTTAATTCTGAAGAATACCTATTAGTGAAGTTGCCATCAGCTGTTGTTAAGAATTTAATTGCATGTAGGGAGGTAAATTTTCAATGTTTGATCTTAATGTTGTTTTTTAGATCCTAAATAGCTTTCAGAAATCTGTCTCTGCACATCTGGTAGAAGATGTTAATTCTTTAAACATAAAATTATGTTCACATTCTTTTGTGAATACAAATATGATAGAGAAATCCTGTTGGGCATCTCTCTAAAAGGCACTCTGTCTGAAGTAGCTATTATTATTACCTTTAATATGGATTTTTCGAAAAAAAGATATTCATCCATCAATAAATATTTTCCCATTTCCACAGCACTTGGTTTCTACATGATGTGACCTGATTAAAACCATTATTTGTACAGGATCAGCAATGAGCCAAGTGCACCCTTCCAGAACACCAAATGGATGACTCTGTTACGCCATGATTACTTGTGAATTGGCGACCTTCAGTTGCTGACCTGGTGTCACCGTAAATTAATCATGGCAGCAAAGTGATATTTAGGGAATGTAATAACCACAAATGACCTTGGTGTAATGCCTCTCTGAGGAGAAAGCCAAGCTCTCATTCTCTGTGATCTCAGGTTTGTAACTCTTTTCCCCTGTAAAAGCAGCATCAAAAGGTGATGTGTAAAGTGAAACATAAAGCATAATGTCTATCTGGCAATTCAAAAATTCTAATTCTTTATTCCAAAACAGGATTTGATTAAAACCCCAGCAATTATTTCCTTTCCCAACGGTAGCCAACACCATGTTGTCTTCTTACTTACAGCATTAATGTCTAGGAAGACAGGAGGTGGCTAAGTTTCCTTTTTTTTTCATCACAGGCTTTTGTCATATTCTCTGGAATTCAAGATGCAGCTCCTCATATAGCACAGGGGTGCTTATGACAGCTGACACAGTGAACACACACACACACACACATACATATATATATGTACACATATGAATACTGGCCAGTTTTGCTATGTTCATTCTTGTGAGCTAGTATTTAATATCAGATACTAAACAGTCTGATCAAGGAAACCTTTAATTTTTTTTTCTGTTGCAGTAAAATCTTTGTCCGCTGGCCAAGAGGTGATTTTGCATTTAGAGCCAGTTATTTGCAATATTGTTTTTTATACTATTTCATATCCAGCCATGGCATTCTGTGGTGTTTCTCTGATTTATTACTATTGCCTCCACCTGAAGCATTTATTGAATTCTGTTACTATACATATACTATGACTGTACATTTCCTTTGTGAATGGATATTAAACAGAAACTGGGCAGAGGAGCAGTGGCTGGACTTGCTGAAATGGTTTCTTCAGGTGATATTTTGAAGCTGTCAATCTACATCCAGTGAAACATCTGTGTTCAATTACCAAGGAGATTATTAACAGAGGACTGCTCTTCTCTCTCCAGAACATTAATCTCAGAAGGCATAATGAAGAAACCCAGGCTTCTCATAAGATAAATTCTGCAAAAGAAGGGTGAAATACTGTATGCATAAAATGTACCTCCTTAACTCTCAACAAATGTGGAAGCTGTGCCAAATCCTTCAGTGCAGGAGCAGGAGAGAGCTGCCAAGTATTTGCCAGATGTGGTACACACACATGTGTTAAGTAGGGAAAGCAGGAGGAATAGATAGATATTAAGGGATTTGACTGCTCTTTTGTAAAAAGAGTAGCAGATATCTCTTATTGATGCATGCACCCTGATGTGGCTCATGGCATTTAGCTGGCATGCCTTGAAACTCTGCTTAACTGCTGGCAGTGCACAGCCCTGAGCTCATGTCTTTTAAAGCTCAGTAACAAGAAGGGATAAAACAGAGAAAGAGAAACCATACATTTTTGTTTCTCTTTTTACGCTGTTCCTTCATGATGAGACCTGTAATAGCCAGACACTCCTCCTAATACTTCTCTGAATCCCCAGGGGCTTTCTCTGGATCTGGGACTTAGCAACTAAGCAGTGGCTCATGCTTTTGGACAAATTTGTTCACATGCATCCATAAGTGAATTCAAGGGGCTAGCAGTATCCCAAACAGACCCCTCCTCCTGTCTGTAAAATGAATTTCTTTGAAGGCTATGTAGTAAGGCTAGGAAAAAATGGTGTGCATTCAGTGTGAAACATCCTCCTGTAAACTGTGCTCTTTATCAAAAATGATCATATGATGAGATGGTGAGGTGGGTGCAATCTATTTATGCATCTGTCCATCCATACATCTGTCTAAAATGACACAGCATGTTTCTAAGTTTTTTTCCTATGTTGGCTTATTTTAACTGTTTTTATCTTTTACATGCTTGTCTCATTTTTTTTTCTATTGTTTGTTTAATTGGTAGGTTGTTTTTTCTTTTTGGCTCATTTTTATATTCTGTCCTCATATGCATCTTCAGGCAAAAGTAAAATAAAGATTCCAGTCCCTGAGTGCCCTAATGTGTTACTTCTCTCGAGATTCAGCTGTCACCAGACACTCAAACCTCTCCCCTCCCCATGTCTACCCAAAAGCACAGGATACTGCTGCACACCTGAAACCATGCCCCTGGCATGGTCCCTGAGCCAATTCCTCCCCCTCTCAGCAGGGATTATCAGATCCTCTCCTCTGTCAGCTGATGAATCCACACTGGGGCTTTTGGAGACACCTGCTCATCTGCTGGCTCCTGCTCTGCTGCAGCCGGGGCCAAGTAAACTTCAAAATTAAAACTCACAAAATACTCATCACGAACACAGGCAGACGATCATAGTTATCTCTGAAGAAGTAACATAAGGTCAAATCTTCTACACAAGATAAGTAGGAGTGCTACATTTATTCTCTGGTGGTGATTTTTCATTTTTTGCCCCCCCTTCCCCCTGTAAATAGCCCTAAGCTTTGCCAGCCAATAGCGAGCAGAGTTGAAATTCCAATTTCTATTTCATCCCAGTATGGTATCCCAAGAGTGCAATTGCTTCACAAGCTGTCAGTCCCAACACAGGGATGCTAAATGGACCTTTGAAATCTCAGTATAAATTATCCTTCTGGAGCTGAACCAATGCACATTTTCTGCCTTCACATGCTGACCCTCTGTGCACATTTACCCTGACTCACACTCTGGCTTTAAGGGCACTCTGACAATAAGTAATCTTGGCCACAAGGGGTGGGTGGACAATGACTTATTCTGCCCGTTTCTGTTTCACCCTCCTAAAGAGTTTTGTGAAGGACCCCCAGTTTGATGAATGCTTCAGGCCAGGTGGGGATTTGGGCCGGGTGGGGTGGAGAGGGGTCCACCTCACCTCGCCTTGGTGTGGCCATTCCAGCAGTCCTCCTCGACGGACGGACCCGCCGTCACTCGCTCATCCTTGCAGATTGTGTAGGGCAGTGCTGACCAGAACTTTTTAGAGAGCTTTAGCTTTTCTTTAATGTCTGTTACCTGATTAAGAGACAACGAGAGGGAAAACAGATTAAAGAACACAATAATTATAATGTTAAACAATACATTGTATAAATTTGAAATGGTGATGATGGTGAAGGTTAAAAAAGATAAAGGTGCTAAAACTTAATTTCTTTGTGTTTAAAAACAAGACACCCAGCATTTGAGTTCAGAACATACAAACAATCAAAGTCACCTTTTTCCACAGGCAAGGCATTAATAAAAGCATGTTGCATCTTGAGCCTCCTAGTTTCCATTTATCTAAGATTTTCTAAATATACACCTTTTTAAGAATTAATATGCCTCACAGTCTGCTGAATGTGAATTCAGTTAAACAGTGTACATCAGATAAACACACCAGCATGGTCATGTCTTAGAAAAATATTATATAGACAGCTACATGTGCAGGTTCTAAAAAATGGTGCAGTGCTGAGCTGATGTTGAACTGATTTAAGATACACGGGCTGAATACATTGCAGCACATTTGGATCTCAGTTACAGTGAGAAGTCATGCAGAGGCTATATTCATCTTTGCTATTATGTGTAGCTAAATATCTGTAGCTGAATACAGAATCCACATGCAAGAAATGTTGGGACAGTATCAAAACATTTTCTTTACCTTATAAATTCCTTGAACAATAACTTAATTTGGCGTGATTTAGGTGGCAAGCAGGAACAAACTGAATTTCCATCATCAAATTAATAAATAAATGCTCTGACTAAAATTTTATCAGTTCTTGTTTTGTGTATGGTATACTAGAGTGGAGAAATCTACAAGAATAGATAGAAAAAACAACAAAGGACAGACTACAAAGGATGAATGCTGCCACTGTGGGTCTTATGGAAACAGATGCATTTCACATTAAGTTGTAATAGGATTTAGGGGAGCTTGTTGAATAGCTTTTAAAGGAAATCACTAAGCTTTGTTCTTTAAAAAAACCAAGAAATAAAGGCTCTCCATTCCTCTATTCAGTTTTGAGATTCTCTTTTAGCTTGTTGAGGTACAATATTGTACTGGGCTATTTATCTCTTTTATCTTTTTTCTCAGGACATGATAGCTCTCCTCACAAATGGCCTATGCTGCTTTGCTATGCTTAAACTCTGCAGAATGTCACTTTATAAGCCAGGAGATAGAAACAGCTGAGGATGTTATTTCAGAAGCACTGCTTGAATTTTCATCCACAAGAAATAAGTAGGACAGTATTTTTTTGTATGGGTTGTTGACAGTGTTTCTTGCCATGACAGACACCTTATAAATCGCCTTCACACCCCTTGCCAAGCCCTAGTTGCTTTGTTTTCACATGAGATACTAGTGGCATTTGCAAGCCTTTAAAGTCTCAATAGGGGAGCCCTGTCAAGCCAAAAAATAAATTCTGGTTTACAGCTGTGAGCAAGGCTTTGGCAGAAGTGGAGATGGTCTCAGGATGCCTGCCCTTTCTGATGTCTTTGGCCCATAGGACTGGGGTTTTTGGGGAGATAGCAATCCCTCTTCTTCCCTTTCTGCCCATGCTGAGGGTAAAAACCCCTAGGTCTCTACTGGGGCAGCTAACCAGCACAAGCAACTCAATTAAACTGCCCATTGTATATGGTGTGTAAATTCCTTCTAGGACACAGTGGGAATAGAGGAATTCTATAGAAAGTGTAAGGAATAAAGATTATAGGGTGGAGGATCCATTAATATGATTTTGCTGAACATGAAAGTCAAAGGGATAGATTTTCTTATTATTGCTTGTTCCTGGATGACTATTTACATGAGTAATGTGATTGATATTGGATGTGAGTAATTAGCTTTCAGAGCAGTAACTTCATTGCTCGTTGCAAGTTATGTAAAGCTATTCAAAACTGATATGTTTGGAGTCATATTCAGATTTTGCCCATATTCAAATTAGAGCTGGTGCTCTAAGACTTGCAGACTTCTGTTTTCAACAAGTGATTCAACACCTATAGGAAAGTGATTTTCCCCCTGACCCTTCTAAGGGCTGTAATTTGGAGTAGAAGACTTTCCTTTTCATAGAAGCCAGTAAAAGGATGGAGAGAGATTCTCACAGCTCACATGCTGCACGTGCTCTCCAGATACTCCTTGAAAATCAAAATGAGGACTGCCATTCCCCAGTCTCTTCTAAAGATATTAAATGGTGTCTGCATACTCTATATTAGATAACAAATCATTGAACTTCCTAATGGATTTTCTTTTTAATTTGTGTTAAGGAGGTACACCTGATAAAGCAAGATGGTCTTACTTTACTCAGGATGGTTGGTAAATGACAACTAATTAAATCTCAGAGGCATCCTCCTGAGGTGTTACTCCATTTTAGAGCCTGGGGGAAACAGACATTTACATGACTCACAAAAGGCAGCAATAGTAAAAATTCCTACAGCTTAGGGAAATGTTACCATTTACAGCCTCTCAAGATGCCTTGGATTCAGGTGTGTTTTAAAATTTTTTTATGTCCTTCAGATGTTTCCCTTCACAGCTATTTCCCACCTCACACCTTCCTAATGCCTTATTTCACCACGGAGCTTTAAACAACTTGTGTGGACTCAGTCTCTGGAGTCTTGCCCTTTCCTGCTGTCTGAACAGACCTCTCTTAATCTCCTGGTTTTAGCACTGGGGTTTGCACATCTGTCTAACTGGTTCCTTGAACCTCATCCTGGAACTTTCTGGAAGTGCAATGTGGTGTCTGATGGCTTTGCTAAAGGAATTCTGAACACTGGTTGATTCATCTCCTCTTTTGGGGATGGCCTGGTATTAATCTGTGAGATGAATATTTGGGTAGGCAATGACTTTGGAGTACTTTTAATGTAACTTTAAATGCAGAATAGAATTAAGAGATGCAAAGCCTGCCATGACATGTTAAATTTTTAACTGTGGATTTCAGAGGTTTCAGTTTTGGGATCTTGTCAAGCACGACCACACAAATTCTTTTATTAGTCCCCATGGTTACACATGTTCCTCTGTACATTGTTTTGATCACCACCAGCATTTAAAAACTATGTAACGGATGTACAGACCCTTGAAAATGGGATAGAACCCACTAAGGACTTGGTGAACATTGCTTCCTTGTGATTTATGAAGTCAGACTACTGTATTCCCTCGTGACCTGTGGCCTTGTAAATGATTCCTCGGTATTTCCTATTCTTTGAATTAAAGATTAACTTCCAAGCTTGGTTAGACTTCTGTGGAAACATTTAAATATGAGACATATGCAGTTTTGATATTTTACATATTTTCTTCCCAGTTGCTCTAGCAGAGATTTATAGGGATTAAGACAGCTGGATATCTTTGGCTGTAGCTAGCCTGATTTTCCCTAGTTATCTTCCTGACCTAGCCCTGATATTATGTTGAAATATCCTTTTTTCAGCTACTTTGGAGGTATGAAACTTGTTCTGAATCACAATACTTTCTCATAAAAAAAAAGATATAGCGAGCAACACACAAAAAGTTAAATTTTTAATTTATTCAGAACATAAAAAATGGATATTAAAATAGCTTTGTCTTGATCTATAATTGCTAACAGAAGATAGGCATTAATGTTTAAGTGAGAAAAGTTAATTATTTGCATAATTTGCAAAGAGAAACTCATATCCAGAGTTACAGGAATGGTGTAGTTACACACCCTACACTGAGAAACACAGTTTATTTCGTATTTCTGCCACTGACTTATGCAACCAAGTCAGTCACATATGTCTTGCAATTCCTCAGCAGAACTTGGAAGGGCACCCATGAGCTCAGTTCCAGACCTATCAGCATGTGATCAGCAATAAGGTAAATAAAGCTGACCCATGTTTCAGTCTTTACTCACCTTGCATGCCAAAGTCATGAAGTGAGCTAAAAGCAAGCCTGTCACTTTAGCAGGAATCAGACCCTAGCATTCCTTGCTTTATTTCAGGACATTTGGATAGAATGAAAATTCAAAGTAAGTTTTGAATATACTGTATAAAAATAGAAGTGTGCTGAATATCAATTTCATGAGGCATGAAAGGCTGCAGAAAGACCCTTGCTTGTGAATGAGGCGTACAATTGCCAATGGAATTACTTTGGCTTAATTTCTGATGGAAGAATGCTTCTTTGGCAGTGTGATAAAGTATGCTTAAAAGCAATTGGGGACAAAAAGCAATTTTTAAATGTGGAGTCCCTAAAATAATTTTAAAAAAGTAAATTCCTTTTTTTCTCTTTTCATCCTGCTCTTCCCCTGTCAAGACCATTTCATATTCCTTCCAGATTTATCATCCCCATCCATATAATTCCTACTTTCAAAGATAAAGGACTATCAGAAGATGCTGAAATCATGTTCAAAAATGGTGAAATGCACACAAACCTGGGGTAGGTTCAATGCAATAAATGAAAAAAAAATATGGAGTCTTTATGTTAAGAAGAAATGTTTCCCATTAACCTCTCCTTCTGATGTTTTTGAAATGCATTTTTTCCTTGTTTATTCTGCAGTTTGGAAAGATTTTCCTTTTGGAGTGAAAGCAGAATATTCAGCTTGCCTTTCTGTCAACACCTTCTCCTTGTGGATGCTCAGAGACGCCTTGATGCAACATCCATTGTGAATTAAGCCTTTATGACCTGGAAAAATGTACAAATGTTTCTGGTTGTTCACTGGAAGTTGCTTCTCTGGGGTACCAGGGTGCCACCCCAGATGTTGTCTGTGGGTTGTATGTGGCAGCAAAGACACTTGGCAGATGTTTTGAGTGGCTGCTTGGGATGAGGTGCTGTAATTTCAGGCACTTCAGGCTGTGTATGTAAAGTATATTCTAACAGTGTGTCACACTGACAGAACAGCTACAGACAGCGAGTGGAAAGAGGTCTGACATTTTGTTTCAGAGAACAGACATGAAAGCTGCCATCACGAGCCATGTTCGTGTCTGTTCAGTTTCTTTAGTCACAGGCTCCTTTGCCCTTTCATTCACAAGCAACATTTAACTAATGCCACTTTTTCATGCTGCATTATTTTCCAGTGAAAAACCAGACAAGCTTTTTGTTTGTCTGCTGCTTGCTTTGCCCTAGAAATGTCTAAGACACCCAGCCATGCACTCAGCACCCTTGCAGTCTTTATTAAAAATAATGTAGACCTTGTATAACGGTGGGCAGCCGGATAATGGATTTGTGGATATGGTGCTTGAGTACCTGAGCTGCATGTGGAATTGTGAGAGGCATGCCCTTCATCATGGGCATGGCCAGGTAGGAAGAACAAACAGTTCACCACCCTTTGATTTGTGTTCTGCCATCCAGCAGAAAACTGCGCCAGACTTTCATACATCGATTTATGTCCATTAGGGATTTAACCTGAAAGCATTCTGAGACTAACAGCCAACAATTTGTTTAAAAGGACTAGGCTAGCAAGCACATATTATATTATATACTGTTTCTAACTAAGTTGTTATGTTTATATGTCTGCTGCACGTGTGTGCCACAGTCAGGGCAGGAATCATGTCACAAGCAGTATAGTATAGGACAGCTGGGTATTTTAACTACACACAATTTTCCTTGAAAAATGGGCTTAATGAAAAGGAGTTAACTAAGTTTAAGGACTGTCCCCCAAGAAAGATGTGTCTCCTGTGTGTCTTTTGTTACTTCTCTCATCTTCATATAGCTATCTTGGAAGCACTAGACATTTATGTATAAGCAACTGAAATGGGCTCTCTCTATCTCATCCAGCTATTTAGCTAAAAAGGATCTCTCTCAGATATTTTATTAAAGGCACCTTCATTTCTCCGCTGATTAGATGTAGGGAGCTTAGGCACACATTTTTGTTTAGAATGGCTCATTAGGTGCCCAAAATTTCAATGCACACTAGGTACCTCAGCGAGAGTGACTTGCTTCGATTATAAAACAAGCGAGGCAGAACTTTATTTCCTCTATATGGAAATTTTTCTTTTCATACATTATACATTTTTTATACTTTCTCACAAAGTAAATTTAAATGCCAAGCAGTTGCCAAACCACCACGCACTTGACAGCGGATTATTTCCAGCTTTTTAAAAAGTGGGGCGTGTGCCGCATGGGCTCGGCAGGATTTGAGCATCGCGTGGCCCCAGCTGCCAGGGAGCACCCTGGGTTTGGGGGGCCCTCGAGATGGCAGTGTTGTTCAGTCTTGGTGCTGCTGCCAGTCCCCCTCGGCACACCCGCTGTGTTTCCCAGAGAATGAGACCGTAGATTGTTCCGCTGAATATAAAACTGACAACCCTGTTATTTTAAACTCGAAAGTGACAGGCTGTTATTTTAATGAGGTCTGCCAGTGCCAAGGTTAACCAAAGCTTTATTTTCCCTACAAAACATTAAGGCTGCGGTTCTAAAAAGGGGGCTGTGAAATTTTATGGTTATTGATACTTTCTCAGGGTAGAGAAGTTCTCAGAATTTCACCCAGGTCTTCTTGCTCAACAAATGCTTTTTGTTTTCCACCTTTTTTTTTTTTCCCCCTGACTTTGTGACTTGAAATGGTCTGGAGCTTTACCAATAACTGCCTGCTCATGATTCATGTTTCTGAATCTGCAGAAAAGCAGATGACAGCTCTTCTAATCAAGAACTAATGCAGAATCTCAGTTCTGAAGCACAAATGAGCGCCTGGGTGATTTGTGAAATAAAACAAACGAGCCAGGTGACTTTACAAAGCAAGACTTTTCTCATCAGAGCATTTTAAAGTAAAATGAAAGGAGTTTTTTGCTGTCCTTGTCTCTGAGAACTATCACCTCTCTGACAAGAAAAAAGTTAAGGCCTTTAATAACAGTAAAGAATGGCTATTAACCGTACTGAATTCTCAGAAATAACACATTTATAAGTTCAGAGAGTTAGGGTGCATTCAGCTTCCACACTAATACTCCTACACTTCCGTATCTACATTCATGTCACAATCCCCAGAAACCCAACACAGACTCAGTCAAGTTTCTAGTGCCATTTGAGACACCTGCAGCGATCTGGGCAAGTCTCCTGCAACTTGTGATTTATATGTGACCGCCCAGGGTGCTGTCATGGATGACCTAGCTGAATTTTATTTCATTGAGCTTTGACCTGAAACAGGCATTTTAAAACAATCCAGGTTGCCTACTGCATGTTTTTCAGGAAAATAATTTGCGGGTCTGCGTGAGAGCTGACATTATCTTGCAGAAGGCTCCTTGCCATCTGTGGCCCAGAAATGCTGGTGTCACAGCGCAGGTTTGCTGGCTCCAGGGGCAGGTTCTATTGCTCATGTAGGGGCTAGACAGTCACTGCTCAGAGCTGACAGCCTTGTGCTCCAAAAGAGTACAAGCAAACAGGCATTTGCCTTTGGCATTGATACCTTTCTCTGTCTTAACCCTCACCTGGGGATCCTACCTTCAGCAGTCTCCACAGCCCCGCAGAGAGCACAATGTTGTCTCACACCATCAAATGGTCCTTTCTAGTTTAATAAAACACTGACATTTTTGCTTACAGGCAAGTAGACCCTGTTACAAAACTCCTGCCACATTCAACATTCATTTTGGCTGGGGAGAGATGAAGGGCAGAAGTCCGTCCAATGGTGGAGCAATCTGGCTCAAGTGTCCTTTCCATAAATGTGTGCTCCTTTCCATAAATGTGTTCATTTACACTCTACACTTTGACCCCCAGTAAATAAAAACATTGCTTTTGGAAGGTAGAAGATACTGGAAACATCAGTGTCCTGAAATGGAAATCTGTAGGACCTGAAGCAGCTTTCCCCTTCCCTGCAATACCTAGGAGCAGTGCTAAAAAGCTGGTCTATAAATCTGATTCAAGCAAATCCAAAGCACTCAGAGGAATCAGCTTTTTATTGCAGATAAGTATTAAAGTAGTAACAGAAATATGTCGGAATCTTAAAGATAAAATGCCAGAGGCTTTTCTGTGGCAAGGCTAAGCCTTTAAGCACTGATTCTTTCTGAACAGTCCTTCATCTCTCCAAGCAAAAATGTTAATAGCTAATGTAAACAATTACTAATAGAGTATTTCAAGCTTACAGAGACTTTAATTTGTCCTGGAAATGTTCATCTGGTACCTCAAGTGGCTGTTTCTTCTCTTAAAACTCAAGGGTTTAAAAGGAACTGCATGTGTTACAGCAGAAAAATGGCTGAAGCCTCCTAAGAGCTGTGAGAAGTCTACGATTACAAAGGGCAGCAAGAACTGGGATATGTCCTTTCATAACAGAGCAAGGATAATTGTACTTCATACTTGAAGTAGCCTTACATTTAACTTCACTTCTTCTAGTATTTACTTCTTGACATAGTTCCTTTGCTTTCCAAACGGAAGAAGTTCTCAGAGGACTCTCAATGATTCAAAGCCAATCTTTTCAGGCCCCCTTATCCCAGGGGATCCCCAGGTTCCCCAGACACAGTCTGAGGGAGAGCAGTTTCAGAGGGCAAGGCATTAGAACAGTAGAGTGCTCTTCTCCATATCATAATCCAGATTAATAATGTTCCCATTATTAATGTTCTGTGGGAACGCCCCAAATTTACAGCCATAGCATGCACACTCCTGCTTGTTCTAACATCACAATTTATTCCATCCAAACTTAATGCCTGCTAGATTCCCCTCCCCTAACACTTCTGGTTGCCAGTCATTCTCTTCTGGAACTGGAGCTTGGTTTCAATGGCCTGGATATTTTCCTTCTGGATTATTTTAATCCAAATACATACAAATCCTCATTATCACAAGTAGTGAATATATACAGTCAGGAAAAAATGAAAAGTCAGCATAGAGGCTTTGTGATATTGCAGTTGCTTATTGTAATGATGTGTAGTTTTGTATTTTTTTTTTGCCAATTTTTCTTTCCAGACTCTCCAAAGAAGATGCCACAATTTCATTTTCAGAGTTGTTTCAGGGATGAGAAAGATATCAACAAGTTTGTGTTAAATCACATGCAATATAAGTTGTTAAAACATCTAAGTGAAAATCACAAAATATTGAGAATGAAAAACGTAATGTTTTCAGAGACACAAAGTTATGTAAAAAGATATTCCTAGCAGGGCGAGTAGGCTCAGCAGGGAAAGTGCTTATCAGGCAAACAATTGGAGGCAGAGAGAGCCTGGGAGTGTCAATCTACTGTGTCAATATACTAATGGCATTCACTGCCCCCCTACTGAGCAGGGGAGCTGGGGTGGACTTGCACCATCTTCTCCTTTCACAACAGGGTTAAACGCCCCAGTTACTGCATCCTCACACAACAACTGCACACACCTTCCTCAGGGCTGCCAGGGACACAGGCAGATGCAGACAGGAGATGGAGAGGTTGGGTGTGGGTCCAGCTACTGCTGGTGCTCAAGAATCACTCCAAAAGAGGGACAAAATTTAAGTCCAGATTGAAGAACAGCAAAGTAATGTGATGTTCTCATAAGATTTTAGTCTAAAGCAGCAAAAATTCTATGAGACTAATCAATTCCCTGTTTCCTGCCATGGCTGGATGGAAAGTCATGAATTTAGATACTCTTTCAAAATTGGTGTTTAATCTAATCCTGAATCAGGAAATGGACCCCTTCTTTGGTTCTCTTTGAAGCAGACATGCATATCTGGAGTCCTCAGTCTGAGCCCTGTGACTTGGTGAGCAGTATGAATTCAAGGTGCACAGCTCACCTCTGCTGTAAATTCAATACACTGCAAAAAGCATTTGTGAAATCTAATCTGGACAATTTAAAGAGCAAACACTGATGGATAAGAATGAGCCCAGTTTCCAGCACTTGAGGCATACTGTGTGAATTTGAATGAGCTCTCTGTCCCAAAGAGTTTTTATTCCAAATAGAAAAATGAAGAGAAGAAAAGGAAGACCCGATATAGATGAAAAATAATCATATACCAAGCAAATTACTTGAAATCAGAGAGTCACTGGATAAGCAAAGCATTCCCCTACATCTCTACTGCCTACCTTCCTGAACAGAACCTTCCTGAAAACTCTATTTTCCTTTCTTGAATTCTGCATCAGGTGAAGAGTCTCCCCACTTCTCCCAACACATCTACCTAACAGCAGTGACAATACAGCACAATTCCAGCTATATTTAAATCAATCAGGTAAACACAGCATGCAACTAGGCTTGGTGCTACTGCTTGAGTATCTGTTGTGGCTCTTGGGCAGGCTCTGTAGCTTGCCATCCATCTCCCTGCCACCCAAGCATGCTGCTGGAATCTGGGAACTCTGTGTCACCACACTGCTGAGGGGGACACACTTTCTGGATACTGCCAAGGGAAGAAGAAACGTTCATTCTCCAGTCAAGATGCTTAAACTTCACATAAATCCATAGTGCCTGTGTGCATTTCCCCTTATGCTTGGATACACATTTTCACTCTTGAGTCTCCAGTTTGGCAGAAGTCAATGAAGTACGTAGGAGTGGTGGCAACCAGAGATCAGACAGAAGCAGAATTTGCAGATACATCCCACTGACACAGCTAAAGTTGCCACCAGATTTGGGGTGCCAGGCAAAAATCTCACAGAACTGGCTGGGGTTATCTCCTGAGAAGATCACCAGGCATTCTTTCTTTTCCTTTTTATCCCAGTCCATGCAATGAAGCCTAATATGATTCCAGGATATGCTGGACACTTTACAAATACCTTGCCATTGCAAGGATTTGTAAGACTTTACAAGAGCTTGTAGCAAGAAGAGTCAAGAAGAAGCTGTGCATCTGTGTATGTAAACTTGATTTTGGTGGGTTTTTTTTTTTTCCTTTCCACATGTACTGACCTTCTTTCTGTGCTTGCACCTTCCCCTTCCCTTTAGTGCTAATGCAAGAGGCCCCAGCATCACAGAGGCTGCAGGGGGAAGACAGGCTGCCTGGTTCTGCCAGAACAAGGATGCTGTCACTGGTATACTTCCAAATACAAATGGAAAATGGGAATGTATCTGTTCTGCATCTTCTTCTGTGGGCTGTGAGGGCAGGGTGGGTGGTGAAAGGAAAGCTACAGGACTCAAAGCAATCAATTTGCAATGGATATCTAGTGAGTCACTTCACAAAGAGCAGTAAAATATTCTTGTCTCATCCTTCCCTGGAAGCCCGGGCAATCCCGCCTGTTCTTCACAGCTGTCTCTGAGAACAAACAGGTACAGCCGAGCTGCAGAGCTGCCCAGAGCTGGCAGGCAGCCTCCTGCCAGTTACTGCTCCTGATGGAAGCAAGGAGTTGGACAGAAGATCGATGCTCGCTCCTCGCACACAGGAGCTTAAAAGCAGCCCAGCTCCTGTGCCAGCCCCCTCATGCTGGAGGCAGCTGTGCACTGGTTATTTGTCTGGCTTTTTTTTCAAAGTGCCTACCCCACCTTTGTCTGCTGGTGCTTTTTTAGCCACACCAGGCGTTTGGGGATCATGATCAGGAGTCTATCATAAAAATAATGACATTATAAAAGTAACAAGTGCTGCGGTTTATTTGCCTCCAAAATCTAGAAGCTTTGAAATCCATGTTTCAGGGAGTTTAGTAATAGTCACAAAACTGGAAAATTGGATTTGTTTTGCTATAAGAGTGAAGATTGCAGATTTTAAGGAAAGCAGTTTCAGAGGATTGGGAGTGAAAAATCTAGAAAATTTGCAATTTTGTCTATGAAAATAACTCTGGAGTTCTTCACAGTGTTGAAAAAACTCAAAATGGAAAAAAAAGAATATATACCCTCACAAAGTGTAGTGTCATAAGGGAGTTAAAGATAATAATAGAAACATTCACATTTCTGTCTATTTTAGTTTTTTTCCAGTCAGGAGCTCTTCAGCAGACAGAAGAGATTACTCTCACTGAGTCAAAGCTACCATTGATACTGAATGCATAAAATATAGGGCACTGCCTGAAGAATATTTTCAAGATCCCATAAGGATTTTGAGCTTCACAAACTCTCCACTTCTTATCCTCTTAATTGGAGTATTTCAAGAATGTCATTTGAAAAGCCGGGATTTGGTGACTTGGAGTAGATCGGGAAGGTAGTGGCACAATGCAGAAGGATCCTAGTTACCCTCTGTAGGAGTTGATACAAGTATGTGAGGAAAGGCCAAACCTTGCCATCTCTAAACTACCTGTGAGAGTAGAGACACAAGCTTGACAGAAAAGAAATATGATTTTTGGCAAGGGAGAGGGAAAATTTCCCTTCTAAAATATTTTCCTCAAAGGGCTCAGAGCAGTTTGAGAAGTAAAACTATAAGGAAAAATTATGAGGATTTGCCTAAAGTAAAAAACTCACTTAATTGTTTTAAGCATCAAATCATTCCACGGTGGGGATTATGTTATAATTTATAACACATTTTTGAGTCACTGCAAATTTATTTCAGTACTTCCTTGAAAATTCCCTGACAGTAATTTATGCAGGCCAAAGTCATATTCTGTCAAATGTGTCTCAAACTATCATATATCATCTGTCCATCAAAGCCACATCTACCCTGTGTAGACACAGGGAATTTGGAAAAAAAAAAAAAAAGAAAAGGAAAAAATATAATAGAGGAACAGAAATATTTTATAATGAATAAGATAACACTTGGGATAAAAAAGGAAAGAAACAGATGAAAATGGGTTTCAGACAGACTGTTTCACTGCTATTCACTGCTCTTACACCTTTGCATACAAGAACAGCAGTTTCCTAGAGGGGACCTGGTGTTTGTGGAGGAAAGGGAGCAAATGTACAATTGCTTTCAAATGTACAAATGCTCAGAGAGGAGTGGCTTGAAAAATTTAAAATCCCTGTAGAAAGAATCAGCCCAGCACTAGTTTTTCTTTATTTAATTGCTATGCACAACGGAATAAAGAACATGAAGCAAATGCAGTGTTCAGGGGAAAAAATAAAAGGAAAATTATACTTATTAGCATGCCTTTTATTCTGCACTGTTAACATCTTGCTGTTGTGTAAAAAGATTGCCACAAGGAAGAACAAGAAGAGGAGAAGTACAGAATTCTAATTGAGTTTTCCATGCTAAACAAAATACCACGATGATTGCTCATTCATTTGGCATTCCTGCTCTCCCTGAGTCAGCACTCTGAATGGCAACATCCATCTGTGCCTGACCTATGGGTCATTTGCTAGCAGAGCAAACAGTTGTTGACTGCCCTGCCCTAAATATCAAGCAAGCAGTTTCATTCTCTCTGGTTCACATCCTGAGCCACAAATGGGCACATATGAAGAGGGCAAGTTATTCAGCAGCTATGAGAAGAGGTGATGAGGTTCAAAATTTTTTTTTGTCACAGTGGTAGTATCTTGTGCTGGAATATAATGAAAAATTCATTGCTTCTTATTTTACTGGGATATTTTTTTCCTTTTGATTTTTCAATTTTATCTCTATCTCATTTTCTTCTTCCTTTGTGCAGCACAGTATCTCCTTCTTCTGTCTCAATTGACTCTGTCTGTCCTGTGTGGTTGGGGTAACCAGGAGGTTGTGATCTGGTACCCAGCTCCCAGGGATGTGATAGCTTCAGCATTGGTCTGTTTTCCTGGGGGGAAACATGAGTGAACCCTTGCAGGCATGTGAGGTGGCTTAAGAGACTCTTCCTTGGCACCCCACACTACAGGCCTGCCAGTGCGAGCATAGCTATAGGGCAGGAGATTTGTTGGGTCAAAGCATGTAGGGCTGTGCAATGTACACATGGGCTTCTGTTGGGCTGTTTTACCAAGCACACCCATTTTTCAGGACCAGCAGATCATTCCATGTGTGTCCATATTCATATACTCCCCTATACTTAACTGCTACTGCATGCTGAAGTCATCTAAATCAGATACGACAGGAAAAACTACAATTCCACCCAGTCTTCATACCCAAGTTTCCTTTTCCAGAAACCAGGAATTACAAAAGTTTTGGGAGGTGTATACTTGGAACTGGTGCCAAGCCAGAGGTGCTAGATGCCCAGTGTGAGAATCCAGAGCAGATGGATGCTATTGTTTAGCCTTCTCCTGTGAAGGCTGTGTGAGGCAACTCACTTTTAGGTATGTCAAGTCAGCATGCAAGAGGTTAAAGCGTATTAAAAAAAGTTTCAAGAAACTTTCCCGAGAAACTGAAGTTGCCTGTAGTCATAGAGCAGATGTACTTCTTTGGAGCAGCTATAAATCCTTTGAGTACCCTAATAAATACACTGCACATTCATTGGAACAATGTGCCCAATGGATTTAAACTGCATCTTATCACTTTTTCCTGAAAATAATTATCACACCTATTAGAGGCTATATTTGGAATTTTTACCCTTATACATATATGTGCTTTCCTCTCTCTAGACAGATATTCTGCCATGAAGGATGTGTGCATTTGCAGCCTGATTTTCTCCCCAAAGAACAGAAATAACCCTATGACTATACACTGGGGCACTGCTTACAGTTAAATCAAGGTGCCCTTGAATATGGCTGGAAGCTACAGGCACTGAAAATCCTACTTTTAAACTCTTCCAGGAGCAACTCAAACCTGAGTGCACAAAATGCATTTTCTGTCTCTTTTCATATCAGTCCATTGGATGATCATGCTGTAATAATGAAAAAGTAGTTGAACAAGAATTTCAGAGCAGCCTAATCTTGGTGATATTTCTGTTAACTGCTTTTCCAAAATACTTTGTTGGTCACAGTTGCGACTGTTGAATAACTTTCTGAGAAACATCTTCACTGCAAAACAAAGCCCAGTGAAAGCTGTATAATTCAATATTTTTTAAAGGCTTGACAAGCTAGATTCAGTGATGCTGCCTAGGTTGGATTCAGATTCTTGGGACAGTTTGTAGATGATTTAATTTTTCCTTCTGAATCAGATAACAGTCAGGTATCAGTGCTAGGATCTTTATTTTTCTCTGAAATTCAAAAGCAATGCAGTAAGTAGAAAACATTAGCAAAAAAACCCAGAAAAAAACAGATTGAACAACCTCCCATAAGGATAGCACAGATTTATAAAAAATCCACAGAGTATTCTTACTAAAAAGAGAAACAAGGTGTTATAATACTAGGGACGGGGCAAAAAATGCACAGGGCCAGCTCCAAGTGAGTCCAGCAGGCAAACTGTAAATAAATTCAGTTACAGAAAGAAAGATGTGCCTGATAACTCTAGGAATAGAATTAAAAATTCCTTTTGATGAATGTACAGTGGATATGTGTAATCCTAAGCAATGAAGAACAAAATTATTTTGTGCAGACTAAATTCATAGCACGCTGAAATCATTCCTCCTTGCATTAATTTGACTCCAAACACCAAGAGCTGGTCTTGCTTGAATATGATGAGTGGTAGTTTGCATTACAGCTCAGACCAGTGTTATTTTCAGCATAAACATAATTTTCCCAACACAATACTGGGAGCAGATAGCTCTTGTTGTCCTTAGGGACAGCAAGCTAAGCTGCTTTCTCTCAGCAGACAGGTGATTCCTAGGTGTTTACCTCAGCAAAGAAAAAGTACTTTCCAAAAAAATAGTAGTAATCCATACTTGGGGATTAAAGCATCCTCGAAAACCCAAGAGATATTTCCTCATAACAAGCAAAATATTCGCAATGCATACTGACATCCTGCAGACATGTGTGGATGAGATGCCTCACATTGAAAAGTAATGATACTGTGAAAGGCACAAATACTCGGGTTTGTGGGAAGCTTGCAGTACAGTAGTCACAAAATGATCTGTGTATTCACTTGTGAAAAGAAAACTTGTTTACGAACAGCAAAGCCATATGTAAGCATGGCTCCTCTACCAGCAGTGATATTCATGAAGTGTATTTTGAGCTGATATGGAAATACATCAGATATAAATTACCTATGATTTTCAGTGTTTAAAATTTTAAAAATGACAGCAAATGTAAGGCACATTCCCCCTTCTTCCTCCCCTGAGAAGTCAAAGCAAAAGTACTAATGTCTTTCTAATGAACACTGCTTTGTTTATCCAGAATCCAAATAACAACACACGCAGGCTGAGAGTCAGCATAACCCACTGTGTTGCAAGAAACTTAAATCAAAACTGATATTAAATCAATGTCCTGATGATTTGCTTCCCCAGAGCACTCTCACTCCCACAACAGGAAGGCTGCTGAAAATTAAAGTAGTAGTGCATCATAATGCTCATTTAGATTAGCTTTATTGGAGCCAGGAACAGATTTTAGCCAGTATTAAGTGCTTAAATCTCACTGACTCTAGTTTCTGAGGGGCATACACATTATCCACAGACCATCTACTCTCCATGAGATGTATGTTACACCAATGAGTACACTGGTCTCACACATCTTAGGCAGGAGTGCTGTTGAACATGGTGCTTTATATGGTCTGCTAAGGGAGTTGGCATGCTTAGTTCCAGGAACACTGAGCAGAATTGCTTGCCTCAGTCCTTCTATTGAACCTGGACACAGTCCAGGATAAAATAATAACAAAATTTCAAGCACACTCTAATTGATATTTCTCTTATATTTGAAAAGTTACAAATGTACGTATGTTTGTGTAAGCACACTTTTTAACCCTAGTATCATTAATACTAACCAGTAGCCACTGAAGATAGATCTACATTACTTCATAAAAATAAGAAATGACCCAAACATGGGACCTCAGGCAGTTCATGGTGCTAAATTGCTAACATATCCCCTGTAAATGTGCTTAATCACCCCAAATGCTTTCTCCATTGCAGTGTCCTGACATGGCTTGGTGGAGAGTTAATTCCAGAGATGGCTCCCAGCAGGCATTGCCCATGAGACTGCATATTTATGATACCCTGTGCTCTGTACAGCTCTTTAATGCTATCCTGGCAGGCTTTGCCTTCTCTTGCACAGCCATGCATCTTTCCTGCCACGTTCAAGGGTGCAGTGACACATATGCTCAGTTCAGTGCTGCCACATGGATGGATCATGCACAGCTCTCACATTATTTCACATTGTTTGAATTGGAGACACAAACACACACAATCATTGTTTTCTAAGATTACAGCAACACAATGCCTGACCCACAGGAGGTCCAGGACCAAAAGATGTGGTCTGTGGGTGCTGGCAGTTTATCTCTGTTGAAATGAGTCCTCATCAGTGTGATCAAGGCACAGTTTATACTGCATAGCCTCAAAATGCCAGGATCATATCCTAGCCTGTTCTCTATTTACTGGCATCAATGTACCCTTATAGGCAGTCCAGGCTGATATTTGCAATACATATGGAAACTCCTTTGCCTAACTTGGTGGATGTGATCCAGTTGCCCAAGTGTTGCCATTGCTGTTGGAGATGCTCCAGAAAATGCTACCTGGACGTCAGCTGTGGTTTCAGAAGGGTGCATGACTGCTATCACACAGAAGCACTGTTGTGACACCTACCTTGTGCCACATGCAGGTGTTTCACATGATCTACATAATTTCAAATGGCAGTAGGCACCATCTGTGAGCAAATGCATTGGGCTCTGACAGTGAAAAAGTTAGCTACATTCTAAATGCTCAAATATCTGATACCTATGTATCTCATGCTTGTCTGACACTGATGAACAGCATCTGGGAAGTGCTTCTTTGCCAGTAATTCAGAAGAGATGGTCTGGGTGCAGACTACAGATGGACAAAAGTAGGAAAGCTGGAACTATGAAGTTCACAGAGAGCTGGAAATTGTAAATGGTAAAAATACCATGCTTATTTAAGGCAAACTGGGATGAAAACTTAATTGCTGGTATATTTTAAATTGGAAGGACTAGTGGTGAGTGGCTAGTGAAAAGGCAATCTCTCTGAACTATTTAGCATTTTTATTTGTACTTTGGGGTTTACACTTAGACCACAAGAAATTCAAAACTGTGACTTCATGCTCTGAACGCCAACTGAATCTTCATTGTGACTCATCCAAAACCTAAGAAAATGAATGGAAATTTTTATATTGACCTCACTGACTTAATGTTAGGCTCTAGGTTTCTTTTTCCATGTCCAGTTTGGTTTGTGAACATTATGCCCAGGTTTGTTTTAAGAGGGTGTCTGAGTTAATGTGCTATGTCCACATTTGCACGCTTTGGATGAATGAGCAGAGGCTTCTTGCAAAATCACTGTAACAGTCAGTGCTCAGCCCTGCTGAAAAACAAGGCCATTTGCTGAAAAAGCTGAGCATAGTGTTATTAGCCTAATTGTGGGCTCTAGTAAAGGAATGTAGTGTCTTGTATTAATATGTATTCTGCACCTCCTGTTTACCTGGAACAAGAGTTTGTTAGTTTGCTCACTGATTCCGAACTCCATTAACATCATTCCAGCAAAGACAGTCCAATCTAGCTAGAATGAGTTCAAATATATAGGCAAATAAAAAGATACTTGCTATATCCTAATATGGGTATAGTTTAATTGTCTTCTACGAAAATGCTGATCCAAGCACCATGAGACCCACAGAAGTTCCTGTGGCAGTACAGGCAGCCACAGGAAGGGACCACACATCTGGTGTCACTGCTATAAAACAGCAGGCTGTCCTTATTACAGAATGCCATTTATAGTTCAAAGCTCTTCATGGAGGGCTAAATGCTTTAAATACTTATGACTGATGCCATAATGGCAGAGTCAATAATATCTAAATGACCTCATCTTAGTGTACCTCAAAACTGAAGGCATTCCAAAATGACAGGTACCATAAAGCTGCAATTTGTCAAAAACAGGCAGTACAATTTTTATGCTACACTTTAGTATATTTTCTGCCTATCATTAGTTCTAATAGAATAGACAACACTGATGATGCATTCACAATTTAGTAACGTGTTTCATCTGCCTTCCAAACCCCAACAAATAAGAAACTTTATGGGCAAGTTTTAATATTCTTTAATTACAACACTGACACAATCAGTGTTCCACTGATAAACAGTAAAAGAAACTTTGATTTGTCACTCTTGCTGTGCTGTATTTGTCCATACTTCATGTAAAAGGGGGAATAGTAAAGTATGTGGAATATGCTTCCAAGGACTGTTCAAGTGCTCAAGCTCTCAGTTCCTACATCAAGTGCAAACGAAGCTGTTGGCACAGAGACCCACAACCAAAGAACAGCTGGAAACTGAAAGGAGGCTAAGTCACTTTAAATGCTGACTGACTGGGAGGTATGGGAGATTTCTAATCACTGAACTTCACAGCCAGGCTCATTCACACTCCCACACTTTATCCCAAGACATTTCAATGCATTTCCTTCATGCTACAGAGTTCATCAAGGAGGATGTTCTTGTATTAGGATGGACGACAGGTGATGGATAAGCCCTTTTCTAGGAAGACGTGAGGTTGCAGTCTCATCAGCCAGAGAAAGGAATTAAACCTGGACTTTCCATGTGCCTGTGAATGCTGTCATAATGAGTTTTGTCACGCTTGATGTCCATTTCAGAAGACAACCTCTGCAAGTGGTTCAACGTGATGCTATGGTGAACGTATATAAATTTATAATCCAGGTTATATGTGGAGGTGCTTCCTGGTGCTGATGGGTAAAAGACCAAATATATCAAGGAAGTCAAGATCTAAAATATTAGCCTGTCCTAAGTGATGATTGGCTATTTCTAGCTAGTGGCACCCAGATATTTTCAGTCAACAAATCACTGCTAAAGTTTGCTTTCCAATGGGTAATTTTTCTTACTTAGAAACAAATTACTGAAAAACTTCTAAATGGAATTTTTTTATCTGTTTCCGAGACCAAGCTTGCAGACTGTTGGTGTAAGTTCTGGAACTTGTGTCACATCTCACAGTGAGGCACAAATCTGTCCCCAGACATAAGTAATGCAAATGCCTGACTCAAAGATTTGGATTCAGCTCTGGGCTCACTCAGTGTGTCCACTCTTTTTGCATCTAGCTCTACAAGATCTGATTCAAAATTTACTGACGGATTGCTATTGGCGCTGGGCCATGTCCTAATGAACAGATAGATACACAGAGCCCCAAAACTCTCATTCAAGTTGTATCACTGATGTTTACATTGAGCAGTACTGATGAGGTAAATTACAAAAAGGATAAACACTTAACTTTAGAAAATGAAGGCTTTAATACCTCAGTTTTTGAGAAGAAAAGAAATAATATAAATTCAGAGAGAGAAAGGACATAACCTCAGTAAAAGAGGAGGTTCAGCCAAGAGTTAAAAGAGGGAAGTGATTTGGTTTTAAAATCTGTAAAAGGCATTGGAGCAAAGCTTAATCCTTGGACACTATGCATATATTAACCTCTACAAAGACTTTGATCAAGCCCTTAAATGTCATCAGCCCCCTTTCTGTTTCTTCCGGGCCATATAACATCACACACATCACAAGAATTGACCTTTATTGTTTGCAGGCATGCCCGAGGATATTTACATCATCCACACACAGCCCAGACATACCAGTCTCTGCTCCTTACAAGATCTAAATAACTCACAGTACATGGAAAGCAGAATTGCATGCCCATACAGTAATTTAGATTAAAAGTGTCTCCTGGAGGTCATCTGGTTCACCCCTGCCACCTCCTTGTCCCATCCCCATTTGGTTCAAAGCAGAGACAACTTCAAAGATGGGGCTATCTCCAAGTCAGATCAGGTTGCTCAGGGCCTTGCCTACATCAGGTTTTGAATATCTCCAAAGAGGGAGGTACCACAAGTCTCTCAACAGTCTGTTCTGATACTCAGACACCTTCACTGCACAAAAAAAAAAAAAAAAAAAAAAAAAAAAAAATCCTAAAATCTAATTTGATTTTCCTGTACTGCTGCTTGTGTCCACTGCCTCATTCTTTGGCCATGGAGCTACAAGGAGGATATAGCTCCACATTCTTAGTAACCTTTCATGAGGTAATTGAAGGCAGCAATAAGATTCTGTCTTTGCTTCCACTTCTTCAGCCTGAATAACCCTTCTCTCCTTTCCTTGTATGCCATGTGCTCCAGCCACCTGACTACCTTGCAGTTAGAATTAGTTGGAGGTTTGTATAGGAACTCCCCTCTTTCCTATGGCAGTGAAAACAGCAGTCATTGAATGGATTGCTAATTGACAGAGAACCCATTTGGCTGGACATGTGAGAGACTTATTATTTGTATTTGCCCTCCTTTTAATTATAAGGAAAGGCATTACTGTGAGGAATTTTGTGTGTGTGTGTATGTGAAGGAAGACAGATAACAAGGCACTCTGAGGAATGGCTTAATTTCAAGCAAAGCCAGCCTCAAATTGCATTCCCTAACTTTTCATAAAACTAGGCTTTGAACAACACAGATTATCATTGGTTTGAAACACAGCAATTTTTTGGATAACAGCAGAGCAAGTAAACCTATGATGTTCACAGGCTGCAGGCAACTGTACATAAACCCATGAAACATAAATATTGAAAAATGCCAGGTATATGTATATGTATATGTATATGTATATGTATATGTATATGTATATGTATATGTATATGTATATGTATATACAGATTTATAAATACACATATATATAAATATCTGGGTTTTTTTGTTGCACCAGCAAAATACATATGGGGATCAAGCATTAAAGACCAGTGTAGTCATCCATATGTAGGCATATCTTTTTCATATTCAGACTATTCTTTGAAAGCCTTAAAAATAGTATTTGGCTATTCTCCCCACCCCAGACAATAACATCAGAGTTAGATGAAGACAGATAACCTTTTTTTTTCTGAATATTTTTTGCCTGATGCTTGTCTCCTTTTGTGAAGAAGCAAGAGACTGATAAAATAGCTCCTCTGCCACCTTTCATGTCAGCATGAAAAGTGATATAATCGAAGTGATAGCTAATGGTCAGAATCCTTTAAATAGCTCTGTCAGGCGTGCTTGAGCTATCTGACTGATTTTTATTTTGGCTTTTTGACTCATTTGTCCATAATGGTTTGCTTTTGCATCCAGGAGGAATGTGATGCTCAATTAGGACTCAATCATGTGGTGTATTGAGAGGAAAGTTACTTGCGTGTTCAGTAATTGAAGGTCTTTGACATGTGTTACCTCTGTGTGCATTTTGCTCAGCACAAAGGGGTGCAAATGTGCTTGCCCATGGGAGTTGTGTCCCAGCAGCGCCTGCTGGGCAGGGCATCATCTACTAAGAGCAGTGAGTGAAGCAAGTTTCTTGTTCCTTTTGTTTTAAGATGAAACAACTTGAATGAGAATTGACTGCCTTGCATTTCTCTTTGGAAGCAGAGAAGGTGTATTTTGGGATCCCACAGAACCCACTGAAGGGTCAGGCACTTTGTAGGCAAGATGGTTTTGAGCTACACAATGAAGGAAGCAGCTGTTTTCTTCCATTATTTTTTTCTCAGAGCCCTCAGCAGTATGGAAACCCCTGTGGATGCAGATATTTATTGACCTGGCAATTCAGTTCCAAGGTGTTCTGTGTCTGATGCCCCCTGAGCAAAATCTGAGACATCTTGCTTGTGCTGTCTTCTGAGGGGTTCATGGGTAGACACCCCCAGCTCTGAAAAAAGGAACAGAATAATAAAAATTCAAAGCTTCCATTCATGCCCTGTGGGGAGAATGCTTTTGGAGATTTCCAGGTGCTGTTCTCTGCAGGCAGCATGGGCATCACTGATAGAGTGTTCCTAGAGCATGTGCTGCTATCAAAGCACTGGCTTCAGCATGAAACTAAGGGGACAATTTTTTGGTTTTGCTTTTGTCCGTGACTATGCTGTTTTTGATGGACGAGTTGGGAAAGCTGCTTGTGCTAGATATTGAAATGCTGCTGTGGGGAATTTGTGCTCTTTCACATGTCCAACCAATTGGGTTCTCTATTCTGGTAGCAACAGATTCAAAACCTGATGTAGGCAAGGCCCTGAGCAACCTGATCTGACTTGGAGATAGCCCCATCTTTGAAGTTGTCTCTGCTTTGAACCAAATGGGGATGGGACAAGGAGGTGGCAGGGGTGAACCAGATGACCTCCAGGAGACACTTTTAATCTAAATTATTGTATGAGTATGCAATTCTGCTTTCCATGCACTGTGAGTTATTTAGAACTTGTAAGGAGCAGAGACTGGTATGTCTGGGCTGTGTGTGGATGATGTAAATATCCTCGGGCATGCCTGCAAACAATAAAGGTCAATTCTTGTGATGTGTGTGATGTTATATGGCCCGGAAGAAACAGAAAGGGGGCTGATGACATTTAAGGGCTTGATCAAAGTCTTTGTAGAGGTTAATATATGCATAGTGTCCAAGGATTAAGCTTTGCTCCACTACCTTTTAGAGTTTTGCACACTTTTCACTTACTATGAGGGAAAAGTTTGAAATAATCTGTTTGTTGATTGCTCATGGTCCTTACAATGGCTCTTTTAGATACCAAACCAATTCCAAGTCTTAGGAAATACAGATGGGCCACAAGCACCAGCTGATACAAGTGCATATGTTAAACAAATTTTTATCTATTTGAAAATTTGTACCTTTGAGGACAAGAGTTCCAAACTAAACTTCCTTACCTAACAGAAGAATTACTTAGTGCTTAGTCATAATCTCAAACAGTTAAAGTACTTAGTGTCTGAAATGTAAAATAGACTCCTCTCTTTGTTTCTGTGGAGAAGAATATTGGATAGAATTGATTGCAGGACCAGATAAGAAGGATATAGTTCCATTAAATTCTTTTAGAGGAAATACCACACTCTCCCTGTGTGGAAACCTAAAATGGCCATGCAAAAACTAAAGGAATAGATAGTCCCTGCTATTGCTCTCTAAAATCGATGCAACCATACTTACTATTGCGTGAAAACACAGGGAATGAAAAGTGTATCTCAGAAATGTTTTGACAATTTTTTGGGACAAAATTCTGAAGGGATCCTGGGAAAAAGGAGGTCCACTACACAAATTTACAGTGCCAAAAAGCTGAATAACCATTAAAGACTCTATGTAGCCATGGTGATGATAAAAAATACAGTATGGAAGGAGTGCACGGGGTTTATATGTGCTGCTGGAGTCATACCATGCTTTAATCTTCTTTGAGATGGGAATAATAATACTGCAATAATCATCATCTTGTCTTTTGTAACTAGAAATTAAATTTGAGAAGAAATAAAAAAATGAATTTATTGTCCATGTTTTAACTCTATTTATGAATGAAAAAAATTTCATGTGTGTCGGTAATGTTTTCTGGAAAATTCTATACCCAGGTGCTTTGCAGACATGAAAAGTTGACAATTTTCTATTCTCTGTGTAAGCTACTTGGAGGCCTGGGAAGAGTGAAGAGAATGAGTGGGCAGCATTTCTTGCAGGAATTGGAGAGTGTTCTCTGAGCAGTGTTAGTGTGTCTGTGGGCTTCTAACTGGACAAGACAAGGTGTGTTAATACTTTAGTGACAATTGAGGTATTTAGGGGATGAAAGAGAGCCACAGCCCATGCATTTAGAAACATTGGCAGCCAGGCCAAGAAAAATACACCTTAATATCTGCCATACACTGCACTAATCACTAGGATGAGACTGTCCTTGTTAGAAGGGTTCACATTTTGCTGCTTTTTTATTTTTGTTAAGAGGGGCAAGGGAAATTTCTCTTTTGTTGCAAAGTTTATATGAAAATCCTGTTGCAAAGTATTCCATTCTAAAAGAACTGAAGCCCTGTGGGGGAGTTGGTGGGCAGAGGTAGCTCAGCAGGGCAGTGGTTGTGGTCAGCAGATTGTACAGCAAGCACAGCTGGTGACAGCAGCTATAAAAAATAAATCCAGCTCAAATCTACAACATTTATTCTTCTATGATGTATCTGAGATTGTCTGTCTGTGTAAGAACAGTGTTAGGACAAGGAAAGGGTAAAGAACTGGGAAAAAATATATCTGTGGTAGAAGAAGTCCATGTGTCCATGCAGAAACCTTGATGCCATGTATCCTGAGAAGCAGCTCAGGCAGAAGCCTCCCAAAACACTCTGCTCTCTGCTTGGGGGTGGTTGGACCACAGCTGGATGGTCCTCCTGCATCTCCTGGAACGTGCTGCCAGCCTGCCTGGGAAGGAGTGACTTTGCCCTAGTTACCTGTGTATGCTCCTGGCATGATGGATCTCCACACATTGCGTGGTGTTTTTCACAACATTAAGCATCGTGCTTGGTTCTGATGACAAATCCTAAAAATGAAGATCACAGAGCCTCTCTCAAGTTTACAATGATAAATGATTTGCAGTCCATTCCCTTTCTCTTAAAGCCCTAATAACGGACCTTTTTTGTCAGCTGATGTCAAATATATTTTTAAAAATTTAAAAATTACTGCTGGCACCACCCCAAATACCTATTAAGACAAAATTGTGTGATAAGTGTCAGTGGTTGCCATCACTCCCTCAAACCCCTTGAATACAGAGATTACTTTCTACTTGCAGAAAAAATTCTTAATTACACTCCTTTAGCCCTCATTTTCTTTTCAGAAGACAGAGTTATGATGACCTTCTCTTCTTGCAAGGCTGCTATATAAACCCAGAGTCTTCATTCATATTTAGCTGAAAGGATTTTCATCTAGTACTGTGCAACAAATCAAAAACCTGCAGCAACCTGAAGATATTTTATAGTCAATCTAGTAAGACTCTTCAGTTTTCATAGGGACTAGTAATATATGACCTAGACAAGACCCAGACAAGGGCTTGTGAGAAAGACTGCGCAGCTTTAAAATTATTGCTTTGGATGTAGGAAAGAAATATGGATAATCACTGCCATCCCCTGACCCAGGGTAGTCTTCTGAGAGATAAGTATACAGCTGGAGACAAAAAACATCTGGGAGTTGGCAGCTTTTGCAGGTGGGTCATACCACTTGAAGCCGAGGTTTAAGCTGATGTATATATGAATAAAACTTTTGAGCATTGCCTTGAGCGGAGGTGAGGGGATGACTTGTTCTCTCTCCTGGGACAAGTGAATTTACATCTTTCCAGAAAAGAAGTGTCTGGAGACAGTGTTTACTTTTTAGGCTCGAAATGACCAAAATGGTTTAAGCAGTAAAACCTTTAAAAAAATCAAGAGACGGTTTTGCATGAGTATGCTGTGCTTGGAGGAGAAATTTACTTGTGAGAAATTTACCTCACTTCCCAGAGGTTCTCTGTTCTCTGTTTTAGACTTTACACAGAGGAAAGCTGACTCCATGGAGTCTGTGTGACATACAGGCTGATAACCAAAAGAAGCAGTGAGATATGGTACAACCACCCTGCAGAGCTGTATGTTTTGCATTTACATCCCTTCTGCTGCTAATAGCTGAATGGAAAGTGGGTCCTGGGCCTGGAGTTAGGGTGTGAGGGAGAGTAATCTTCACCAAGATACTAATCTCTCTTCTATTACTTGGTACAGCTGTCCAGGAATAATCGAATCATGGTGTGGTTTGGGTTGACAGGGACCTTAAAGATCATTTCGTTCCAACCTTCTGCCATTGCCAGGGACACCTTCCACTAGACATGGCTGACCAAAGCCCCATGCAGCCTGGCCTTGGACACTTCCAGGGATGGGATGTCCACAGCTTCTCTGGGCAACCTATTCCAGTCTTTCATCACCCTCACAGTGAAGAATTTCTTCTTAACATCCAATCTAAAGGTTTCCTCTTTTAATTTAAAACTGCTCTCCCTTGTCCTATCAAAATCTGCCCACGTAAAGAATTGCTCTCCCTCTTTTTCTAAATTAAGAAATAATTCAAGGCCTGCTTGAAAAGAGGCAGATTCACCCCAGAAGAGCTTTTACAGGCATCTGGGTGAGAACTGGTGTGGCTGTTTCTAGTGTAGCATTACAAAGTGTTGCATTTCACAAAGTGAGAGAGAGATGGACTGGTTGCAGTACACAGCTCAGCAAAGCCAGGTGTGTCTCAAAGGCTAACCTAAAATCCACACTGTGGAAGGTGGGGCCCCCTGAACCTAGCCAGCCAGAAATGTGGGCACAGTGGGTATGTACCCCACTCTGCAAAGCAGTGGTTGGACCATTGTTAATATATTTATAGCCATTGTTAGTATATATTATATACTGAAGTGTGTAGTTCCTATGGCAAGGTGGCACTTTTTTTTCAAACAGAAACAGTGGACTCAAATGTATGTTTCTCCCCTCAGAAGGCAATTTGGCTACAGCCATGATTTAATCCCAGCTGGCAGTGAAGTACCATGCAGCTGCTTGCTCACTTCCCCTCTGCCCTCCTCCTGGTAGGATAGGAGAGAAAACTGGAAAAAGGTAAAGCCTATGGTTTGAAATAAGAGCAGTTTAATATGTGAAGAACAATAATAATAATAATTTAAAAAATGATGATGATGATGAAAAGGAAAAGGAAAGAGAGAAATAAAACCCAAGAGAAGTGAGTGATGTACAGTGCAATTGTGCACCACCCACTGACCTGTGCCCATCTTATCCCTGAGCAGCGATCAGCCCCTTCCAGCCAACCCCCCCCACATTCTACATACTGAACATGATGTTCTGTGGTACAGAATAGTCCTTTGGCCAGATCAGGTCACCTGTCAATGCACTTTCACCACTTACTCAGCACACATATTTTAAATCATAATTCTAAGTTTCTTTGGCTTTGTCTCCTTTTTTTTTTCTTTCTTCTCCTTGACTCATCACCAGAATCCAGCTGCTGAAGGCTTGAAAGTTTGGTGTTTCTGTGACATAATTTACAAGTACCTGAATCTTCTACTGGAATCAGCCCATGGGGATCACTGAGTAAATGACTTTTTCAAATGGCCTCTGATTTCCTTGCACTTAGTTGGTATTCTTATATGCCCACAACACTGCAGGCGCTTTGTATAAAATTAGGTCATAAATAAAGCCTGAAAAAACATCTCTTTACTAGTGACATCATAAAGTTCTGTGGTTATTGCTTCTCAGTGGTTTCAAAATCAAATTTGCTTTCTATATAAATAAAATGGTATGAGAATTTTAGCTAATTAGCAGCCCTCCCTTGAAACATGAAAGTCAAGCACTTTATTTCTAACCTGGGGATTATTTCCTGCTCTGAATGAATTGCATTACAGGCACAATAAAGAAACAACTGAGCTAGCTCAAAATGGGACTGGGGGAGTTGGTGCCTGCACACAGCATGTTGATGAAACTTTCCATATCTGTCCCATTGGCTCCAGCTGGTGCAACGAGCTCACTAACAGAGCACCCCCATGAGCAAGGCTGCTGAAGACGATTAGCTGCCTGCAGATGTGTTACACGTCACCCGAGACAACTTGGGCAAACTGCAAAGTTCAGGTGAGATGCTGATCAAATATTAGATCAGCATCAAAACTGAAGAGTGTGACTGTGCTCTGGGAGGTGGCAGGTGGCCATTTGGGTGTGATATAAGACCTTAAGAATCTCCTGCATGCCTAGCTTGCAATTACAGCCCCAAATAATATAACCATCTTTGCCTGTAAAGGCAAACACAACCTCTCCACCTTAAAAAAAACTTGCCACGTACCTTTGTCAGCTCAAGACTGGATTATTGTCGTGTACTCTATTTAGAGTGAAATATAGAATTCACTTGAAAAATGGAATAAGCATAGAATATAACCACAGCCTCACTGCTTACTAAGCTGAATGTTATGCCAAGAATGCATTACACATTGCTTTGGGGTTTGCTGTACTATTACACTAGCAGTGAGCCTTTTATCAAGATCTATTCCAAATTTCATCCATTCTGTTGGAAGGAATATTCTTTCTTTTCTGAATTACCAGCCCTGGATTTGTGGATGTTACAGACAGACGGAATGCAGTCTTAACCTCTTGCAAAAGGACTTTTTCTTTTTGCCCTGGAGTTTTCTAGAGATGAAAAAAGGCTAGAAAATGACAGAGGGAGAATATGACTCTTTCTAGAAACGGTCTCAAGAGTTTGGCCCTGATGCAAGTGGCAAAAACTCCCTTATCTGTTTTACACAGCACTTGGGGCAGGGTTTCCCATGGCCTGTATATGTTACATACACTGAGGAGTGCCAGGGATCTGGGCAAAGTATTCTGAGGGTAATACTGGGATAGCAGATGATGAGGTGGAGTAGGAAAAGTGTGCTGGACTGGGAGGCCAAAGGTGGCTGGACTTTGTGCCTCATCTGCTGGCTTTGGGGAATGGTTCCTGATATCCTTCAAGCTATGTGCATGTCTTAGAAGATATTTATTGGTGTGGGCCAAAACTGTGATGGGGAATGGATCAGCCACCATCAGCTGATGAATCAGCCATCAGAGTGAGCGACCCTTGGTCCAGCCCTTGATCACAGCCAGCCTTTTTTTGTTCAGTGATCCAAGTAGACCCATCAGTTCCATATTCAGAAAAAGACATAAATCCTCAGTTACACCTCATGATTGGTGTGTGATGGCTAACCTTTCTTGCAACAGCATCTGGACATTTCTTGCTTTTCCCTGCTATCTCCTCAGGTCTCTTAAGCCTTTCCTTTGCAAGATAGTCTCTCTTTTTAGGTCTGGCAGGTAGTCATTGCTCCCATACACACGACCTTGTATCTGGCTCTATCAAAATATGTTTTATCTAAATGGACTAAAATCATAGGTGATTTAGATCACCCTCTTGGGCTGTCCTATGCTGTCAAATATATATTATGGGACCAGTCTGTACTACCTGCAAAGCTCATATTGAATTTTACCAACATAAACACTGGATGCTACAAGATCTATAACTGGTTTCCACAGAGTTGCACGGGAACATATGGTTGTATAGAAGAACACTGTTGCTTGGAGAAATGGTGATTCCCTCTATTTGCTGAGATTGGGAAGTCAGCTAGTCAGTCCAGATACTTCTTTTTGAAATTAGAGGAAGTGCTTACACATCTTGAAAAATCTGTCTCCATTCTTAAGGTTTTTAATATATGTTTTCTCCATGTTTTGTAAAGGAAGATTTTAAAGCAGGATGCTGTATGTTGTCACTTAAAATAACAGGGATGCATTACTAAGCTAGATTATAGAACTGATCTTTGTGAAAAACAAGAGCAGACAGAGATGTTCTGAGTTGTCATCTGCAAACTGTTGCCTTCACAGCATTATTCTGATGTTTTGGGTTTTTTTCTAGGCAGCTGTACAAGATTTTTGCATTTTCTACAAGACTGATTTTGAACCATAAGTTCTATATAGGAATTCTGACTATTTAAACAGCTCTATGCTTAAAAGAAATGGTGTCAAACTGTTGCCATTCTTCTTTTCCTGAAGTAATTTTTAGTGGAACAGTAATTTCTAGTATATATTTTAAAGTCAAATCAGCCTCTGTCAATAACCTTTTGTGTTGCTAATTTTATATGCTTAATATTGTAATTTTATTCTCTCTTCCATGTCAATGCTATTTTGATTTACATAATTGAGCTATCTTTTCCAAAATAATTTAATTTTATTTATTATTTTAACAGTCAAAGCTCTTAGTTGTCTACCTTACCTTGGGAGAAAATTTTTCCATACTTTCACAAGCTCACATTTACTTTTCTCACTCCATGCTCTTCAGTCCTTTTGTATAACTGGGCAAAATATAAATCTGATTTTTCAAAATCACCAGATATCTTCATTTTTGTCCCTCAGCAATTTTATTTTCTAGTGAATCCTACACTATTGCCACTGGAGAGTTAATTTCTGCACTCTCCCCATTTCACTGCATCTGTGGACTGAGGTGTCTGGACGCTGCCTTCATCAGTAGATGGTTGTTTTGTTGGATATTTTTTACTTGCTTGTTTGTTTTTTGGTTTTTTAAGGAAAATATTACGGGACAGAGAAAGAATCACTGGGCCATGACAGATCAAATAAAACTCTTTACCACTACTGCATTCTGGGGCATAGCCTGGTAGTTTTTTCTTCAGTAAGTTAAGAGTGCCAGGAACATCCCTGGAGACACTGAAGGTTGATTGTCCATACAGATAAAGTGTGAGATCAATCACAGGAACAGTTTTGGCATGGGCCAGCTCTCCAGACCAATTGTTTGGCATGGTTTGGGAATTGTTTTAGGCTGGGTATCATGCTGAGGAACAGTTTTCATGAGGCTACCAAGCTTGGCAAGATTTAACACCGTGATTGTTCCAAGTTCTTGGCTCATTGCATTTCTACTGGGCTCTTCCTGAGTCAGGAACTCTGTGACTCCATCTCAGACTATGGAAGGAGCCACCCTGTTGGTGACATCCATACCGTGGGCAAGTTGCCTAAGCTAATTTTCAATTCTCATATCAAGCTGGACACACCAAAACCAACCCCTGCACAATACCTGCTTGGGTACAGCAGTGCTGTCTAACAGAAAACATCAACAGCATCAAGTATGTTCCTCTTGGAGACACAAAAGCTATAAATGAGAAAAAAAATTACACAGAAAGCCCTTATTTGGAAAGGATTGAATGGGAAAGAGGATGGACAAGGAGCACAGCTACATCATGGCAGCCAGAGATCCTTGAGATCACCCCAACCAGGCTCATTATAGACCTGGTGGCTGGATGGCAGAGACATGTCAATTGAATGAATTAGTCCTGTGGAGAGGCAGGTCAAGAGCTGCAGAATGGTGCTAAAATATCTTTATTGCTTCCAGTGAGCATGGTGAGTGGCAGGGTTACACCAGCTCACCCAGAGCTGGCTCCTGACTTTTTAGGCTATGTTACTGCAGAGCACAGAGCTGACCTGTAACACATTTTTACTTGTAGAGTTCAAAACGGGAGGGAAAAGAGCAGAGATATCTCCCAGAGAGATCAGAAACCATTAAAGATTTTGCATAAAGAGAGGAGAGAAAAAAAAAAAAAGACCTGAAAGAGATGGCAACTTGCCAATAGGTTACTCATGGACAGTAATAACAAGTGGACCCACAGGGATGAAACAGCAGCCACAGGATGAAGTCTTATCACAGAAAGACTCTGCTTTCCTCAGATGAAACCTCAGGCTTCTTCCCCTCTCCTACACTGTTCAGGTCTATTTTCATTTCAATAAAGTATCATGGAAGTGCACTGGAAATTAGCCAGTCTCACTGTTCCCAGCTCTCCCTGTTTTACAGTACAAAGTGCTGTGCAAACTCCCGAGGCACACAACTCTCCTGCTTGTTTTGTTTTGCTCCCCAGCATTTGTAAGCATCTTGATTAGCTGGTGGCCACAGGCTCCCCCAGCCACCATTTGGGAACACTCAGCCTGAAGGATGACACCTGTTTGCCTCCAGAACCTAGGGCTATCCTGGTGTGTCGAGGCAAAAGCTCCTGATGCAGTTTTTATGAAAGACTGAATTTTGAGAGTCGAACTCGGAGCCTGCGAGTGCGGCGTGTTGTGGCTGAGCACTGACAATGAGATGATGCACAGCTTTGGCCTTAAGTGAGATTTATAGCTAGGGCTGTTCATGATGCAAAGAATCTGTCACTGTCAAAAGAAAGAGAGAAAACAGGGTTTGTTCATTTTAAGCAGTTAATTGCAGAGGTTGTTCTCAGTTGAATAGAGGTACAGGCATGGGATGTTAAAAAATTTCTGGGTGCTGAAAACTTCTCTGTTTAGACTGTGAAGTTTTCAGTCTGCAAGTTCTGAAAAACTCAGCTACATGAACATATGTGGTTCTTATATGATAGAAATATATCTGTGCTTTTATCACATGAAAACATCCAAATAAAGACTTTCCAGATGCTCCCAATGCCTTGAATTTAACCTAGTATCTTTCCTAAAAATAATGTTCCAGCCCAGCTGTGATGCATTGCCAATGAACAGTTTGTATAAATCTCTTAATAGTGATCTCACAGAAAAAAAATTGCAGTTTTTATTGGTTTAAGTAGACATCAACTTAATTCTATAGGAGGGGAGACATTGAATATACTCTTTCTTTGGCAAAAAAATGTCCAAGAGATAAAACACTTTCTAACTTGCAATAAATGTTATTTAACCATTATAGTTCACTTTTTGCTCAATTCAAGTGTAATTTCCTGGGCAAAATCCCCAATTTTTAGAAAATGGTTTTGGACAAAAATGTATTTGAGGTAGTTTGAATATAAACATTTTGTGTGTGAGAAAATGTACATGTGTGGCAAAATGAAGTACAGTTGGATTTAATCATAGTACTTTTAGTACATCACTTATCAGGAAATCTACATCACAATCAGGAAATCTAGATAAAGTTCTACTAACACAGAAATACCAGCATTGCTTTTCTTCCATGACAGGCGGCACAGAAAATAAATGTTTTTGTTTAAAATATGATTTTTACCATTTTTCTTTTGCACAAATCAGCTAAGGTCTGAAAATGAGAAAAACTTAGAAAAAAATGAGAAACAGCTTGTATTTTATTTTAACCAGATTCACAATCCATGAAAAAGTTACTGCCCTGTACCAGTGTAAAAAACCAACCTAATTCTGTGTCATCCTGCTGCTCATACACAGAGAGTTCCTGTGTAAGTGAAGGCTACTCATGGTGTGAAACCCAGAAGCACCATGAGCTGGCAGCTGAGAAGCCTTGTGCTTCAGAAAAACAATAACAAGAAAATGTGGTTGAATTTCTCAAGGTGTGTGGTGAATAACAGCACACAGTGCTTCTTTTCTTGGGGGAATACAAGTGGATTCTGAGTTGTCTTGCCCCAGCAGAGAGATAATTGCTATAATTCATTAGAGAGGCTAATTTCCATTTTTCATTACTGGAGCAAAACTTTATAAACTGTGTTGAATGGAATGGGAGCTTTTATTTCCTGAGGCTGCATATGTAATCATTTTAATTCAAACAACCAGTCAAACCAGCCTATGCTGGTCATTACATCTCCTGTCTTCCTGTCATTTTGTAGTTTAATTTCTCCATCAACTCATGCCTAGTTTTACATGTTCTTTCAATTTCTCTATCTTGAGGCATACAGCAAAACAAACTTATTGGTGGTGGTTATTTTGCACAGTTTCTACAGTCTCATTTTCAGAATAGACCAGCCAACATCTAACATTGATCTTACATTATTTATGTTTCAGCTGTGCAAAGAGAATACTTTCACACTGGGAATGACTTTAAACTATGTCCTATTTTAAGAGAAACCTATTTATTTTCCTCATGCCCTTGCTGCATTTTCTGATCAAAGCCACTTACATCTAACCAAGTTTTGTTTCTTACAGGTGCTTTGCCTGTCTTATTTTATTCTACAGTACAACAGCTTGTGAAGCTGAATTTATAACTCAGCTACTGTATGCATGACTTCATCCTGTGATGGAAAAGGCAAAGGGTTAGAACTCCACTGTAGGTTACAGAGGAAAGGAAATCTGTGTCAAAGGAGTTACCAAAAAAGCCCCTCAAGCCGCCAATAAAATCCCTGAAGGAGCCTTAAATCATTAAAATTCAGGGGAACTTTACTATTCTGACTACAACTTCTTTAAGAATTGGCTTGCAATATGCGAGAAGACAATCTGAAAAACAGCAGAAATAGAGAAGAACCAGAAAGGTGCAAAGTAACACAGCAGTCAGTGGACTGCTCTCAGAGCAATCCTGCAGTTGGTCTCTAAATGGGAGTGACATTTCTTGGACTATGCAGACATACAGAGGTGTTCTAGCTTCTGCAGTGCTATGCACCAAAGCAAGGAGATACCAACTGATGATTATTTTTTAAAGCTGCACTTTGAAGGACCACCCCAAAACTAGAGTACTTCATGTTTCTGAATATTTGAAATCTGTAAAATATAACTGCAATTCTACTTCAACCTCAGACAGCAGACTATGTCAGAAACTTACTTTACTTCATTAATTTTCTCGTTTGTTTCTAGTCCTGACCAAACCCAGATAAACAGAAAACAAAAAAGAATTGTTTGCCTTACTCATATCCCATGCCTGTTTTTCAAAGAAAATGTGGTTTGATAGCCGAGGGTTGGGGTTGTTGGGGTCTGAATTAATTTCTGACTCAGGTTCTTGGTGCCAAAGCTGTATGTTTGTAAAGCTCTTAGATAATAGACCCCTCTTGTCAGGGATCCTATAAACAATTGCATCCATAAAAATAAATAAGAAAAAAGCAGCAGGATTTTTTCAATGAGCAAAATGGTTTAATTCAATGAGGTGTGGGAGAAAAGGTAAAATCACTTTTCATTTTATCTGAACTGGATTACCCATCCTCCTTTTTTTGCTCTTAAGCTTCTTGGGTTCAATTATTTTCAGAAGATATAACTTGCCTCACATCATCCCACAGATGGCTTCCAGCCCTTTAAGAAATGCACTATGCAAACCAAATCTCTGTGATGTTTACACTTCCTTTCAAGGTGGTTTTAGCAATTTTTATCTCATTTATTTTCCTACTTAGGAAAGCCTGGCAAACTATCAAAAGGAAAATGTGCAGATGAGTACTCTTCATGGAAACGAGATGGATGCTTAGTAACAAGTGGACCCACAGGGATAAAACAGTAGGTTCCCAAGGTTCCCAAGGTTCCCAAGCCAGGCTAACCTTGGGTTTTCTGATTAGCTTGTTGAAATTCAAATTCATCTGATGCCTGTGGATTCTTTCAGGACTAGTACCTCTTCTGATGAAGAGTGAAGTTATCTCAAGCTGTCTTGTACTATGCACCCCAAAGCCTAAAAGCTGGTGACTGTGTTGGTGAAAAGCACCTCTTGGCTTTTCTTCTATACTGATAAGCCTACACAAGGCTCCTGATTTTGGCCTCCCTCCCCTGAATTTGCAGTGCAGGGTAACAGCTTGCTGCCCTGCTAGCAGCCAGCATAGCATGCTCCACACTTAAAATTGTGGGGTATGCTTACCAGGCTGCAGTGCTTCTGCTGCCATCCCTTATGGTATAGACCAGCAGGTGCAGGGCACTAAACACTGTCTTGTGCTGCCCATACTGTCATAGTCTTTAATATGTGAAGCCTACAGGCAAATTAAAAATTTTATGCAAAGGGAAAAAGTAAAAACTTTACTGCATGCATGTGACAGGGATTGCAGGGGTCCCAGGATGAGGGAAGAGACGAGAAAGTGGACTCTATGTTCAGAAGGCTTGAGTTATTATTTTATGATATATATTAAAAACTATATTAAAATAATAGAAGAAAAGATTTCATCAGAAGGCTGGTTAAGAATAGAAAAGGAATGAATAACAAAGGCTCAGACTGACCGAAACAGTCCGAGACAGCTGGACTGTGATTGGCCATTAATTAGAAACAACCAGATGAGACCAATCACAGATCCACCTGTTGCATTCCACAGCAGCAAACAATCATTGTTTACATTTTGTTCCTGAGGCCTCTCAGCTTCTCAGGAGGAAAAATCCTAAGGAAAGGATTTTTCATAAAACATGTCTGTGACACATGCCCTCTTTGGCTGCTGGGAATAGGAGAGGAGAACACACTGTGTTTCCAAGCAAAGGTCTCGAGAGTTTTAGTGTTCCCTGAACCTGTACCTGAGCATACAGCCAGTTCCCAGAACTGAAATTCCTGGCCATTTTGAACCTCTCAGCCTGCATGTTCACACATGGAGAAACAGGCTTCTCCCTAGTGTCCCCCTCCTCTCTCCAGTGCACCCTTGGTGGAAAAGCAGCACCTTTCTCTGTGGTATAGTCCATGAAACTAGTTTTGAATCCCCACAATGGCCCATGAAAATCATACTGCTTCAAATGACCCCCCAGGCATAGACAGGCACTGTAAAAGGAAAACAGGTAGGTTCCTTCAGGTTATAAATGATGGCATATGAAAGATGACTTGGACAATTTGATTTTCTTTTGCTGGGCTCCCCCCTGGAAGACTGAGTGGAGAAGACAAATAGCTGTGACTAAGTAAATATGACAATAGTCATATAAGGGATGGAGCAAACCATATGGAATATCAGAACCTTATTTAAATAAACATACTTTCTGAACCAGAATAATATTTGAATATTATGAACAGATATTTAAAACACTTCTTGCTGTGACTCATAACCCCGTTTTTCTCTGTAATTCCTTTATAGCAATATATGATGGCTACAATTTCTATCTGACAGACACTGCACCCTTGCCCTATTTACCTCTAGCTGAACATCAATCTGACTTTTAATAGCTGCCTAAAGATCCATAGTTTGGAGTCTTTGCTCCATCTGGTTTCTGATAACAGGCAAAGCTTGATTAACTAATCCTGATAAGTTACTATGGCAACTTCACCCCTGCAGCAAGAATTAACAGGTATGTTCTTATCATTGCTCTTTTCCCCCAACTATGCAATTTAATCCATTAAAATTAAATGGTGAATCGTGCAAATGAAGTCTGAGCCTTGGACTCCTTGCTGGAAATTAGACATTGGTCTGGATCATAGTGTGAGTATTACTTTCTTTGTTAGAAAACACTTCAGCAAGCCAACAGCTAGAGAAGCAAGGCATCAAAATCAGATAACATTGCATTCAGAAATGCAATAAATCCTAAAGAGAACCTTAATGTTAATCCTGTTGTATGTCACTACTAATAGTGGAAAAGGATTCCCAGTTCCTTTAGGGAATGGCTACCTGAATAAGTGCAAAACAATTCAGAGGTTCTAAGCAGCAGACAATCTAGTGCTTCAAATGGGGAAAAAAAATATTGAGGTGTGCATGTAAAGTCACCATGCAGCATCAGAGCTCTTCCTGAAAGCATGATAAGTTCACTTGGATTTATTGGAGAGCTTCCAGAGTGTGTGTGGGCTCTTTTCTGGATGCAAAATTCAGCAACTGGCTTGTGTCAGATATGAGCCCTCCCCTGAGTACCTCTAGAGGATGGCTCATATCCTGTAGTGAGAGTCTGGCTTTGGTCACCCTGGTCTAGGAGGCCAGAGTTAAATTGTGGGTGGTTACAAGGCATAAATGTCTTGCTCAGATGTTCCTTTTACAATGATGCTCTTCTAATCTCTGTTTTATCTCTGATGAAGTGAATGGCTGAGAGCAGAGAGAGTGTTATAGCATGAGAATGAGTGGGCTTGAAGTGATTATGGTGCCTTTGCCATGGGGACACATTAAGGAACAAATGACATTGAAGAATATGTCCCTATATATCACTAACTATTTTCTAGATTTCTGAAAGCGTATTTGCCAGCCATATTATTTCACATTTTAGCACAGAAATAAATCAACATTACAACCTGTGGAAAATAAGATTTCTTAAAAGTACTTCCCCAACTAGCTTGAGAATTCCAGGGGTTTTGTCCCAGAACATTACCAAGTCAATTTTCAGCTAGTCACATTCCCAAGTGAGCTGCATGTTTTACAGGCAGTACTTTTTCTCCAATCCATCTTTTCCCTATATGTCTATATCTGGCTGATTTCATGATAAAAGAGATTTTTAAGGGATCCGGTTTTGCCACATTGATTTTTATCAAGCAAGGGGTGACTTGATAAAAGTATGATGAATCTAGGCCTCTCTCTGCAGACAGAAAAGAGCTGAGTTATCCATTTTTCATTTAACAATGAAGGTCTTTACCTAGGAGAACTAAAGTTGGACTGAGAATAAGAATCTGGATGGGATTGAGACAGGCACTGTCCTCTTTACTTTCCCAGCTATGTAAGCATTATAATCTGGGAGACATGGGTTGGGTTGCAGTTAAAAACAGACACGGTTTTCCAGTCCCATCACTACATGTGAAAATGCTCTGTACCTGACAAAGAGGAGGATATTCCCAGTCTCTGGTAGTCTTGCACCCTGGACAGTATTCCATCTCTACTGCTCTGCACTTGGAGATTGCTTGAGCATAAGTGACAAGGGGAAGACTATGCACACTTTCTCCTCTTTCTCTTGTGAGGCAAACAGGTTGCAGTTCAAATTTTGTTAACTTGGGTATTAGGAATATCACGTTTTACAGAAACAGCTGATTTTTTTTTTTCTGGATCACTCCATTCCCACAGTGCAAGGGAATGGTTAAAAAAACATAAGAGAGGCAATGAGCAATGACTGGGAATCCTGCATCTTCGACTTCAGAAGAAAGGGTCTGAAAGATAGAGCTCATTAAGGTGTTCAAGACAGGAACTGAGTTTTAATATGTGTTCAATGCTGAGCACAGTGTGACCCCTCGTTGCCAAACCAAATCAACTAGAAATACTACCAAGGTGTATGTTAGTAATTTCCTAGTCTATCCAGACCACAAGCTCCAGAAAGAAGAATCTGTGAATGAAATTCATCTGACATGATGTCATTGTTCCTGTCTGAGCTACAAACTTTTCTTCTGCAGACAATGGTGAGAAGCAGGAACTAAAGAGTACAAGTGCTACTTAATCCAACAAAGCTTTTTAAAGTAGCTCAGATCAACTGTGCCCTGAAAGTGCCTATTTCTCTCGGCTGACACCAAAGGATGCATTATCTGTCTGGCTCTGGGGTTAGATACCCCCATTTGGTCAACTGGATTTTGTCTGGGTGAGGGAATAAAAGTTGAAAAGATTTTAATCTACAAATTATTTCTAGTATTATAAATGTTCCCTGATTTTTAATGTAAAAATTATTTCTAATAATATAAATGTTCTCTGATTTTTTAAGCCCATTAGCATTCATTGTGAGATCACAGAAAAGGAAGTTTTTAACAGGTTCATTTATTATGCAGTGACTTTTTTCCTCTAAATGACTGATGCTTTTTTCAGCAGAAGAAATACATTACTCAAATTCCTGTTATTTCTCCATATATATCACACTTTAATATAGGAGCACTGTAGGTATGTTATATTAAAAACACAATGCACTTTAAGCAATTAGCTTTTTACTTTACTTTCTCTAGCAGTTACTTAGGTAACGCAGTTATTACTGGATATTTTTATGGCCTTGAATGTTTCAAGAGAAAAACAACTTTCATTCTGGTCTGTTTTCCTTTGTGTTCCTACATAGTATTTATGCTGTCCAAATATATAATAGGAAAGGAAAAGTCTCAGCACTTTAAAGCAAAGGAAATTAACCTAGGGACTGTTAAGAGCTGGTTGAGTATCAGCAGTGTGGTTTGCTCCCATACAACTGAACAGTAATGCCAGCTGTCCATCAGGATCTGGCAGTGCATTAGTCTTGCCTGAATTTGAATCCATCAGAATGAGTGTTGACACGTCAGCTGGGTGTCTAAGAACACACCACAGATGGTGGAGACCTGGAGTGAGGTTCACTGCCTGCAGACAGATGTCTACTGCTTTGGAAACCTTCACTCTCTTCCAGAACAGATGTCAAATAGGTCTTGCACCATACTTGAGACCCTCACATGAAGTTTCTCTCTGGAAAGACTGTGACTTCTTAGTCAATGGCATCTAGAGAGTTATTCAAGTTGCCAGCTGTCTCATTTTGGTCTAATTTAGGATCTTATTGATTAGCTCCCAGCTCCCTCATTTAATATAGATACAAATGACTTTAATGCCATGTTGGAGTTCTCTAGAGCATCTAGAGGATGGAAGAACTTCTGTAAGGCCTTTACCACATCTCTTAGCTCTTTGCAGATGCCTAGATAGTTCAGGGCATGTCACTTATCATGACACTTGTGTTTCAGCCAATGGTTTCTGCCTGTTAGCTCTCCACTTCTACCATAGAAGATTAACAAATCCAGCTCCACAGAGCCCCTGTATTAGAGACACTGAATCAGACAGAGTAAATTCCATTTCTGTTGTACCAGAAATAACATTTACATGACATACATTCAGTACAGAAGCAGCAAGACCCAAGAAAACCAAAAAGACATGTACACAATGGTAATTTATGATTGCTGCCACCAGATCACAAAGCTACTGGAACAGGGTGAAATTGTGAGCTTCTACTGAGTCCCCAATTGACCACATCTAAGTCCTTAAGTCTAATAGTCTGAGTCTTCACTTTGGTTGGCCTGTTTGGGGAGAAGCCAGGTATTGACTGCTCAGAAGGAGTTAGATTAACTCAGCTCTAACCCTCTAAATCTAAATATCTTGTCAAGCCTAAAGTTCATCATACCTGACAGAGGAACATTGGCATTTCCACAGAGCCATTTATGCAATTTCTGGCAGATATCCACATTAGACTGGGAGTTACCCTCTGAAAATACTTGTTTTCTTAACCAGCTGTGCAAGGAGTCCATACTACTCAATCCTAATCCTGTAGGAGGAGTTCTCTGTTACTGTGTACCTCAGCGCTTGGCAGTGTCCAGAACAGGATCTTTTGAAGTTTTACAGGTATTCTCCTATTTTCCATGTTGACTAAGTATCTGAATTGATAATATCTAGCTCCTCATTTTGCCCTCTTGTGGACCTGGTAGGTTGCTAGGGTCTACACCCAGACCTAGGATCCAGAAAATACTGTTGGGTTTGCTCAGAGACGAACAGTCTTAGGCTTTTCCACTGTTAATGATGGATACAATTTGATGTGATTGAATCCATGCTTTTCACTTCTCCAGAATTATTAATCATCTTGGCTTTTCCATCAAACATCTGTAACAATCCACTCAAGATTTACTGTTTACATGCAGCTCTGCATTATAGGAGCATCCTGTATTGCTATCCCAACAACCTAAACAGATACATTGATATGATTGAGGGATGGTAAATATTGAAGGATGATAAGAGCAGAAAAAAAATACAGGGAATCTTTCCTAATGTAAAATATTCAGTTTTGAGTAAAGAAGGGCCACAAAAGGGTCACCGTTTGTAATGAAGATAAACCTTCTTATTTTTACTTGTATTTTACTTCTCTTTAGTCACTGCAATACATGTAAAAGTCCATAAACTGCCATTTTCTGTCTATTGCAATCAAAGAAAAACATATGAGACGTTTAGTTTGGGAAATCAGTTTCAGTCTGCTGTAACCTACTTTTTGTTCTAAGTGGAGTCCAGTGCTGCACACTCCTGTTATGAGTTCACAATATATCCATACGGTTCGGTCTAACAAAATAAAATAATCTGCAAAGGCTGGAGAAAACTAATTGCCAGCAATGCATAAAACATGTTTTTCTTTGGAGAGTGAGATTCACTATTTGCAACTAATTTAGAAATTACCAAAGTTTTAATTTCTCTCTTGGCATCTACATTTGTATGCAACTGACTTTGTTGCAGAAGGATATTTTATGTTCTGTAGACACTCGCAGAAAAAAGGACCCTCTAATTCTCTAGTGGTAGATGAATAGATGATATACCACAAATCCATTTTTTATGAAAACTTAGAACTGGTTGGCTGCACTCATCTTAGCAAATGCAAGAATTCATTGCAGTGTAGCACCTTCCAGGGAGGCAGGCAGTTGTCGCTGCTACTGTGGTATTACTTGGAAGCGTCTAAATGAGCATGGTTTATGCATTGCAGGTGGGGACACAAGCCCTTCCACTAAATTTTAAACCATATTTTTTTTCCTAATATGATATCAAAACACTAAATGCAGAAGATATATATATAGTTACTATCTGTATCATGAACAAGAACATAAAGAATTGACTTTTCCTTCTGCACAGATTCATGCACAGACACGTGAAATGAAATGTGATCTGTCTTCCAGCTGAAAGAGCAGTGCAAATGTATTTCCTGCTCAGATTATTCTTCCAGAGGCTGGTAATATAAACTTTCTGTATATTGGAAAAAATCCCATGCCTTTATTGAGTAGAAGCTAAAAGACCAAATGGAAGGAAGTAGTTTTTAATCCAGATTTACAAGGTGAAATTTCCATTGAATAGAAGTTGTGCAGCCTTTAAACTGACAATTTTCATTTGAGTCTAGCTATCCTTCTAGGTACCTGATGATACCATGGCAATGAGTATGATTAGCAGCATGATAAGAACTATGTATCGATATATCTTCTAGACCAAAATCTCCTTTGTGCACATCTGATTCATAGAGCCTAGCTCCAACCCTAAGAGTTATGGTTACATTTGCACATCTAAAAACTGGATCTCTGAATTAATCATCCAGATTCTATTCATCCTTAGTGGGGAGAAGGGGGTAATTCAGATTCTTGCCATCTCTAAATGAGTATTATTAGCAAGCTCTGGAGGTGCTATCTCCCCATCTATTAGCAAAGAAATGAAGTGATAGCTCAGACTTCAATTGTAACATTGGAAACATGAAAAGCTAGGACAAATAAATCCTACTTCATGTTTATCTGGTTTGATATGGCACAGATGTGCAAACTTTAGCCTAGATATCTTACTTTTCTTTACCCTAACACCAAGTTCAGCAGTCACATAGTTTTTCAATATACACCAAGCAAAGACCCATAACTGTGCCATTTCTTCATCTTTCTGTTTGCTGAAAGTCTGGTGTTTAGGAGTGGATTCTATCTGCAGATTTTTTATTCCCCACCTCTCTAACAGTGATCCATAGTACCATTTACACCCCTATGACTTTCCTGGAAATGATATGATGACTCCCAAAGGGTCCTCACACCTATCGGGTAAAAGAAGTCCAACTAATACTAAAAATTCAATTTTAGAAGATGCAAGCACCATGTTCCATGAGACATCACTCTTCAGGCAAGGTAGAAACTGCATGGCAGTCAAGATGTGTGCATTTTATTTGATAACTAATTAATGTAGACATCTGGGGTTCCTGTCACTGTTGGGGGTTGGTCTTTCCTTGCCCATGCTGGTCAGAGTCTGAGCAGCAGGCAGACCCATTCCACCTGAAGACAGAGGCAACCACTGTAACAAAGCTCTGTCTTAGCAACCACCTCACGCATGTTTGGAATGCAATGTGTTGGACACAGCAGCATGCACAACCATTCACCTGGGGGACGGAATAATATCACCATTTTTAAAAACAGGACTCTGTCAGGTCTCCCAGGAGGGTTCTGACAGCCACCATCATTCATCCACCTTTGCCACCTGGAACTAGTATTAACCATGAGGGAAAAAATGATCGCACAGACTTAAACTTAGATATTGCTGCGAGACAGAAACTGAGACTAAACAAAACTTGATACTAAGCACTTATTTTGGAGAACCAATCAAAGCCTAAGTCTAACAGCAAATGACCATAATGAATGTGGTAAAACATATTTATTCATTTTGCACATTGCATCCAAACAGCTAATAAGAAACAGGACTCTGTCTAAACATGCAAAACGTAAAACTGGAGGAGCTGTACACGTCAGGAATCATCTGTTGATTAGCATCACACAGGGTTATCAAATCCAACAGCACAGCATCTAAGGGTTTTTGGGAACCTGTGGGAAGCCATTAGGCTTCTAAAACACTTGTGCAAGTCTGTCATCTTCAACCTTAAGACTGTGACCCAAAACTCCAGAGATATGATGTATTGTACACGCTCATTGTTTGTATCTCATGGCCTCAGTATGCAGAAGATACTTGGAAAATTAATCTCAGAACTTTAAGCCCTTTAAGATTTATACTCTCTGGATTTTATTCCAGGGTCTCTCAAGGAAAAAAAAATCTTGAGGTTAAACATCCTATCCCAGGAAAATTGTGCTATCATGGCATAAATTTAACAGTTCAAGATTGTGGACTAAACAGAATCTAACAAAACTGAAATGAGAACTTCACTTTTAGGAATACCCTGGAGGATTCCCTCACCAATTCAGATCAATGTCTGATTTGTCTACAATCCTGTTACTTTTAGTCTTTCATAATTACAATGCAAAGCAGATTATATATTTTTAAGTAATATTTTGTATTTCATGTAGTTTTGGAGCAGTGGGAAAAAGTTGTTCACAATTGATTTGTTAGATTACCATCACATTTTTTCACTGTAACAAAAACCATAGCACAATGGAATAAAAAAGCTAAAAAGAGACTTAAAGTACATCGGAATTTATTCCTAAAAAGGGTAGTTCAGGGTATCTTCCTCATGGAAATTGAGACTTTGTCTGTTTTTACTTTAATGAAATCAGAAGGGACTCTAAAAGGACATTTTCCCACAAAGTGTGACACAGTATATTCCCCTCCCTGGGGTAAAGAGCATAAAAGGTGGTCTTTCTCAGATGGGGTTCATGCTCATCCACTACTCTATGCAGCCACTGTACTGTGTGTGAATGCAAATCACCCATGAATGCCACGGCCAATTTCTCAGTTGCCTGTCTCCACAGTATGCATGTGCATTATGCATTATATGTTTCAGAGTGCATCAGCTCCCTGGTGAAAAATCAAGAAAAATTCCGTGTCCCCCTGAAAGAAAATGCGGAATTATTTTATACACGTTCAGCCAGGTCAGGCTGCAGTATGTCCTCAGGAGAAATTCCAGCTGAATTAAGACAGCGTTGCTGTAGAGGGAAGTGGTGGATACAGAGGTACTGGGGGCAGCTCAAACACAAGAAGCAGCATGGCTGTATCAGCATGGTGCTCTCTGCAGACTAATTAGTCCTGCTAAGAAGCTGGACTATTAAGTCCATGCTAAATGCAAATCTGTGCCTTCCCCTTGGGCTGTGCTGAATGAGCTCTGCTGAGGAAGGCTGTTCTGTCTGGAACCAGGGACCTCTAACAGCCACTAAACTTATGAAGCTGTAAAGCATAAGGTGATTGGCCAGCAAGACAAGGACATTTTTCGGGAGAGATCCCAGGAAAGCCTGGGAGCTCATTTCCATTGTTCCAAGCACAGGGCTCAGAGCTGAATGCTAGTGCAGTGTCTGCATTGCTCTACATGCCCTTGTGGGATTTGAGACTACGGGGATGCTTACACCAGTTTTTAGTTCACTGGAGGAATACATAGCTCCTTTCTGGGGATGAGGCATCATTGTTGAGGTGAGAGAAAAATACTGGAAGGCAGCAGCAGCTCTGGGCACTTGGCAAAATGAAATTAGAATGCAAAATTACAGAAAGAACTGCTAGTATTTGAGTCTACAAGACACACACACAAAGTAAAGATGGCGAAGATGAAACTTAAACAAGTGTTTTGTCCATCATCGTACAAAGACAAATGGGAATGAAGTGAAGAATAAGAATACCAAAGCTTACACCATGTTGCATTGTCCTCCAGATAGTCCTCTGGGAAGCAAGAGGGAAACAGATTCAGGGAACAGAAAAACAAAACAGAACAAAACAAAATAAACCACAGGTTATACCAAACAGGCAACCACAGAGAAGATAACGAGTCTTTATAAGCAGTTGATTTTAAATGAGAAACTTTAGATCATGCTCTACAGAAGCAGGTGTTAAATTCATGTAATTTTTGACAATTTTAAAAATAATTTACTTATCTTCAGGTGTACTTCCTAGATGCCTGGACTAAGATTGTCACTTTTTGGCACTTTGTAGTAGAGGGATAAAGAAAGATTTTTCTGAGCCTTTCAAATGTATACTTTAGGAGGAGATGAATTGTGCTGTAGAAATATGTGATCTCAAATCAGTTGCCTAAACCCATGCTTAGATAACTGAACTAAGGCCTTTATTTCTCTCTGTTAACAGTCAAAATGACAGTCATCTGGACTCAAATCAAGGTAGCTGGTTCTAGGTATCTGCACTATGGATTTTTATAATGAATCAGAAAAGTCCTCATTTTTGCTGTTGTTACTGTCAGTATAAGGTGGAATACAGTTTTTGAAATGTAGGCGGAGCAAGTCAATTTAGCACCTCTGAAATATTCCATTTAACTTCCAACCAGGTCTCCTGTAACCTCCCTTTCACCTTTGGACATCTTGAACACAGGCATCTCAAAGAGCATTAGGTGACTATATTTATGTAGCTGAATGTCACATTGTGCAACCTGCAAAGAACAGCTGGGGCTCAGTTTTGTTCGCCCATTTGGATGCCTCATAGTGAACATCCTCTAGGGTGTTCTATCTAGACTTCAGAGGCCAGTCCAAGGGAGCATAAGCATCTCAAATTACTGCTCTATCTTCCAGCTCAGTTAGATGACTTAAATACTCCAAGGCTTTTCAGTCTTGTCTATCTACATGTGCATGTTTCAACTGAGTCTTTTATTTCCCAGTCTTTGAGAGATGTCTGTGACAGCTGGGGTGAATCACTCTCCAAAGATGTGTGTCTCTCTCCATTGGCTTCAGAAAGAGCCTGACTTTTAGGCCCAGTACTGTGAAGATGTCACTGAATTGTCTGAGCATAAGTGTCTTGAATTGCTTGAGCTTCTGTAGTATATTCAAGCCAGCTCCCTTCTTCTGCTCCAGAAGTGTACTGGTCTCCTTGAATCCTCTGCTGGTCCTATATTTGACATACCCTAGGATGTCTCAGATGGTGTTTTTCATCCATGCTTAGACAAGTCTCAAGCTCTACATAGGTTTCTAAATACATCAGGTGCTTTAAAACCACATATACCACAGCTTTTGGGGGATATTTAAAATTTTCCACATTTCTTATAATTAATTTTGATCTAATTCTTATTTGTTAAGCCTTACTTGTTACAGCTATGAAAATAACACAGAGAAATCACCTTCTTTTGAAATGGAATAGCTGGATTAATAGCATGAGCTCAGGCAGGGATGAAGGAGCACTTTTTCAGATGAGTACCTGGTGATTTCAGCATAGGCTTCTTATAAGGGCTGCTTTGCACAACCTACCTGATAAAATATGCCAAACTGAATTAAGCTTATAAGTGGGGATATGAGCAGGACTAAAACAGAATTCAGTTCAGATATGCTGCATGTTTGTATAACATTGAGATGCAGAGGAAATATTTTCTAAACTTGGTTTCTTCTGTTGTCAAAGACTGATGAAAGCGAAATGGTTTGTCACTTCTTTTGAGGTTTTTGTAACTGTATGTTTGGACTTTATGTTGACAGTTTAAAGTCAAGTGGTCTGACAGTGTTCCATTAATACAAACTCCAGAATAGACTTCTAAAAGCATTAATGTAACACTGAACAGACTTCTGAATCACAAGAAAAGACTAGTTTTTTCTATCTATAATAATCAAAATGGTCTTTAAGCATTTGAAAATACCAAAAACCCACCAATATTGCAGTGTATTTATATGAAGTAATCAACAGAAAATGATCAGAGTGTAGACAAGAAAACTGCTGTGTGTGTTACACCCTGTTAACAGTGCAAGGGTTAGGAGTATCCAAATGAAGCTGGTCCTCCAAGCTCTGGTTACAGTTAATGAAGAGAGATACGTCATTCAGGGAATGATTCAGCACATGGAAAGCTGAGGTTCCAACACAGGTTAAATGGTGATTCTGTGAGGCAGGAGTGTAGCATTTATATCCTTCTGGATAAAATTACCCAAGATGGTGTGAGAAGCAGGCAGTGACCTTTCCCAAGAGCTGCTAAGGGATTACAGCTCTGAAATAAGGCCGTCTGCTCTAATCCACATAAACTACCTTCCCTAGCTCCACTGAGATCAGCAGCCATCTCTGAATTGAGAGATGGTTGGTCCCAGCCCAGAAGGAGACAACACATTCATCACTGCCATTTGAAGATGGATTTGATACCAAAACTCATCATTAACAGACCATAAATAGTAATTATTTTAGATACCATCAGCAAGAACAGGGAATAGGTATTTGATTTGAACATTTTTAAAATGAACAGCAGCAATACTAAACTCCTTGTTTTTTTTCCTGAAATAATGCATGAACAAGACTCGTTAAATCATATGGAGAAAAGTTCCCCTTTCAAAGTCTGGAAGTCATAAAGAATTATCTGTATTGGCAACTTTCATTAGTTTCAGCCTTTAAAGGCTGGCAGCATAGGACACATCTCTGCTTTTTTCAGTGTGCTGTTCAGTATTTTGCAAGTTAGTATTTTAAAAAGGATATTAATGTGTTCAAAAGTATCCTTCTTATGTCAATATATAAACATCTTAAACCTTCCTTTTTCATTACAAAAAATGCTTGAACTGTTCTTACATCATCAGACTAGTCCAAGCTGAGCCATGCTTCCAGCCCTTTCCTTTTTATGCTCTTCCTCCCATTTCAGCTGTTTGCAACCTTCAGATTTGACAAAGCATGATGGAAACCTAAAGGCTTTGGTGACCTTTCACTTCACCTTGGCCAATTCTACATTAAGATCCAGGCCTCTGCTCCGAGCAATGCAGAAGGTCTTGTTCTCTGAATCTAAAGTGAAAGGGTAAAATTAAGATCCCATCAAATATAGATTGAGCATTGCTAGTCAGATTTTTAGCCTGAGATGTTGCATGGCACTATGATCCTGCTGTGCTTGGATCTACAATGGAGGTAAGCATCTTCTCTGCTTCTCCTTTTAGGATAACCAGGCTACAGTATTTCCAGAAGTGCAGAGAACGAACAAATGTTGCTTTTTGCCACAGGGCAAGTCTTGACTATAAATGCCATGTTATTTTCCTATTGGGTTGCCATGAAAATTGACAGAATAGAGTACATAGAGTACAACATAGACAGAAGTGATTGGGAAGACTTGGCACTGTGAAAAACTAGTGTGACATCCCATGAATTTGTTGAATGATGGCATCAAGAAGATACCTGGGTCCTCATCTGCATTGGTATATTTGGGTACTCTCTTTGGCAAGACAGACCAGTGCTCTGCAAGTGTGCAGCAATTAGCTGAGGACATGTGACACAGCCTTTGTTAAACCAGAAGCTCTTCAGTTTCGCTCATCAGTTTTACCTACAGATGATTGCTGGGATGGTACTAACAGCTGCACTCATTATCCCTCTATAAATCTATAGATGTATAAACAACAGGAACATTGAAGTCTGAAATGTGAATCTGATGATTGGTAGTAAAGAAAATAATCTTATGTTGAAGTATTGTTTTCCCAAAATGATTGAATAAGTAAAGCAAGATTAACGATCACTGAAATTTTAGCTGATTAAAGTCAATTGTCGAGATGGATGGAAATAAAGCAGTGGTAATTTTATAATTAAGTAAAGAAGTGAGACAAATTGAGGTGCCTTTGCAAGGGTATAATGTAAAGAGCTAGGTGATACAAATGGCCTTAATACATAACTTTTTTTATAAAATAAAAAAATATAAAATATTGTTGTAGATCACTTTTGATACATAATTTATACTGCAAAGTATCTGCAAAGGCTTATGTGGTTTCTGGCCTGTAGGAAAGAATTTATTCTCTTCTAACAAGTCTAATACCTAAAAACTGAGCCATATCGCTCTCCTACAATGAAGTTCTACACAATTTCCAGTGGAGAGAAAAGCTTTACTGAATGCTGGAACAGCTGGCAAAGAAACTATAAAGTGATTATAAAATTATTAAATCAGGAGATGACCACCTTCTAGTATATAGCCAAGCCTTTTGTACTAATCCGAAAATGGAATATATTTTGCCTTACCAGCCTATCCAAACTTGTGCCAGCAGCAGTTGTAGGTCTCTCCTCTGGGATATATGGTCTAAACCGGGTATTGAAGTTTTCAGGGACAGAACGGGAAGATCTCAGGGCAGGTGCTGGTTTAGGTTGGCCACATCCTTGGAAAACCTGAAAAAAGACATCCTTGGTTATATGTTGGTTAAATGAAAATCATAAAAGGAAAGCTGGTATTTTGTAGCCTCTTTTTTTTTTTTTTTTTTGTATACTTGAAACAAGATTTGATTGACATTTTTATACTCCTGAATTGAGTGCTTGGCCTGCATTAAAACTCAGGTTAATAATTTAGCATTATTAATCAGTTGGTGAAGGTATGGAAACATATAGGGACCTTAAAACCCCCTTAATTTAAGAAGGTGATTATTATGAGAAATTAACATCTGAAAGCATCTTAATTGCTATCTTTCCAGGAAGAAAAATACACAAAAGGATGTCCTTTGTGGCAAGACATAGTTAATGACTGTTTTCAGTTTTGTTAAAATGCAGTATTTACCCAGAATCACAGGTCATCCACAATCCCTACCTACAGCTCTTTGTACCTTGCAATCTTATTTGTAGTCTTAGAGAAAAGGTCAATGATGAAATAGTTTTGTAACTGGATAACTTTCTTATTCCCTACCAATCTCTCCCTAGAAGGGTGAGGCAGACTGAGTGGGCAACAGTGATAATTATTTTCTGCTAGTGTGTTTGTTTGCTGGGTATAGAAAATAATGTTCGCAGTTATGAAATTTTTCATATACTTCCATCTGGAAAAAAGTTTCAATGTTGTGTATCTGGTAGGTACTGAAGGACACAGAAGACTACTGGATATCAAGCATATTTCCCAGAGGCATTTTCACACAAGCTGCACATCCAAAAAAAGGTAGAAAATCCACTGAGTTAAAATTTTCAAGTGCTCTCATGGAGTAGAATCATAGCGTTTGCCTTCATACCAACTTTTTCAGTTTTAGAGTCACCCACAAACCCGTCTGGTTTTGTGACTGTTTCAACATTTTGCCTCCGTTCAAAAGAAAAAGAATTGAATGTCAGAATTTCTTGTAAGACATATTATACAAATCCTTAACGCCATACACAGACCGATTGAATGAGCTTTGCGGGGTGAAAACTGCGCAAATGCTGTGCTTTGGTTGTAGGACCAAATTACTCCTTTTTGTGTGGCTATGTTGATTTCTGTGACCAGGTTTTGGTAGTGGGGGGACTCTAGGGGTGGTTTCTGTGAGAAGCTGCCAGCGGCTTCCCCCACATCTGGCAGAGCCAATTTCAGCTGACCCCAGGACAGCTCTGCTGGCCAAGGCTGGGCTGATCAGAAATGACAGCAATGCCTCTGTGATAACATGGCTAAGAAGGGAAAAAACGTCATTGTGCAGATGTAATTGTGGCCAGGGAAGAGCAGGGTGAGGGCATGTGAGAGGAAGAACTCTGCAGACAGCACGGTCAGTGCAGGAGGAGGGGCAGGAGGGGCTGCAGGTGCCAGAGCTGAGATTCCCCTGCAGCCCGTGGGGCAGCCAGCCCGTGGGGAGGCAGCTGTGTCCCTGCAGCCAGGGAGGGCCATGGGGACACAGAGATCCACCCTCACCATGGAGGGCCATGGGGACACAGAGATCCACCCTCAGCCATGGAGGGCCATGGGGATACAGAGATCCACCCTCACCATGGAGGGCCATGGGGACACAGAGATCCACCCTCAGCCAGGGAGGGCCATGGGGACACAGAGATCCACCCTCAGCCAGGGAGGGCCATGGGGACACAGAGATCCACCCTCAGCCCAGGAAGGGCCATGGGGACACAGAGATCCACCCTCAGCCCAAGGTCCATGGGGACACAGAGATCCACCCTCAGCCAGGGAGGTCCATGGGGACACAGAGATCCACCCTCACCATGGAGGGCCATGGGGACACAGAGATCCACCCTCACCATGGAGGGCCATGGGGACACAGAGATCCACCCTCACCATGGAGGGCATGGGGACACAGAGATCCACCCTCAGCCCAGGGAGGTCCATGGGGACACAGAGATCCACCCTCACCATGGAGGGCCATGGGGACACAGAGATCCACCCTCAGCCATGGAGGGCCATGGGGACACAGAAATCCACCCTCAGCCCAAGGTCCATGGGGACACAGAGATCCACCCTCAGCCAGGGAGGTCCATGGGGACACAGAGATCCACCCTCACCATGGAGGGCATGGGGACACAGAGATCCACCCTCAGCCATGGAGGGCCATGGGGACACAGAGATCCACCCTCAGCCATGGAGGGCCATGGGGACACAGAGATCCACCCTCACCAGGGAGGGCCATGGGGACACAGAGATCCACCCTCAGCCATGGAGGGCCATGGGGACACAGAAATCCACCCTCAGCCCAAGGTCCATGGGGACACAGAGATCCACCCTCAGCCAGGGAGGTCCATGGGGACACAGAGATCCACCCTCACCATGGAGGGCCATGGGGACACAGAGATCCACCCTCACCATGGAGGTCCATGGGGACACAGAGATCCACCCTCAGCCCATGGTCCATGGGGACACAGAGATCCACCCTCACCATGGAGGTCCATGGGGACACAGAGATCCACCCTCACCATGGAGGGCCATGGGGACACAGAGATCCACCCTCACCATGGAGGTCCATGGGGACACAGAGATCCACCCTCACCATGGAGGGCCATGGGGACACAGAGATCCACCCTCAGCCCATGGAGGGCCATGGGGACACAGAGATCCACCCTCACCATGGAGGACACCCCCAGCAGGGCAGGCGGTCCCTCAGAGGAGCCGAGGCCCCGTGGGAGGCCTGTGCTGGAGCAGGGCCCTGCAGACCTGCGGAGAGAGGAGCCCAGGCTGGAGCAGCTGGCTCTCAGTTAGGTTTCCTGATGTTAATTTAGAGGCCCCAAATGATTCAAAGTTTGCTGAAAGAAGCTGATTGTTACTAAATATATGTCCAGTCATCAGGTCTGCTTTGGCTTAAAGTCCAGCAAGTCAGCTGTTGTATGGCCATTGGGATTTTTAATTTATGAGTGGAATACTGTTTGGTCTGGTTTGAGAATATCTGTTTTAAGAATCTCAAGCCGCCCTAGTCCTGAGGACCATTGGACAAAAAAATAATTTAATCAACCAAGAAAAAAGATTTTAGCTTGTAAAGCTCTAAACCTTTCATCAGGAAAGAATCTTATTTTTCTTCTACGAAGAAAATTCAACTAGGATTAATATTCAAGACTTGTACATGATTCTGTAGGACAATTTAAAGGGTTAAATCTATACATTAAGAGCACGAATTTTACTTACAAAAGTTTACTTTTCTTTCAGCACTGAAAACATAATTGCTTATTTAGATATCGATAAAATCTGATTTACTCAATTAAGCAACTGGGTATTTGCCTATGAAGCAAGTGACAATTATACAAAACACACAACCAGATTCTCAGGAGAAAGGAAAGCGAAGGAATGTCTCCTTAAAAGTCCCAGTGTATGATTGTTAAGTTACTTGTATGGCCATGTGGTGCAACTGCAAGTCTACATAATTTATATAACATCTTTCTCATGATGTACTTAAAAAAACCCAACAGAGACATTGTGGCATTTATCTTCATACAAATAGTTTCAGCAAGTGGTTTTATACAAACAAATTTACATACAGTCAGACAACAATAGAGATGGAAACTAGACAGTAATATTTACATGACAGAAAAAGAAATAACTTGCTTTTTAAATGACCTGACAGAAATGTAGTAAGGATAAAATATTCAGTAACTGAATTTTGAGTGCAAAAGAGACATTTTTAAATTTGCATCCTGGTATTGGCAGAACACAAAATGTAAAGATGATAACTGATATTAACAAATGCTTCCTAAGAAGAAGCACATGAAATACTTTCTTTACAATGCTACTCAGAGGTATTGAACAATTTCTGGAAAAATATTCAGGTGTTTCATTACACATGCTATGAATTGGTAGTACAAACCCACTCTCTAAAAATTGTATTTTATACATAATTGGTGCAGTCCATTTCATCTGAATTTAGAGAATAGATTCCATCTGAAATTAAGAAAGGTTACTTTAGTTGTCATCATATATGTGTCTACATTTAATCTATACATCTAAGATAGGGGAGATCAAAAGCTTCTTTCTGTTTTTCTCTCATCAGCATCTACAGTTGTTTGGGATGTTCTGGGATATCTGAGACACCTGTTAAGATTTTATAACCCGAAACCATTCCCCGCTGAACTGCAGTTAAAGCTCAAATGGACCAAATCTCTTTGGTCAGGGATATGAACCAAGCCGTGAGAACCAGGCAACAGAGCCAGTGAAGAATTAAATCTCTTGAGCTGACTAAATGGAAGTATCTACTTCAGGACTAGGATGTAGATACTGCAGCAAAAGGAGCCCTTTTCCCAGGAGGAGAATTTGAAGTTTTGAATTTTTGTGGAAGACGAATTTTGTTCTCTGTGAAACCTTGGGTCATACTGTTATTTAGCCATGTGCTAGTGCTCAGTCTTTCCAGTTGAGTGTCTCTATATGATTCTGCTCCATTGACTCTTCAGATAGAATAGCATTGATTTTTTACCTGAAATGCCATTATATTTTTCCTGCACAGAGCTCTGGAAAGAACACAGATAAATGAAGAGGTTCTCTTAGTATGAAACTTGTGGACTATTTTAAGAAGAACCTTGGATGTAGTTCTGTGAAGATATCCTACTTATAAATAATGCATAGCTAGTCTGCTATGTCATGGAGCTCATTCATCCATTTAGCTGAAGTAATTGCTGAGAAGGAACATATATTTATAGGTTAAAATGGCACATCCATCAACTCAGATAAAAGCAGATTTAAGACTTACTAAGGGGAAACTCACTTATGGAATAGACTATATGAAAGTGGAAAAATATGGTCATGGCAGCCAAATGACTCTTCCAGCAGTCCAACATACTCGTATAGGACCAGACTGTTGCAGAAAATACTTCAATATGTTGTGTTTTGAGCAGCAATGGAGGCATCATTATGCTGATGCAACCAGATTAGGAAATTTCCTCATTGTGAAAAAGAATGGATGCTATAACATCTTTTGTGCTGTTTTTTGAGTTTTCCTCCACTTGTGAATGAGCAATCTCTGCAGGTATCAACTAGTAAACATTCATGCTTTTAAAATGGAGCAGATGTAGCATTTGCTTTTTGACTTCAAGCAGGAACCAAAGGTGTTGGAATACTGACAACCATGTGGGAAGATTGTGAAGGCTCTCAAAACATGCTTGTTTTGGCCAAGATTTAAATGAGTATTTATATGTTATTACTCTGAATATGACTACCTGAATTACCTCAGGGAGAATGACAATGAGAATAAGGTAAATGTATGCTATGACTAAGTCTTGGATATGAGCTGAACCTTGGGAAACAATGCACAAAATGTAAAAATTTTGCCTGAGAAATAATCAACATGCTTGATGAGCACTGAATTTGGCACTATATTGTTCGAATACCAAAAAGGTGTCACTGGAGAATTACAAAGAGATTTCAATAAAGAGGACATCCTTTCTCAGCTATTATAAGCAGAAATCCAAGATAAATCTACTGCACCATGACTTCTGCCAGAGGCAACCTTCAGGGAGCATTATTCTAATCTGGGCAGACCCAGACTGCAAGGCCTATTCTTAAAAGGTATTCTTAAAGATGTCTTGGGAGGCATCTCAGGCAGCCTAGGCTGATTGTTTTGCACTCTCTGTGATGTGGTTTGTGGAAGGTACTCTGTAAGAATGGCTGCAGGCATTAGATGAGGAATCTATGGAAACTGGTTTTGATGATCAGCAGTCCTTGTCTTCTCTTGGAGAAGGGAAAGTTTGGGCATATTCAGAGCACATAGATCCTTCCAGCAGAAAGGCCTTGGGCCTTGGGGTGTGACTTTCTATACCATTGCTCTTTTTTGACAAGATCTTCAGTTGTCACAGCTGTCAGGAATGGGGCTTTCCCTGAGGCAAAATAAGGACCTTGTGTGGCTGTCATTAAGGGACATGACAGGTGTGCAAGGTGAGCAGCCAAGAAGCCTAGAGATCTGTGGTCAGACTTCTTGGACAGCCAGTGCTGAATATGAGAAATACCAAGAAAACAGAGAAAGATTGCAGCCTCAGCATGAATTGGAGGACTTTAACGTAATACTAGCACATGTTTAATGTGAACTGTGCTAGAAGAACCGACTGTAATCATCACACAAACAAGAAAAGTTAATGGCCTAGGAAGAGAGATGCTCCATTTTATGCAGTGACAGATACTGGAATGTGTCTGAGTCTGAGTGCCCTTGGTCAGCAAGACAAAGATAGAAGAGGTACACGAGGTATCTCTTTAATTCTCTGTCTCAGTATTGACGTGCAGCCATCAAAAGAGGAAGACAGAGGGTTTGTGCCTTCTAAGGAAATGAAAGATGAGGAGTGAACTCAAGCAATAAGCCTTGACTTTCTGCACTGATTAATTGTTAAGTCATTGGCTTTTTCTTGGGTTTTTGGAATAGGGCAATTTTATATAACTATTTGAAACAGGAGCACTGGATTTTGGATAAATAATCTCTGGGTCTTCTGCCTACAGAGAGGATGAAGTAAGTGAGAGCTCCTTGAAGAAGAAGCCTTTTGTTTTCATATTTCCCACTCCTTTTAAAAGAAAAAACAACATTATATAACATGGCAGAAAATTCTACTGATTACAGCATAGAGTCTTCTCCCAGATTCAGCCAGGTTTTTAGATGGAAGAGGCTGCATGTCAGCAGTGAAAAACAATCTGTGTGTATGTGTGGGTGTTGCAGGCATAACATTATTAGTGCATCATCATTTTTCCACTGTAAAATGGCACTGACTGATTTGGGGAAAAATAGTTATGATTCCTAGTCACCACATTTTTCAGTAGGTACAGTAGAATAAAAGGTACAAAATTGTCTGAAGAATGAGAAAATAGAAAAGATCATGATTCCAATACCCTGCTTGAAGCTTTCTCAGTGGCAATTCAGGTTAATTGATGAGAGTGGCTTTTCTCCCACATTAGGTCTGCAGTTGCATTCCATGCACCCCGCTACATCTGGCGAGGTGTCTGTCATTTCCACTGAACCTCTAAGTGGTCAATATGTATAAGGGGGAAAAATTAGATGACAGAGGATGGATCAATCAAAGTCTGATTGTATATCATCTTTGCAAGTCTGACCTGGCATAGAAGAGGACAGCATTATACCCAAAGCCTTTGCCTCTTTTTCAGGGTAAAGCCTTTCCATGTTACATGAAAAAAGATGGCTATAACCTAGGAGATCAAGGAAATCACATTTCACGAGAATAATGGTCTACAGAGAACATACAAAGGTCCCTCAAGGCTAGACAGCTCTGTTATCTATGAAAACACAATGAAATAAATTTTGCTGATATAATTTCTTTTCTGTTCTACAAGATTAAAAAAAATATTATCTAAGGTTTCTCTTAGAGGAAAAACTATTGCATTGCAAATGGCATTGCTATTAATCTTTACAGCAAATAAAATATTTGTGAGGGGCAGGAGAAACAGTCTGCTCTGCTATGAACAAATAGTGAGATGAGCTCATGCCAAAACATCATTGGACTCTGACAGGGGATGCAGCTTTCCAGCTAATGGAAAAACTGTGAAAACCAAATAGTAAAAAGTCAAAAGTAAAGAGGAAAACAAAATACACCTGGGCCTGGGGTGAGTTTTAAGTGAAAATATTTTTTGTTTCTTTTTTGAGGTAAGGGCTGAGTTTGCTGAAGCTAACCTTTAATTCTCAAAATATTTGAGAGAATTTGGCTGTTAAACACCTTGATGACTGGTGCCAGAATAAAGTCTCATCCTGCAGGATGTAAGGCTGCTTTTAAAATCCAAGGAACTTCATGTAGGTTGAAAGCAAAAGCATATTGAAGGAAACTCTTAGCAACCTGCAGCACTGGGGCCATAAAAAGCATCTAATTTTGGGTTGACAGGAAGAATGTAAACCTCAGGCTCCTGCTTTTTGTCCCCACTTTTTTTTTTCCCAGCTACAGCAGCTTCCTTCCAAGCAATGGAAAATCACTGACTTAGATGGTAGTCTGGCCAGCACCTGACTGACTGACTGACTGACTGACTGATCTGACTGACTGACTGACTGACTGACTGACTGACTGCTGGGAGTTAAATGGGAGACAGAAGCTCCTAATGCAGATAGCTTGGTGAACTGTTGACTTTAGAATTTCAGCCACAGTGCACTGATGAATATTAAGGCAAAGCCATTAATTGTTGACTATTGGCTCAATAGCACCTGCTACTGAATTTGAAGGATCTTATTAACAGGGGGTTCGGAGGTGGTGGTGACCTGTGTATACACACACAGATTAAAAATGGAAAGGAGGCAGCCAGTATCATTAGCTCTGTTTATCTTCGTGTCAGAATGCAGACAAAACTCTATCAAACTGAGGTCTGGTAATCAGAGACCGGCCAATGTAGTATTTCCCTAGAGTGGCTATTAAAGGAGGTCAAATGGAACATTTTGTGTATTCACCTCAAACACATTGTGCTCAGTCTGACCCAGATAAATCAAAATGTGTTTGGAAGTTAATATGGAGAATCACAGATGAGACACGAGTGGAAGTTACCAAGTATACTCTGCAGGATAATGCTTACAGAGTTACCACTGGCTTTCAGAACACTCTATTTTCCTTAAATCTCTTACAGCTATTACTTTGAAGTTTAATAAATGGTAGCTTTCTCCCTTCCACTTCCTTTTGAAAAATTCAAGGTCGTTTAACTAGTTTAATGAGGAATTCAAAGCCAGTCTGGTGAACAGTTGAACAAGCAAAAGTAATTTTTGGTGGTCTGGGCAATCTTTCTTAAAGTCTAGACAGAAAAAATGGTGGAGATGGTTTTCCCCCCACTTGTGACATTCAATAACAGAGAAGGCACGACTGACACAGTACCTTTGCTGACACCTGCATGCTGTTCTCTTGCATGTTCATGATGGCTTCAGAAATCTTGACATCAATAGGATCCATGACTGATTCAATGTTGAATGGTCCCTCTAATCTCTCCGCTACCAGAAGCATAGCATCTGTTAAAACACAAAGCAGCCATTCCCTTAAAGAAGGGATACCTTTGGGGTCCTCAGGCAGACCAGCACTTCCAGCTGTGGGTGTGGATACTGAGCACTCCTCAGCAGGAGTCTAGGGGGATGTGTGGCAGCAGCACTGTGAAGCCTGCAGGGCAGCTTCCCAGCCGTCAAAAATATCTTCCCCTACTGCTGCCACCACAGAAAGAGGAATAAAGACTTTAAAAGTTAGATTAATATTAGTTGCCATAGCACTATCGAGCTTGGGGTAAAGTTATTTTACACAGTTTCTTGAAGCAGCCAGTGCTTTGGAGTGTACTTATGTAATCTTCCCAAAAAAAAGCAGGATAATAGAAATGAATCCTTGGGGTATGTCTTTAGAATTTGTGTGAGACGATGAAAATTTTGATATGATCTATTGGAGTGTTGTAATTAAAGCAGCTGTTCTTTCTGACCTTAATGATCTCATTTTCTTGCAATATGAACAGCAGATGAATATTGGATTTCTGCCATTGTATATAGGTATAAACCATGTTTGCCTTGCTACATTTTCAAAGCATGGCTGTAAGTTGTATGTAGAAACATACATTGTTTGTATGTTTTGTATTAAAACAAAAAAGTTTGCCTAATTTCCATTAGAGCCCCTCTGCAAAATAATTTAATCTTTTGATGTTCATTAACAAGTGAAAAACAAGCAATTGAACAGAAATTCATGGCAGCAAAAAAGGTTTTGCCATGAATCAGATATATTTGTCTATACACAGACACAAATTTATCATAATTTATGTGGCAATAGCCATGTGATAAAGTGGATTTACAGTATATCCTTCGAACAGCATATGAACAGGAGCCTTGTCTCCCATGTTAAAGTTTTCAGCAACTAATTAGCTCTAAGCAGCTGATGCTTGTAACCTTAGCACAATAAACAAAAATCTTCACATGCTCTCTTTTTTATATGCCAGACTTGAGCTCCAGAAAGTATCAAGCAGACTTCTTTCTGAAACAGACCCATGCCTGCTTTGCTGTTTTAAGCACCAGTCCAACGGCAGCTGTGTGGAGAAGGCATGGAGCTCTCCATAGAACTGACATCAGTGCTTGTTAGCTTTACACTTGGCTGCAAGTCACAGAGGTTTGTTCCCAGATGGACATCTTCTCTTTCCCCATAAAAGCACAAGCGCATGGAGGTATGGGAAAAAGGGGCTGGTGTCTCACTCTAACAGTTTAGACAAACACCTCCATGCACAGTCTCAGCCAAGGACTGCATTAAGTTGTTTATATGCTGTCAGTGCATACCCAAAAATCCCACTGAAACTGGAATTGCTTGGCATGTAGCACCAAAGCACTTTTGCAAATTTACATCTAATATTTCACTGTACTTTTAGGCTGGAAAGAGTGTAATGCCAGTTATTTGGAGTGAGGTGTATAGCACTTGTTGCTAACTGTGAGAAATGGACAGATGATAGGAAATTGGTTTCAAGCAGAGGTGTTATTTTGCCTACACCTTATTTTAAATTTCTGTAGTTTATAGCCTTTCCAGTGGGAAGTGGTGAAAATAGGAACTACCTCTGATAGAGAAAACAGTTTTCATACACACAAAGACACACACATACATACACACATGCACACACACTTACAGATTACAGCAATAAGTTTGCAGTTTTTCCAAATGCCAAAAAAAATTACAAAGAGAATTTTTAAGTGTGGACTCCTATGAAGTATTTTCCTCCTCATGTTCAAAATTACTTGTATAAAACATTCATGATTTAGTACTTTGTGAGCAATATGATCAGCTTAAATCCTAGGTGCCATGACCAGTACTAGGCCTTATTAGGGCCCAGGTCTTGGTGGCTGGATTTTGGTAGTTTATATCAGGAATAGGGTTAAGATTAGGGTTACTGTGTAAAACAGTCAAAAGTGTTTGTGTTTCTTTGTTTGTTGGGGTTTTTTTTGTGTTTTTGTTTTGTTTTGTTTTGGGTTTTTTTTTTTGGTAGGAGTAGACTATATTTTAAGCTAAGGACAGGTGCCTCTTTATATTATTCCACTTTATTTTGGCAACTAGAAGGTTAGAAAAGTCTAGTGCTATGCCCTAGTATGTGTTCAGGGACTGTGCTGAATTACAGTTCTGTAAATACATAATTGCTGAAGATCTCTTATGAAAATGGGTGGTGGCTCCAGCCTACTAGCTGCTTCTTGATGGTATGGGGCAATAGTTCTGAATTGAAATCTCAGCTATGTGGCAGAAAAGTGCATAACCTTGAACTGAACAAGAACCATAGTTTTAATTTAAGCACAGTCTTTCCTCTAGGAAAGTTCCTTCAACTCCAAAATGAAGAGCTCTAGGAGATGCAAACTAAAAATCTGTTCCTGGCTTAAACAGTTTGTATCTATAGAAAGATAACCTTTAGCTAATCAGCTTCTATTTTCTGAACCTTAAGCCTTGTTCAGTCTTTTCTGAACAGACTTAGTCTTTGTATATACATATATGTATATCATCAATATCTATATCTATCTATATCATCTCTCTCTCTCCTCTCTCTCTCTCTCTCTCTATCTATCTCTATTGCTATCTCTATGTCCATATCCATATCTATAATCTATATCATCTATCTATTAGTCATTGTTAAGGAAGAGGGCAAAGGCTGAGGAATGTGGATAATTCCTGGCTGCCAAAGACGAGCTTTTTGTTATGTTGAGTTCTTTCTCTGATATGTTATGGTATAGATCTGATGATGCTTTCAAGAGCAGGGGTTCAAGTTAGATTAGAGTCAAGTTTATATTTCAATCACATGGGCTATAGCTTTAAGCTATTGCTCTACATAAAGGAAAGGAAGAAAGTAAGAGAAAATAAAAGAAAACAAAGGGAGAGAGAAAAATTAAACAGTAAATCCCTGCTCGTCCATATTCTTTAATTTCTGTCTCCTTCTCTGGCTTGGAATGAATCTGGACCACTCCTGGCACCTATTCACAACTTAAGTCTGTGGAGCAGTGAGAGGCTATGAGCCAACAGTGCCAGTTGACGTTAGAGCCTTGTGATCTTTAATTATATCTTAAAGATATGCCTGGGGACCAAGGGGTTAAGGGGAAAATATAATTTGAAATATCTACATCTTTATTGATGATAGGTACATTTTGATATCAGCAGTTTGTATTTTTGTTTGGGGTTAGGATGTGAGATAGCACTAATGCTGAAGTAGAGGCCTATACAGGGATATATTTGAAGAGGAAGAGTCTGAGAAATGGATTAAATGCTGTGACAAGAGATGCTTGAAGGGCTGAAGTAAAACAGGTTCCTCCTTCCACATTATTTCTGAGGCTGACGCAAGCTGTGCTTCCAGTTAATGCTCAGTTTAGGGATCAGCTCAGACTAGAAGTCTTGGACAATTGCACAGTTCAGATGAGTTCTTGCAGAAATGGAAAATAAATATTTGAGGATTCATTTTTATTTCAGTTCCAGCAACTTTGTGGGGCTATGGCTCACTTAGCAGTGACCAGGCTGCTGGTCATTCTTGTCTCCTTCTGGTAGGAGTACTGCAAGCTCAGTCTAGCAAAAGAGGATGAACAAGTGGCACTTCCATGAATGCCGAAATTCTTTTCTTAGCCTCTGTCTGACTGGGCTCTTCCTTCTACCCTTTTTCTAACCACCATGCTGTTCCTGACTAAATCAAACATACCTGACAGCCACAGACAGAGAGAAGCCTGGGAGAACAAGGTAATCTTACCATTGAATGTTATTAGTGAATGTTCAGGCCCCCTAGTATTTAACTAGCTTGATACTATAAATTTTTTGAGTTAGGCCTCAGATTTAAATTCAGGCTGGATTTTTCGTCCATAACATTGAGTTCTAGGAAGAAACGCTGTACAGTGTTTAAGGTGAATTGCTCTCTGGGAAAATATTTCCTCAGGTCATTAGGCTGAGTTCTCTTTTTTGCCAACCCTAACTCTCAGTACAGTGATAAACTTTATTATTCACTTGTAGAGCTCCGTATGAGCACACACATACCAGCTAGTCTTTGCAACTGAGGGAAATGGAAACTGTTAGGTTGAATACAGTGAAAATCAGATTAAATGTAATAAGCTGAGATTTATAACAGGACAGTCAAAACATTGTAATGGTCCTCACCAGACTGTAGCTCTTCAAATCTCTAATTGTGCATCAACAAACACAACACTGCTGTCCCAAGTCCTTTTTCTTCCTTCTAAAAAAGTTGTCAATATTATTACATGAGAAACTGTAAAGATTTCAATATAGAGTTCAGAAAATCTAGACACTTTAGTCTAGAAATCCTAATTCTCAAGAACAGACCCTTGAACTGGACAAAAGCCTAGTTTAGTTCAATGTAAATCTGAGTGCGTAATAACTTCTGAGGGCTTAATAATTTCTCAATCACCTCAAATAGTAGATATTGGGAACTTAATTATTGTTTGTGCTATAAAAACATCTGAAAACTGGGTGATTGACTCATTTGGTTTTTATGTTGTTAATATACTTGGACTGTATTGTTCAGTTACATATGTTCTTGATTTTTCCTCTTTTGTATTTTTCCAAATCTGATTTCTTAGGTTCAGTATGTGTTCTTCATAGACTACAGCATCTGGCAAAAAGCTGGCATCTAGCTGCCAGCGGGGGTGAGTGGATCAGGAACTCGGTTTAGGTAAGTCATTCTTGTGCTATGGGTTTGTCAGGGACTTGGAAACAATGGATGTGACTAATTGCTCACTCGAGGACACAGGCTTGCCAATGGCCCTGACAAAGTGCAGAGCATATGGCACACCTGGGTCGCCATCAGTGCTGCTGCTCTCAGCCTCTCCTGCATGCTGAAAACAGGGGTGGGCACCTTCCCATTGCAGTAACCCTAACCCCCCCAAACTCTACTGAAGGCTTAGGGTGTGGTCCCTAATGTGTCTCTGCCACCTGAACACATCAGATCTCCTTGACTGCTTTATATTCTGTTTTCCACATCAAGAAAAAACATAGGTATTTGTCAGTGGCTTTTAGAAGGACCTTGTTTCATTTTAAGTTGTATTTAAGAAAGAGATCCTGAAGAAATTTTTGGTTTGCTTTATAGTCTTTTTTTTTTTGGTTTTTTTTTTAGGTTTTATAGTTGCCATTTTAATGATAAACACAGTAGAAAACTGGTCATCATGCTAAGTGATTTATTGTATAACTTAAACATTCAGAAGACCAGGTGAATGTCAAGATATGGAAATACTTTATGAACCTAGGAATCTACAAGCAAAATAATGGATAGACTAACAATACAAATAGACAGGAATGTGCCTCTGCTTCCTTGGAAATGCATCAAGCTACCCTCCTATAATCTTGATACCAAAAGTGGTGTGTTCCTGTTTGTGTTATATTTCTTTCAGGGCAGTTTTCCAGAAAACTTCCTACTGAATTCCAGATCGAAATAAAAGGAGCAGGGAAAATGAAGCTGATGTATGAGACTTCTGACAAGTTATAACCCCCTCTAAACTAGGCTGAAATACAAAGCTCTGGCAAGAACCATCAGTGCCTCCTTTTTCTCGCCCTCTTTCTATCATCCAGCAAATAGAAAGAGGCTCTGATAGGGAAAATTTGGGAGGCTGATAAGAAAAAGCATTTTTAGGGTCTCTGTTAATTTGGCTATGACATCAGTTTTTCCTTTCACGCACATTGTTGCTCTTCTACTTCAAAATTATCAGTGAGATTCCAGCAGTGGCTGAGCTTCCCCCAGGGGAATCCAAGAGAGAATCCATGAATGAAGTTTATAAACGTTGTTTCTTCATGGAAACAAAGAATGGTAAAATACTAAATTGCATGTCCTTCACAAAACTGTAAGGTATATTTTGTTTTGGGGAAAACAAGGAGGAAGATCTTATTTTAAATTCTCCATTAAGAGTTCTCTATTTTTCTTCTAGGTATGCGGTCTTACACTTATCTATGGAGAACTGCAAAGCGCTTGCTTCCAAAGCTGCTGGTGAACAAAAGTAAGGGTAAGTTTTTAATTGTGAAACTTCAAAGGATTTGTCTATGGACAAGACCATGGATTGCAGATTAAATAGTTGTAAACAGAGTGAGAAACCTGTTGCAGTTGACTATGACCTTGAGAGTGGCAATGACTGTTTTGGGATAGGATATAATTGTTGATATGCTGGGCTGCGAGGCAGGGATCATTTGGTAGCTTCCCAACCTTCTGACCAAGGGCAAGGGGAGGCAGGAGTCTGGATTGTATTTACTAGGTCATGTAGGTAAAACTCGGTGAGTTTTCCATCATGACACTAAATATAAATAGTGGTCATAAAATCTTTAGAGCGTTAGATGGCAAACTAATGAAACAAATTAAAAACTAAAAATTGAAAAGTGAAATATGGGTACATATTGACTTTTTACAAATATAATATCAGTGGAAATACATCCCTGTAATAATCTGCCAAAACTTTTACTGCTAGATTATGATTTACTAAAAAAATTCAAGAAGAGGAAAATAAATCTCTACCTCACATTTAAGGGAGGTGATAAGAACTCTTCTCAGGAAAACAGAATAAGGCATGACAGAGATGCCAAAACTGCTGTTTTCCTTAGGGTTCACAGTCCCTTTTTCAAATTATTATTCTTATTAAAACTCTATATGGTTCTATCCTGATGAGGCTAAACTTACACATTACAGATTTCCTGTCTGAGTATCATGAAGCTCCACATACACACCATACTATGGAATAATAACATTATAATTTTCTACATCTTACTTTATTTTATTTTTTGTGGTTTTGTGGGGTTTTTTTGTCAGTTCATTTTTGTTTTTTCTTTTCTTTTGTTTCATGGGAGAAGGCACTTTTATTGAAATTCATGTTGCACTTGTGCAGAGGGAATCTAAATATTTTCATTTGGATATTCAGTTAACAATAGCCAGTTAAGCTTCTCTCTGAAGATATGCAGGCAAATGACTTGTCAGTCCTTGCATGAGAAACTGCTGAATGTGAGGTAAGATTTTTCTGGAGGTGAAAATTACCAGCATACGAAGCTGAAGCTGAACAAAACAGGGAGCAGTGGGGAAAACACGTCTGGGGTGGGTTGTTTACATGGGAGAAAACAAGGGCAAAGAAAGATGGATTAAGGTGAGCTAAGGAACAAACATGGGAAAATAGGTGGAAGAGGGCATATGAAAGAGGCCATCTGGAAAAATTGCTGGTCAGCAAACTTGTCAGAGCTCAAACACAGCAGTCTGCTCTATATCCTTACTAAACTCTATCCTTAACCATTTTCTGGTTGAGAATCACAGCATAATGGCTGTGCAGAATATTCTGTGTGTGTAAAATGCTGCTAGCAAGCTTCAAGCCAATGATCCTGTGAGTACGAGACCAGCAGCAGGTAAGACCTTAGGTTTCTGCTGGACACTTGGTTTGGGTGTGACCTTAGGTTTGGCTGGACACTCTGTCTGGGTGCAGAGTCTGGACAGTCTTGAGGTCCAGGCCATGGTTCAAGGGAGTTGGTTCAAGATGTGTGTGTGTGTCTGTGTATGAGCAAAGGGGACTGCATGCAGCTCCCAAATGAACTGCCACAGGGGCAGTCTGACAGAGATCCATTCACCCTCTTATCCCTTCTGAGCCTATCATTTCTGCACATCATCCTTGAGCACGGGGTTCTTCAAAGGAGTAGTGCAGAAGGAGGCACTCCTGAAGGTGTCTAACCATACGCAGCACTATCAAGACATGGAAAACTCCGTTTCAATTTCTTTTCCTGATATGAGCAGCCTCAAAATTTTACCTGCTGGAAAAACACCTTAACCACCTCTGCTATACTAAAGTGCCCAATAGCTCTCCTTTCAAAGCTGTTTCTATGGAATACTTAGCTACTCTGGACAGAAAGATTGGTATTTAAGGCAGGGTATTTAAGAAGGGGTGAATCCAGTTTTCCAGCTTATGCTTGAAGGGCTGATGTCTAAAGGATGATGTAATGAAATTATATCCTAAGTTCTTTCAGGAGGGACTAGAATCCAGAATTGTCCCTGCCAGGTTAATTACCAGCTAATTAAAAGGCAAACTTTAAAAATGAGCATAGAGTATCAGATCCAGTTGTTTATTATCTATGTTTTAATTACAAGAATGTACAGATTTAAAATGCGGTTTTTGATATTTCTGATAAATTATGTAGCCATGTCAGTTCATGGCAGTATCACTTACTCTTCCTTCAAAATAAAAAGGAAAAAAAAAGAATTGTCAACATTATGAATAAACTAAAAGGATATTTTATTATTCTTGCTGGGATTGTATCTAACTGTCTCTTAAGGTAGAGCAGCTCAAGAAATTACCATATATGTATGAAGAGTTATTGACACACAATTGTCATCTTTTTGCATCTGATAGAAGATAAATGAGTTTTGTTGGGTGAGCTGCAGTTTTTGAGTATTTTACATACTATAAGTTTTTCTTCCATGTATTGAAAAAAAATGGCTATATAAAATTATTCTTCTTCTATGTCTTTCTATAACTTTGAGGAATTCTAAATAGCTTATACACTGCTATTAGATCATGTCTTATTTTTGTTCTTGTATGCAAAAAGAAAATAGCAAAGACTAGGCAAAATGGTAATCTTTGTCTACTATTCTTATTCTTCCACAGCCTATAGTAGCTGGATGTGAGACGTTTGTCTGAACTGGAATTTTAGCTAACGTTATTGCGAGATGTTGAGGATTCTGTCTAAATGTTTGACATGCACCAATTAATAAAACGTAATACATTTCTAAAACCTTTGTCTTGTTGCTTTTTCCATATGCCAAGAGAGGTTTAAATGGTCTGTCACAGGAAATGTTAGTAAATAAGAGAACCCCCATTGATGCCTGTATGCTGCCTTTCATAGTTAATTTAAATTTGTATTAACATAGACTACTGTGCATAATTTTTTTAAGATACATGGAGTTTGGAACACTGAAAAAAAGTCCATTTTTCTGACTCTTTCTTGATGAGATAGGCTGAAATGTTGACAAGACCAAATCATAACCTGAAATTTCCTACTACATTTAAAGGTATCCTTAGTGAAAATCTCCTGGGTATATAGTTTGCATTATCTTTGTACAGTCAAAGACATTAGAACCTCAAAGATCTTTTCAACCATTCCAAAGCCCATGCAGAGTTACAACCCTAGATATAAATTCCTATGTATAAAATCCCTAGAGCTCTGTGCAGGAAAGTTTTAAAATAGCTTTGCTATATTCTTCTGACTTTTTTTTATGAAAGCTATTTCACTGTCTGCCATATATCACTATCAGAATAGTCCAGCTATGTGGTGTATTTTTTCTGCTGCTTAATTTAACTCAACTATTTCTAATAAGCTGTTTCATATAACCTTAACCAGTTTGATTATTTCTTTTTTGCTAAATCCCTCAGATATATGTAGACATTTATCATGTCTTTTAGTTTGTGCTTGGTCATATTTTCCATGTTAATTTTCTTATTCTGTTTTCATAAAGGATTTCCTCAGGTCTTTTCCTGTTTTTTTATTTCCTTTAAAAGAATTCTCTAGTATTGTGGTGCCTAGAACTAATTAAAATTTTAGACTTGGATCTCATTAATGTTGTTTTGCAGAGGTCCTTTTTGCTCCATATGTCTGACTCAGAAAACTTCCTTGATTCCCTTGATGTATCTGTTTCCTTATCCCCTTCATCACAACTGATTTATAATTCATATTTCCCATGTCAGTCCTGACACATTTTTCAAATGTTTCCTTATATTCAGAATTTACAGTGAATATAATTTCTACACCCTTTTTAGTTTTCTTCCCCACTTCTAATTCTAAATTTTGTGCAGTAGAGATTTTTCCAACCTTGGCAGAATTTATGCTACCTTTTTTAAACCATAATTAATGACCTGTCCATTATCTCTTCTGGAGAATTGACACATATTTTACTTTTATAAGAAGTTTGTTTCAAAAAACTTTTAGCTATTTCAAGAATAACTTCACCCTTTAACAGTATCTAATCTACACATAGCATAGAATCTTGTCTTGTCTTAGCATCTTGTCATAGCACGGATTGGATTGGAAGGGACCTTAAAAATCACCAAATTCCAACCCTCTGCCATGGGCAGGGACATCTTTCACTTGACCAGGTTGCTCAAAGTCCCATCCAGCCTGGCCTTGAACACCCTCAGGCATGGAACATCTACCATTTCCTTGGGCAAACTGTTCCAGTGCCTCACAGCCCTCACCGTTAAGATTTTTTCCTAATATCTAATCTAAACCTACTTTCTCTCAATTTGAATCCACTTCCCCTTGTCCTGACACTTCATGCTCCTGTAAAAAGTTTTTCTCCACCTTTCATAATCTTTCTACTACTTAGTGTGGTGGTATCTATGACTTTAACGTCTTCTGCGAAAATCCAGTTTAAACCTAACAGACTGATGTTCCTATTGGCAGTTTGCTGCCTTATGGAAGGACATTGGTCATCATTCTGTTTTTTTTCTTTTCTATGAATAATTTTTTCTGCTTCATAGTGTCTGTATGCCACTAGATGTAATGCATCGTCCGTGCTGTATTATCAATGAATTTTTAGCCATTTTTTGGGTTAAAAGGGTCCAGTGGATGACCAGCTGGATGATGAAAATTTTGGAGATAACTTTTGCTCCAGAGACATTTTTAACAGACTGCATAGGACCCCAAACCAAGACTTTCTTGTTGTTATCTTTTTAATAAAATGGGACTGGGGGTAAATAGTAAGGTGAAAATGGACACTAGTGTTACTGTTCAGGAGAGTAAATATGACCTAGAAAATCAGAGAAGGACCTCATGATACTGAATGACTGAGCAATAAAATAGAATCAACTGATGAGTAAAAGAAAACCAACAAACAAACAAATCCTAATATCTTTTAGGCAATGAAGGGTTTTGAGATGACCATTGCCACTCAAAACCAAGCTTTTCAGTTTATACTACCATAACATTGCCTTAGCAATCATCAGAAAACCTCACACTGTATATTTGGAGAATAACTAGAGAAGGAAAAGAGCACCAAAGAAAACAGGTTTATAGTTACAAATAAATCTACAGTAAAATAACATCATGGATAGCGCATTGCAGAAGTGATAAATGAAAGCTTTAAGATATGACACAAACCATAATCTAACATCATACACTCCTGAATTAGAATAATTACCAGAGGATGCAACAGTGACTAGTCAAATTGTGGGTGACATGGGGGTGTCTTAAGGTTCAGTGCTTAAAAGAGAAAAGAGATGTAGAATACAAAACTAGCAGATCACATTTCATTAATTTATAGAAGTTACAATAATGATAATTTGTTAATTCCAAGTATATATGGCAAATTCCTCACGGTTGTCATCTTTTCAGAGAATAACTGGATGATCCTCAGTTTCTTTGGTAAATTCAACCTTTATTTCCTCTGAATCAAAGAAAATAATTGCCCATGTTTCATGTGGGAAGCCACAGTTGCTATTAAAGTCTGAAATACATACTTCCCAGGTACCAGTGCCAGGCTTTTGAATCGACATCCCACAAGTAACATCTTTCCTGCTACTTTGTCAGTAAGATGACTTTATGCCTTTCCTTGCCATAAATAAACAATCAGCCTATGACCATCTTTGCTGGCATGAATCCATCCCAATGGAGCAGCTCTTAGGGAGGTGTCACACACAGTTGCACAGACAAAATTGATTTTTGCCTTTCATTTTATTGATTAATATGGAAATGCACTGTGGATATCTCATTGCATTTAAAAGCTTGCCACTATGCAGAGAATTTTGAGATGCCTAATAGCATTTTCTCCCAGCAAGTCTCAATGCAGCAAATAAAAATGGTGGGATTTTTTTCCCCCACTGATAAATGTTTGAATCCCAAATGATTGCATACATCGAGGCTGTCACAAATCAATGCTGTTGGCATGACTAATCTATTTATTGTTTTGACATTCCTCTTGAAAGGAAAGAGCAATTTCTCTATGTTTTCCTGGTTGCACTAACTATAATATTGGGATGAAACAGAATTAATCAATAGGATAGGGGCAACACTATAAGAATCCTACACCCGAGCTCTTTAATTCTTCCAAGTTATCTGTGTCCTGATCTTTTAGAGGATTGGGAGATCAAGAGTAAAAATGTGTGTCCAGTCTAGAGAAGTACTATAAAAAGCACTATAAAAAGTTAATGTTCATCACGAGGCCACTTGTCTGATATACTGTAATTATCATAAATATTAATAATAATACACAACAGTATTTTGCAGAAAATAAAAAGTCTGTTCCTACTAAAAATTTCACAGCAGGAAAAAAAAACTTTTAATAGAGGGTGAAAAATTAAAAAATGGAACATTTTTCCACAGAAGGATTGCTGTCTGGCTGTACATTGCTGAGGCTTCCAGGCCAGTAGCCAGGGAACCATTGTATTAATTGTCCCTCTAAAATTTTTGATTATCTGAAACAAATATTTCCCAAAACAAAAAATCAACAACAAAAAATTCATCCAACAGCTCCAGTTTCATCCAATGGGGATTTATGAATATGAATTAACTCCATTTCCCCATAAGACTGCTGTATGCCATAAAAATGGACTACAAAATCTAGGGAGGTATCGGGATGTTTTGGGATGGACTTTCTACAACTTTGAGTTTTAACCTGTTCTTTCCATTCTAAGCACTCAGTATAACAGTCCTCCCTGGCTCCCTGAACGCCAAATGTGAAGATTTAGTCAGCACTGGAGACCTCTGGAGAGATATTCCATCCTCCCACTTTATTTAGGGGTTAAGCTGTGAATTTTTCATAATGCATCCCCTCTTGGGGAGCTGCCTGGCTAAAGCAGCAGCTTTGTGCATTCAAGCTTCTGCACTGCTCTGCCCCACCCTCCCCTTCCAACTGAGCTGCTCCTCTGCCACTGGCCTGTGGTGGAGACCAGCCTTCACAAAATTCCCAATCTTTGTGTGTATCCACTGAATCCAGCTCCTCTTCTTACTAGGATAACAAATGTTGATGAAATTCTGCTATCACTAACCCAGCTCTAGCCCTGGGATATGAACACTGATTTAATGGCATTTCTTCTTGTTCTTTCCATACATAAGCAACAACAGGATGCAGATCCAGTAGCACATTAAGGAAAAAATGTTGGGCTCTGTCCTATGCTGTTGTACCCACTGTTTATTGCTGTACAGAAATAACACTGACTTCAGATTTTCTGAATGTGATAGTGTATACCACAATACATAAATGCTCAATGCTACACATTTTAAAGAAGACGTTAAGTTTGTTATTAATACTTGTATCTGCTGAGAATAGGACATGACCAAAGGCCTAATAAAGTCACAAAGCACCTTTTCAACAATTTTTTTTGAAGAAGACTCTTCATTCCATTCTCAGATTTTTATGAAAATATTCAGGTTTTTTCCAGTTGCCTGAGTGTATGGAAGGAAATAATTATTATTCCCATTTCTGCACTGTTATCTGTGGGCATTACAGTAGAGAAATGAGCATGTTTTGGCACAACAGGACTAGGCGGTAATGAAGTTGATGATTTTGTTCCTATTAAACACAATAAGCCATGCCAGTTTTGGCTCTGTTCAAAATATGGGTGAAAAAAAAAATCAATGTTTGTAGGTTTGTCAAATGGAATAGGATGGTATCTATGGAGCAAATTGTTTTCCATGGTTTCAGAAGAGCAAAAAATGTTAGAAGACAGAAAAAAGAACAGCAAACACTCTTCTAAAAGTTGATACAGAAATGACTGCTTTCTTAAAATCCTGTTTACATGTATCATATTTTTCAAGAAAATATTAGGAAAAAGGGCATCATCTGACAGTGATATATGCTGCACTGTACACTGGATTCTATCTGCTCTCTGGGGAAATCTTTTCACAGACACTTAACATTGCTGATATTCAGTAACTAAAATAGGCCTTCAAAGTCAAGTGTGCTCTGCTTCAGTTAAAGGAAAATTTAAGATGTATTTTTTGTCCTCACTATTTCCCACATGCTTTATACAGAAAGAGCTAACAATATAAATAATGATGATTAACTTGGTAGTATCATATTCCTCTACCAACCAGGAAGGAAAACCAAAAGGCTTTTATAATACTTACATCAGCCTAGCAACATTTTTCACCTAAAGCAGGCAGATACCATTCATATATCCCACCCTCAGGTGGGGTCTCTGCACTTGTGAGACCCAGCTTGGAGCACTGCATCCAAATCTGGGGCTCCCAACCTAAGGAAGGCCTGGGCCTGTTGGGGTGGGTCCAGATGAGAGCTGTGAAGTTGATGTTCATCTTGGAGAGGAGAAGGCTGCAGTCAGACCTTAGAGCAGCCTTCCAGTACCTGAAGGGGCCTGCAAGAAACTGGAGAGGGAATTTTCACATGGGGATGTCATGATTGGGCAAGGGGTCATGGCTTTGAACTGAACAAGAGCTGGTTTAGAATAGATATTGGGATGGAATTTTTCCTATTAGGAAACAAGAGTGGTGAGGTGCTGGAACATGTTGCCCAGAGAAGCTGTGGATGTTCCATTCCTGGATGGGGCAGGATGGATGGGGCCCTGAGCACCCTGGTTACATGGGAGGTGGAACTAAGTGATCTTTAAGGTCCCTTCCAAAACAAACCATTCTATTATTCTATTATATTTTCTTTTGGAAAAACAAGTTAGACAACTTCCCATTTCAAAAGTGAGTTGCACAAATTGAACTAGAACAAACCTGTCCTTTCGTGATATTTACTCAAACCATGGAACAGAAATATTTACTTTGATTATTTCGAACATTTCTCTCTCTCTCTATGGAAACATAATAGCCAATAAATTCAACTTACCCCTTGCCCTAACTTTATTGCTTAACTTTTTTTATTTGTTTATTTTTTCCACAAATATTTGTGTGTTTAATGTTAGTTTACACAAATATCTGTAGAGGAGTTCCCCTTAATGAATGAATTTTTGTGTCTGTGATTCAGATGAGTTTGTTCAGCCTTGACACATGTCCAAGACCACAGTTTCTTGATGGAAATGAGACAGAAAAATTTTACTAAAAACATCAGTAGCTTAGATGTAAAAAAGACAATATATGAAAAGACAGTCCTTACTTTTTTGTTTGATAAGACTGAATCTCACTAATTTAAAATGGAAAAGGGTCTGGCAAAGAAAGAATATGAACAATTTCCATACCTCTATTACACCTCTTACTACAAAGCTTTTCCTTCTTTTATTCCTATGGGAAGTCTAGAATATCTAATCGAGGAATGGAAATACATTTGCTGTGAACCAAAAAAAAAAAAAAGAAAAAAAGCCATGCCAGATGTCAATAGCTCATATTTGTGGTTTCCTTTTAGTGTAAATGGTTCAGTAGAACTGAAAATTCTCTTCTGCTTATAAAAGCTGTTTGAAATGTAGTGAATAAAGATTGCAGTCACAACGTGATTGCAATACTTCTGGATAGCTGTCAAAGGAACAGCGAGGAATGCAGGAGTGCTCTTGTGTCTTCTCAGGTACTTTCTCCTATCCTGGATGCATGAAACAGTCTGGAGGTCTACACTGTGTAGTGAAAAAGAGGACTTGGATATGCATGGAGGAGGATAACTTCCAAGACAGTTCAAAACTGGGAAAGCAGTGTCAGAAGACAGGCCAACTGTGCTGCTCAGCTCAGGATGCAGGCATAAAATTCATTTAAGTCAACTGAAAAAAGAACTTATTCTCCTCTATACCATGGAGGACAAAACTTTATCCTGCTCCGTGCCAGCACTGATGTCCATGGAATAGAGAGACAGATTCAGGGAGGGACAGAGGTGGTTGGAAACAATCTTGGGTTCATTTTCAGCATGATGTGATCTGCTGCAGAGCAGACAAAAAGATGATGGGAATGGAAAGAAGCTTGCCTTACAAAAGGCAGCTTCATTAGACGGGCTTTTACTGTGGTCAGAGTGGTGCTGCCATCTCTGTCAGGCTCCCACCAGCCCAGGTGTTCAGGAAGAGGTGCCTGGACCATGGGTGCACCCAGCAGCACGCTGGGTGGGTTGGAAGGCTCTGACCATGTGAGTGCTGCTGACTTCCTCTGTAGCTCCAAGCACAGCTCTGGAAAAGGATGTGCATGCTGTGAGGAGGAACATTTCCAGAAGGATGTAGCGGGAACAGCGTGCTGGAGAGAGGCTGCTGTGCTGAAGCTCCAGTACAGAGGATTGCCGTGGTGCTGGGAATTGCAGCCAAAGCCAGAACTGTTAGGGCAATGTGAACCAGCTGCAAAACAGGAGCCACAGCAAAGGCTTGACAGAATGGCAGTAGGACACCATGAAAACAGTTTCAAGAAAAAGTTCTAGCCTGTTTCTCCTCAGCTGGGCCCTTCTGCTCATCTGCTATTAGACTTCTGTTTTTCTACAGTAACCACTGTGTGCTTTGAAAATGCTTAGGAAGTTTTGAATGCCTCCACAGAACAATTTAAAAAGAAAATATCAGTAAAATGACATCTTGTTATGTTAAGAGAAATATATGCCTTTCAGTGAACGCCAGATGTAAAAATTATTTGTTTTTAAAACAAAAATGTGCCTATAAATCTTTCTTGGTTTAAACAGTCAATGATTTTTAGTTCTTTTTATTCTCTGAAGAAGCAGGAAAATATACCAATAAATGCTAATTGGCAAGGGCATAATGAGTTATTTACTAACTTATGTTCTTTTCAGCTCCCTAACTTCATTTGCTTGAGAAAATGGTGAGCAGGTTGTGATGGTAGATTGATGGTTTCTTCTAGATGACTAAAAAAAATATTCTGTGCCATAGGGGATGTCTGGAGGAATCTCTGTCCTGTCCACACTAAAGAACAAAACAATTATTTATTCATGGAGACACAGGCCATTAAAGACATATTTATTCCGAACTTTTTTTTTGTTGTTGTTTTTCAGTTAGAGATGGATTTTTTTTATCTTCATTGTCACTAATGATACATCTAAGGGTTTCTGATATGTGATTGTTTTGTAGGGCTTCATGCTGTTTGAAAGAATCTAATTTCTTAGATAAATACTGCCATTATGCAGTTATTTATCCCTTTGCCATTAGGGCATACTCCTTGATTAGTAGTTTCATGATTTGCTTACCAAAGAGGTTGCACTGTGTTGTGCATGTTCTTGAGAATCAGATAAAATACCCTTGTTCACATTCAGCTTCCTTGTTCCACACTCAGCTCTCCAGTTTATACAAATCACTTCCTCACACTGTCCCTGAACTCTTAGATAAGCAATTAATAAAAAAACCAGAAAAACATAGGTCTTTGTGTGCTTTGCATTTCTTTCCTTTCTCTCAAAAGTACACAGTGTCAATCTCCAATTCCATCTTACCCAAAGCACTGCTTGATGGCATGGGAAATAAGATAATGATAGCCCAGTCTGAAGTGTACAGCACCTTGTCTCTTCCTACTGGTTTCCTGTAGCAAGCAGTGCACACATAGTTTAGGGAAAAGTGTCTGATGGCAATTGCATTTTTATCTCTTGGGTCACACACTGAAAAAAACTCCTAGATATTACTGAAAGGTTTACAGTGCATTCAATTTTGTTTCAAAATTAACGGCAATTTCCTTCACATCCCATTTCCCACCAGATATTATGTGCAAATTGGATGAGGTCATCAGAAAGACATTTTGCTTAACAAGAGTTTATCTGAGGCAAGAGAATAAATAGACACTTCTTTTTTTCCAGATGGGAAAGAGGCATAAGAGTCCACATATCCAAGGCTACTGGAATACTGGATGAAAGTGTTTGTTTTCATAGCAAAAGACAGGTGTCTTTCAGTCCTTAAGCTTTCTATAAAATGCCTCTCTACAGGGCACCACAAAGCATGTGGATAGCAAATCTTTGTCTGTTTCACATAAACCAAGAGAAAAGTTCATCCAAGAGAGGGAGGGAGGGCCACCCAGAGAACCACGTATCACCTTCATTCCCCAGAAAAGAGTTATTCCACTCTTGCTAGTAATGTCAGCAAAGGAGCCAGGGATCTACTGGAAAATGCAGCAGACTGCAGAGAACTGCAGAGGACACGGATTAGGGCTGCGTTATGGGGATAAATGTCTTGCAGCTGTCAAGCAAAGCAACTCTCTAGCCACAGCTGATGAATCCTGCAGCACAGAGCTGCAGAACAGAGGGCTTTCCCCAAGTAATGATCCATCTGTCTTCTAACAGTTTTAAAAACTTAACACCTTTGTTTTAATGATTTTCTTATTTCATGTTTCGTGCTGTCCGTAATGCACTATTAATGGCACACGTCATGAGATCCTGCCTTCAGCTGTCATCATTTGCTTTAAAGAAAAAGATCAAAGAATTATAATTGCAAAGTCTTCTTTGATTCATCTGTTACTTAAAATGCATAGTGAAGGGTGATAAAATAATTTCTTCTTTATATTGACTTTGGTGAGACCTATTTTCATCATTTAGATTACTGAGGATTTGACTGTTTACAGTATTTCTATAAAGAAGATTGGAGTTTTACCCACTTGGATGCAGATATGCCTGTATTGTGTAGGGCTGTGCTTTGTATGTGTACAACTGTTTACATACTCTTGTGCACACACATGTACATCTGCCAACATGTGTATACAAATTTTAGAATTGAAAGTGCAGGTGAATAAACCCTTCAGACACACTGATGAATATCTGGCTGCAAAACACAGTAGCTGTTTGCTAGTTGCTAGAACCAAGCTACAGCAAATAAACTCAAAAGCTATAGCACATTTTATGAATTTTCACAGAAACTTCCAGCTCTGTAAAAATACAGGTTCAAAAAGCCACTTAGTGACTTTTTGTTGCTGTTCACAGTTTGGCTTGGATTTATTTAATGGAGGAAATATTATTCCATTCTTTTTTAAATTTATAAGAGATGAAGGACAGGATGAGAAAGATTTATTCACCTTAAATGTTATTGAAATATTTTGTGTGTTTGCAGGGTCTGATTATTTATGCTGCTTAAAACTGACCAGCACATGAGTCCAGCAAAGAAACTGAGCAGAGAGATGGGTTTTCATCCCTGGATAATTCAAGAATTTTGCAAATGCGCTTTTGGCTTGTACATTATTATGATTTACAGCTACTACCCACAGAAAAGGGAAAACACTACAGAAAATAACAAGATGAATTATTTAATGGTTTCAGCTTCATAATTTGCAAAATGGAGCAATTATCTGCTCTAGTTCCGCACATTACAGGATGGGGCAGTGGGAAATCTCTCCAGCTGGATGGCAGAATATTCCCTTTCTCATAATGGAGAAGCCATATCTTGTCAACCCCCTGCCTAGAGCTGGGAGATCATGAGTTGCCTGGTCCCAAGAACCAGCAAAAGCTGCACTGGCATTAAAATCTCCACGTAGGTAGTCTTGCAGGCCAGGGCTGAGCCAAATAATCCACGTGAGATTAATGTGCATCCTAGCAAACGTGCATATATCTGCATATTTTTGTGTATTAATTAACCTAGTCCTGCACACATAAAGCAGAGTCCCACAGAATGAAGCACATCAACATCCAAATTGTTAAAGCTGTAAAATAGAGATGAAATCATATGACAGGGACCTCAAGAATGGTCCGGTTTAACCTTTCTCAGCAGTAGCACAATCTAAACCTGATGGCCCAGCATCTTGACCCCGCGAATCTTAAAAGTGTCCAGTATTGGGAAATCCACCACTTCCCTAGCGAGATTATTGCTATGGCTGATTGTTCTCCTTGTGAAAAACTCTCCTCTTGTGTTCACTCAGAATTTCCCCAAAATAAATTTGTACCCATTATTCCTTGTCCTTTCCACACACCTTTTTGTAAAAAGGGAGTCAATCTTCTTTGTAACCATCCTGTAAATATTGGAACATGGTGACAAGGTCTCCTCTAAGCCTTCTTTTCTCAAGGCTGAGCAGTTCTCTAAGGCTTTTCTCATATGGCAGGCTTCCTATATGTGACACATCGGGTTAATTTTTTTTTTTTTGACAAACTGGTTTGCCATAAGGGCTATTTTTGCCAACCACTTTGTTATTCAGTCCAGTTGGGAACAACACTCCTGCCCAATGTATAGCTCTCAAGAGACCCTGTCCAAGTGTGTGTAAAAATAAAGCCTTTATGAAGTCATTATGGATGTTAATTAATAGCCATACTGGCAGGAAAAGGAGAAGCCTTCACCTAACTTCTCCTGCTCACAGAGGTTTATGGAATGTAGAGTTCTGCATTTGTCCCCCTTCAGTGCATCTTCAAGGTAAAAAACCCAGTGCAGTGTAAGGGGTGGGCTGAGCAATGGCAGCCTTTAGGGCTGAGCTCTGGTGTGTGTCACTGCATGCAGAACCCTGGGCAGACGGGTGTGCATTTGTCTTGCCCCAAGGCTGCAGAGGGGATGCAGAGGTTGTTTTATGTGATAGAATATTAGAACCCTAACTATACACTACAGCCTTGATTCAAAACTAGGTACAGGTCTGGTATATTGGAATAATTCCAGGAATTACTCCATTATTTTTTAGAAATGTTGGGAAAAAAATGCAATGCATCAATTCTGCCCACGAAAAACAATTTAGGGCCATGAGAGGGCTCATAGAGAACAGCTTCAAGCACTGATGGATTGCTTGTGCATTATCCCTGCTGATTACTGAACACTGCATCTGGATAAGTACTTTCACTTTGATTGAAGATACAAGGTGCAGACTTTGATCAAAATGAATGAAATGCTTACTCTGCAACACTTTCCCAACTGCAGGCAGAAGACAAGGCATGCAGGAGCTGGAATTGTGATCCATGTACAATGGGAAACAAGAGTTGAACTTGATAATGATATTTTCCAACCTAAATGATTTTGTGATTCTGTGAAGTCAAAAGTAAAACTGTGTAACCAACACAAATGTCAAACAGGTTCATTGGTAATAGGAGATTTATTCTATTTGCACTTTAAAGTCGCTAGTATTATATAAATATCAATTTTCTTCCAAGGCTGTGTTGGTGTAGGCACAGAGTAAGTAGGGTTCCTTAGCCATGAAATGAGAATTAGAGTCTTAGGGCAGTACAAGCTGCTGCTGGATGTTTCTCTTTGATATATCACCTAGGAGCCAAGCTCCAGAGGGGCATGCAAAAGGCAGGAGCCCTGGGCATTGGCTACCTCTGCTGACACCCACTGATTGGAAAAGGAAGTGGCTCCCTGCTGGCAGTGGGAAATGTTGTGCATAAAGCTGGACATCTCTTTGTGGCCTCCTCTCCCTCACTGCTCTTCCCATGTGCATGAGGGCCCCGAGCAGTAACTGTGACTCTCCTGAGCACCAGCTGCAGGAGACCCCAGCCCTTATCCAGCAAGTGCTCAGGAATTTCTTAGCGTTCCTCATGCTCCTCATGCATGGCTGAGCCCCAGAAGCTCAAGCCCAGCTTCCTACATGACTGCAGTGAGCCTTCATTGTGTGAGGCTGTAACTCAGTGTCCCCAGGGCCATCACCCACCACCCAGCATGGACAGGCTGTGGGCAGCCTCTGCAAGTGCCATTCCAGGATGGTGACATGCAGTGCCTCCCTGCATATCCCTGCTGAGTCCAAACCTCTTACACCTCTTCCCATCTCATCTCTGCCTTTCTCTTCTGCTTTGATTTATGCTGCTCAAACTTATGCACTGAACTGAAGTATGTGGGTTTAAAACTGGACTAAATCAGCTTGTGTATTAAAAAGGCACTGACACCAATGACTGTGTGGGGTTATTTTCCTTTTATTTTAGTGGTCATCATTTTGCAACTATGCTTGGCTATCCAGATAAACCAAGTGCTATGCCTACTGAAGCTAAGTTAGCTAGATAGAAGTGCAGCAAGACTGCTGTGAGAATGGGCTGCTCAGCAAGGCAGTGGCAAGCAGTAATTCAGCTGCCTTCTTGATTTTCCTCTGTTAAATGATCTCTTTAGGCTAATCTATTAAGCAAATTGTCAAGTGAAACCCGAATTTGAAAACAACTTGTCCTCTTCTCCTTTCATCAGGTTAGTTCCTTCTTAAAAAAACTTTTTGCCTTTTTTTTTTTTTTTTGCAGAAACAGCTGTTTCTGTGGAAGAGCTGCAGACAATGGGTTCCCAATAACTTCAGCTTTAACTCCCTTCCTTTTTCTCTGCTTCTGTGATCTCTTACTTAAACATGGGCTAGGTTGAGAATAAAGAAAAAAAATGCTGCAAACTAATTTTTTATGTACCACCTTGCTTTTCTGCTACAGATTAATCTGCTTCCCGAAGCTCTTTGAAAGAGACAAAGCCTCTGCTTTTTTTGTTGTTGTCCCCATCATGAGAACAAATATCACATGTGATTACCTTATAAGAGTAAAATTGGCCTTTCTTTGATATGTTATTAGAATGATTGGTTTTGAAGGAGGATATAAGAAGCAGAGGCTTTGACTAGAAAAAATGGAAGGGTTGCAAGGGAATATAGTACGAGGAGCCTTCTTTTCAAAATGGGTGCAAATTGTAGGAGACCATTTCTAAAAAAATACAAACTCACTCAGGAGTCCTTTGAAAAGTCTTAAATTTGCTCCACACTGAAATATAGAGGAGAGAGCTAGTAAGGGCTGCAGGGGCTAAATCCAAGGTACCCAGGAACAAAGCTCTAGAATGTGCAGCAGCAAACTTCGTTATTAATTTCAGTTGTTATTCATTTCAGTTGTAAAATGGGCATGGAAGTTGTTCCATTGCTGACTGGAGGCAATTTTGTTTGATCATACTTACTACATGCAATTTTGATACTCCTTTTCTTAGGCAATGAAATAAAGATATATGAAAAATACTACAAAAACCCATAAGATTATATTCTAGGAAAGAAAAAAAGTAAGAAGCCAAACCTCTTTAGCTCTTTTTAGTATTTGAATATTAAACTGCAACTCTTTTAGTTTTGAATACATACATGAAATGCCATCCCAAGTTAGGTTTCCAGTTTGTACAGAAAATTTTGCTGTCCAGTGAAACAGTTCAAATTCAGTGGGTACATCTATTCTGACACTTTGGTGCAGCTCAAGATGACTCCATTTAAGAACCTTCCTGTCCTCAGTTTGGTTCACTTTGCAGGGTGGGCTCAGGACACACAAACTGGATCCCTTTGAGAGGCGGCAGTAGGGGGAAGATGGACTTCAGGATCACATTCCCTGCATTCCCAGCACCACTGGACACTGGTGCTCAGGACCAGGGCACAACTTTGAAATGTATATGCTCTGAATGTGAATGTCAGGCCCTCTGCACCAGCTGGTTTGCTTTGCAAAGCTCCATCTCCTGGTCCACACTTCTGGCTGATACAGAATGAACATTCTGTGCCCAGAATTTGATCTTCAGCCAAAGGTGAGGTGTGTCAGCAGAGGCCTCTGGAAGGAGATCTCTGCCTGCCTAAACCCAGATACCATAACCAGTTTGGCAAGAACTCTCCTGGGATGTTCTCAGAATCACATTTTTCACTATCTAGATCAGGAATATAGTTGTTTGTGCCTGGAGCTAAATCAATACCTGAAGTTTGGGTGCAAGTTGCAGTGGAGTTCAGCTTCCTTACTGAGTGGTGGAAGCTTTGCTTTTGAACTCCCTTTAATCAATTAATTATTTTGAGCAGACATGATAATTAAAAAAAAGAGAATATGTTGATTTGCCTACTAACTTTTCTTTTGGGCACAACAGATCAATATCACTAGTGAGATTCTTCTCCTTTCAAAAGAAAAACTCATGAAGTGGAACTCCCTTTGGCACGTATTGATGGTCATAAAATAAAAACCTTTTCAGAGGGTTTCATACATCTTACTTTTAATTCATACTTATGTTTTATCAAAAAAGTTTTACACATACTGCATCTTAAAATTTATCCTCAGATACTCTTCTGTTTCTGTGGTGTCCTACTTCCCTCTCTCTCCCTCTCCCTCTCCTTCTCTCTCTCCCTCTCTCTCTGTCTCTCCCTCTCTTATGTACATATAAATATTTTATGGAAAACAGATGGTCTGGTAAAGTTGCTATCCACTTAAAAAGGCAGAAGATGAAACAGAATGGATCATATTATTCCCTAACTTATGCTCATAAAATAATTCTATTAACATCAAAGAAGGCACTCAAAGCTGTAGGATTTACCTCCACGCACTGAAGTGAGCTACCTACACAAAGCCTAAATCATAATTATTGTTCTAGGATGACAACTGTAGTTAACCAGGGAAACCTTGCAATAAGAAAACAATGTGCAGCCAAATGGTGTTTATACATGATCTAAGAAAATAAATATTGGCTGAAATGGACACTCTCTCTTCCTCAGCCTGTTCATCAAGAGATGGTGACCTTTTATTCTGCATATTTAAAGGTCTTTCAAGTTGGTGAATCTTAGGAGTGCAGATCTGTTGATCTTCTGTCAAAGAATGATGGAGGCTTGGAAGGCAACATTTAAACTCCTGGCATTTAGATTAAAAAAATGATTAATTGTAATAAATGATCAAAGACCTGTTTCTTTTCTTCATAAACAGTAAGTGTATCTCTTTGTTGGTTCTAATCTGAGGAGCTACTCTGATGGTACTTTAGTCTCTATTTTCTCTGTACGATACCAGCTGGACATTGCCTTAAAAACCTGGAGAATCTGAACAATTCCCTGTAAGAGAGTGAACATCAGTGCCCTCTGATCACAGGGCAAGCAACAAGAAATCATGACTATAATAAATTAAGTCAGTATTTATTTCATGGTCAACTCAAATGTTACTCAAATTTGAATTTTCCATCAGCTGCCTATGTAGAAGTTCATCAACAACATGCACTGATTAAGGGAAAGTATGATTATTATTTTCCACAAATAGCTTCTCAGCAAGCCCTTATTTCAGCAAAGAGACAAATGCAAACAACCTTTTCAAAGAACTGCTTTGAGCATAGTATTAGGAGCTGAATAAACTCATTTTTATCCTTTTAAACTTTTGGATGGAATAGTTTCTGAACTCTTGGGGGCTTTTCATGCTGACACTGTTTTTCTCCTTTCATGGGAAAAAATGAATGGGATTCTACTAGTGTAACTTCTCCTAAAATGAGGGAAGTAATTTTATTTGTTTGTTTTCTGAGCTATTTATTGAGCTGGCAAAGTGTATACTGCCAAAACCCTTTGTTCAATATGTATCAAGACTCAGTTCAGATTTTGAAAATACAGATGAGGCCTATTTCAGAATTTGATTCAGATGTGCTCTTAACAATTTATAACAGTACTGGCCATACCCTGTCAAACAGCTGAGACCACATTTTAATCTGGTTGCAAGTTTTCTTTTGGAGTCTTCAGCAGATGTAGTTTTTCAATTTAAAAATTTAATCTTTAAAATAGGTGATTATATGCTATTATTTTCATTTTTTTAATTTTGTAATTAAAGTCTTTCTGATGAAAAAGTAACCTGCAAGCACTTTAAATTTCTTTTAAGAGAAAAAAAGTAGTGTTTGCAATGTTTGAATCTGTTTCAAACTGTTTGTTTGAATACATTGCACGAGTGGTCCTCAGACTCTTATAAGCTGGAAGTGTATAAAATTTTTAAAAACAGGGCTATTTTTCTGCAAAATATAGATTTTTATGTCATTAAAAAATGCTTTACAAGCTCTCTGAGGTTACCACTGCTGGAAGAAGTCCTGTTGTTAATCTTAATGCCAATGACAACATATTTAGAGACTCACAGTGCTGACTTCTAGGAGGGAGATTGTAAATGCAGATTTATATTGGATGATGTGATGGGAATTGGTGACATGTTTTTGTGCATGTACAACACCTAGGTTGGAAACATTTTATTTTAGTTGGAATGCAACCAAAAAAAAAAGGGGAGAAATTTTGCTGGTTCTTGTTATAATTTAAATTGAGGTCTAAACTAAACATTTTCTTATGAAAGAGGTTTTTGAAGGATGAATGGAGTAGTCAGTCCTCTATAAAAAAGAGACTAATTTGAAAAAAAGCTGGTCTATCCATCCAAAGGAATCTGCCTGCACTAGAGATATTTTTCTGTCTCTAAAATGATGCTGTTTGAAGTTCTTCTGCACAAACTTATTTGAACTGCTTGGCTCTAGTTCCTCTCTGTGTACTCACTCCTAAGCAAAAATAGAAATTTTTATATGCATGTAATCACATTTTACTACTGAAATATTTGCATGTGAATGGTTTTGACTCTTTCACTTTGAAATACACTTTTAAAAGTTCTTTTTTAATGAAAAGAAGCTTGCAAGGACTTCTTGTTAGAACCAGCACTTTGTGAAAAGGATGGGCCAACTTTACTTGAAAAAATAATGGTGAATTTACAATAGTAAATAGGAGCATTTCCTTTGGCATAAATGATCGCTTATAAAGTGTCAAAGTGACAAGAAGCACAATGGGATAACACCAAGAGCACAGGAGAAGAGACAAGTTTTCAACTAATATCAGAAACATGGTAAAAGAAGGTGCACAAAGGGCTGTTCTGAATGGCTGAAGAGGAAAAGTAGAAAATTCTTGCAACAGTTCCAGGCAGGCTACGTGAAAAGAGATCATTAACATTGGTTATGGATCTAATGAGTAGTTAGGATAGCTTGGATGGGATTTCCTAAGGTGTGAAAACAAGGAAAACAATTCTAAGGAGAGATTTGGTGGGAGTCACTTCTGACTGTGACAAGTGGTGAAGCAAGAACAGAAAAACATTTCAGGGTGAGTGCTCTAACCTCTATACATTTGTACCACAAACAAAGCAGCTGCAACTGCAGATACACCTCCAGAATTAAATCTGCCTCTGCTGAAACAAATAGCTAAACTTCTGTTGTTTTCAAGAAAGCTGGTGTTTCATTTCTGGATAACATACGTGTGCAATAAAAGTGAAGAGATGGTTATCCATAGATCCCAATTAACCACACAGGACTATTTTTATTTATTTTGTGATTCTATGTTGTATGCCAGACAATCCAAGATAACTCGTAAAATATATTAGAAAAAACCCCCAAAAGTAAATGAGAATGTTCTTTATCCTGCATAGCCTGCTTGTTTTATGAGATTAAAAATTACTACCTAAAATAATATAATATTTTGTTTATCTTGCAGTTTAATTATCAAAAGCTATTTAAAAATCCTTCCACTACAAATGTTAAGTAACATAACAGTATGCATTTTATAAGAGCAAGATAAGCAAAACCAAAAGATAAATGATGACACTGAGTACAGCTTTTTAATTACCAAATGTCTTTTAAGCTGTCCTTTGTTTCTTTTAATGGGAAGTTCATAACAAAAACAAATCAAAAACTAAGATTAAAAAATTCATTGCATATAATACATTTTAAATGTATTGCTCCCATAACTTCCTTCCACATTATTTTTTTCTATGATTTGAAAAATCCAACAACATCTCAGGTTGAAGGACAAACTCTATAGACTCATATATATTAAAATAACAATAACACATTCATTCATTAGGTTTTAAGCACACATCTAGATGTGTGCTTAAAAGCTTTTTCAAATATTTTTTTAATGGTAAAACTGAAGCAGAGTATTTGTACATTAGAACTAGAAAAATTGTCAAGGTTTTTTTTTTTTTTTTAAATCTTGTTTCCCTGTCTCTTAAATTGTCAACTAAATCATACACATTTTAAAAGTCTTAGACTCCTACTATTGAAGCTACCTTCTTCATATTTGACTGGAAGGTAGCTGTTACAGTCAGAGGACACTCATGCTAATTATAGGAGAAGAGAAGAAAACAAATTTGATTTTAATAGCATCTAGGTATTGAAAGTTAAATGTCCAATAAATGTCATCAATAGCCTGGCCAAACAAAACTTTTACATAAGGTAAAGGTATGTTTTCTTTGAGGAAATAATTCACATTTCAATGTCAGCATGCTTGGCCAGCTGGGATACCTCCTCTTTTATATTTTCTTTGCAGATGTCATGTTAAAAGGCAGATGAAATATGGTCATCCTAAAAAATGCAGACTCAGGTATATTCTTTGTTGTTACAGAGCTTGCTTTCCTACAGGAACACTTGAGACAACTTGGTTCCACAAACTCCTCATCAAATCTTCCTTTTATCAAAGCAAATGCTTTAACTGTTTTATAAAGCTGGTTTTTTTTGACTGTGGCAAGGTTTTAAAGACAATACAGGAAATTTAGCTGAGGAATGGACAGAGAAGTACTAATCTTTCTTCCACTGGCTGTAAATCTGATCTGTATTTTACAGCATTTTACTTCTGTACCAAAAAGACCCAACAAACCCACATTTGAAAAATATTGTCTATATTAGAAACCCAAGTGTTTTAGATATACAGTAGAATTATAAACTAAAATAACAAAGGAAAAAATCTGCAAAATGAACATACAAATTTTATAATGTGAAATTTAGTGTCTTTCCAAACTCCTCAGCCTAAATCTTGTCTGCTGTGCTTAAATTTATACTGACAAAAATGATGTGATCCTTACATGGGCATAAAGACATTGCCAAATAAACAAAACAAAACATAACAAACGACCCCTCAGACAAACAATCCTGTTTAACTTGCATAATAATATGGAAAAATAGCAGGTCTTCCATTCCTGGTGCCCATGAAAATGAAGGTCATGTATGCTTGTGCCTCCTGGCTCCTTTTCAGAGACATACCATTCAAAACTCCACAAGCTTCTAATTTTTATGACTGAAAAATAAGCCTGTCATGAAATCAAAATGTTTCCAGGTTTTGTATCTTGCTTCTATAATTTTGGGATTGCATCCCATGTCTGCATACCAGGATAAACCTCAGGCTTGCATTCATCCCCCTTCCATTCCCTTGTTTACATGGCAAGGAAATCAAAAATGTGGCCAAATGAGGGTAATGGTCCATTGCCACAGGTCTCCAGTCTGGATGACAAAAGGTCTCAAGGCATCTGTTTGCAATAGCATGGTCTGGATTTGTTGAAGGGCTGACCCACGAGGTGAAGCTGCTGTGCAGCTGCCCAGTGTGTCTGCGTGCCACTGAAACCACTGAGAAAGTCCTTAGAGAGAACAAGGGAGGACATTTATTGTCCAAGAGGTATTTCAGCCAAATACTTAGAAAACAAGGACTTTGGGTTTTAATCTATTTCAACAGTTGCTAATGGAACTATGATGTTGTGATACTAATGTGGATGTCCATTTCATGGCACAAAGTGCCGGAAAGAAACAAGAACTAGAAATATATGAAGTTCTGCACTGCTTAATAGCTTTGGAAATTGTCCAGTATAACAACAGGGGATGCTGACAAAGTTGGGATTTTGCTTCACTTTTCGTCACTTAGAAGAGCTCTCAGTTTTCAGACTAATTTGAGAACAACATATAAAATAATTTAAAAGCTCTTCTCAGTGCACTGCACTCCTGACCCACTGCAGACTTCACTCTTCACTTCTACCCCTGTTGTGCAGCAGTTTTATGCTCCACACCAACATTCACCAGAGCACAGGTTGACAACACTGTCATGTCTGCATGGGAAAATGGGATTTTGACCTCAGGTTTCTAGAGATGAAGAGTTAAAGCACATTCCTCAGCTCCATTTGTGACTTCCTACACTGGCTTTCTGACATAACTTAGAAAACCTAGGTAACACTAAGTGAAGCCTTAATGCTGAATTCCAGCTGGAGTAAATCAATCCGTAATTAATATTTTATAGGTTTACTTCACAGTTTGGTAATGTCATATTATTCTTCAAAGGAATAGGCTGTGGGGGACTATTTTATACCTGAACACAATGATTTATATTGTTGTCTCCCACTATTATCAATGGAAGAAATCACATCTATTGAAATAATATCAAAATAGAAAATGGGATGGGATATAATGGTGAAGAGTTACCAAGTTTCATGCAAATGAAAGCTGATACAAAAATATTGCTTTGCACTGTATATGACACATACATAATTGCTACACTGATTTATGTAGCATTAAATACATCAGCAGGTGGTTTAAGTTTTGTGGATGCTAATAAAGTTTTAGGAGCTGTAAATGGCTGTATCAGGTCAGACAAAGGTTTACATAATTTAATAAGCTCTGACAGTGAGTAGCAGCAGATGGCTAGGAAAGCATGGAAGAGCAGGTCAGGCACATAGTGAGGAGCATCCTTTTATTTCAAAGCCCTTATCTGATTTTACTTTAATGTGTCTGCTTAACCTCTTTCCTAAACTCATGTAAACTCTGGGACCCACACCACCTTCTGGCACTAAGGTCTGAGGCTCAGCCATGACACGTGTGGACAAGTGCACTTCTGCTGATTTGCAATCTGCTATCTGTTGATTTAATCAGATATTTATTTATCACCTCTTGTATTATGAGAGACAGAAATAATTTCTTTGTGCACATTCCCTTGCTTCTTGGGGGTTTATAGGTCACTGCAGTATCTCCCTGGAGATGTTTCTATTCCAAGATGAAATGTGTTGGTCCACAGAGTGATTCCTAGCATGGAAGAATTCCTATTTCTCTTTGCTCTATTCTGTATCATATTTAGTTTTACTAAAGCTTTTTCAAGATTGGGAAGCCCAAGCTTTACAGAGTATTTAACATCAGCTAGTATTTCAGCTTAGATGCAAAGCTGAGTGATAACTTACAGGCTTCTGAACAAATTTCTGCTTTAGAATAGAGTGTGTAGAGAGACAGTGCAATTTTTTTTTTTTTTTTGTATTTTGCTAGCATTATAGACCCCAGGGCCAATTTATGTGAGCAGTTTGTAGCTAAAGCGTTTTGCTGCCTGTGTGGTGAATTATATGTTTCATAAAACTCATCACATCTTCAATGTGGTTTCATATTTTATACCGTTGATGTTTTATTTAACTACATATTATCCCAAAGACTTTCTCCTGTGTGCAAGAGCTCTTAGCACTGTCTGTTTATACTCTGAAAAGGTCCTGTTATCTGAGTTCAGAGGAGGGAGGTGACATACTTGTTCCAGAAATGTATGGCTGATACTCAGGATTTATTTTCAGATGATCTCTCATGTGACATTGGAAAACACACCTCATTTTTTGGGGTCATTCTTGAACATGAAAAAGTGACAAAAACACAACTATATTTGGTTCTCTTTGGTATGTAAATCTAGGGACAGTTAGCCTGAATGCTCTAAATAATCCCAGTGACAGCAAGAATACCATCAATTTGAATAAATAGCTTTTCATGGCATATGAAATTCTATTTTCTTCAACGAGATTGCTTTGCAAGTGATATGCTACCTTATATTACACCTTAAGATTTCCTTTGGCCAGTGCTTGTCTCACCCTGCCTGCAACACCAACTTGAGATGGCACTGGAGAAGAACAAACCACAAAATTATCTGGGTCTGACAAAACCAGCCTATGCAGGCTCACCTCTTCCATGTAAATTTAAGTGATCATCCATTCTGCAGGAGTGGTATTCAGCAGGTGTGAAACACACCGCTTTCTCTCCAGTTACAGGAGCCTTCTGTTCAAACTGGTTTTGATTTCAGTGCCACTCATTCACTCCTTGTGTGCCCTCTGCCTGAAAACCCTTGATTTAAGCACCAGAGAGTGGTGTCAGTGCCCAGCACACTGACAGATCTCAGCTGATCTGAGAGCACTGGAGAGTGCAGCAATGATTAAACACAAAAGAGGCTCAGCCTCCCTACATGGGGAGGAGGGACAAGGGGGATGCATGCCACAGCCATGGTGACCAATGTCCCAGCCCTTGATCTGACTGAAGGAACAGTTAGCAACTATTTTTATTGCCTGAAATTGGACAAACAATAGCAACGATGAACACCTTTGATACTCATACCTGCTTAAAAAACAAACAAACAAAAAAGTTTAGGTCTGCTTTAGAGATTCTACTCCAAAATTTCCATGTAATACAAAAAGTGGCAATGAATTTTCAAAGTTTATTTTTTTTCAAGATGCATGTGCATCCAAAATTTCTATTTATTATTCATATAAAATGAAACCTTAAAATACCATTAAATGATGCTCAGTGGTAACAGACACAATTATGATTAACTGAGAATGATGAACCACCCAAGTTCCTCAGATTCTAACGCTTCACATTACCATATTTATTTACTTAAATTGAGCATTTATCTACTTGATCTTAGCATTCATCTGCAGAAAAGCCAGAATATAAGATTATGTTCCTCGAGTTTATCTACCAGTACAATTTCATTCTCACAACAGCTGTTTCCCATTCTGGTTTGAAGAGCTAGTCATTAGTTTTGTGATGTCCCACCCTCCAAGCAGAGGCCATCACAAAGTGCAGTGTTTGGCTGCTGGTCTCAGCTGGACTGTGCTAAGGAGTCCTTGAGTCAAGGCTTGAATCAGACTTATCTCCATATTATCAGGTTACTCCCTTGAAAATGAGACTCCTGCCTCCTGCCTCCATGGCAGGATGTCTCGTCATTCTGATGATATTTACTAGGATAATTTTACCAGTACTTTTCTTTTCATGGATGCTCTTATTTCTGGATAATATATGAATTTCTCCCACTTGGTGAGGTATGTTCTTTCTACAATGGCAGGATAATTATGCTTCTACATTTCACCACAGAAGCAAATGCTAAGCTTCATTAAAAGTCTCCAATAAGTAAGTGTTATTATCTTTGCATGAATTTTTAAGAGGCAGTGAGATGTATCTGTATTTTTCTAAGAAAAAAAGACAATAAAAGTTTTCAGACTTGGCTCTTTTGTATAATAAAGCACTCTTTTACCACTCCAGTGACTATACAAATTGAACAAGTAACTTTAAACAGCTCTCCTAGAGTACCACACTAGAAGACAATGTAATTATCCTTGTCCTTCCTAAGGCCCTATATTAAATGAAAGTCTGTGAAAGATAATTTTTTTTCTGTCCTATGTTTGCATAAATCAGAGAGAATTTGTGAAATGTTTGAGGGTCTTAAATATCTCTGAATGACACTTGGGCTAGAAATGCAACAAAAAAGGTCTTAGGGTGGTCCTAGTAGAGTCCAGCCTATGATTTGGTTCCTTGAAAAAGAAGGAATGGTAAATCTGGCTGATTGAATGTTATACTTTGCAAATTTTCAGGATTTTGCATAGATTAAAGTAATACTTAAGAACAAATCCTGTCAAAGTAATTTCAGCAGACCCTATCTGCATGTCTGAAATTTCCCATTTGAATTCATCATCCATCATTTCTCCATGATGAACAGACAGTCTAACTCACCAGCCAGAAGGATACCTTACCACCTTACTGTCAGTGAAGCTCTGCAGATGGAATTCTGACTGGCACACTCACACCTGGTAAGATGCCTGACTCATGCTGGGATGCAATTAGCACACATATTCTCATTTGTTATTGTCTCTTTAATCCCCATTCCTTATTGTTTTTTTAAAATCAAGTATTAGGAGATTTTCTCAAAGATTAAAATTTTCTCTATGCTTATTTCCCTACAGAGAAGGGTAAACCCCAACAGTACCCTGTGTTTAGTTTCAGGAGAAATATGGCATTTCTAAAACACAAGTAAGATCTCTGTGGTATTTTGTATCATGGAAACAGTGAAAGTACATAAGCAAAAGAAGAGAATGCGTTCATATTATTCAAGAACCATCTACCTTCTTCTCCAACTGAACCTGGACAGACTTGAAGAGACAGTGCATGTTCAGCAGTGGACATTTGAAGGGTTTCCCATGCTTAATATAAAATTTCATTTTTGAGCACCATAGAAAAGCATTGCTTACTCTGATTTAAAAGCATTAAATATTCCATATGTATTTTTTCTGATACATATGAATACATATATGTAAAAAATCATCAATTTTCTAATTACAAATATTTAACATTTTATGTGTCTTTGAATGAGGTACAAACAAATGCATACCAGAAGGGGGTAGGAATAATTATATTTATATAGGAGATTAAGCTTTTTATGGTCCTTAAAATTAATATTTTGGGATTGTATCTTCATCCACATTTGAAAAATCTAAATGCTTCTATAAAAAGAAATGACCAACACATCACAATTCTTATGCTTTCATTCCCTGAAAGGATATGTCCTGAAAAGATATGTCTGGCACACTGGTGTCACTGCAGAATTCACTGCCTCAATTGGAACTCTGCTCATTAATCTCATCAATAATGGTTTTGCTTGTAATTTTATGTTTTAAGTTTTTTTTTTTAATTTTATGAGAATTCAGAAGACATTTTAATTGTAAAGATAGTATATTGAAATATTAATTGAATTTATATTAGGGGTTATAGGCTCAGAGCAAAATTTCCTAGCCATCTCAGCAGAGATGTCCCACATATATGTGGGTCATTGCAGAAAAATTCTGAAATAATTCAGAATCTATAAGGTCCATGCAAACAATTAACCAAGATTCCTCTTTCCTCTCTTTCCCTTCAGAGGTCCACCTATATATCTATTTTTATCCTCTCTTCTGTAAAGAGTAACTTTCAAACAGTGGGAGCCAAAACTCAGGCCATGAGGATTAAAAATCTCCTGAATTCCTTAGACATACAGTTCACAAAGGAAATTTTGTAAATTTCCCAGCCAGCCTTCACAAATTTCACTTGTAGTTCTGAGCTCTTAGAACACTGTGAAAGCAGATACATTAAAGACAAACACTGACAATAATTTATTGCATTGTATAATTTATCTTAGAATATCAGATTTGAGCAGAATCAGCATAGAGTGAGCTAGTACGGACTAAATTTGTCCAAAAAAAGCACAAGAAAACTACAAAAAATAAAATTTCTATGAGAATTCTCACTATGAGTATTTATACTTTCTATGAGTATTTATTTGTATTTATACTTTCTATGAGTATTTATTTGTATTTATACTTTCTATGAGTATTTGGGCAGCCACAGACATTTTAACATCAAATGGCTTGGTAGCAAGAGAGAGTATCTCTTTAATTGAAGTTCTATGGAATCATTTAGATTTGAAAAGCTCTCCAAGAGCTCAAATTAAACTGATTACTCAGCACTGCCAAGTCCACCACTAAACCATGTCCCACATGAGTGCCACATGTACATGTACTTTAAATGCTGAATTTCTGCCAGGGATGGTGACTCCACCAGTTCCCATGGCTGCCTGTCCCAATGCCTGACAACCCTTTCAGTGAAGAATTTTTTCCTAATATCTTGAGGTGGTTTTCTCTCTCCTATCACTTGTAACTTGGCAGAAGAGGCTGACCCTCACCTCACTACACCCTCCTTTCAGGTAGTTGCAGAAAGCAACAAGGTTCTCCTTCAGCCTTCTTTTCTTGACCTTAAACACCCCAGCTCCCTCAGTCACTCCTCACAGGATTTGTGCTTCAGACACTTCATCAGCTTCATTGCCTTCTCAAGGCATCCTCCATGTCCTTCTAGTGAGTGATCCAAAATTGGATGCAGGACTCAGGGATGTGACCTCACCAGTGCTGAGTACAGAGGGACAATCACTGCCCTGGTCCTGCTGACCACACAATTGCTGACACAAGCCAGGATGCCATTGGGCTTCTTGGCCACCAGGGCACACACTGGCTCATGTTTGGCCACCTGACCAACACTCCAGGTCATTTTCTGCCAGGCAGCTTCCCAGCCACTCTTCCCCAAGCCTACAGGGCAACATGGAGTTGTTGTGATTCAAGGGCAGGACCTGGCACCTGGTCTTGTTGAACCTCATAGAATTGGCTTGGGTCATTGATCCAGTGTGTCCAGATCCCCCTGCAGAGCCTGCCTGCCCTCTAGAAGCTCAGCACTCCCACCTGGGGCCATTGCCAAGGTGCCATTGATCCCCCCATCCTGATAATCACTAAGGGTATTAAACAGGGCTGGCTCCAATACTGAACCCCAGGGAACACCTCTGGTGACCGGCCACCAGCTGGATGTCACTCCAGTCACCAACCACACAGCCAGTTTTCAACCCAGGGAACAGTGCACCCTTTCAAACCATGAACAGCCAGTTTCCCCAGGAGAATGCTGTGGGAAGCTGTGTCAAAGGCTTTACCAAAGTTTGGGTAGATGACATCCACAGCTTTTCCCTCATCCACTCAGTGGCTCACCTTGCCATAGAAGGTGATCAGGTTGGTTAAGCAGGACCTGCCTTTCACATACCTATGCTGCTGGGCTGGACCCCTGGCCATTCTGCATGTGCCATGGGACAGCACTTAGGACAACCTGCTCCACGACCATCCCTGGCACTGGTTATGTAATGGTTACAACTTTGTGATTAACAAGTTATAGATGCAAAGTAGGCAGAAAATTTGCTTTCATACTAGTTAAGTTATAATCCAAATGAAATACAGAAAGCTACATTTTTTTACTACAAGCAGTTCAGCAAATTACCTTTTCTTTCACACGGTGCATAAAGCTAAATCCAAACCACTGCTGACTTTTACTCAGAAGTTGGTAGAACACGAGGAAATCTCCTTTACTGAGCAGCACTTGCCATGCAGTCTCCATGAGCCCACCTACCCTGTGTTAAATGTAAAGCAGTATAGATTGTATATAAGAATTGTGCTGTTCTTTCCATTTTCCAAAAGTGGTGCCTTATCGCATAAAGGATATCATTGCCCAAGTGTTTCAAGAAGTTTAATTAAATGTATCACTTCCAATAAATTCCTTGGGCAAACGGTCCACCATAGGGGCACATAAAGAACGTGAACATTAATTGCATTTGAGATTAGCCTTGCTGAATTGAATTCTCACACACTGATACCCTTTCTGCTTTAGCCATAAATATCAGGCATTTCTACATCCAGCTATTGGCGTGTTTACTGTAAAGTAATATTCCCGCTAGACTGAAAGTCTACATGGGAAAAAGTTTACTACAGCAGAACTACCTGCTTACAAATTACCAGTGAGGCAGACAGTACCTCTCTTTTGATGCTCTTTACAAATGCAGCATTTCTATTCAATATCACTCCATTAACAACCTCTGTATCAGAGAATTGCACATGGTAAAAAAAAAAAAAAACAAAAGCATGTAGTTTTATAAACCATCAAAAGTTTCTGGGTAAAAATACCCCCACCAACAAAAAAAACAACAAAAAGAAAGCAACAGCAAGGACACCTAGTGAAAAAATCCAATTTGCTGATAAATTAATTAAATTCCCTACTGATCCAACCCTGACTGAACATGCCTCATGTGGGAGAGGCTTAAAGACAAATTTGCTATTTAATGTTAATGCAGGGATTGGAACAATTAGAAGAATAGGTTCACAGCAGAACATCCCTCTTTTGCTCAGTTAGTACAAGCACAGTAACTAGATCTTCACAGTTGCAAGAGCTATTGTGAATTAAACAATTCTGTTACACACAACACAAGTAATAATATTGCAGTCCCCTTGCAAAGGGAAATGTAAAACAAGTAAGGAATAGCTGTTCTTTCTGGGTTTATATGTAATTGTGTCCCAATACCCTGAGTATCACGGGAAAACCTTAAGGGATTAGCACTACTGTGGCACTTCAAGTAGTCTATAAGATTATCATGCTTGAACATCTATTCAAGGCATATTCTAATAGAGACTTAACCATTTGTAACTAGTTGATTATTATAATTGCATTTCAGTGAATATAGTTGTAAAACAGAAAATTGGATAAACTCACCTGTATGGTATTATAGACTAATGAGAGATGGGGAAGCTCCAGATGAATAAAATTAAAAGTGGCTGAATTCCCTTTATCAGTGTTTGCCTTCATTACTGTTAATTTTTACGATGAGATAAAGACTGCATACATGGTGGTGACCTGCCTGACTTCTTCCTAGTTTTGATAGATCTGTTTTAAAAATTAATTCTGGATGAAGTAAAATTCTTAGCCTACACAGGGGATCTCACAAAATCAATTATAATTTTATTGAGTATATTGGATTCCATATGAAAACTAACATAGGACAAAAGATGTTTTTCAGTTCCTGATGATTCTACCATTTTAATAAATTATTTCTTTAAGATTAGGTACCATATATTTCTATTTTGCCACCATGCTATCTCTTAATTACTGATCAATATGACTCTAAATATAGAGCTACTCAAATGGTAGACTACAAGGAGCCATAATGGACTACTGGATAACTAATGTCTGTTTTAACAAGTCCATAAGCATGTATTTGCTATAGGAGATACTTTACTATGGCTCCAAAGGAGCTATTACAAGCTATTGACTTTGAGCACATTCCTACCCATCTAATTATGTATTAATGTTACTGCTGTTACTGTCACAACAGAGAAAACTGAAGCGAGAAAAAAAGTTAAGAAGTGAAGTAAATGCAAATTTATCTAGCATTGAAAATTCTAAATGAAATGTTTATTTTCTGCTGTTTACATGTTTCTTGGTAACAAACATAAAATTGGTGAGCAGCTGAAAGGAAGGGAGACGACCATTAGAGCATTCTAACACTCAGTGGATTCAGTTTCCAGTAAGGTAGACAGCTGTTTTGTTTCATTCTGCATTCCTAAACAGAGGCATCACACAAATTTTTCTTTTTAATATTGAGCTGAGTGAAAGGAGCAAGTTTGTTTTTTTCTTCCATCTGTGTACTGTTGCACTGATTTTCAAACAAAATCGGTACTGAGAAAAGAGATTAATTTCTTTTGATTTATCTGGGTTCAATTTTCAGTAATATAAGAAAATTTGAAGCAAGGAAATTTTCATTTATTCCATTTTACAGTGAAGAATTTGCACAGCTTCAGTCTTGGCTGCATGTAAGATGCCAAGAAATAGAAGAGGGACATAATGAAATCTAAAAGGGGAGCAAAGCTAAAATGAAGGAGCAACTCTCTCCAGATGAGCTAAGTATTCCTTCCACCTCACCAAAAGACAGCAAGATGAGCTATACTCTAACCTTTCCTGCATTCAGGAGTTCAACTGCATTCACATTTATAGAAATTACAACTACTGTCTAAGGCTGATAGTGGAAAAGACTGTGGATCTGGTGTGTGATCAAAACCAAGCCAGAGACAGTATCACTTTGGCAGACAGCCAGTTTCTAAGTCCTTTTCTACCACATTAAGATTCTCATAAGAAATCTTGTGACTATGTGTATGAGGATGAGGCAACCCATACCTTGACATCTTACTTTTCTGACACATAGCAGATGTAACCGATAAAGTGGTCAAAAGAGAATATTTTGCTGAATTCCAGTTGAAAACTTCATCAGAAGCCTGGAATGCAGAATACTTTTTCCTTTAAATGGCCACCACCAAACATATAATTCTTTCCTCAGTAGTGTATGCAGTTTTCAGTACCTCTAAATCAAGTCCTTTCCCCAGAAAATGCAACAGTCCACATGCAGCAGGGGAGGGAATGGATAATAGAATTTTCTAGCAAAACTACTCCTGGACATGGTTTGCTATGGCCTCTGACCAAAGACTTCCTGAAGTAAAAATGAATCACCCTGACAGTTACAAAAAAACTAAGCAATAGGGCTTAGAAATGTCCACAGAATACATATTCTCTCAAGGTGCATGATTCTAGCCATTGCCCAGAATCTTAGATGGAATCTGTCTCACCTAACTTCAGGAACCTGTAATGTAGATGTTTAGAGTTGAGCTAAACTCTTAATCTAGGCAGTATCTCCTGTCATTTGAGAGAAACAAGCACAATTCATTTGACTTATTTTAGCCATCTTTACCAGAATGATATATATTATAATATAAATATTTAAAATTAACCTATTGTGCCCAGTTTAGATATGTAGTAATTCACATTAAATTTGATTTATTCCTCTTAAAACAAAGTTTAAGGAGTGGAAAAGGCCACAAGTTACATATCTGAAAGAACTGCACAAAGAAACAGGTAAGATATAGAGCTTTCCAAGTCTCCCTTGACAGCATCTCACCCTTAAGCACTAAAAGTTACAACCCACAGATCATATTGTACAAAACCATAAAACTGAAACACACCCAACCACAGGATGTCTCAGAAACACCCTGAATAGCCTGCCTTTTCCTCAAATCCAAGAGATTTAATGAACCAAAACTCCAGAAGAAATTTCTTAATTCACGAGTTACTAGGATGTTAGTCCTCGTATTATTTGGAGTTGAAGGGGCATCTAGAGGTCATTAGGGCTCACTTTGAGATACTGCAGGTACTACTTCAAAAGTAGCTCTGGTTGCTTATGGGCCAAGTCCAGTGGAGTTCTGAATAGCCTGTCTGGGACACCTGCTCAGGCAAAAACTCTGCTGCAGCTGCAAACACTACAAAATATGGTGAAACAGCGATAAGACTTCTGTTAGCAACAATACTCTGCAGACTTTCATTTGATAGGCAGCATTCAACATGAGAAAGAAGGTGAGGAAGCACCTATACGAAATCCCAACAACCTGTTAATATTTCTTGGCGTAGTTTAGTAAGCTACTTAGATTCAATGTGATGATATAATTAGCTTTTTCAGTTCTACTCATTAAAGGAAAAAGAGACAAAAAAGACAAAAGATTCCCTTAAAGAAACCTGAGGGCAAGAGATGCTACAGTCCTTTTTAGATAATTTTGCTAAAATAATGGGTGTTATGGGTACTCAGTTATGCCTAATTGATAAGTAGCTAGTGATAGCTAGGAGTTCAGGCAGATAGAGTCTGATGTCCCCAGTTCAGTTCTAAACCTACTGCTGTAGCTATATTTGATTTTTATTTCACAGAAGAAGAATGCATTGCAAATGAAAGAACAGTAAAGAATAAGAAATTGTGGTATAGCTGCATATCTGGAACAGCCTCAAAGAAATTACAGACACTGCAAACATAAAACCACTGACTGAATTAATTAACTAATGAAATTTCATTTCTCATTCCCCTTTCTTTTGCATTGTAATACTGCACGCCCTTGAACTGCCACCTGAACTCACTCAAAAGTCTTTATTGCTGGAAAAATAAAGGAATGAGGCACACAAACATGCAATTTCTATTATATATCTTATGGGTGACTTCAAATTATACCAAATAGTCAAATAGTCAGAATAGTGTTGGGAAAATGCTACAAAAGCAACATATATATATATATATATATATATATATATAAAATTCAGTAGCAAAAAATGTTTTTGCAGTATCATCAGAGCTGTAGCCAAGCTAGTGGGTACAGATACAGCTATATCTTCATCCTCTGTGGTACAATGGTTCATTGCCTTCCACTATATATTTGGAAGGGAAAATCAAGGCAGTTAGGCATGGGTCTTCTAGGGTGGGTAATATCACTGGGAAACAAATCAAACCAAAAGGATGTGGCCCTCATTAAGACAAGTGAACCTTGTAACTGCCCCTTCAGAAGAGTTAAATAGGGACACCAAACAGTGTTAGATGTCCCTGTGCATCATTTCCCCTCTCCTTTCAGCTCACAGGAAGCAGTTTGAGCGGTTACAGCTTTATGGTGATGAGGCAGAGCAGAACAGTCCTGCCGATGCTAGAGCCTGTGCCCCCCTGTCACAGGAATGTGCGTGCTGGGAATATTATTAAAGCATACTGGGTTGCACAGGATCACCAGCAAGTGGAGAGTAAGTGACAAAATGAATATCCAGTCTGAGCTGAGAATCATACACAGGTTTCTGTTTGAAGCAGTAGGAACTCAAAATCCCAAAGGAATTTGGAAAATACTTGCAGCAACTGAACTCAATAGAGGTTTAGCAAGACTAGTCAAGAAGTCAGCAGAAGTTCTTACAAATAAAATATTAAGGCTGCAACCACAGATTTATTTTTTAAATCCTTTCTTGTAATGCAAACCAAAGAACTCTTTTAAAGACACTTGCCTTCATATGTCTCCTTTCAAGTTCTTTTGCTGATCAAGTAAAACTCCAACACAAGGATTGTGTTGTAAGGTGTCATATGGTAGTAAAGCAATTCATCAGAGCTGAATTTATAGGAAATCAAGGTTGCATGGTGTTCTGTTCTTCCAGATCACCAGGATATCAGTAACAGTATTGCCAGTGAGTGAAAAAGTGCTAAGAGCTATATATAAATGATACATTTCCCAGAGCTCATATGAATGTCATGACACTTTTGCTAGAGGAACTGCTAGGTTAAAAACGGTCCTTTCCTGGTTGTCACACTCTTTCTGAAAAGTAATTGTCTGATGAGTCAAAATGTCTTTTTCTTATTACCCCTTCATCTAATTTTGTTTGTTTTCACAGAAATATTCCCAGTCGGTAGCAGCATTGTCTAAACACGAAGCTGCATCATGCTGATGTCGTGTACACGGAATCCAAAGGTTTTGCTTTTAGTGTCAGCATGCATAAGAAAGAGGATTTTCATTGCATTGAGTGATATGTCTTAAGGTATGTGACTTTGCTCATTATTGCTTTAAAATAACTGTACCTCTTGTACATTAATGCTGAATATGAAAGTGCACCTTAGGCTAGGGTTTCACTGTGGTTTTTTTCACCCCCTGCACTGAAATGCTGAGCAGTGCTTCATTTGCCAAAAACCAGATGCTTCTTCCTGCTCCTGCTGCAGCCAAACGTTTGATTTGGGTGGGATTTTGCATCTGTTATACCAGTTATGGGAATTGCAGGAACTCATTAGCACTCAAGTCCTTTGTCAGCAGAGTTCCTCCGGGAAAGAGAGGAAAATGGAGTGCCCCACAAATAATCCACAGCAGGAGGTTTCATCCCTTCGTAGATATCAAGACAGGTATCTGTAGTTCTGTAGCTATTTCTAAAATACCTATGTTTTTTCTTCATAAATATGCTTAGATTATCTTCTGCCAACGAACAAGTCTGATCATTGACTTCATTGGGAATAGAAATACTGGAACATAAATCAGCAATTTATTTTTAGGGGATCTCTTAAGAATTTGATTTACTTTAACATGAGTAATCTGTACTGCAGACACGTCAAAAATAAACTTTGAAGGCTGCTCTTCAAAGTCACGCCATATGTTCTGGCAAAGCTCTACTTTTTTTTTTCCTTTTTATTGACATTTTCACAGGACAACACCTTCACATAAGAATACATGCAACTCCTCTCTCACTTGATAAGACTGGCTTGTTGGTAGAATGGATACTGTCCAGGAATTTAGTACAGTCAAATGTTTGTTGCAGCTTCATCACTTCTTTTCAGCACTGACATTTTTAACTAGCATGAAAAAATGAGTAGAGGAATATATTTGTTTTCTTTAGTTTCTTTAAAATTTATTTAGGGCACAAAGGTGCTGCCATTTGGATGCTTTTATGTACAAATAACACATTTGTTGCCTTTTATGCTGAATAAACAAACCAAGGTCCTATGAAATGTCAGATATATTCTTAGCAACTGACCTGTTTCTCATAAAGGATCAGGGAATCTAAAATTGTTTTTTCTTATTTATAATTAGCAGCTTTGTCTTTCCAGTCAATCCTATTCTGCATGTTAACATCCCAGAAGTTCTCTTCTGCTTTTTGAGGTCTTTTACTTGACACATATGAGATGATTTTTAAAATTTTGGTGCCATATTCCCATGAAAACAGGAATTACACTGTCACTTATCGACTGTTTTTAAGAACAGTTGCCCAACCACCACCTCTGAAAGCACTTGGCCAGTTATGCCACACCAAGTAAGGATTGCCAGTAGGTACTGTGAGTTCCCTGCTCTGAGATGAAGGACATTGCAAAGCACTTAAATACACTGTTGAGGATAAATAGAACCACTGAGGAGTGAATGGTTGTTTTCATACACATACAGAAATTACAGAAGTGAGTGATTGTGTAAAGCAGCTCTGCTGAGCAGAGAAGGCTGCTCAATAATAAATCCAAGAATTATTTTCAGAACTTGGGTTGTTAAATGAGTGGCAACGTTTGGCCAGATTGTTTTTGGTTTGACAGTTGTGATAAAGAATCCATTTTGTTCCAGTCCTTGTAGTAAGTTTCTTCCACTTATTCCAACCCAAGAAGCCATAAAGAAAATGACCAGATATAATTCATACCATAGCCTACGAGAGCAGAGAGAGGAAATTTGTTTAATTTCCAAAACCATCCTGCTTCATGTATTATTCCTGCAATTTAATGTAATGACTTTCTTAATGTCTCACTTGGATTCACTTCAGTAAAACGTCCTTTATCCTCCCTCCCCCCAGTTTCCTGCTTAGAAATTGCAGATTAATGAGAATTTACATGGATGAAATGAATTTTACTCCATCAACTCTCAACTATTTGTGAGTGGTTTACAAGTTGTGGGTTAGTTGAACTACAGATGCAGGGACACTGAGCTGGCTCCTTGCAGAGACAACTCTGGTCTGGCAAGAATTATATGCTACTATAGAGTGCTGTGGGATGGTGGCTTTACAGTTTGCAGGGTCAAGTTGGCTCAGAACCAGTTTACAGAGCCTAAACTAAAATCACTTGGCCTCCCTGCACCATGCAGAGTCAACCAAACCTCTCTGCATGGAGCTGGTCCAAGCCTGGCACGGCTGACTTGGAGAGGAGGTAGAGTTTGATGGGCACTGCATTATAGCTCATAGAGCTTTATTTCTCCATGCCTTTGTGCTTCTTTCCAGCAGTGCTCCTGCTCCAAGGGATTATTGTAAAGATGGAGAAGTGGAACTGCTGTACAGAGCCAGCAGGGATCCAGTGCCATGCCTGAACTGGTACACACTGCTGGAGTGGGAGTCTGGGACAGAGACACCTGAAGGGCTCTGCTAAAGTTCTGTGGTCTACTTGCCTTGTTGGCTACACCAGACATGATAGTGACTCTCTTTTATTGTTCAATTATTTTGTATATCTCAGGTATCCTCATCCTCATTACTTGTGGTAGGCTGATAAATTCCTTTCTGAAATAAAGCTGGGTTTTGGGGATACGTATCAACTAACGTTTGGGGAAGAAATGCTTTTTCTGAGTAAAAACTTCAATTTTCCAGTTTCTGGGACATTGAAACAGCAATGAGACCAGCCAGCACAGTAAGAGCTACCTCAAAGGTTTTCTTTATGCTTTCCTGCAAATTGGGAAAAATCTGTGGACCCTGTCAGACAAATTGCACCAAGGAATTTAATGGGAGGCTGCTTGTTACCACAGACCAAAGGCATCCAGACTCAGTGCAATAGGCAGTGATATTTCTTGCCTAGGAATAGCTGTCTAGCACAGGGGTAACTTGAGGATGGTTGCATAAACTATCTGGCTTCAGGGGAACTAGCCATTACTGGTCTGGAGTCTACAAAGGGAGCCTCCTCATCCCCAGCTCCACAGAGGGCAGTCTGCATTCCTCTACCCCCACTATGTATCTGAAGGATTTAATGTCAAGAGACATTAAGATATCTCTAAATTATACTGTTAGTTTTTGAAAATAAGTTTAAAGTGTTTTTGAAGAGAAGCATATGACAGGAGGTCTTTAATTTATAGTGTTTCTGGAGCTAAATGGGTCATGCCAGAGCAGACCCAGAGAAAGTGGAATACAACCTGCTGCTTGCTGACTGCCAATGAGCATTACTGCCCATTTAGGAGTACACGAACAAAAGACAAACTAAATTATTAAATGTATGCACTTGAAAAGAATCTTAAAGGTTTTATCTTACTGCATGAAACTCTTTTATCAAACTCCACATCAACAGCTGGATGTTAACTCTTGTGCTGGGAAACTTCTTCTCATGCCTCACTTTTCCAATGTTGTCAGTTTTCTGATAGAGTCTTTGGTGCACTGAAATGCTGAGAGAGCATTAAAAACCACCAGTTTATTCAAAACTAGATTTGCAAAATGATGAATGATGGCTGCTACATAAGTGCTGAAAAAGCTAAATGGCACATGTGAAGGGGAAAGTTTATGTGAAACAAAGCCTAACATTAATTTAAATGTTATTTTACTGTAATAGAGGCTGGAGTATCTATCCTATGCATCCAGGGGAACAAGAAGCTTTGGGAATCTTACAACCTAATGTTAAATTTTAGGTATTTCTGCAACACTGATCTCTCTACATATATCTTGACAGATCTGAGATCTCAAATGTGCTGCAGGACATTCTTTCTCTTTGTATAACATATGTGACCTTAGAAAATACCTCTCAGAGATAATCCCTTATTTTTCAAATTTTTTTTGAAAACCTTCTAATGCATTTGTTCATTATATATGTAGAAAGCTTTTTCCTTTTTCCTTTCTGTGGGTATATCTTAATTTTCCTTTGGAGTAAAACTTATATCCCTTGAAACTGATGCATCCTAGTGCAAAGAAGAGACTTCCAGAAGCATTATCCATGCCTGATGAATTCAGGTTTGTGGAATTATCTGTTCAAGATCAAAGGAAATTCAGGGAAACCCCAAAATTAAGGTGTTTTCCTTATGAAAAACTGATTTATAACTGATTTTTCAGCCTTTTTCTTCCAGCTGTCAAAAAAACCTGATTTATCCCTTCTCAGCATGTAATCCTCATGCTGACTGTGAAGAACTAGCAACATCAAAGTGAATATCTGCTAAAGGCAGTCCTGTGAAGAGAAGGATTTGTTTGTCTGAAGCTCTGGCCAGTCTTTCTGCACTGCAAAGGGAGAACCAACAACTCTAGAAGAGTGCCAGGCCATAAATTCCAGAACCTCTTATTCCTTCAGCAAAGATTTTCCAAAGCCATGAAGATGTGTAGCACCTTAGAGGATAAAAGTCTTTATACAGGGAAAGCTGCTAGGGGAAAATAATTCAAATTAATTCAGAGACCTTTTTGTTTTTTCCCCAAATATTTTTTGTGAGTGCTTATCATCCAGAAGAGAATCCCAGGGAAAAGACTGCTGTATTCCTCCTCAATCAGACTGACAATCTTCTTTTCTGTTTGTGAATATGGTAATAATATATTTTCTCCTGTCATTACAATGCTCTTTTCTAAGAAAGCAGTGGTAAACTTTATCTGAGGCATGTTAATGAAGCCCTTCAACAGAAGACAGACTTCATAGGAAATTCCCACCTCACCTGAATTCAGCTCTCAAAAACAAGAGGATGAAGAGCTATATAACCTTTTTTACTTTGTAAAGTTTTATTGTTGAATTTTGCTTTCTAAAAATACAAGAGATGAAAAATATGAAAAAAACCAAAACCCTCTTCCATGTGTGTAGTTTGTTCTGTCAGGTTTCACTCACAAGATTTCTCTTCCTCCAAATATCCTCTTAAAAACAGTGTGATACCCCATTAGAACAACTTATAAATGATGTGCTTGACTATCTACCTCCCATTGAAAAGATGGGGAGGAGTGGGAAGGCTCTCAGAGAGCTTAGGGGGTAGTTTAGAAGTGTGTCTCCCTGCAGTGAGGAATAGGAATTTCCATCTTCCACAGAGACTCTAAATTGCTTTAGCCTATTTCAACTACTGTAAATAGATGGAGTGCATAGAACAAAGTTGTCTAGAATGACTGGAGACAAATTTCATATTTCAGAAGATTAAGGAAGATAGTTCCCATCCCCACTTTGGGGATCAGGGAGGAGATGTGCCAGGGTGTGCTGTCTCAAGGAGCTTCTTGCTGCATGCTGCTTATCCTCAGCTGCCTGGAAGAGGGCTTTGGTCACACTCTGGCTGGGAAGGAAGTTCCTTTCTTTAGGGTTATATCTGACCTGCAGTCATTGCACATACACTTAAAATATTTGAAATTAGTGGCAGTCTTCAGCAGCAGGGAGCCCAGCACATGCTGACAGAATATTTTACTTTTCTTGATGGGTGGCTCTTCCTTCCCAGGCCATTCCTATCTTTGCTGCCTCAGCTAAACAGTGATCAGTGTCTGAGAAAACAGATACAAAATATCTAAGCTAATTCCAAATTACCTGCAGACTGTGCTTCAGATTTACTCTTTGTTTATCATTCTTGAAAAGAAAAGGCAGTAAAAGCAGTTTATTAATGTAAATATATTTTCTTAAAAACTTCTCCAAACAACAAGCAACAATAGACTGGAAGAGATGTGGGTCACTGAGAACTGGCATTGCAAGACTCTTATGATATAAAGCTTTTCATTAAATTATGAGGCTGCAACTTAAAAGCAATTAATTTTGTCCTCCCTATTTGAATGAAGAGGAATTCCAGAATCTCATGGCTCTAATTTTGCAAAGCCTTTCTTTAAGTCCCAGAAATAAATATTGTGCCATTATCCTCCAACTTAAATTTCTATTTTCTTTCCTTATTCTTGTTTCTGAGATAATGTACCGGTTGGTTCTGGCTGGGATGGAGTTAATCTTCCTCAAAGTGGCCCATATGGTGATTTGTTTTGATTTGAGCCTGAAACAGTGCTGAGCCAGTGCTGAGCCATAACACACCAGTGTTTTGGCTGCTGCTGAGCAGTGCCTGTGTGGCATTTGAGCTTTCTCAGTTTCTCACACTGCCTCCTCCTGGGGTGGGCAAGGGGCTGGGATGGGACACAGCTGGGACATCAATCCCCAGCTGACCACAGGGATATTCCAGGCCCTGTAATGTAACACTCAGCAATAAAAGCTCAAGGAAATGAGAGGAAAGAGAGATTCACAGTTGTGGCTTTTGTCTTCACAAGCAAACACTACCTATGCTGAGGCTCGGCTTTCCTGGAAATGACCAACCTTCTTCCTCCTGGTGGGAAGCAGGGAATGAATAGCTTATTTTGCATTGCCTCACATGCAGCTTTGTTTCACCTATTAAACTGCTTTTATTTTCCCCCCCAGTTTTTCAGCTTTCCTTCCGATTCTCTTTCCATGAGTGACTGGGTGGGTGCTCAGCTGACCAAGGTCATCCAAGTACCAAGACCAACAACAAAAGCATTTTCTCACTCTCTTCCAGACCTGATTTATGTAACTCTTCTTAGAGCTGGATCATATTCAGCCATTCTCTACATATTCCATTTTAGATCCTTTTCCCTAATGACAAACTGCATTTCTTTCTTTCTTTCTTTTATTTAATTTTTTCCTAGTGAAAATATTTCTACTGATACACCCCAGGGTCCAGGCTTCTTTTTCATTGCACTATATGAATCCCTCTCAGTTTCTGACTGCTACTTCTTGTGACTGTGAATAATGCTAAGTATTTCTTCTCTGGGCAACACAGCTCAAAGAAAGGGAAAACACTGATTGTTTATGTCATCAGAGGTGTGTTGAATCTACTAAAAGTCAAATAATTTACTACTGTTTTGTTTTATACTGGCATACACTTTGAAGGAAACATTGCTGCTTGCTCACACATTTTGAAAGAACAGAACAGTGAGGTCAGGATTCAAATCTCTGACACATCAGTGGTACTTTGGAGAGAGCCAAGCATGAACTCTTCAGCCATGTGCTTCAGGTTTTTAACTGTCAGATTTTGTGAAAATTGTTAAGCTCAGAGGGGATAACACAAATCTTATGGTGAAGGGAAAAGTGTTGTGTGGATACTAGGAACCATTACAAACTCCAAAATGAACCATGGTTGCTTACTTAGTAAGTCTGGACACTTGCTTGTCATGAAGAATTTGACCTGGGTATGTTGTCTCACAGAAAATGTACAGCTGAGATACCTCTGACAAAATATAGATTTATTTTGTCATCCTTTTCCCCCCACCTTAGTCCATAGAGAAAGACAGGCACTGCTAAAGCAGAGTTCATCTCACCTAATGTGATTAAAGTTGTCTCTTTTTTTTTTTAGGGATACAGGGTTAGTTCAGTCCCAGGATAAAACCTTGATTCGTCTCAAAATTCAGACATATATACATGCACACTTACATACAGGCATTTATATACATTTACGTCATAGACATTTAAGTTGTCTGAATCTGAATCTCTTAATATTAGGTGGCATGAATAGTTCGTTTGGATTATTTTGCCACTTGGGAAGGGTTTTCTAAAGAGCCTCTATTTCCACCTTGCCTTTTTTCTAGTTTTTATTAGATAGTTTAATAAGTTTAATTTGGGGTGTTTTTCAGATCTGAGGATAAATCTGATTTTTTGGAGACATTAACATGAAATGGTAAAGAAAGGACCAAGAGTACCAGACTCAAAATGAAAACATAAACTTGATTCCCTCTCCTTCTTCCTCCTGCTAGGGAGATTTCTGAGTTCTTGCTTCCTGGAACATAAATTTTTCTTGCCCTGTACTTTAGCTTTTTAATTACTTTTTATCAGGGATGAACAGAATTTTTGTCAAGCCAAGATATTTTCCTACTTGGTTTAAAAAAAAAAAAAAAAAAAGAAGGTCATATACCTGGGAAAATTACAGAAAGACAGTTTATGGGCTGTAGCAAGTGAGAACTACTGGTGTAAAATGATTATCAATTACTCATTTTCAACCAGCTATCTCACTGGATCCATTCCACCTACTATATTGTAGTGCATTTATCAACTTAATTCAGGCAGTTAGTCATTTGATTTTCTCATTTCATTATTCTGTATAGAGAGCAATTGTTTTTTGTAATTATGGTAATAAAACTATATTTAGATTCTGATTTAACCTCCCACTCCTTTAGGCATCTCAGTAAGTGTTTAAGCTGTGATCCTATTTGGTCTTCTCAGCACAGATGTTCCCTTTACACTTGGGGGAAGAAGAAATGGAGCTGTCAGGGAAATTTGGACAATAGGAGGCCTCCATGAAAAACTTCAACCAGGCAGGTTTGGTTTTGGCCATGGTCATTAGCAGAGAGAGACATAACTATACACTGCTTTGAATTCCAGTTCTGGAAAATCTGGCACTTCTTGAAATTTATTTTAAAATTTCCTAGTTTTACTCCTTTTTCTAGGTTGAAACTTTGGAAGACTTTGAGCTTTCACGACTTCTGGTGTTAGTCAAAGTTACATAGAAAACATAGAAAATCTGAGGATTTGTGTCATTTAACTGTAATTTTCTACTGTTATTTTTATGAAGATGTTGGGCCTAAAACCAGGATAGAAATCAATAACTGCAAGAGGTCAATCTCCTAATAATGTACCTGCTACCTATAAATCGACCCACAAATTGGCTGCTTAAATGGCTGAATTTACAAGAGAAATTTAGAACTAATTTTAGGATTCATACAGCCCCTTGCACTATGCTAATGAAGTATTGTAAGAAGAAAATATCAGAGTTGCAGTCCTCTAGCATGAAAATTTCTGCTTTGAACCCAAAACATCTTTGACAGTTTTTGTTCCTTCTTTCAGCATCTTGCACTTAATATATCTCTCCCAGTAATTATTTTATTCTTTATCTTCTGATTACTTCCAAAATTTAAGGTTTTTTTTTTTTTGGTTTCTTTTTTTCTTTTTTTTTTTTTTTTTTTCCTGAGATTTCTATATATTTTTAATGGAAAATGAACTCTTAAAATCTGTTGGATGTGGTATTATCTTCATCCCTGACCTTTTGTTTTTCAGCTATATTCATTTCATACAGTCCCTTGGCTATTGCCAGAGTGTATATTTTCAGGTTTGGGCTTCTTTGCTCATCAACATTAGCCTTCTTTATTTCTGGTGTATTTTTAGCTAGATTACATGCACAGCCCTTGGGCATACATTAATTTATCTTTGAATGTTTTCCATTTCCCTCTGTGTCCTTTATCTCTATTGATTTATCCTACTTGATTTCATCCTGTGCTTTTACATTCTTCTGAAACTCGCTGTTTGAAATTCAACATCCTTCTTTTTTTTTTTTCCTTTTGTGGTTTTACCTGTGTCCTAATTACCACCCTAATTAGGTTATGAACACAATGGCAAAGAGCCTTTGCACTTCTGCAATCCTTTCATATTTACCACACACAGACCTAGCCAAAGATTGATTTTTTTCTTCTAAATTCTTCCTTTTTCTCTACTGCATATATAGTATAGTGCTGTGCTTTAACCACAGAATTAAACCTCCCTTGATTTATTTATCTTATGCAATGAGCCTGAATGCACTAATTCATAACGTTAACAATTTGCTTTAGATAATGTAGTGTTTACAAGTCCTATATATTGCTATATGATTTTTCAAATGACAACTATAAATTTGTCTAGTTTTTACTCTTTTTTCCCCCTTTGGTTTCATTGTAAAATCTAATAAATTGCTTTTACTGTGACATTTTCAAACATAAAGTATGTTTGCACTTTTATTAACAAAAATATTACAACCATATCTCCCTTAAAATACTTCTACTTGTTGGAGATTTTTAAATTTGTCATGGTTACATGGTTATTCAAAATCTGCTCTTTGTTCCAAATGACACTTGCAGGAAATTTTTCTCCTCTCCTCTCATCCTCCTTTGACTCTAATTTATCTCTGTTTTTTATATCAATCCTTTGTAGACTTTCCCATCATTCATCTGAGCAATCTTTAACTAATTTTATCACATGCCTTGTTTATTTTCATGCACCCAAAAGTCTTTGCCATGGTGACAATGTTATTGTTATTGTACAGGCAAAATTAAAAATTTTCAGGAATATTCTGGGGTTCTTTAGGGCATTAAAGTAATGACTATTTAAATTGCAGTCCCTTATACCACCATACCAGTAGGTAAATCCAAATGCTTGATGCTTCTATGCAAATTTATCATAGAAGCATAGAATGATTTGGGTTGGAAGGGACCTCAGGAAGGGAGATCATCTAGTTATGCAGAGCTAGAGCAAAAAAACCCAAAACTCACAGTGTTGTGTCTTCATATTTGTTTCTGCCTCCTCATTTAAGCAAGTTTCCCTAGCTTAAAGCAGATGGGTTCCACAAGCATACTCTTCTTGCTGTTCAGCTCCTTCCTGCTGTTATTTCAGGCTAATGCACTTCAACCACCCAGTAGTCAGTTCTTTCACCTATTGCATCTTTGAAGACCAGAAAATATTTAAAGAGACTGAATATTTTCTAATTTTATATCTCAATCATACTTATGACTCCGTGTCCAGAAAATGATTCTGTTTCTTAGAAAATTATCCTATTGAATTTTTCATCAGATCACTTTATTAGCCACCAAGACCTACAGATTCTGAGATAAATTATTGGATTGCCTTCTTCCCACAGACACAATTTTTAACCTCACAGTTAATGATGCAGTAACGTCAAAACAGTTCACCTGAAACTTCATTGCTAACTTTACTTTGCAACAACATTGAACTGAATTTCAGAAAATATTAAGGACTATTTGAAATCATTACAAGACCCAATCCAGTCCTGTAGTAAAATATTACTATTTGTGCTTTTCAGTGACAGCCTTGTTGTCTTTATTCCCTTTATTGATTTCTGCAGTAGGACTGGGCCTGCATGTGTGTGACTATGGCTATTCATGCAGCGACCTCCCCCAGGAAAGTGGGGTAACTCTGGGGGTGAAGAGGGAAGAAAGCAGTATATACATGTGTGCCTTCCTTCTTGAAATCCTGCTCAGAAAATTTGGATATATCGTCTGTCCACACCACATTCATGTTCTCAGCGCAGCTGTTTCTGCACCATGGTCTAAAGCATTTATATCTCTTATAATTGCAAGTGAGTTAGACTAACAGCTATATAATCTGTAGGCATTTTTGGCATGAATTTGTGGCCCACATAATGTTTCTTCTTGCGTACAGTTGTGTTTATTTCTAGAAAGTTTTAATTCTTTACCTCTTCTGGTTTACCTCCCAGCAGAGCACTTCTTTGGCTGTCATACTGACAGGGAGTTGACAGTTTCTCCATGGCTTGGTATCTATTAAGATCTTTCCTCAGCATCTTCCCTCTTTTTCTGTTGCTCTGTCCTCTCTTGCTAGTTCTAAACTCAGGAATTCTTGATCTTATTCTTACTGTGCTCATATTTTCCACATATCCTTGCTACGAAATGGTTGTTCTAGGCACCAGGGAACGTGATAACTCAGTTCACAAGCTCAAAAAATGATACTCCTGTCAGATACTTCAGTTAATGTAGATACTGTGTGTATCCATATTTCTCTTGAACTGTCTTCCTTTAGAACTCAGCATAACCTGCCCTAGTTGCAAACTTTAAATTTTACTAAGTCTAAAGATATACAGTTTGTCACATTTTATAACTCACCAGGTTGAATTAAAAGAGGATGAACACAATATGAAGCAATCAAGGGCTTGTGAAGAGGGCCCTCATCACACCCAGTCAGACCCCTGGTGTAATCCAATTAAATGGAATAGTTCAAAAGAAACCCCAGAGGATTAAAGACACTTACCCAAGCAAACCTATTTCCTACCACTTGAGGGGTATAGCTCTGAAAACATGCATCTCATTAAGTTCCTAAAATGGCAATTAAGGCTAAAAGGTTAGAGAAAGATAACAAAGCATTATAGGGATTCAGCAAACTCCACCACCCTATACCTCCCCCTTCTCCCCAGTCAGTGCCAGCTGTTTTCTAATTAACCCAATGGTAGCAAGGTGTCCACAAGAGGATATCTGCTGATTAGCCAAAGAACTCTCTTTTCTCAATGCTATTAGGCCTGTGCCTCTCAAAATCCCTGTTTTAGGAAAGTCTGCAGCCAGCACTAAAGTTGTGTCTGTGCAATATGCTACCACAGTACCTGTGCACAAGCAAAGATGCCCAAATTCCACTAAAGCAATCAGCTCATGCTGGGCAGTGATAGTTATGCAACTGAGATCAAGGCAACGCAGGAAAATCATCAATATTCTCTTTCCCACCCTTTTCTCAGCTTGTATCCTCTCTTCTTGTCTCCCAATGTGTTTTTTAATTATTTTTCCAACATTGGAGTGTCAGTAGGGAGAAGCCCCAGGGTGCCTGAAGAGTGCCTCAGCAGCCTGTCATCATCTGTTCCCCACTCTGAGCAGAATCAGTTGTCAGGAAATAATTTGCAGATAAAAATGTTTGAAAATACAAGTCCTCCCCTGCCTTTCCCCTGATTTTAGAATTGTAGAATCATTGAACAGTTTGGGTTGGAAGGGACCTCAAAGATCATCTAGTTCCAACCTCCCTGCTATGGGCAGGGACATTTTTGACTAGACCAGCTTGCTCAGAGCCCCATCCAACATGGCCTTGAGCACTTCCAGCGATGGAGCATTTTTGTAAGCTGGAGGAGCAGTCAATGGAGGGAATAGAAGTTATCCTTGCAGAGAAACAGGTGCTCTGGAAAACCATTCAGCAAAGCCAAGATCTGGACTGCCCACTGGAGGTACCCACAGTATGCCTTGCATTGTTAGATTCTCCCTTTAGGGGTCCACAGTTAGAGGGGACAGAGAAATTTCAGAATATGGGCACTAAATCTGGTCTATTAATGTGCCTTTTAAGACTCAGGTAAAGAAAATTCACAATTTATGTGAAAGGGAAAGAAAAGGATTTGCCTAGCCTTGGTATATTAAGAAGCATATTGGTAAAACTAACAGTAAGATTAATTTTGCCTCCCTTAATATTGTTTCTATTTGTGTGTTTAATTACCTAAAAGTAATTTCCTTATGCTTTAGTAGAAGGGAACACAATCTTCAAAATTTCCCTCCTATTATTACTGTAATACCTAAGCATATGTTAAGAATTTTTTTGAGCTGACATTGACAGATGATCTTTTATCTACAGTTTGAATAGTGAAAGAGCACTTCTTCACCCTGTCTGTCATCCTATCCTCTAAGATACCTTCTGAAATTCTACTCTGAACCATAGGCAACCACTTACAAATAATAAAAGAGCTGCTTTTCTATGCTAAGTTGATTTGATTTTGTGCATTTGATTGTAACATCCCCTGAAATTTCATATGCCACTTCTCAAATAAGATCTTTTTCTTCCTTAGAAGTGCAATGGCAAATCCTGACCCGACATCTTTGCAAAACGTGGAATGCCAAAGCTGGTGCCCGTAAGTCACCTGGAAATGACAGTGATAGGGAAGTCATTTTATGAAATGCTGAAGCTTAGTCCTGCTATGAAATTTCCATTCACCTGACAGCGTTCAGGTAGCTGGATAGAAAAGCATCTTGCATTGCTTCAGTATACCCACAGACAGCTCTAAAGTTGAAAGGCTTATGTGTTTGTACACGAGCCGTTTTAGGTCAAGGTTTTGTAGCACTAAAATGAAACACCAAAACAGTAGAGAAATCAATGCACTGGTTTAAATGCAAAATTAATTAGGATGCAAGAAAGTTTTTGTTTTTTCTTTTTTTCCTTCCTAGTGATATTCATTATCTACTAATAATTTACACTTTTCTATTTGCACACAGTCAGAACTAAAACCACATGATTTCTTCTATTTTCAGTGTGAAAATCAACCTCCTATTGCTGCTAATGACAGCTATAAATTAAACATAGATGAGAGTACATTAAAAAAAAATCTTGGTGCAGTATATTAATCTCCAGATTTAAAATTCAGGTGCCTCAAGGCATAACTTCAGTTATGATCTCTGTCCAAGAAGGTAAAAAGCAGCACATCATAGATTACAAAGCTAGTGATAATTTACTTGAAGAGCTTCAATTTTTCAAACTTGATGCCAAATGTAAATCCAGATATGTCTTTCAAGACTGTGCATCTTTGGCAATGAAAATGTTTTGTTGCACCAGAAAGAGTCCATATAACTCAACTTCCTCTTGTGCAAAAGTATACAGTGGACACATAATTTTTTTTCTGTTCTATAAAGACTTGTTTTAAGGTTTTTCAGAGCAATTATAGCTTTAAAAAGAGCAATTGCTTGTGTATATTGATTAAAGGGTCACAACCAATCTGAAAAGTTGAAATTTTGTTTTTCCAACTTCTAACTAGAAAACATTTGCAGTTTTCACAATTGATGTTTAATAATCACAATGCTACAATACATTTTGCCTAATTTTATAGATACTTCAAATGAAAATTTTATTAAGAAATTAAAAACATTTGAACTAGAAATATAAAATAAACAAGGCTATAAAAAGGATAATAAAGGAAGAGGGGAAAGAAGTAGAGAAGCAATTCAGAAATGGACACTTCTATATAAATTTAAGCTGTTTTTAAGTAAGATGAAACATACAAAGAAAGGTAGCTTGAGAAATATTTCAGAGAAAATAATAGTGTGGGTGCTGCAGACCTAGTAAATAAAGAGCTAAAAGATGGAACTATAGTTTTTCAGTCAGTGCATTTATGAGATCAGATTTAAATATTTTCTTCACGAGTCATAAGATCAGTGAAGACAGTAAACTTGAATTAAACTTATGGAGGCATTTGATTTGATGTAACATGACACTTTAATTAAAAAATTATTTCAAAGCTCTGCAAGGGCTATTTTAAAATTATTAAAGATGGTTAAATGATAGGTCTCAAAATGTCAATGTAAATTGAAAGTGTTCTTATTCATCATCAAATCCTTTCACTGAACTCACTTAGGGACTGTTTCTTGGCACTGGGATGCATCATCTATTTATCGAAGATCTTTAAGAAGCTTTAAAATTATTACTGGTACTGTGAGGGGAAGACCAGAGCCAGGATGAATGATAAAAAGGGGGAAGGCTAACTTCCAGATCTAGGACTTGTCACTCAAGCAATCTGGGGCTTGTCACTCAAGCAAGAGCCCCAGGGCAGGGCATGCTATGGCACATGCCACAGTCTTGACCTCCCAAGGCTGAGGACCTGCTCTGTCATCTGGAGAGCCTTTTCCTTCACTAAGAGCCAAGCAGCAGAAGGGGAAAATTATTTTTCCTCCTGATCTGCACAGTTAGGGTATAAACCCACAGCCAGAATCAGGGAGAAGATTCTAAAAGACACGTTTTAAATGAAACGTAATTGTGTTTCCTCTAGGCTAGAATATTATTTTTCCTTTCCCAACATCTGTCCCCTATAGAAGAAGTATTAGAATGAACAGCAGCACTGGCCTAAAATAGAAAGGAAAGGATATATAACTTTCTCTTTTGTGAGCAGTCTACTTCATTTCAAATGCAGATGTATCCTAAATAGTATAATGGCCTATATAAGCGTTTGTGGCAGAACATTACTTCTGTGTTTTTTAATTTTCTGATATTTGCAGTTCTGTGATTACATAAAAAGAAATCCTAATGCTATGACTATCAATCAGCAAAGTTCAGTTTATGGGAATATCAATATTTAAAACTAGTGTTCAGCATATCATAGCTTTATTTTTTCAGCATTATGCAAGGTTCTCAAAAAACCCCATGACATCTTTAATGAGAAAGCATTGCAGAGTGCCATTTTTTCAGATTCTTGTATTTGCTAAATTCCTGTTTAATCTCAACACAATCAATGATGTTCTAATGTTCTTATATCTTATGAGATTTTTTTTATTATTTTAAACTAAGTCAATAAATTATGGGAAGTATAAGACCAAAAAGGAGGCCTGATGAAAGCTGCAGTTAGAAGTAACTTTGATTGTTCAAATCCAAAGAGATATCAATTAATGTCTATGACATTCTTTTTTTTTCCAAATTGCTACTGTCACTATTCCCTTTCCAGAGTTTAGGAAGTCGTTAGGGAACATATTTATCACCAGCAAACAATTAGTCAGGAATACTGTAAGAGAGAGGGTTTGTAACTGAAAACAGAGCAGAGACCACTACTGGAAACATGACTGTCACTGTAAACACTTCGGCTCAATTTTACAATAGCCTAAAAAAGAAAGATTCTGATCTCCCTGGAAAGTCAAACTGCCTGTCCCAGTCATGCTGTCATCCCCTGGATGCTCTGGAGGATTAGATGCCCAGGGAGCAGCACTGCCACTCACCCCTCTCTGATCTGATCACTCTGTGATTCTGTGGAATCAGTGTAACCAAGAGAAAGGTATTAGCTAATTAGCACATGGGCCACATCCCTTTCTTCTCTCATTACCAGGCCCTCAAGAAATACTTCACGTCAACTATTAAACCAGCTGATTTCTTTTCTTTTCATCACTTGGAAACTGATCTTTTTCAGTGGAAAACAGCTCTCAGGTGATATCTCAGTTGTTCACAGGGCCAGCACAGCTCTGCTGCAGTGAGCACTTTACAATTCCCAACAATGAGAGCGTGGTCTGGTTAAAGTTGGATGAGTATGCCTAAAAATTATGAGTGTAGCAAAGCCGTATTATTTGCAAGAAGGTCACAATTTTATTCTCAGGATTAATAATTAAAACAAACAAACAAACAAACAAACAAACCCCAAAAACCCTGATTAACAATTTTCTTTTAGGAACAATATACACACACTTTGCTAGAGTGGCAGATGTGTGAAATTATCAAGCGAAATTCAGCAGTCACATATATATAAAACATTAGTTTTGGTTTAAGCTCAGTACTTCTTATAAGCCTGCTGAATAGCTTTATCATTGGTAGCTTACTTTTAATTTAGAACTGTTATAGCATCCTTCCAAATACTACTTATAATAAATTGATGCATTTCTGTCAGGTAGAAGTAGATTCTAAATAGCTTTCAAAATATTTAGAATCTGCCTTTTGGATGCCAGACACTATGTGCCCAAGAAATGTAATCCTTCACGTAATTGAAGAACCTAGAATATGTACTGCATTAACATGAACTTTGACTGAAGTCTTCTTGTACCTAATTCTTCATTTCAATGATCACACAATAGGCAAAGGCTCTGCAAAGCTAAAATTTAAATTAATTTTCTTAGATGGAGAATGAATTTGTAAAATTCTGGTCTAAAAAGTAATATCAGAATTGACTCCTTCCAAAGGAGAAAGTAAAAATCTCTAGTTATTATAGTAAGGTGTTCTGCAATTTAGACACTTTGATCCTAAAGTTCTTGATCAAGTGAAAATTCTTGCTTCTGACATATATGAGTAAAATCACTGAGTACTACAGACACTTTGACATTGAACAGAATTACTTCAATGCTCAAATATCCTCAAGATTGGGCCCATCTCTTTTGAAATGGAGACCAAGCAGAGACTGCTATATGAAGATATATTTCAGTTACAAATTTCATTTTTTTTCCAACTGCTGACTTTCTTTATAGAAAGAAACGTTCACTCTAAGAAATGACATTAGGAATTCAGTGTTTTAAAGTCTTTTTAGATTGTAAATCAACCTCGGTTCTTTTTGCACTGAATATTTCAGATGCATTACCTAAGGGATTATTTTCTGTCTTTAGCAGCTGGATATGTTTTAAAGTTATACTCATCTGTTATGAAGTGTGAATTCACACAGTTCAGGATCAGAATGCAGAAGATGATAACAAAGTGCTGCTTTAATAGATGATCCATAGGAATCCTAGTATCAACAGGCAGCTGTCACATTTGCATGCATTTCTCATACCCTGCTTGGATCTGAAATGGATAGCTGCCAAAGAGAATAAATTTGCTTTTATTCTCATCTAAGACCTTCTCCTTGTTGGTAAATAATATATTTTCATCAGGAAAGCATGAATATGTAAAACCCCTGAAAAAGATAACATATGTATTTATATAATCACTCATAGCCAGGCCATATTACTGCAATAAATTATACTGTTTGGTGTAATAGTGAGAATAAAATGATGATCATAATGAACAGAGAGGCTATTATTATTACTGTTCTTACTGTTCAGGCACCACAACCATATTACTCTCATTTCAGTCATATTTTTGTCAAGGCAGATGTTGTAAAAATCATAAACCTGATGATGTGTCTTGCATTTCAGAATGAACTTCAGAGAAAAACAAGTCCAGGGGGTAATAAAAACTGCAGAGGACCACTCTGTTTTCCCCTTCAAACACTAGGCCACTGTAACAACCTGACTTGCAGGTCTCAAGTGCCTTAGTGTTAAAAGTGTTATTGTAGTGGCTGGGGTGACATGTCCCAATGTCATGGAAGGACTGAGGAGACCCCATATTCACAGATGTCTGCATCAAGCATGAAAACCTATATTTTTCTTTTGGATCTTTGATTAGAGTACTGCAACATTTTTCCAGGCTGTAGGAAAGACAACTTTGTTTTTACTCTTACTTTTATTACTTATTTACTACTCTTAGCATTTATAAAAAACCTGCTCTGCTGCTAGCCCATACTGACATTATCCACCTGAAACTGGTCACAGAGTGAGAGACTTCCAAGAGCAGAGTCATGACTCCAAGATTTCCTGAAAGGCTGATGTGTGCAGCTACTCTCACTGGCTTTGCTGCAGTGAGAACCAAAGGCCATCATAGTCTTGTGGTGAATTCACCCCTGAAAATTTTCGGTGAACAGCAGATATTTGACTCTCTGCATAAATTGTTCCTGATATAGTTGTTCGCACATTGGTTCAATGTGAGCTTACAGTGTCACTTTGCTAAGTGAATTGTGAGCTCTTTGTCATAAAACAAAATTGCCACAAGAACTTAAAAACCTAAATAAAATATATCTGTACAGAGTTTACAATGCAAGCATCTGAATTTCCTTTACCAAGACCACCCACACATCCTCCCGAACTTCTTTTAGATGGGAGGAGCTGTGACCATATATCTATGAAAATGCATTTCAGGAATTTGTTATGCAGATAATAGTGTGCCCAAAAAGTAATTTCAAGGTATTTACCAAGCACACAAAGCATCACACCCTTCTACTTCCTACGTAACTGGAATGTAGATCTTATATTTATCGAGGCAGGGATTGTATCTTTATCCTCTTGATCTGCATATGAAATCGCATCTGTAGATGCTATATGGTCTGACTGCAAATTTGGCTGTTTTAGCACCTCACAAATCAAGGAAAGCAGAAAAGCACTGAGCATCCAACACTTATCCTAAGTCTTATCTTGTGAACAGATAGCATCATGAGATAACTTCTGACTGCTATCCTCAGGCATAATTCCACCGCTAATTATTTTTCTTATTACCAACACTTGCAATTAAAATCTTTGTAATTAGAACACCATGTTTTTATAAAATAATTTGCATTTATTTAATTTCTCATTACTCTATTTATTATCTCTATTTTCACTCCCTCCCACAAATCACAATGAGATGATCTCAGAATGTATTTTCAGAAAAGTTTAACTGGTGCTTCACTTGAAACCATTGCTGTTGTGCTCCCAGGTCCACAAGGACACCAATGATTTTCTTGTGCGCTGTTGATGCCATCTGTTGAGTGCAGAGGTCCAGTCCATTGTAGCTGCCCGTGCCATCTGCTTTGCACTCCTGACCTGCTCCATGTGACACGTTGGGCAGATAGCAGGCTAGCATGCTGAACTGCACTGCATGAGTATTCTCAGCTTCCCTTTTCAATATGCTTTCCCATCTCAGCAACACAAATTGTCTCAGGGGGCTGCGGTCAACTGGTGAATCCCAGCAGTGACCACTGAGCAATTTAGAATAATTGTTTTAGGACAAGTCATCACTTCTGAGATTTCCTATGAATTGAAGAGGTGCTACTTACTAAAACTGGTTTATTTGGTAAAGAAGGTCATGTACTGACTTTGGCACTGTATATTTCATGCAGGGTTAAGAAGTGGCCTTACTTTGATTTTGATATGCTGGACTTCAACTGACTTAACAGGAAGCAAATTTTTTTTTTTTTTTTGCAAAATGACAGCATATATGTAGATTTTATTTTCTGTGCCTAGTTGGCACCTAAAGTTCACTCAGATTTTTATTCCTCCTGGCACATGTTGTGAATTTATTCCACTTGGATTAATAAAAGCCCACCAAGGTTCAGTGTCTCATGTCATTCCTTGCAGCCCTTCACAGACTCGGCACACTTTCTGCATACAGCTAAACATTTTTTTTGCAGGACCCTACTACTGCAAAGTGCTGGCTCTTCATAGTTTTTTTATTCAAACAGTCTTATAATTTGATGATAGAAATTTATCTTTCATGTTTACTGTCAGTTTTACTACATTTAGAAATAATGTACCATCTGATGACTTTCAGCAGCAAACTTGTGACTGTGTAATGCACTGGGTGCCTGGTCATCCAAGAATTTAAAATTAGTAGTCACTCTCTGCACCCAAACTATATCCATGTTCTCTGTGTACCAAATCAAACACAACCTGGACACTCTGTATTCAGAGCAGATATCTCATAGCAGCCCACATGGAGACTGGTTTCATTTGGGACTTTCAGGCATGAGCAGATCTGTGCACATACAGCATAGTCCAGATTGACAGCACATGCACAGATGGTTTTATGGACACTTTGGATTCCTACCATTTTCTTCATTAGAATGTTGGCATGTATAAACTGTTCTTATTATGGGAAAATACAGAACATAGCTGTCACATAAAGCTTCCCTGGCTCCAACAGCAAAGGATATTGAGGAAGATTTTTTAGGGTAATTGTATATTGTAATATAAAAAAAAAGAATCTTGGTTATAACAACTGTCCATTTGGTGTTGTGCATATTAAACTGTTTACTCTTTCTGGAAAGATTAACTTTAATAGTCTGAAATTGTGTCTGGTATAAAAACACCATCCTCTGCAAAAACATGAAGAATGGAGCTGAGGAGCAAGCAGTTCCAGGGGCAGATCCATCTCATCACTCTTACTCACCCATCTATCTCCATTTACTGTGAAGGCATCCCAGGTGGATACCTTGGATTAAATACCCAGGTTTTAGATGGCTGAAGAAATTTAAGGAGATGAATCCTTCTCTAGGTGGTCACAGCCTTTGTTCAGCTCTGAGGTGTAGGATGAAGAAACTAGAATGTGCCACTCAAATAGTTAATTAAAGGTCAGCACTTTTCCCCTTGGATATTTGTTGTCCCCAAAGAGTTCCTGGACTAGAGCAGAAGTGAGACCATTGGCTGGCTCTGCAGTTGCTGTCAAAAGGTGCTGTGCACCATCTCAGAGGTAAGGTTCTCTTACATAAACACTGTGCAACTGCAGTGCTCGTGCCTGTGCTCTTTTTCACATAATTAGTCAGAGTTGCTTCTTACAAGGTATGTGGGAAATATACAGTGACTGACCCATGAAGTTAATTAACTTTGCCAGTGATACCTGAAACTACCATCTTGTATTAGTTTGTTCTTCAGAAGGAACTGCATTAGACATTTTCCTCACTTGTTTGATTAAAAAAATCCTGCTAAGAAGTGTAAACTAATACCGGCTGACCATCCTGAAAGAGCTATCACTTCTGGTTTTGCAGTTGCTCTTCACTATTAAAGCAACTATGCCTTTTTATCAGAGACAAATCAAGCAGACCCCTTTGTGCATTTCTTTCTTAAATGTCTACAAAAAGCCTATGCCATATTTTCTGAGAGAAAAAAACCCCACTGGACAGTTTAAACACTGTGTGGAGTAAACAAACAGAAAAGATATGTGTAAGTTTTATTTTTCTCCCTCTGAGATACCTCAATGACAGTAGAAATACCTTCATTTTGAGCAAGCTTTTTCTTGTCATTCAAGGGCTTTTTGATTGAACAGGTCAAAAACCTGTTAGAAAAAAATGATTTCAGGCTTTTATAGAACCCACCGACTTCAAATGAAAAGGCTTTCTTTAGTACATAAAACTGCCCAAACAACCAACCCCCTAAGTTACTGGAAAAAATATGCAATTTTCACAGCTAACCCAAGAAGACTGACAGCTGACAATCCTTCAGAGGCCAAATGCCAGATTATATCAGAGATTTATTAGGTGGGGGCTGAAAAGATGCTTCTTTTCAAAGGCTCCATTCTCCTGGCATTAACTTATCATTCTGTTTTTGCTGAATTGGGGAACTTGAAGAGACTCGCTGCTTTTCTCTCCCAGGTCTTGGTCAGTAGGCTGTAGCTCCAAACTCCCCCATCCAGAACCTGCCTGTGCCAATTCCTTGGTGTTAGGTACAGATCAGCGAGCTCTGCAGTAGGCAGTGGCAGTATGAAATGGGAGGAAATGTCAATCTTTCTGTTTAGAGTTGCTCTTTTTGAAGCCAATTCATTGGGATGCATTGCTTGCTCAGATGTGAATAGATGAGCACATTTAAAGCCAGATGCCAGACATCTGTGCCTGTGCAATCCACCTGTCTCTGCTGCAGGAACAAGGATAATGGGAAAAACTACCAGACCTAGGAGCTGTTGTATTGGAAACACAATCTCTGATGAAATGTACTAATTGAGTTGACTTTGGCTCTAGCAGGTCTGCTGGTACAGTGAAAATTATATCGTTCAGTCATGAGAAAATAAATTTGCAAGAGATTTTGAGGAAAAGCACTCACTGTCATCTGTGTACTTGCAGGAGAGAATCTCCTGCAAAGTTCTGTGGTAGGTGAGAATGTAAAAGGTGTAGAGAGCAAAGATCCAGTTCTGGTCTCCTCCTATTGTGACTGGGAAATGGTATAATTGTCGGATTTGCATACCTATTTTCAAATAATGACCAGCAGGGAGGTAACTGGGTGAACATGATATCTTGCAAATCATGCTATATCAGCTTTCAAAGACCTGGTGTTTCTACACTTAGTAGGAAGGGAGTTATGCAGGCATTACTGCAGCTCAGGCAGCAGCACGCGAGATGCAGGCTGAAAAGATGCTGGCTCCTGCCAGAAACTAGATTATCCTTATTTTACATACTCCTCTTCACAAACCATATCTTTTTGGCCTTTTTTTCCTTTCCCTGGTCAAGTAGGGCAATTCAGGAATGTGGTGTGGACCAAATGAACAATGAGAGCTGGGGAGGGAGAGAAGTGAAGGCAGAAGCTCCTTCTGCGGCAATCAGCTCAGGAAACAAAATTACACTGAAGGGGTGATAAATAGCTTGTAGTAGTGTAGCTATCCCATGACAGGATACAAATCAAGTGATTTTTGACAGCAGGGAGCTGGTGAGGTGTAACTTCCCTCTGGAGCAAGTGCACTGCCATTAAACTGCAGGAAGAGTGCAGGGATGTGCTGAGGCTCTCCTCTCAGCCGAACAAATGTTCTCACACAAGAGAGAAAATGCTCCCACATCAGGAAGCAAAGTGCTGGATGAACCAAGACACGAGCTAGTTTCCAGGTCCAACTCCTCTCAATAAGAATGGAGAGAGAAGGAAAAAAAGAAATGCTGAGCAGACATCACCTGAGGGAGATTGGAATCAGCTCCCTCTGTTTTGAAGGGACAGGAGTCAGACAAAGAACAGAAACAGGAAAGCTGTAATGCAGGCTGGAAATCTATACTGATATGTGAGATGTAGAGTGAGAGAAAAGCAATCAAAACAGTGGTGCTGCCAGACTTGTGGCCATTGGGAGGTGCATCTCTTGGCCACTGCTTGTAATGAAACAGCAAATGAAACCAGCAGTACTGATGTGCGCTGCTGCTAATGGGTGGTACTCAAAAGCTGAGTCCACCTGCAATTATGGGCCTCCCAGAGTTGTCACTAATCTGTACTATTTTTGCTGTGCTCAGCCCCAAGACACAAGCACTCATTGGTTTTCTATCTCTCAAGTACCTAAACAAACACAGGCAAGCCGAAGCAATAATTTAGTTTATTATATGGCAAAGGTACACTAGTCACTTGGGTCCTCTCTAATCACCATCCTTGGCAGTATTTATCTCATTTTTGAGATATTTTTGAGATAAAAAAGATTGGATCCAAGCTATAAAAAAAGTAGCACCATAGATCTTTGGGGAAAACAGATGCAGGAAGCCTTAATTTTCTGAAGTGCCCAGCTAAATGACCCTCAAATAACAGAGAAGGTGTGGGGGTGAACATTTTCCTTGGTCAGAGATAACAGTCTTGCCTTTCACACTGAACTTAGCAACTGTTCCTACCTTTGTGCATCTTTTCATCTGCCATGGTCCATTAAATGTCTACCCACCTGCCCTGCACAGACTCTTTTCCTTCAAGCAGCACTGACAGCCATACATCATCCTCAGCAGAGAAACTTGCACACTGCCAGGCTGCAGGATAAGGGCAGTCAACTATGGATCAGACTTACAATCTGCTGCATTGTTTTAGCATACATGTAAGTATTTATCTATCCATGCACCCACATAATAATGCACACCACTTTTTTTTCTTAATGGCTCCAGAACATACTAATTTTATAATACATTTCTTTTTAAAGAAAAGGATTCACAGCTCAAGTGTATTCAACAGACAGAAATCTTTGGTATATTGCACACATGTGAGAGCCCTTTACAGCCCAAGTCAATCTGGTGTAATCTCACAGCTGGCCATGCTAGGAGCATGAGGCTGGGCAAGTCTGGGTAATGCTGGGAAAGCAGCCAGACACAGTAGAGTTGTTCTTATCTTTCTTTCAATACCTCATTAATTTGGCAAGGATGGATTATAACTTCTGGTTTTCAATTTTACTATATGTGGTCATTGCCTGTCTTTGAATCAATCTTCACAAACCTGAGATAACAGCATCTCCAGTGAAAATGAGCAAAACTATACTCGGGCATTCAAACATGTCATTGTTCTTGTCCCAAACAGGAAAAAAATTAACTTGGGAGAATAGTTTTGCAAGTGATTTCAGTTTTCGGTTTACTTAAGGACACTTTTTTTGGTTTTGTTGTTGTATTTGCAAGTTTCTCAGTCTGTTTACTACTGTGTGGAAGGTGATCAGCTTTCTGGAAACATGGCTCATAGGTGGAGGTGTTGGAAGCTTTTAGAGCTTGGGCCTGTGTCCACCTCACACAAAGTTAGGTACCTAATTAAAAGAAAATTGAGTTTGGCTGCCTGCATATCAAAGGGATTGGGAAGCAGCTCAGGTTGAGGTAGCAATATGGACAAAATTGTATCCTGACAGAAGGTGCTGTCACAATCACCAGCATATCTGCTTACCATAGATCTGAACTGAAGGTGAGTATTTTTAATGTGACACAAGTAAGAGTGAGTAAATTTTCTCCTGAGCTACTGAAGTAAATTTAGAAACAAATTGTAAGTACATCATATAATAACACTGAATTAGTATGTTCATTTCACGGGCAGTTAACCTTTATGTCTCTTTAGTAATTGATTGCCTTAATACTTTGTTAATATTATTACTTTCATTAGTTTATGATCTTTTTTCTTACCTTTGGTCTTTTATTACATTAGGTCTATAAATTTTCATAGAATTGATTAGTCACAAGGATGAAGTTGTTATGCTCTAACACCATTCTGTCCTTCATGGAAAGGAAACACTTTTTTGTTACATATCTCTCCTCACAAGGATAATTGAAAAACAGTGATTACTAATTAAATTAATATAGCTATGCTAGCTCTGCCAAAATGTTATGATTTATAGTTTTGGTCAAAAACAAAAGTAAAACTAAGCTAATTTTTATTGCTTTGATATTAATGAATAACACTGCATTTTAATCTTTCCAGTAATGTGTCATGACCTCTAAGTAATTCAAATTATGCAACTTAATCATGTAGGAAGAAAGATGACAATGCCATATAACATATAATGTTCTAGACAAGGAAAGAACAGGTCAGGCTAAGCATTTCATACTATATGGTTGCATCAGAATTTGTAAGTGAGAGAAACCCTGAAAAGTATGTGTAAGGAAGAATTAGCTAGTCCAATTAGTTTCCCAAATAAAATGTGACTTCTAAAGCATTTTGAGATGTGAATGAAATAAAATTTTCGCAGAAAAAGAAAGGCACAGTGAGGTCAGCAATCAGATATATTTCAATGGTTTCTTTGTTTGTTTGTTGCTGAATTTTTTATCATCCAAGAGGTCTGACTTGTTTAGTTAAATTTGGTTAACTGCCTTGACTCATTTAGCATTGCTACTGTCTAATATTGCTCCTAAATTGCAAATGAGCTTGATTCCAACACCCCCTAAATTGAATGGAAATGTTCCCGGTGGCTCTGGCTGATGCTGGAGCAGTTCCATGGTTTGTATCATTAATTAGGGCATTTTGTTTGGCATCATTTGAGAAGCCTGTTTGTAAATTCACACCTTTTTTATCTGCCTTAGGTTTAGTACGCCTAAATTCTGTCATTGATAAGAAGCTTTGTTAAAACCTGTAGAAAGTTAGCGTTACTTGAAGATTAATAACACAACAGTCTTTAAAATATATTTGTACAGCAGATCTAAATCTAGAACAATCTGCTAAGAATCAAATTTCAGAGCATTTATTATTGACCTCTTCAGCTTCAGTGGACAATTTTCAAATCATTTCACATGAGTGGTCACTCAACTTTCTGCAACAACTGGGTTCAGACTAGAACTGGGACTTGTTTGCATGTTACTACTCTATTAGAATTATAGAATCACAGAATATCCTAAATTGGAAGGAATCCACAAGAACCACTGAAATCCAACTCATGGCCCTGCACTCAGCAGTCCTGAGTAACACCACACACACACAAAATACTGTTTTATTGGTCATCAGAGAATGGTCACCTAGTCATATTAACTGGATTTTACTTGTTCTATATGAAATACAAATAATTTTGATGCTGGTTTTTCCTAGACCAGTAAATGAGATGTTTCTTGGATTCTCCTGGCAAAAAAAATCTATTTTCTATATGTACCCAGTCCAAGGAAATTTGTGCTAATGGCCAGTGAACATATTGGAAATATGACTTATTTAATTACCAAAATTAAGCCTATTTCTCCCATATGTCAGTAAAAGTAGCTGCTTCAAGAAAGTCAGATTCTATGTGTAACATAATGGAGACTCTGGTCCACAAAAATTAATTTAGAGAAATTTTTATACTGTTAGACAGAAAAAAGCCTTAAATGTATGCATTAAGATGTTTGGACAGTGGCCAATACAATGCACAGTAGCTGTCAATATATGCTGTAGTTAGGGAAAACTCTCTCAAGTTCATGTTCATGGAATAACGCGCTTCACTCTGGGAGCTTAAGCAGCAATTCTACTCAGATGGGCTAAACTGCTTTATACAAAGCTTTACTTTTTCATCTAGACAAAAAGAGATATTAAACATTTCCAGGTATTATTCTTGAAGCTTCTTTTTCTCAAATTAAAAGTTTTTCTTGTTCAGATAAACTGATGCAGTTTAGGATTAATTGATTATAAAAGTGAATGTAGAGAACTGGTGACCAAAATGGAATTGATTTCATCTACATTTCTTGTGATTCTTCACTGACTTCAGTAGATTCACTTCTTGACCATAAATATCTGATCAAAATCAGATTCAGAAATGCAGTCTGTATTTAATTTTCTAATTTTCAAGGAATGGGCTCACAAACTATTCAAACAATTTACATAGTAAGAAAAGTATAAAATATTTAGATTTAGACATAATGGATTTGCTTTTTTTCTCATCTTTATGAACATATAGAATAGGGTTATGGTTTTTCAAAAAATTGTAATATATGTTCCAATTTATCTATGCTGTATCTTATAGGATGAATGCCTGTGCTTAGATCATAATGTTTTCTGAAAGAACAAGTAAGAAAATAAGAAAAAGGAATTTTTTTTTAAAGAAACAATAAAGCTTTTGTTGTTAGTTTAGGAAACTATTCATTTTCATCTAGTTCCCTCTTAGGAGCAAGTAAGAGATCTTAAACCTAAACTTCCTACGGTGACTTGGGAACAAGGCAAATGTTGTCACTGGGAGCTGATTGGCAAGGACAGAGAAAATGAGAAGATGCTGGAGGAAGTTGGGCTTTTCCAGATTAGAAATACATCTGTTATGGCTGGGTGTGGGGAAATGATGACTAATCAGTGTAGGAAAAATTTCCTTTCAGAATCACCGACTGCCTTGTTTGAAGATGCAGCTTTCGGGTACTATATTAATTACTTGTTGATCCCTAGGGGAAAGGGCTTTTATGTTGAGGAATTCATCCGGTGCGAGTAGCTGGGCTTGCAAGCTGCACATTGAGATGCAGGTTGAGTTCTGGGTGGGAGCCTGAGACAAGAAGCTGGGAGCTGCCAACTTTTGGGATAACAAAGGGCAGGAAGATGGGTGCTGCCAGCCAGGTGAATGGACCCTGAGAGACACAGCAGGAGCCGAAGGTTGGGAAGATGAATGAGAGTTGTGTGTGCTTGGACTTGGAGGAGATAAAAGACCAGGGGGTCCTTTGTTCGAGGTTCCTCCTTGGAGCCACCAGCTTGGGCTGTGTCTGTGGTAGTGTTCCAGGAGCACTGGAATGAGACATCCAAGACAACATGGAAAACTGGTCTGACTGTGAGTGGGGTGAGCAGGAGCCAAGCAGGGCTCCCATCAGGTCACTGGAGCCGCCTGCTGGGAAGGGGCTTCAGTCCCAGCAGTGGAGGTCTGGCCCTGGGAGTGTGACTGGTGGGGAGCCTGTGAATGGCCAGTGGGAAGTTCCCTTAATGTATAGGTGTCTGCAGAGTTGGACTAAAACCAGATGGTGAATGGCATGGAAACCTAGCCAAAAGTGTTAGGACTGCAGAGTTACACATACTTGTAGGTAATCAAATACCCCCAGAATTCTTGTGCCAAATCAGCAGGTCCAAAACCATTAATCTAAGTGCTGCCATGAACACACAGAGACAATAAACAGAGCCCTAATGTGTGAGTGAAGCCTGTTACAATACAGTTGAGTCTTAACATTTCTAGTAGCATTTATAAATTTTAAAACAAGGGCTTTTTGTCAAACATTGAGGTACATACATAAACCCAAAATAAATTATCTCGATTGATTTTGTATTAAAATAATCTTCTAGAAGACACTTAATGATGAAATCAGAAAGGTCAAAGGATACTCTGCAATAGCATTTTAAGTCTTGACTGGTAATTTGTGGCATATTGTACAAATCTTCTCTGCTGCACTGTGCATCTACACATATGTTCTGTAACATCTGGAATAAAGCAGCTTTTGCTAGGAACATATCAGCCAAGGGATTTCTGAAATAGCATAGTTTTGTATCTGACTAAGTGAATAATTTCTGCTTTCCAAAGGTGAAAACTAGGAATGGTATTTAGTATTAACTAATCATTAAGTCCAATGTTCTATTGTTTGAGCATAATTATCAAAGCCAGTAGAAAACACTCCAACCATTGCAACTACTATTTGTACCAATTTATGTATGGATACTATTTTATGATTCTGTGTTCTTGTGATTCAGCTATAGAACACCAGAAGCTCTGAGCTGACACAGAGACATTTGACTGAATTAAGGAGTCTTTTGTGTTGAGTGATAAGACCTTCCCTGTGCAAACCTCTGCAATTTATAAATCATACTTAAAAAAGCATGAGGATATCAAAGCAGAAAATACACTCTAACAAGTCTCTCATTATTCTGTACAATGATGTATTTATTATCCTAAGGGACATTACTGGTCACTGTACATTTTAGTGGTTGCAACAGATTTTCTTTATAATAAAAAAATAGATTTTTCCATTACATCACTCTATAATAAGCTCTGAAGAGCAGCTAAACTGTGGTAACTTAAATCAAGATCCCTGTTGTCCTGGCTATGTTATTGCTCATGATAGGCATTTATCTGATAGAGGGTGCTCAGCTGGAAAAGCATTTCTTGGGCCACTGAATCCTTTCCTGTTGTCCTGTGCTCCCCCAGCCCTGATTAAGATAACGCTGTAATATAACATCAACTCCATTTACCTTCCAACCCTTCCAAACACCCTATTATAAATCTATAAATCTATAGAGTACGAGACAGCAGAAGCCACAAGCTATAATGAGCCATAAGGGAACTCAAGGTCATCACCCACGTCTGAGAGGCCTTCAGTATGAGACACTTTGTTAGCTGACAGCAGTGGATTTGGGATAACACATCCCCTAGAGAAGGCAAGAAAAGGAGATGAGTTCTCATTGTCTGATATAATCTTCTTTCCTCAGTCCGTTAACCTTAAAATTGGAAATAAGGCAAGGTGGCTTCAGACCAGGCTAGCTGTGAAAGGACACAGGGCAGTGGGCTGTGAGCAGACAGATGAGCTCCACCAGCTGGAGGCCAGTCAGAAAGGAAGTCCACTGGAAAATGCATTGCTTGACAGACTGCAAATTAATTAAATAGCAATGATGTGATCCAATTAAACCTTGTCCCTTGCATTCTGTCCCGATATTAATGTAACTGGGAAAATGAATTTAAAAAAAACAGAAGAAGAGCTGCTCATCTAAATAAAAATAAATACATAAATAAGTATAAAGAGAAAAGCATGACATTTCAGCTGAAAAAGGAGTAGAAAGAGTATGAAGCATAGTGACTTTTCAAAGGAAAACTAGTAGGAACCATAAAAGCAAGTTCTTCACCAGACTTCTTACCTGTTGTGACTATCCAAACACTTCAGCTTGCATTTGAGAGTATTGTCTAGCTCCAGTTTGCAGCCTTCCTTCCAAATATTATTCTGTTAATTTCCCCCTTCATGATCAATACCAGTCTAAAGTTCTAAGAGATTTTTTTTTTTTTCTTGGAAAAAAGCTGCTTCTCTATCCTGGTTTAAGTGGGTGGGTGGTTAAACACCATACAGCCACTCAATCACTTCTGTCCCCAAGTAGGACAGGGTAGGGAATGGAGACAACAACACCAACAAAAAGTAAAATCTGCAGGTTGAGATAATGTCAGTTTAATGGGACAGAAACATGAGGGACAATAATATGAACACTAACACTAATACCAAAAAATAAGTGATGTACAATGCATTGTCTGAAGAATTCCTGTGAAGAGAACTCACCACCTGCTGACTGATGCCCAGGCAGTTCCTGAGCAGCTGCTGCTGCTTTCCCCAAGGTTATGCATTGACAGTGATATGGGATATCTCTTTGGCCAGTTTGGGTCAGCTGTCCTGGCTGTGACCCCTCTCAGCTTCCTGTGCACCCCGAGCCTGCTCCCTGGTGGGGTGGGGTGGGAAACTTTCAAGTCCTATGCTCTGTATGAGCACTGCTCAGCAACAGATAAAACATCCCTGTGTTATCCACGTTATTTCCATCCTAAATCCAAAATGCAGCTCAATACTAGTTGCTAGGAAGAAAATTAGCTCTACTGCAGCTGAAACCAGGATATTGTCTCAGTTTGGGCAAGGGTGGATGTGACTTTCAGGAATATTCACATCAAGCTAGTGTTCAGACACTTTATCTTCTCACTGTCTGCTCTGGAACAAAAAGATACACAAAGAAGCCTCTTAGATAAAAAGTCCTTCTGAGTCTGTAATGAAATGCTACTAAAATAGCCTGCAATCAGCACTGGTGAAAAAGGGGATCATCAATGCAGAAAAACAGAATTATGTTTCAATGATTTTCCTAAATCTGGATGCCTCAAAGCAAAGGCCGAACCCCAGTGATGCTAAGAGAAAACCTTCTCTTAATTTCAGACAATGAGGAATGTGGATATACATCTGAGCTTTCATATTCTTCAGGGAAGAAGAGTGCAGGAGGGTACAAAATGTGGGAAACAACTATAATCTGCTACTTACATCCTGGAAAACAATAGCAGAGGGTGTTAAGGTAGGGCTCCTGGGAGTTCCTTCTGATTATAACACTTAGGGAATAAGTCACTTTGGACCTGATTTTAAAACCATGTCTATTTAGTCAGCCAGCTCAGGACCCTGATGTATACAGTAGTTGCACACACCAACAGAACTATGCTGACATAATATCTCCCTTAACATAGATCTTAATCCACTAAAGCAGCAGGAATTTGTTGTAACTCAAGACAAGGACCCTGTTTTCAGAACAGTTAAAGAGTTACATCTACTTTGATTCACCAAGGACTGAGAATGAAGCTTACTTTTTTTTTTATCACTCTGTGACTTTTTTATATTAAAAAGTATTTGTTCCTCAGAAAATGAACTTACCTCTCTATGCTTTGCATTTACTGTAGGGGCTGGAAGGCACAAACACTTCAGTGAAAATCACTTCACTGAAGTAATCTAGCCTTTTAGGAACCAGCATAGTTTCATATATGTGAGAGTCTCTGAAATGAAGAATAAAGTGGGGGGAGGTAAAATAAAAATAAACAAAAGAATAAACATTGATGTTAGATTTGAAGTACAATTAGAGCATTTTTCAAATCTAGATTTTGTACCTAGCATGGTTCCAAGAAAAATACCAGGAAAACATTGCTCACAGGAAGGAATTAGGTAGCTGAGATGAGGAAGGGATGTAATAGGTATAGTCAAAGACAGATTGAGCATTTTATCCTAAGGGCATAAAGCTTTATAGTCTCCTAAATATCCCACTACCCATTCTGATTTTGATGAGGCACTATTAAACACTATGGCAGGTGAAGACTTCTATCAATACATGGGTTAATCTGGCCCTTGGGATGTCTGAAGAATTCCTGTGGAGAGAACTACAGAACTACTCAAACTCATAGAGAAAAATTATAAAGGTTTAAACTGGATGTTAAAGATTTCTGAACTTGTTTGGTATCACACAATAAAGTTGAAACAGAGAATTTCAATAACAGTTTGACAGAATACTGTTCTTTCTAATCATATGCTGCGGGGGAAAATTCCCAGGTAGATGCTGGACTGAATTTCAGGGATGATGAAAAGCATAGAAGATAGACTGTTCCATAGGTGGTCAGTGAGGTTTTTATAACCTTATTCATTAGTAATGACAAAATAATTCACCTTTAGTTTATATAGAGTTATTTAACTATAGAAGAAAGAACCCCTGTGTGCCTGCACAAGAACTAAAAAGTATTTTCCCCTGGACATCAAGGTGTGGCTATAAATACATATCTAATCTGCATGCCTCTTTGTTCAGTAATAATACACTAAAAGATATAGCACGGAATATAGACATAATCTGTTCAATTCTATGACCTCATCAATGGGTTCTTCAGAGGAAATTCAGGAAGGCATTGAGAACTCATCACCTCAAACAAGTATAAAAGTATAAAAGTTTCTTGCCACATCAGTTTGTCACATACGATTGGATATTTTACAGAAGAAAACTGAGTATTTTAAAGAGACTTCATGCTTTATGAGACATATCCTTTCTCACTTTTCAGTCAGAAGATAGAGGGCCATTTTCAGCCCAGTAGCTTATGAATCAATGGCAGAAAAGAATAAATTATTTAAAAACCATGCTCTTATCAACACAAACAAAAGTGGCAATTTTTCTAACTGAAAAAAAAATCAAATCTAGAATCTATGGTTTCACAATTCCCAAATATTGCATATTCCTATTTTTAAATTATCAGAATCTTTCTTGAATGGTTTCAAACTGAGTAGACCTGAAGTAGGCAGTGTGGAAACCAGGCTGGTAAGCACAGCTGGTAAGATCTCACATCGACAATATCTTTCCTCACATTCTTGATCTGTACCACTCAGGCACATTCTTGGATGCCTTAGGTGGAATTTGAATTTACAGAGCTTAAAATGTTTACAATGTAGACTGGCACTGATGCTATTAAAAAAAAAAAAAAAAAAGAGTAGTAATTTTGTACCTCATTTTTGCAAAGCAAATGATCTTTGTACAGCACAGTTTACTTTCCTGAGTCGTGTTCTCTCACTGAGCTCACTGAGCATGGCAAATGCTGATGTAGTCAGGTCAAGGAACTGCCTGCTTGCCTCTAAGCTTTATGAGATGAAAGGCTTGTGGACTGAGTCGAGGAGCATTGATGTAAATTGCCCATTGCCTTGCTAAATCTGGATAGATAGGTGGTTTTTCTCTCTGGCAATAGCTGTCTTTCTGTGGAGCAGAAGCACTTGCAAGTAATTTCGTTCATGTGGAAATGTTTGCTGACCTCCGCTTCTGTGCAGAGTTACCAGAGAAAAGAGAAGGAGAATCATACCAGACTATGAAGAGGCCCAGACTGCTCAGAGAAGTCAGAAACTGCAGATCATCAGTACATTACATTTCTCTGTGGATTTCAGAGAAGAAAAGAAAGTCCCATATTGTGCATGAGTAGACATGGTATCATAAATGCACCATTTTAAAAAATAACACCACTGATAATCCTAGAACAGGATGCACTAGTTGGAATTTAGCATTGCATTGAAGCACAAATACAATTTACTAAACTCATCAGCAATAGCTATGTTTGGCTTCTTTGTAGTGAACATTTTAATGTATAGTTAAATTACTACTCACAGCCATAGAAAGAAACTCTCTATTATTTGAATTTTTAGAGCCTTACTATAAATTGCTAGAGGTGAATTTTACACTAACACTATAAAAATAAAATGGAAAACCTCTAAAGTGCTACAATCCAGAAAATATATGCACTGTTATTGCTGATCTCAAATGCAACTACAGATAATTTTAAACACATGGTAAACTTCTCCTTAAGTACTTATATTTTAGGGAGCATAACTGCTCTAAATTTTATTGTATTCACAGAATAATTTTGCTTTGAACATTTCTGTAGGTAAACGTAGTGCTGCTCATGGTGATATTTTTTGCAGCTGGATTGTTTTACAATTTGCAACTCATTAATTCTGTATAGAATTCGAAACAAACAAGGAGATTCTTGTGTAGCTCTTTAACTCAACAGCAATACGTTACTATGAAATATCTATCAGCAGTTGTTTCATGAGTAGCAGAACTAATGAGGTCAGTATGTCTGTTAGTCTGTCAGTCTGTCAGTCACTTTCTGGAATTTCTCTACACACCAGCATGCCTCGTGCTGTGTTCCACACCCTCAGTCTCTGTCTCTCTTTTCCCATCACCACCTGTCTACTGAATGTAATTGAAATGGTCAATGGATATTCCATCCAGACACTGCCTAGGGCTGACTCTGATCTGACAACATCCCAGGAACAGCCCTTAAGGGAATAAGACATCATTAAGGTGAGCCAAAGTTTGGGGTTTTTTTAAAGTTTTAATTGTGTAAGGAAAAATATAAAGTAGAAAGCAAGAATCAAATGACAGAACCACAGAACAGCCCAGGCTGAAAGGGACCTTGAAAGATCCTCTGGCCCAACCTTTCAAGGGAAGGGGAGCCTAGATGAGATTATATACCACCATCTCCAAAAATGTCTTGAAAACCTCCCTGATAAGGTTGTTCCAATGACTGACTGTTCTCAGTATAAAAATTTTGTTCTTACACGAAGATAAAACCCCTTCTAGTGCAACTTGTACCCACTTCTTCTTGTCTTCTCCATGTGACTACTCATGAAGGGAAAGCATCTCTCCTCTTGAGGTGAAGATTTTAGTTTAAGGTTATTTTTAAATGTTTGCAGTCATTATGATTAATTTATTGCATAGTTTTTATTTTGTTTGCAAGATGAAGGAAACTCCCTTTAGATCAGATTTCTGTCAGATATTTATTTAAATGAGTGAGTTAGAGATGCTATATCCTGATTTTCAGTTTATTCTTTGAGATACAATTAAAATGTGCATGGTCAGTGGAACATGAGAACCCTCTAATTCCTTATGTGATAAAACTTTCCATTTTTTTCCAGGCCTGCTACCTCTTGTCTTACCCAAATCTTGGTGTACAGGCTGACATATCAATTCCCCTTTCTAATATTTCTTTTATTCTGAAGATTAATTTTTTTGGCCATCTCATAATTTTCAAGATATCCTCAAATATTCCTTAATGTGTCCTTTTTTTTAAAGGTCAGCTCACCTCTTTTATTTATATGCAGTAGCACAGGACTGTGAACTGGTCCTGTCAGTTTTGAGCCTGTTCAAGTATCAGGCTTCTGGCCATCCAGTCCTTACACAAGCATAATTTGATTTGCAAATTGAATAACAGAAAACAAAACCACAATTGAATGGAAACAGAAGTGAAAATTTGAGGACTGTGAGTAATGCAAAGAAAGGAAAAATAACTGAATTCAAGTGAATAACTTAAAATGCTTTTATTTTTAATAATATTATCATGGCACTAATTTGAATATCAGTAATTGCAAAAAAAAATTAAAAATATGCAATAAATTAATAATAATAATAACTTCAACACTCCATGGTGCAAAGAAATAATAGGGGAAGAAACAACATGGGCTTTTTGGCCACCTTCTCTAAAGGGATTTAATAAAGAATATGTTGGTGAACGTAGGAGGAGAAAAATCATGTAGTCTAACTATATGTAGTATTTTGAAAGAAATATTGATGCTATTAATTTCTTTTAAGAATATTTTTTGACTGAGGACAGTATATACAAGTGGACTTCAGCTACAGAGAGGGTATGAAGTATTAGAATAATAAAGTATTCCAATGAGAAAAAGCTGAAGAGAAAGTGAGACAAACACATAATGCAGGAGGTTGGCTACAAACCACCTCTCAGCAGCAAACATCCAAATGCAGTCACACATTCTATGTGCCACTTTTCTCTGCCTGGTACATGGAACAGCTCCTGTCTTCTCCCAGTGGTGGAGGGTGCAGTGACACAGCTCTGAGATCAGGCTTTTCCAGAGTGCACTGTAATGCAGCCCAGGGCAGATGTTAAAAATATAAGAAGAAAAGTATTTGTCTTAATAGGCTTTTCTGGGTTCAGTTCTCCATCCCTGGATTGTAGCATCTTTGCCCCATAAAGTCTTCACTGGAGAGGAAGCCAGTTGTTTACCAACATGATTGAACTAATTAGAAATGTTAAGATAGGTGGCAGCCTGGGCTTGAGGGATCCCAATCTTGAGGGATATGGGCCAGGTGAGGAGTAGAGCTAGAACTTTGATGTTTAGGAGACTGAGATTTAGGTTGCTAAAGTAATTAGTGGATGGACCATCCTGGGAATTTGCCTGCAGAATAAAGGAGATGAGCAGGGCTGTCAGCTCTGTAAGGACAATTTTCTTAGAGTCTCAATTCCCAAATGGAGGAAATCAGGAAAGGAAGGCAGGAGATCAGCAGGGCTGACAAAGGATGTCCAAACTAAAGTGTAAGAGGTAGCCCTCTGGAGAAGGACTTGTGCATACTGGTGGGGGAAAAATTGTGCAATTGCCAGCAATATCCACCTGCAGCCCAGAAAAAAACTGCTGCATAAAAAGTGTGGCTAGCAGATTAAGAAAGGTGATTTTCCTCCTTTACTCTTCTCTTTTATACTCCATAAACAACTCTGGGGTTATTTTACTGTTTTTCTTCATAAGAATATGTGATTCCCTCAAAAAAATTCCTGTGAAGAATCAGTTTGAGCAAATTCATTCAAGTTATTTCTAAGGTCAAGAGCAACTTTTTTTTTTGTCTACAACACCAAAGGAAAAGAGAGCTAATGTCTTCAGGCTCTGATAGGTTTAGTTCCCTGACCTATGTGGTTATTTTGAGTTCTGCTCCCTTGCCCTCCTCTCTGTCACAACTTCTTATATTCCTTATCACATCATCTGTGGTGTACAAACCCCTAACTTAATTTTAGTGTAAATTTGGAAATGTTTTAGAAAAATGTGAAATATTTTTATAATTTTTTTATATAATTTACTTGCATAGAAGGAACATTGTCTAAGTAATTGAAACACTGAAAACAGAAGAACAAATTATTAAAAGTATGAATAATCATGACTTTGTGCATTGCCAAATACTAATATCTTTAGTGGCAATGACATATCTTGCATTAAACAAAAGTGTAACTATATACTCAGTGGGTTCCCACTCTCAGTTAGATATGTAACTGTGAATTATGACATTAAACTGCATGGCATAAAGAATGAGTACTCAAGGCAGCTTTTGGATATATTGTTTTCCAAGCAAAAAAAATAGAAGTTCTGCTGCTTTGTGCCTTTTACTTCAAATATCTTTTGCTAAACTACATCTCACAGACATCACAGTAAAAGCTAGTGGTAGAAACCAATCCAAAATATTTTACACAAAGAAAAAGCACAATAGCTCACAAGTTAAGAAAGAGAACTACGGGACATGGAAAATAAAGACGTTAAATTGAACAATTAACATGAGGAATAAATTGTAGATCATCATTAGCAAAGACTTTGGAATGTTCTTGACTGAAGGTCATTATTTACTGTCAAAGATTAAATTCAATTTCGGCAAGATCACACACTGCTAACAAAACCTGCGGTCACAGCTGCCTCAAAAGGGAATCATTATTATCTTGGTGCTTTAATTAAAGGAAAGAATGGTTAAGGTTGTTAAATACTGTATTAGTAATTTTAATTTTCTTCTGGAATCTGATGCAAGTCCTAGAATGCAAATCTGGTTTGAAAAAGGGTAATATGCAAATTAGAAAATGTAAAGCCTGAATCATATTTGAGTAACGGGGTATATATAAATTAATTATTTCATAAACATTTTATAGAATCATGGGATCACCAAGGCTGGGAGAGATCAGGATCATCAAGGCCAACCATTATCCCAGCCCTACCTCTGTAACACCTAAACTACCCAGGGCTGGACCCAGACACCTCTGAAACACCTCCAGGGATGGTGATTCCCCAACTTCCCTGGGCAGCATATTCCAATTCCTGACCACCATAACAGTGAATTTTTTTTTTTTCAAATATCTAATCTGAATGCCCCCTGTCTCAGCCTAAGCCATTTCCTCCACTCCTTTCACTGGAGACACTTCCATAAGATCCTGTCTCACAAGTTGTTCTTTGGATGAATTTTTACATCATGATGAAGTTTTATTTCTTAAATATGTGCTTCAGTTTGCACAATTTCTAAGTAAAAACTACAATGCAGAACAGAAGAGCCAGCTGTGGCAATTTTGAGTCTCATTTAAGAAAGCTAGTCCAAAGTTTAATAAAGGTATCTCTACAGTCAGCCTAGAAACACATCTCTCTCTAGAGGTGACTCACATCTAAAAAAGACTCCTGGCTCTCTGTTCAGAAGCCTCAACAGGTACTGAATTATGCATAAATAAACATGTATCTCTGAGATTTTGTCTGATTTCTGCTAGATAGCTTAGATAGAAATACAGATTTGCTAGGCACAACAGGGGTTTGCAGTGCATTTGCTACGCAAAACTGGGAAACTGCAAGCTAAGGTAGAATGTTTGAAGATTGATTATCCTCAATTTTTGCTTCCTAAGGAAGTCTCTGATTAATTGCTATATTTGTTATTTAGCATAATTTGTCCAAATTCAAATGCCAGATCACTGCAACAGTCTACTTATTTAAATAGAAAAGCAGTATATGAAATATAATTTCTGAGTACAGAGGGGGTTAAGGTTCTCCAAGTGAATACACTAACTGATAGGGAAATTGGAGTGAGGGAAAAAACCTTCAAAACCAAAGATTGAGAACAGTAATTAACTATGTATGTATTTTCATTATTATTTACACTAAAGCTAGATTATAGTGCACTCTTGTAAGTATACTTTCCCTTTCATCTGGAGAGTACAGGGGAGAAACTACTGCTTGTTAAATTTGGGTTATTTCAGGGCAGGACTGTTTTTGCTTTGAATTGTCAACATTAATAATAAACCTCCAAGATTTCTGTGTTCAGTAATGATTTTCAGAATCCACGGACCAAAGTGAAATACAATTCATTATAAGAAAACTAAAATGCTTCAACATACTTGGCAAAAGGAATGTATCTTTTTGCTTTCCTTTTGCAATGTTGCATTCTTATATGCAAAAGCATTCTGTGTGAATAGGTCCTAGTATTGTTTTATTGCACCTTGAGATCTATTGCCTAATAGCATTGTGTATGTAGGCCTGAATAATCAAAAGCATAAAGAAATGAGAGTGCCAGAAGCTGGACTATTTTAACACTTTCTTCCAAAACTAACACACACAAAAATAAAATGGTCTAAAAACCCCGTTGAGCAATTAAAAGTCCACCAATTCCATCAACATTTTCTATTATGTCATAGCTTTGTATTCCATATTCTTTTTTGGCAAAATAGTCAATCCCTCATTTTTTTAAAAATGGATTTAAATGGTTGTGGCTCTCTGCAAGTAATGGATGGGAGCACCTGGTCTACAGTCTTGGCTCAGCAGAAGTCAAAGGGAAAAGTTCCTTTCAGTAGTTTTAGGATTTTACTCATAGTTTGTAGGAAAATGATGTTCAGATTATTTCATGACACTGCCACACAGCTATTAATTCTGCTTTTTAATGTGCTGTTATGGGTGCTTCTGCTCTGGGACACAGAGAGTGGGGGGGAAGAATTTCCTTTGCAGCAAGAAGCAAGGGATAAATCATGAAGAAGGCAGATGCAGGAGAGGGGAAGGAAGAAGGCTCATTTTGGGGAGCAAATGAATGAGTTGGAGCAGTTTGTCTCCTGTGGGAGGGACATTGTGCTGGAGCAGGGAAAGAGTGTAAGGAATCCTCCCCTGTGGACAAAGGAGCGGCAGAGACAGTGGGTGACGAACTGATCAAAACCTGCATTCCCCGCACCTGTCAGGAAATTTTCTGTAGATCATTTGGAAAGGATCACTTCTCATGGTCTCAGGAGGCCCTGTTCTGCAAAGCCATACCTCAGCACAATGCCTTTGACACACAGATAGCTCTGCTGCTAGCAATATGACAGCTTGTGTGGGCAAGGGTTTCAGCATACCATCACTGAGATTTCTATCAGGGAACGGGTAAATCTATAAGGAACCTTTGAAAAAACTCCCAAGCACTTCCAGCACATATAACTGGGACACAGGAAAGATTTATTTAACATGCTTGAAAATATGAAAGCTTTTTTTTGTTCAAAAAATTTGTAATAGCAATTTAAAAATTAGATAACTCTCATGCCCCAGAATGTTTATTGCTGAATTATCCTTTTAGGATTTTGCTGGATCCTGCTGTGTCATTTCTCTCTCTAAGAAACAATTTCTTAAAGATTTCACCATTACCTTCTTGCTGTAACAAAAATGTGTTTACTTTTTACAACTTGAAAAATGAAGCACACCTACACTTGCAGTATTTTTCTTCTGGGGCAGAGATTTGGAGTGGAGAGAAGGAACTCACTGCTTTCTTCCTAGCATGACATATTTGCAGACTGGTTCTGTGAAGACCAACAGCCTTTCTCTAGGAAAGAGAAGTGCTGTTTTCAGGTACTTTCTCAAAATCTCTCCACAGGTCATGCTTTTTTAGCTGAAGCTGCTCTTCTTGCAGCACCTGGGGGATATGTGCCTGTGCACCTTTCTTTCCTTGCTGCTGATGTTTACTCTGCCCTTCGACTGAAGCCTGTCCATAACACCACAGAGGGTCAGACTGCTCACCCTTCTGCAGAGGACCCATGTGCTTCCCAAAGGAATTGCTCAGGTGGATCCCAGAGGATTGCTGAGATGGGCATGCACCTCTGGACATGCCCTTGTCCAACACCTGGCTCAGAGCAGGGTCAGCTGCAGCAGGCTGACCAGCACCTTGCCCTTATGAGTTTCGAATATATCTCCATAGATAGGGACTGCCTCTCTGAACAACTTGTACCAGTCTTTTACCATTGTCATAGTAAATTATTTTCTTCTTGTTCTTAAAAGACTGGGCACCAGAGGGAAAAGCCAATTTCTCAACTTCCCTCACTTTGGGGATTTATATACACTGATGAGTTCTCCCCTGAGCTTTCTCCTCTACTGGTGAAGCAGTCCCAGTTCTCTCTCCTCTTCTCTCCTCATGCTCCAGACACAAGCACCTTAGCATTCCTTTGCTCCAGTTTGTCCATGACTCCTGTACTCCACATGGCAGTCCCAGTGAATAGTAGCATCAGGTGGGGCTGACCCACACATGCAGCACAGACCCACCAGGAGCTGCCTCACTGCCAGCCCCTGGTGAGAGGGGTTACACCAATCCCTTCTCCTGGCTTATTTCCCTGGAGCAGCAGCCAGGGCAAAGATCCAACACACTCTGTCTCTGATGAGTGCAAGCAATCAATCTGACTGTCTTGCAATGCCTGCAGTTCTCTCTTATGAGATTTTTTTTTTTTAAGCTCAAATGGCAGCCCTTCTATTTTGTTCCAAACAGCAAAGGATCTGAACTTTGAAAGCTGCCAAATTCTAAGCAGAATCCAAACTACTTATCTTCAGACATTGCTCTCTAAGGCCTTTCTTCATTTGTTTGACTTGGGTCACTGGCACATAATTTCAAGTCCAAAGCACTAAATTTTTCTTAAGCACATTGAGGGCTCATCGTGACCTAAGTAAGGCAAATTTTGAAGATTAACAGATTACACAAGTTTGGTTTGAGTTTTATTAGGCATTTCTTAACACTGTACTTCAGCTACTCAGATACACTTACACTCTCAGAAGATATGGTAATTTGCCCTTCTGCTCAGGCATCCTTGCTGCAGATGTTTTGAGACTGACAAGTGCTTCTCAGTATAGTCCCTCAAGACCCTCTAGGTTTAAACTGAATCTCAAAGGTAATTTTCAGTCTCCTAATTGATATATGCTGAGTTCAAGTTCACTGTACATAATTATATTCAGCACCCTGCCACAAAAGGGAATCAACCCAGCCATATTCTGTTAACTTACACTGTTTCATGCTCAACACACAAAAGATGTTTTGTGGTATTTTACAGATGGAACATCTAGAAAAGGCAGCAGGAAACACTGGAAATGGCCAGTGACCCAAAATACCCTGGAGAGCTGAAGTGCAGAAAGCACTTGCATCCTTTTATCTTGGATAAATGCTTTCCATTTCTTTGCTTTGATGATTTGGGATTCTGCCAATGTACAAGTTATGAGATCTAGTCATTTGTTTAATACTACTGTAAAAACTCTGTGGTTTTTTTATTTCAATCTGTGAATGTAGAATTTTGTCATTTTCTGAAAAGTCCTTTATCACTCACCAGATTATGCACAATGATGAGTCATTAACCTCAATGATCACACTCTCTACACGGAAGACAAGGAGGCCAATTAAAGGTAGAAGAGTATTTTTCCCCCCTTCTCCTTTTCTATAAAAGGGAACAAAAGGTAAAAAACCAAATTTTCTTTTTGGGGCAGCAAGACGAAGCAACAGCAAACTTTCTATTTGGGGCAGCAAGATAAAGCAAAAAAGTAGGGAACTAGAAATTATTCACAGAAGGAAAAACAAAGGAGGCTTCTGCCAAGAGTGGAGAATCTGTGCTTCATCAACCACAAGGCTCAGCCTTGAAAAGCCTCTGGCCTGTGGAGGCCCTGGGAAAGATGCTCTGGGGCAGCACAGGGAACACAGTACCTGAGCCCAAGCAGCAAAATGCAAGCAAGGTTTCTTACTTCATCTGGGCTTTTTATCACTCACCCTGTCATGCAAAAACCAGATCTGAATGCCCACTGATCTATGAGTGGTCAGCTATGTAGAGCAAGAGGCACAGATGTATAAAATCATGCACACTGGATTTCAATGTGCTTTGCCCACATGTCAAGTGTCAGTCTGAAAACAAGGGCAGAAAATCGGGCTCTGCATGCTCCTAAAATGCAGCCATAAGGGTGATTCCTGTCCCTCTTCATTTCAGCCTCCAGTTTAATTAAGTCAGCTCCATCTTTGGGTGAAAAGCAGAATAACCCACCCAATTAAGAAATCACAGCCCCAGAGAACATGCAATCTGCAAGGTGAGAAACAAAAAGCAGCACCAACAGTGCTTCTACACTTTTGTAGAAGTTCCTAATGCTGCTCATTGCTTCACATAGTTTTCTCCTGTTTCCATCCTGGCTTTATTAAAATGGACTAATTTCATATGGCAGACACAAGAATAATTTCCAATTATTATATTTCATTTCTATTTCATACGTTTTATTTTATAAAGGCACATTATGCATTTGTACTTGATACCATTTTAATTAATAATTTTTCTACTTAATCTCCAGCTCCATTGAAATTATTAATGGTAAAACAATTATGAATTAAAAGCCTGTGTGAAAGTAAGGAGATTTGAAATTTTACCCTAAATTTGGTTTTCTTAAGCCTGGAATTAGCATTTTTTTATTACATATTTATGTGGAGAATACATGGATAAGGAAAAGAGAAAAGCAGAATAAGCTAAGTGAGTGTGATTTAAAGTTATATGACAGGAAAGAAAAACAAAAAAGCCCTGCCAGAACAAATGGGAGCTTCAAACCCAAATGTTAGTTCCATATTGCCATCAAAGCCAAACCGTAGGGGCAAACAGTTTTTATGCTACCATTGCTTTACATCTAGCAAAACATGCAGTACAAAAAACTACTCTTCCACTTAGGCCTAAATCCAAAAACGATACTGAGATGTTTGTATCTTGTTGAAATTAATGGCCCATTTAAATTGGAGGGAGGAGGAATCTCAAACCTGATGCAATGTTGAAGCACTATCCATAACGAGAGGCATCTCAGGCAGTTCAGACATTTAGCACATTGGCTGATGAGGAATATTTTTCCATGTATCCTTTCCTGTATTCTCTGTATAGGTAGTGGCATCCTGGGAGCCAGATACCTGAAAATCTGATATAATGATATTCCCTGCACTGAAGTTATTTGTGCAACTTAAATTTCATATAGTTGAGTGAAAAACACTGGGAATCCTAACCTGTGTGCTTTGGTAAGGCTTGCTGCTAGGTTTGCAAAATATGAGGATTACTTTTCCATGAATGGGAAGGAGAGCCCTTATTCAAAAACTGCAGGAGTAAGGCAACTTTTATGATGAAAATTAATAAAAAATTAATTAGAGAGGAAATGATTTCATATGTGCTACTTTCCTGACTGAATACCAAGTTTGTATCAATCCTTCTAGGCACAGACATAAGGAGCTCTGGAAAAAGCAGAAAAAATAGATGAGGCACAATAGAGTGTTAAAATTGGAGCATTGCTTTCATACCCATGAGATTGCTTTTTCTTTAAAGTATTCCAATTATCCTGACAGTAAAAGAAAGAACAACTACATTAGTATCATATTATTTCCATAACAGCTATCTTCAGTCACTTCTGATCTGACAAATTTCTACATACATTGTGCCTAATAAGCTGGATTTGTTTTTTTGCAACCCCCTTGATGAAGTGTAAATCACACCACAATTGTTTCACTGGAGGCTTGCTATATGCATCATCCTACACGGTCTGATGCTGAGCCATAGCATGTGGTGAGGCTCCACTGCAACAACAGCTACCAGCCCATGATGCATTGAAATCCTCAGCTCCTCACTGGTAAAGATCATTGTGTCCTAAATAGGAATTCTGTAATCTGAGCAAACAGAAGTCCCCTGCTCCTTCTGGTAGTGGTGCAGTATCAGCAATTAGCTGCTGAGCCCCAGACTGTATCCCAGAAGATGACAAGAACAGCTGCTTTAGCAAATTAATGGCCACTGGCATTATATTATTCTGTTTTTAATTTAGGCAGCATATTGTTCTTAATTCCCCTCCAAGACACAGAGGAATCTATAAAAATCATCAAGAAAGTTCAGTCATCTCCATAAGTGCTTGTGAGAAGGCTTTTTTTCACCTCATTGAGCCCTACCAGGCTTTTTCTGCAAGGAGTCTTCCCAAAGTTGCTGGTTGCTCCCCTAGAAAGCTGATGTTATTAAGATTCAATCATTGGCATTGTACATGTCAGGCTGTAAGAAGTCCTGGGTATATCTTCCAAAAGAGCAGATTCTCAAAAGAATGACAGACACTATGTATATGGAGTCATTATGTCAAAAGACTCTATTATTAATGAGGTAAAACCGATGTTGTGTAAAAATCAATATACACCGTTAAGGAGATCTGCCTGGGCTTTCAGTGGTTATAAATTCACTTTTTTCAGCAAATGTAAATACAAGAGATATAAAAATGCTAAGCAGTTCAAAATTCTTTGATGTAAGCTAAAACTAATTTGTGTGCTATATCATTCAGTCTTCTTGAATGCAATCTTACGAGCCGTAGCAATCTTGACCGGAGTTTAAAGGTATCCAGTCACTGAAATGTTCATTAAGCATTATCTCAAGAGGCAGTTCTGTTTGCTAGAATGATCTTTTTTAATTAGTGAATTACAGAACCACATAAAAACCTTCAGCTGTCGTTGCCTTCTGCTTACACAACATCTTTCTGCTGCCTAAGAACTAAATTGCTCTGTAATTGTATCCTCCACTGCAAATAAGCAAAAATGTACTTCAGGAAAGCCCTAGTGGTTCTTAAGAGGGTCAAAATAAAGATGAAGAACCAAACACCTTACAGATTAATATAACCAAGTTTTCTTTTCCATCTTTCAGAATCTCTTAATGGTAGCTTTTTGTTGAGAAAAATGATGGTTGTTGATACCATATGAATCCTGTGGAAAAAAAGTGACCTTCACCAAACAAAATATCCCCCCCGCCAAAGCTACGGGTAAAAATAATAAATAATGCAAAAACCCCAAACTGTGGAAGATAGAGAAGCAGTAATTCTGACAAGGAATTGTGCATTTGTGCCTGATCAAGCACTGAACATAGACCTGTCCTAGTACTAGTAACATATTCCAGCCAGATTTTTGGGATGTGGTAGACTTGTCTGTGGTAGACGCCTCTTTTGACTTGATTAATCATTTCTCAGTGTCAGAATGAGTGATTCTTGTATTCTTGTTGTCAGATGAGGGAAAGAAGCTGGGGATATTTCACTGATAATTATTTATTCATCCAGTTATTTCTGCCCATTTAATAAATGGTTCAAAACTGTTACAAAAAAAAAAAAAAAGTAACTTCCAGAATATAACTTCTTTATGTTGGCTGTAGAAGAGACTGATCTAATCCTGTGTATATATAGGAAAATTCTGGTTTTAGCTGGAGATTGTAACTAGATATGATATCTAATGATTATGAAAGGATGCATGAGATTTATAGGGTGAGGTTAGCAGCACCAGTTAAATAGGTGTAAATAGCCATTCTGTCCATCAGTGAGTGTGCAGCACACAAGGGAGCACAAAATTTCCAGAATAGTCTTTAGATTAAGCAAGCCATCACTTCTCACATATAGTTAGCCTGCAGATAAGTAAGAGGTGATTAGCTCAATAGGTTATCTGAATGCACACACCCCCTGTAATCTTGCCTGCACTACTGACTGTACAAGGTTTGAGCAAAGCTGTGACAACATCAATACACAGATACCTGTGGCATCCAAAAAACAAATCCCTGAACAAACCAACCAACCAAACCAACCAACCAACCCCACAACTCAGACAACTACCACTTTTTCCATCATTATCAATATACACATGCCTTAACTGAGGGAAAGGGAAGGAAAATCATTCACACCAATTTTCTGCATTGCTTCAAAATAAATACACAGTGACTCCAGAAAAAAAAAATCATCACACCACACTAAAAAAGAATAAAGCTGGTGAAATCAAGTAAGAAGCTAAAAAAAAGTACATGGTCTATAAAACTTCCTGAGAAAAATGATGAGGGAAGAGGGAAGCAGAGCTCTAGCAGTGTAAAGGAGGAAACTGAAGAAGCTGGGGACCACACACAGTTTTATCACCTCAGTTTTTGCTTCCTGGGACTGAGTGACAACACAGAGTGAGAAGTAAACCCAAGAATGCCCCACAAGGACAGCCATGCAGAGGTAATACCACCTTGAGCAAATGCCACTTTTCTTTGCAGCTTTGAACATTCCTCTGCTAAAGATATTTTAAAAAGGAATTGTGCTTTGTTTCATGAACTTAGGAATTCAGTGACTCCTCGCAGAAGCTGGCAGCACTGGGATTAGGAGAAAAGGATCTCAGCTCACCTCATCTGGCCAATACCTGGAGAAGAAGCTTGCTCTTCCCTCTTCTGATCCTCATTTTTTCTTTCATATTCTAATGAGTAATGACTGCATGAAATTTTGAGGATGAAATGTAAACAATGTTCTAATAAAAACCATGTCACAGGTCAATAGCTTCATGGGCATGGGGAAAAAATAATGAATTGCTTGACTTCTAATATTTGGATTAAACTAAATGAGGGCATTTCTGAGGTCAGTTAAAATGATGCTGCATCTTCACCTCATGCATTTTTGAATTAGTAGTTACACAGCCTTTAGCACAAGTATTTTGAGAGCAGCTCTTTTTTTCCATCTCAGATACTGTACTGTTATGAAGGGTTATGTAAAGGAAACTTTTTTTGGTCTTCTCATCTCTCAGCAGCTGATGAAGATCCTTTAAAAACACAGCTTAACAGTGCAAGTTCTCATCTACTACTACCCTTTCCCCTCATTTTCAGGCCTTCAGAAATAATGAAGAAGAATGGGAAAATCAGTACATTTTCAGAATTAAAGGTTAGATGTGAAAATATTTTGTATATGCATGGCCTTAACAGAGTTAGTGTGTGTTTACTTTTACAACAGTAATTGTAATATTTTCCTCCTTTGTCCCAAGCACAGTTACGGTATTACACAGGATTTCTTTTAAAGCTCATTGAATGCTGGGAAAACTGTAATAATTTCAGCAAATGATAAATCAGAGGAAAAGATTGCACTAGTGAACTGGACTTCAAAAAACATTATCTTCCTCTTCTTTGTGGACCCTTTTCTGCAAATATCCATATAGTATCTCTCTAGCACAGGTTTGGTTGACATTTCCTCAAATAATCTAAATTTCACTACAGATATTATACATAATTCAAAAAAAATTATATTCCTAAAACTGGAATATAAATATAAACCTGGGTAAAACTGGAATTTTCTTTACTGCAGAAGATGGTCCTTCTAAGAGAATCAAGACGATTTAAACAGAATAGAAGCAATAGCCTTGGCTCCTACCAATTTAGTAGTACATCCCATCCAATAAATTCTATTTAAACTCAACTCAGACTAAACAAAACAGTAAATAGTAGTTTAGGTCAGATATTTTAATGGAGCACTGTAATGATTAAATTTTAAAAGGTAATTATTTTTATTTTTATTTTTATACTAACAGGAATTGCATTTCTTATTTTATTACAGAAAGTAAAAAAAAAAAAACAAAACAAAGAGACAAAGACATTACTTCCAACAGCTACTGTCCTGTGTCTGGAAAGAATCAGCATCCCATTAAGGCAATTACTGTTCTCAGTTGGGATCCTGATAGGCTCCTAAACAGTCTGTCATTAAGATATATACAGCACATCTTTTTAATAAGATCTCTTGATTTGATGAAGCCCTTATTAATACCATCGAAGGTCCCAGAAGAACACCTCCATTTTTTTGTAAGTGTTCTGTTCAAGATTACTCTGGTGTCATTGACACTGCTCTTGGTATAATTAGGCTTGTATGCAGTCCTCTTCTTTGGTTTTCAACACAGCTTAGCAGTAGTATGCATATACCAATGTGATGAAGCTCCACTTACAGGAGCAGCTTCTAGCATGAAAATAATATATATTTTTTTAAATATTTCATTTTTAAAGAAAAACTAGTGCAGATCCTGCATGATTATCTAATGAGGATAAATTTTCTATAGTGCTTTTAATAGCAAAACATGCCACACTTTAAAAAAGTCTATTCTAAAAAACCCTTTTTGCCAACAGTCATATCCTTTTGTTCCTCCTATTCTTCTGTTACATGATGATCACACTGCACTGATACTTTGTATTGAGAAGAATAAAATACACTATAAAATGCTCATTCATTAGGCTGGAGTTTGGATTAAGAAGAAGTGGATACCTCCTTTGCTGTCTGGTGTGAGACATGGATTCCATATTAAGTGCTATATCCCAGATAAAATCCTATTAGCCTGAGTTGAAAATGATTGCTTGATTTGGAGGGGAGGGCAGGAAAATGGAAGAGCTTGAATGGATAAACATATGCCATTTACAGATGCTAACAAGAGAAGGACCCCTCTGACCAATGCCACCACAGCTGTGGTGCACAGAAGTGGCAAGCTGTCTGAAAGCTGTCAGATGGACCTGACAGAGGCCATGAATATTGACTGATCTTTCTGGAAAATCAGGCTGCTGATATAGGTAGTGGATGCATGCTTTGGTAGCTAAGCAAGCACCAAAATTTGCCCAGCCCTTCCATCCACATGAACTCATCACCTCTAGAATTCCTACCATTTAATTTCACATGTCCAGCAAATCCTAAAAAGACTACTAAAAATTGCTTGCAGAGTGTTGTTGAAAATCTGGCCATTTCTTTGTATATTTTAGCAAGGTTTGGACTGTTCTAAATACCTCTTTACCTATTTATTTTGCTTTGTGATTCAAACTGTTATGTTATATAAAGCTTAAAATGCCATTAAAAAACAGGGAGAACATGTAAGAATTTATAGTACCTCCATGCTGTTTGATGGCAAAATCCCTCTGGGAAAACACTAGAGGAAAAAGTGTCCATTTCAGGAAAATTGCCATGGTCTAAGAAGTTTTTATAGTAACAGTGATTTAAAAATGAATTCAAAGTTACAATGTATTCAATGCAATTTTAGACACCATTAGTCCAGACAGTATTTGTGGAGTTATGCATGAAAAGGTGTTATTTTCTTATTGCTTATAATTCAGAGGTACTTTTTCATGCACTGAAAATTTTCCATATCCTTTCCTTCCATTTTTTTTTTTCACTTACAAAGAGGTTTTCCACCAAGAAGAAAAATGCAGACATGTGTCCAATATTTCATCAAAATACTTAACGTGAGACACTTTTCTAATTCTCTTTGACACGTGCAGGGCATTTGTTCTGTTCACTCTGCATAGCTTCCAAAATGTTAAGACTCGTGCAAAAGTGAGTAGGTGATTCAGAATGCAGAAAGACAACCTGCCAATCTGACACAAATAAAACCTGGGAGAACTGTTCAAGTGTCACAGCCAACACAGTTAACCCTCACTGTTGTAGCCAAGCAAATGCACTTCCTGGGCTCAGTGGTAATACCCCATTCCCATCCTCTGGAAGACTGAGGGGAGGCTTCATAGCTGTTTACATCTTCCTCACAAAGGGAGTGGAGGGGCAAGCACTGATCTATCCTCTGTGGTGAACAGTGACAGGACTGAGGGAATGGACAGAAATTGTGCCAGGAGAGATTTAGGCTGGATATCAGGAAAAGGTTTTTCATCTGAGGGTGGTTGGGCACTGGAACAGGCTCCCCAGGGAAGTGGTCACAGCAATAATCCTGTTCAAAAAGCATTTGGACAACGCTTTCAGGCACATTGTGTGATTCTAGGGGCTGACCTGTGCTGGGTCAGGACTTTGTCTGTCCTTGTGGGTCCCTTCCAACTCAGGATGTTCTGTGTGTCTATGGTTCTATGATGCCCTGATTCATTGCAAATGGATGTGATGGAAGTTTGCTTTGATTGCAAGGACAAGGACACGTGTCAACTGCCACAGCACTGTTGAAAGCACTATGAAGGATGGATTTAGATGATATCACTAACCCTGAAGCAAGAAAATTATGCCAGATTTCCTGAGTTCCCAGAGAATGAATGCCTTAACTTGTTTTCTCAGCTCCCTAAGGCCTTCTCAAATGAAGTAAAATCCATTCAAATGCTTCATCTGGAAATCTCTTAGGGTAGCTTATTGTATATGAACTGGTTCAACTTTTGCACAATTCAGTGCTATTTGTCCCCTTGAATTCTTTATTATTGTTAAGAATATTGCCACAATTTAGAAGAAAAAATGAAAAAGAGGCAAGTGATCATGACTAGTAATAGAAGCAATCTTTGTGATGGAATTTTGTCTTCAGTAATTCATCTGCAAAATCTTGTACTACCTCAGGTTTGGATTACTCAGTTACTTTAAAAACCCTCTAGTGTTTTGTGCTTTCCTGGTGCTGTGCTTTGTCTGAGCATTTGCTCTTTTGCTGTTCTGCTTCTGGGTTCTCCTTTCATTTCTACCTGCCATACCAGAACAGCATCAAAGATATGAAAAATTTGCATTTTTATATGAGGGCTCCAATATACGTTTTCTTCCTCAATTAATACAAAATTGAAAAAAAATTTAAAGAGCGCCTGCACTAGAAAAAAATGCCACCTCCAGTTGTTTTGCTGTCTCGTAATCATCCAAATTATTGTATGATTTTCCAAATTTCTTAAAAATATATGTTTTACTTCTGCAAGTAATGCATGGACATGAAATTATCTACAAATAAAACATATGCAACATAATATTTATATTGCTGCATACAGATTTCCTTTCTATTGCTGAGGCTGCAGATGGGACTGCAGGTACAGTCTGTTCTGACTGTTTAAGCAAATTAGTAATATAGTCTGCTACCAATTAGTCTCAGAAAAAGAGAGCTTTTCAAAGGGAAAAAAAAACCAACAATGTAGGGGTTAAAGTGCTCAAGTGCTATCAGGAAATAGTAATAAATATATTTCTAATTTATTTAAATAGCTAAATGTTCTGGGTCTAGCTGGGACAGAGTTAGCTTTCTTGGTAGCAGTCTTAAAATGCTGCATTCCAGATTTGGGACAGAAACAGTGCTGACCACAAACCACAGCTTTGGCCGTGGCTGAGCAGTGCCTGCGGAGTGGGAGGCTTTCTCCATTGCTCAGTCTGCCCTTCAGTGAGGAGGCTGGGATGGGTAAGAGGCCAGGAGGCAACACAGCCAGGGCAGCTGATCTGAACTGGCCAACAGGAAATCCCTTTCCCTATTAATTGTGCTTGGCAATAAAATTGAGTGTGCTTGTCTGCCTTGGTGGCCATAGCCTGGAGACCGGATGGCACCAGGCTCCCCGTGGGGAGTGGTGACTGATTGTCCTTGCAACAATTGTGGTGGATTTCCTCTTTCCTTTACTTGTCTTTAATCCAACCCCAAAATTTTCTCCCTTTTTCTCTTCTGATTCTCTCTCCTGTCTCTGACTGTTGGAAAGGGAATGAGCTGCTACATGGATGCTTAGCTGCTGGCCGGGATCAAATGACAACTAAAATGACAATTAAACTAAGGATCCAATAAATGAAAATCACCATTCTAAATGGAATCACAAAATTTCTTAAGGCATCTCTCTTTTTTTTTTTCCAAATGCATTTGATCTGTAAATTTTAGGACTATAGCAGTAAAATAAATACAGTTAAAACTCCTTCATCTTGAGAACAGTAAAGGAAATTATAAGTTTGGGTTCAGTTTGACAAACCATTTACAACTTGCAATACTGGATCTGTGAACTCACTTTTTAAAAATTAAAATGAGCATTTCTACATTAAATAAAAGCCCTGCTGGGAGGAATTAATGGAGTTCTAACAGTATGCTTTTGAAAAGGATTCATTTACAGGTGAATGGATAAATATGTATTAGAACTAAGGAAAAGGGATCAGGGATGGAAAGAGAAGTGTTGCCAAAGCTACACTGTGTTGCAATTATAGTAACCTAAGAGCTCTGTTCCCTTTAGTTCAATTCTTGGTGCTAGAGTTAGCTTATTCTTACTGGAAAAATAAGTACTACACTACCCAGTGTTTTGAGTTGGCCTCATGTTACTAGGAACTCTATAAACATTGCAGCACTTTTAAAAATTTTGGCCTGTGCTTTTAAATAAGGCTCTCCATGTTGGTAGGAGGCCCTGAGCAAGTAGCAGTTTTCAGGAGTGAAGCACCAGATGTTACCAGAGCTTTGATTTTGATTTCAACAGTTTGCCAAAATACACTTTTGTTGTTTCCAGTACTTCTGCTTTTCCCAGCAATACAAAAACATTTATGACTGCTGGCACTTCAAAATAATGTGCATGGTCACAGCTACAAGTTGGTTTAAGCAAAGTAGTGCTTGACATACCAGCCCCTTTTCTAAGTTAAGAAACATGGTTTGCTTTCAGAAAACCTAGAAGTGTAAGGGCTCCCTCCCCCAATTGTAAAAATTTGTTTCCAGTTGGAAGTGGATTAATGCATTTTAACAAACACCCATTTTAATCTGTGATGTCATTATACACGTTTGCAACTGAAGAAAACATTCTTTGGACCCACCTTGATTAAGATACAGGTCTATCACAATGGTTGCATTTAAGCAACTAAATATTAAAAAACTATTCCAAGGTCACTTGGAAAACCACAAGTGTTTTACAGACAGAGTGAGGAAGGGGGAATTTTCCTCCAAAAAGCTTTTCTTTCTTCAGTTTTTCCTACTGAGAGAGTCCAAGAACTTATTTTGGACAGTGCTCTTAATTTCCGTGACTATGAAAGGAAATGTTTGCCAGGGATTGTAGGACACTGGTTCCAAAGTCCAGTGGTCCTTTCCAGAATTGTATTTGAAATTCATTTTACACATTTTACAGATACAAAAGGTGCACATGGAGACTGTTGTAGAACATCTGTAAGGAAAGTGAAGAGAGGGAAAAAAAGAGAGAGAAAGCGACCATTCTGAACAGGAAAGCAAATGGAGTGCTAGTAGTGATACAAAGGAGGTATGCAACATGGGCAGCACTGGAAAGCAGGATTTACAGCTTTCCAAGGGAATGAAGACAAGTGAGTTGGAGAGGGTCTGTTTAAAGAAGAGAGGAGGCTGATCCAACAAAATATTTCCTTAGTTTTAAACATGAAGGGCAGCTTTGTGACCTTACTAGAAAGATATTTGTTTACTGCTCAGGTCAGAGAAAACAGCCTGGTGTAAGTTTTGCTTATACCATAGTTTAATTTTATATTTTATTCCTTATTCAGGTAGTATCAAGCATCTGCAGGATTTAAGACATATTTGTAGCTGTCACACAAATGGCTGAAAAGGATAAATGAAAGCACACCATTGGTCGAAGTGTGATGTACTGACCCATGCTACACACTTGGAAAAAATGGTTGTTCTCCTTGCATTTACATGTGTTGATTCTAAAATCTCTGCAACACTAAAGGCATGGTTCTATGTTAATTTTCTGCTTTTGTAAGAATATGCTATAAAGTATTAAAGTTGCAAAGGCAAAAACTTGAAAACCAGGAAATTTTATCATTAAAGTAACACTTTATTGCTGCCCTCTGTGCACATGTGGTATGCCCATTTTTAATGCCATACCCACACATTCTTTTTCCCAAAGCAGGCCTGTTTCATCTAATGTGCACAATGGATATTGCTCAAGATACTCCCTCAGGAAGTGGTTTAATATTTTTTGTGACATTATAAGTCAGCTTGTACAAGCTTTTCAGCCCACCACTCAAGAACCTGGAAGACTGTGACCAATCATTTCCTCTCAAATATGACATTATGTATTTCACAGCTGGAGGAACAGAGACAAAGTCTTTGTGGGCAACATATGGGCTCAGCAGTAAATGAAGGGTTATAATTTAGGACCACCTGACTGCCAGGCATGTGTTCTGACATGATACATTTCTTTCAAATGTGATGAACAGAAGGATGTTCAGATCAGAATGTAAGCTTGCATCCTGTCTCTGACCTTGGGGAGCCAACAGGACAGTCTGTGAGGACAGGCAAAACCTGCAGTGATATAAATACATAGTCTTTGAAAATACTGTAATATTTTCTGGAGAATATTTCAGTCTTGAGTGATGTCTGACTCTGAGACTTCCTGATACAGGAGTGATGGGATTTTTTTACTTAATGGCCATCTGTTTTCTTCTATGAATTGATCCTGTGTGTTTTTTGATAATGTACAATATCTCATGTCCTAGTAAAGTGAGCTGAATTTGTGTATGCTCTTTATTTCTGTTGTGGAGATATCAAAATAAGTACTTGGGATCTGAGGACACAATGTGGAAACCTGAAAAAAATGCTGGTTTACAGAATTTCTGGACAAGATGATAGGGAAATTGACACCTGCAGTTAAATGAAAAATTCCAGTGAGCTTCCAGAGCCGAATGGGAAAAAAGACCTTGGTGAAACTGAGATCAAAATCTGTATTCACCATAAAACCATGGGTGCTGAATCTTTTTTAAATCAGAAACTTGATTCACTCTTCTGGCACCTGGTACAGGAAAAAGACAGATACAGTTACTGGGATAGAAAGACACACTTAAAAGGGGATCAACCTAGAACATACCCTTAATTTTTTTATTTGCTGTTCCTGCTTTCTGCCATTTCATGCCTCTTTATCTGGGACCCTGAGGTCAGTTTGAGTCTGGATGCTAGATATTAACATTCATTCAGCATCACACCATGCTTTTTGTTGGGATTATTAGCCTGGACACAACTTTACTGAATGCAAATTGCTGCTATTGCATGAACACACAGCTACTGCATTTGAACTTGGCTGGTTAAATCTTATCAGAACAGCTCTGATGCACCAAAATCTATGAATTAGTGCAATTATTGCAACATTAACATACTTAGCACACCTATTAAAAATGCTTCTTTCCTTTAAATTACTTGCTAAGACTTATATTGAACCTTTTTTAACTGCTAAAGTGAATGAAGCAGAGCTGCTACAGGATGTCCCTGGTCATATTGTCTCCTACACTCTGAACAACATGAGACTCTCCTCTGGAAAGAAGTTTGTGATGAAAAATTGTGGGAAAAATCAGATGATATGAATAACTTACATTCTGATGACAAGTGGCTTCTCATTTTGCAAATTTCTAAATATTCGTTATGTTTTTATATTTAGTTGCTTCTTTTTCAAATAAGAAGAAAAAAATATGAATACAAACTCCTTCTATTCAACCACAACAGTGTTCCATAGTGTGCTCATTAAAAAGCACCTGGACTGTAAAATATGAACACGCCACTATTGTATTTCCAGGATTGCACACAATGACCTTCTCATCTTGTTTAACAGTTTCCTTTTGTGGGAAACTGCAATATGCAACAAAGTGTTTTATTTTTCTGCAATGCTTACTTTGCTGAAAAATAAGCAGTGTAGTAAGGGGTGATGTACCATGCATCACCTTACAATGGTTCCTGCCATGGGTTTTCAAACAAATGTGGTAATCCCTGCTAATCTGGCTCAGTGCTTTGAAAACTCTTGTATGGTTTTGTTACAGCCTGCTTGCCATCCCTGCTAGTATTACAAATACCCTCCGCTGCATACATGTTTTTATTTTATTGCACCTTTAGGCAAATTTAAAGCAAATAAAATGATATAATTATGTTTGATTAAGGTAGCTTGGTGGTATATTTGTGTCAACTAGTTCAGTGTCTATAATTCTTTGTTCTTTTGGTTTCATTGCATATGTACAAGGGATAAATAGATCTTGGAAGGTGTTGTGTACTTTGCTCTGGAGATCTCCTTTGTTCAATTTAAAATAAATGATTGCAGTATTATAGAAAAAGAGGAGAGACATGCATGCCTCTGGTGTGTGATTCCCCAAGACTTGAATTACTCCTTAGAGATGCCCATCTTGGAGACATTCTGATTATACAGAACATTGAGGAAAACTACAGGCTAAAGTAGACTCATCATCTTTATACCTACATTGGCTGTAGGCACTGAGGTTGTGCTGGTGGTGGTGACGGTGGTGGCTCCTGTGGGAAGTGTCCAGGGGCTGCCCCATGCCAGACACAGCTGTCTTCAACCAGCCCACTGCAGGGCACAGCTGAACCCCTCAGCTATAACTGCTGAACCTCGGGTAAGGCAGATTTAAGGAAGGCTAAAAATGCCAGTTAGGCAAAGGGAAAAACAGCTCTGCAGAGGTCAAGGTCAGAAAAGGAGAATGTGAAGAATGCGCTTTAAGCACTGGGGGAAAGTCCCCCGCAGCCCACTGGGGATAATCACACTGGAGAAGGCTTTGTCCTGAAGGGCTGTAGCTCATGAAGATTCCACACTGGAGCAGGTAAACCACATGAAAGGGAGGTATGGGCAGATATCAAAAATTTAGATGGAACTTTAGCCCCTCCCCACTCCCCTCGTGCTCCGTGGGGATGGGGGGAGTAAAGGAGTTTGGAGTCTGGAGTGGAGCTGAATGTGGGAAAGCGGGGAAGAAATGTGCTGTTTAAATGATTCTATTTGATTATTTTCAAACCTATTTTAATTGTCAGTAATTTAAAATAATTTTCCACATTTGAGTTTTGCTTATGATAGTACTTGATAAGCAATATCCCCATCTTTATCTTGATCCTTGAACTTTTGCCTCATATCCTGAGTTCTGAAAAGGGGGGAGAGTGAGAAAGAGTCTGAGTGGGGGTCGGGCTGCTGGCTGAGGTTAACCCACCACAGTCCCTAACCTTAAAAGGAACGATATCAAGTAGGGAAGAGGAGGCAGGCCAGCATCCATTTTTATGAAAAGTGTTTGCACAATTTTTCTGAAAAGAAAAACTTTTTGCCTAAGATGAAAGCATGCACTTAATCATTTCACTATTATTTCTGATTCAAGTACAATTAGGAAATACAGCAACTCTTTACTTCTGCTAAGGCATTATTTTCCATTAATCCTATTTGTGTGACATCCCACTGAACACGAGATATGCCACAGTCCAAAGATGCAATAGGGATGTGCACAAAATCATAAAGCTAGAAGACTAACTTTATCAGTTCCTTACTGTTTTAATTTTATTGAAAAAATATGATTCTGACTATTAGTACATACACATGCTAGCAGAAGAAGAAATAAATGAGTTTGTGGCATGGTTGGGCACATTCTGCTTAGATTACATGCTGGCCTTGAAATCTGATGGTCTAAATAACTAAGACTGAGCCAGTAGGGCAGCAAGGATCCCTAATGTAACCACATACTTAAATGAAAATATGAAAAGGCCAAAACAAGACCCTACTATAATTTAGGCCACTGTTGCTCTCCAGGTTTCCAAATCAGCTGTGTCTCTTTTCCCTTTAGTACTGATAAATGCTCCACTACCAATATTTGTACAAGATAAAAGGCATGGAGTCTTTGGAATTGCGGTGTGTTAACAGATGCACAAATACTTTAGTCAGGTTTCTTTTCCTAACTTTTCTTGATAACCTTGATGAAACATTGCTGCTGCTCCATTCCTCTGGTTGCCTGTCTCATTAAGCATGTACTGAGTAACAAGTGACAGCACTAGCTAAGGTGCTTTATGGTATAAACACACAAATATTGAAACAAGGCATTTTACATGCTCCAGAAATTGTTATTTTCTTCACGTATTCCACGTATTCCCTTTTAATTAAAGATACGTCCACTTAGAAGGACATTCACCATCATGCTACTGGCAAGGAAATCCCTCAGTGTGAAAACTCTACCCTTACTAATCAGTTCCTCCTGGGACAATTTGAGGAGAGGTAACTAGAAATGCATAGAAAATCAATTCCTCATCATGTGTAAAATTTAATTATTTCAAAAATTTCATCACTCCATATTGGGTTTGTCCTGAAACTTCATGTCACTTTTCACCAAGAAAGAAAAATAACAAAACTACCATTATTAAGTTATTAAGTGCCTCTACAAATGATGGACTTCAGTCCCTCATATCTGATGTAGTGTTCCTGAGAGAACACACACTGGTGAGGTTTACAGCGAAGCTGCGTCTTCCCAGAAAGCATTTCAGTTGTAATGAACTAACATATATTGATTAAAAAACAATAAAAATAATTCCATTCAGATCTCAAATGTGTCTATAGTAAATGAAGCTGTGGAGTGCTATGAAGGACAGGATGGGGCTGCATGTGCTCTGCCACACCACAGATACACTTTCTAGGGAAGGCAAGTTTTCTCCCTGTAGCCACTTCTGCGGCGAGGATGGAGAATCAAAGATCCTTGCTCTTCAATATTTCCATAAGCCAAGCTTTAGGTCAACACTTCTAATGCCTCATCTTCCCGGGATCAGTTTTGCTGTGAGAATGGAAACAGAACTGCTAACATTTGAAATATTTTATTTTAAAATGTGCAATCTATCTGCAACGCCATAAGAGCTTGTAGAAGAAGCAAGAGCAGATAAAATGCTTAAGACAGTCTACCTAAACATTTCTCTCCATGCAAGGGCCGGACTGATTTTAGCTATTTTACTCAGCTCTTCTTCCAGCTGACTTTATAGCGTGAAACAGAAGTTTGCAGATTTTCTGTTGGCAAACTTTGCCGCCATTGTTCAGTTCCGCTGACATTTGTCCCGTTAAGGTCACGCCAGGCTGGCGCTTTACAGCGCACACGAGCGCAAGTATCAGCATACGGCTGCAATCAGTACTGGAGCAGAGAGCCATAAAGGCTTTACTGCCACCACGTCACCTCTGAGTTATGTAGGTCATCCCAAACAAGTGGCAAAACAACTTTTACAGCAACGAGCGCTGCTGTATTTCAGTCATGCCACCCAGAGTATATCCCTGCAACGGTAAAGGAAAAAAATTTAGCAAGCTTTTAAAATAAAATGTTGTTATTGAAACTGCTTTTATGTGACCCTCCACCTGCAAAGTGAGTTGCCTTGCTTGCCCACAAATCCTAAAGATTTAGGGAACTCTCTGCCTGAGTTATGCTATGCACATATTTAGAGTACATATTTAGTGAAACTGTAATGCTGTCTACTCCTTTTTATGTTCGCTACCTTATCTTTGTTGCACGGTTTAGCTTTTAAGACATGTAATTATATATCCATGTTCATAATGACATAAAATCCCATTTTGATTCCTCACAAATCAAAATTACTTTTTCTGCCACGCTGTTATTTGCAGTTAGGCTTTAAATTTCACTTGCTGCCTTGAGCTAAAATATATGTGAAAGGAGGTGCAAGGTCATCTACACAGGATATTAACATTTTTACAAAACAGGAACTATTTCTACGCATATCACACTATGCTTCCAGTCCTATGGTATTAATAAACCCTGCTTACACACTGTAGTTATATCAGAACCTATTAAAATGCCAAAGATCACTTATTCAAACAGGGCTTTTATGGTTAATCAGGAAATTTAGCATTGATTATACTGCATCTGCTTTTAAATAAAGCAAATGAAATTTGCCCACTTAAGAGTCATAACCAATCCCTTTGGGACACGGAGGGGAATGAGCATATTTAATTACTCCGCAATGGATTCTTTCTTCACTCAATATTTAAGACACATTGTATTACTGCAAAAGGTGACTACCTGCTTTATGAACTGCACAAGAGACCTGGTGGGGCTGTGAGGAAGAAGACTACTTTTATTTCACATGGCTACAGGATGATGAACACTTTCTTCTTCTTCTTTAAAATTAGAAAGGCAGATATATCACCTTAAGAAGAAGCTGAGAGTCTGTGGCACAGTCTGCACATCAGGTATGGTTTTTCACCCGGGCAGCAGCTCAGCTACTTTGTAGAAGTGGAGGTGGTTCATGGCACCACAGCCCTGAAATGTGGGAGTGTGTGGATTCAGTCCATGGCTCTGCTGCCTTCTGGGTCTCCCTGCACTCCCTGCTCTTCCAGAGAGCTTTCAGTGTTGAGCCCTTGGTCATGGCCTTATTACTCATTTCCCTCCTCCCAGTAGTTGATTAAAAATGAAGGAAACTGTCTTTTCCTCATCTACCCTCTGTAAAGAATTTCTTAAACAAGGAAAAGGGATTGGAGTTTTCACTGGTGATTATTTCTGGATTATTAATTACCTTTAATTAACATGTAACACCAAGATTAAAATGCATTCTAAAACTTGACACTTCAACCTTATTAGCTTACTACAAGAGTATGGTAGTTTCTAACAATTCTATTTATCAAAGGTAAACCGCTTATTAAGACCTTCTAATTATTAAGGTAGTGTAATCAATCTTCAGTAAAATTCCATTAGAGAGAATAAGCCCTTGAGGAAACTGCTTGTGACTCTTATGAACTTGACCAAGTCTGAAAGGTATAAGAAATCACTTTTCAACCACCATGAGTTTCCTATACTCAGATCTTCTACCTTCTATAGAAAGAAAGGCTTTTGGCTGATTGTTTATATGCCTCTGGAATGCTCTAATCATCTTGTAAATGCTGCTGTTATTATTATTCCTTTTTTTTGGTAAAAAATTTTATTCCACAAACAGATAATTCAATGTCAAGAAAGAGAACTCATAATTGCATTAGAAAGCACAATCTTTCCCCCACACATTTACTGTATAAATAGTTTAGAAATACTATTCTGCCTCTAATTTGCCTCTTTATTGCATCACCTGGGTATCATCCCCCTCACATTACTTAATCTGATTGAGTTTTCAGTATACAGATGGACTTTTTTACTTAGGTCATCCACAAATCCTGTAAAAGCCTTAATTTCATCCACATTTTGAGTTTTTCACAGGTCCTACCCTGTATGGTCTATGTTGCTGGACTGGAAATCCTTTCCATCTGCAGGTGTGTGACTTACTTGCCAGACAGGGATGGGAGGCAACCTGGGCTTGCAGCATTGCCCCTCCTCACCCCCAGAGCCATGCAGAGCTCTGACCTGCCTCCCAGACTGCTGAGAGGTTGTCATTTGGTAGTCTTTCCTATGGGAAAAGAAAGCATCAGGCTTTTGGCTCTTAAAAAAATCTGTCTGGGAGAAGGAGCAGAAGTAACCTGTCCAGCCTACAAAAGATGGGAACCATCAGTTAACTCCGAACAAAGAGTGAGTTCATTTGTCCCAGATGAACTGTGACCTCCAGAGTCACAGCTACTCTTCTAAAGGTTTGTTAATCATGGTGACAAGTTATTCAACTCTGAGCTAAGTTGTTTGCATTTGATTTCTGGTTTACTCCTATTATCTGAATCAGACTTTATTTCTTTCAGTTTACACTAACATTCACAGTCTGTCCTCATCCCTTCCCGCTAGCATTTACCAGAGCATTCTGCATTTTTCCATCTCATCAACTTTATACCTCTCTAAACCTCATCAGAATTTTTTCACCTTCATATATGTCTCCTAATAACCTGACTCAATTTATTCCTTATAATTTATCCAACAAATGAATGCTTGTTTAGTCACCCTCAAACTAACCTTCCAACAGCTTCCTGCAATTTTTGGTACATGCACCTCAGCATTGTTAAGAAAATAAATGTTCTGGAAAAAGTTGAATGTAAAATAATACAAAGGCATATTACTGCTTGTGCTTTCTACAACAAATTAAACATGAAAATTATCTTTATTTTAGTGGTTCTTCTAATAAGATTTTACGGAATAAATCTCCAGCTTAAAGAAGAAATAGAAAATGAAAATATCTTGTAATTCTCCACTGTCTTATTTTTCACTTGACTTAAAACACATCAGAATTTTATGCAAAAACATTGTCTACAAAAGCAGCACATAGCAATGCTTTTCACTTGCTTCCATCACAGAAACCTATTAATAAAAAACTCTTTAAACATTAGAAGAGGCTGCCAATAATGAGATTATTTTTCAGGTTCTTCAAGAGAAATTAAAATTCTACTTTATTATGGATACCTTTGGCCCGTTGAGCCCCGGACATCTGGAAAAAATTGGAATATTTACTTACTCCCTAAGTAAATAGGGAGGGCATTCTAAACATAATGATAAAATTTGGGGATATGAAAGGAGATTTGTTTAAGCTTCTGTGTTTTCATAAAATCTTAGGATTATTTCTACTATAGAGCTGGGCTTGTCTTCCTGGTGTATATTTTTATTTGTTTAATTAGAAAACTATTCTTGTAGCAGAGTAGTTTTTTATTTGAATGAAGTTAGTTCAAAGCAAATAAACTAAATAAGACACATATACATTAAAGACAACACAAGAATTTCTATTCTGAGATAATCATAAATGTTTTGCATCATCCTATACATTTTAGAACTGCATTTTACCTTCTGTGGTAGAGAATCTAACTCCAGTTAAACCCAGCAACATTATATTGCACATCTCATTAAGTAGGATCTCTCAGTACTGCAAACAAATACCTGCTAGATTTCTGCAGAGCCTTGCTTGGTACTTCCACACCCATTGCTACAGAAAGTAGCAATTAAGAAATCAGATGTATTGAATGAGAATTTTTAGCAAGGTACAAATAGGTAACCTTTTTACTTATTTTCCTTTTTTTTCACAGAAAAGCATGTGTTATAAACAGGAGTGAAAAATTTCTGGACATGTAAAAAAATAGAAGACCAAGGGTTATCGTATTTTATCCTTTTGCATCCTCTGTCTTTATTTTATGAGCCCCAGCTGGTACCTGTGTTCTTTCCCACTGACAAAGTGATGTATTCTTTCCCCAGCATACAGGCCTCTTCAGCTTTGTCATTCATATAAGTAAGGTTTTCTTATAAGCCATTTTCTGCCAAGTTAATACACCAAAGCTTTAAAGGTGGAATACAAGAGCTTTTTAAAATGTTTTAGGGTACCCTCTTTCATACTGTCAAGAGTAACTGCAATCCATTTAAGTCAAATGCTTCATATAAAAAGAAGCATTTACAGCAGCAGGGTTGTTACAGAAGCAGTTTATTTTCTATAATGGTTTTGGCCCAGCCCTTTAGTTTTCAAGCATTTAACTCATAGACAGAAGTCTTAACTTTCTCCCTGCAAAGCATAAGTGACAGTTTCTCATGTAACGGTCCTCAAAGCTTGAATGACTATAAATACTTATTCAGGCCTTGTTATTTGCTTCTGACTTGCTTGTAATGACTTAGTATTGTGAAAATGCAATTAAGTGCTGTGACTTACTACAAAGTAATGGAACATACAATTGCCATGTGGCTTAATTTGACTACGGAATATGGCCAGCGCTTGTAATGGATGCTATTATTCAGAGACAAACGCGAATGTAAAATCACAAAGTGCAGGTAATAACTGATAGTCAGAACATCCATTCTCAGGAATCAGATCAGAGAAATATTGCTATTATTATCCACTCAATTACATTAGGTTTTGAGCTGCTCTGTCTTGACAGGCAAGCAAGATCTAAATGCTGCCGCTTTAACTGCAAGTGTATTGCTTAAACATGAAATGCTGGAGAGTCCCTGAGGCCGTGGGGATGCAGCCAGTCTATGCAACATCTCCACAAGGGATGGACTGCAGATATAAAGGTCTTTTCCCTAACTTCTGACTTTCTTAGGAAGGATGAGGGCACAAAGATATATTCTGGCACCTTGGCAGGAGGCAGAGTGCACAGAGGTGTGCTGCAGAGCACAGCTACCCACAGCATGGCCCTAGCTTGCCACTGCAAAAATGGGCCTGATTTGATAAAAAACATCAGGTAGCATATTGTTTTCATCCTTCTGTTTATATACTCATTAAAATTTCAGAAATACATTTGGTGAAGGGGGAAAACTGTTTAGAAATTTCATATGGGATACATGGTCTTGCTTTCCTTCACCCCGTTTTGTGGATTTTTCAGAAACGGCTGACAAAGCCCTGTTGCTCTCTTGACCAAGCATTGAAAAACGAAGTATGAACATTCTTGAGCTAAAACACACCTGTTTACATGTCAATTTGGCTTCCGAACCATCTACATTTTGATCAAATTTCTCTCTAGATAACTCTACTCATTCCTGCATCCTTTGGCATTGACCTATTTCCTTTTAAATGAATTATCATTTCACCTGTTTCAAAATGTAAAAGTTTGGGTTTCATTCTTTTTCCCCAAAGACATGTCAATTCAGCTGTATTTATTTGGTTTTTTTAGCAAGCTCTGAGTATATACCAGATGGGAAATGACAGATCTTCATATCTATGCATAATTCTGACATCTTTAAGTCTTTTTATAAAAACACAAAGTTATATTTATAAAGGCCTTTAAAGTGAAAATATATCACTTTAGACAAAATGTTTACAGTTTTCTTATCCACATTACAACCATTTTAGAGATCCCAAAATATTTATTTTCAATACTAAACTTCTTTTTATGGTCGATCCACTCTCTTTCAAAGCTGTTCAGTTTGCACAACTAGTAAATTACTTTTCCATAATTGCTGTAATTACAGTCCTCCTTGTGCTCACTCTTTTCTCAGAACTCTGCTACAGTTCAACATTCTGGTAACAGAAGACTTCATGTTTATTAAGGAGGTAAAATAGAACACTGTAAACTAAAATATCTAATTGGGAAGCTCTCTGTAATTAATGAAATGTAATATTACTGCAATTTAAAAGGCTGTAGCATCATTTCAGTTGTACAAATACAGGGTATGGCTCAATGAAACCTTGAAATGTTAAAATTTTTCCTATTAAAAATCAGGCTGAAATTGTGGCTTTAAAAAGTGAAGAGAAACTATGCTAATAGTAGGGGGAAAAAGGCATCAATATAGTCTAGGTCATTCCTACAGAACATGGGAAATCCCCTTTTCCTGCTTAACCATCTCTGGAGAGATTGTTAATGTAACTACTCAGCAGTGCACATTGTCTGCTTTGACAAGAAATTGTGCTTTATCCTTCTTGGGTAAGTTTCATTGAAAATGGTAGGAACTTGTGTACAGTCTCTTGTCATTGTGTTCTAGATCTCCCTAATATCTATGCAAAGACCAACTCAGTTGTTTAAAGCATAGCTATGAGGAAATAACATTTAATTACCAAAAATAGTAATAATATGGAAGATGGAGAGGACTTCTTCTTTCTAAGTTATAACCTTTTTCTTGTGTGTTTAATTATAGTTTTCATTTACAGCTCCTTTAGCAATGCCTTCACTCAGTTTTGCTGTCAGCACCAATCATCCAAACCTGCTATTAGGGTTCTGAATTCCTTGCTAAAGCACCTCAAAAACACGAGGGAAAAGGATTGTCTGCAGTTCTGAGATGGGCTGAAGCTGCATTTCACAGAGCTTTCTGCACTGCTGACCTGTATTCACAACTACTTTGCTATTTTTTCATTGATATAATGATATGAAAATATATTTAAAATGGCATTAATTTCAGGATCTCGATTAAAGCTGACCTTGTGTAATAAACTGACACATTTACTGCAAGGAACCACACAGACTTTGATTGTGCATCATATTTCACCATTCCTTCTGTCTAATACCTTTTTATTCTCTGCTTTTTTTTTTGTCCTTTTCATTTTGTTACTGTTATTCATGCAGGAACTCTTAAAGAGAGATTTTGCCATCTCTGTCAGCTTTCCTACATATCTCTGCTTAGCAGCCCACTGTTCTAAATTGCAGAAGAAAACTTTTTATGTTATCATTTTCCATTATTTTAATTGCTCTTTTTCTTACCTATTTCTTAATTATTTCCAGTTCATAAACATAGTTAAGCCTTTAAGGCATTTTGATTAAAGTCTTTAAACTATTTTTGTCCATAACATGTAGGAGGGTGTAGTATACATCATATTTGCATCTTTCAGTATAGTGAGAAGTCTTTAATGAGATCACTTGAAAATTAAAATAAAACATAATCACAATTTCTTCATTCTAGAGCATGAAACAATACAAATGACAGAAATGTAAAAGCAGAAATTTATACATAACTAATTTTCTCCTTTTTAAAAGGAAGCTGTGAACTAGTTATCTAACAATCGTTAAAACTAGAATAATGAAGTGGTACATATAGTGAACATTTAAAGTATTTGACAGTTTATTTTCTCTAAGGAGATGCATGTTTTTCACTATTGTGCTGCATACGATCTAATGAAGGACTAAAAGCAAACTCTTAAGATGGAGCAACAGGTAAGAGCTTTTGCTACCTGGTAGTAAAAGGCTAGAAGGACATCTTACTCTCCTACCCCACACCTCATCTGGCTTCCCTGTCATGAGCACCCACAGCTTTTACTTTAGGCCCTACCATGCCTTGGATGGTGACCAAAGGGGGCAATAAGCCAAGACAACTCAGCAAACACACTGAAAACAAAACTGATTTTAAAAAACAAAGCAAAACAGAAAACCAAACGGGGAAAAAAAAAGGGGCAGGCATGATTATTTTGTGTTTGGGCACTGGTCCTGTTCAGAAAAACACCTTATCAGCATCCAAATGAGTGCAAAGGAATCAGTGCAAATATGCAGCCATATGGGGTCAAAGGGATGGAGAAGAAATAAATTACAAGACACCTTTTCAGCAATGGTGACCACAGTCATTTCAAGTAAAGTTAGATTTGCATTTCTACTTGAGTTGTCCACTTCTTGAATGGATGCTGCACTGGCTGAGAATTTCAAACAACCTTTCCCCTCATGGCTCATTTTCTACCAGGTTAGTAGGCTGAAGAAAGCTTAGGAAACAGGTCAGCAGACTGGAAGGAGAAGGAACACGTGGCTGGGAACGAGTTCTCTGATTTTGACAGCTTCCAGTTCTTAGACTGGCCTCTTCAGGACCCTTCACCTTAAGGATGTTACTTCAAAATGCACATAAAGATCTACTGATGGAGATGAAATTAGCTTTCCACTTCTTGTCCTGAATGATTTCTTTCTGCCATAAGTTGATGTAGTGGCATATGAGTTACATCAGGTAGCTGAGGCCTATCCCAGTTGAAAGCCTATCCTAGTTTTGTGGCTGGGTTAGCTTCCTGCTGGTCCTGCTCCCAGTCAGCTCTCCCCAGGCTGGCTGCCCCACTGCTGCTGGAAAAGGCACAGCAGAAACCTGTGGCAGGGACAGAAATGTTACTGACCTATTCACGGCAGCTGTCCATGGTGGCATCAAACTAATCTCTTAAATCACAACCTGGCTGATATTTCCATTGACATCCCTGGCCTAGGGAGCTCTTTTTCTCTCCCTGACACTCTCCTCCCAGCAGCTCATTCCCACCATGCTGCCTGTCCTGTTTGTTTCAGTGGAGGATCCCACGCTCAGGGCACTGTGATGGCACAGCGGTACAAACACAGCTGGCCGCGTGGGGACTGCCTGGGCCGGCTAAGCAGGATGGGTACCAAATGGGAAAGCGTGACCAGAGAGTGATTCCCAAATGCAGCTTGCTCACACACTGCCTTCACAGGACTAGAAGTGTTTTCTGTCACACTTTCCCACTCCTTGCCACACCATATGCTTAGCAGAACACAAGGCACCAGCCCCAGTCGCCTCTCCCGTACAAGGCAGTAGGAACAGCAGTGGCAGCTCCTTGCTCCTTCACCCAGCAGGAACCACAGACAGAGGCTTTCAGCCTCTCCTGGTCTCCTCTCAGGGAGCTCAGTTGTTAGTTTTCAGGTGTTGTGTTGATTCCTGAGTATCAAAAGGTCACTGGGCTACAACTACACCTCATCCTATTGAATCCCTGAGGAGGGTCTGGCTGTTGTGAGGAAAAAGGATTAAAATTTTTAAAGTAAAAACCTTGGGGAGTTTTGGTTTGCATCCAGAGGACAGCAACAACGCTGGTGAGGGACTTGGAACACAAGCCCTGTGAGGAACGGCTGAGGGAGCTGGAGTTGTTTAGCCTGGAGAAAAGGAGACTCAGAGGTGACCTTATCCCTCTCTACAACTTCTGAAAGGTGGTTGTAGTCAGTGGGGGTTGGTCCCTTTCACCAGGCAGCAGCTGACAGAACCAGAGGACACAGTCTCAAGCTGCATCAAGGGAAATATAGGTTGGATATCAGGAAAAAGTTTTTCACGGAAGGAGTCATAAAGTTCTGGAATGGTCTGCCAGGGGAGGTGGTGGAGTCACCATCCCTGGGTGTGTTTAAAAAAAGACTGAATGTGGCACTCAGTGCCATGGTTTAGTTGAGGTGTTAGGGCATGGGATTGACTCGATGATCTTGAAGGTCTCTTCCAACCTAGTCCTTCTGTGAATTCTGTGAAATTAGGATAACTAATACAAAACATTGAGAACACAGAGAATTTTAGGTTGTTGTTTTATTTTTTTTTTTTTTGATTTCTACTAGTTTACCACACATCCCCTCCCTTGCCATGGTGCCAGAATCCACTGGGTTACAGGGTGAGACAAACCAGAGAACAAACTCAGCTAAGCACACTTATTGAAAAAGTAGAAAATAAAGTATATGTCATTTTACAGACATCAGCTTTCTGGCCTTCAGTGCTGGGACTGGAACACAGGAAAGTGCAGGGAAGACTGTTATCACTGTTTTCTGAAGCAGCATCATTAGGTGACCTAATAATTAGGCCACACTTCAGCCAACAATCAGAATTTTGCATAAAAAGCATGAAAAAAATGCACATCTACTCCAGTGCTTGGGTGCAAACTTCATTGGTCAGCAGCTGCTCAGACCCCGTGAAATCTGTACTGTTTGCTTCCTGTGCTCTTTTGGATCACTGCTATATATATCATGTACACAGTGAGTTTCTGAAGAGAATAAAAGTTATTCAGCTGTCTCAGCTGAGAGCTTCCTAATGACAAAATTACCCACAGTGATTAGAAAGTTCAGATAGTCATGATAATATCTGGGAAAATTATGGCTTTAAAAGTATGAATTGAATAAGTCTTTTCATTACTGAAAGTCATCGATATAGATAATCATTCATTGATATAGAGAATCACAGTCTGAATCATTCTGGGAATTTTGAGATTCCTTAGTAGCAGTTTATGAGGACATAAGCTGCAAACTGTGATCCTTAATCTCTTTTCAGGTTTATATTTGCAGGAATTGTACATATTGGAAATATTGGAAATCAAATTGATTAAGACTGTTATTCAACATCTCTTCTTGCTTTGTGTTTCTTTCCTTAAACAAGTCAGTCTCTGTAGCAAGAGGAAAGATGGTATTCTGCTTGGAAATATCCATTCCAGCTTTATAGATAATAGATGTGGCTGGGCCATCAGTGAACTCAGGTTACAGGACCCATTTGGGAGCTCAGGGAAATACAGACAGCAAGCTTAGGCTCAAATCTGTGCTACCATTTTATATTGTAGTTGGGACGTAAACCAGATTTCAGTACCTAAACTAAATAAAACTCAAGTTGCACCTTAACTGCAGTAAAAACATGTGGCAAAGCATCCTATTGATACCTGTGTTTACAGTTCTTTTAACAATAAAGCTTTTTTTGATGTGGTCTGAATTTTCAACCCATGCAAACTTGTCTTTTTCAGCAAGCTTTTTTGGGAATTGACATATGTTGATAAAACCAGGTGCCATTCTCACTAGGAAAACAATCTTCTACTTCATGCTCAAATAGTAGGAAGGGATGTGTGGGTCATCATGACATTCCCAAATGACAGCAATCACCCCACAATTTGCTGCAATAGTTAGAAAACATATTGTGTTAATCCAAGCACTCAGTCTGATCATCCAGGTGACTGTGAAAATTTTCTAGTTTACACATTAGAAAAACAGGATAAAACCTGTTGCTTTACTGGCCTATGGTCAATTAAAGAAAAAATTGTGATTCCTATGAATCCTGTGAACTATGATGGCCTTCTTTTCATCCATCTCCATGTCTTTCTTCTTCACTAAAAGGTGACACATAGTGCTTGCAGTGTCGATTCATTCTTTCTTTCATTTGGAGAAAGATGCTTTGGTTGGGATGGTGCCCATTCATACTCTTGGCACTTCTCTAAAATGTATGAAGGCAGTTGCTCCATTTCCCCCCCAAAAAACAAACTACAGCTGCTATTCTCCAAGCATAAGCTTGCTGCCTCCACTTTTAACATAAAAACATTTTAACATTTTAAAATTCTGTTACTTGAAATGTTGAGTAGCATGCTTTTGGGAATTCACTCAGCTCTCACACCCTTTCATTCACTAAATAAGAAGTATAAATTAAATACATCCATGTATATAATGTGGAATAGGTCAACTCTGCACCTCTTCTCTTGCCTTTCATAAAAATTACATAAGTTCTCCTATTTGTTCTTGAATGAGGTCACCTGTAATAGTTTGCATTTGGTGAGTTTGTTTAAATGCTTCAGAGAAATATTCATTCATCCAGTTGAAATCAAAGAAAATATTTTTTCTGTCTTATCTGTATCTGTTTAAATTAAAGGGATCTGACAGATAACCAAAGCTTTGAGTAGCTATGGAATTCAGACTCTAAGGAATTTCAATAGCTACCCACTTTCCATTGAAAATATTGATATTTCATAACTAACCTATTTACCTTGAATCCTAATCCTGTTCTGCAAGGTGTTCTATGGCAATATAGTAGTTATTTATTCTATTAATTTCAATAGAATTTCAGTATGAAGTAATGAAAAGCAGAGACTGCACATCCAGTAACTACTAATTCATTACCCTTTTAAATTTTTTTTCACATTTTATTTTTACAAGGATTGAAAAGCAATTTGGTCTACAGGAAAAGCTAATTAGTTTTTTCATATTCATATTAGGGATCTTCAGTGCTTGGAATAATACTTTTATGCCTGTAGGTCTTGCAGTCTACCTTGAGAAATACCCTAAACTTGATGGGAACTTTTCAGAAAATCTATCCTCTCACCCTCAAAACATCCTCTCCTGAAACACAGTAAGTCAGAGACCTGACTGCCTTTTGTCTCTTTTGTAACAGCTCAGCACATATGTGCAGGATATATTGAGAGTCAGTTTCCAAGAAAAAGATGTCAGCAAATAAACTGAAGTGGAATACCAAAATAACACATGAGATAAATGAAGACTCATTTTAGATGGAACTATTTATTTTGTATGGTATTCCCAGATCTCTCAAACTTGGGTGTAGATTTATGGAGAGGCATTCAAAATTTTGAAAAAAGAAGACTTCTGATAACACAGAGGTTTTGTGACCAACTTAAAAGCTGAAAGATGTATTACTCTTCCTCATAAATGCTTATTATTTTCATGCATAACAAATGCAATGTTATTCAGTTTAAACATTTGTTTCAGAAGTCCACAGAGGTGAAAGTGACAATAAAATAGAGTGCTTTTATAAAAATAAGCCATGAATTGTGGCAAGTAGAAACACATTTCTTACAATGCTGATTAAGTTATACTACACAAATCCTGTGCACAACATGCTTTGCATATTTGTTCAGAATACTAAAAAAAGTAAGAGGTAAACAAAACTGGAAAAAAAGCCCACAAACACCACCAATGAAAGTGCATAGCTGGAAAGGTCTGTATTCTTGTCCCTTACAGAGAACTATAAACCACAAGACTACACAATTTGGACCATTTGGACCAAATAAGACAAGAAAACAAATTAAAAGAAAATTCAGTGTCAAATACTTTGCAAAAAGCTATTTGTAACCTGTTGCTTCCCTCTGAGATGTTTATTCTCCAGGGAGTTCAAGTTACATGGATTTGATGGTTTCCCTCCCTGTAAAGAGTAGCTGTCTATTGGTTGAGCCCTGTAGCCTGTTCTGCTTGGACAAGGGAGATTGGAGGAGAATCTGTGGTATCTCCACATCAGCTCTGTCTGGACTCATGCTTGGGTTTAACATCACTAGATTTTAAACAAATGTGAATTCACCTATTATACAACACTACCTTTACCCTATGCACTGGACTTTGTTCAGTTTTGGACTTAATTCTGGTTTAGAATTGGACTTAATTCTGGTTTAGAATCCATGTAACTAGCTATTCTTACTAACAATTTTCTTTTTGTTAGTAAGAAGGGAGAGGATTCTTCCACATTTTGAAACTGACAGCTTGATGAGGAGCTTGGAGGTGCTTTTGCACAAAGAAAAATAAGAACTTGCTTTCCTCTTCTCTCACTAATAAGTAGCTTGACAAAATGAAGTAATTTCAGAATTATTTCTTTATTGATACATTCAGTATAAGTGGAATTAGATCTTCATGTATTTTTCACTGACATACTTCCATTACCAAATTACTTGCATCAAAGTTCTGCCACACTGTCCTTCCTGATTCTGACCTGAGTAATTTATAATCCTTTTATTATGCTTTTATAGAAAAGTTTGATCAGAATGCAAAGTTTGGAGGCATCTTAAAATGACTTGCATATTACCATAATTTTGCTTCTTTTTAATTTTTAAAATATTAATTTATATTTACACTCTTCAAAACACACATCAGTTGGACAACTAGGCTCTGTATGTATTTTTCTAGAAGTTGCATTTGTAAAAAAACCCACCAAATATACACTTGTATCAATGAAAGATTGAGAGATATGTAAGAATATATTAATAGTATATGGAGAAGAAAAGCAAACTAAATATTATGAGATGCCTCAAAACTCTCTAATAATTTGAAAGTGATTTATCTGGGTGCAGTTAACATACTAAAATGAGACTATCAGTCATTAATATCTAGAATATTACATATGACTGAAATGTCCTTTTAGCCATCAGTTTAACTTGGAACAGCCATCTCTTATTTTTTACATGGAAATATTTTCCTGACAGAAAGTCTCCCAGAAAAAATTATAAAGGGAACACAAATATTTAAATTCCTAATTTTTATGAAAAGCTAACCAAATAGTAAATGGAATACAAAGAGGAGAACCTCATTTAAAGTGTGTTGTCAGCACTGCAGATGTTAGCAAAATTTCAACTGACAAAATATCCATGGATTAATTTTTAGTTTGTAATAAGAAATTTATAAAACTCTTCTTTTGAGTGTACAAATGAAACACAAATCACAAACTGTAGCTGTGTGTGGCCAGAACTGTCACTCCTGTTCCTGCAGTAGAGAGAGTCTATATCCTGTTAATTTCCTTCTTTTCATCAATATACAAAAATAAGGAAGGTGAAGTACGGCTAAAGGCCAGTGGATCTGATCTGAACATTCTACATGTTTTATTAAAACATCTAAATCTACTGGAAGACCTTTTGTATAATTTCATTTGTGAAATCCAAGCTAGAATCTGGTGAGGGCTCTATGTTTTATTGTCTCATGCTCAGGATAATTTCTTGTCTTTTTGGAAGTGTCCATTCTCCGTGGTCCATCATTTGTTTTAGTGATGGTTCTCATCTTATTCTACAGTTAAGTGCGAGATGGTGTTGCAACCCATACACTCAGAGTGAAGACTGACCTTCATCTCATTTTCTAACATTACAGTGAGATGCATCTCTCTTCTGAGGTCAGCAAAAAAATATCCAGCAGAACCAAAATTGCATTCTTTATTTTTCAAGCTGCTAGTTTCTCCTTCACAGTTAAATGTATTTTAGGAGTTAACAAGACAGATAAAAAGGCTCTTTGCTGCTGCAAATTGGAGTCTGATATTATGAAGGTGAGTTCCTACTGACATGGAAAGTTCTGGTGGCTAAATGAAAAATACATGTTATGGGAGTTTAAACTCCCATAGGTTAACTTGCAATATAAGTGACATTAAGAGATGTTGAATGTTATATTACAGGGCAGGTGACACTGAATAACACAGAGAAATAAGAAATATAAGAGCAGAGTTTTTCACATTACTTTTTAAACACATTGAAATTTCCCAAATGCATCAGAGCACTTTTAGATTCCACTCTTGCAAAAATGCTCAATGAATTTTGGCCATACCAGCTCTGTCATAGCACTCTGCGTCAAACTATTTCTCTTGACTTAAGAAATTGTAAGATCTTCTGTTGATAAGGAAAAAAAAATCTACGTTTCTCCTAGTATTTCCTGCTTCTGATAAAACATCCTTTACAAGAAAAAAACCTAGGGTTAAAATATTTCAAGAAGGGAATCCATAGGACACTTATCAGAAAGAAAGAATTACTTCCTGAATCTTTTGTTTTACTACAATTCTAATCCCTCCAATGATTTCAAGTTTTTGCTCCACTAAATCTGGTACTGATATGGGCTACTACCTAGGAATCGTTATCACAGTCCCTTTGCCAAGTTATGAGAAAATTATAGCTCAGCCAAACACTCTTCACCTTTTTCTATTAGCTTATCTTTAAAAAGTCTTTCCAAAACAAGTAAAGTGACTGAGTCTAATCAATGCCCTTGTATATCTGTGTGGCTTCGTTAGAAAAAAATAATTTTGTTGACATTAAGGAACAATTACATTTTGTTGACATTAAGAACATTAATCTGGTATTAATATTACATATTATAATATATATGCATCATATGTATAATATGCATTATATATAATATGTAATATTAATACAAGATTATTAAGCAGGTTTTGCACAATGCTAATAATGTTTAGAGCTTTTGGCAGCTTAAGATAATATTTGCATAGCTCAAAGAAGACCTGAAAAAGCAGTCAAAAAGTTAAGAAAATTCAATGAGAATTCAATGAGAGTGTCTACACATTTGAATTCTCTTAGAGAGATGAGTTTTGGGTTAATTTTTAATCTTCAAGAAAAATTGAAACTTTCTCTGAAATTCAAGAACTAAAAAAGCATAAGAAACTGATACTAAGAAAGCCCCAGTCTTCTCATTTATGGAATCTGACAGAATGATTATAATCAAAAATCACTTTTTTGTGTGTGTGTGTTTATCTCTGTATGTATTGTTCATTTGCAGCATTAGGCTTTATTTGTAAGGAGAAATTAAGGCTGGTTGCTTACACTACTTTATTTCTGTATTCCAAAAAGAAATCTGTGATTCTAAATGGATAATATGCTACCTAAGACATTACCACAAACAGATTAGCCCTCATCAAGCAATGGCTCAAAATTATAATCCAAAGCAAATCAATGTCAGTTTTGCTTTGACATCATTGTGATACTGCATAATAAACTCAGCAAAGTATTTTCAGATATAACCAAGTGTTTTGATAGTTACTTGAAGAACAAATTTGCTCTGAGGTACATTTATCTCTCCATTACATTTGCCTGAATAATGGAGAATTGAATAATTTGACATTTGTTTCTAATATGAAGCTTAGAGAATCTGAAATAGTTAGTAAATCAATTTATCAGAAAAAACACATCATTCAAGATATTACATAGTTTCAAGTTTATTTTCAGCATATGAAAACTGTTTCTTATTTATGTAGTTTTCTAAAATGGATGCAGATTCCAAGATAAAATACTTTAAATGTATAAAATGGAGTCATGAAGCAACCAATACTTTGCTCAGATATAAGGTTTTAAGTGCAGCTAAATACAAGAAGAAACAAAATGCAAAAACATGTACAGAGAGATAAATTTTATTTCAACTAAAGTTGAATCTGTCAGTACTCCTCTGGGCACTATTCTAATTATTGCACAATTATTTTTTTCCTTAAAAATAGGGGTGTTTGCCAAAAATAGAATTCAGAATATCTCAAGTTTATCAATACTGACCAAGTCAAATGGTGATTTAACCAAAGATATATTTTTAGAAATAACATAATTGTCACCCTTCCTAGTGTAATACAGTATTGCCTCAATTAAGCACAGCCAAAATAGCAAGTTCAAACCAATTAAAATGATATTTAGTCCCACCTGCTTTGGGTAAAATGAACCTGTTCTTCATTTGGATCTGTAATCCTTAAAAAAAAAAAAAGATAAAGAAAAAAGCACAACTGCATGGGGTTTCAGGTAACTGAACGATAAAAGCACAGCCAAGTTCTGTAGTCTGGGTGTGTGATTCATTCACATTCAGTCATATGCCAGAGAGACCTGCTGGCCCAAATCCCCCAAGCCAGAAGGGAAACCAGATCAGGTAAGAGGCACAATATTCTCCAGCTGGTCCCTTGCCTGTGAAACAGGGAGATCAGCACAGTGAAGTGCCTGAGGGATATCCCAACAGGTAAACAAGGATTCAGCCCTACATAAATTCAATTAATTGAGACATCAAATCCTCCACTGAAGACAAAACTCTTTGAGGTGCTAATACGCATGGTAACCTAGGACAGAAATAGCAGCACTGTTTACTGCTCTCCTGGAAGCAAGGTGTCCTTTGGGAAGGCATAGCTATGGACTTGGAAAAATACGAAATAATAGTCCCAGAACCACAGAGAATTTGAGAAATAAATAATGAACATATTTCCTCTTTCTAGATATATCTTATGCAACATCCCATGGTTAATTCATAGCATTTTAAGGGCAGTGGCAAAACAGCTTCCCCAGCACTTCCCCTGAATCTAAACAGAGAGAAATTTGCTGTGCTCTGCAACTTCCAAACTGTGCTCATGTGTACTAGACAGACATTTCCCTTTGATGTGAAATAATATGAAGGAGTTGGAGATGAGGAATGAAAATGGAACTAAAGAGTCATCATTTGGGTCCAACGGTTTCATTATAAAATCTTTTAAACTTTTTGACAATGCTGATCAGTCTTGCTATTTTCAAAAGAAGCTGTAGTATCTAAGTGCTGCAGTCAACATGGGGCCTGCTGAAAATGCTGAGTATTTTACTCTGATATCACTTCAAGTTTTGAGAATCTTTTTCCTTCTCGTGGAGAAATCATACAGTTCAAGAGAATTTTGTTTGCATGCCAAAGGCAGAATTCTAGAATGGCTGAATTTGATCCTGTATTTGTAGCTGATGTATGACATGATGATGGGTGATGGGCACTAATATTTTTTGTGCCTTAAAAAGGATGGCATAGTTAATCTCCATATGTGATTTCCACAAGACATGTCAAAGCTCAGGATCTGCTGCTATCATTCAACTAAACATTTGCATTTTCAGAAATCCACAGTCCCTCTTTAGGAGCTTCAGTCTTCAGGAGTCACTCTGAGTGAAGCCATTAGCACCCTTCCAGGATGCACCCCCAAGTAACAAGCTGTCAATGGTGTCACTAGCAAGATCAGGCCAGAGGAGTCACAGCTCTTTTGATCCAGTAACAGGAGCACAATCCCCATAGTCCTACAGGAGGGAATCTCTTTCTTCAGTGACACATCCTAAAGCAAACATTCAGGGCAATGGATGCTGTGAGTTGCTTGTAAGAATTTATATTGCCCCAGGGGGAGCACAGACATTTGGCAGGGTAAGTAGATTTTAAGCAGCAGGCAAGTGCTGGTGCTTTTTGCATTCTTCTGGCAGTCCCACATCAGAGAGCTTCTCTCAGGCTGAATTCATTTCCATCCGAGGAATACACACCCAGATTGCCTATCCTTTATACTTCTGAGGTAAGAAAAGCAGTGGGAAATAACAAGTACTGTTCCCCTCTTCTACACCTTATTATTTACCCTACTGAATGGTGATGTCCTCTTTATTTCAGGGGTGCTCTTGTGTACTCTAAGCCGTCAGATCTTGGTATTGTGTTTAAGCTGTAGGCATTGATTATACTATTTTTGGAAAACAAGAGGAAAATATGGGATCATGGAGGTTACTGATTACCAGAGAATTCAGAAAGTAAAATCCTTTTAATTAGGCATTGTCAAGAAGAATTCACTTTTCATTTGTACAGTTACATATCTTTAACCTGAGCTGACATAGTTGTTAACAGGTGTTAAACCTGTGTTTTAATAGCACTACAAGTTCCTTCATGTTGCTACCTATGCATTATGGAGACTAATTGGCCTGAAGCACACAAAAAGTTTTTTCATAAAAAGGATTAGATTTACATCATTTAAATCTTGTTCTTAACCTCTGATCAGCCAGATTTGCAGCTGTATAACATATCAGAGTACTCTTCTCATTGTCCCTTATTTTTGTAAAAATAAGCTAAACTAGGGAAAAATAATTCTGAACTAGGGATCTCATTCTTTTTATATATAATCACAATGTGGCTTCACACCCTTAGAGCCATCCACCAAACCCTGACACTTCAACTAAGGGAATAGATATTGGTGTATAATAGCTACTACAGCCTGTACAGAGGAGGGACTTAGAGAAGCTATTACTTCTGCAAACTCTGGAGGCACTAGAGTTGTTTTAAGAAGTAAGCAGAAAAGATGAAAGGCATTAGGTTAAGATAATTTTCCCTAGTTTCATTCTGGTAGTTGGAAAAAGTGGTTTCACTTGAGGTGTCATGATAACTTTGGCTTAGAAAGAAAGCAAGGAAAGATGGTTTTAGTCTAAAATTTTAAATACTTTAAAAACATATAGTAACTGAAAATAAGGCTTTATATTCTGGGTTTGAGTTTTAGGCTGTCGTAACCATGAATTCTATCAGTTTTTATATCAGCACAAGATGCAAATGACAAAGTTTTAGTGTTTGTATTCAAGTGTCCATTCTACGCTCATCAAACCAAAATTGATGAATTTCTACCAGAAGTTCTGAATTTGGGAAAATGGTATCCCGGGTCTGCAGGAATCTTTTGCAGTGCCTCTCCATGGAGGAAATAACAGAACTTATTTTTTCTCCCAGTCTTTGTGAAAGGCTAACATATAAAAAACAGCACACTATACTTTCATATAATGATTAAGGAGGAGGGTGATAGAGAAAAGATATTCAGGTTCCAGGTAACTAAAGTTGATAAAACCTTTGATTTAGCTTTTACCATGATTAAGACTTTTGAACAAGAACAAGACTTTTGCCTACTGTGCATTACAGCAGACTGTCAGCCTTTGCTCTCTTCTATGCAAAGATAAATAAAAGAGAAAGATGGAGCAGATTCTCCTGGAAACAGTGTTGAATCACATGGAGAGCAAAGAGGCAATTGGTGAGAGCCAGTTTGCTTTATGAAGGGGAAATCATGCCTGACAAATTGGCAACCTTCTATGACGAGGCTACAGCATTGGGGGATAGAGCAGAGCAATTGACAGCACCCTCATAGACTCATGGAAAGGGTTTGACCTTGTCCTGCATAACATCCTTGTCTCCAAGTTGGAGAGACATGGGTCTCATGGACGGGCCACTCAGTGTAACAAGAACTGGCTGGAGGGCCACACACAGAGTTCTTGTCAGTGCCTCATTGTCTGTGTGGAGCCCAGCGATGAGTGGCGTCACTCAGGGGTCAGTACTGGGGCTGATACTGTTCAACTTCTTTGTGGGTGACAGGAACAGTGGGATTGAGTGCACTCCCAGCAAGTTTGCTGATGACACCAAGCCGGTGTGCATGACAATGCCAAGCTGGCATCAGTGGGGTGTGGTCAGCATGCTGGAGGGAAGGGCTGTGCCATCCAGGGGCTCAGAGGGGCCTTGACAAGCTTGAGAAGTGGGTCTGCATGAACTTATGGAAATTCAGCAAGGCCAAGCACCAGGTTCTGCACCTGGATGGTGGCAGTGCCAGACACAGCTACAGGTTGGCTGGAGAGGCGATTGACAGCAGCCCTGCAGAGAAGGGTGTGCTGGTTGATGAAAACCTCAACGTGAGCCAGTGGAACCCTGGGCTGCATTACAAGCAGCATGGCCAGCATGGTGAGGGAAGGAACTCTACCCCTTCACTCTGCTCTTCTGGACCCTGCCTAGAGTGCTGCCTACAGCTCTGGTGTCCCCAGCATAAGAACATGCAATGGTTGGAGCAAATCCAGAGGACCACAAAGTTCATAAGAAGACTGGAGCACCTTCCCTACACGGACAGGCTGAGTAAGCTGGGGCTGTTCAGCCTGGAGAAGAGAAGGTTGCTTTGAGACCTCATAAGAATCACAAGAAAATAGTAAAGGATTACTATTAGACTGATTTTTCTCTGAACCAAAGTGAATCTTGAAGACTGTAATAAGCCATTAAAAAGGTCAAATCAGGGTAGCCTCTTGAAGCATTAAAAGAAAATGTTTATCCTTGCACATGGAACAGAGAAAGCACAGAGACACGAGGACTTTTGTAAGCAGTAAATGAAATTCATTGCATGTTTTCATCACTAAAGCTTTCACTAGGAGTAAGTATTTAAGGTTTCATTGCATACTTTTTCCGTAAATAACCAAGTTGCTCTAAGTGAGACTGCATGGTATATTCTTCCTCAGGAGAACTCCTAAGGTGTCTGAGTCATACTGATGGCAAGAAAAAAGGGATTCTTAAAGAACAACAAGAATGTTAATTAGTAATGCAGAGCCGGTATAATGACGGTAAGAGAAATAATTTTAACACTTGCAGCAGAATCTTTTGCTGAAGCCTTGCAGATATGATTTTCTCCTTTGGTGAAGCCTGGCAGGATGGAGGCAGTAGGAGGTGTCTGGCTCTCAGCTCTGCAGGCCTTGAATCCTGCAGTGTGAACACCCTGCATGCTGATCTGCCTTGCTGCACAGTAGAGCTTATCAAATATGGAACACACTCAGAGCAAAGACACTTGCTCCCCACTCTAAGCAGAGGGGTGGCTGTGGACATAAACTCCTGGCTCCTTTTCACAGGCAGGGATGCAGTCTCTGTTACTGCACAACTTCTGAAGTGTGTTCCACAATCTCCTGCCTAATAAAACATGGGGGTATGGTTGAGGTGAGTCTGATTTATCATTGAATAATTTGTAGTTGAAAAAAAACAAATAGCCATGCAGTGTCAAACCTTCATGGATTGCATCTGATACACTGCTACACAGGTATTACACTTCATCACTAACTACAGCAACAAAGCATTTATCAATTACTTTGGATTTCCACAATAAAAGCTCAAATACAGTAATTACTATGATTAAAACAACTACCTGGATTTTTATCTTCTGTTGTGCTGAATTACTTCTATAAGGATTATCATATTTGGCCCACAATCTTGCTAGATTTTCAGTTTTAGTATCATCTACGTTTTTGTCTCAAGACAGAAGAAACTTAACTCTAAGGCTAAATGTGAAAGAAATTCTCCAAAAAACAAATGGGTTATGTCCACTTTGCCATCCTGAACCTGTAATTAAGGCCGCTGTCAGAAGGAGATCACTTGCTTCCATGGAAATAATCTTTTTACAGCTGTTGATTCTGAAGCTGAATGAGGATACCAAGAGAAAGTGTGATGTCCACTGAGGTGGGCTCATTCCTCAGCTGACACTTTTGCTTGAGAAAAAGAGCAGTTGAAGGGAAATAAATGACCAATTATAGAGAAAGCTAAGGTTAAGGAAAGTCAAAGAATCTCAAGATAGGAAAAGGGACTTAAATACAGGTTAGTAAGAGAAAGAGGAGTAACAACAGTATTGCTAAAATTGGATGCCATTCCCTAAGATACAGGGGCTTTAAATTTTTGTGAGTGGGAATAATTTTATCCATCTGTGACAGAATGAATAGTGGGATGCCTGATTCTTATTGCTGTTAATTGGTATAGCTCCACGGAGAGAAGCATAATTTTGACTATATCTGTTGGGCCATGAGAGAGAAAATTCCCTTTTCCCCACTCCACAGAATCAGTCAACTCCTCCCTGAGGCAATCTCCTTCCTCAGCAGTACAACTCCTCTGCTCATGCTTTTTATCTTGCATTTGCTAACTTTGCTTGAGACTGGTGCAAAGGAGATTATGATGGGTAACTGACAGGCAAAACATCAGAAGCAAGCTTTGCAAAATACACATTTTTAAAGTCAGTGTGGCGGGTTTGTTTTTAAATACCTCTTAAATATTTTATATAAATACCTGGAAGGAGCATTTTTTCATTACAGTTTTATAATTATAATGTGATATTAAAGACTGTCTTCCTTTCTCAAGCAAAATTCTGAGTTGCAGATGATATGCTAGAATGAGATATGCAACATTTGGATTTTATCATGCAGTAATATAGGCAACAAAATACAAAAAGCCTATAATGAAACGTTACACAAAAAGGACACAGACTTTAAGGTGACAAACCAGGAAATATATAATAAGCCATGTTTCATGCTGCTGCAGCTGTTTCACCTCCTACCAATTTTCACAGTCTATAAAATCTTGGAAAGCACCAGATGTTTAGGGGAAGTTGTCCCACTCTCCCTAGCTTTGAAAGCAGGGGCAAGATTTATTAGAGCTATATATATGTGATTTCAGTCCTGACTTCTATATTTATAAACTAGGTGAAACATGCAACACGTCCTGTTGTCAAACAGCTCATTTACTTTCCTCTGCTCCTCCTCACGTGCAGATCTTGCCTGTTGCTGGACCATTGCTGTAACTACAGAACAATATCAGGACATGCATTCCAAACCACAGGATTTACTTAGTTACTGGCAAACATATCTGAGAGTTTTCTCCTTGTACCAACTTCTATCAAAACAACCTTGCAATGCACAGATTATGAACTAAGCAAAACTACTTTGCAATGCACAGATTATGAGCTAAGCAAAACTATCTTGTGTATGAATATGCACTAACATTTGGGAGTCCTGCCTAGGCAGAGACTGTTAATGCACAAAATTATCCTTTTTTCACTAGTGCATGATTCCTAGTATTGGAACAGGGATAAAAACTGCTCATGCGTAGTTTCCAATCTTTCATAGCTCAGCGGTGCTGTAAAATGCTGCTGTTCGTTTTAATTCAGTGAGTAGAAGTTTTGTTGTGTTTACCACTAAGGGAATTGCATGTGTTATTAGAAAGCCTCTGACAGCTGTCGGAGACAGAGACAACTTGCCTCATTTCAGTCTTTCATAAAGGAAGGACCCTCATCTTCAGCAAGGCTGTCAGAGGCCTGAAAAATGGGATAAAACAAAATGCCTTTTCCAAACACATGAAAATCTTTGTATCTCCTCTATTTTCTTCCCCATAAAGTTACAGAGGGAAAGTTGTATAGTTAGAAGAAAGAGGAAATATGATTTGATGTATTTGTACTGTATACTGCCTTGTCATCACTGACCTGCAGGGATAATTGCATAGTAGCCTGCCTGACATGGTATTTAATAAATTAGCACTATGTTTTAACATAACATACAAGCTTTCGTGCAGTTTTTATTTTCTGAGAGCAAGAACAATCAAAACCAAAGAGACATTGATGCAGACAAGGGCTTTGCAGCAAAGATTCTGAAAGTCTGAATGTGTAAGCATTTCCACACTTTCCAACACAACTCACCATGCCCAGGACTCTCACTGAATTTAAAGCACCAGAAATGGAAATCTTCTCTTAACCTTAACTTCCAGCTTTTGATTTAAATCAGCTCAAACCTTAACTTCCAGCTTTTGATTTACACAGGTGCTTGTCTTAATAAAAACTCTGTTGCTTATTTTAGTTCAAATGTTTGGGGGTTTGTTTTCTTAAAAACCTACACTATTTTTTTAAAATCAGAATTAGTGACATTTCAGCACTTGCTTATCATTCAATGACAAGGGAAGTAGCTTATGCAATGTCCTTAACAGGTTAGAATTGTTTTCCTATCAGCTCCTACTTAGCTTTCTGGTGATGTTTAGATTCTCCTTTTTACCCCAGTAATCCTACGGGTATCCCTCCATACTGTTTCTGATGTCAGCTCTTTAACCAGCACAAGAGACTGGGAAGGCAAATGTATCTGCATCATTTGTTTAATATTGTTGTTTGCATGCTATTTTTATAGCACGCTCAATGCTTGTTTTCACTTTTCATACTCTGATTCATTTTTCATCCTGTTTTCTTCTCCCTATCCATCTTGCACTGCTGAGCAAAGCAAAAATCCATGAATGAGTCAGAGTCAAATTTTCAAAGTCACATTGGTCAGTGGGGTTTGAAATTAAGCAGAATGAGATTGCTTATGTTTTATCTTTCCAAAAATAGAAAATAATTTTTTCTTCAGCTGCAATAAAGTGTTATCCCATTTTTTCCAGCTGCATTTATTTTTCCAAAATCTAGTCTAGACTATGACACTCATTAGTGTCTAGGCTAACTAGCTGTTCCATTCCTTCCATATTATCATCAGCCTTGTCTAATTGTCATCCTATTCTATCACCAAAAGCAACTTAAAAGTAATATTTCTTGTTCTACATTATTCTTTTGGGAGGTTGTTTTTTTGGTTGTGGGGGATTAGAGCTTTTTTTTTTGTTGGTTGGTTTTTTGTTTTGCTTTGTTTTGCTACAGGACAGATGAATGGCTCTTTAAGGGACAATTCTTTGTTTCTTATTCTTCATTTATTTGAGTGAAGAATTATGTGAATCTTTAAGGGACAATTCTTTGTTTCTTATTCTTCATTTATTTGAGTGAAGAATTATGTGAATAAATTGTGGCAGCAGTTTTCCTTAAATATATATTCTATGCTCCATTCTAACATGGCGTTGCATGTTTGGTAGTTTCTATTCAGTACACTAGAAGGGAGATGTTAGCATATTTTAAGCAAGAATGAGAAATTAATAATTTCCCATATATGTAACTTTTAAAGCTTTTTGACCATGTACTACCAGAATTAAGAACAGCAGCTGTTGTGATTTATGTTAACTGATGTTATACAATGTTATTATCTTCTCAGCTTGCAAGAGCCTGGTTTTCAATTGTAATACATACTATTTCTGCCATGTTAAGCTTGTTATCAAATCCTCAACCAAATCTTTCTCAACATTTCAAATAGCATGTAATAATTCAGCTCAGGAGCTGTAACACCACACCACTCCTTTGGAAATATGAAATGTGAAACGTGACTGGCTCAGGGCACGGCGAGCAGTCATTTCTTACTGCAAGCCATGAAGTTCAATTAGAAAGTGAGCTGCGTCTGCAGTTGCTTCATTCTGAATACTGACCAACAGCGTCTTCTAACCTCACAGAACCCTGCAGAGATTTGATATTACCAGAGTTTCCTTCCACTAATATTGAAACTCTTCTTACCTATGAACAGATTCCACTCAGTATCCAAATCAGCCTGATTTGCTAGGCAGCCCTTCATTACATTGAGGCAATAGTTGTTGCAAGGTTTCACAGTGGGAAGTCCTCTGCAGTAAGGGCAGTACAACATCTTCATTAACGCCCGGATGCACCCTGGGGTGGGACTGACCTGCAGAGTTTAAGGCAGGGAAAGAAAAAGAAAAAGGAGGAAATCAATCTCCTGTTCTGTGAATCTCGGGGTGGCTGAGATTATGCCTCTCAAGCAGTAAGTGCAGAAGGGGCAATTCATGAGAAGAGCTCAACCCTTAATAACACCCTCCTATAAAGCTAATCGATCCCTGCCAATTATCTTCATTTAGCACAGCAGCGACTTTCAGGAATGCAAAAATCAACACTCCCCTACTGACAGCAGCGCTTGCCTCCCCAGCCCTCCCACACAAAATCTCCTGGAAAAGCAAGGGAAAAACATCCAGGGAATCAGCTGGGTAGTAACTGACTGATCCTAACATGGAGGATCCTGAGGAGGCTTCTCACTCTTCCTATGTAAACTACACCTGTCAGTCACACCAGCACTGGATTAAAATCTCCTCTTTATTAAAGCACAGTAAATCCAGGATAATCTTGACGGTTTCTATAAATTTATTCTGAACTACACGATGACAAAGGGATATCATTCTGTTTTCAGACAAAAATACACTTCTTTCTAAGACAAATTCATAAAGAGATCAGACAGGGTTTGTTTGGGGTTTTTCTTGGTTTTTTTGGAATGCTTTCGACATCTCAAGTGACAAAAAGCATTATAGACAATCTAATGCATTTCAATTTTCACATCAGCATGGCACATGTAAGCATGTGTGAACTTCTCTTCTGTATTTAACTTTCTAATCTCAGACTTTAAAATTCATATGTACTGGTAAAATGTACATTTTGAGGCCAGAGTTTCTAACTTGGATTTAAAGTGCACACTAGGTACTATTCACATTAACATCTTGCCATGGTGCAGTGGAGCACAAGTATCTCATGCAGATTGACAATCTAGAGCAATGACAAAAAGCTGCAGGCTCCTCAGTGATTTCAAAATTCCTGGACAGGAGATTGCAAAGCAATGGCACTCCTTTCACTCAATCTGTTGGTTTATGAATAAATGTAACTCTACTGATATGAATTTGAAGGGATTAAACTATTTTTCCATAAGAATGGTAACTTGTGCTGAAAGCATGAATCCAACTTTGCACTACAGTGGTACAAGCTGAGCTGATTGATGTCGCTTGTATTTTCAGGATTGTACTAAAATTATGTTTCTTTTCTTTTTCTCTGGAATATGTTTCTCCCCTTTTGATGTTAAATCATTGATTTTTAGAGAACTATACAGAACATAGTCTTTACACAGGACATTTTTAAATTAAAATGGTTCTGAGATATAGTACATGCTTCTGAATATGCTCAGAAGGATTTTTGCTTTAGTTCCTAGGGACTAACTTCTGCACTTTACTAGCAGAACACTGATGGCATGTGTGAAGGTATATTTATCCATCCTTTTCCAACAGCTTTTGAACCATCAGCCAGTTTCAATCAAATTTAACTGAGCACTTCAAGTCTCAGAATATTAAGATACTACATGTTTTTTCTTTTAAACAGACAATTGAGAGAAAAAGAGGAGAGAGGCTCTATTATTGCCTTTACTGAGGAAAAGGGTGAAACATGAGGTCAGTTCCTCATAGATATCAAAGAATCCACATTGAAAATGATGCTATGAATGACCCATTGGTTAGAAAAAGCACACAGGGAAACTTCCTTATTGAACACCTTATTGAACAGCAGAAAATCCAAATTCAAAGAAAGGTGGACTTTATTATTTTCACTGCTCAGAACGACTTTTTAGAGTCATTTATACATCTGCTGTATATACCTCCAAACCTAGAACAGGTCAATTTTTACAAAAAGACTAGCATCACAGAAGGAAGAAAGCAGAATACTTATATTTATGGTCAACAACAGAATCTTCAAATTTACATTGAAATTGCTGCTTAAAGCTAGAGATATTTCTATTTGTGAGTACTGAGAGTTTTATCAGTTAGGTTCCTTTCATGCCTAAAATTATGCTTCTTCCCTCTTCCAACAGTCTTCTCAATGCCAAGTTATCAGCACCTAGTTGACTCCTAAATTCTGGAATCCACATGTTTTCCCATCCACACCTTCCCAAATCCATTTTGGTACTTGGGCTGACGCATACCTATAAGATCTTTATCTTACACAAAAACTTCCGGTCAATCTGATTCTTGAAAAACATATCTAAAAGAGAGAAGACAGTCTCTGTCTTTATATTATATATTACCTTTCTTATATTGTCTTTATATAGAGCAGATGCCATCAATATTTATGTGAGCCTTATTTTATAACAAGAGCAATCTGCGAGGAAACTTGTGATTGTGCTTTGCTCTGCCAGAGATCCAGATCATGTCCCAGATCTGCTAGGACAGGACCCTAAAGGCCAGTTAGAGTATCTATTTACACAGGCCCTGTGAATCTTAAATTCTTGTTACATTACACATGTCCTTTAACAGAGTACTTCTGGTCATACTCCACTGTGAAGACGTCAGGATAACTTCCAACCACTCAAAAAGAATGAGCAGGACCCAGGTGTCTTATATCTTGCCTGAGTATCTTAATACCTCATACAAAATGGTGGCATCATTAACAGCATTTTACAAGAAAGCAAGGTCCTCTGCTTATGTTAGGAGTGAAGTAATATCTTTTTTAAGAGAAGCAGCCAACAGGTGGGTCCAAGTGAAGAGAAGGTTTCTACAGAAGCCTCTGTCATATTATTTATATCTGCATCTGACTTATCTACATCATCCTCTGACAAAGACTAGCACAAGCAGATCCTTGTGGTATTCACATGCCCTCTGAACAGAGAGATGTGAGAGAAGCAGAGAAAAAAAATGTAATCTCATTTGCTGCTCCTGTTGTTTTGCACACGTGGAATGTGTTAGAAAATTATTTACCTGAAGGAATTTAGTAATTAGATTCTATTGAAGATTGGTTTGTTTCCTTAGCCAATCAAAAAAGCTGTGTCCTAACTGTCAAGAAACAGACACAAGTTTTTTTTAATATTCTTTAGTATTCTTTGTAGTAAGTATAATATAATATAGTTTATCTCTTTAATATAGTTGTAATATAGTACAGTCTTAAAAAAGTAAGTGTTCAGCATTCCAAAACCTTAGAATCAGATGCCAATCATTTCCCTTTGTCAGGGTCCCTGATATTACTATAAGTGGTGAACCCTGATGTCAGCTGAAGAACCAAGACCAAAATAGATCAAATTGAGTTCGCAACTGAAGCTGAACAAGAAAAAGTTTGCTAAACACTCATAAAAATGTGTCCAGTAGTCCTTTAGTGAACCTCCAAGATGGGAGAAGCCCCTGGAACCTTCACTGATCCTTGCTGGTCAAGCTGGATGTTGCAGAACTTGGTTTCAGAATATGCTACACTGGTGACATAAAATACAAGCATAGATGAATTGCTGCGCCTGCTGGCTTGCATTCACTTCCCTTTCTGCTCACACCTTCTGCTCCAAGCTGGCCACATCCCATACTACCACATCGTATTGGCACTGCACCTCCCCGGGTTCTACTTAGTGCCTGAGTGACTAAAATACACAATTATTATTTTGGGTGGTTATTTTTCAGCTTAAAGTGTTCTGAATAATAGGAGTCAGTAGCACAGGCAGTGGGAGTAAAAGGAAGCTAAATATAATGTTGTGTGTTTTGAAGTGAGACTGGAGGTTTCACAGGGCTTAGACTACACTCTGCCCCGCTCTGAAAGAAGGGAGGGGGCCACAACAAGACAGACAGCTTCATGTAGGTTTCTGGAGACAGTGTCTATCCTGCCCAAAGTGTATTGCATGGGGAGACAGGTGGAGAGGTCCAAAACACATTTGTGAAGAGGGTTAACAATTAAGCTGTGACCCGAGTAAGGGATGAGTCTTGTTCTCAATCCTGCTCCATAATCACTTGTCACTTTGCAGTACTGGTGTGCCTGTAGGTATCCAAACTGTGGCTCAGGGAAATATTACAAATAGCACAGTTACTTTAGAAGTCTGAAGGCTAAAAGTTAAATGCTGTATTACAGCAGTTAAGTGCTTTTCTGAACCTAGTCTTCAGTGAGCAGCCAGATTTCAGTCCTAAGCTTCAGCTGTTTTTTTCTGTACCTTTTGTTTTTCAAAGAATACAGTTAGATCTTTTTCTTCCCTCAACAACAGCTGACTTATCCCTCATGCAAAAAATAGTCAAATTTTGGTCTAAGATTATGAAATCTCGGTAAGAACCAAAGTATAAGAAGAATCCAACTTAGAGTGTGAGTATTTTAGAAAGCTATGAACTCCTGAAATCTGAAGATTATCACAGAAAGTTGATTTTCAACCACCTTTTTGCTGCTGGAAAAGGCTATGAAATGCATTTTGAAAGGCCATTTCTCATTTCCATCTTAAAAGAAAATAATATTTAGAGTCTCTCAGACCTAAGTACTTTTCTGCAGACCAGTCAAAAAGCAGATATTAATGCCATTCAGAGGTATTCAAAACCTCAAAACCTGAATTTCCTGAGGAGAGCTGTTTCTCAGCTCAGGAGTTTCAACATTTTTTTCAGTAAGTAGCATTTTTGGATGGGTACAACTTTGGGTTTCTTTTCTTTTTTGTCTTTTTAAACACGTTGCAATTGGCTCTACAGTAATCACAGCAGAGAAATTTGCATAGACTTCAAAGTTTAGAAATAACTGGTTCATACGTAAATCACATAAATCAGTTGGATCACACTGAATGACATAACTGGGGAAACTGTGGTAGAGGAGTCATTCACTACTGCGTGCTGTCTCCCTGACTGACTAGGACAGCTTCATTTTAGCATAAGTGAACGTGGAATAGAGCACATCAGAAAAGTGCCTTTCTGAGCTTTGATTGAGCCTAGTTGCTTCAGGACATGTTACATTACTGCATTTTGTAACATTTTCTGACAGCTTCAGCTTTACCTAAATGCATGTTTTGCATACATGCAAAAAACCCCAAAAGCAATATTCTTAAGGGCTTCATTACTGAACACTTGTTTTCCCCCTTCAGAAAGTCTAGGAGGAATATTATTTCATCTAGAAGACTGATTTTGCAAAGGTGAACTTGCAAATATAAATAATTGAGGAGAGAACTTATTTGGGTAAAAGCCAGGAAATTTTACTCTCTTGTAACACTGCATTTGCAGACTGCTTTGTAATGTATTTGACCTGTTCTTATAATCAAAATCCTTGGCTTTGTGAAGTATACAAATACAGATTTTTTTTTAGTGATATAAAAAATCAAAGAAATTTATTAAACAACCGGTCACCTCTAGAAGATCAAATACGTTGAGACATGGTTTCTCTTTTATTTATAGGAGATTTCCTTACCAGAGTAGCTGGTATATGTTGTTTGGTAATAAGGTGTTCTTCCAAAGGTATATTGAATGTACCTAAACTCACAGAGTAAGTCCATAGACCATACTTAGGTCCAAACCCTGTCATTTCTTGGCATAAAGTAAAATTTGGTAAATACGAGCAAAATGAATCACTACTGAGATCACATCAGGGAACACACATACTTCCCATGTTTCCTGTGCACCCAAAGGAGCTCCTCCCACTGGAAACCACGGAGTCACTCCTTAGCATGAAGACCTTGTAGGGGAAACTGCTGGGAGGAACCTGCCAGTCTAGTCAATTGGCCACAGAAATAGATACTCCTTAAAAATGTCTCTAAAACTGACCATAGTTTGAATGAGAAGAGGATTAGATTTTGTTCTTCACAAGCTTTACAGATGCATTTACATTCAAGCTGCCGGATTAAAACTGGAAATTTCTACTTCTTTCCCATTTGGTGTTCAAGATGAGGGTGAGGTGTATTCCTGCAATCCCATGTAAACAGCCCATGAGTGGAGAGAATTTTGAAAGGAATCACTGTCCTTAACACTTGAGCATTGGCTAAATCATCCAGCTTTCCACTCAGCAAGCTGATGTATGTCCTGCAAAGGAATGGTGCACACTGTCTGAGAAAATGAGGTACTGGCATCCTTAAATTATTTTTGGATTTCTGGATAGTCCATCTACTTAATGATAGAAAAATGAATAAGTTTCCCAAGCATTATTTTATTCACGGCCTAATTATCTCAAGAGTTTATGTAGGATTAGAGTCTCAGAATCATAGAATATGTTTCATTGGAAAGGACCTATAAGGATCACTGACTCCAACTCCTGGCCCTGCACAGCACCATCCCCAAGAGTCACACCTGAGAGCATTGTGCAAAAGCTTCTTGAGCTCTGGCAGGCCGGTGCTGGGACTACTTCCCTGGGAGCCTTTTCCAGTGCCCAACCACCCTCTGGAGGCAGAACCTTTCTGTAATACCCAACCAAAACCTCCCCTGACACAGCTCCAGGCCATTCCCTCGGTCCTGTCACTGTCCAGAGCAGAGATCAGTGCCTGCCCCTTCTCTTCCCCTCATGAGGAAGCTGTAACTGCAATGGGGTCTCCCCTCAGTCTCCTCCAGGCTGAACAGACCAAGTGACCTCAGCTGCTCTTCATGTGGTTTCCCCTCTAGGTCCTTTGTTGGATTGCACTAAACAGTTGATGTAGTTGTTTTGCACTGGGTGATTTAAAATGTTATTCCCTTTTCCCATCACACGGCCTCTCGCTCATACACCCCCCTGCCCTGTGCCCCTGGTGGTCTGTCCCCTGGCTACCCCTCCCCTCGCCCCTCCTCAAGGGTATCCCATGGCTGCCGTCCTCTTCGCCCGCCCCCATTCCTTGGGTATAAAATTCCCTGCAAGGAGAGAATGGCCTCTTTCCTACCTGGAGGGTCGCCACAGTCTGAGGTGTCCCTTCCCAAGCCAAAACACGGGACACTCCTCCCCACGGGGAGAAGAGCACTTCTCGCCTTTTGCTTTCGTCCATGTAGGACCGTGTGGGCCAGGGCCCATAGCCGGAGTGGGCTCAAACAACAGCCCGAGAGACACGGATTTTACAGTCCTTCACTATCCTTGCACAATGAAATGCTTATGTATGTGACCAGGTCAGAGTTTTAACTTGCATGTATTAGAATGTCTTGACTAACTTCAAGAGGTCTCCCTACATTCTTTTACCAGAAAGTTAATCTGTAGAGAACTCCATGGTACAATTCTAGGCATTATTGTCCCAAAATTCTCCACAGTTTAATTCTAGCATTCCTATCAAATATTCTATATAAAGATCAAAGGGTACATAAGGATTAGTTGTTCATGCTTGTGATTTCAGAAGAAAAGGAAGAAGAAAAAACCTTTAATTAAGAATTGCATTCAATGTGATAGTACGGAGGATTTCTCCCAAGCGCAAAACCTGTAATTTCTGACCACCCATCATAACAATGAAGTAACCAGGATCTGAGATGCATCACAATGCACACTTTAAAGGGCACACAAGATTATTAGAAACCTTTGGATCACACATCCTAAGCTTTTTCTTTAATTTCATCTTTAATTAACTTCAGGACAATGACTAAACTTCAGTGCAATCAGTGATTATTTTTTGCCATATTCCTTTGACATTATCTTCTCCACATGTTACAATTACTCCCTATTGATTTTTTTGTTATTGTTTGTTTTTATTACAGGGAAAAGCAGGTAAAGCTTAGCTGGTAATGATGGTTTTGTTCCTTTTGCTCTTTCTTTTCTTCAGAAAAGATCTGCTCGCTGTTGGATCCAAGTAATTAAATTTTCTCTTTGTCCATATTTTGGCTGTTTTCATGAACACTGTGTTATTGCTGATTTAATTTAACAGTCAAGGCATCAAGAAAGTTCTTTTCAGTGGATTTCAGATGAAATTATGTCTGTATGTATCCAATTATAACTACATAGAAATATTAATAAGGTTTTGAATGCTCTATTGAAGTACTTCTCATTGCCTCAGACTGGCTCATAGAAGCTGAGACCTCAGTTCACTGCTTTTACAGCACCATCTGATACAAAAATAGAAGTATTGCATCAGCCATACCAAGTTTGGAATTTATGTTGTAGAAGGTAAATTTGAGAGTATTTGCTTATGTCAACCAAAAGTCTAGTCTAATACTAACCTCGTCAAGACAAAAATAGCTGTCTTATTAACAATTTCATCCCAATTGACTGAAAGTTAGAAGAGCTGGTTTAAGTACTACAGCTTTGTACTAGTGCTTATGACTTCATGCTTGAATTATATCAAACTGAAAATAAAAAACTACGGCCCTTTAAGGAGCTGCAAGGTTCCCACAGTCCTAAAATAGTATATCTCATTAATATGATGAGACAAAACATGGTCATTTAAATTGTAATATATTAATATCCCAGAAAATATTTTTCTAGCAAATGTATAATGTATAGTACAAGATGAAATAATTAGAAAAAATTTAGATCAATATAGTTCAACCCTAGATAAGTTTTATAATGTAACAACAAAAATGACACATTTACTACCTGATAACAACCATACAGCACTAAGAAAGAGGAGAAAATTTTAGCCATTTTTCTTGTCTAACTGAGATGTCCTTTGCCAATATCCATGACTTTGAAATCATGAGAAACATGGCAACTATTTTTCTTTCTAATGCCTATTAAAATTTGAGGCATTTTTCTGACTTATTTTGTCATCTCAGTTGTGTTCCAGCGTGTGCATAATTCTGGAAGATGTACTAATATTGCCCCTCTGTTTAGCAGATGAGAAACCATGAAATATTACAAGGAATAAAGGAATTCCTTTATAAAGGGATTTAAGTATATAAACCCCTAAAAGTTGTGCATCAGAATTTTTGAGCACTGCCTAGGGGCATCACTCTTATCTATAATTTGCCTAAGTTATCACAACATGTAATTGTGAAAGTGGCCATATGAAAATAGTGGCTGGAAGTCTCTAAGAGATTACAGCAGGAGGTTGAAGATCAAATAATAAAAAACTGTTGGAGAGGTGAGTTGTGGAATTTCACAATTTCCCTACAGAAGTCAAGAGCAAAAAACGACAAGGACAAAATGTTCAGATGTTTACTTGGGTGAGACTGAAGCTCTATTTACAGATAAATAGAATAGGTTCCTCTATTTTTAGGAAACTAGGAAAATTACTTATCAGATGATCTGAATACAGAAAATCTAAATTTAGAAAACCACTTGAAAAGCAGTAGTCACAAAATATTTTGTGCAAAGCTTATTTTTTAATCTCTTGATTAATTTCTGAATGACACTTTAAAGTTTTTTTTTACAAAAAAAAATGTTTGAACACTCAGATATAAATATTAAAATGTTCTTAAATCCTGTTTCACCTGTCAGAAACATAATTAAATTCAAACAAACTTGGTGGAAGTGAAAATTTATTTGACTTACAAACATGCAAGCTGAGAAAATATTCCAGGATACAAGGATTTACATCCCATGAGATATCACTGAGCTGAAAAATCTGCCCTGCAAATTTTGTGGAAGAATACTTATCTTTCTCATCTTTTTTTAGAGTAATCCCACATTAAACAGAATTTGAGGTACAGATTCCATCTGTTACTTTCCTAGAATTTTGAGGACAACACTAAGGTGAAAAAATCTCTGAAATAATTTCTTCCATCCACTCCCAGAAGGTGAAAAGTTTTCCAGTACACAGAAACAAAGAAGGAATCTCACAGCTGTTAGGCTTTCAAACCCCATCATTTCTTCTGGAACATAAACTTTAAGACACTCTCTTAATAAAAAGTAGCTACTCTGCTTTCTTCTCAGAGCAAAAAAATCTAAACTGCCTCTCACTTAGAAGAGAGTGGGCTCATTTCTTTCAGATTCGTGCTCCCGATGAGAAAAAAAAAAAAAAACCACCCGCTGTAGAGAAGTAGGTTAAGTATTGCCCAGGTACAAATCATAAATAGAAAGGGAAGTCCTTGATAATCTGGAAATCAAACCCCCAGATAAGCAGAAGGAAAAGCTCTGAGAGAAAGAGAACTGTCACAGCAGGAGATAATGATCAAATCGTGCACTTAGACGTTTTGTGCAGCAGTATCTGGATAAGAAAGTGATGTGAAGAATGGTCAAAGTCATCCTACTTGCAACACCCACGAAGTTTGAAATGCAGACTATATACCTGAGAGCATTCTTGCTGATTGCCTATGATTCACCAAGCCAACCAAAAAGCACCTGAGAAGAAAAGCAGTTCTCTCAAAGAGAGAGAGAGCGAGGCAAAACTGCTCTGATCACTCAGAAGTATTCACAAGCACCTCTCTTTCACTGTCTACTGATGTGTGAATTGCTTCACTGACTTAAAAAGGGCATGAATCAGAGTGGTGGAAAGGGCTGGGGGATGTCTTATTTATGCAGTGTCAGCAACAACACACTCATGAGAAAGAAATAAATGCATACATAATATTGGCAGTCTTGGCTGATGATAAGTTATGCAATAATTCGAGGTGACAAGTGACAACAGATTGACCCAACTTGTTCCCCGCTCCTTCCTGCTTTAAGAAACGTGGAGTCAAAGCAAAAGACACTTTAAAGTTTATAGTAAGGTGGTCACTAAATAGTAATGTGATCACTATGGAATTACTTGACAATGGCAATCTCCTAGAAAGAGCAAATAAGCATATGTAGATTCCTTCCAGCTGTTTTCCCATGTAATTGGTAAATTGTCTGGGCTGCATATTCACAGTGACAAAAGGTAGGAACTGGGTAGATCAGTACTAAAAGGAGGGTATTCTTACTAGAGAAAGAAATAAAACTGTAGGAGTAATGAAGCAGGAAAGTCCAAGTTTGATGGTTTTGCCTACTTGTTAAGCTTCATCATATCCCTATATTGAACATTTTTCAGGTAAATTCAAGTGGTAAAATTTCATTACTAGCCTGGGGCTATTGGGGAAAAGAGGCTAAGGAACATCCATTGAAATCAAACAAGATTATTCAAGTTGCTCATGTTCTTGGTCCTTCTACATGAAAATCAAAAGACCAAATAAAGAGTGCTCAGTTTTGAAACAAAACATTCACTCTGATTATTCCCAGTAAGCTGGTCACACCGTGCCAGAGACAGGTTAGGTACAACACACAGTCATCAAGGCACTAAGGAATGAGAAGCCTGCTTTAAAGAGGGACTGTTTTCTGAAGACCCTGCAGCCCAGTAAAAAGCAAGATGTCAATTTTCTTGGACCAAACAGAATATAATATTTTGCTTATTCTCCTTTTCAATATCATTATGTGAATTAAGAACAAGATGGATCACAACAGACAGGACAGTAAAACAAATTCTGTGTGAATCATATGTAAGTACAGAAATATTTAACGATTCCTTTGAGTTCTAAAGGGAAGAAGGATGTCAGATCTTGAAGGTATCCCAGCAAGTACCTAGTCAGATACTTCGCTGGGTTCCAATAATCAATCACAAAGTATTGGTAATATATTCAGTGCAGCACAGTAGCAGAGCAATACTTAAAAATAGTTCACCATTTGTTTATAGGATCCTTAAATGCCCACCACATTACGTGGGCCCAAGTCACGTGAGATCACACATGATCCATGTCAACATTTCCTCCTTATGGTCTGTCAATAATCTTGTTAGGTTTTCAGAGAGCTACTTGTAAATATAAATGAAATATTTAGCAGATGCTCAAGTGCACCTTGGGATGATGACTATGGTCTGGAATGACCTGTTTATGGGATGTGCGCTCACATTTCTGCTGAGTATCGCACTTGCAGTTTTTAGAACTGAATAGCTGAGAGTAAATATTCATATCATAATTTTGTTTTCTTTTATTTCCCTTTTAATCCTTCCACATAACTCCTTACCTATAGACACAAAACATAAAGAACAGAGGGATCCTCCCTAGTGTCTGTGTGTCTTACTTCCAAGACACTACAACTGAAGCATAGGGGGGTGATTAAAACAAGAATAGTTAGGAGAATAAATGTTTCTATGAACAAAGATTCTTCTCAGCATTTTGTCTCTGAGTTGTACACTAAAGAAAAACATGATCCAAAGTATTAGCACTGGATGGCTACATGATATGAAGTCAAGTATATAATTTCCCAGAGAATGTTTTACATATTAAAACAAACTAGTCCTGTGTAAAAGATTCAACTTTCTTCCTTCTTCACACTCAGATCCACATAAACATAGGAAAACCTGAAATCATGTATCAAAAAACCTAAAATTAGACACATTGTCTTTTCCCTGCTAGCAGAAGGGTGAACTGCAGCAGCAAATTGCTTTTATGATACCTAGTATTATAATAATATACTTTGGGTACTGTAATTTTTGGGAAATAATTCCAATGGAAAGTAAGGACATTGTAGCATTGGTTTGAAAGAAGCAAGTACTGAATAAAAGACAATTTGTCAAGTTTAAGCTGGTTATTTGTTTATGCCTGCAGGAAGCAGATCAAACCTAATATATTTAAATATATCTGACAATCAGATTTTTCTTTTATTTAGAGATGGACTGTATGTAAAGTTTGCTATTGAATCTTCATTTAACCTACCGTGAACTTTAGGTTGATGTACAAACCAGGAAGAGCATCTACAACCATATGGAAATATTTTTAATATCTTGTTCCTCATAAATTCTCAGCAGGTAAGATGTTATTCAGATTACTTTTTTCTTTAACCAAAACTGAGCCACTGTGTAGGGCTGACTAGTATCTAAGAGGCAGCAGATCTATAAATGAGAAAAATAAAAGAAGATATTAGGGAGGTAAGCAATATAGCCTAAAATTATTTTCTTTTGCTCAGAAATTTTGCCAGAGTAATTTAAACCCCAGCAATTTCAGTTATCTCTATGAACTACTGTAATTGTATTGATTTACAGTTCTTACTTTCTCAGGTGAAGAAATCATTCTTTTATGTGTCATCTTTTAGATCTGCCAACAGCCCTTGGAAGTGCTGATCCTATATCATCCTCAGTGGGCAGAAGGGCTCTGCAGTATGCACTGAAGCCCCTGTCCCAGATGCACACTTCCCAGCTGTTGGCTAAGATCAAGTGCATCATCTTTTCTTATCACTTTATTATCTGATACATCCCCAGCTTAAAGATTTTATATTAAGTGGATTTGGAAGACATGGGAAAGAGTAAACATTTCCTCCATCCACTCCATGCATCAGCCCAAAAGTGCAGTGCTTCCAGCTATTGTGGCCACATCTTGACTGCATGTGAGGATGGGATATCTGTGCATAAAACCACACTGTGTGCTTTCATCTTTTTTTAGTTGGACTCTGGATTTGTCGTGCTTCCACAGATCCTCTGGTGATGCAGTCAATGACCACAATACCAGCCCTTGACTGAAGGCCTGATGCAGCTGCTGCAGCAATGCTCTCCATGGAGAACTCCTGAAATCTCAGCCTGAGATGCAGTGGAAAAGGGGGAAGGTTTGTACCTGGGACTGCCCTTGTCCCTGCTGGTGTCATTCTTCTCAGTTGACTGTCACAGTCTTTCTATTAAAAAAAAAAATAGGGCAGTCTTGATTGCCCTGTTGACTGCACTGGTCCTTAACACACCTGCAACTAGACCAAGAAAAGGATTTGTGTATTTCTCCCTCAGCATACCAAGTTCTCCTTTAAGAAAGTGAAAGAAGCTCTACAGCTTGTAAAATAAGATGTCAGTCCTTGCTGGATGAAAAAAACCCATTCATCTTGAACCTCAAAAGACCACACAGATTGGACTGAATAACAATTTGACCCATGTCTCTAAGTGAAAAATGACTGAATTTATTGCTGGCTAAGTCAGACAACCCAGTAAAAGGAAAATATATCTAATGCTTTTTAATGGCTACCTGGCAGTAAATTTGTATTTAACCTATTCCATTGCCATTTGTCTTTATTTGATTAAGCCACCTGATTTATTAAACATGCTGGAATGCAATTTATGTACAGCAATATAATCCACCTAGTGGTCTGGTTTCCAGAACCACAGGGATAAACACTCTCAAACCATAAAGGCACTCTCAGTGCCAGATATCCATTTATAATGCCTGCAGAATGATGTCTCATCCTTATCATCTCCGGTATGGATGAACTGTCAGCTACTCTACCACAACCTCTTTCCAAACCTTTTAAAAGTAAGGAAAGTCTGTCATGTCCAAAACACAAAGGTATTTCACAAGATGGGAGTCATGCAATATTATTCAGTGCAGCAATATTATTCACCTTCAGTGAAGAAGACAACAGGAATACCACTGTGAAATCAGCACTGCTTTAAAAAGACAGCTGTAGCAAAATAAAAAGCCAAAAATGTACAGAATAACCTTGTAGAAATGCTCCCTTGTACAAGAGTACTCCAGGAAGTGGATTCTTACTATAATCAGCCCTTTACAAACCATATATCTCATTCCCATTTCTATATCTTGTTCTACCTGTAAGACTCCTGACTGGCTGTGTGGACACACTTACAAAATGGTGAGATCAGTGACATTGCTGCTGCTAGAGATGGAACAAAAATACTGCTGGGCACCTATTATGATGAGAAAGAGCTAAAGAAATGAAAAAAAAAAAGACAAAAGAAAACACACTTAGCCAAGACTGAAATCCTGAAGCACAGGAATCAGCCTCTCTTCCCACTCCTCTCTCTCGCCCTACAGTTGTCAAGGCCACAGAAAGACAAGCTGAACCAGAAAAAGTTTCACTAGAGCTGGATTTCTCCATTCAGTGGAAGAGCACTAACAAAATGCTTTACATGTTATCACTCCAATTAAAATCTATATATTCCCTCTGCAGCAGTTGAAAATGTGAAAATTTTAACGCTATTACTTATGAACATAGGTGCACAAGAGAGAAAAGAAATTTCTTCAATATTATGGGTTTTAACGTAATGATCTTGCTGTATTATCATTTAATAGCTAATCCCATGCTACTGAATGAGCAAGCAAACCCCTTATGCGCTGCATTTTATTTGTTTATTTTTTGAATGCCTAAATACCAAGTGACAACTCGAGATGGTTATTAAAGGAAGTCATTTCATTAATTACTCAACTAAGAAGCTGCTTTTTCTCTTTCTCTCTCATAAGAGAAGTTTTAAAATGAGAATAATGTTCCAAACAGAAAAGTCCACAATATGAGCTAAGTAAGAGTTAGATATCTTGACTTAGAGTACAGTACAGTCTTGCAGAGGCTGGGCTTGTTTTGTTACATGTTTATCTTTTATGCTCTATAAAAGATCTAGGTTAATATTCTTTTATTTAAAAAGAAGAAAATACAAAACAAAAAAGGAGTTGTGGAGATGAAGCTTTTGTAAATGCGATTGGATACAATGAAAAGCAGATTAAATTCTGCAGATGGATTTTACTCATTGTTTTGATCAAATCTAAAAAAGTTAATTTTGCTCACTTTATCTGATTAATTGGTATTACCAGTTGGTCAAAGGAAGAGATTGTTCTGCTATAGTCTTAGCTGGTGCAACCTCTCCTCAAAATCCTGTGTGCAGTTTTGGGCACCACAATAAAAGAAATATATAGAGCTATTAGAGGGCGCCCAAAGGAAGTGTCACAAAGATGGTGAAGGATCTAGAGGGCAAGCCACATGAGGAGCTGCTGAGGTCACTTGGTCTGCTCAGCCTGGAGGAGACTGAGGGGAGACCCCATTGCACTTACAGCTTCCTTATGGGGGAAGAGAAGGGGCAGGCACTGATCTCTGCTCTGGACAGTGACAGGACCGAGGGAATGGCCTGGAGCCGTGTCAGGGGAGGTTTTGGTTGGGAATTACAGAAAGGTTCTGCCCCCAGAGGGTGGCTGGGCCCTGGAACAGGATCCCCAGGGCAGTGGGCACAGCACCAGCCTGACAGAGCTCAAGAGGCCTTTGGACAATGCTCTCAAGTACATCTTGTGACTTCTGGGGAGGTCCTTTATGAGACCACAAGCTGTGTCCTTCTGGGTCACTTTCAACTCAATATTCTATGATTCTAAATCTCTCACCTACTTTTTATGAAACTTTATTCCACTGAGCTGAGATTTTTTTCCTCAAAATTACTATTTATTTAAGATTCTTGTTCTGAGCCAGACTGTGTTTTCACTGCATTATACAAGCACAGAAGTACATACTTCCATGTTCTAAAAATGACAAACATAATCCTGCATTTAAAATGTGAATTCTTCCCATTTTTACATGCTGCTTTTTAAACAGTAGCATTACAATGACAACCAGTCACATTTTCATGGTATCATATGGTTGGAAAAAATGTCTTAGAGTCCAACTATTAACATAGAACCATTGCACTTATTTTTTCAATTGCGGGGTTTTTAAATCTGTTTATTTTGATAAAAATGTGGGGCTTAGTCCACAAGACAAATTCAACTTGAATTAATTACAAGTTTTATTACCACACATTTTCCAAACAGATCTGATTCAGAATCAAGAGAATCAAATATAAATATTTTATATTGATAACTGATAATATAAAATAGGGAAACAATGCAATTTTGACTGTTCAGTGAATGTTGCTGATATTCTGTAAGTGCTTGAGCTTTCCCATATAGATTTTTATAGCAAAGCTTTGATGTTGTATCTTAAGTCCCAATAAAGCAATTATTAGGTTCTTCTAGGTCCCAGTTAAATTACTTCATTTAGTATGAACAGTAAGTTTAGTCTACTTCAAAAGATTGTTACAGAAAACACTCAAGAAGAAAAGGAAAACCATTCAAACACTGATTTTTTAAAATCAAATTTAGAGAAATTTTGGTTTCACAGTCTTCAGAGGCTTCTGTACCCAGAATTATTTGGTATTAGAAACTGTTCTGAATAGAAGAATCAAAACATTGGGAAAATGACAGCATGTGAAGTACAAGAAATGAAAATTTTGTGGAGTGCTTATATTAACTCTCTACTTATTTATGGGCACAAAAGAAAAGTGAAGATGGAGCTGCAGACATCAAAATCAAGTGCAGTCTATTCTGGGAGCAATTTATAGTGTAAGTAAAAGTATAATTAAATAATGACTTCATTTCAGCAGGATCCCATGATAAGAATCAATAGTCAGGCCACTGATCTTGCATTAATTTGGCCTTACATTGTCACTAAATCTTGTCACAGCCACACTTTCATGACACTCTGAATTAACCTCGACTATAACCTTCCCTTTAAAATAGAAAGGTTTTTTACCTTCCCCTTTCCAAAGGCTTCAATGGCTGCTTCCTGGTATTCAACAGAATTAACATTTAGAAGACATGATATTCCATTTTAAAAGGTGTAACAGATGTAACAAGCCTTGCCCAAAAGTGTATAAAACCATTAAATGAAACCCTTGCATATTTAACTTATTTAACTTGCATATTCAGCCTTTGCTGAAAAACAATTTCCTTTTACTTTAAGCCTTGCATATTCCTTGGAAGTAAATACTGCATTTTGATTGCAGTCATAAATCCAAAAAAGTACTATTAGGAAAAACACATACAGAGACACAAAGAAAATAAACTGAACATGACTAACATGCTGCAATATTACTTTCAAACTTGTGGCCCTGTTGGTGATATGTATTTTTTTTTAATGTGCAAAGAACCTTCTGATCTTCTCCAAGTCAATGATCAGCATCTGCAATACATTTTCTTTTGCTTACCTTGTATTTGCTGCCTGAGACTTTCTTCTCTTGCAAATACAAAAGGCTTCCCACTCCTTACAACTTTTTACAGATTTACTGAAAAATGAAATGCTTCAGAAAATTTTGTGGATACTATTTTATAGCTTTAAAACCGTATGAATGCGAGCATAAAGCAGCTCCCTGTCCAAATGATACAGTAGGATTTATGGAGAGACATCGTTTTCACTTCAGGGTTTGTTAGGAAATGTGAAGCTGCAATGAATCCTTACCATTCTGGAAATACAAAATGTGCTCTTTCAATCTCGTCTAAAGATTTCATATTATGTAATTTCTTCTCTGGTGATACTTCATTAAATCGTACAGAAAACTCATTGTCCGCCCTCTCTGAAAAAGTCAATACAATAACTGGATCTTTTCATAAAAAGAATCAGTTTCAGATTCTTTGCTTTCCTGGAGGATAAAAGCACTCTGGCTTTTCAAGCTCAGTGTGCCCTCATTCCAATATCCAAGGAAGGTGTTATCCTGCACGTTACAGCTCACCTTTGGCCTGGTGCCAGAACTGTTCTCTCTTCGATACTGGGTTGTTTTCTGTCTTTGACTAAGCAATGGGATAGCCAGCTGACTACCAAAAAGGTGCCTTAGTGTTCAGACTCAACATTGTCCCTGAAGCTCAGCATTCAGACTGAGACAGTAGCAACAGAAGAGAGACAAAAGGAAATTGGAGACTTTTGTATTTAATTGCTCTTTTATGTTCCTGTGTCTACATGTTGTGAAACATGGAAGTGCAAAACCTGTTGATGTAATTTTTCACATCATAATATCCATCTCAAGGAACTCTTCAGATTTTTTCAATGGCTTGGTTTGGATGGGACCTTTGGATGGGATCATCTGTTTCCAAACTCCCTGCCACGGGCAGGATGCCTTCCACTACACTGGGTTGTTTAAACCCCATCCAGGTTTGCCTTGAACGCTTTCAGTGGTGCTGCATCCAGAAGTTCTCTGGCAAGCTCTCTGTTCCAGTGACTCACCACCCCCACAGTTCTTCCTTAAGAGTAATCTAAACCTACCCTTTCTCAGTTTAAAGCCAATTCCCTTGTGCTATAACAGGCCTTTGGAAAAAGGCCTTTCCAGCTTTTCTGTGAGTCCCTTTTCAGTACTGGAAAGCTGCCCTAAGTTCTCTTGGAGCCTTCTCTCCTCTAGGCTCTCTCAGCCTGCTCTCATATGGGAGGTGCTCCAGTCCTGTGATCATCTACCTGGACCTGCTTGAGCAGGTCCACATCCTTCCTGTCCCCAAAGCTGGACACAGTACTCCAGGTGGGGTCTCACAGGAGCAGAGGAGAGGGGGAAAATTGCCTCCCTTAATCTGCTGATCTCTTGTCTGTGGTGAGAAGTGACGGGACCTCAGGAAATGGCATTAAACTCTTAGGGGAGGTTTTGGTTGGATATTAGGAAAAGGTTTTTCATTTGACTCTTGTGATGCAGCCCAGGGTGTGTTTGGCTTTCTGGGCTGTGAACGCACATGGCTGGGTCATGTTGATCTTCTTATCCACAAACACTCCGTGTTCTTCTTAGCAGGGCTGTTCTTGATACATTCTCTGCCTAGGCTGTATTTGTGCTTGGGATTGCCCCAAGCCAGGTGCAAGACCTTTAAACTGGCCGTATTGAACTTCATGAAGTTCACACAAGCCCACTTCTGAAGCCTGTCAAGGTCCATCTGAATGGCATTCTTTCACTCCAGCATGCTGACTGCACCACTCAGTGTGGTGTTTTAATACAACCTTCTAATTAGTAGTACTATATTCCTTTTTAATTATATGTTTTGCTTTCCTGAATTCAAGCTCACTCAGACATGACAGGAAGCAACAGCTCAACCAGAAACTATACAACATTCTTCTTTTTTTAGAAAATCAGTGACAGACAAATCTGCACTTATTTCTGTCTTAATCTTCATTCATATGGATTAATGCTTGGGTTTTTATGACCAAAGAAAAGGTTTATCCTTGTTACTTAACTGGACAATAGTTCTATAATATTCAGTTTTAGAGGGTCAATAAAAGCATAATGGTGAGTAGTAAAGCTTAATCTACTCTACAGCATTATCTAACATCCATATAAAAACGTAAGAAAGCTTTAGGGAGAGTTTGAGTTGACAAGTCAGCTTTACAACATGCTTTGTCCCTTTTCTCATTACCAGACATCCAGAAAAGGACAGGTTTTCTCAGTACTTAGCTGGCATTCCGTTCTTGTAATAGACCAGACAGGGCAACTAAATGAAGTAAAACCAGATGACATTGACATAATGTTGATGAGCTAGAAGTCAATCTAGCAGCATTTTCATCTTCACAGCAGTCAGGGTATCCAGTGGCACCACGAAGAACCAAGCAAGAACAAAACGGATTTATTGCCACTAAAGAGGTGCCACAAGAATGTTCCAGAAGGTACATTGAATACCATTTTCTTTTTAGTTTTGAAGTTATTGTATGGTAGAGAAGATAGACAGGGGGGTAAACTTGTACACAGAACTGCGCTAAGACTTTAAGAAAAATTCCCTGTTCCACAGTGGCAAACTAACTACTTTTTTTCTGTAAGCTAATGAGACAAAGCTAATATCTGCTTGTCCTTCATCCCGTAATACACTTATTATAAAATCACTATTCAAATTACAGTCACATCTTATTAGACAACAGATGGTCTTATCTAAATTGGTTGGTTAATTCAGGTTCATGATTTTGTATTAATAAAGTCACAACAACGAATCAAACCCTCCTAGAACTCTTCATGAAGTCAGCCATGCGTAGCAGCTGGTGGCTGCTATTCAGCAAGAAGCAACAAACTTGTGGAAAGGCCAGTCATGCCAAAGTTTCTTAGGAAACCTCATTATTGTGCCCTTCAAATGCATTTCTTCTACCACTGATAGGTGCCAGAGTCTATTTCCCCATTGTTATGTATACACTAAGTCCATGAAAAGCAGAAAAAGGTAATTATAATAGGAAAACCTGTGAAACTGACATGATGTTTGAATTTTGTTTTATAGAGAAGATTAATACTCAATAAAGATTTATTGTCAAACAAGCTTTTTTAAATATATAGTAATTCTGCTATAAACTTTCAGTTAACAAAATATTTTTAAAAAGATGAACAACAGACGCCTCACTACAATAATCTTCCGATTGCCGTATGTGGAAGTTAAAAGTTTTCACAACATGCTTTTATTTTAAATCTGAGCATACATGTGAAATTGAGCACAACAACTTATGCCTCATAAACTCTATTTTAAAATTCACATTCTTATCTCCATTATCCTTATTCTGCAGATACAAACCTGAACCACTCACTGAAAACAGTATGGTGTAAATCTGCCCTTTTTCAGGTAACATTAAGGAAGGGTCTGATTTCCAGTGTCTCATAAGCTCTCCTTCCTGCAATGCTTTTTTGCTTGTGGTCTGAGTGTCAGGTTCTGAAATAGTTGTACTGGTCTCTTCACAGGGCTTACATACCTCTGGGGTCCCTTATGAGAGCCAGACCCCTCCTGCAAGCTGACATGCAGTTTCCAGTGCCTGGAAGCTATTTAGGGAGAGGTTTCCCTCTGAAGCAAATACAGTAGCTGTAGAAGCAGGCTAACCCATCACAACAAACCATGCTGCAAACCCATGACAGAAAACCTAAGGTAAACACTGCCAGACAATGAAGTGTCCCAAATGCACAGCTGGCTCATTTTGTATGCAGCAGCCAGTGTCTGGTTTATGGCATGAATTTTATGGCCATGCTCAAATAAGATCAGCAATAAGCCTGGACTTTTCACACCTGAAGAAAAAAAAAAAAAAAGAAAAAAAAAAGAAAAAAGAAAAAAAAAGGCTAGTTCTTAATACAAGTCAATATTTTATTTGTGCTTAGGGAGATCCCAGACAGTGAACAGATTGTTCAGCCAGACAGATTGCGCTCAGAACAATCTGCCCTGACTGAGGTCTCGCTGTGGAATTGTCAGAAGTCTGCTCTGGTGTCAATGGACTACTGTATTGAGGGAGCCCTTTCCCTAGGATTAACATGACCTGTTGCTGAAAGCTTGAGGTTGAACATACAGAGAAGTTAATGGCAAGAGTGGTGATGCAACAGTCTTCATTGGGTCGGGAAAATAGAAGAGATGTGATTGAAATCACACCTTCAGCATCCAGTAATATTTCCTGACTAAGAGATAAGCAACCTGGAAGCAAATGCAAAAAATAATTGAGAAATGCTAAGAGGAGAACTAGGAAAATGTGTAACAGTTGATCCAGCCAGAACTTCTGAGGACTAGAAGTATTAGAATCCTAATTCTAGGTGACAATGTCTTCCAAGCCATTAAACATAACAAGTATGCTATACATGCATACCAAAAATTGCATCTTCATAAGCATCCTGTGCAGAGCAGAAACAGCTGTAATGGCAGGGGATGCAAGTTTTGAATGAGAGCTGCAACTCTGCTGGTAACACTTGCATGCTACAGGTGTAACAGGAAGTCCTCACACTCACAGAAACCACCAAACGCAGCAAAGACTTTCTGAGAATGAAATCCTGACCCATGTGAATTTGAGTGGAAGACATCACCTGGCCTCAAGGGCCAGAATGACAGGTCCATTTGGAAATTCACCTAAGCTGTTAAAAAAGAGCTCTGCAGTTAAATAATTGAAGTAGAAGTTCCTCTTGAGGCAAATGGGAATAGATCCTGAGTACTGAAAGAAGCAGCACTGTTATTTCTTAAACTCACGAAGATGCACATTCTAACCACCTACGCCACCCCCACTACTTTTTTTTTTTTTTTTTTTTTTGGTGCAGATTACTGGTTTTCATTGACATGATGATTTATTTGCATTAGATTTCAGAAGCAAAGATGTCATGTGCATGAAAGAAAAAGGAATTTTGAGCCCACATGATACAATTTTTCATTTACATTAGACAATGCATATGACACCTAATAAAGAAGATAAAAAGGCACATCTCTTTGCTGAGGTGAAATACACTTACATTTCAAAGAGGAGAAAAAAGATTTGCAAATTTTGCACTTTGTCTGGAGGGTGCTACTGTATATATTTAGCTCATCTCATTTTACAGGCCCAGCTTTTTTTTCGTTCTGGCATGATAACAATTCTCCTCTAGTGTTATTTAATTTAAATTTGATTTTCTTTATACTTGATGCCAAGTTTTGTGCTTTTTTGATTATCATCTGTAAATGATGAGGACAAGGTGGGTGTTAAGAGGAACAGATGATAAATTACAAGCTATTCATAAAATTGCAACTCCTAATTTATGTGAAAATTGAGATAGGTATGTAGACCAAGGTTTTAAAAACAACCAACAAAATAACTATGAACTTGGAACAAAGTTGAGTCTTTTACTAATTTCAAACTAACCAGGCACCTAACAAATCCTACTAAGTAGCACAAAACGGAATGTTTACTCTCTGTGAAATCTAGGTAATTAAACTTAGGAATCCAAATTTGTGTTTAAGACCATCAGTCTTGTATAATAAAACAGGAAACACATGAACAACCACAACATTTTCCAGTAAGCAATTTTTATCCGTTGGAAAAGACATTGACTGGTCTGTAGAATTAAAAACAGGATTATCATTTAAAGGTGTGAGGAAATCAAAACAAAGAATGACGCATAGAAACCCCCCTAGACAACTGAGAAAACACTTCATAGAAATATCACATAAAGTTAGAAAAAGACTACTTTAGTGTAAGTTATTCTCTGCTGTTTTATCCTGTAAGTGTACAGTGTCCAATGCAATAGGCAAATGCAGTTTTAGCAGAATCAACAGCCTTGAAAGCTTTTATGCTTTTAGAGTGCAATGAGCTGTAATATAAAACAGGCTACTATAATGCACATGGGTAAAATGTTTTTGAGTGATACAACCATTTATGGGGCCACAACTTTCCTAAAAATTCCCTGAAAAATGAGAGAAACTGAGCAGTAGAAGAAGTGATTGCATATATAGGGGGTAAGTAATCAATGACAGTAGTACGGTTATGTCACAAGAAGCAAAAAAAGTAGTTTCAGAGAAATGAAACTGTTCCAGAGTTGTAGGGGTGAGTAGTTATGGCTGCAGTGCATGCAGGCCTAAGGAGTTGGCTGATTTTGTCTAGAACCTCTTTCTTCTCATTTTGTCCAAATTAAAGAACGCCACCCTTCTCACCCACCCAAGTCCCTGAAACCAGGGGGATCTCCTGTGAAAAGCCCTCCTCACGTTCTCCAGCGGAACCAAAACCTCCAAATGCTCTTTTTGACTACTCTCTCCTTGCTGTTTGCACACCACACATAAGAAGCTTTTGGGGTGAGGCATAGGGAGATTTGTGGTCTTTATGTTTTAAGGTGGCAGTGGGTTCTTTAGGCAGTGGACTTTAAGCTACAAACATTTTTAGAATTATTTTCAAACAGCTAAAACAGGTGTATGAAAACTGTTTTCCTGAGCACAATGAAATTAAACCCACATGACAAAATTATTGCCAACAGCTTTCTTCATATTTTGAATCCATCCTCTGATGCCACAATATCTCCTACCAGGCTTCTCTTATACAAATAAATTTACCTTGTATCTTTGTTCTTGTTACATTATTTTCCTATCCTTTTTAGAATTTCCTCATTCTTGCCAATTCCTCATGTAAAGGCTTTGTTAAAATTACATTTGTTGATCTTAACCAAAAATGGAAACAAGCACAAGGTATATTCCATTCCTGGGGAAGAGTTATGTTGCACTGCAAAGAAAATATATCTGACACTAAGTAATTCTGAAGGGTTTTGCCTTTGCTCGGAGAAGACAGACTGATGAGCTCTCTTCCACCACAGGAATGTAAGTCTGAATTGCACTGCATGAAATTACACTTGCCTAAGCTTATCGGAGAAACCACCTGAAAATGACTTACAACTCAATTTGTTGGGATAAAATGGCAAAGAATTCTGGGATGGTGAAATGAATCTTTCCTGCTTTGAAGTTTCTGGATAGTTTTTTTACAATAACCATAAAATAGAATAAAATAAACAACAGATCAACCTTCTCTGTAGAGATTTAGAGATAAATGTACTACTATTTTCTACTATTTCCAAATTACAAATTATGCAATATATATATAGGATAATTTATTGAAAATATTTTTTTTTCAAGAAAACTAAAGCTAAAGACCAAAAACCTTTGACCATCTTGCCCATGTTCTTGAGAATCCATATTTTTTTCCTCAGTCCTAATCCACTTCATGACTCTCCTGCAGGAAAAAGTTAATTCTTCACCATGTTTGGAAGGTTAGTACAAAGCTAAATAGGAAGTTTTAGTTAAGGCGCGGAGCAAAGTTTCCTTTTTTCAGTTATGTTTCCTACCTAGTTTTCGTATCCTTTTGACAATTACTAAATAACTCGTCCCTCTGCTTGAAATTTAGCTCTTTACATTAGCTATTTCTGTCTAACATAGAGAGTAAACTCATGTTCATTTAGCCTGTTCATTTTTTAAAAATAAATATTATTTTATATAGTTTTATTGTTCACGAAATAACTTTAATTTCAACAATTTTGCCAGGGAAATTGATTTATTTGTTTGTGTGATTGCTCATTTTCCTTATGAACCCTTAGAAAATGACTTTCTGACTATGTTATCAATCTCTTTTTATTAGCTCTAATTATTTCTCAGCCTTTCTCCCAGGCTAAGATACCTACACATTTCACTAAGTCTTAACTCTGTCTCTGAGAAACTTTTGTAATAGAAGTTACTTGATTATCATAATAGTGTCCTCTGAAACATTAATGATTTAACCTGAATTTGCTTCTCCTTTTTCCTGTGCTCTTTCAGGAGAACACAACATTATGATGGTGGTTTTTCATGTCCCTTGAACTACTAAACACCCATTATATATAGTTCCTACAAACAAAATTTATTGGAAGCCTCATTTTAGGAGCTCAGAGATAAGGAAGTTTCCAGCAGGATCTCTATAGTGAAATTCCTCCTTTTCTTTTACTTTCCTTTAGTCAAATTCCTCCTTTCCTTCCTCCTTTTCCCTAAAGAGGGGAAGAAAATGTCACTGTTTTTTCAAGCAGACAGCAGCATCTTGGGACATTTTTTTCTTTGCTGTCATTGTGAGGGTATTTGTGTGCATTTTCTTTGCAGACCTCACTGCATTTTACTACCTATGAAGAACAAAGAGACAGAATGAATCCCCAAAGACTTTGGGTATTTCCAAGATGCTGGCTGTTGGACTATGGGCCAGGGGATCATATCACTGTTATGATTAATGCCTTTACCTTAGGCAAAAAGGATCCAAATTTATAGTTTCAGGTAAATAATTTCACTTTCACCAAGTTAAGTGATGATGATGAAAATGTGAAATGCCACATCCACCATGGTGTCCATGCCAAGGCTGTGGGGACAAGTCTGGAATATTGGAAAAGGTTTGTTTGATGTTCATGAATGCCAGGAAGCCACAGGCACCAGGACATACAGAAGGAAATAACTGAGATATTTTGATGGCATGCCATGTAAAATAACTAGATAATAACAATCACTACCTTTTGACATCAAAGAAATCAGTGTTTTTGTGGCAATCTTTGTTTCCCTCTTATGTAGCCATATTTTATTGGAATAGAATGCTAGCTATGCAATTAAGATAACTTGTTTTATCCATCAAAGTCTTTGTCCTTTTTACTCAAACTGACACAACTGAAAAAGTTTAAATAAGAGTCACAAGAAAAAAATAATCAGCTGCTGCTCTCTGCGAAATAAAATATGTACATTCGGATAAAAAATGTTTCTTTCCTACAGTGCAAAGCTATAAATGGCCAAGTCAGATTGAACTGCAGAAAGAAAAGGCTTCTTTGCAAAACATCCTCCAAACCAAACCCTAACTGAACCAAGCTGAATAACAAATACTTGAAACTGAAGGCAAGAGAAGGAACCTTTATTTTTATCAAATATTAACTATTGTAGCAGCAGTCTGGGCTTTCTTTTTGTGACACTGAAACCAAGACCTTTTGCCTGTGCACACAACACTTTTGCAGTCTGGTACATCCTCTCTGCCCCACATGAATGCTTCCCTGATACAAACATGGCCTTGTGCTCCAAAGCTGCCATCTCCTGAAAGCAAATCATTCACTGCTTCCTAAAGGAACATCATGAGCTGTGAAAATCAAATCAGACATAAAAAATGTGTGTATTTTTCATTGCTCTAAACTAGAATGTGTTCTGCCACCTGAAATGTGAGTTGCTGGGCTTGCATCACAGGATCAGGAAACCTGAATGTTGTTCTTTGGCAAATCAAAACAGAGACTGGCAGAAATAATAGCAAAGCAGTTAGGCATGACAATATCACCTGCTTTTTTGTGCTAATCGTACTAGAGCTGCCAATTAAAACAATGCAAAGTAATGTTTAGATGTTGATACTAATTAGTGGCAGAAGAACTGAAAAGTAACCTCTTGTTATAAAGGTCGGTGTTATTGATATTTTGTTCTCTTCTTCCAAGGGTCAGAAGCTTCTTGACAGCAGTGCAACATGGAGAATATTACATGCTGTTCTTAAGGAAACAATTTCTCATCCTATTTTTTCTATTTTAACCACAGAAGCAGTGAAATTTACTACTACATAGTATCTGGAAGGTTGAAATATGTTTACTTAGTAACAGAAACTTTGATTCTGTAAGACCTCAACTTTGGTCATGCTTTATGACCTTTAGAATGACTGTTAAAAAAATTTCTTCCCTTTCCTAATCAGGGTTGCCCTTCCAAAACAGAATCAGATTATAAGAAAAGTTAAGCAATATTAAACACAGTACACTTAAGGGCAAACTTCTGTAAACCAATTATTTGAATATATTAAAAGAAAAAAAAAATCTAATAGTTTCTAATTTGTTAGTTTCCACATAGAACAACCATTTCTATTCATGTTTTGTTTTGAAAAATCCAACTCACCCTTCAGACCATTCCAAATCAGAATGTAATCAGATTAAATTTCTATTGACCAAACCAAAGGAATTGTCAGCTTATGCAACTTTGACTGCAAGGCTGCCTTGCAAAGGAGTAAAAAAAATGAATTTCTATACTTAAGGAAGTTTAAATGACAATGAAGAAAAAGCTGAATAGGCTTCAATCAGAAGCAGTAATCCTAAGAGGGCCACCTGATGGTTACATTTAATATGCTAATGCTATTACAGTGGATGAAATTTTCTAGTCTTCCCATAAAGGTCTTGTTAACAGTAATTAAATGTTAAGACATTCAGCCCCATAAAGAAAAGAGATATAGTGAATTTATTATCACTAGAATCAGTGGGAAAAAAATTTTAATTAGTATTTGAATAGCAAAAGATTGCATTCTCACTACTCAGGAACAACAAGGCTGATCAGGTCTCTGTTAAATTGCAGGCAATCTGCAATATACCTTCTTCATTAGAACTGAAAACCAATATAAACCACTACTTTTGCTATGCAGCAGATCACAGGAGTTGATGCTCTTCTACAGATGGCAGGAGCTCATACAAACCCCCACCCCTTCCTACCCTCAGCATGTTTTACACCCAAGAGCAGTGAATTACCAGTGCTACTAACTTTGGAGATCTGTGCCTCAGCCCCTAGTGCTGGCCATCAGGAGGCCTCTTGACTGGGACACCACCTGGAATTACATGAGCAGTAGGTCCTAAATGCTGAGAAAGCACTTCTTGAGTAGCCAAAAAGGTGACCCACTGCAGAGTGTGCACTGCCACGGCAGGTTGGTCCTCGTGAGATACAGGGCAGGACTGTCCTCAGTGTTATAACCCTGGCTACCCCTCTCAAACTGTGAGAGTTCATGGTTTCTAGTCCTGGAGGTCCCTGGCATTCTGTCAGAATGACAGGCACCACATTCATGCAAACAGCTCTCCAGTTGTAGAAAGAATATTTTGATAACCTCTTGCAAGTACTTCCTTTTTTTTTTAATAGTGGAAGTAAATTCTTTACCAAGAGCAAGCACTGGAATTACACAGCATGGTTTCCAATAAAGAATAATTGGATTCAGTCCATAAAACTAATTAAGATTGCCACAGCCTCTTTAGGATCCTAATGCTGGTTTTAATACTTGCTCATAGGATTTCAGAAAACATTCATTTGCAAAGACATTTATTTGCATATACAAATGTATATCAGCTAATTTAAACACAGAAAGAAAAATGAGGTCCAGTTATTACTTAAACTAGGTAGAAACTTAAAAGGAAATTCATTCAGTTTAATATTTAATGAAGTCCTAAATCAAAACTGATGGGATAGGAATATAACTAGGAATAATAACCCCTAAAGCATGTCAAAGATTGTTATTCCTTAAAGTCTTGGCCCCAGTTCCATAGCATCTACCATTGTACAGAAGCACTTGTCAAATATTTGAAACAAAACTCCAAGAAATTACAAAGTGCTAGATAAATACTGCAAATCTTCAAGTTTGATGTGTATCAGCTCAAAAGCTCAACATTTCAAATTCTGGTGATAGGAGACAAATCCATTCAATAATGGATAGTGATACACAGTTTGAAATGCAAAAAGGAGAAGGATATGGGAAAACTGCTGAACAATAACTATATGGTATTTCATTCTATATTTAACCCTTCTAACTTTGGCCAGTGACACAGAGTTTCTATTCTGTGAAGATGAACAACAGGAAGTTTTGGTCCATGGTTAAAAATAGGTCTGTTCCTTGCTTCCTCAAGCATTTCCAACTTCCAATATGGTAATAAAATTATTGTACTTGGGAACAGATAAAAAATGAACCTACACTGGTAAATTTTTGTGAATCAGTAGATAAATTTCATCAAACACATCTTTTAATCAGACATGAACCAGTGGGAGTGATTGCCACTAAAACACAATTTCTTTACCTGACTTCCAATTAATAATGATAATCAAGATCTAATGAAAGAAATGCCAGTCAATTCCATTGATCTACTTCTAAAACGGTCTGAAATTCTCAGTAACTTTATTTACAAAGAGAGATGAAATATCATTTGTGCAATGATAGGAGAGAAACCCTTCAGCGCCTTCCTTCCCACCCCATCTTATCTTTCAACATTTAAACCTGTACCAAAAACTATGGCTGGTGTAACTAATGCACAGTTTGCAACCAGAAAAGAAAATGAGATAAAATATTTGCCAAAATTTTACAACATATGTTCCTTCCTCTCCTGCAACAATTTCTGTATTCTCTTTTCTCATCTGTTTGCCAGGTTCAATATCCTATACCTGCAGTTATGCCTCAGGTGGTATCAGTGCCACCTGATACCACCTTTAACCAGGAGCTTGGCTAAATCTTGAGTGAAAGGAGGTGCATTATGTCATATGCTAATGTTTTCAAAGAGAGCAGCTGCAGACCTGTTGAACACACTAAGTTTCCTATAATGTATTTCAATAAATTTTTTATTTCAGGTTGGTAGAGATTTGATGGGAAAGGATTTAGAAACCCTAAACCAGCACTTTTAGGTTAGCTGACTAGGAGTTATGAAGCAAGGTAGGAAAGCTGTCTCATTTTTGAGTTGGAGTTAAAATATGACCATGTATAACACAATGTAATGATGATTAATCATGAAAAGCCCAGAGACACTGATATGTCTCTTAAAATTAAGTGCCTTCTTGTTCACCTTCACCAAATATTTTGTAGTACTAGTCCCATTTATGGAAAACTGAAAGGATTTTAATCACCTTTGCTTTTAGCATTTCTATTACTGTAGAACTTGTTTCTGGAAAAATATCACAAAAATGGCATTTGTACAATTTCTGGACCGAGCTTTATAAGAGTTACTTCAAGAATCTCTAAGCAGAATATATGGAAACAAAAGATTAATTCATCTAGACTGAGGCAGAAAATCTTGCACACGCTCAACAGCTTCCCATTTTTCTAGGGCATTGAGAACTGCTCACTCTTCATGGAAAACCCAAGCTAAATAATTATTTTCTAATAGCAAGGAGCCTAAAAAAAGGAAGGAGTGCAATTTAAAGTGTTAGTTTCTGGAAATGGCCTCCATATACAGCCAAACAAACTTTGCAAAGTTAGCTGATGGTGCATCTTGTGCCATTTGACATAGTCAGTCTCACCCTGATTGTTATAATGATGCTGAGGAGGTGGGTGATGTCTCAGCTTTCAAGTCTGGGAGGAAACATGCACATGTACATTTTATACAAAACATGATAATTTAGAGGCTGCTAAACTTGTTTTAAAGGAAATATTTCCTTCTGGCTCAAGTCACATATTTGCTGACATGGAGATCTAGCATTCCTCTTCACCTCTAAATCCAGTATTTTGACTGTGTTCCAGGTCCAATACTAACACAACATTCTTTTAAGTGAAGATGAATGGAGCTAGAAGAGAAGGAGAACTAAAATCTTCCTTTTAAGTGAATCCAGGCTGCCATATATCTTGGAAAAACCCTCACTTCATTCTGTCTTGTGCCTCTTAGATCTTTGCCCAAACTGATCCATGCTACAAGAAATACCTGCTATATAGATGATGCACTTACTAAAAGCAGAAAAAAACCCCCTATTTTTTCTTCATAATTTGTTTCACAATATCCAAGCTAATAAATGAGACAGTAATTCCTTGCACCTTTACATTTTTAATATTAAATAACAACCTTGTGACCCACATCCTACCCACAAAAAAGCTATGTCAGTCTCCACAAATTGTGATACTTACAACACCACTATGTAATATAAAAATTCAAGCCACATTTCCTTTTATGTTTTTTTCTCCCTGAAACCAAGGGAAATAGGAAATGCAAAAGAAAACTTCAGTCAGAATGATCAACATTTTGATGTCCTTAGAAAACCCAACTGATGTTTGAAAATAAATTTGAAAAAAACCCTGAAGCTGCTGTAGTCAATAACTCAAAATTTGTACAGGAGTTCTTCAGACATCTGAGAGATTTCTTAAACAGGTTTTATTAAAAATACATGAGTAGTTTAAAATAAACACCAAGAAATTTGAAAAATCCTCAGATTTGGAAATTACAGTAATGCAAATGGTGTGTGCTCAGAGAAATAACTACCTTTCACATCTGTAGTAAAATGTGATTTCTCACAGACTATCTACATAGCATAATGTTCATGAAAATTTTCATTATTTGAAGAGCTAATAAAACTTCTGTTCAGTTAAATCACTCATTCAGAACAAGCTTTATCTGTGCTAAGTTAAATTTAAGTTCAATGTTCAGTTTTTCTTGAAAAGTGGTCCTGAAGACAGCAAATACTGAAATACCACAAGGTTTCACCTACAGCTGAGCAATTCTTGTAGCTAACAACATAATATATACTCAAGTTTTATATTTTGAAATTTCAATTAATATATGTAATAAATTGGTGATTTTCCATATAACAGTCATCAAGCTAAGGTTGTGTGGCATTTCCAATGCTGGAGAGTTTCTGCCTTATCATCACATCTGGTTTTATTTTTAAATTATAACCTTAAGATTTATATCACCTTTTCCCTTTGGTTTTCATGTATATGGGTTCATTTAATTACACACCCATAAAAATGCTCTCGACTTATTGTGCTGTATGTTGGTTTGGAAAGAAAAATCTAGAAGAAATTTTTGTTTGATGCATTCTTTGACTATTAATATCACAAATAGCTGTTGGTGACATCCCTATCACTGATTCAGTCAAATGGCTTCCCATTGAGGTTAGCCAACCCTTGGCACTGTAAATATATTTCTGGATTTAAAGACCTTTAAAAGCAGTCTTTTATATACTTCTTCTGCTTGCATATGGTATCTGAAATCTGGAAGAGATTAGAAAAATATCTGTGGCTATCTTTGGGGAAATCTGTTTGGATTTGACTGAGCTGCAAAAAGGGCAATGTTGTCATTTATACTACTCAGCAGTGGACTTGCTAAACTACTGGGTAGACACTGTGAACGTTCTGTCTGAACGAAATGTGTTTCAGTCTCATTTAGGCTTCTGTTGCCATACATGATTCATGTAACATATAAACTTTATCACAGCAAGAGCCTGGATGTCTGAGCCAAAACTCTCTGCTGTACTGTAATAAGGATTGATATGCACCATAATTTTATAGCATACTGAAACCCTGAGAAAATGAAGCAGACGTATTTGAAAATTACCTGAAAATTTGGTCACCAATCATATACTGTAACTTTGGAAAAAATAGATGGAAATATGCTAATCCTACAGAAAACAGAGTCTGCCTTTCCTTCATGGAAAAGGGAGAACATAATAAAACACCCTAATATTAACATTGGATAAGTAATTTGCTGACTTGCTGATGTGTATTGATGCTCAGCTTTGAAAAGCCTCTGATTTGTCCTTTTTTAATTTTTTTTTTTATTTTTTTTTTTTATTCAGGTGGGTTTGAGACAAAAGCAAAATCAATCAATTTTGACAGTATCAGTTCTGAGCCAGATTTTGTTACCCTGGATGCAGGTGGAATGGTGCCTTTTTTAGCAAGTGGTGCAATTGATTTTAATGGTATTAGTTGCCAAATAAGAAGCTCTTCAGGCTAAATGGGATATCAGAAGTCACCTTCCATAACTGAAAACAAAACAAAAAAAAAAATTGATGACTACCAGACATTTCATATATGCTGAAATACAAAATGAAGGTTTTTAAAAAAACATAAATGCTCTTATGTAAAGACAAATACAATTTTTTAAAAGTAGTCTTTTACTCATTTTATTGCTTTATGTCTTTTGAGCACTTCAATAAACATGGATGAAATGACTTTTCAAAAAGCTACAAGGGGGGGAAAAAAAAGGGAAAATCAAACCCTAAAATCCATAGTCTTGTATGAGGGTACACTTAAAATACACTTCATATGAATCAGCACTTAAAAAAAAAAAAGAACTTTGCTTTTGGCTGGGAAAGTCCCTAATTTTTTTTCTTTTATTCCTTAAAGAGATGTTTCTTGCAGAGGAATTGCTGTCAATGGTGTTATTACCAAAAATAACATCTCTGTAAACTGGCATCAGAGTGTGAACCAATTAGCACTATGAGATGCTGTGGAAGTTTAAAACCAAATGTGGCAATAACCATCTGGGTAGACAAAATATTCTTTTTACCTGCGGGTCCTTGAACATAGCAATAAACATATGGCAGAGAGTGCTGGGCTTGTTCAGTGCATTTCTAATAAAAATCTAGGTGACAGAAATATGCCATGATAGGTGTCATAGAAACTAGTATAATGACCTTTCACATCTGGATGCCTCATTTCTAATTAGGAATGAATAAGATATAACAAGGTCAGGTGACACTGTCTAACATAGCATATTACTTGTATATGGATGAGGCATTTTGATGAAAAACTTCCAAAGCATTTTTGCCCATTATCTTACCTGACTTTGTGTGACAGCAGACTGTGTCCCTTTCAAAGAGGTTCCAGATGTGAAAGGTCAGAACTTTTATCCTGGAGTATGCAGCTTATTCTTTTTCCAGATCTTTGTTACCTCAATATTAATGTCAAATGATATCCAAATTTGTTCCCTGCACTTTATAAACCTTTTGAAATGCTGCTTTTGAAACATGACACTTGTTCAAGCTGTTTACACCTCTCCAACAGCATGAGCACGTTTCACCAGCCATAACACCAGATGGCCACATCCTGGCTCCCTTATTCTGAGCCTATTTGTTCAGTCAGTCTCACTGAAACAATATTTTATCATAATCAACTTCCCTAGTCTACTTCCTTAGTTTGTAACCTCCCCAAAATATTACAAGGAAAAAAGGGCAGTTCTAGATCTTTGCAAAGCACCTGAATGGTCTGGCCCCCAAGAAGAGAAGGAAATTCTGCATCACCACACACTTAAATCAAAGAGCTTAGCTCTCCCTGCTGGACCACGCTCTAGCATGGCAAGGCAAACAACTGCTTCTTTGCAAAACTTGACACTCAGGAGGGCAGCCCTGGCTGTGGGGAGTGGGTTTGGGCTGCCTGAGGCAGCTCCTAGTAGCCAGCACTGATCCCCACAGTGATGCTCATGCAGTGGGAGGGCAAAAGAGGAATGTCTGTGACAGGTCCTGACTCTGGGCACCAGCAGGCGATTGCCAGCAGTGCCTGGTTTCATGTCATGCACCTTTCCTGGGGGTTTTGGGGAAATACTGGTGTTTGTTCTCTTGAGGGAACATAGGTGATACCAGGCAAGTGCTGCATGAGCTGTTCCCTCTGATTTGGTGTCACCACAGCTGTCTGGATTTTATGGATTTCTTGCACTGGGAAGTTTCTGAGAAGTCTACAGTCACTTTTTGCTGTAAGATGTCAATTAAAATAATAGACAGAAAGATAGAAAAAAAAAGAAGAGACAGAGAGATGGAAATGGTGCTTTCAGAAAGGCACCAGTTTGCCTTAAAGATCACTGAAACATGGTCATTATTGCCTGAAAATTATAATTCTTGCTCTTTCCAGGCACACGTAGATAAGGACAAATCAGAATATTGGCATGCTCAACTCTACCTGATCTCCCATTCTGACTAATTTTTCACGTGCTTTTTTTACAGTTTAAGATCAAACACAAATCACCTTAACACACAGCTGAAAAGTAAATACATTTTGGCAGTGAAAGAAATAACAGGAGAGAAGAAAGATGATGCGATACATCGAAACCCACAGCATGTTCAGGATAGCATGCAAAGGTTCATGGCTTTAGTGAAATCATTCTGGTGGGATATGCCAGGAATTTTTCAGGCCTTCCTGGCTACCAGGGCACTGCTGATTCATATTCAGCTTGCCATGGACCACAGGGACTCTTCAGCTAGAAGAAAAACTCTGGGACTGGGAGGATAATGCAGTCAGCTCAGCTAAATAACCTTTTGTTATAAGTGTACCAAACAGCTTCAGGTGACACCAAACCAGAAGAAACAGATCATGCAGCCCTCCCATGATAGCACTTACACTCCCACTTGAGGACAAACACCAAGGAAAATGTAATATATGATGGAGCTCTCTGCACCATATTTACTACACACACCTACAATGTAAGAAGTGCAGAACTGAAATACCTCTCTTTTTAGATATTCAGTTTTATGAGTGAGTTTATGCACAGAAATATTGAGCTACTAATGCAGCTATTTTTAAATAAATCATGCTTTTTTTAAGACTTCCAATATGAAGTTAAGGCTTTTGAAAAAATACAGACTGATGCATCCTTGCTTCCTTTATGTCCCTTATTGTTACACTTCTGCCTACTTATTTTTACTTCATTCCTTTCATTTTTTTACTAACAGCTGAAATTTGTTTCACTGTTTTACAGGACCAGGGATTGTAATCCTGAAGACAGTGAAGTCTGGCATATCACATGCACTGCAAAAATAGTAATAACTGTAATAACTAGCATTCTGTGTTAAAGTCATGTTTTATTTCAAGTTCTCGGTGCATTTTGCATATTTGCTTTTAACACATTTCTATCTGCATTTCTTCTAAATTTTCAAATTTGAGATGCAATGATGCTGACATGGTTATCCTTCAAATGAGTCTGCAGGTCTCAAAAGATTTGCCTGCCCTGACTGCATAAATACAGATTAGTAAAGAACTAGAAGAAGGCAGATACGTTCACTGCCCTGGGCATTGGCAAATACGTCCCTTTGGTAGGTCCATTAAGGGAAGTGTTATCTTTACAAAGCAAACTCGTGTTAGAGGCACAGGAAAAGATGGAAATGCTACAGGTCAGACTCGAGCCTCCGTCTGTGGTGAGGCCCAAAGGTCAATCAGGAGTCAGTGAAAGTTCTCCCCTCCGTGTCACCGATGCTTTGACCTATTTCACTTTGTTCTGAGCAATGACAGTTACTTCAAGGATTAACCAACAAGGGGAGACTTCTAATTTCACACAGTCAGCACCCCGAGGAGGAGAGGTCATGATCCAGTCACTTTCCTCCTCCCAGCTCTACCATGTAGGGAAAAAGCATCCTCAGCTGGTCTCAGACCATCACCTCTGTTATGAAGATCTCCCTTCTGTCATAAATGAAATTCAAGAGACCAAGCATGATGTTTGCCTTAACTCTTTACTTTTTTATTATCTCCTGCCATATTTTCATTCCTTTGCAATTAAATGACCATGATGATGAAGAAAATACAAGATGAAATTTAGAAAAGTTATTCAAAGCTATAAATATTAATATAGTCAACAACTGTTCTTTTCTGCTGAAGAGAATAATGAAAAGGAAAAAGAAAATTGATAAATGAAGCCTGATGATTTCCTGCAGATTTTAAAATAATGATGTTAAAAATATTTATTTTTTCGTAGACGAAAAACCACCGTGCTTCATGAGACAGAACAGCAGGTTCTGTGAGTCACAGTGAGTCACATAAATCTTTCTCTGTTTCTGATAATGGTTAAAGCTTTCAAAATGCCACAAAATTGTAGTTCTAGTCCTTGAGCTCCTGCAAGGCTCCACCCTCACTGCAATTGTTATTAAATTACTATTAATGGCCTGTCCATGATGTTTCAGTCTATGTGGACCAAGAGGGTGATGCTCAAGGAATAAAAAAGGCAGAAAATGTTTGAAAATATCCAATGAAAAATTCTACAAAACCATTCAGAAGATTGTAAATCAGAGTAATTTAGGAATTTAAAACCCAGTCAATTTTGAGAAATTAAGCTTTGAGTCACTGAACACTTTTGGAAATTTTATTCAATGCCCAAATGCAGCAGGCTATTGCTGGATTCTCCACAGAGCTAGTGGTGAAACACAGCACAAACTGTGCACAACAACACTGGAACGTGAAACTCCAGTGCTGGGCTGCCCTTTGGAAGTTCCTGGATACAGGGATAATATTGCTGCACACAGTGCCACCGGTGACTGTAGTAAAAGTCTAATCTGACTTAAATTCAAGACCAATTTTAACCCAAGCCAGTTCTTATGCATTTAAAAAAATATAATAAGATTTAATTTAAAACATTTTAATCAGTATGTCAGACATGTTTCAAATTCCATTTTCTAATTAATACCATAAAAAGAGGGAAGGATACTGTATATGTAAAGAGTTAAGACCCTTATTTTGACTTACAATAAATATTTCAGATTAATTTTTCCTAATTTAATCCTTTCTTTCCCCCCTGAATTTTGTTAGTATGCTGCCCCTAGCTGACTGTCATCACATGACCTAGTCATGATCAGATTTACTTCAGTTGATCAGAAGATATTGTACAGAAAATGGGACACTGTAATGATATTTACAGATCCCAGACCACTGTAAAGGATATTTTTTATGCTACCCCTGTGCTGCAGAAAGGCAAGTACCAGATCTGTTTTAAATCTCAATTTGCATTTTATATATAAAAAATGTGATTTTACAGAGTACTAAATTGTCAGCTGTGAGGACTAGCTTTTTATTTGTTTACAGAAATTATACCACATATCAAACAAGTTCATACTCATTTTTACTGCTAATGTAGATGGTCAATTTCTCTACACACCAATATTTTTTTCAGATTCCCTTCTTATATCATCTGATTGCAGAACACTGGCACTAAAATCCACTAGCTTCTCCCTAGCATATTTTTTGCCTCAGTCATATTTGTCAATATCACTTTTTGTTTTCTGTAAAAACTTGCATTCAGTTTTCACTGCTGCAAAAAGCTGTATCATCCAAATTACCTTGAAGAACAGGCTACTGCTATGGCTGTGAAATAGAAATGGCTATTCAACCCTTAACCTGACTGTAGAATGTGACAACAAATGTTTCTACCAGTGTAACTTCTGATCTTGATGTTTCTGCACTGAGACCTGGATGGACAGCAGAATAGCTACAGCTTACCAGAATGGATTCATAGAAATACTTACTGACTTTACTAAATAAATTTAAAAAAAAGAAAAAAAGATTGTAAATACAGTGGTCTCTTTCCAAAAGTAAATGACATTGGGCAAGGAATTCAAGCAACACTTCAGGCTTCAGGCTGGTGTTTGGATTATTTTACCCACCACCCTGAAATCTTAATACAGCATGGGTGGAGAAAAAATAAGAAAGAAAAGCTCTGTTCTAGTTCCAATATATAGATCCCACTTCATACTTTGGAATGCCTTTCTGATTAATTAATAGTACTTTATGTGGGGGGTTTTGGTTGACTTATATCCTTTCAGTCATTTAAAGATGCTGTTGTGAATTTGCACATTCATACAGAGCATTGATGACTCTTGATTTCACCCTGAAAAAGGCCTGGAGCATTCAGCATTGGTACAACACAACACAGAGTAGCTGAGACTGGAAGAAACTGAAGAGCTGTTTCAGAGCTGAAAGGCTAAGGTTCAAATCCACATGACCATCACTTTTATGAAGTAAGGGTGTTTTTGCCTCTCCCTAATGACTTTTTAATCTTCCCTATAAAATAGAGCAGCTACAAAGCTAAGAATCAGTGAATGTATTGTAAATCTCTTTTTCAGGCAGTGGACAGTGAAATTTTCATGCCTCTGAGTTCTGATTCAGACACAGCAGGAATCTGCATTATTCTTCAAAGTTACAGTTATTCTTCAGAGAAGTCATCCATCCTTTTGGTTTCTGTGCCTTACCATGTGTAAAGATTTTCAGCAAAATCTTTGTTAAAATCAGTTCCATTAGGGGAAAGGAGGAAAATGATTCACAAAAAATATTCTCATCATGGAGACACAGAAATACCTTTACATAGATATAATTTGTGGAGTGAGCAAAACAGCTTCTCTCACAAAGCCCATTACTGTATTTCATTAGATGCCATAACCAGGCTGCATTCCTAAAGATCTCTCTTTGGCATTTTTCAAGTGTGGAACTCTACCACTGCATGTGTTGGGTATATTTGGTCTTGCTGTTAACAGCACAACATAGGAAAATTCTCTCCTAAAGCTTAGTTTCCCTCACATTTCAATGTTAGATTTGAAGTTCCTATGCTTATGATTTGCTTATTATATTTCTTTACTTCTAGCTGGGGATCAGGAAATGCTTGGTAATAATTATTTGCAAAAAATACCAGAGTGAGCAGCATACAGAAAAAATAAAATAAAATAAAAAAATGCAAGGCATAGAGAAGGATGAAAAATTGATAATGTGCCATCTAAAATGATCAAGTTGTCAAGGATGACACTGATATAAATTCCCTTGTTATTGCAGATGAACCAGTATAATACCAGGGGACTGAACATGAGCCAGATTTGATTTGTCAACTTGTTGCTATTATTTTGACAACATTTCAGCAAAATTGTCACATCTGTCGAAATTCTGTTAGAAAATTAGAGGTAGCAAAGAACACCAAGCAGCCTTATTTTCTCCTACTGGGTGTGCTGGGATTTTCCTTCGGTGAGTCATCAGCCGGCAGCAACAATGAAGTGTCACAACAATCACAATGATACCATCTGGTTAAGGGAGATGATCCAAGAGCAAACATGCATCTCCCTAAACTTAAAATTCATCAGCATAAAAAAATATAAACACATACACACACACAAATGTGTGGCTTTGCATCTATCATCTATCTATCTATCTATCTATCTATCTATCTATCTATCTATCTATGATCTATGTATCTATGTATCTATCTATCTATCTACGTATCTATCTATCTATCTATCTATCTATCTATCTATCATCTATTTATCTATCTCTATCTATATCTATTATCTGTCTATTATCTATCTATCTATCTATCTATCTATCTATCTATCTATCTATGATCTATGTATCTATGTATCTATCAATCTATCTATTCTCATCTATCTATTATCTATGTATCTATCTATGTATCTATGTATCTATCAATGTATCTATCTATCAATCTATCTATTCTCATCTATCTATCTATTATCTATCATCTATCAATGTATCTATCTACCTATCTATTCTCATCCATCAATCTATCTATCTATCTATCTATCGATCTATCTATCTATCTATCTATCTATCTATTTATCTCTATCTATTATCTATGTCTATCTATCTATTATCTATCTATCTATCTATCTATCTATCTATCTATCTATCTATCTATCTATCTATTCTCATCTATCTATTATCTATCTATCTATCTATCTATCTATCTATCTATCTATCTATCTATCTATCTATCTATCTATCACAGCAATTCTTGCAATGCTATCAAAACACCAAGATAGTCGCAATTACAAAATTTCCCGTATGGATTCCTATCATCAGCTAAAGCCACAGATGATATTACTTGAACTTTGCATCATGAGAGCTCATGACATTTGGAAATATGGGATGTGGTATTCATCACATGGTGCCTGTCACACCTGGTGCCTGCAGAAATTAGGCTTCAATAATTAGAATGCTTCCATTTTTTTCAAAGTATTTTTAGCAAATACAGGCACAATGCACAGCTCTGCCTTGCCAAGAAGTCCTCCAGAGAGTAACAGAATACAGGATGATTAGTGCACTAGTACTTAGTTAGATGACCTTTATTTTTTTTCCCTTTTCCCTTACTCTGTATGTGGAAGTTGTTGTTGCCTTTGAAAGTAAACTGTTAAGAAAATCTTGCTCTCCTTGCCAATCCTGGAAGCAATAGTGAATGTCCAAAAATGTAAAATTTTGATCAGTGTGGTTCTAGAGTGATAGAAAAACATTTCTGAAGCATTTTCTAAGTTAAAAATGACAAGGAATAAATTAGGAAAAAAGTCAATGATAGTTTCAAAACATGTAAAGTAAACATTTGCACTGCAATTCATGAAAATATTGACATGGAAAAGGTTATTACTGAAGAGGTAAAAATATAGATTACCAATATAGCTCTCTCAGTCTTGTTTAAAACAAATTTAATTGTGTAATGAATGAATAGCAATACAAGTTTAGATAGAAACTTAAAATTATTTTTCTTTCATTTATACAATCCAGATCTTTTAAAATAGCATAATAAAAAATAATGGTCATTAGGTGACAAATAGTGCATTGTTTCTAGAACACACTCAATCTACTATCCATAATAAATTAGCACAATGGACCTCTTGAAGTAATTCCAGAAGCACTGGAGGAATCTGCCTTCTCTGACTAAAGGATATCTTTCATATCTATTCTTTTGCCTTCTTTTAGAAGGTAAAATATAGCTTAAGTGACTTGGGGAATGCACCTGTAGAGCCAAAAGTAGTTCCTCCAAAAGCAAAAAAATCCCAGGAGGAGTGGTTTAATGACAATACAATAATTGTAAACATTCTATTTATTTAATCTCTGTGCTTTGTGCTTAGATTTAAACAAAAGGCTTAGATATGAACAAGACCAAGGCTAACAAATTTTTGCCTAAATATTTACTGTGTTTCTGTGGTGATTGTCTAATAGAGCAGGAAATAAATGTTACTGTTTTCTGCTAAAATTGTCTCAAATATATGCCAGTTTTTCTGTCTGTCTTTCATCTGGTATTCAAGTGATCTGTGGCACAGGAGTGGAAAAATTTTACTTGCCTTCACTTGTATATAAAGTGAAATATAAACATATGTGCTCACACGGGCATATAGCATACAGCTAAACCAACCAAAACCAAAAACCAAAAAGAAACCCAAATCTAAACCACCCAAAACCTCAACTTATTGCAAAGGCATTTTCCTACTGATATTGATTGATGTTAATGCAATTTAAATTTTGGTACTACACCTAATGATTTTATTAAGATTAAAATAATTTTCCCCACATTAATTAAAAAAAAAAAAAAAACAAAAAGAAAAGAACTATTCCTTTGAGTCTAACTCTGAACACATGTACTGTGAACTATGTACTAGGAACATATAGCAAAATTTGGGCCTGTTTAGGGTACCTAATGGTACTTAAGCCCCACTTGTTCTTGCTGAATTCTCTGCACAGGTTGCTACAGAAAATACTTATGATGGTGGTAATGTTAATGTCCTTAAAGGAAATTATCTTCACTGATGAGAAATTTAGCAGTATTTCTCATCAGTCAGATAGTGCACAGTAGGTCAGTTTCTGTCTCTTGCTCTCTGCTACATGCATACAAACATGCAGCTGCACAAACATGTTCTGTTTTGAAAATTCAGCCCTAAAGAGTCCAGGTATAAAGAGGAAATAGTCATAGATATAGTCTATATAGGAAATAGTCATAGAAGAAATATATAACAATTCCTTCACATATATACAATAACTTCAAAAATAGGCTACAACTTTAATAGTCACCTGTCATAAACAGACCAACATCAAAGCCAAAAACCCATCAAAGTGTAGTCTTTAAGTAAGCCACTGGAAATGAAACACATTTAGAAAAAACATATTTTAAAATGGAACACAAATCATGTTTTCAAGTGTGTTTCATCATTGGAGCTAGATGAGGCATAACTGATGACAGAACTTAGTTTCCTGTATTCAGTCATCAGAACTATGGCATTATGTCTGTCTCTTCATTGAGAGTGAAGATGAGTGTGGAATGAAAACAAAGCTTCAGCTCAAAATGAAAGAGAAGTGATATCACATAGATAAACTTGTCTTGGACATGTCAGTACTTGCTATTTCATTTCTCTGATATGAAGGATGGATGAAGTAAAACCAATTTTGGTTGTCAAGCGCTGCCACAAAATGGAAAGAAACAAGATGAACAACAAAAAGATGTCAAAAATAGGTCTATCAATAACACTAACTTATTTTACACATACACAGTAAACCCCCATCCAGCTTCCAATTTCACATAAATAAAACACCATTTCATTTCTGGTGGTCACTGTAGTCGCTGAAGACATGTACTGCTTCACCTTCCTTCTCAAACTACAAGAATCACCTATTTGAGTATCTTAACATTCAAATACCCCATCTGTACAGCCCTGACATTTTTAATAACTTGTAGGACCCAACTGACAGTTTTTTTGAAGAACCCGCACAAAGCTGCTGTTGAAGGCAATAGAAACTTTGTCTGTCTAGCATCTTTGAAAGCCTGTTCATATAATTTTATCACTCATTTAAATGTAAGTCCCGCAAAAAATAAGAAGACTGTCCAGGCAAGGATATAAATAATTGGAACAAACCGTGACAGGGTTTTGGAATTTATAGAAAATACAATTAAATTTAACACGCAATATGAAATATAGCCATAAATACTGAAGACAACCCTGAACTGAGCTGTAAGAATGAGTGAAGTTGTGATAGAAGAAAAATTAAAGAGCCTGTAAGAGAAAAAATGGGAGTGTTGGGAAACAAAGAAAACCCTTACTATGTGGAAAATCTGCTGAAACACTGTTTCTATAAAAGTTCTAGTGTAATAAAATACCATCCTTTACCTTCACAGTAAATCTTATTTTGGAAAAAGTATAAGCAAGTTGTTATTGTATAGGCCAAGATTCTCTTTAATTCCTGTTTCATTGATAACTGACTAAATAATACCAAATTGGTTCATGAATTAGAGCTATATGGAATGGGTTTTTAATGTATGTAAAACACCTTACAAGTTACAACAAAGAGCCCAGTAAAAACTGAAAAAGCAAGGAGTGTGGAAAAAAGCATGTGATTTAAACAGGATTGCAATAAAACCAATTGAAATGGTAGAGACAGCCACATGCAATTGATTTGAACTTCTACCTCCCTATACTATGTGTTCTATGTGTTCATACTGATTTTCTCAGCAAAAGGAGTATTAATAGCTCCAATCAGTACCTGCCAAAGTGATTCTGCTAAGTATTGAATCCTTGCCCACAATGGTTTGATCCAGTTGAGTTGGCAGGAGTAACAGATAGCCTGGCATTCTCCTTCTCTGACATGCTGCAGAAAACTAAGCAACTCTTTGAAAGGCTTTGCTTTTCCTGGTTTGATAAGGTTTTTTTTTTGGAAAATAAAAGCAAGTTTATTAGATCAACTGCTCTCAGAAGAGATACAGCATAAGACTATACAGCAAAAGCAAATGCACATGTAATAAAGGAGCTCAAGCTGGAAACTCTCTTAATTTTGAAAAAAAATCATTCTCACACAGAAAATTGGTGTCCTTTCAACACAGGAATATAATATAAGAGATATATCTAAAGGGATAAGACTTCATATTGTCCTTGAGGATCATGAAGTGAAGCTGCTTTAAAATGTAACTACTACAAGGGGAATAAATTACAGAAGCCTATACTGAATCACTGATGCTGTTTGCTCTTTTTTAGTTATAATGCGTGTATCCATCCCATTTCCCTAAAGAAATTAAATTAAGAAGATCCCTTTCCATCTGAGTGAGCAAGAACAGTATTTTCTCTTTCTTTTCTACAAGGAGAATGACTACTGCTCTGGAGACCAAATAAGGCAGTGCTGTTGGAAATGTGTCTGCAGCTCCAATAATTACAATGTTTTGGGCTGGTAGCTGCCTTATCTTTCATTAGGTCATGCAAGGAAATTCAAAAGGCAGCAAGTGCAGCCCCTTCAAATTTGAAGGCAGAAGAACTCACCATGACAGGATATTTGGAAGAGGTTTAGAAGCTTAAGGTAGCATAAAAAGCTATTAGGACCATTTTGTTCAACTTTTTTTTCCAATTTTCTTGAAATAAGGCTGTCTAATAACTGTCACATTCCACCTAAATTGCAGGATCAAATATGAATCTTTAACACGTGAATAGGCACAACAGTCTTGGGTTTTTTTCTGCTTTATCATAAGCTACAATCTTATTTTCTTTCCACTGTCTTGTTCAGACAAATGGAGAAAAGACAAGGACAGATGAAAAATGTCATTTTTCAAGAAACACTATTTGGTATGGAATTAGCAAATTGGACAACTCTAGCTTTAATCTGAAGCTTGATTAATCCTCTCTGTCCTTGCATGCCTCCCTTTTCCCAGATATTATCTCTTTCACTCTTTGCATTTCTCCATTTTCAGCTAAAATATTCTCAACATGGAGTGTTTTAGGCACACTGTATCAATGTTTCTTTTTGCCAACAAAGTTTCACACAATAATCAAAAACAATTTAAAAGCATTTCCTCTTGACATATTATTTCAAGAAAATACAATGTCTGCTCTCAAAAAACAAGTTGGAGGAGATGTCGAAATAGATAATAGTATTTCAGGGTAGACAGCTTAAATGGAAATGAGGCTGCTTCACTGGACAATAAAGTGGAAGCAATTTGAATTTCAGTTTACAAAATCAGTTTGCTGATACTGCACCAGAATTCGAAGTGTTAATTCAGGCACCTGAAACTGTCTAAGTGCCAAATGAGAGAGATGGACACGTCCACGTCTGATATATCAGTCAGGCATTAGGACATCTAAATCAACTAGAGAAAATTTCATGAATCTTCTCTAGGCTAAGCACTATTTCAGACTAGCAATTTGGCTCTATGTTTTAGGATTTAAAAGTATTTGAAAACATATCTTAGTTTTTATTGTTGTGTTAGTATATTTAATTAGCCTAATGATAAAAATCCAGTCTGGGAAGAAAGTCACCATGGATCACAGCTCTTTCATCTAAGATGTGCCACACTATTTTGGAAAAAAGCTTAAAACAGGAATACCACTTAAAAAATACCTTTAGATAGAGAAATATCTTAAATATGGAATGCTTACTTTCTACTGAATTTCAATTGGACTGAGACCTTACCAAGTTGTTGGGGAATGTTTGGAGATCTTACTCAAATTTGGGATTTTTTCCAGTAAACTAACTCTTCCATTGGGAAATGAGGAGTTATCAAAATTGAGATATCTTGCTTTATGTGATTAGAGTGGATCCAGCTGGGATGAAGCTAAAATTCTTCACAGTGGCCCATGTAGTGCTGTGTTTTGGATTTGAGACTGAAACAGTGTTGATAATACACCAGTTTCAGCTATTTCTGAGCAGTGTTTACACAGCATTGAAACTTTTGTTTCTCATGCTGCCCCACCATTAAGTAGCCCAGGTGTAGGCAGGAGTCTGGGAGAGGACACAGACAGGACAGAGATATTCAGAGATATTCAGAGACTGGCTGTGCCTCAGTTTGCCTGTGGCATGGGAATTGATTGTCTTTTCAATCTTTGTGTTTGGTTGGATATTTTTTTTATATTTCCATCTTTTTTTTAATATTTCCATCACTTATTAAATTGTCTCTATCTTGACCCAAAAGCATTCTTGATATTGCTCTTCAAACTGTTGTCCCCATTCTGATTGTGGACTAGGGGATGAGTGACTGAGTGGGTGGTGAGTTAAGGGCCAGGGTTAACCCACCACACTGATAAAATGGTTATAGTAGGACATTTTGAGGACAAAGATTAGGTTTTGTAGTAAAATAAAAGCAAGGAATTATTCCTTTTCCAGTCAGTTCTGACAATCTCTCTCTTGCTGGTGTTTTTTCTAGTTAATATGTTCAGCTAAACACTCATTAGTGCAGAGAAAATATAGGATAAATTAATTCTAACTCTCAGAACCTAGAGAGTTATCTTGAATTGTGGAAGTAAAGGCTCAAATGCCGTTTCAAGGAAAGGGTTCATTAGTTATCCAAGGTGGAATAGTTCCAGTGGGAGAAGTTGCAATTTCCTTTCCTCCCTGGTTATGGATTTCATTTGGAATGAAGAAGGTGTAGGCTAAAGTACATGGATTACAAAGCAGTCTTTCTCATTCATATAAATTCACTGGTCACTAATCTAGTGAGAGGATAAGACTGGAGAAAGTTTTTTACATCTTGAAACTTTGACTTGGCTGAAAGCTATTTGTTCTCCAGTTATACTCTGTTCTCCTTCAGCAAAATATCCCCCAGTTCCTTTGTAGGGATACTGAAGCTTCATGGGATTCTTTAGAATGAAAGGTATTATAAAACAAAATAATTACATAATTATCTGAACATAAAATACTCTTACTCAATTCTTATTCAATTGAATTTTGAAAAGTGCAAAGGACAAAAATGTGGATGTCCTTGGACCTGGATGGTCCTTCTATTGAAAATTTAATTTTCTTTGAAGGTCTTTCTTTTCCCTCAATGTCCATCTATTCAAAGTTAATTTAAGACATACCCTACTGAAATGCAATGGTAAAAATGCTTTCTCTAATGGGGTCTTTGAAAGTTATGAAATGCTGCATAGCCTTCAGCAGTCCTCAGTAAATCTATTTTACTGTTCCTTGTAAGATTTATCATGCTTCACTTTGTCTAAATAGGTACACGAAGAGCTGAAACACACATACACAGAAGTGCTCAAAACTTTGCACCTCCTGCTATCAAAATGTTCAATGCTAATAATCCAGGCAAGTACCTGGAGTTTGCTTGACATATACAAGTAAACAATTTAGACTAAAAATAGCTCAACAAAAACGAGACATTTTTTACTGGATCTCACAGAATCCAAACTTTTATATTGGGAATTAAAACTCCACTAAGGAGACAAGCTTACACATATGGGTACAAAATATTTTTGTGTATGGTTAAATATAGGTACATCTTCTTAAGAAAGATTAATATTTCACAGAATCACAGAAGATGCTGAGCTGGATGGGACCTAAAAGGATCATTGATTACTAAGTCTGTTTAATGCAATTTGTATAAATTAGAAGTAAAATGAATGTGTGTCTTTGAAGATTCACAGATACACTATCCCCACTTAGACCGAATTCACGCTTTGGTGATACAAATGTTCCATCCTGAATACCACCTTTTTTAAGAATAGAAAAGATCTGAGCTGCTATGCAACATGAAATGGGCAACAATTTAGAAGTGATCTGGATAATATTTTGATTTTCATAAACAAGCAGCTGATAGTCAGCGCTTTGACAGAGATTAATAGTCAGAGCTTTCTGGGTTTCATATTTATATAAAACATACTGAGAATACCTAGGCTGTCTCTTGGGTTTGCATGCTATCTCAACCTTTGCTGCAAGAAAAATATTCAGACTCAAAGTTTTATCTGATTGGACTCCAGATTGTTCCACTTTGTTTTTTTCTCTTGTCAGACATTGTGTCTTGTCCAAAGAGAAAAGAAATGCCACAAATTATATCAGATATTAGTACTGAAGTTATTAGCAATACATAGAAATATTTTATCTTGATAAGGTATGTATTGCACAGTATAAGTGAAATATTTTGTGAAGAACACTGAATTACATTTAAACGGCCTGAGAACAGGACTTGTAAAAATGGGGAATTCTCATTGCCAAAAATCTAATTTCTTCATTAAAACATATAATTTATATTAAAACATTAACTAGTTTGCAATAAAACTATAGAGATTAAGAAACAAGTTTGGTACAGTTTAGATCTTGTCATGTGAGAAAATTTATGGTACTTTCCTTAATGTTATTTTCTCATCACTTTTGTTGACCCACAACCACCTTTGCAGAGCTATTTACACAGCAAAGGTAAACACTGCTCTTTTAAGCTGAAATCAAAGTACTGTAAAGTAACTTGCTGTGTTTCTGACTGCATGTTGTCCCATCCCTTTAGTACAAACAGTATGCTACTGTAGAGGTTCTAAAGGAGCCCTTGGCTGGAAAAGGATGTCCAAGGGTCTGATGTGAAGGTAACTGAATGAAGCAACAGCTTTTGGGGCTCCTGGTGAGTAAAGAGCATGTGTACTATAGCACCAGCTTCAAGACCCAAGGCATGTTTTATTCATACACCTGGACAGAAATGCAAAACAGCATCTGCTGCCTTGTTTCTGTCCTTTCCCTCTTCCTTCTGGACTTGAGGAAACAATAAACTGCAGTTCCTGGGCTGACAGGGCAGAAATATGCTGGGCTTTTATTTAGCTTCTGCAAGAGAGAAAATGAAGGGAAAAGGCTTCTTTTTTTCCACATCGCTCCAATTGTGGATGAGGGAAAAGCAGAGTTAGGTCATGCATTACAGAAGAGATGCTCCCCTGAATCTCTCTGTAAAGGGCTCTGTTGGATACAGCTGTGAGTTTGTGGATGTCTATGATGAAGCACCACCAAGAGGTTTTTGCTACCCTCAGTGCTGATATGTACTTAGTAAAACTGCATGCACAGATAATGCCCTTGAATTGCTATTCAAGATGCCAATGTTAATACAAATCTGGAACGTTTCTAAAGGGTAATAAAAATGGAAAATGAAATAATGCTGCAGACTTCAGGTGACATCTCTGTCCTGTGCAATTTACCACAGGAAATAAATCACTGAGACAGAAAACATATGCAGTGGCAAAACATGGGCACTTGTCACATCAGTTCAGCATCAATCCATATCTGTCTAATTAATTCAGGCTTATATTCGCTTTTCTTCACTGCAAACTTTCTTTCTGTCGAAGAATTTTTATGGATTTTTCAGAGCCCATAAAAAGCTTTATGTTTTGAATAACAAAACTGGTAGATATCTTGTTTATCTAGTAACATGAGAATATCTTATTGTTTCCTAAATATGCAAAAAATCTTAATGCTTTAGGCTACAAAGTTACCTATAAAATTATACACTTGGCTTTTAAAGTACACCATGTTGTCTGGAGCATAGAGATACCACTGAGACAGCACTGGAGGAGCATTCAAGTGAAAATTTGTTTCAGACTTCTATTGACTGTGAACACTCTCAGGCAGTGCTTTCTCCCTGATGGCTTTTTCATGATTTCCCCACTGATTTTTTTTCTCAATACATTGGGATTAGTAAATAAGCCATTTCATTTTTATTTTCCCTTCCGTGAAATGCTTCCCAAGTAACTTGATTAATGTTCAAAACCAATATTTGAGCAGCCACATAATGTAATTAAAATTTCATAAAATAGCTATAATCATCCTAGCTTGGTAATAAGCAACCTTATTTATCACACAAATGATTTCTTTGGATTTTCAACAAGCACTTTATTTAGCTAACTAAATAATTTTTTTTCTGCAGGAGACTTGTGTTTTAAAACAGACAATTGAAGTCACAGCCAGAATGCCTTGCTGTACATACCCAATATTTAATCACAGGAGGTTTCAGCTGTGTGCACATTGAAGTTAGCCTGATTTATCCAGGAAAGTTGCCTGACTGAGTTCCATTTAAAACCTGTCTGCCCAAACTGCTTTTTTTATCTTGAAGTGATACTAAATGCACAATGATCCAGTAGAAAGGTAGAATATTATGTGAATAAGATTTTTTTTTTTAAGTCATGTGCAGCACTGTATGGGTATCTTCAACACCATATGGGCCTTTGCTGCCAATAACAGTGACTGTGATATCTGCTATGCGCTGGAGAACCTTAGAGCTGAAGAGAAAGGCATTTTAACTTTTTTATTGCTCTTTACATAATCTCTATCTCTATACTGTCCCTACAGTCTAGTTCTGTTTGACACTGAACAATTTAAAGTGCAGTCCTACTTTAAAAGTACTTTTGCAAAAAATGGTAGCATAAAGTTATCTGTTATACCCCAATGATTTCCAGATCAAATTTTCTTAGCTTGCTGAGTAAAATGTAATCTTTTCCCATGCATCTGTTCTGCAAACCTTCCATGAGTCTGGAAAGTAAACTGTGTTGCTTCATATATGCACAATACAATCTGAAAACCCTTCTGCTGGGCAAATGCTTCCTTCTGGTACAACTGTGAAAAACAAAGCATTGCTTTCAAATCCTGCCCTCATTTACCTCCCTCCATGTAGCCTAGGGCCCACAGTGGGTCTGGAAAGGAACTTCTTAGTACTTGCTTGAAGCTATACCAGAGAGGATGCTGGATATTTAACTGTTCATAGTTATGCTGATGACATAACCAGTCAAAAACTGTCTCACTTTTCTACTGCTGAACACATTCAGTTCTGTAAGGATGACAGGATTGGAAAGGACAGATGATTTTAAAAATAGTCAATTTTCCAGAAATATAACTAGAAAAAGCTGCTTGTAGAGTGAAATGGTCCCTGTACACTACCAGTTTTTAGGAAAGATGCAGAGTCAAATATTATTCCTCAGTTCAGTAATACCACCAGGAAGCTTTTCCTTTGTGAAAACACCAGTTGCAGCAGCTGATGATTTGTGACATTGTGTTGTAATCCAGGAGGAACTTGGAATATGACCAAAGGGCGTTACCAATATTCTGCATGACTAATTATTGAACCTTCCTCTGGGTTCATACTTCCCAGTGTTTGCACAGATGATGCCTTTTTTCATCCATCATTTAAAATGTCTTGTAGCTGGAAAGCTAACAACATTCATAAAAGACCATTCATAAAGCCTGCTGGTGGCAGGGGAGGTGGAGTGACAGTTTGCATTTTTCTGGTCTTTTAACTTCTTTGATGCTGACCGTGATTACAAACTCTGTGTAGCTACCGCCACTGGGAAAGTCATATTTTTTAGTTAGAGAAGTTAAAATACATTACATTAAGGCAAAAGTCAACAGACAAACCTAGTTCTGCTAAAGAAAATCAGCTCCTGTCAAGCTGGAACTTGTTGGATCATACTGCTGCTTTCACCAGGTCTTTACAAATGGAAACTGGAAAGTTGCGAAATGGAGGAAGAAGGGAAACATGTCCAAAATTTAACTTGACATGGAGCTGGGATGCAGACTAGGTGTGCAGAGTTGGAAGCTGCTGGGTTCTGTCCTCTAGCTTTATTTTCACTGATTACTACAGCATCAATGAAAAAATTAAATTTGGTTGCACCTCTGAAAAAAATGTCCTGCTCTGTGTAGAAGAGAGAGGCTGAACAAGACTCTATCCATCACAAGATGTAAGCTCTGTGGAAGCTTGACTCCAGGACCAGTGTCCATTGATCTCAGTGGTTCCTTCTCATTCTGACCTCTGTGAATTGCCTATATCTTCTTGAATTAATAAACAAGAATTCCTAATATTTTCCAGGTCTTATGCAAAGCTCCTGCAGAAAGGTGACTAGATTTAGGGATTGGTTTTAAACCTCGTAAAAGCATTCATAATGTCAACAGTTGAAATAATCCCTGTAGTTTGAAGTATGTCACTACTACAAAAGCATGATATGAAGAAAAGTATCTGAAATGACAGTATTTATTTTCATAGATTTGACTTTGTAGAGAATCTTGGACATCAAGCTTAAAGCTCCAAGAAGAATATTCCCTTCAGAAAAAGTGGAGGCACTAAATTTCCTATCTTCTTTCACAGCTCCTTTCTTCTACACTCAATTTCCTTTCCTTTTTCAGCAGCATTCTGATTAGCATTTCTCTACAGAAAATCAATACTTATTTCATAAGAATGAAACTGACTTTGAATTTTAAATGGAAATTGAACCTTAGAAACCTTTGATTCCTCAAATATGAATTTGTTAAATGGACCCCAAAATGGACTCCCAAAATGCCTGTTTCTTCCCCTGTTTAAAGAATTATGTGCACAAAAACATAGAAGGAGAACTGGAGAACTCCTGCACTTGAAGAGTAGATAAGAATTATCCATGAGCAAGTTCTGGGAAAAGCTTAATGCTGTGTTAAAAAAAGAGGTAATTATTGAACCACATCCCTCCTGATGTTCTTTTCTGTTTCTTATTTGAATGACAAAAAAAATTGCATGCAGTGTGCGTGGTGCATGTTAAATGCATATATGCATGCCTGCGTAAGTGCACAGGTGTCTGCACCCGTCACATGGGGAGTCTTTATGACTGCTGTCTCGAAATTCTGCTTCTGAAAAGAGAAAAGAATAGCATGCTAAAAATAAAATACTGCTCAATGAAAGACAGATATTAGACACAGGATTTGTTGGTATCTATGTAGCTATCTCAAAATGTTTGCTAATTTTGGAAATGCAGGTGCTGACTGTAGGAGCTGAATACATGATTTTCACTGGCTGCAGGAAAATGGATTTTAAGATTTAATTCTACCATCTGAAGATCAAACGCAATCAGTGGTGCACAGTCCTTGCTCCTGCATGGAACCTATTGGTCAAATGTTATTTACAAGTCAAGGCAAAACACCCCCAGCCCATATTTGTTATGTTTTTAGTAACTGGATATTGTGAAGCAGAAATTACAGTGAACAGCTTCATTAAAAGAACAGAAACAACATAGCCCCTCTTCATATTCACTACACAATTATGATGTGTTTCATTAAGCTTTTCCTTTCATAATTTTTTTCTTTGGGAATGTATGTATGATCTCATCTCTTGACATATGATCACAGAATCACACAATCATTTTGATTAGAAAATATTTAAAATATCATCAAGTCCAACCCTTGATTGAATGCCACCATATCAACTCGACCAGTGCACTAAGTACCACATCGAGCCGTTTCTTGAATACTTCCAGGCATGGTGAGTCCACCACTTCCCTGGATAGTACTTTCAAATGTTTAGGAGCAAATAATTTTAGCCTCTAGAGCTCCAGGAAAGCTGTTTCTCCTGCTGGAGAGGAAATCTGTATATCCCCAGATCCTCCTTACAGCCTTTCTTGTAGATGGGTGTGACATTAACATGTTAACCTCCAGTCGACTGGGGCCGCTCTGTTTAGTCAGGATTGCCAGTAAATGATGAGAATTAGCCCAGTGAATCCTTCTGCCAGCTCTCTCAGTACACGTGGGCAGATCCCATCCAGCCCCTCAGACTTTTGTTAGTCTGAGTGGTGTAACAGGTTGCTGAACATTTTCCCTTGGATTAGAGGGGCATCATTCTGCTCCTCACCCCCGTATCCCAGCTCGGGGGGCTGGGTACTCTGAGAACAACTGGTCTTTCTATTAAAGACTGAGGCAAAGAAGGCATTAGGTACCCCAGCCTTTTCCTCATCCTCTGCCATTATATTTCCCCTTCTCAGCTGGAAGAGACAATCACCTAGTCCAACTGCCTGACCACCTCAGGCTGACTAAAAGTTAAAGTGTATTACTAAGGGCCTTGTCCAAATGTCTCTCAACCACTGACAGCTTTGGGACATCGACCAGCTCTCTTGGAAGCCTCCCTGGTTCCAGGTTTGAGCACCCTCTTGGTACATGCAAAGTCCTGCCTGTAAGAAGGAATAAATTCAGGTTACAGTGGGGACTAAAAGGTGGAAAGCAGCTTTGCAAAGAAGGCCCTGTGGGACAAGCTGGATATGAAACAGTAATGTGCTCCCAGGGCAAAGATGGCCAGCAGACTTCTGGGCTTCATTAGGAAAATCATTGCCAGCAGGACAAGGGACAGGATCCTTCCCCTCTAATTCTACCCTACCTGTCTACCCCTAATTTGATGAAAAGAAAAAAATTATTCAAGGGAAGTAAATATTGGCAACTAAACTTTCCCTCTCAATTTTGATTGTAAATCAGTTTATTCTGTGCCTTCTTCTTATGTATTTTTTATATCTAACTGAAATATTAGACATTTTTATTATTTCTATCACATTTCCTAAACAAGTATAATTTAAACTAAAATATTCAATGTATTATCTCCTTCACCTTCCTCACATATGTATAAATGTCTATCAGTTCCTCAAACACTTCGTCCTTTTGATTCTGATTAAACTGTTTTCTTCTGTGCTAAAAAATGGGTGACAATACCTAAGAAGTGAATAAAAACCCTGACAGAGAACCATGGAGTCATTCATCACTAGTGATACAATCATCAGTCTTTTGATAATTCTAATACAGAAATCTATGTGTTCACTTGTGCCTAGGTAACAAACACATACCTTGGTCTAAGCAATTTGACAGTTTGTGACCTGCAGATGTTAAAAACCATGTATGAACCAATAAATCTGGCTATTTTAAAGAAAAAAAGCTGAAGTGAAGCTGGGATTTTATTACTTCACTGAATCAGATCATTAAAGTTGAGTTATAGCCCATAACAAACCAAAAGGATGAAATTATGAAATGCTGGTTCTTTGCCAAAAAAAATTAAAGCACGATGGGTTTATTTTTATCTCAGAAAGTCAATGCTTGTTCACTTAGTAGCCTTACCAGATGCAATGAAAATTTAAATGGAAAGCTCTAGGCAGTATTATTAAATGATTTCCTCACTCTTTGATAGAGAAACATGCAGAATACAGATATCTTAATACAGAATATGTATAGATAATGCACCCACATAACCTTGGTGGGATAGAAATGGGCTGCAGTGAGGAGAAACAGATAGTTGTCTGTTGCAAAAAACTTGGTTTCTGTCTGTCATTCCAGCTTTTGAAGGAAAACAGAGGAAACTGTGTATGTAAATCCCATCTACAGTTAGCTTCTGTTTTTTGAAAACAGACTAAAATCTGTCACTTGTCCTTCACATTTTCAGTGGGACTTCTCTAGTGAGACTTTAATCTCTAAATCCTGCCAAATATCACAGGATCTTCAAACATACATGAGAAAATACACATGATCAGATATGGCAAGGAATCATTTTTCTTCTTGGTGTAGACTCTGTCTACAGTCTCCTGTTAGAGTTTTACTGCACTGGCGCGTAGGAACCAGTAGAAGGGAGAGCAGATTGGAAACTACAGAAATTTCTTTAGAAGGGGGAGCAGATAGGAAACTACAGAAACTTGCCCTTGCACCAACTGTATCTAGTATCCCTCAAGCCTTAATTTGAAAAAGAAATTTCTCATATGTGGACTTCTGACCGCAGTGTTATCTAGCAGAATATGACTTAGAAGTAGTAGAACAGACTTTCCAGTAATGTTCTTTTTTAGACATGGCCAATAACAGTGAACTTGGACCTAAAAATCCTCTTCACTGTAAAGGGAACTGATACATCAGTCAACCTGGTGTAAAGATCATACCATGCAGAACATTTTCAACTCAAAATCAGAAAGGAAGCTGTACCCCAACCTCAATCATAAGGTGCCAAGGTCCGCATCCATGCACTCAAGCTGGAACATGTAGGGATTTTCCATACTGATAAGAGAATATAAAAAATGAGCTATGAAACACTTGTACAGTTCATGGGAATGATTTACACTAGCAATACCTGTTTTGTTAGTGTTTTTGCTTAAATTAATTTTTAAAAAATCTGAAAGAGGAGAGGAGAGGAGAGGAGAGGAGAGGAGAGGAGAGGAGAGGAGAGGAGAGGAGAGGAGAGGAGAGGAGAGGAGAGGTGAGGAGAGGAGAGGAGAGGAGAGGAGAGGAGAGGAGAGGAGAGGAGAGGAGAGGAGAGGAGAGGAGAGGAGAGGAGAGGAGAGGAGAGGAGAGGAGAGGAGAGGAGAGGAGAGGAGAGGAGAGGAGAGGAGAGGAGAGGAGAGGAGAGGAGAGGAGAGGAGAGGAGAGGAGAGGAGAGGAGAGGAGAGGAGAGGAGAGGAGAGGAGAGGAGAGGAGAGGAGAGGAGAAGGTTGTCTTATCTGTACAAGCATTTTTTCTTTGCAGTTCATGTGTGGATTGTAGTTTAGTCCTGTGCATGTCCCAGTAGACATTGGCCCAAGGTACATTTATAAATATACTTGTATGTCAAAGATTCAAAGCAACTGCACAGAACACATGTACCTTACTCCTTAATGCATCAGGCAACAAAATTTAGAGGTAAAACAGTACCATGGAGAGGACTACAAAATATTTTAGCAAATCTCACATGCTTGTACAATGCAGAAATTCAATTCCCTAGTTCAAAACTGAAAGCTTCATTTCCACATATTCAGTCTTTTAAATTCTAAATAAATAAAAATCCTCTACTAGGGAAATAAAAATAAATCTGTCAAAACAAGGGCAGAAAAAGCAAAGATTTTTTTTTCTTCTTTAATTGACAAGTCTCTAACACAGACATTTTCTGCTTCATTTATCTGTGGCTGAGCTATAAAAAAGCATTTCAAAGTGTTTTCAGTGACCTGTAAGAATAGGATTGTAGAGTTTAATAGTCACAGCATTTCAGGAGCACATAATACTCTGTCACCCAGCAGGGTAATGTCAGAAAGGGACAGTTGTCCTTATTCTTATGGAAGGTATAGCAACTGTGATAATTCCTCTTTAAACTGGTTTCAGTTCCCATGATTACTTGATCCCTGGGCAAGATAGCTGGCAGAAACATTACATTAGCCTCCTATATCCTTCTACTAAATTCCACAAACTAGTTTTTCATTAGGGGATATGTCTGTGAATAATTTTCAATAGATTCCCAATTTCTATGCATGTTATTTAGTAAATAGTAGCAATAGCCCAAGTATATTATGGAAAGAGTTTAGAAAATTGTAAATTTTGTGGTTCCTTCTGCATCTTAGCACAGTTGTTTTATTTTTTTAAATTTTAAATTCATTGAAAAAATAAATACTTTGAAAACCTTTTTGTTATAAAGAAAAAAATTAACTCTGAAAAGAATTCATAAGAAGAATCAGTTTGAATTAAAACTGGGTGTTTTTTTCTTTTGGCTTGACTACTTAATTTTTTTCCCTACAACATTTGGTCTATAAATATGAACAATATAAACTTAAAACTACCCAACCCAGTCCACAAAGCAGAGAAATGTCCTTGAATATTTGGAGTTGCTAGCAGTAGTTAGCTATTATGGTACAAATTGCAGAACTCAAGTATGGGCTGCAATTGAGCCCATCTCTCTTTGGAAAACATCTCTCTTTGGGAAAGAAAAGGACAGAGCACATCCATTCCTCAGAATTACTTTTTCACTGCTTTAGCTGGTTTGTGGTTTAACATTTCCCTGCATCTTTAAAAACCACAGGCATAAGACTCAGGCAAACTAAACACACAGAACATACCAAACACAGAACATACCAAAGTCAATGTTTTGTGATTTCTTGCTTGCTTTAAGGGGATTGGAATTAATTAAACCTGAAGCTTCTCTGCAGTGATCATCCTACCCCAAAGTTAAGTACTCTATTTTTGTATTTGCTTGGAATAGTCCTCCCAACACATTTGCTTGTTATGTTTGCAATGAGCTAACCTGTCAGTCACAAGACAGGTCATACTCCTGCTGTTTCACAGGCCAAGAGCAGTAGAAAAACAAAAAGTATATGGGAAGCCTCCTAAATTGTTTATGCATCAAAAGTGCAAAACTGCTATCCCTGCAGTTCTTCACACTTCATTTGCTATCCCCATTTCCACCTTACACCACGACACTCCCTGAAAATATTTCCCTGTTCCTGCAAAGCTGGTCAGCTGTGCAACAAGAGCAGAAAGGGAGAGACCTGAGCCCTCTGGTTTGTGAAGCAGAAGAGGGCGAGGTACAGGAATGGGCCCCCTGTTGATGGAGTGACAAAACTATCTCTGTCCCCTTAAAAAGGAAAGAAGCCCAGAAGTTTCTCTCCTTGATTAGGTGAAAAATGCATCTCATAGGCCTGGGGACTTCACCTTAGACTTAAGGATAGCTAATTGGACAGAAGCCAAAAAGTCCCACCTGGGCAATTGTCTAGAAAAAGAAGAGAACAAAGAAACTTGATGCTTTTATGAGGTGTTTTACCAGGAGCAAGAACCTCTTGCATCAGGCTTGGTTTTTCTCTGTTTGTTATTCTGCCTTTTATTAAATCTTTTTGTTTCCAACACTGCAGCAGAAGCCATCCTGCTGATTTTATGCCTCCAAAGGTAGCTGAGCTATCTCAGGTGAGTAATAGACCTCCAAGAGCTTATGGGACCTCGTTGGAGGAGGCTGCAATTACTGCCAGGGATTGATGTTCCACAAGGCTTGTGGCTTCAGTTATCTTCCCAGCTCATTGACAAGAACTTTCCTCAGGACAAGTATCTTTTGCTGCTAAGAAACCAGGGGAAAGGAGCTAGGGAAGTCAGGAGGGAAACACTGGAACAGGGTGTCTGCAGGAATATAGCCTTTATCACACCCGCTGCTCCTTTGCATTTTGGTGCCAGCTCATTGAGGACATTTAGGTGGTTGAGCAACTGCAGTTGCTATGGAGCAATTGATACGTTAGAAAATGGTTATCTGGAGTCATGCATTGGGCATGCACTGCCAATGAGAACCTTTAATTTTGCACATGACTTTTAAAATCAATTTTCCTCCTAGAGAATGTAGCTGCACGTGTGGGGTTTTTGTTGTTGCTTGTTTGGTTGGGGTTTTTTTGTTTGTTTGCTTGTTTGATGGTTTGTTTTCTTTTTTTTTTTTTGTGGGAGGTTGGTTCTGGTTTGGTTTTTTTTTTTAAGGAATCCTCAGATTTAAGAGAGGGGTGAGTGCAAAGAAATCTTTTGATGGGCAAGCAAAATGGTTATAGCAGGGAATTTAACTAACCAAACAGTGCAGTAGAGAGATGACAAGAGTTATTTAAATTACATCTTTTCCTAAAATACTAAATTATACATTGCAATATTCTGATTGTGAGATATGAGTTTATGTAAACAAGCCTACAGAATAAATGCAGTATATATAAAAAAAGAGCTAAAATAGTTTATAAAATTTAATGTAGATTGTGACTAAATAAGATACTTTTTTGCCTAGATTTGAAGAATTGCCTGCTTCAGTCTGCATGTGCTAGAACTATTGTTCATGGGCAGTTTATGAAATAAATGAATTAGCTTGTTTTGCCTTCTTCCAAGGCCCTCTGAATTCTGTTGTTTAACAACTTGACTCCAAATCAAAGTGGCTTTTCATGTGTATTAAAAAAGTCTGGTGAAAAAAAAATAGGAGAGCGGAAGAATTCTAACAAAAAAGATAACACAGTGAGAAGAACGTGTCTGTAGAAATCTAGTTGTTTAAAAGTAGGAAAAAGAAAGAAAAATTGAAGCTGAATTGTGCTTTTAAATCAGAAAAAGAGTTTGTCCATTCCAAGAAATGATCAAACTATGATCAGAGTACCTAACTCTCAAAGGTTTATGTGCCAAAACTTCAAATTAGCTTTACAGCTTCCTTAAAAATTTTGGGAGTGAAAAAACCTCTCTAATTTGATGGAGTAGCCCATTGCTGTAAAGTGGCTTCAATTATGGAACCCTTCCCTGTGCTTCACAGGAGGCAAGATTTTCTGATTTATATCTTCACCCTATAAAAATAATTTGCAATTAGTCAGTAGTGTTATTGTGAAGAATAAACCATGCATCTGGTAAGATCTCATTGTTATGAAAATCCCTTATAAGCACATTATAAGAGTGATTCTATAGCCTGCACTGATTTTCACATCTGAGCAATTCAGATATTGAGAAACATATTCCTGATCTATATGGACTATTGGGTTTATGCTTCCTTTTCCAAAGTTTTGATTTAATAAGCATGGTTGCTGAATTCTGTTATTGAAGAATGGTAATTCAGAAATAACTCTTTTTTTGACGGGAGGAGTACTTGGTGCACTACATAGCACTGCACACAGAAATCAAAAAGATTCAAGTTATAATAATACAACACAACACAGCTGAGCTGTATAGAGTAATCTGAATCCACTGTCAACCAGCCAGAGTGGATACTGTCCCTTCAGGAACTATGAGGGTTGGGACTAATTTTATGAAAGGAACTTATGATCACTTTTAACCTTGCATGTTCATTTTCAAGGTTATGAATCTGCATACACTTCTTTTTTTCATTATTCTATTTTTCCTGACAGTAACATTTTTCAACAGACATTTTTCAACAGAATGTTTCATTGAGAAAAATGAAACTACAGTATTGCAACATCATTTCAATATTCCTTGGCCATCAAAAGCAAATAATTGTAAATTTTTATGTAAAATAACTACAATTAGTTTCTAGTCCCACCTTGTTAACAGTGTATCAATTTATATTACACCAAATCCTGCAGTTCTCTATGTTTCTTTCTTTTAATTAATATTAGTACCATGAATTCTAACTATAATTCAAGACTCTGCTGAAAAAAACCAAAAAGACTGGGAGAAAAAAACAGGAGAAAAGAAATGATACAGATTGAGCATTATAGGAAAATGGAGACAAGCTGGTATTCAAAAGAAGAGAAACTAAAATTGGGAAGAATAATAGACAATAGAAATATGTAGCACATGAATAGCACAGATGATGACAATTTTGCTGTTTCTTTGTGGACATCATTTCAGCAAAATGATGAAAGAGGTTTGCTTTAGGATGCTTCTAATAAGAATCATGATCAAGAATAATGAGGGAATCTGGTTGTGAGACAGTTGTCTGTTTGGAATTATGAGAAGAAGGGATAAGCTACAAAATTAACGGAAAGCTTAATTTAATAAAAAGGGAGATCCAATGGATAGCCACAAAGAGAAATTTTAAAACCTCAAAAACAGAGGAAAAAAATCCTTATAGCATTCTGCAAACTTCAGCAAGACTGCTGAGCAGAAGCAAGACTGCATTGGTCAAGGCCAGAAAAAGGAAGACACAAAATGCTGGGAGCCTGGATAAAAGTATCAGTGCAAGAAAAAGAGGTTTATTTGGTATAATGGAAAATTGGTCTAAAATATTTGGTTGCAATCTGTAGTCTTTTCTGGAAGAAATTGCAAACAGAGACTGATATCTGCAGTTCATACAATGCTTCTAAAAGGAGAGATGCTGCTGCAGAGACAGGTAATGCAGGTACACTTTAGAACAGATCATGTTCTTACCTGGAGGTATCAGAGAAACAAGGTTTTAGCTTGAGTGGAAGGAAACAGGATTGGTATTGATAGTAAATTACATGCCTTCCCAGTAGAAAAAGAAATGGTACATTAGATTGCTGTTAGATGAGATTACCCTGAGGTATGGCACAGTGGAAGGAGGGAATGGACAGGCTCTACAGACCCTAGAGGACCTTCAGCTAAAACTAGTATATTGGAAGGGAAATAAAGAAGCAAAGAATAAGAAAAGAACATAGACCTGGGAGCAGAGATTGAAAAGATTTCAAGAAGAACAAGACAGAAGTGCTAAGAGTGAGGAAAAGATAGGAGGTAAAAACTAATCCTTATAGCATAATTCAGCTTGGAAAAATCATTCTCATGAGGGCTGTTTCATTAGAGTGGGATAGAGGTTACAGGAAAGAACAAGGCAATTGCCATGCATGTACTCTCTGATCTTACTTTACTGACAGCATTAAGTGAGATTCAGCTGCTCAAAAATTAGACATCTAATTGTGAGCAACTTACCTTAGGCTCTCCTTCTAGATAATTTATCAGATCTATTTTAAGAGATAATGAATCACACTCTGGAAGGAGCTTCAATTGACTTGAAGTGGAACATAGACAAAGAGCAATTATATGCACAAATTAAGGCAGAAATCCTAACACAAAGATCTGTGTAAATCTAGCTGCAGGTTATTGTTCTCTCTTCTTCCATGTTATTCCATGAGCTGGCTTTGACTATAATGTCTCTAGGAAGTGGACTAAGGAGTCTGAATGTTTTCCAGTGTTAGAATTTTTTTTACTAACTTAAGCACTGGTTTCAATAGCTACATTATTTTTTTCTATACCCTTAGTCTGTCTCTCCTAATATTTTTTACCTGCCTTTCCTCTTCATATAAGGAGTGACCATAGGGCAGAGGGATGAAATACCTGTTGTGCACAAGAAAAAATCTTTAATTATCAAAAATAGTGGTAACAATAAAAGAGAATTTGTAACAATATCTACATTAAGCTATTACTATATTTTATTTTAAAAACTATCTGACCACTGCTGCTGCAAGATTCACCTAGGTCTGCTGCAGGTGCCCTGAACTGATTCATTTCGGACACCAAAGCACCCTTGCTGTGCACAGCACACTGCACAGTAGCTGTTCCAGCGCCTGCAAATTTTATGAGCACTTAAGGGGCTGTTTCCTACATTATTTTTTCATTATATACCGTTTTTGTACAGAACTGCAATGATTTTAACTGCGAAGCAGTGATTTTCCTAGCACAGCACAAGTCTGACACCTGAGTACCATCGTATCAGCATTGGTCCACTGCACAAAGCATCAGCTTCTATTATTATCTGAAACTGTCATTTCTGTTTGGCTTTTATCTCTGCCTGATCTGCACCTGTACTAAAAGAAAGAAAAATGTTCTGAACGTTGCCCCTGTTGCAAATGAAGGGCTAAGCTTCAGTGTTCCTCTCATAGTTCTGCTGGAGAGTTGGTCCATGTGACAATGAGAAGACATTCAAAGATTTGCAGCTTTTTTAAAGCTAGAGTATTTCTATCCAGTATGTGTTTACTCAAAAATTTTTGGTTTTTATGGCCTAATACATTCCTATTATTTTGTTCATGGCACCAGATCTTCATTCAACTAAACTTTTCCTTCTGCTTGTCTTAGAAAATCTAGAATTTTCAAAAATAAATTAAACAAAAAAAAAAATTACTTAAGGTGACAACAGTTTCCATACATGCTTGCAATTATTTGAATCCAGTGAGCAAGAAACCATTGCAATGGTATTTTTCCAGAAATCATCAAGTTTAGTCAGGAAGTGAATCATGTGAATCTATAAAAGCTTAACAGCAGTGGTAAGTTTCACTGATGCAACTATTCATTGATATCACTTTATGTTATCAAGAATTTGAAACATTCTTGCTTCTATGGAAATTTTCAGAGCTCCAGTACTTTGAAGTGTGAAGGTTTTAAAAATGTAGCTGACGTACATCTTCAAACCTCTGACTGAACTATGCAGCCTTCACAGTTAAGAATGTCTTTCTCATTATGACTATACTGTTTGGTAAAGATGTAGAGAATCTCAATTTTTGATTTTTAAATTCCATATGCAGAACTTTTTCATAGTATTCAACTAAGGCAAACTTTTCCTTTCAGCAATATAAACCAAATTTCAGATTTTGTCTTCTGTGTCTACAAATACGCTTTGAATGACAGCATAACAACATATTTCACTTTCACATTTCATTTTCATTTGTATTTGTAAGAACTTCATTTTGAATGAAGAACTACCAAATTTTCTGCAGCTGATATAGAAATGAAAACAGCATTATTTTCTAAAATGCTGTAATGGCCTAGGTTTTACTGTCAGAGAAAGGGAATTGAGCATCTTAACCAAACAATAAAAGGAAATACTTTCCTTCTATGCCTCTGATTTCAAGAACCTCTTGCCAAACTAACCTCTGACTAATCTCAGCTGTCACTGACATGTTTTATGAAAAATCCTTTCTTTGAGATTTTTCCTCCTGAGAAGCTGAGAGGCCTCAGGAACAAAATGTAAACAATGATTGTTTGCTGCTGTGGAATGCAACAGGTGGATCTGTGACTGTGGTTGTTTCCAATTAATGGCCAGTCACAGTCCAGCTGTCTCGGACTGTTTCGGTCAGTCTGAGCCTTTGTTATTCATTCCTAATCTGTTCTTAGCTAAGCCTTCTGATGAAATCCTTCCTTCTGTTCTTTTAGTATAGTTTTTAACATAATATATATCATAAAATAATAAACCAAGCCTTCTGAACATGGAGTCAACCTTCTTGTCTCTTCCCTCCCCCTGAGACCCCCGTGATCACGGTCACAAGTGGTGACCCCGAGGAAAGAACTGACACTCAGCCTTGCTGTACTGCACACAATGTATGCACACACAAATCTGGCGGAAGGCCATTCAAGATCAGCTTCATGAAGCAAGTTCCTCTTTGAGGGACTGAAAACATGTCATGTAAAGACCAAGCTTGTCACTACCAGTGCTTCCAGAAAACTTAGGAAACTCAGTAGGTAAGCAATGAAAAAGGTGCTGATTGTACTCAATGCCTACTCACTGATGTCTGGCCTACAAGATTAATTAGCAAGAACAAATGAAATTATTTTAAACCAGTGTTAGGATGGTAAGTTTTTATCCATATACACATTTTTATGACACAATTCTAATGTGAAACAGTAAGAGGCACTGGCAAGCAGTTACTTCATCTTTACTTTCTAAAACCCTGCAAGCTTTAACCAAATTTTAACTGGACTGAAGAGGAGTTTCTTTCACAGCAATCTCTGTGGTGTCAGGGTTGCACATCTCCAGAGAACAAGCCTTTATGACACCACATAAAGGTGACTTCAGGTGTGTTTTTCTGCCAAATCAATAAATGCTTTGGGGAATACAGGTGGTTATGCACCCAGGCAACTGGGTGGAAGAAAGACAGTGTTGATTCAGATGTTGAGTCAGCTTCTCTTGTGCATTTCTACTATACACCCATGTGCTCAAAAAAGGCAAAAAAACTCAGGGAAAGAGTCCTTGGGACATTTTTTTTTTTTTTTTGTGATGGTAAGTACAGTGCAGTTTGAACCCTGAAGAAGTCCTAGTGAATCACATATATGAGCAGAGGACCACAGCAAATTTACAGCTTGCATGTTCATTTGCAACTATTCCAAGGGACAGTCAATGCTACAGCAAAAATATCTAAGGATGAGGACCTTTAATTAGGACATACCAAACCATCTGTTCTTGTGAAGTACAAATTAAAAAGGGATAACAAAAATAAAGCAGTTGATTTTTACAAACAAGTTTTGCAAAGATCACAAATATTTTTAACTTTCCTTTGCCTGTTTGTTGTTTTCTACAGTAGCTGAATGGCACATTGGCCATGACACATTCTTTTGTTTCTATGTTTTCTTCTCTGCTGTCCTTCCTTCTTGCCTCATATCTTCTGAACAATAGGTTACTTCTTTTCCAGTTTTACATATTCAAGATTGTAGAGCAATTTAATTTTCTGACTTTATCTATGCAGCATTTTTGCCATTAAAATGTTGCCCTCAATTTCATAAAAAATACATATATTTCACCTGTCAGGTGTCAGCCTCTCAGCAGATGCCATCTTGCTCCATCACTGATGATGATTATACCAGAGGTCATTGTCAGAGACATACTGTCATTTCACTGATGTGATAAAAAATGTGCATAAAAGCTCTTCATTTATGCATTACAAATTCCCTCCTAATCTCTCCAATTCCACTGTAGAGTTGTAAAAGGAAAGCATCAATAAATTTTTTGACTACGAAGTTAATTTCTCCTCATCAGCAGGGATTTCAGGCTGTGTATGTTCTATTGACAGTGAATTTTTGCAGAATGTGGTATTTCACCCCTGCGATTCAGCAGGTAGCCTCATTTGGTTTCTAATTGCAGAGTATCAGTATCTGTTCAGTTTTTATCCTGAATCACATCTTTTCAGGCTCTTGTCCTTATCTGACCTTGATAAACTGATTGCATTTGTGAAGCTTACAATATGCTCTTTAGACTCCTTTTCTGATGAGTTATTGGTTGAGCAGTTGGATAGAGCTGGTTAATCTTCCTGTGCCTTTGGGCAAGAAATCATCTCTGCTGAAAGCTGCTGTGATGAAACTTAGAAAATGCTCAGTTTTACTGGGGGAGGAAGAAAAGGCAGGGGATGGGGAATCTTTCAATGTCCTCCTATTAATTTTTATTTTGCGCCATTGCTGTATCCTCCAAAGAACTTAGAGTATATTGTTCCCTTCAGAATGGCAGCTTCTAGGAATACCTATGGTAAATTCTTTACTAGGGAAAGAAACTGTAACTGGCAGCTCATCATATTTATTCAACTTATTGCTGAAGAAAGTTCTTATAGTGGAAACTCTGGATGATAGAAAAGATATTTGACTATGGTAGCATCTAACTTCCACACCTGACATAATAAATTACTGGGGTTTATCTCTGATAAATTTAGATTTCTCTTTTTTAAATATATAGAAAATGCTGAGACTAGATTGTCACTGAATATCACTCTTAACAGTGTTAATAATTCTGAGAGGATCAGTAAGGTGGATGAAGAGGCCAAACCTCCTGTCAGGTTTCCACCAAAATGGTAATAGATGCCAATGGAGATGGGAAAATATCCAGACATCCCAGGAAACTGTACTGTGACCAGACTGTACCTTGGCTGAGACACTGGAGTGGTTTGATCTCTTCTCTGTGTTGGCAACACTTGTTTAGCTTGTCAATAAAAAGGATTGTCAGATGGCAAGTGAATCAAACCCTTCTTTGTGCTTGGTCACTCAGGAGCTAAGACTTATGGATGATGTGTTGAATGTCTCAGTAAAACTCCTCAACCAGCGAAGAATTATGGATGTCACCCAGGATGCAGACAGCCCTCACTATGGTGCTACAAAGGCAGGTCTGTAAATTCCTGCTTGACTGGACAAAGTGAGTTTGTTCCTGTGGATTCACTGGGCATCTGGGAAAAAGACCGCAGATAATTTGTATTCACATCTTAGCGTCGTGCAGGAAAAAAGCCTGCATCACCACCAACTAAAACAATGGTGAGAAAGAGCCACTCTTTCAAACACAGTTCTTCAGCAGTCTCCTTCTTTGCAATTAATGTGGAAAAGGATTTGTAGCAGCAGAGCATAGGAAGGAGGTTCTCCCCTCTTCAATAGAGGGAAGCATCTTCACAGAATGCTTTCAGCTGCTAGTTTGAAAAAACTCCACAAATGTCTTATATATGAAGAAGAAAAAGAGAAAGAGGTAATGCTGCTAGGCTTGATCTCCTACACTGGGGAAAAAAAGCACTAAGAAGGTGATAGTTGAGATAAATGAGTGATTCCTGCCATTCACAGTGAAAAACACTTCAAGAAAGAGACCCCATCTCTGCCAGTATCACCAATGCCTTATTATAACTAATTATTTTGTGTAAAAACTTCATAATAATAATTTTAATTATATACATGCATGTTGAAATTAATAATGTTTGAGGAAAAAAAAGCCCTACAATGCAACTGAAAACCACAATAATATCAATTGCAAGTTGAACTTTAGCAGGTGCTAAATAATATCAATTGCAAGTTGACCTTTAGCCTGATGCCTCCTCAGCAGGGCAGGTCCATCAGTCCCAGGCACCAGGGTTTTTACTATTAATATTTACAAGCAACTGCAGGTCATGGCCTTCATCATGCTGGGTGTTACATTACTAGAGCTTGTCTTTCACCAGGGACTCCCCCAAGGAATGCTGAGGCAGCTGAACTCAAAGGGCTACCAGGAAATGGTGGAAGATGCAGAAGGTAAACAGAAGAGTAAGTGGAGAGGAAGGAAGGTTTTAAGAGGAAAGGATCATTGCACAGGTTATAGCTGAGGGCCAGCAATTTACAAGAGTTTGTTTCTCAAGAATATCTGATTTGTGGAAAATCAAGTGATTATACAGATTAGCATTTATTTTGCTTTGTCTTAGACTGGTATGATAAAGACAAATATCCCTTTGCTGTTTAAAAAATGGAATATACATGTTTTTCCCTCTGAACTTCAAAGCATGTCACTGCATTGGACCACAGCTAATTTTCCTCAAAATACTTTCAAGAAATTTTTGATTAGTATTTAGTTGATGCTTTCTCTAATTAATTTAGATATATTTACATATACCTACAAATATTTTAATTCAGTAACTCTGAATACTTTTTTAAGGCTGCTGGTTACCTGCTCATACACAGGTGGTGGTAGCACATGCTTTCATTAGATATAACTATGACCTTGCTGATAAATGTATTTGATAAAACACTGGCTGCTGGGGAAAAGCAGCAGGACAAGAATAAGATGAATTATCAGCCTGTTCATCTGGCAAAATAGAGCGAAAACCTCAAAAATCTTCAAACCTAACATTTAAATATTAAATAAAATGAAATAATAATTAAAAAACCAAGAACAAAACCACCAAAAATCCCTGTTATTGCGCTCAGCAAAATACTAGAAAAGTACCCAAAGCACCTTGCCCATCCATACAGCCATATTTTCCTTCATCAGTTTGATTCTGCAGCTCAAAAAACTTTGCAGCCACGTAAGGGAAACAAACATGAAGGGAAAGCATGGAGATCTCAGTTAGCATGAAAGCAAGATGAAAAATGAAGCATTAGAATAGCCAAAATAGATAACAAGAAGGTCTGTTGAATGTCTGGCTTTCTGCTTGCCGAAAGAAATGGAAGCTTTAATTATGATTCATGGAGTCATTAATTTTTTCTATGCAGGAAACTTAATGGAATAATGATTTTTAATCACTGTAGGATGATTCCTGATGTGTCTAAACAAAAATAGCACTGATGATGTATAATGCATAAAGAGCATTTCAAGAAAAGGAGTCTCACTGAAATGAAAGGACACTTAAGGACTAAATGTTCAAGGATGCCTTTTACAATTTCACTTCAGGGCACTGGCACTCAGGACCTCAGTCTCCCAGGATCACAACCAAAGGCAGCTGAAAGGCCACTTTTGCTTCTGCCTGCTTTACATGAACATAACAATTTGTACCAATTCTTTTGATGCTCTCCTTCCCCTCCATAACTGCCTGAAATGTTGCAGGGCTTTCTGCCCTGGTGATGAAAACCATGTTATTAGGGGCAACCCCCGCCTAGCTACAGACTTCCTTTCAACTGAAGTGCACTGGTGGCAATGCACCAGTGAAATTTGACTTGACTGATTCATTTCAGCAGTCATCTTCTGTTCTTTCTGTTCTCATTCAATTAAAGTCATTGTAGCTAATTAAAAAAACATGTTCATTTTATTTGGATATAAGACATAATATTTTCCAAAATGAGGTATGATTAAAATATATGAGACAGCTGTGGAGCTTTGTACAGAACAGCTCTACAGTCTGCTTATATTTCCTTGCACTGTAAAATATAAATCTGAGTCCTCTTCCAGCTTATTTTTTATTCTTTTGTGGAGCTTGTGATAGATATTACTTTGTACAATTTGTTCCCATAGTTTTAATTCCATTCTTTCCTACTTCTGTCCTCTCCCTCCAACCTGTTTTTCGTTTGCTTTATGGAGCAAAACAGGCTGCTTGACACGGTGATATTTGCTTCTAGGGTTGATTAAACTTTTATCTATTTATTTCCCTTGAGTGCCAGTTTATTGTTCCTCATTTCTGATGTCTCCAGTGTAGATGCCTGTATCTGGCCTGGTCAATGGAAAGTCCAAGGCACCTCTGCAGCATCTCATATTTTTCTGCTTCAGCCACTTACATCTGGATTATACAGACAGCAGGGGAAAGAAGAGCAAGGATTTGCAAACCTTCTTTACAGCCACTGCCCCACCCTGTGCTCAGTATTGATGCAGGATCAGTGCAACCTGCACAGGACAAGCATAAACACACTGGGGCCAGCTCACATCAAGGCTTGATCAGTGCAAGCAGGTGTAGAGACTCAGAGATTGAGATAAGGATTACTGACATTACAGAAAAAAACAACAAAACCAACCCTTCTTGTTACTTCAAGCACAACAGGCAATAGTCAAAGACACAAAAAGAAATAATCTCAATTCTTAAACTCAGTTCAGTTTCACATGAAGAGCAGAGTTGCCACTGTCACTTTCTTCCTTTTGCATACAAAGTTATGAAATTCTTTAGAATTGCCATGATGGCTCCAGACAAATCTCACAAGGTGACTGCCTTGTATTGCAATAGCTCTTCTGCCACTGATGTGCAAAGGTGCTCAGCATGCTCTGTGACTCCTGATTTTGCTGGCAAGTTACAAACCCTCCCTTTTCTATAAACTAAGTACTTAAAGTTGAAAGGCAATAATGCATAAAAAGAATGATTTAATCACATTGTACAGTTTGTATATTTACAGTGACCTGAAGATGAGCAGAAATCGATGAACTATTTAATTTCCAGAGAACCTCTAAATAAAGCCTGCTAGCTCACTTCTACTAATAAAATTATAACTTTGAAATCCAGCTGCTCTATCTTGTAGAACAAACTCCTAAAATTATTGGCTGTAGAACTGAAGATACAGGTGTTATGTCACTAAAGGTGACGTATTATTACACAACTGAGATAATTTTAAAAATATTTAGTTCTTTTAAACATTTCTAAGGACAGAGAATACATAGCCTCCCAAGAAAACCTTTTCTGGGGCTGACCTCCATCATGGGAAAAAAAATTCTAATGCATAAGTAAAATTTACAGTGTTGCAACGGGGTTTGTTGCCTTTTGCTCTATTTGGCACCTTGAAGAAGAGTTTAGGTCCCTCCTGCAAGCAACTATTGAGTATTAGCAGCCAACAAGGGAGCCCTGCAAAGCCCCATCATCTCAAGATTGAACAAGCAACACTCTCTACCTCATATCCACAAACACAGTAGGTGAAATAGACAAATAAAAAAAGCTAATAAAATATTTATTTACTTTTGCACTCTTGGATTAAAAAGTGACCACCTGGAAAACTACTTCTCCCAGTGAATAAATGACTGTGCCCAGAAAATAAATGACCCTGCACATTTTCAGAATCAAGTTTGTTTTCTAAGAAAAATGCATTTCAATTTTTAATAGCGAAAAAGAAAAACTTCAAAAAATAAGCAGAAATTCTTTGCTGTGAACTAATCTTGTAAACTCAATACTGCTTGTAGATTAATTAAGATTTACTCTTTCTCACAGGCTATGCTTTGTTAGGACAAACAGCAATAGTAAAAAAAAATATTTTTAAATTGTCATTCTAAAACATGTTTGAGTAGTTTAAAGGCACTGTAAATATTGTTTTTTAAACTCCTAGGTCTAGTCATTGATCATACTAATGCTGGTTCAAAGAACATAATAAAATTAATAAAAAAATTTGTTTGTTTGTTTGTTTGTTTGTTTGTTTGCTTGCTTTTTTTTTTTCCTAGGCAGAGCAACAAGTCAGCACTGACATGACCAAATATGAGGCTTAATAGATGGATTGATGGCCAGTTAGAAGCTCCCCACAGGAGCACCATACACAGGCTAGGACTAATACCAGAAAGATCTCTGATATCCCCCCTTGTGTTCTTCCATGAAGGAAATGAAACTTTGGTAGCTCTCTTGGATTTTTGTTATATCTGGTTAGGGGGCTAAATGATCTCTAGCATAAATAGCATCTCCTCAACATTTCTCAACAGGAGAAGAGAAATAACTGATCATCCAAACCAAACTGCAGTGCAAAGACTTCCTTTTGGGATGAACTATGAGAAAGAAAAATAAGATACAAAGATTATAGGAAACTTTATTAAGACAGAAATATAAATATCTGATTGACTGAAAAGCACACAGACAGAGGTGAACACAGGAAAAACGAATCTAGGAATAAGCTGTTCAGCAATTTAAATGGAGAATTCTAAAGTAAAAATTGAAAATTCTATTAGGTATCACATAATTCTTTTTGTTATCTATGAGTTAAGGTTTGCAAGTGGAAATTTGCAAATAACAGCAGCCTTTATGGAAGGTTCCTTGATCTTCACTCATACAGAACTAGTATTATCATCATTTAATCTTTGCACTATTTTGTTCTTTATGCAGAACACATTCACTATCACAAAAGTTTGTGCAGATGTTCACAAGAATAAATTGTTTCATAAACAGATTCTTACAAAAGTAAAGTTACAGTTCACTGACAAGAGCTATAGAAGGCTTTCTGCTGGATTTCTTTGAAATCTGCTTATAAATCCACAGTCTGGATTTATCAACCTCCACTTCCCCTGAAAAATGTATCAGATTGGAGAGGGAAGGGACATTTCAGTATAGGGACTCCTATTTGTTTTAAATGATGAGATTTATTTTTTTTCTGTGTGAGAGTGTTAAGGACAATTCTTACATTTTATTGTTTTTTCCAAAGAGGACCTAGTATCCTCAGTGGAGTACATTTTTCACTGTACTCCAGTGTAATTAGACCTTCCAGCTCATCAAGAGAATGCTTGTCTCTCCATAGGCATAGGAAGGAAATGATTCATGTCTTTGACACTGTCCTCCTTTTCTCCCTGCTTTTACTGCTGCTCATTGAATGTCCAAAATGCAATGACAGCAAGGAAAAGATTGATCCTACTAACACCAAGAGAGGCAAACACAAGAGAAAAACCTTTCCAAACCTTTTATCAGAGTTATGATATAGAGAATACAATGGGGAATCACCTGCAGCCTTTGTGGAAGTGCATAGCTGTGCACTAACAGGTAGTGTCTGCCTGAGTAAAAACCATTCAATATTATATATATATATATATATGTGATATGTATATATGTGTGTGTGTAATTATAGATAAAAGAGACAACAACACAAACCCAGCAGTGTTTCTCTGATTGATATTATGCCTTTCCTTGAAAGTAGTTCTCCTTTCCATAGGTTAATTGTCTCAGAGTGTGGTGCAGCTACACCTGTGCTGCTCCTGGCTCTAGAGGTCTCTGCTCCAGGATTCATTATGCAATGAAGCTTAACACCTGCCTTTAGGGTTTCTTGCCTTACTAAAAGAACCAATCCAGAAAATTTGCAGGGTAATCCCAATCCTAGATTGCATTTGTAATACAGAAGAAAATATATTTTGACTTGAACTTATTGAAAAAATAATCTCAACGCATCTGGGATTGTGATGGACCTCCCAAACAATACAATACAATACAATACAATACAATACAATACAATACAATGGTTTAACTATTTAAAGCATAGATTTAACACTACCACATCCAAGATGGCAAATGAAGGGATTCTGGATTCCCTGTTCTCTCATATTTCCTACACTCGATTCAATAAAAAAAGCATAGCTCCAGAATTTTGTAGCTCTGTGCACTGAGCTCTTTTTTCAAGGCAACAGAACAGAAAGAAGCAGCCAATGATGATATTTGATTCTCATCTGTGTTCTGTAAGCCTCGGTATCTCTCACCTTCTGACCCAACCATCCATGTTGTTAAGAAAATCCTACAGTCAGTAATGAGGACAGCCAATTCCTTTTTCTGAAAGGTCAAACTCAGAAACAAATCCAACTCCTAGTTTTCTGAAATGTTGGAATAAAACATTCCTTTCATTCGACTTTGACCCCAGGGCTCATCTGATCTGGAGAGAATAACTGAAAGTGAGGACTGGTGTAAGAGACTTCCAGCATTCATGATTCAAGGGATCTACAAATAGCCCCAAATAGGAATCTTCTTCTCTGAGCATTTTTTTATTGAGAGAATTATTGAGAGAATCACTGATTCAGTGATAACACCAGGTGTTCATTTAAATGCTGCAGTTTAAAGCTGAACTTGCTCTGCATGCTTTCTCTTTTGAGGAGTTTCTTCCTTTATGGGTAGGATCGTGCAAATGACATATATTTTGCTTGCAATGGAAGTACATTTCCATGCCCTAAGGTACAGAGATCCAGGAAAGAAATGTGTGAATTAGCCTGCAATGAGATCTACAGTCTATGGACTAGGGGTAGAGAAAAAGAATCTTTGCACTAAGCAGTGTCAATGCAGGGGCCATTATTTGCAGATTCTGTATCCTCCCTTCTCCCTGGTAGAGTTAGTGCCTATCATCTCATCCAGGTTTTAGCCTCAAGTTAGGCTACAGGTATTCTGTAATATAACACTCACAGCATTCTTGAAGATTTTGGGTCAGGTTTGCCTGTTTGCAGTCATAGTCTGACTTTCTTTTTATAACTGAGCTGGCAGCAAAAGGCAAAATATACTGAGGAAAAAATACTTTACAAAATCTGCAGATAAGAGAAGAAGTGTCAGAAGGAGAAATCTTATTCCCTTCAAGCTGAGATAGACAAGGACAGAATACAGAATTACTGCCTTGTTTCACAATGCAAAACACGCTACCTGAGGATAACCATTTCAATATGACTTGTTTCCCCTTAAGAAATTAATATAACCTTTGGACCTTTAGAGTCTGCACACAGACACTTGCATATAGCACTGTATGAAACTTCACATATTGACAAATTAGAATGCTGTTTTTGACAAGGCAGTGATATGTCAGGTTAAATCTAAAACTAGAGAAAACAGCTCTGGTCTGTGTCTGCAGGTATAATCTTCTAGTGCATGACCAAGTTGAAACGACTCAATTTTATTGGCTTTCCAGCTCTACATTAATCTTTTAAATAAAGATATATGAAAATAGAGCAAACTCTTATTTATTCTGGTAATTCTTAATATAAGAGTAAACTGGATGTTGATTGAGACTAGAGACCTGTTGGAAAGTTTGTTTAAAAGTGTCCTTGTGGGACTCAGACCAAAGTTTTACCAGCCCTAGGGCAGCATACACATACTGTACACATGCAAGCTAATGATCATATTCCCATATGCACTTTCTGAACATCATTTATTCAGAGCTGAAAAACACTATCAACAAAAAATTAAATTTCAGCAGTTAACTGGCTGTATGCTTTGTCAATTTTTTTAGGAGGAGGAAGGTGGTACAGTTGCACTCACTTCTCTGAATGGATTGCAATCCTGAGTACTAAAAAGTACTGGGTTTATACAAACAGTTCTGGGGGGGGTTTTGTGATCCCTTGATAAGTTAGAACTCCTTCAGACTGAAATATAAAGTAAATGGAAGAAACTTGAATAATTAATGACTTCAAACAGAAGTAGTCAGTGTTTTTACAAACCCCCTGGCACCAATTTTAAATAAAAGGAATGCTAATACTTGGGGGGAAAAAAAAGTTTCTAAGGTCCTATTAAATGTTTCACGACACAGATTGAAACATCTGGCTAGAAGAGCTCATATTTGAGCATGGGAGGATTAGGTTAAACACACCAGTCTCTGGGGACTTGAACAGAGCCAGCATACTGCACACCTGAAAGAAACACAGTAAGTCCTAGGAAAGAAGTTCCTGGAGAAGTTCATATGCTAATTCACATATGAATTTCAAAGCTGAAAATAAAACATAAAGCCTGAAATTTACATTAAAGAGGAATGCATATCTATTATTATCAGTACATAGCTGCTCATTACTGAGTGAGAAAACAGATTTCTTGCTCCTGCCACTCAGCCTTCAGACACCTCCTCCATACAGAAATGAGAGGTCCATGGGCAGCCAGGGGAATTGAGAATACTGAGAGGAATCAGCTAGTCATGTCCAGCCTACTGAAAAAAACGGAGAGCAAACCCCATGTGACAAAAAAATACCAGGAAACTGTAAACAGTAAGGAAAAAACACAACCCCTAGGAAGAAAACCTCACACTGATGAATACCTTAGTGTTCATCCACCTCCACAGGTTTTATTTCCATTCCTTTCCATCTATTTCAACCTCCTATTTTTTTTAGCTTTTTAAAATTTCCAGCACAGGACAGTGAGTTGTGTACAAAAGTCTACAAAATATATTCTTAAAGTTTGCCTCTCTAAATTTTTCTCTTCTTTCTCAAATGTCTGAAAACCTATGTCTAAAACTTGGCAGTTTGCTCACATGAAGTTTATGCCTTTGGATATATACTGATTACAGGTTTAGAGGGGATTATTCTCTTCCACTTACAGTTATTGTTTCTCTTCACTGTTGTGTCACTTCCCTTATTGTCTTCTGTGTTCCATACAAAATTGAGCTAAAAGATATTGAGCAACAACAAAAAATCCAAACAGCAGAGCAATTGCTTACTAAAAGTATGAAAACCAAAATCTAAATCAATGACAACAAGAAAGCCTCCTTCCCTTCTAAAGCCCATTCACAATTATGTGCTGCAGTGGTACCATGACAATCCAACCAGAAAAAGGTGTGGCCCATCCAAACCTTACATTGAATTATTCCTTAGGCAGAAAAAAAATTATCATTACTGCCTCATCCAGTGCAATGAATTCAGATCAATCCTGTGTAAAAAGGCCTTAAGGTTACAGATGTAAATTGTTTGCAATAGACCTAATACATCTCTCCCAGCCTTTTCATTGTGGATATTGCTGATTGATTTGCTGTATTCAGGCGCAGCAGAGATTGTTGTGATATGAATTAATATTACCTGGTGAATAACATAGATATAAATGTGTCACAATCTGTTTAATCCACTGGATACCCCTCCCCTTTAATTAGGTCTGGCAATCTCCAAACAAAATTTTTTTAAATGAGAAAATGATAAGCAACATACAGAATGAACACCCTAATTTATTTAATGACACTTTAATGGCTTCAATTTACTTTTTTTTTCTTAAATAAATATCAAGTTCAGTTGAAGATGATAAGTCTTGTTTATTGTTGAAAGTCCATTTTTTGCGGTTAAAGTTACTAACAAAATGTTAATCAGGCTTATTTCTTGCCCCGCACTATTAGCTATTGCTTCAAAGCAAAGCTCCTAAGATTTAAAGACAGCTTTTGTACAGTCAAGACCTCCCTGTGGCATTAGAAATTACACTCACTTTTTCTTCCTCCTTTTCTCAGATTGCTTATTCCATCAGGAGTAATTTACTCTAATTAGAGTCTGTGTGTTCTGAAACTGTAACTGTTTCTCCAGGACAAGTTGAACAATATTGTCTCTCTTGTTGCTATGCCCCTATCAGCTTCATAAGCAAACTTTAAACCTGAATAAATTAAACCTAGAACACAGCATTTGTCAGACTGCATCAGACAACTGGTCTATCACCGTGCCCTGCCTGCCATGGGCAATGATGAAATGCTTCATGCTCATGAGCAAGACGAAGTATGCCTGGTGTACCCAAGGCAATATTCTTTGTAGCAAAGTGAAAATTCCTTCCTGGCCTCTGTAGGTGACGGATTATTTCCCTGAAGCTTAGGATTTTATTACAACTTTGCTTTTGCTTCTTTAACTAAAGAGGTAATAGATATCAAGTCAGAAATTCTTATATGTAAAACCAGACACGTGCTCTTATCCAACGTATTTCTTCTTTCCCGATGTGGAAAAAACTGCTGTGAAGTGGGTCATGCATAAATTCACAGAAATCAAAACCACTCACATCAGTGAGTGCAGGATCTGAGGACAGTCTGTGGCAAACTGTCATCTGTGCCTTCTTCTGTAGACTTCAACATGGCCTCATCAAGTTTACCAAAGGGTTTCTTGTTCTTTTGGCAGGGTAACAGCCCCACTTCCCACTCAAGAATTTAAAAGAATATAAATGATTAATTTTTCTCCCTGTCATTTTCCATAGCTATGACTGCTTTAAAAATGTGAGGGGAGTCTTGGTGGTTTGGTTTTTTCCATCCCCCTTTTTTTTTTTTTTTTTTTTTTTTTTTTTTGTTTGGTTTTGTTTTGTTTAGGCATATAACTCCTCCTTAGACTAAGGTATGCCTCGGTGATATTATTTATTTTATATACATCTTTGCAAGACAATTGTTACAATCACAGCATCATTTGCCTTAAAATCATAGGATCAAAGTTATAAGACATAATGGAACAAGAGGGCAATATTATTTCAATCAAAATGTCATTGTCATGACTTTATCACTTTCTGTCTTTTTTAAAAATTTATTCTCTTGTTTGAGAAAATCCTCTGTGTTTTTTTTTAGCTAAACTGTCACAAACAGCACAAGTAACATCAAGAAGAAAACTCACACAAGAAAGCTTTTTCCCTTGAAAAGCCATTTTCTCTATCCTTTCATGGTTTCTCTTCTTTCAGATTAAAAAAAACACCAAAACCCAAACCCACAAAAACCCTACACAACAAACCCACAAAATATCAGTTGTTTTCAGTTATTTTCACCCATGAACATTATACTTGGTTGAATTTCATAGGCATCGTGCTGCTCAGGGGCAGGGTGTCTGCATTTGCATAGCTCTGGATTTTAATTGCCAAATCATGCTAATTAGGTAAAAAAACCCTTAAAGACTGTTATTAGCAAATATCCAACTCATTGCATACTCTCTCATGCACATCATTGGCCTATATGTAATGTGGCCCTGACCTAAGCCAACTCACTGATTTTTCTCCAAAACCAAGATTCAAAAATTGCCTTGTTGTCTTTCCTTTCACTTAAATATCCTTCTGTCTTAAGAAACAATTAATTATCTTTATTTTTAAATTTTCCTTTGTTCAACAGTGCTTTACAACAGGCTTTATAGTCTTATTTGAAATAAAAATCAAAAGTAGTTATATTTTTGATCCCACCTTTATTTTTTCTTTTAATAGAAACTGAAAAACACACGATCCCATTAACCAAATTAAAAGCAATTTTTTGCTACATGAACTTGCATAGTATTACACAATGTCTCTAAAATTTAAGTTAGAGTCCACTGATCAAAACAGAAACAATGTCTTTTATTCTTCAGTTTTGCTTTATACCCTGAGCTGCTTAAATAAAGCCTTTCATTTCAGGGTTTATGTTTCTAATCTGCTTTTCAGGTGAAGTTGCTTAAATTCAAACTTGGGAAAAGAACACTTTTTAAAGAAAACTTTAAAAATAAAGCTGTTACTCCCCTATTTTTGCTTAAATACTGCATGTAAAAGTAGGAAGTTGAAACATTTGGTTAAGAAAAAGAGCAACAGCTTTTAAAGACATAAATATCTCAATAATACTTGCAAGCCTTCCATACAGGAGAGGTGTTATTATGACTGGTCCAGAACAGAGGGTGGCAGTGGAAAGGACATTAATGGGGTATTTATAAAGAAGAAAACAATATTTCAGAATGAAATAGCACTACACTGAAACAGTTGCAATGCTCCATAAAATCGCTGGAATTGAGCAACATATTAAAAATGCCACGTATCTCTTTTTCTTATGACAAGAAAATACATCTAACTTTGAAGGATAATGGCATCTTTTACGGCACATCCTTCGTGCACACAGTTGCATCACCTTCAAGAGTGCACAAATTCACTTCTAAAAGTTTGTGCAGGGCCTTGAAAAATAGATTGCACATTCAGTGAACCTGTGAGTGAACAAATAATTTGCAGCATTACTGGATGAGGCTAGAGCCATCTTAACTTACGCCGGTGTTATAATTTGCATTAAAAAGCTCAAAACAGGTGTTAGGGGGTTTCTCAGCATATAAAGAATGCAAAGCATGACACACATTTAGGCTTTCTCTTACAGGAATAACTTTGCTCATACACACTGGAAGATGTCATCTGAATATGTGCTGACTACGTTCACAAGCAATTTCTAGGATAACATTTTATGGAAAGGATTTCTGCATTGATATGACACTTACCCCCCAAATTTTTCCTAAACTCCACTTTTGGGGACCCATATTTCGGGAAAGCAATCCCAAAACAGACATAATATGTATTTTAAATAAAAAGTGAACATATTGTGGGTGATAGATATATTTCTGAGCATGTCAAGTTTGCAAGCACAGAGCTCAGGCAGTAAGTTTTCTCTAATGCCAAATACTTTCTTTGAATGAATGGGACAAAAACAACAACAAAACAAAACAAAAACCCCAAACAAACAAAACCTCAAAAAACAAATGAACAAACAAAAAAACCAAGAAGAAAGTACTCAATTTAGCAGTTATCTTTGACAGTCACAAGGACCTATAGGCAAGATGCAAGAGGCCACTTCTTAAAAGCACTTTCTGTCCTTGGTGAACCCAGGACTGTGTTACTGAGTCTTTCCCTTGGTTAGAAGGAATAGTGTCTCCACACACTCTGCAGTATAACACACTCTTTAATAAGGAATGAACTTAGTAATGATGTGAATAACAAAACACAGCAAGAAAGACAAAATTCACAAATCCAACTTTGCAAAGTTTTAGAGCAGCTAAAGTTCTGAAATTACTTAGTTTTTAAAAATCCCAGTCAGTGAAACATTCAGCATGTTTGAGTGCAATTTAGCTCTCTTGTTATCTCTGGTTATTAGCTTGATGGAAACTGATGTGTGTTAGCATCTTAACAATTTGGTAGTTCATGCTGTAGCACTGAACCACAGAGGACAATTAATTCACATGGTGACTTTTGGAGCCAGACTATAAAACCTCATAAATATTATATATTCCACTATTTGTTTCTTATAAAGGGGATTATCATATGAAAACCCAAATATTGGCAGCATGTAGGGAAAAGGAATCAGAGTATGCAAAAGATAAAAGTCTGTAAATTTGGGAGGCTAAAGAAGGAAGAACACAAAGTTATTGATTTAGGCACTACTTTTCTCTAACAACTGCCTGGATGTTTAATGCTTGCAGTGGCAAACAGAATAACCCTCTGTCCACTCAAAATTCACACCTTCCAGAAGATATATTGTCATTAAAGTAGTAAGATTCTGTAAAAGTTGAATAAAATCCCATTAATCCCATCTAGGCTCCCATCAATCTGCAAGTTACCTTCCTGCCTGAGTGAAGCATTTCTCTAAATGTTACCCAATCATCTAGCTATTAATACAGGGGTGAACTGAGCCTTAGGACTTCAGTCTCAAATAATAAACCTCAGAATAACTACAGACAAGGTGTGTATGTGAGTGTGTGCGCATGCATGTCTGTCTCTATATATATTTAATCTCTCTCAACCAATCAATTAAGAATTAAGCAACAGAATATGAGTTATTTTTAAGTCAAATAAATAAGTCTCATCTTTCATTTGGTCCAAATTCCACCAGTGACTGCTAGAACCACTTTAAAGAAATTTTTTTTGTATATTTATTTACGGAAATTTTTTTTGTATATTTATTTACACATATTTCTTTATCTTACCATTTCAAGCATCACTGAGGGTATTTGATTGTCCTTTCCTGAGCTGTTCAGAGAGCATCATTATCCTCTCTGATTATAATTCCCAGTTTAGCTGACTGTATCACCTTCAAAACTTTATTTGAGAACTTACCTAATTAGCCTTTGAACCACTAATTGGCTATTATCTGCAGATCTCTTTGCTTTTTCTTTCACAGAAGGTTTTGTTCCTTTCATTATGGGAACATAGAAATTGCCATCCTGGGACAAAACAATGGGTCACATAGTCTCATATCCTCTCTCTTACCAGAGCAAAGACAAGACCTCTCAAGCAGGTGTTCAGCACCCCAAGCCTGCTCCTGTCATTATCTCATCTGCAAGGCTTCCACTGAAATAAAAGGCACAGAACATTTCTCCTTTGGCTGCAGGTGTGCATTGAACAGATGTCTTCATTGAACTGTCCATGGTGACATTTTATTTTTTTTTTCCCTGAGAGATTACAGCTAATTCAGAGCTTAATCACATGTACAAATAGTGTAGATGTCATTCCCAAACAGCTCATATGTACTGGTCTGGGTACTGTGCCCCTTAATGCTGCTAATTACAAGTTGGCTGTGCAGGCATACATCTTCTTGTGAAAGAAGCAAATTTAAGCTCTAAACTTTTTCCCAACCAAGATGTCTTTTTTAATTTCAACAAAGAACTTGCACTTTTTAGCCTTACAAGAAATTATAATTATTTTATCATAACAGCCTGATATATTTTGCTTTATTTTAAAGAAGAACATCTCTCATATTTCTTCAATGATAAACCAAAAGAAATGACAAATCATCCTCTTTAAAACATTTCAAAAGCTTGATTCCCACTATTGCCAACTTTATCTATTTAAACTTTTTGAACTAGGCTCCAGAGACTCGCAACCCACATGAAAAAAACCCCAAGACTTTTAAGAAGTGTTCAATGGACTGCTGAAATAATGAGGGGATGGCTTATTTATCCACCTTCAGATATTTAAAACTCTGAGTTATCCCTCTGAAAAGATAAAACTAAAGAAAAATAGTCAAGCACAGCTCTTTATTTCAGTAAAATAATGAAGGGAAAGAAGAAAGAGGAGTACCCGTGGAACACTGATCCCCACAATTCAAGATGTGTACAGACTGGAGAGGGTCCAAAGAAGGGCCAAGAAGATCATCAAAGTGCTGCAGAACCTTCCCTGTGAAGACAGACTGATTGAGTATGGCCTTTCCTCCATGGAGAACAGAAATACAAGTCAGGACCTCGTCACAGTTCTAGCAATCAAGGGCAAAGAGGGCAGAAGCCCTCCCTCCAAAGGAGCCACCTGGAGAACACATGGGACAACAGCTATGAGGTTGCATAAGGAGGTTTCACACTGACATAAGAAAGAAATGTTTACAGTGAGAACAGTCAATGGAACAACCTCACCAGGGATGTGCTGGAGGTACCATTGCTGAATAAAAATCTGATTGCACCAGGTGCTAATTAATCCCATCTAGGCTCCCTTTCCCACAGATTTCTGGACCAAATCATCTACTAGGGCCCCTTTCAACGTGGGCTTTTCTGTGACTGATTCCATGATTCTAGGAAAGAATAATGGGAAAGAGAGAAAAAATACAGAGGAAAATAGAAAAATCAAAAAAATAAAGGCGGGAAGAGCAACACATTTTTCCAATAGCACGAAGTGGAGTACTGCGACAGCCTCTATTCAGATATATAAAGTTCTCCACAATGTTGCCTCCATGCAAAGTATGAAATAACTGCTACCAGTGCTTGGGCTTCATTTGAACTCTAGATAAAATAAAATCTAGTGTTCACCTTCTGGTTGCCAGGGCTGAATAATTCCAGAGACCTTGACGTAGTTTCTGTAGGTCATTACGCTAATTTAAATTCACAATGCTTTCATCTCTGCTTTGAATATAAAGTACCTCGCAGTCAACTGTGCTGCATTTCCTTTTCTATGTTTTCAGTAGATAGTTTCGTTATTTCCCTCTCAAGTACCTCACAATTCATTCTCTTCTTGACTACCATTTTGTTCTCAAAAGAATGCTGAGCTACCTGGCTTAAAAATAAAGAACCTGCAGGACTAAATTTAGTGACCCAAGTAACTGAAGTGGTATATTTTGGCTTAAAATGAATTTGCTTCCATTTATGACGTGGGAAATGTTGAAGTTAATGCAAAATAAATTACATTTAATCTAAGAAAAACTATATTGTAGTTTCAGCTGTTATTATCACTCCATGTGAACAAGGGCACACTCTTGATCTCTAGCATGTACAAAATTATATGACTTGGTTTGACTAAAGCTCAATTCATCTCAGCTGATCTACCAAGTGGGAAAAAAGTATCTTAACTGGTGACCCTTCAGCCAAAATATAAAGCCTTTGTATGTGGTCTTCTCCCCTTCTCACAAAGATGCTTTCCCATGCTTTTTTTATGCAATGTGCTTCTGCAAAAAGCCACGTCCACCTGGAGGAGGTGGGTTCTGATGATGGGCAGCCATCCTGGGGCCCAAATAACCCCTGCCTAATCCTCAGCCCCTGTTGCAGTGTTCTGGTATGACAACATGAGAACCACTGTTCTCTCTAGTTTAGAAATCCTTGAGGAGATTTATCTTCCCTGCCCCATGTGGGCTGTGCCCATGGCCTTTATATCTGAACCAGAAGACAGGCTTAAAATTTTCATTATGTGGCTTTCAAATAAGGAAGGTTGGCACTCTTACCCGGGTCCTCTTCAAAATTACTGAGACTGTAAGACTGGAAAGATGCTAAACTGGCCTGAACAGAAAATACAGTCCCATACACTCAGTAACAGAAACACAGATCCTGAAAAACCTCCAGAATGAAAGTATGCTGAAAATCGGGTAGAAAATTGGGCAAAGGAACAATTGGGATTGGTTATCAGAGCTCCTAAGAAACCACCCTTTCATTAGCAGAATCCTGAAAAACAAGTGAAGAAATACCCTCAGGAGCCACATCTTTCTTCAGAGAAGAGATGACAAATGTGAAGAAAACATAATAAGAAAAATGGAGAGAAGAATCTCTGAGCTATTTGAACAGTCAGGAAAGAGAAATGGCACAGAGAAAGTCCATTGAAAAAAGAATCAAAATCAAATGAAGACTAGAAATTACCATTGCAGAAGTGAAGATTTGAAATAGCTTTCAATAAAACTTCATCTTTTATCTTCCTTTTCCCTTGCTTTCTTTTACTTTCGCTCTTGCATTTTTTATAACTTTCTCTTTTCTTTTTTTACTTATATTTTTTTCTCCAAATTCCCTTCTCACACCATTGCATTTCATAACAGCATGTGTAGGTTTCAAATATGTATTCCTTCCCTACACTACTTACTGGTTCCCACACTCTGTTCCCAGTGAACAGTGGGATATTTCTCTATCAAGCCTAATGAGAAAACAAAAATGTAAAATGACATATTATGCTACTTGTGACCTCTTATACCACTGAATAAGGACAGGCTAAGCATACAAATTATTTTTTTAGAGGGCCCTTAAAAAATCCATATCTACTTTTTTCTTCCAGCTGTTGGGTTTTATCCATTTAGAGAAATTTCTCAGAGCACATACAGCAGTCATACATATCTAGCAAATAAATGAGCTTTGAAAATAGTCCCGGGTACAATTTCCTATAAGCATTATTTGTATTGTCAAACCTCTCCCTATGAATTGTTTCTGAATACTCCCCTTCTGTAGACTAACAATGCCTTCCATCACTTTTAGCTAGACAAATAAAAGATAGCTACTTTCCCCACTACCAAAAACACAATTCTGTCACCAAGATCTTCTAACTTTGTAAATTCTGTGAATAAGTAGATATACGTTTTCTATTACACAATTCTTTCAAGTACTACAGATGAACGAATTCCTTTAAAGGTTTTCATAAGCATTTGTTTCAATTCCTGGAAGAAGGCAAACTACAATTTAATGCCTCTATTCTCAAATGGTCTCCATAGGAACATATACTACATTAATTCTCATTATGAATAATTTTATTTACGTTTTACAAAAGTGCATTCCTTAAAGGAGTTTTTTGTTAAAATATACAGGTTAACAAAACTGGAACATTTTTGGTCAACTGAATATCAGCTTTTTTGAAGCTCTATTACGCAAACAAGATTAACCTTTTATTTTTCAGCTCTGGATAGTGTACTTTACTGTAAGCACTTTGATTTCAATTTCTACCTACAGGTGCAAAGTTTTGAGCAGACTTGTTTCAAAACCTACCATAACTTCTTGAAGGAATGAAAAGCTATTTTTAGATGGCTGCCACTGGTGTCATATGAACTACCTAACCATTTGGATGATCCAATTCTTAAAACAACTAAATAACACTAGAACACCATATACATGTGTGTATGGTCCCAGCAACCACAGTTCCTCATTGTTTCTGAAATTAGAATAGAGGAAAACAATTTTTCTTAGGATAATCTGAATAGATTCAGATGCAGTAAGCAGTTTTGTAAACTTCAGAAGACTACATACTTTCCTTTACTGCAGTCTTGCAAAGAAACATTCCTGCAGCTGAAAGAATAATTTGTTGATTTACTTGTATGACCTGAAACAATTGTGAATTTTACTCTTCTTAAAGGAAGAAAGAAGATGTGCCCATGTCCTACAACTGCCTCACAGCAAGGTGGAAGGGTAAACTGCTGAAAATGTGATAAAATGCAAAGATACATCTTGTGGGTCAGTAATGAGGCTAAATAATTTCATTTCAACACTTTAACAGAGGTAACTCAGATTTATGACATCCTTTGAAAGGGATATTGGAGAAACTCATTACAAAACTAGACATGTTAATGCAAATCTCCTTATATTTCTAAAACTTTGTTCCTAATTTGAGGACTATAACCCCCCCACCCAAAACCAAAGATATCTGCAACATACTACAAAATGTGCTTTAATGATGTTCCATTCATATGAATGTTGAGCTGTCTTAAGGCCACATTTCAACTGACTGAAAACTTGAGAATCAGTTAAAGGAAAGAACACATTGCACTTCTATGAGGTTCAACATGCATCTATTCCTACTCCACATGGAAAAGCAGTTTTCAGGGAGTTTTGAGGGGCTGTCCCCTCCTGTCTACTATTTGGAGTCTTCTGGTCTGCCTTGCCTGTCCCAGTACCAATATTACTCGAAGTTAGTATTCAGAGAACATGAAAGGCAATTTTTTTGTCTGCAGAAAGCCAGGAGATGATTGCATTTCTCATATGTTACTTAGTGGAAACAGCAGCTCCTTCCCTTACTCCCATCTGTCCCCATTGTTCTGAAGTTATTTACAAATAAGGTGAAAAGCACTTCACCAAAGCACTTAATGTGAGAGCTTACTTGTATGCAGAACACACAGCACTGAATGGGGTGCAGAAAACATTACTCAGTACAAAAAATACGCTATTGGAATTATGGCATCATCCTCAGAATCTGACAGATTGCCTGGTGTATGAAATGTTTAGACACTGGTGGCTTACTTGAGATGCACATGAGTGGCAATAAAATCACAGGGTCTCCAAGACAAGGTTTGAATTTTGATTTGATTGCAGAAAATTTCTGGCAGGAATCTTTTCAAGCTGCAGTTGATTTTCTAAGTTAGAATTTGGCTTGTAAACAAAGAGAAGATTTTGCCATTTATTCCATTCCACATTTTTGGATTTCTGTGCCATCTCCCTGATGATAACTTCTCTTTTTTCCTCACTCACAAACTGCTCATTTCTGCAGTGGCACCTGGGATGCATGGCAGACTAGCAAGAGAAATACAAATGCTAGAAGAGAAAAAACCCCCAAAGCCTTTTGCAAAGTAATGGTGCACAGCATTTCTTGTGTCTGGACCTTTTTCAAAGAGAACTCACACTCTCAACTGTCATTTTTACTCCAAGATGACTTATTTTTCTTCTTTGGAGTCAAGTCTATGAAACAGGCCAATCATTGGTGTGGCTTTACATGGTAAACTTATTTCCTACTATAGTTGTGAAGTAGAGGGAATTTGAAGCTGATGGGTATGAAGGGTTCTGACAGTCCATGCACGTCCCTCACATCAGTCCTCAAACACACCTAGGATGCTTACTGTTTCTGCAGTGTCCCTTACTGATCCTGGAGCCATCTTCAGAAGGACATTCATGAGATGTAAGGTAACTTTAAAACTTTCTTTCCCGTATTCTGTTCAAGAGTTTCTCAAACATTCTGAATTTTGACTCAAAGTAATAAACTATTTAGCACAGTATTCAACCTTGTTTAAAGACCTTGTTTAATTCTGCTAATGGGAATAACGGTATGCACAAAGTACTCCCTGGAATGAACCTTCTTGGAGTTGGACTTCTTTGCAAAAACAAAATACTCTGTCCCTAGTGATGCTAATGGATGAGTTTCACTGGGGTTTTTTCCTTGTCCTTTTTTTTTTGCTTGTTTTTTCCTTTTTTCTTTTTTTCCCCCCCTTTTTCTTTTGTTTGTTTGTTTGTTTGTTTGTTTTTTGCTTTTTGGTTTTTTTTTTTTAATGCAATGTGAAGAGGAACCTGCTCCTAGTTTTAGGAGTGTAAACTGAAAGATATTCTGCCTGAGCATAAATATTCTTTCTCTTTTTGTTTATAGCATCTGGAACTAAGAATCTGGTACTCAGGCAACCTATCATCCTCCTTCTTTTTTAAAGTAGCTTCCCTCAAATGTCATGGCTTTAGTCACCTACTCCACATGAAAAGATAATAGGTGTTCATAGGGAGAGATTAGCTTTTAGTTGAGTGGTAAAAGCACAAAAATCATCCTTTTGCATTTTTTTAATAGTAACTGCAAATTTAATTTGGGATGTGGTAGTTTTGATCTTTCTTCCTTTCTTAGAAAATATATTAGGCAAAACAAAATGTTTGCATAGGCATCTAGAAATGCTCTCCACTCCTAAGAAATGTACACCAAAAAAATTGACAAAAAAACCCAAAAAACATTAACTGTGGAGAATGCATTTCAGTCCAATCTATATGCAGCAATCTACTCTAGTCTGTGTTCATAAAACAATTAATTGTTGTATTATCTCATTGAAATCACTAAGACAATGCTGGCTATTACAATTAGATTCCTATTAACATTTTACTGGCTCAGGGCCATTAAGAGTTTCTTTAATATGAATGTTTATGCCACCCAGTCACAAAAACCTGCCAGCATCATTGCAAGCACCACAACATCCACTGAGCAGTGACTGCCTTTGGTTCACTTAAACTGATGAACCTTCACAAAATACTCAGTAAAAAGAACAGAATTACACGACCCCCATTTGTTGTATGAGATAGGAAATTTACAAATGACAGCACTTTTGCAAAGTCAACAAAAAAAAACAAAACAAACTCTGCCGGCCTCAGATGTGTAAGAAAGTAATCTTTTCAGCTGGACACTGAGGGTCAAAATGATGGTCAGAAATTTTCTGCTAAATTCCAAGGACAGAAGGATTTTCAAGCATGAGAGAAAAGCCTGAGTGTCACAGGCGCATATGGGTTTCTCATGAACAGACAAAACACTGGCTTTATCTTAAAGTTTTATCCCATTTTCCTGTGCCTTTGGGATTATGTAATGTTAGCACAGTTTTATAAAAGACCCAGTGGGATGTCTGGTTCTTTCCATTTCACTGGGGAACCACAGTGCTGGGAAGAGAGAATCTGATTAGTGGAAATTCACATCTTTATTCCTGTTGAGTGACCTGGGCTTTTGCCTTAATGTGATTTTGAATTAATATCTTTCAGGGAGTGCAGACAGGAAAGAAAGTCTTTTTCTGGATTAAAAGAATAGATATTAAAGATGAAATGAAGAAGAGCTGAATGAAGAGGTAGATTGTGAATATGCTAACAATCACGCTGTCCTTTTCAGATTCTTCTTTTAGAAAGGCTACAAAGAGGACAACATGAAAAATATTGGATCTGCTGAAGTAAGGCAGTAAATAATGTGGCAACTTATCTTTCACAAGGTTAGTTCTCTCATGATATTTGAGAGCAAGGCATGTTTGGGAACAGACATAAAATTATTTGATGGTCTCAGTTCAATAAATCACCTTCTTTTGTTTCACTCGAAAAAAAAAATACAGGCGCAGATTGCTGTAGACTCGAATGACCAGCAAGTCATGGGTCATTAAGCTGCACTTTAGACATTGTGTTTTCTAAGTGTAAAAAAGAAACATCAAACCATCACTAGATACATGTGTTAACAAATGTGGCAACACTGATTCTACAGAAACTTTTGTGGATAAGCAAATGGTTTCATCTTCTACTGCTGCGAGTCCAACACTCTTTCAGAAGTGGTACATTTCACTCAGGGAATGTTAGCTGAAAGCTGAATCAATCTGTAACCTTAAATGATGCAATTCAGTTCCAGTGAGGGAGAAAAGAATGTTCCTGCATAGCAACACGATGGATTTGGAGAAACAAACCCCAGTCTGCAGCCCTACCTGAGTGCTGCCCTCCAGACCTGATGCCAGTAGGTACTAACAAGAATTCCTAAAGTGCCAGTCCAGGGCACTATCCATCAGCACAGCCAAACACAACTTCACTGCAGCTGACAGAAAGTGAAAAGAAGTGTGCTTTCCAATCCACATCCTTCCAGATTTCCTAAATTACAGCAGTGTCAGACACATTTTAGATGTTTTCTGGAACACATGAGTCCCACCAGGTTTGTGTGAGTTCTTTCACAGACTGCTAAGCACACGTTTTTTCTGGCACCTATTCCAGGGGACACAGCCAAACAGGGGCCCCGTTATTTCATGTACCACCTGCAGCTGTATCACAAGGTACATGGCAGCCCATGCAGTGCACTTTGCCTCCTGAAGAGTGTTATTCACAGCTACACAGCTTCTTCCCAAGAGATTATATTTCAGCCAGAGTATGAAGTCCTAAGTGTTGAGTTATTTAAAACCACATTGCTCTACAGTTGACAATGATACAGGTGTCAGTCTTAATGAGGATTGATCACATGGTTAATTGTCAGCTGCAACTGTGCTATGTCATGAATTACAATAATAGCAATGCCAGCAATGCCATTTATTTTGTGGTTCTCTTCTGAAAATACTAATACCATAAGTTAATGATTTGATAAAGTTCAGATTGCTGATATAATCATATCACAGCTGCTCTGGTAATGAGTGCTACAGAGATATCTATAAGTAGGCTATCTAATTAGGTATTAGCATATCCATTGCAATATCCATCTTTATGCTCTAATGCTGTCCTTCCCAAATAACCATTTTGGGAGTCCTTGTTAATATAATCTGCTCTGGAGTTTACCTGCAAAATGAAATACATTGACACTTGCCTAACAGGAATCCCAGTGGAGCATTTGCAGGTCCTGCTGGTACCACCACACAGGGAAAAAAGTGGCAGTAGGCTAATTGCACAGCAGGGGCTCCATTGCAGGTGCTCCCACTGATGCCTTGAAAACCAGGAGCCTTCAGCAATTGTGGGTCTGTTCCTCCAAAATCAGGCTCATTTTTATTCAATAGCTTTTTATGTTTTGCATATGGGTAAAATGCTGAGGGCTTTGGGGGTCTTCCTCTTTGAGTTTTGGAATCTCTGGGTCTTACAGCAGCCACAGTTTGTGGTTCCATTAATTACAACAGTTAAAAAAATATTTTCCCCCATTACTTACAAAGGTTAATAAAATATTTCAGGTGAAAGCCAACATTCTGACACATAGGTCAACAAACAGTGGGTTTTTAGAAAACACACCAAGATCAGAAAAGGACATACAGAGGAATAAAATATAATTCAGAGCACTACAGGCACAAAAATATCAACAAATATTTTTTTCAAATACATTAATGTTGAAAGGCAGTGTGGAAATAACATCAGGCCAATGCAGGATGAGGTGTCTTTGCAAACAGGGACAGAGACAAGGCAGAGGTGTTTAGTGCATTCTTCACCTCCACCTTCAACACGGATGACAGAGGCAGGTCTCAGCACTCTGAGATGCATGAGCATGACTGTAAGATAAACTCTCAGCTGCTCCTGAACTAATGTGGGATTTACTGCTCCAGCTGGATCCCTAGAAACCTATGGGGTCTGACAGGATTCACTGGAGAACCCTAAAAAAGCTGGCTGATACTTCAAAGCCTTTTGTGATCATTTTTGAGCAGTCTTTGGAACACACAGAGGTCCCAGCTGACTGGAAGCTGGTGAACACAGTCCGATTTTCAAGGAGGGGAAGAAGGAGGACCCTGGAAAGTACAAGCCTGTAAGTCTCACTTCAGTGCCCAGTAAAGTGACAGAAAAGACCATTGTGGGAGGTGTTGAAAGACACCTGGAGGGCAACGCAGTCATCAGTCACACCTGGCACAACTTCCTGCTGGTTGAACCTGACTTCCAGCTATGACAGGATGAGGCACTTAACTGATCAAGGGAAGCCAGTAAATAGAATCTTTTTGGATTCAGCTCCAGCAAGGCTTTTGATACTGTGTCTCATAGGATTGTTCTGGACAGTGTCCAGAATGCAGCTGGATAAACACACAGTGAGATGGGGGAGCAGCTGGGTCAGGTACAAAGGGTGACAGTGAATGGGGTGACATCTGACAGGTGACCTGTCACTAGTCTGTCACTAGTGGGCTTCCTCAGGCCTCTGTCTTAGGCCTTGTGCTCTTCAAAATATTGAGGAATGACCTGGGTGCAGGACTCAAAGGGATATTAAGCAAGTAGTAGTGTTTTCTGACAACATTACTAGGAGGAGCTGTCGGCTTCTTCAAGGACAGAGAGGCCCTGCAGAGAGAACTCTACTAATTAAAGAACTGGGCAATCACCAACCACATGAAATTTAACAAGGGCAGGTGCTGGGTTCTGCACCTGGGTTTGGTTCCTTGTGTTTGTAGTGCAGGGAAAGAGAGGCTGGGGAGCAGCACTGTGGAAAAGGACCTGGGGACCTGAGTTGATGGCAGGACAAAGGTGAGCCAGCAGTGCCCTGGCAGCCAGGAGGGACAAATGTGTCCTGGGGGCATCAGGGACAGCATCACCAGCCGGGCAAGGGAGGGGATTGTCCTGCTCTGCTCTGCACTGGGGCAGCCTCACCTCGAGTGCTGGGGGCAGTTTTGGGTGCCACAATATAGAAATGGCATTAAGCTGTTAGAGAGTGTCCAAAGGAGGGCAGCAAATACAGTGAAGGGTCTGAAGGAGAAGCCATATGAGGAGTAGCTGAGGTGACTTGGTCTGCTCAGCCTGGAGAAGAGGAGACTGACAGAAGGACTCATTGTAGTCTTCAACATCCTCATCAGGTGAAGTGGAAAGGCTGACCCGGATCTCCTCAGTCTTGTCACCAGTGACAAGATTCAAGGAAATGGCATGAAACTCAGTGGGGATAGGTACAGGCTGGATGTCAGAAAAAGGGGTGTCTGAACGCTGCAACAAGCTCCCCAAAGAAATATTCAGAGCACCAAGCCTGTCTGAGTTCAGGAAGCATTTGGATAACACTCTCAGGCACATGGTGTGATTCCTGTGCAGGGCCAGGAGTTGGACTCAATGATCCTGATGGATCCCTTCCAGGTCAGTATATTCCATGAAATAATGGTGGGACAAACTAAGGCAGAAAGGACCTGAGGACAGGAATGGCATGGCACTCTGCCCTGAGATTTTCTGAAGACAAAGGGACATGACAGCCTCAAACATACCATCTCATGTGAAAAGAGTTTACAAGTGAAAAGAATTTTAGGTTTTATAGTGATTTAATAAAGAAATACCTTGGAAGTTTGGTGCTTAACTAAATAAAAAAACACACACATTGTCTAGGACATGGGCCATCTCACAATATTTAAGCTTTAAAAGCCTGAAGTTGTTAGAGGAGTGTTACACCCTAATTGAAACACAAAGACTGGTTATTCAAGCTGTAAGTGACATAGCCCATCCACAACCAATGGCACAGGGTCTGGATGAAACCCCAAGTTTCCATAAAAAGTGTAACTGGATAGTGTTATTATTGGAGACATTTAGGCACCATGTGATATATGAATCGCAGGCTCTACAATACACAAGTGACACAAAACACTAGAGACATAAAATTTCCCCTTTCCAACAGTAACCCTCATTGGATTAGAGAAAGCACTACTATTCTTTTTTCTCTTAATTCTTCTTCCTTTTTCCAGTTTTCCTGCCTAATTGTTTTACCAGTTTTGTTGCCATCAAGGATTTAAATAACATACCCAGAAGCTTACAGGCAGAATCTGTTGACAACTGTCATTGATATGTATGAGCAACATATATGCAGAAAATAAGAGACCTATCTATGAAGGTGTTTAGAAATATTTAGAAATCTTGGAAATGAAGAGGATGAAAGAACCTAATGATGGGAGAGAGCCATGGCTACCCTACAAATGAGGAAGAAGCTAAATGGGAGAGAATACAACAGGTGCAAGCCTTTTTTTTTTATTTTAAACAGAGATTTTGTCTTTGTAGAGTTTCTGAAAATTTGGTGAGAGAGCATAGTAAGATTTTATATGAAAAGACATTCCTTGGCTGATTCATATTCTCTGCCTTCTGATTGACCACCCAAATGGCCTGGTTTATTTGCATTTTGGTTGCATGTTAAATAATGAATATAGTAAGTGTTTAGCAATACAAAATAGCATTAAAACTCTGGAGATTGGTGAATAATGCATTAAGAAATGTAATTTCATTATTAGAATGCTTCCTTTTTTATTATATAACATGCTCAATAGCTGTATGAAAAATAGAAGAGCGCGTGACTTTCCTACTAATAAACTGAGCAGAATTAAGGGAAAAGCTACAGAAAAATAAATTACTGTTTCTGCAATTTCAATGATTGTTCTACTTGCATCACAAGAATCTCTTAACAGTGAGAGTGCTTAGCCAAAGATATCCCCAGCTAGCAACTGGAAGCATCAAATTAAGTGAAAGAGAATTTTTGTAGTTCATCTGTAAGAAGTCATTGAGAAAACTACACTGGGACAATTAAAAAAAGGATATAGTATCTACAAGAACAGTAGTAAGTTCTGAAAACATTACACTTACTGAAAAAGCTACAGAAATTAGTTCAGAAAGCTGAAGCAATAATGGATTGCGTGGATGATCTGAGGAAGAAATTATTTTATCAGAAGATCCACAATTGGATAGCTGGATTAGGCAACATTTCCTTTGGAAACATAAGGTGTAAAGAACCTAGGGTGAAGGAGAAGAGCAATTAAAAAGCTTCACTTGTTCACAGAGGCAAGAAGTCAGTACTGAGTCACACTCCAAATACATAATCTTGGAAAAGTTTCACGTCCCAAAAAGCACAATACCTGTCATCAAGCACTTGCAGAAAAGCATTTTATCATAATTCCATATATTGTTAACTTCATCTGTCCCAAAGTTGGTGTAGCATCTGCCATATCTTAGAGATATGCAGGCCCAATGCACCCAGTGTCCAACCACCTCAGCCTGCTGACAGAACACCTTCCGACTGAAAAAAAGAATTCATATATATCATACATCTTAGAGGGATGAAACAGAAAATCTGAGTCTAGGACATTCATTGCACTGCATTTCTTTTAGTATTTTATAAAGAGAGAAGACTTTTAAAGAATTCTCCTTTGCAGAATTTTCACTCAAATTGATTTTACAAAGAGCCATAAATTTAATTTAAAGGTCCTGTATGCTTGTCCCTTTGCATATCATCTATTTTTACTGTTGCTTTCGGGTTTCTTTCCATTCTCCAAGGAAAGCTTGACTGGGGAAGAGAAAAAAAGAATGTAAAAAATGTGTGGGTACAAAAATGACTAGCGGAAGAAAAATCTTTTCCAACCATAGTCAGGTGACATCTGAGTTCTCTTATGATAGAGTTATGGTGGCATTATACTGCAAATGCTGTCATATTAGGAACTGCATCTGTGTGTAAAGGAGCTACAAAAGTAACATTCAGCTTGGGGGTTCAGACATTCAGTTTCAAATGTCTGTGTGTCTGTAAGGGAAGTCTGTCCAAGCTCCTGCAGCAGCCAGAGGAGCCTGGTCAATTCTGCAGTTGATGGAGGCTGCAGACATATTGGGATCACACAAAAACACACTAAAACAGACACTGGCACCTGCCCAGCTGGATGGCTGCCCCTTCCTTTCCCTGCAGAGTAGAATGGGACAGCTTGCTTGCATGGTCTGTGCCTCCCAGATAGACACTTGGTGTTAGGGAGAACTAAAGTCCTTTGACTTCCTCTTATGGGGATGTGGCAACCTGGCTGCATTTGATCTGCTGTTTGACACCTCAGCAATCCCTGGCATTGCAACACTTTCTCATAAGCTTTTCCCATGGTGAGAAGGTGGTACATGGAAGAAAGTTCAAATATTTCCCACTTATGCCCATTAGAATATTCACTGTAGGTCCACGCCAGACATGCAATGACTTAAACCTGTACCTGTGTATTTGTACCAGGACCAGACTGTCTCCTTGTACTAATATTCTGATAGAAACTATTCTGTCTTCATCAGACATCAATTTTTTTCATGAGTTAAGGATGCAAAGGATGAAAACTACTATGCAAATAATGTTTACTGAGAGGAAAACCAGGGCCAGATCCTCTACCAATAACTGTCATCTCATACAATATACAGATGTTTCCATCTGCTTTGTTACTTCTAGCTAAAATTGTATTATTTAGGATATTACGACTTCAGCATGGATATGATTGCTAACAACAAGACACAGGTGTTCCCTTTAATTCTCTCTTTCCCTATTCGCTTGACAACACATTTTACTTCAGCTGTTGGCTGTTATTGCTGTGGTCAGCCTAATGCTATAAAGCAAACATAATGTATAAATTATATTTTGAATCTGCTGAAGAAAACAGCCTTTTAAGATGTGGCATTTACATAAAAATATATTTAAAAAAAATATTTCCAGTTTTCTACCTCTTTTTTATAATGTAAACTGAACCTGGAACACAAAATTCATATTTTGCCTGAGTAGTTGGACTGCTATGTAATGAAACACTGCACTTTTCTAATATTATTATTTTGAAGCCGGCTGAAGCAGCAGTTCAAGTTCAACTTCCTAACTACCCTGATCTCTGGAGATTTGTCAATTATTTAAATACAGAGATAAAATAGAGACATTAACTGAAGCCAAGAGGGCAAATGGTCTCTGAGATGTGAATTACATCTCAAAATAAAAAGGAAATAAGCCATATAGAAAGTAGACAGACTGCTTTTTTTATTTCTGAAGAGATTAACAGAAGCTCTTCTGTTCACAGCAAAGTAATTCATACTCTGTTCCCATTACTTTCTTCCATGTAGATCATTTACTCCACAGTCATTCCTCCCACAGTCTTATTGAACAAATCACTTGCAACAAATTGGTTGACAAACTACAATTGCTCCATATACAAATAACACTGTAATGTTCCATAATTTGGGGAAGACTTTGCCTAAACTGACCCCAAAATTTCAATATAAGTGAAATAATTATGGGGAAAATAAAATAAATTATTTCTTCTAATTCTTTGACCTGAGAATTTTAAACATGGCTAGGAATGTTAGTAGTCTTCTTTTAAAGAGTCATTGAAAATGAGAAAGAAGAGGAAAAACTAACCAGAGATGTTGCTGAAAAACTGTCTGGGACGTTGACGGTAAAACCACCATTCCTGAGAGTATAATAAAGATTCTGTTGTGAAGGTACAGAGCAGAGCCAAATCTCACACTGTTTCAAGAAAAAATAAACTTCAGTCCATTTCCTTCTCAGAATCACTTGCCTCCTTTCCTCTACATTTTTGAACTATTACCATACCCAGACCTTAAACACAGCTGTATGGAGTCAGCTCTGCTTCCAAAAGGCAATCCACCCTTGGAGAGCCAAAGCTGCAGTTTCTTCCTGGTGCAAACTAAAGGTCACCTCTAGCAAACACAAGCATTTCCTGAGGCTTTAGTTAATCATGATGGATAAAATTTAAATATGCCCTTTTGTCACATAAAAAGGATCAGAAGATATCATAATCATAGAACAAGGCTCATTTTCAGCTGTAGAAATGGAAGAAATGCGAGCTGCATTGTTAAATGTGTAATGACAGTGCTATTTCCTTCTGTGATATCGCCACATATCTGAAAAATAATACAACATTTTTTTCAAATTTCAATGATTTTATTCAAGGGACTACTGCATTTAAGAAGGCAATAATAAATTCTCAGATATCATAATATCTGACATGAGGTCTGAGATATCCCTAAATATCTTATATGAAACCACTTTCTGGCTAAGAAGGGAATATTCTTATTAACTAGCACTGACTGTACAGTAAGCACCATTAAAGGGAGATCATCAAATTAAAATTGAATCAGTTTCAAGAGCTGAGTTAAAAGTAGTTCCAAGGACTGCATCTGTCCATTAATTACCCTGGCAATGGGCCTGATCTAGAGGAGAACTTTATACAGAAATGTTATTTTTTGAAGTATGCAAATAATATAATTTCCCTCAGCTTTTTTATGCTTACATTTAGAGCCAGGTTTTAAAATAAATCTGGATCAAGACAGGTAGTAAGGAGAGAAAGACGTGAAAATTTTCCCCTTGAAAATGATGTTCCTCTACACCTTTTACAACTAAAGGTGACACTGGGTAGCTGGGGAAAACCACTTCATATGAAATGCTGTCACACATGCTAAATAAAGAGGTGAAATATTTCAAGCTCTATTACCTTATAGTTATCATATCTTAACATATGCCTTTAAACGCTAAAAATACTTTGAGATGCCGGTGAGATTTCAAGTTGATATTGTCCTCAAAAACAATGCTTAAATCTATTAATATCAAGCACTCATGTCAGTAGCACAGCACTTCCACCTATTTAATGACACTGTTAAACCTCTGGTAGTCACACAAACAACAGACATGTGTGCATGTTTGTATACAATGAACACGTCCATTCACATGCATGCACATGGAAACATCTGCAGTGAAGTCCATGAGGATCAGTTATTTGGTTGCCAACAGCTACCATTCCTGAATCCCTTACCACATGCTGCAGGGGTGTCCTGGTCTGGCAGGTGACCAGAACAACATCAGCCTGCACATCAGTGCACTTGCAGTTATACCATTCACCTCATCCCTTCCCCAGGAAAGTGTGTTTGGAGCCACCCTCATTATTCCTCAGAAAAGCCTCCTGTGAGACTGTGTTTCCCCAAGCTTGTGTGCTCAGCCAGCACTCCTTACTTTATTTCTGTCAGTCACCGACTCCTCTGTGTAATCTTTGATACCCTACTGTGGGTTCTCTTTTTTTATGTTATTCCATGAAGTGTGAAGAATTCACTGTTTTCCAGGAGATCGTGTTCCTACCCAGCTGTGTTTTTATTTTCATTAAAACTGAGGGAGAGTCTCCAGCTGCAGGAGAAGATGAAAAATAAATCAAGAAATAATATTCCAGCAGAAATGTATCTTGGAGGTCCCATTCCACCTATGCAGTGGCCACAGCAATGTAACTTCAGATCCCGTGGCAGTTTTTACTAGCTACATCCCAATACTCTCTGCTAGAAATAATTTTCAGGCTTATTTCATAGTTCCAGTGCTGCTTTTGCTTGATCCCAGTTCTTTTGCTTGTAAGGTTTCACAGACTTGAAATTAACACTGTTGTGCAGCAGCTTCTCAAGAGAAGATTTAAAACTCTTCTAAGCACTTGCAACATCATGTTTCCTGGCTTGATGTGACTCACTGTAAACCAGAGCTAAACACAGCAGGTCAAAGCCTCTGCTAATGTCAGTCACATCAGGCTCTTTAAAATCAATGGAGCCAGGCTCATTTGTCTCTGCAGCCAGTTTTTACTGATACAGAACAATGGTGGGTTTATAAATATACAAAGTATGTAAATGAATAAGCTTGTTTTCCTTAATTTTGATGCCACATGGGGACTGGCTCTAAAGATTGCTACGGTTAGTGTTCCAGATGTCATAGCCCAGGATCCAGTCAACAAGTAAAATAGATAAAGTTTGCAAAAAATCATTTCTGAGTTGGTGAGATCCCCCTCCAGACTGCAGAAGTCTGACATTCAGTGAGTGAGTAGACAAAGACATAGCCTATGTTAAAAGAAACCATCACTGGAATTGTTTGTTGTCCATTGTGGACATCAACCTTGCAGACACAAAATTATTTTCCCTTTACTCTTTACTGGCACGTGCCCTCACCACATCACCCAATTCAGAGAACTGAAAGGCTGGGACTGGCAGAATCAATTACTGCCCACCACAGGAGAAGATCAAGCTCTAGACCATCTAAGGAAGCTGAGTGTGTACAAGTCAATGGAACCTGAGGAGATGCACCTGAAGGTCTGGAGGGAACTTGTAATGAAGGTGCTAAGCCACTCACCATGTTTGAGAAGTCATGGCATGCTGGTGAAGTTCCCCTGACAGGAAAGGAGGAAACATAACCCCATTTTTATAAAAGGAAAAAGTACAGGCTAATCAGTCTCCATTCTGTGCCTGGCAAATTCAAGGAGCAGAACCCCCTGGAATGATGGTAAGGCACAAGGAAAACAGAGGTGTCAGCTTGGTGATAGCCAACATGGCTTTGCCAAGGGAAAATGGTGTTTGACAAATTCCATGGCAGATTTCAGTGACAGTGTTACAGCTCTGGTAGATAATGGCAGAGTGACTGAACACCTTCCACCTGGACTTGTGTAAAGCATTTGATGTTTCTCTGCACAACATCTTTTACTCCAAAATGGAGAGGCATGGATTTAATGGATGACTTGATACCCAGGTGGAGACCAGTGAGGAGTGGTGTGCCTCAGGGGTCAGTACTGGGAACAGCTCTGTTACTGGGGACATGGACGTGGTTGCCCAGAGGAGCTGAGGAAGCTCGATGCCTGCAAGTGTTCAAGGCCAGGTTGGATGGGGCTTTAAGCAACCTGGTCTAGTGGAAGGTGTCGTCTAGTCCAACTTTTCTGCAATGAGGAGAGGCATCTTCAAGTAAAACAGGCTTCTCAGAGCCTCATCCAACCTGACCTTGAATGTTTCCAGGGATGAGGCATCTATCACCTCCAGGAGGCAGGGTAACCTGTTTCAGCATTTCATCACCCTCATAAGAAAAAATTACTTCCTTCTGTCTCCTCTGAACCTACCTGATTTTATTTTAAAACCATCTCCTCTTGTGCTATCTATACAGCTCCAACAGAATTGTTTGACCCTATCTTTCTTAGAAGGCCTCTTTAAACACCTAAAAGCCTCAATAAAGTCTGTTCAGAGCTTTGTCATCTCCAGGCTGAAAAAACACAACTGCCTCAGTCTTTCCTGGTAGGAGAGGTGCTTCATCTCTCTGATTATTTGCCTGAGTATGTTCCTTTCATAATTTCATTGTGTATCTTTTATTACTTACTAGGAGGTTTGTTTCAACAGAGTTGTAATGACCATGATGTATTTCCCATTCCACAGATAATATATCACATTCTGCCATTCCTGTTGAGGCAATCGGCTTTGCAAGTAGCCCTAATATAACAAATGGTCATACAATGTTACTATAATAATTTACTGTTCTTCATGGAAAAAAAAGCAGACTCAATTTGCTCCTGATTTTCATCCCTTCTGAGAAGTTGCATTTTGAACTGCATGACAGCAGTGGACAAAGACATTATTTATCAATCAGGCAGTCCCACTGACCTTGAAGCAGAAGAAAGAAAACATGTTATAACTCCAGGTGCAGCCCACTCACTCGCTTAATAGAGAAAGAGCAGCTCCCCAGGACACATGATTTCCTCCCGCTACTTTAATCGAGGTAAAGTGGGACAAACAATGTTAACTGCCACCTCCAGTAGAAATAGATGTTTTGTAGGAGGGAGGAATAACAGGATAGCAATACCGCATTAGCTGCCCTTTCTCCTTGTGCAGAAAGGCAAAAAATGATAAAGTGAGACCAAAAGCGTTTCACACTGATACTGTAAAAATAGTTTTATCTTGAAGTTAAGAAAGATTATCTTCACTATTCTTCTGACTGAAATGAAGTAGCTTCAATTTTGTTAACCTTAAAAAAAAAAGCACCAGACGGGAACCTGTAAATAGCACAGTGGTTTTCAACACAGGATAACCACGAAGAATAGTCCCTCTCCAAAGACTTGTACAAAATGATCCGTGAGGACAGTAGGATTAGTTTTCTGGAAAGAGGATCTACTGCCAACTGACCAGATGAAATTCAGAGAAGTGAAATCCACAGTTTATCTATGGATAATAGCAATTCCTTCTGATTTCTTAACCAAGCTTGACAACCTCTAGAGCATGAGGAGAGTGCATCTGTAGCACAGAGCAGCGATACTGATTTAAACTCTGAAGTGATATCTGGTGTTTGAAACTAAGAGCAGAATGCAGCACTTCAGAGTGAGGTTAATTCTTGAGAAGTCCAAAAGAAAGGAATTTAAAAAGTCAAACTTTTCTGAGTTAAAATACATGTAGAAAACAAGAAAATAATAATGTTCATAATTCAAAAAGTGATTAGGGAAACATTGACTTAAAGATTATGTTAATGGTATTGACATGGAAGAACAGAAATCAGAGAATCTGTTACTGACTTTAGGATGTCCCACTTGACATAAAAGCCACTCTGATATTTAATTGGATATGTATTAATGACCAATTGCTAGATGGAAAGAAACAAACAGGACAGAGGGCAAAATGTCTTTTAATTAAAGAGGGATGGCAGAAAGGAAATAGAGGGAAGGGCAAGGAAGCACTCCAGGAACATAAATTGTTCTGTGTCAAGGGACATTATGTTGGAAAAGCAATGTCTTTATTACAGCTTATTCACAGTGTGAAAGATATTTTCCAAACTACTCTTCAATTTTTGCAGTCAAGGGCAAGAGGCAATACAGTGACAGATAAAATAACACAGGCTGAAGATAAGGCTGAGGGTGCAGCTAATGAAATGGGTAAGGAAAAGGATATTCTCAGATGATTCAATGTCTGAGAAGATTCACATGACAGGATGCAAGCATGCAAAGGGGGAAGGGGGTGGTGGTTACAAGAAAAAAATATGCTGGAAGGGAGAAATGCCCTGGTTGAAAACTGAAGGTTATCTGATTGTTGCAGTGTTATAATTAAGATAATTATTAATTAATATTTATAGTTTAATAATATTTACCACAGCACAATATATTTACAGTGGACACAGTTTGGGCTTAGATCCTAATTTGTTAAGAGTGTATACCATTTGATTGCTAGGCACTTAGGTATCCATGTCGTAATGTCTGGAGACAAGAAGGCAAACCTGCCACCCAGCCAAGCTCCAATACACAGAGCAGATGCCAAGTCTGAGCTCTCACCTGACCTCAGCTCTTATCTGCCTTTTCCCAACAGAGAAGAGGACATGGCTACAGGAGCATTTCCATTCATAGCAGACAATTGCAAACTGACTCTTTAATCTGAGACTACTGCTTAAAGAAAAAGGTCTCTCAGGCACAGAGCAGAGGAAGAGTGGAAAAGTGTCATCAGGCTCCTGCCCTAGAGTGTCATCAGGCTCCTGCCCTAGAGTGTCATCAGGCTCCTGCCCTAGAGCATCATCAGGCTCCTGCCCTGCAAGGGAGCCAATTTTACAGCACCCAGGCTGATACCTCAGCCTCACTGTGCAAAGGTTTTGTTCCCACACTGCTGCTGAGCACTAACCAGCAACAAGCCCAAGTGCTTTACCAGAGCCATCTGGGGACAGGAAACTCTGCAGGTCTGAGCTGAAAAGTGACAGTTACTAATGGGTGCCACAGCCCAGAGAATCTGCTGCCATCTGCCTCCCTGCTGACTTTGGATGCATTTCCACCTGGTAGGGCCATAGCCCACAGCTGAACCTTTGCTGAAAAGCAGGATGTAAACAGAGCCACATATTAGGATAATGAAACAAAATTAGTGCTCCTGTCCAGAGACAGCTTGGGAGTGAAGGGTCCCAAGGTTATATAAGAAAGATCAGCCTGAACCTCATTAAGGACCACTGCCATCACATCTTGCAGTATTAAAGGTCACCTGGTACTGTTTCCATGTCCTGCAGTGGACAAGGTGACAGCACATGGCAATTCTGCTTTTTAGAGTGCTGGTGGTGAAAATGAGCCCCCACAAGCTCCGTGACTAGTACAGACCAAAGTTTTAAGCTTTATTTATATGCTTGGAGGGATTTACATCAAATCAGCCAGCATCTCTTCCCTACATCAACATTTATTTCAGTAGAAATACTTTTCAAACTTACAAATGCAGAAGAAAATAAACAAACATATAATGATCATAAATGTTTCTGAAATTACATTATCTGAGTACTTTAAGATAGTTACCTATTTGCCTTTCTTCCTACCTTGTTTCTGTGTGGATTACTTAAGAAACACCCTGTAAGGAGCAACTGGTCTTTTACTTTGCTAATATTTAATGACATTTCAAATACTTGTATTTTAAATACATTGAAGAGTAACTGTTTTGAAGCCAACTGCATGTTTTTCAATAATTTCAACCCTTTATTCTCTTCTATAATGAGCAGAGGACTGAAAATTATGCTTGGTGTTGCACCTAGAGCATTCAAGAAAGCTTTAGTCATAGCTTTAGTCTGCACACAACTGATTATTGAATACTTCCAAATATATGGTAATTCAGTGTCTACAGCCTCCCACAGAGCCCTGACTCTGTCTTGCTTTCAACTTAAAAAAAATTCCTGCTGTTTCTCAGCAAACAATACAAATATTATCACTTTTTTTATGATGTACTTTTTGTGCTGAAAAGGATAAGCAAAGAGACAAAGTTTTACATGCTAGCTTCTCAGGCAAATGCAACAAGATGTAGAACTTGGTACAGCATCACACCCTGCAGTATGGATTACATTTACTTTTAATAAACTAGATGATCTTTAATGTCTCTTCCAACTGAAACCATTCTGTGTATTTGAAAATGCCTTTTACATAAGTCTTTTTAATACCCTATGCAAGCATTTTAATAAAAAGGCCTCATTCAAATCTCCTATATCATTACTGGTGCAAAAATAAGTGACCTGGTTTTTTGAAGTACCAAGGATGGCGTCATTTATTGAAATGCTCATAAGGACTTTCAGGCTTACATACTTTTAGGTTGATGTTTGTTTAAACCTTAGTGTCATAAATTCAAATTATTTTTGTAATCTGACATGCATAAATAACAAATTGTTTGTCTGACTCAAATATCCATGTTTGACTAGTCGCCGATGCTAAATGCATATTCAAAGTATCTTTTAAACAAATCTGCCTTCCAAGGAGAGATCTTTCTAGATCAGTTGACTCCATAAGCATCCAACCCTTTAACTCCAGCACACAGCTTGTGCACCCAACACTGCAAGAACTGACTCATTGAACAAGAAATATGTATACTTCAGGTACCAAAGGGGTTTCTCAAGTATCAAGGTGATTTTTTCAACAAAAAAGGGGTTTTAACCAGCCCCCTTGAAGGAAGAAGGAATTTGAATAAAGGCATTTCCCACTTGGCTGAACTGTTGGAAAGATTTAACTGTACTGAAAAAGGGGTTATTGTCCTTTCTTTCATTCAAGCAAAGGTTATATCAAAATCAAAAACTTTTTATTGTTCTAATGCTTTCTTTGAGAATGCAGTACACCTTCCAAACCAGTGAAACTCCCAGCAGGGTATTCTGCTGCATAAATGCAGGTTATACTCTGCAGTACAGCTCCACAGCTCCAGTTCAGTGAACAGGAAGGCCCTACATCTTATCACCAGGCTTACTCTGGAGATGAGGTCTTGGAGATTATGTTCTCCATGATCTAAAGAACTATTTTACATTATGAAATTAAAAGCAATAGGAAGGGATTTTTTATTTCATGGGTCATGGGCACAGCTGTTTCCATCCACTTTGCCTGGATGGAAAACAATATCCCTGAATTAGAAACAACATGAGGCACAGGCTATGGTTTGAAGAGACATGATTTCTCCTCATACAGGTATGCAGACAAAGCAAGATGGAGATTTTTGCCTCTACACACAGAGTTTGTGAAACAAAAGTCCATATTTGTATAGTACTAGACACAGGGGGTCTGTAGTCTAGGACTGAGGTCTTATACATGTTATAGAGTTGAGAGAGTTGGGATTGTTCACACAGGAGAAGAAAACACCCTGGGAAGATCTTGGGGTAGCCTTCCAGTACCTAAAGGAGGCTTAAAAGAAATATGAAGAGGCACTTTTCATACAGGCAAGTGGTGATAGAACAAGGGGGAAAGGCTTCAAACGGAATGAAAGTAGGGCTATATTAGATATTAGGAAAAAGTTCTTTACTGTGAGGGTGATGAGGTTGCTCAGAGAATGCCCAATGCCTGGAAGTGTTCAAGGGCAGGCTGGATAGGGCTTTGACAAACTTGGTCTAATAGAAGGTGTCCTTGCCTATGCCAGGGGTGTTGAAACAACACCATCTTTAAGGTCCCTTTCAACCCAACACACTATGTGTTTCTGTGATTAATAATAATATCAGGTAGTCTACATAGCTTACATGCCTTCTACTGTATTACATGTTAAATTATTCTCTGAGGGTCTTTCTGTTCCCTTGAGTATAGGATCAAAATGCTACAGAAATTACTTCAAGACAAATCTCCCTCACTGCACCTATTCTGTGCTGTCTTATCTTGGTGCTCCAAGTGGGGCCATACTATTTGGCAAATTAGTGTGATCAGACTAAGTTTTCACTTATTAAAGTTCAGTACTTTCCCTTGATATTGGTAGAATTTTAAACCCAGAAGGGGTCATTGCAGTCATCTGATGTCAAGATTAGTAAAACACAGCCAAAAAATAACTAGGTTAAAAACACAGCAGAGCTTTTTGAAAAGCTATTTCAAAAAATATCCAATTTAATATTCAAAACTTCAAGTGCTAGGGAGGCCATCATAGCCTTTGAATAGCTGTTTCTATGGATAATTACCCTTGCAATTAAAAATGTGTGTAGTGAATAGAGCCTGAATTTGTGTAGTTTCAGCTTCCAGCCAGAGGATCTTTATGTGTCTTAGTCAATTAAGAGAAATCATCAAAATGCTGTTCCACACTTGTGCGTGTAAAATCCATGACTAAACCACCTTTTATACTTTTTTCCCCCCAAAAGAAATAGACTTCACTCCTTCATTCTCTTCCTATGGGACATATTTTAATTACTTCTAAATATTATTATGACATTCTTCATCACTCTCCCAGTATCTTTCTTGGGTGGTGGACACATGGAAATTGGGAACACTTTTCAAATCAATCTAAGCTGTGGTCAAACCTTTTCAAACTGGACTAATTACAACCCAGTTGCACCAACTCATATCTAGGCATTTTTATCCTTTCATTTTAGGATCAATTAATGTTTATTTGCCAATACTCGATCCTTTTTCATCTAGAGCAGCCTTTCTGAGTCAGGAAGTTGCTAACAGCTATTCTTCAGAAATAGAATTCTAATTTCTGCGCTTTCCACAGAGGAAGGGAGTGCCCTATGCTCCTTCTCAATTTTTCTCTGTATTTTACAAACAATCATTTGAAAAGCTGGGTTTCTTTCACTATAGACATGCTGCAATAAATTTTCTCTCTATAGAGATCCAACTCTGTTCTTCTAAGGGCAGCAGACTGATTTTTATAGATAGAACAATTAATAATTAATCAATAAGAATTCTATGCTTTTAGCTTGGCTTGGTGTAGGAGAAACAAAACAAAGAAGTCAGAGTGGACAAGTGGACATTTCAGTCAAAACTAGCTTTATTCTAAGATACTCCCCCTCTAATCACCAGGTTCTCAAAACACCCCAATATGTTACCTAACTGTTCTGGGAGAAGAATGCTCTGAGACTGTCAGGTGTAAAACCACAAATAATTTCAAAACAAGGAGAAAGAGAGCTTCCCAAAGTATCAGATCAGCTTGCAAGCCCTAGTGAAATAAATATAGATCAGAAGTATAGGCATGGCTGTACTCTAGATAGTAAGGTTTACATAGTCTTGGAAAAAAAAATCACCTGTGTCTCCAGACAGTAATTTAGTGAAATTAGAAGATCCAGGTGCCCAGAGAATGAGCGCCTCAGTGTCCTAATTTTTAGATACTGAGTAGTTTCAGTAAGCAGTGAAATCCACTTCGGTGGTGTCTCAAACCAAACCACCCAAATCTCTCCCTGTTTTAATATTCTTAGCCTTGCTGGCATCTGTGTAATATCCAAAAGTGAATCTTAATTTTGTGATTGCAATGTGCCCTGGTTTCAACCAGGACAGAGTTAGTTTTCTGCAGTAGCCAAGAGGGGGCATGGCTATGACACAGAAGTTATTCTACTCCACCTGTTATTGACAGGGGTGGGGTGAAGGGGGTCTCTTCCCAGGAGAAGGGGTCTCTTCCAGTCAGGGTAGTGTGGATGGGTTGGGCTCTGAGGAGCATTTTGCACATGAATCAGATCAGTCTTTTGTGCACTTCTGTTATTAGTATTGTTGCTGCTACTATTCTATAACTATATGTTGTGAAGTTTTCTTACCTCACTGCTATTTCCAGTAAATTGTTCTTATCTCAACCCATAACCTTTAGCTTTTGTGCCTAAAATTTTCTTCTCCAGCTGCCCACAGTGGGAAGGAGGGACTAGGAGTGGGAGCAGTAAATTAGAGAACACCATTCCTAAACCATGCCACAACGGAAGAGCAAAACCTCATGTTTGAGAGATGCAGTCTTCTCTCAAACTCTAGAAAAAGCTCATTTTTAACAAAAAATCAGGTTACATAATTCAATCATGTATATTTTCAATCATTTTATTAAGTATTAAAGTAGTCCCAATTCTTGAGCACACTAGTCTCCAAAAAATGTTATAGTTTAAAATAGGAGGGATTTGGACTTGGTGATCTTTTTTTCTCTTTATCTATATAATAAGAACATAAATACATTTTATCTCCAATCCTTACTAATCTGCCATAACGATGAGCATGACAGCTCATGACTCTCTGAGCACTAATTATTTAACATTTCTTCTGATAATAATGCTGTCACTGGCATGCTAAAAGCCATGAATCACTGGTTGTAGAAAAAATACTTATTCTTTCTATGTGTTTTTTTTGCTAAATAGTAGTGAAACACTCCAAAAACACTGTGTAAAAGTAATAAATCTCATTCACTTTTAAAATGAAAAATCTATTTCTGCAAATTCAATATTCATATTATATTTTATTTGTGGAGACTCTTGTCCTGATTTAGGAAAGTATTTAAGTGATGCTCTTAGTTTTGAATTAGTATCTCAGATTTAAAGATGAGTATGTTTTTAGGTCTTTTGCCAGGTCAGAATTTATGTACAAATCAACATACTGACACATGTCACAAGCAGTAACAGAACAGCAAGTACAAAATACCACAGAATGCTCACTGGATAGAGCAATAAAATATGTTTTGAATCTTATATTCAGAGAATAAGTTTATTAAGAGATTATTCTGTTTCTTTTAAAGTCTCAGGCATTCACCTGAGATTCATAATACTGTTTTGCATTGATTGTCATGCCTCTTGGTGTGTAATATATTGGTTCCTTATAAGAATAACATCATCAGGATCTCTTCTATACAACTGCAATTTTCCAGGGAAATAATAAAAAAAAGACCTACAAAAAGAAATTTACATAGCCACTGAATACAAATAGGATTAGTGTACAGTTAACAAGAACTGCATTCAAGAGGAGTCAACAGCATTTGCAAGATGTTTAACAGCCAGCATAGGAAGTAATGCTGAGATGCAGCTGCATCTGTACCATTTTATAGTTTCTTTGTTCTTAACAGGATTCTCTCATACCACTATTTTATGTGCAGTTAATCAGCCTTAGAGGTCTTGTAAACTCATCATAACACCATTTTCATCTATGCAGTGGATCAAGAAATGTACAGAGAATTTCATCCCTCTCTTTAAGAGATAAAATAATTGACATCTATAATCCTTTCTGTGTGAGGATAGTGTGGAAAACACCATAAAGCCATACTCTAATTTGCTTTAAAATGTTGCCAGAATTATTCATAGGCATGATGTCTCTCCTGGAGGAGCGGCTCAGTGGTCCAGACAGACAAAGATTTATCATGATGGGAGCAGAGGATGTTTAACCTTCCCATTAGAATGTGGAATAGGTACCTTCACACAATATCACTCCCATATCTCCTTGGATGCACAGCCCCACTCCCTACAATTAGCACCATCTCTGCTCCCTGAAATAAAGGCCTACAAAACTTGGCAAACAGTGAATGCTAATTCTCACAGTGAGTTCACCTTGTGAGCTTAGTAATGTGGGCTGACTTTAGGAAACAAAGGGGCATAAACTTGAACACCTTCACCTACCGAGATTTCAGCTATTTTAAAAAAATTACAGTCCTGTGGATTTTAAGCCTGATTTCTCATAACCTTACAACACACTGTGAGCAAAGTGCTGACGGCATATTCCTTCTCCTTTGTAGATTTGTTGCTTACTGGAAGGCCCAAAGATTTCATACTGTTTGCTCTGTGTTTGTGAGAAGCCTGCAGCTGGAGAGACTGCACTCCAGAGATGCTCAGAGCGGCTGGATGAGAGCCGCCGTTCGGATGTGTCCTTCCACACCGGGCTCTCGTGCACTCGCCCACCCTGCTGTGAGTTTTCTCAGCCCAGCTGGCAGCCAGCTTATTGTGTATCACTGCTCTGCTGGCACTTACAGCACAAAGCCCAGCTGAAATTCTACATGATGATCCTGATAACATCTCGCTGTGAAAGGACACAGAGGTGCTGAAAACTGGCACATACCATTCCCCCCCCCAACCTTTTTTTTCCCTGCCAGGATCCAAGGTTACTCACCTCTGTTAAAAAAAAGAAATTTAGTTCGTGGATAAATGTGTAGAGACATCCTTCACTCTACATGGTAACAGGTCTGTTAATGTGAATTAATTTGTGCCACTTTGAAGGCAGGGTTCACTCCCCCATCTCTTTTTATTTATCCATGTACCTTGGATAAAAGTACCTGGGAAAAATGAGACAATGAAAAACCCCCCCCCAATTAAAATGTTCCAACAATATTGAACAATTGGGGTGGGGAGGGCACTTTATTAGCCTTTTTCATAATAAAACTATGTGAAGCCAGTAATTTAAAAAGAACCTCAACTTTCATATTTTCTAAATAATACCATGTCACAGGGAAAAGAGACTTTGTCAGCTACCCAGAGATAAGTGGATGTAGTATTTAGAAAAGGTCAAATAAAATTGCCCTAAAAGCTGTGTGATAAATCAGAATTCATTTCTAGTCTGAGAATACAGTATGCAAAAATGTCATCACGGTATTAGCATTCCAGCCGGCTATATGCATTCAGTGTCTGGCAAGAAAAATCAAAAACCAGACTTTTTCACTCTTCTTAGCCCTACAAACTGCACAGAAATAAAGAGAATGAATTCAATTTTATTCTTGCTTTTAGGTGTCCATAACTGTTCAGTGTAGCATCCTAATCTTTTTTTGAAAATGTTCTATTCAGCTGGAGACAAGACAGAACTACATAGGGACCTTGGCTCAGTAAATCTTCATATGAGCCAAACTGAGCTTATTTTAACATTCAGGTTTGCTAATTCAAAGCTCCTTCTATTTTATTTTAGGAACTCTGTTAAAATATCATAAATAATCTATGAAGAAAAATTAATTCAAAATGTCTCCTGCCACATTTTTCAGATCAAAATCACATTTTTAAATGGTAGCTAAGTTTTCCTAATACAGGCTTTTCATTGCACTATTTCATTGCACTATCTGATTTCCTGGTTACGAAAGGTATGGTCTGCACTCATGATTATGGGCAAGAGTCAGATCATTCATTTCTGTCCTACCTTTTGTTCTGAAAAGGCAGTGGTATGAAATATTTATTTATTAACTTTGAGAACAGTCTAATTCACTACTGACCACAGATTGCTTCTCAGAACACAGGTAAGATATTATATCAAAGCCAAAAATGGTCAGTATATTTTCTGATTTTCAATTAAAAATGTTCCTGAAAAGTGCCTATCACCATGTATTTATGAAAGAGCACAGATATCTGTGCTGTAAATACTGTATGGAGAATTACTCTTCAATTTAGACTTATTTATGGGTAAGACAGCAGGCAGTGTACAATAGAGACTTCTGCATTTAGCAATAAAGAGAATAAAGACTTCATGCTTCTAGCCAACCCAAATGACTTGGAACCAGCCCTTGAACGTTAACAGCTGATATTCATTTGTGATCATTTTGCTGCCGAGGTGCCTGATTGTCTGTGGATGGCAAGGTGCCCCTTGCAAGGTACGATGCCAGTTTTCCAGGACACAGCTGCCAGTCAACTGTGGGCTGAGGTGGTGAGAGTACATGGCACTGCCAAGGCCACCCCATCTGCATGAGGAACACTGTTTCCTCAGAGAGTGGCAGGCCAGTGCCAAGGGCCCAAGCCAAAATGAGATACAGGAACAATAGGAGAGAGGCTGATGTGATGGTTTCAGGCACTTCACTCTGCCAGAGGGTGAAATACTGTAGGTATCCTGAGCAGCCCATGAAGAACACTGGTGTCCAGCACAACCAGCAAAAGGCACAACCTTCAAGTGCTCACACCTGTATATTTATGGGGAAAACAGTCTCAAGCACTGATATGCAATAGGAAAAGAACACAGGATTCACAGATCACGTTTGCTTGGGAAAAATTTCTAATCATATGCTGCGACTGATTATGGGATACTAGGTATCAAAAAAAGGCTTCAGTGGATACAATATTCGAACCTTAGTTATGTTTCCAGTTCCTATTGGTCATGACTTTTTCTGCCAACCAATGTTATGTATCCTTTTATGCACTTACATAACTTTTTACATAACTCTTTAAAGTTGGGTTTTAAAAACCTTCCCAGCAATATAAATTCTTAAGTTGTACAGACACGAACTATATTCCTAGGACACTTAACACTCATGCTAATGTTATGCTTTTAATGTAAGTGCTACAAAGACCTCTGTGCTAATTGCAGTGTTCACTGTGAACACAGCAAAAGCCAGCTGTAAAAAGATGAATAAAATCTAAACACATCCAATGTGATCAACAAGTGAGGTACTGCAGTAGCACCGCATAAACTCATGTCCTGGTCTTGATCTATTTCATGACTTGCCTGCAGCATTGCTACACGTGATTTACATTCATACTGGTGTTTGGGTAACTGAGCTTCCAGTCAATAAGCCAACTAAATGTATTTGAGTTATCAGGTTCTTTCTAAAAAATCCAAAAACCAAAACAAAAAACCCCACAAAAACCCCAAACCAAACAAAAAAACCCCAACTCCACCCCCGCCAAACCCCCCAAAATACAACTTAATTACTGTGTGAGCCGCCTAGTATATTGAGGAGCAACAGGGAGAATGTGGGTTACAGATTATGATGAAAACAGAAAATATATTACTAAACAACTTTCATGGCTAGAACCCCCTACAAACTATGTGTCATAACGCTAATCAGGATATATGACGAAATACCATTGCAAGTTTTACAAATTATAGGATTCAGGAAGTTTTTCTAATGCTGATAATTTTCTATTTGTGATATCCTCATTATTCAGCAGTATTTGCAACCAGAATTTAGGAAATTATGTTTACAATTTACTTATTTACAGACTGTGTATTTTAATTAGATAATTTTATGCCTGACTAGGTAGCCATGTATTTAGATCTCTTATGCAAAAGCAAAATTCTTCAGCTGCTGACCAACTAACAGCAGGTTCCTCACATAAATACTGTGATTAACTCATTTACAATTTCCAAAACTGAGCATTTTCAGAAATACTAATTTACATAAAGGAAAACTGGTCTACTTTTACTCAAACATATTCAACAACCTATTTTTTATTATTCAGTAAACTCTATTAATACACCAGAACACTAAACTCTATTAAAACTGTATATTTGTTGCCTTTAAAATAGCCAATTTCTACAGAAAATCATCATGTTGGTTTGTTCTCCTTTCAGAATAATTTCCACAATGACTAACCAATAAGTGCTGAATAAAATGTCATTTAAAATTTATATTTATGTCATTTAAGAAGGGGCGGCTTTAATGTAAGTACCTATGATAAAATCCTAACGAACTCTAATTGAACGGCTACAAAATACTTTATTGCACATTAATATCAACAGACTGGATTTTCTACCCATCTAATGCCATGCACAGAGATGAAGAATGTAAAGAAGAGTTATTCTCTTCTCTGTAGTTGGTAAAGAAAGAGAGCAATGTTGTAAAGTTAATCAGTGTGTCTGGAGAGGAGAACTGCTTTTTGGAGATGCTTAACTCTTCTCACTGCTCATTTGAAGAAGCCTATAACATACATACTCCAAACATTACCTTGGTTCATCAAAAGTAAGGATCTTCTGAAATTCTGTTACATAAGGCAATACACTTTGACTTAATGAACCAGACTAGCTGGGCCAACCCAGTTGCTTCCAGGTTTGAAGAAATGTGATTCTGAATAAATCTCTACAAAAATAAATACGCCAATAAGATTGGCTTTTAACTACAAGTCCTCTTTTCTTTGCTTAGTAAGGTCACTGAGAATTTTTATTGTCTTGATGAAAAATGCACATGAAAACTAGAATAAAGCATATAAAACCTGTATAAGAGAAACAAAAATGCAATTTTTTTTACAAGTTATAGAAACAAAGAGATAAGAAATCTTCCAATTTGTGTAACTAATCTCTAGCTCAGAAAGTAAGTTTGGGTGCAATGTTAAGTTTTAGTCCCTTGAATAAACGACTCAAGCTATATTATTGTACATATACAATATTATCAGACAATTGAAAAATTTTCTGAGTGCTTTTTAGTCCTTATAAAGCAGGATGACTGATAAGGTGTGGAGATGAGAGTACATGATCAAACAGATTCTCCCCTCTCACAGTAAGGCCAAGCTAATGTAGGCTGTTACCTCCAACTACAGCTCCCTTTGAACGCCGTGAAATGGTGGCTGATATTCCACAGTCTGCCATCTCCACAGCTTCCTGAGGAAAAAGAGATATCTCTCACACTAAATCATTTTACACCTTTCTGACTAAGCCAGAATACAATCTATGGAACATCAATTCTCTCATTAGCTGAACCACATGCTTTGAGATGACACCCATTCAAATTTCCAAGCACTTCCCAAAAATGGCTGTTCAAATTTACTGAGTCAGTAACTCCTTTACCAGGTTCATTTCATGTTCTGTAAAAAAGGAAAACTCAGCAATCTAGCAACTCATAAAAACAAACAAAAAACCCCTAACAAATTAACAAAACATCCAATCCAAAACCAAAGTAAACAAACAAGCAAAAGAAACACCAAAAGGAAACTATGGTCCCAGGGTGAAAAACAACCACTCTCCTCAAACTGAATAATATTCAAAGGAGATCTACCTGGCTAAATAGAGCATAAGTATTTGGAAAAGACAAAACACCAAGGCAGAAATATACTGATATTGAAGCAAATCATTTATCTGCACAATTTATCAGCACACATTCGTTTTTTTAGTGTGTGCATTTCTTTTAAAGAACCTTACGTTTAGAAAAAAAATTGTTCTTACAAATAGTTCAAATTACACCTGTTTTCAGATCCTACCAGCAGCAAACCCATCCATTTGAATATTTATAAGGGCAGTTCTTGGCTGCTTTATGGCTGATACATGCCAGAGTCTATTTCTGACCCACTTCATTCACGGTTAAGAGATGGGGAAGTGAGATTTTCACTTTTTCCTGCTGTTATTGCTCTCTGACCACCATTTCAGTTGAGGGGACATCTCAAAAATCCTCCCTTTACCTCATGCCAAAAAATCAGGAAGTATTTTTGACAGCAATCAGAACAAAATTAGTCGTGTCCTAGGATATAGATACCTATCTTTGGAAAAGAGTAAGTCAATAATAATTTTGAAAAGGCTTCTATAATGAGGTATTGCTCGTCTCCAAAAGTACTAACCAACTGCTGTAAGTTTTTTGCCTATTACATTTGTAGTTATGTTTTAAAGTTGCCAGTTTAGAAATTCTTTTTTATAATGATTACTAAGAAAATCAAATTGCAATTCTGTCACAAGTATGCATAGCAGCTGAACTCCATAAACTATATATTTCCTCCCCTCTTTTGTTCTGTCACTGATTCTTTAAGCCACAAAGTCTTATTCCAGTAATGAATAACCTCCATACACCTGGAGCAACAGATTAAAGAGGACATTTTCCATTTTATTTCAACAGCAGTCCCACTTTCTAAGTTAATTATGAAGCACCACATTTTACATGTAAAGAAATTAGGGTTGATTCTGCCTTATTTAATCTTTATCCATCATCTGCAAATTAACTTATGAGCACTGAGATATTGAATACTTGGATGAATAGGGTTTATAAAAAAAGAAAGAATTTTGAGTTTAATAATATTTTTTTTGGTAAGAAAGACTACTGTAGATCTACATGTCTGGCAGAAACTAACCTTCTGGGCTTTTAAGAAGTGTGCGAAAACTATTCTTACTTCTCTAATGAAATCCTAAGCATAATAAATAAATATCAACTTACACTTAATTAAAAAACATGCACTAGAAGCCTATTTAAAAAAAAAATCACAAGTAAAACAGGTATGTTTTCTACATAAGTGCAAAAAAGAAAGGAAATTCCCATCTTTGCACTCAGAGGAAGTTTTGTTAAGTTCATGGGATGTTCCCATTACTGGGCAGTTTTACCTTGGACTAGTTAAAGGCTGGTCCATGCAATGAATGTACGAATGTCCTCTAGTGGCTCTCTGTTCCCTCTCCTTTGCTGGTGAGAGAATATCCACTCTAGAACATGATTGAACCTGCACAAAATGGGATTTTCCCCTGCAAATGCCTGATTTTCTGCAGGGATCATAGAAACAGCATCAGGTCACTCTATTTTTAACTTAGTTACCTCAGGTAAGTGCAGACATAGGTGATATGAATTTCTGGCTACTAAATATTATGCTTGATCTTAGCTTCCAAGAACATCTTCCCTCTACTTTCCCCCATCAAGCTTTATGCTTCTTAGCAACTTCTCAACTCTTATAATACTCTCTGAATTATAAGCCCTTAGCTTTTCTTGCTAATAAACTCATTTATAAGCATTTTCATCTGCCAAAACTTCCATTCTTCTCAACCCCTGTCCTTTTGCCACTTTCACTTTAAGCATAGAATTATATTTGAGTATCTTAAAGCATTTATGAATCATTTTACTTCTGAGGCATTTTGGATCCTGCTGCAGATACATTTAGGTGAAAAGATAATAGTGAAAAATGGTTCCATAAGAATGCATTTGTTTATTCTCACTGTTTTTATGAAATGTCATCTTGACAGCAAAGTATAATTGAGTCCTTAGTCACTGATAAAAATGAGCAAGAAAGTGTGGCTCTGAACAATGCTCCAGCTTTGATCCAGAAAGACAAAAATAAAGCTACAAAACCAAAAATCTAAATAGTACAGAAAACCTAAAGCAATTTTCTGTACTTGTTGACTGTATTTTTTCCTCTGTATTAAGACCTTCAAAAATACTAGGCCAAGGAGTGCTTTCTGTGATCCATGTATAAATATATCAACATTTCATGATATACACATAATTACCTATCAGATGATAATACAGACATTACAACATTTTTATGCCGTTACCTGCAGCTAGTTTGGGTGCTCATAGGCTTATATACACTTCAGTCCCCTCTTTCTATCAGTATTTTGAAATATATTTGATCATAAGCACAGGTGAATGAACCTCAAGAGCTATGAGTTCGTGCAAACGAAAATGGTCCTGTTCACCTCTCCTACAACACAGAAAGCTCTCCCACTGCTTTAGCTGCCAACATGACACCTGGGAATGTGTGTGTGAGTGTGTGTGTGCAGGAATGTGAAGGCAATGCAAGAGAAAAAAGTGTTGAAATGGATTATCACTTGATAAGCAGTAAGCTCAACCACTCTCTACAAATCTAATCTTTCCTTGATAGGTACTTACTCCTCCTAAAGACCAGCACACAGTCACCAGGAAAGTAATTTTGATAGTAAAAAGAGAAATTAATCCAATACATTTAGTTAACATGTTTCTTTCTCCCACTAAGTGACAATCTCTTCCATATCATCTCTTAGTCAGCAGCAAGAAAAACTTAGTGCTTTTCACTGCTTAAGTTCTACCTTACAACATCAACACTATTAACACAATATATTTGTCAAGACTTATTAATTTTGTGTGTATGTATGTACAGAATGATAAAATCATAGAATTTGTTTAGGTTGGAAAAGCTCTTTAAGATCATTGACTCCAACCAATAAATTAACCCTGCAAATCCACCAGTAAACCACGTGCCTGAGGGCCACATCTACATATAGTGACTGAACCACTTCCCTAGGCAGCCTGTCTCAGTGCTTGACAACCCTCTCCATCAAGAAGTTTTTTCCTAATATCCAGTCTAAACTTTCCCTTGTGCAACTTGAGGTCATTTCCTCTCATCCCATTGCTCCTTACTTGGAATAAGACCCCACCTGGCCACACCCTCCTTTGCAGAGAGGGTAAGGTCTCCCCTGAGCCTCCTTTTCTCCAGCTAAACACCCCCAGCCCCCTCAGCTGCTCCTCACAGGACTTGTGCTCCAGACCCTTCCCCAGTTCCATTGCCCTTCTCTGGACACCCTCCAGCTCCTCAGTGCCTGTTTGCAGTGAGGAACCCAAACTGGACACAGCACCTGAGGTGTGCCCTCAGTATTGACCAGGACAGGGGGACAATCTCCACCCTGGTCCTGCTGGCTGCACTATTGCTGATACAAGCCAGGATGCCATTGGCCTCCTTGGCCACCTGGACACACTGTCAGCCCAAATTCAGTTCACTGGCAACCGTAGGAATTGCCCCTAGAAACTGTGAACACTGTGCTCCTCTGTTTGGGGCATGCTCCTGGTGGCAGGTAAGGCTATAAGCTTCAGAAATGTATTAAATTTCTACAGTACATTAAACTAAAATATCACGTGTGTGAAATTCCATTAATGATGATTTTATGCAAATTATATTACTTACAGACAGCTTATAAACATTTTATCTATGTTTACATGTAGGGATGTTCTTGTGCCCTGAAATGGTCATTTCCTGACTGAAAAACTCTTATTCTACCCAAATTTCCTCAGCAATGTTTCCATCAGTAAGTTCTTCAATCTCCCTGTAAAGACCTTTGCCTTAACACCTTTGTTTTCAACCTGATTTTCTATAAATCTGAACAATCAGACCCTAATTAAGTTCACATTGAAGTCAATGGCTAAAGTACTTTTCACTGATTCAGTCAAAAGGAGTGAAAGCAGGAGGAAGAGCAGGAGGCACACACTGAATCTTAAATAGAGAATAGATTTTTACATCTAAAATATGCATTGTGGGAATATATGTGTATTCATAGTTCTTCAGTACTAGTCTAAGTGTAGAAGGCATTTCTCTCAAAAGCAGTTTTAGGGAATCAGACTGAAAATATGATATGGCCATAGGACCCTTTCTTTGGGGTCAGGATAACAGTAAGACAGTTGAGCCATTTTGGTATTAACATTTCACTGTCTGGGTCCCTACTCCTCTCCCTCTTTTCTTATTTTAAATAAAATTTATTATATAAATTATTATTTCATACCCCTAATATTTTTTTAATATATTTCTCCAACCATATGGAAGAAAAAGTATTTGCATAGTGGTAGAGACTGGCAGCCAGCTTCCTCTGTTAACTTTGGAGACTGCAGGGTATAAATAAATCTGCAAACATTCTCCACCAAAAATTTTAACTCTGATTTAAGTGAAAAACTGAATTGCATTAATTTCAATTTGGCATATTCTATCATAGCTTTATATGTTGATGATATACAAGAAATTCTGTAACAACAAAAATGTTGTATTAAGAGATTCCTTTAACCTTGGACTTATGGCCAGGAAGCATTCAGAGGGCTCATGAAAAAATTCAGTTTTGAGGATGAGTGTGAAAGGTTGTGAGGCAGTTTTTCTTGTGTTTTGGTTTTTATACAATGTCCTTGAAAAGCAGATGTGCACTGTTACTTACAAATAGATGTGCAATGATGAAAGATACACAGTGGCTTATTTTTCCTATAAAACTACACCTTACTCATGATGGGTAGGTTTCCATGTGCTTTCTGAACGTGTTTTGGTTCTGTTTTCCTATACCCTATGTGGTATCAGTTTGTCTTGCAGTTTATCTTAAGATCTGGAGGACCAAAGGCAGCAGAGTGCTGTGAGCTGCCTCTCTGCTGCATTTCAAGCCAAGTGTTAAAGTAGCCACCCCTTATTCAAAGAAAATGTCAGTGTAAATTCAAAACTAACACTCAGTTTGGAGGAAAACTGATTTTTTTTCCCCCACTCAGGCAATCCTTTGCACAGTAGCATAAAAAATTGAATTGTTGTTTCAAATAAACAATGGATTGAATGGCACTCTAATATTAACATACTCAGGTAAAGCCAGCAACAACAAAATATAGATATAGACATAGATATAGATAGATTCTTTTAGAAGAAATCAGACAAGTAAATACCTCTAGGAGTTCTTTCACTGACTATGAAATAGGTAGATATAAAAGGCATTGTGGCCAGAGCCAACCAATTCCCATAGGAGACCTTGGACCTAAATGAAGATGGGAGTTGAGCTGAGCAGCTTTCCATGCAAGCTTCCATGGCTCCTAGGCCTGAGCTGGTGGGAGGTAATGCAGCTGGGATGCCACAGACCAAAAGAGGTCAATTATTGCATTCCCCAGACAGAGAGGACTGAGCACTTAGATCCACATGCATTCACTTGTTTTGGGACATGTCTGAAAAACAGGGCTCATAACAGCTGATGTGGTGTTCCATCACATCTACAGAGAGTGGTGATAGTCCTGAATCAGCAAATTGCTGGAGGGAAGAACACAGTTTGTAATCTCTCACTTTCTGGTACTTAAACACTTAGGGCTACTTTTGTGAGATTCTGATAGAACCTTTGGCTGCTCAGGCTTTTCTCTACCAATTACATGCATAAAACCTCCTTTGAAATAGAACAATTAGATTGGTGTGGTGTCTTCTCTGCATAACAACTCAGTATGCAGAGAGCTGACTCAGGAACTGCAAATTAGAGTGCACTAGTCCTGCTCAGCTTTGTCAGCTTGCCAGCAATTGCCTTACATGCACTCACTTCTGGATCCACAGATAATGCCAACCATGAACATGAGTGAAAGGACTGTGGGATGAAGAACACAACAGGCAAATGTAGATGCAATTCTGTTGCTGATTGATACTGAAGATCACATAAGTGGGGGTTAAGTGGAGAGCCTGTTTGTGCTTCCTGAAGAAATCCAGCAATTAATTCACCGCTGTGCTCATACAAAATTGTGAAACCTTCTAAAATCAAAGGCCAGAAGTCAGACTTGCACAGTATTGGGACAGTCCAGAATATCAAAACATCTCTGTCAGCTTTAAAAGAAAAAACATTTTCAAGAATGGGGAAGTTGTTTACAGGCTAAAACTGCACTGAGGTGTTGGACAATTGCAAAGTGTTTTACACCAGTGGCCAAAGGATGCCCATGCAGTATGAAGGACAAGCAGGCACGTGTTGCATTACAATCATCACTCCATATTCCTAATTTCTACTCTTGGCCACTTAAAGGCGACAGGTGCTCAATCTGAGGTCAGCTGAATCCTCCAATCTTATTCAAAGCTCTTTTTTTTCCCAGTTTGGTCTGGTAATTTTTGCTCGAGAACTCAATTCTTTTTAAGGGCTTAAAAGTAAAACAAAAGGAGAAGGAGAAAAAGAGAAGGAGAAGCAAGAGTAAAGATGTTCTTAAACACGTGGACCAAATGAAAGTGATATTTTATCTTTTCTAGAAAAGATTATGGAAAAAACTCAGCAAGCTTGCATCACAAAATCTCCCATAAAAAGCACACACTGAAGTATGTGGATAAGTTTAAAATTTCACAGATGACCAGAATTATTTTCCTGACAATTAAGTTCTTCATTTTGTATTCCTGTGTTCACACCATCTTTTTTTTTTTTTTTTGTCTGAGATATATTTTGAGATGCAAGGCTTTAGCAGACAATGAAGCGATTTGTAACTGATCCCTGAATAACTGAGAATTGAACTTAGATCCACATTGTTGATTTCAGACTTAATTATCTGAAAGTCTCAAAGAAATTTGACTTCTTCACTATTTTGCTGATGACTTTGTTGACTGCAACATTTAAGCAGATATGAATTTAAATTCCAGTTAGCATTCCTGATGCATTTTAGGTAAATCAGATAGTTTCTTGGCTAATGTTTTCCATAGAAACCTGAAGGCCAAATAACCTATTAGGATTTGTTTTCTGCTTCAGGGTCACATGAGAAATAAAATTAATTGCTTTTCTCAAATCATGATTGAAAAACAGTGCTTCCATAGGCTGTCTTTGAAACAGAATTAAGACAATCTGTAAAAGGAGCCATTCTAAAAGTCAGCAAGTTGTAAGATGATCTAGATCTCCTTGCATTGGTTAACCTACAGACTTTTTAATCTCCTTATTTCCATTTTATTGCTCTGAATTTTCTTTCAGTTCCCTGTGCTAAACCAGCAAAAATGTAAAACCTGCTTTAAGACTATTTATAGAATTTCTAAATATAGTGGTATCAGCAAGCTCCTAGATGAGCTTTGTTTCTTCACCATTATTTTTATCATGACTTGACCATGCATCATGATATGCATTAGGGTACATCCTTTTTTCCAGGAATGCCTCTGAAAAAGTTCTTTTTTCTTAATATACTTTCTTCAGGTGCCATATAAATATCTTTTGTAGGTGGTAAATACATCTGATGTGAGAATTTTGAAGAATTGTGTGTAAAATGTGTATTTCAGCAATCCTGCACAAAATCTTGATTAAAACAATTAATTTTCTAATGGGTCATGACAGTGTTTAATAATGTTGTTAAACTAAAATAATCTCATTACAGTTCTTAATTTATAGTTAGAAGTTTCATGCAAAGCTGAACTAAAGGGTATTTGCTATGCAGTAGGCATTGAGCAAAACTCAAACCACAAACTGAGCAAAAGAACTGCAATCAGAAGATGTCTGTTTATGAATGATACAAAAAATCCAAATAGACAGGACTGCTTTGGATTCTGAGATGTGATGTGGCACACAGCAGGAATAAACCCAAACAGCAGAGCTACACAGAGGGATACTCAGCAAGACTGACTGTCCTACTGAGCAGCATGACTCAGTTAAACTTGGGTTATTTAGTTCAATACCAAGGCAGCTGAATGATATTTAAAGACCTGTGAAATAGAGAGGCCAGGCTGGATTATATCTGACAATTCTCATAGGTAGGACACAGACCACAGCTTTTGTACACCTCCTACTGCCTTTTTCCTTTTGTTGAAGCTGCTGTTTCCTTTTAGGCCTTTTCTCCTGAACTGCTCTTTTGGAACATCTGATGATTCCAGTGCACACAAAGTGGAAAATAGATCAGTGCACCTGCAGTATGTCTGGGATATCTGGAAGGCATCTGTTTTATTTCTCCACGAAATGTCTGCAATTAACTAGATCAGTTTATGTGCCTTTTCTTTCCAAAAAAGAAGGAAAGATATCCAGCACAGCTGAAGAACCTCTATTCAAAGGATACTTCCCAGAAAGAGCTCAAGTGTGGATACAATTCACTCCTGCTTTTGTGCCACAGACACATCACAGCTCTGAAAGCCCCCTGGCTGGATAATCCTTGGGCTCCCTGCCTGAGGAACACCAAGGGAAAGGAAGAGGAAAAAAGAATGTGGCCCCATTCATGTCACAGTGTGATCCAGTTCTGGTAAATATATGTTAACTCAACGAAAACTCAAAGAATTAATGACTGAAAAAACCCTTAAAACAACAGACAGTGATGCAATCATAAAAGCTCTGCTTGCTCAGCTGTGCTGTTCCTAAACCAGCAGTTTGAACTGAGGATTAAAGTTGGCTGAATACCATTGTCTTTTTAGATTTCCTTTCCTTCTGTGGCTTTAACAAGCCAAATCTCTTCAGCCAATGAAGTTAAAATATACAGGACACATAGCTCTTTATCTGTCACACCCTGCAAATCACATTTTCCAGGCTTAAAGTACAATTTGTTTTGGCTTTTAATTACCTGACTTATCACCATGTCATATTCCCTCCCCCCTGCAATAATTACATTCTGAATCACTGTGTCATTCAATATTGGCCTTTATTTATGCCTCTCACAAAACGTTGAATGTTTATTTATAAACCATGAAAAGCAGAGTTTGTAAGAATATTGATTCAGCATATTAGAAAAGCAGTGGCCTGGCATTCTGCAAGTAGAAGTAATCACAGGCAATTACTAGAGACTGCTTTTCACTACTAATCTTGGGTTTAACCTTATAATTGTATTACTGAATTTATTTCACTTTGCTCATACATCACCAGGTTCCTAATAAGAAGTCTGATATTAACATAATTTAATAATATTCAGGGGATGAATGGTTTTAATTGGTTTAAAAAGAAGGAGATATATAGCCTATGCCATACAATTAGAAAAGTATTGTAACAGCCTCTTTTTATTTTGTAATAAATGATAATTAATATTTAAATGCATTAATGAAATAAGTTCTTAGTGGCTGGGTCACAAATCTTTGATGTTTATGCCACTAACAAAATCACTAACTGCTCTTAATGATGCCCCTGAGCTAAGCTTCACTTTACTCCTGGTATAAAAACTACTTTGGTTGCTGGCAGCATGAATTTTCAAGTGTGAAAGTCAAAGCCAAACTCAGAACAATTCTTCTGGTCCTTGTCCCAATATACAATGGGAAGAAAGTGCTTAAATTCAGACAAAAAAACCCCACAAAATCGCAAAACTTAGAGAAAAGCAAAATTGGAAACAATAACTAAACACCTAGATCTCTGTAAATAAAAATATTCTGCACACTATAAGCTAGCACACTAGTTCCCAGTGAAGCAGGTTTAGTGCAAGAGCCAATTAAGATTTTTTTTTCATTAAATTAGGAAGAGTTCTGAACCAAACATGGCATGTGTAAAACAGAACCAGCTCCCAAGGAAAGATTGAGTGATAATTATTGTAATTCAGCTGTTCATATATGTGGGAAAAGTATTTCAGGAATCACATGTGCCTGGAAATCCTAGACCCTCCTGTTAAAAAATTTTAATTCCCCATGTGTTTTTCTGCTTACACCCTCCACCACTCAGTGACAGTTCAAAGGGATTATTGTGATAACTGAAAATGCTTTGTTTTCTCACAAAGTGTCCAGAGCTCAGACACAGTAAAAGATGAACATGAAAGTATGCATATGTCTTTTCTATCACATTATTGGTAATCACAGCCAAGAGCAACTACAGAAATATTTTCAGCAGCTTCTCCAGCTTAACATTAGATACTAAATTACAGTTTGTCAGGAAGGCTTGGGGTTTTTTTTTGGTTTTGTTTAGTTTATTTATTTATTTTACCTAGGAAAATAGTTGATGACAAGTAAAATTAATAACAATAACATGTTAATATGCTATATTTTTACAGAGGAACAGGGAACGACAGAACTATTTTTTTTTTACCAAATGGTATCAAAACAGAAAAGCCAAGTTTTTAGAACCTAAAAAAGTACTGAAAATAACAGGCAGTAGAAAATTTAACGAATTATTTCTGAAACTGCAGTTCAAAATGTCCATGAACATCTACTACCTGCAGCTTAAGACAGTATAGCAGTTGAGAAGCTCTGCTCCTATACTGACCTTTAAACTACTGCCACTGAGGTAAAATCAACTAAACAGACCTTTGACACACCGAAAATGGCAGTTCTGATGTTGCATATTGAATATTATGTATTGAACCTGCATCAGGGCAAGTTCAGATTGGACATCAGCAAAAGGTTCTTCACTCACAGGATGGCTGGTTACTGGAACAGCCTCCCCAGGAAAGAGGTCATGGAACCAAGCCTGTCAAGGAGCATCTGGATAAAGCTTTTAGTCATATGGTTTATTTCTAGTTAGTCCTGCAAGCAGCAGGGAGTTGGACTAGATGATCTTTACAGGGCCATTTCAACTTGAGATATTTTAGGAATTATTATATATTAGTTAATAAATTGATTTAAGTTAAGTGTTAATATTCTCAATTTAAGAAAAAATTCCTTTTTGCTCATATGCCTTTACAACTTTCTAGAATATATATATAATTTAGCAAGCTGGTCCATTCAAACCAGTGGAAATATACTGCACTGAGTGGAGATTTAAGCAGCATAGGAACTGAGAAATTTAATGCATTAGAATGAGAAATAGAAAGATTTAAAAATCTCTGAAGATTAAAAATTGTAATTAGACTTAGAGATCATGAAAAACTGTTCAACTAAAACAGTGTAATAAAACTTCAGGCAGATGGAAGCAACTGTGTCTGTTTGCAACTGAAATATAATATTAGAAAAAATTACAAAAATAAGATGTCATAACCACCCTCCCTCCCCATTTATCTAAGCGTGACTTACTAAATTATAATCTCACTGACAAGCGAATTGCTAAACTGCAAAATCCCATTGTAAGAGGAAAATGTTTGTGGTATGTGTTGCCTCCTTTGAGTGTGCTTGAGTGCACACCTCATCAAAATAAAGGAAGTGTAGTTCCTTTGCAAGGAATGCACTGACTGCATTGTTTTCAGACATTACAACCTCTCTGAGGAAAAATTAGAAAGGATATGTCCCTGACATTAGAGAGGGAACAAATCCTTCGTGTGTGACCCACCAACCCTCTACAGAAATGGTCCAGAAGATGATGAGACAATAAAGGCCCAAAGGAGATGTTACCAACTTTCTCATTAGTCACTCTCCTTCTCATGGTGTTTAAGGTGTAGGCTCAACATTTCTCTGTGTCAGTGGCGGTTCAGTGAAATAATGGGTCCACAAATAGAAAGCAAAAAATCTTTTAAGCTTGTGATGTTGCAGGTAGCAGATCCCTCTCTGTTCCCAGCCAGTGCAGAGAAAGGACAAAGGATTTTATAGAAGAACTGCAACAGTTCTTCCTTTCATTTTCTGTCTTTATTCATTTCTCTTGACTTACCCAGATGTGGCGTCCTTATCACAGAATCTCTCAATATTGGAGTACATTGAGAAAGAAATCTGTGCTGAATTTGGATGACTTTCAAACTAGCAACAAAAGATGTTTACCTGTCTCATTTTTGGCTACAGTTATGTGCTAACACTAAGAAATGGTTGTAGTGTTTTAACATTATGTTTAAAGAAAAGGATTTGTCATTTTCTACAGTAGATAAACACAGCATAAAAGTCCACAGTTATGATATGGCAATGAACTATTCATTCTCAGAGTAATCAGAGCCTTTCCACAGGACAATTATTAATCTTGACTATTTGGTGCCACTTGGGGCTCTTCATATCTGCCTCAGCAGGCTGTGTGTAACACAAAGTCCCTAAGGCCAGAAATTGTTTTGCATATGATGCAGGTATGAATAAATCCACCAAGATTTTAATAGCAAAGATAGTTCTGCAATCAAAGTATATTCTACACTTAAGCAAAATGTTGATCTTATTAATTTTTTAATAGGATCATAGGATAATGATCCTAAAGAAATGTGACCAGCAGGCCACCTGTACTCTGCTCTCAGAAGACCCCTGCCTGGATTAATAAATCCAGCTCTGGAATCCTCAGCATCACAGGAAAGACATGGGCCTGTTGTACTGGGTCCAGAGGAGGGCCACAAAAATGATCAGAGGGCTGGAGCACCTCTCCTATGAAGACAGGAGGGATTTGGGGTTGTTCAGCCTTGAGAAGAGAAGCTCCAGGCAGATCTTATTAGCAACCTTCTAGCACTTAAAGGCCATTTATAAGAAGATGAGGATGGGATTTTCATTAGGGTCTGCTGTGATAGGAGAAGAGGAAATGCTTCAACTCACACCCATCATAACACACCATGCCCCACTGTGAAGAGCTTGGCTGCATTTCTTTAATGACCTTCCTAGAGGCACCAGGAGCAACTGCTACGTGCCCTTGAAGTAGCCTCTTCTCCAGAATGAAGAAGCCCAAGTCCCACAGGTTCAAGGACAAGTAATCCACTCCAGATCCTGATCTGAACTTGCCTCTAATGAACTTGCTTCTGTTTATCAATGTCTTTTTTGTACAGGAAGGCCCAAAAACTGAACACAGTGTTCTAGAGGTAGTCTAATGGAGCATCACTATAAAGACATTATTGTGTCTTGCACCACCCACTGAACCCTTTTAACTATGATTTCAAGTGTTTCCTTCATGTTAAAAGAAAAAAAAAAACCAAAACAACAGAAGCACTATTATCATCTTCAACTGACACTAGGACTGTAGCTCTCCACTGTATCATTGCAGAGCTAGCAATTCTCATTAGAGGATCATAGGATCATTTAGTGAACTTGTTATAAACCCTTTTCTTGAGAGGGCTTATGTACCCAAAGCCCAGAGACTGAGAGGAAAACATTTCCTGGATATGTGACAGAGGAGACCCCTGCACAGTCTGTACAGTCATGTACAAACACAGGGAAAGTGACATCTCAGCTGACAATTCAGACCTTAATCTGTGAGGGATTCACAAATCATGCATTTATTACATGAATTACCTAGCTAACTCTCCACAGTCTGATCCAGCAAGACCTAATGCCTGCAGACAACAGGGACATCAGAGCTCTGTACTTTCACTTAGAACCTGACCCACGGGGACATCATCGCTCTGCAGAGGAAACCTGGGGCTGTAGATACATGCATTCTGCACATTTGGAGGCTGAAAAGCTGCCCCAGCTAGACTAGGCAGCCCGGGGTTTCACTGCAGTGAAACCCTGCCACCATTCAGAAAGACTGCAAGAACTGACAGAGCCAGAAATCACAGAAAGGCAGCCCTGAAGCTCAGGAAGGCACTTGGAGGAAAAGACTTTGTGTCTAGCTGACTAGCAAGGACCACAAATCTCATCCACTGAATTTTAAGTGCAAAATTACCTATTTCTCCCATGCAGTCTCCTAGACAAAATCAGGCTCTCCCTTCCTGACTACGTTTCTAGCTCCATGGCTTCTCCACTTGTAATTGCAAAATGTCACATAACACAGGTTAAGAAAAGTTTAAAAGCCCCATCTTGCTGAGTGCTTGAATTGCAGTCTACTGTACAGTGTACAGGCTCTACCTCACCTTCTGACTGTGGTGAAAATGAAGCAAATGAGACAGCCCTCTTGAGGCAGAGGAGTGACTTAGACTTGTAAATGTGGGAAAGAATTGAATGGGCCAAGCATCCAAATCACTCATGCACTTATTGTTCAGAAGTGAGTATTTGAGCATTTCACAGTGGATCTCATGGGAGTGTTTCAGAATTCAAGGTCCAAATACATGACGAGGACTGTGAAACAGTGAGATCACAGAGCAACTATCTAGCTGGAGCATCAATTCAGAAAAATATACTTGATTTTGAAATACTGTATGAAAGAAAGTCATTCAGGCACATTTGTGGCGCCCAGATGGGTTATTTTTGTGCGTTTTTTTCTTTAATTATGTGAAGCCCTCAAGGATTATAATTGTCATAAATATTTGCATAGATAAATAATTAAACCTAAAATAAATGTGAATCAAACCATCCTTTGGGAAAGCTCAAGCTTCAGAGGTGTCACTGTTTGTCTATTTTCTCATCAGAAACATGACTAGACATTTCTAACAAAATCCATCACCCAGCTGCATGATGAATGAATGCTGTGAGGGCTGTACTTTCCTAATGAACAGCAGAATAAATCTGCTTGAAACATTTAAATTCTGATCTAATCCCCATCTTTTATATATGTAGCCAGTTTTGAATTACAAATGAAAATCATTACCATGCTATAACATTGATGTATATTGGTATTTCACTGTGTCCTAAGCACAGAGAAATGCTTTCCAGTCAGTGGTGCTGTAATATCCCCAGAAGGAACTGAAAGCAACCGTTGCCCCTATTTATGAACTTAAGATGGGTATATTTGTAGGCATAAAAACCAACCAAACACACTTCCTTGTACTGAAAAAAAAAAGCCAAAAACAAATGAAAGCACAAAGACAGATTTAAATTGTCTGGAAAGCAGAGAACAAATTCAAGCTGAAAAAAACCCCACCCTGATTTCAGATTACCTTGGATACTCTGTTCGCAACCTCTCTGCCTACTGTCAGCCCCTGAACAAAGGTGCGCGCAGCGATGAACGCTCGAGTCACTTGAACCTTCAGCTTCCTGGGCACGTCCCCAAAGGGCTTCAGCTGGTCTGTGTACTTGCTCACACACTCCAGGTAGTCCTCACTGAAATGGTACTGCGGGTTGATAAGCTGGAACATCCGCTCCAGCAGCCGAGCCCAGAAGTCGTTCAGCATTTCCTCCAGGTTGACGTTGCCTCCCGTGTAGTAGCGCTTCAGCTCGGCGAAGAGGTCCTGGAAGACCTCGGAGTTCTGCATGTACAGCATGCCGTACGTCCGGACAAACATGTCGTTCAAGGATCGCTCCGCGTTCTCCAGAAGTTCTCGGAAAAACTCTGCGGGGAAAACAAGCCGGTGTTAGTGGCCATAACGGCGAGGTACAAAGGGTCTTCTTGTTGCATTCCGAACTCCTCATAATTTGTGTCAATAGGCTGATACCATAGCACTTTAGTAGGGAAATTCATCACTTGGAAGTAAAAAAAAATAGAGTATAAACTGAATTCCCTATCAAGGTCAAAAGATGCAAAACCTATAACACTGAGCAAAAAAACGCCATTTAAAAGAACTTCAGTGAGGGTAGTTCTACTTCTTCGCATACTATTTGAACATAGCAATCCCTGTCCCTCCACAACACACTACAACAACAGCCATTACCCTAAATCTTCTAAGCTAAAAGTAAAGTCACTAATATGATGATTTAACTGAAAATGCAACGATTTTGGAATTCAGATTCCACTTGGATCAAGCCTTTACAGTGTAGAAACAAACCATGGAAATAAATCGGAATACTTATTTGCGTATATTCTTGAAGAGAATTTGAAAGAGACTTGAGTGGAAATGAGAAGGGTCCTTCTTAAAAGTGTCACACGTCTAGGTAATGGTAAAAATATGTTAGTATCTTCAACACTTTTTTAGTCTACTGGATACCAGTGCTAGAACCCTTCACCAGTCATGTCACAACCATCCTACTAATTCCAGTCTGTGCTAGTTTATTTTGGATATGCAGGCATTAAGGTTTTCTTGAAAGGATTTCAGACAATTTCTTCGGTGCCTTTTATCTACTGAGGCCTAAACCATAAACAATTTCCAAATTTTGGCTTGTGGAAATTAGTCTTACTGGAAACTGAGCCCATGGGATAAAGTACAAATATTTAATCATCTGTTTAGATTTTTTAATTGCAACATGGTACTTAGGATTTCCCAAAAATTTCACTGAGCATGTATAACAGTTCTCTAAACCCAGCTGACCAAAGGAGAAATAGTATCTCCTGGCTTTCAGAAGATCCCATCTTTTTACAGGGCTTGTTGTCAACCTTCTTAAACCACTTTGGAAAAGAGTCCTGTGGTTCGTAAATGAGGCATTGCAGACAGCAAGGCAGAGATGGCAATACCTTGGGCAAAACTTGTATTGGCTGCAATTAAGTGATTTGCAGTGAAGCAGGATTCATCACACACCATGTCTGGGATACCAGATTCTTAATTTGTGGACACTGCCCACAGACACATCTGTGTGTGCTAACTGCAGGGATGTGCTGACTTCTCACACTCTTGGCTAATGCCATCATGTGAATACTCCTTTAACACAGGGCCCTGCTATGGCTACAGTGACTTATAAAAATGTAGAACCACTGCAATGCTAAGGACAGGACAGAAATTAAGATTAAGTAAGAAAAAACCTACACTAAATTTGAGGGTTTGCAGCTGTGATCAGATGAAAACAGAACCCACCGAACACTGTGGACCAGTCTACAAAGACTCAGTAAGAAAAGGATCTCTTTATTTCTGGCAGAAGTTGTGCAGAGCTGCAGCCTTTGATCTCCCAGATAACTGGAAAGGGGTTATTATGGAAATGTATACACAGAACACTGAGAACATACTTGCTACATCAAAGCATTTATTAAAGGGAAAATATAGTCTAATAAATATATCAACGTCTAAACTGTCATTAAAACTGCAGCTCTTCATAAGGAAAAAATTACATTCGGAAAAGGATATGATTTTGCCAAATAGTTTAGGTAGGGAAGAGGAAAAAAAGAAGGAAAAAAAAGGGGGAAAAAGACACCCATAATAAAAATTTTGTTGCCAAATGTAATAATTTGATGTCTACAACATATAGGCTTCTGTTTAAGAGAAAAGTGAAGCAAAGCTGTTTTTCACTGTTAGCCCTGATATAGTGGTGTCTTTGACATCTAAATCACCATGATTACTATTTTGTACATTCAGCATTTCTTCTTCTAGAAATAATGCACACTGACAGCACTGCTGAATACATCTAATTCTCTAGTCACACAATCCAGAAAGCAAAAACATGGCAGAGGACCTGGGGCTCAAATTAAAATTTGTTTTAAGGCTGGAGACAGGCTTTCCCACCAGTGCAATTGAATGACAACAGCCTATATATGCTGGGAGGCTGCTATAAACAACTCACATGCTGGCTCCTCACAATCCATAGCTATACTGGGAATCCCACTCTTTATTTTAAAGGATCCTGCCACTGCATCAGTCAGTCACAGCAAAGCTTAACTGAGTTTGCTGACAGCTCCTCTTGTCTTAGATTATTAGCTTATTCTTTCTTTGTGTGGGTGTATTATTTAGCAGTCAGTTTGTTGGAAGCCAACCAAACTTTTCAGGGAGGGGTAGATATTTATTCTCTGCTTGTACAGCATCCAACACAATGTGGTCCATGCTGGTCACAATCTTTATTTATACCGTGGTATAAACATTTCCAGTAACTCTACAAGTTTAAATTTCATGCTAGTCCTGAATGTGAAGCCACACATATTAATTCTGTAGGAAAGCTAATGTCCTTTAAACAGCAGCACAGTTATTTAATTTTTAGTCTTCTTACAGGTCTCTAGTCTGCCAGAGCTACTGCTAAAGGTAAATTGTGCCATTAAAAAGCTGGAGTGTTAGTCTTTTGTACACCTTGACACAACAGACAGATAAGAGAGCTATATGCATCAGTAACCCTCTGCAGGATCAGAATAACAAATCAACAACAACTACAAAATTGGATACCTTTTTAGTTCCAGACAGAAAGAGATCTCCCATGTAGTGCTAATTTCTCAATCAACTCCCATCCAGCAAAATGAATGCTGATGTGAAGGATTGCTTGCTGTTTTAGTCTGCAAATCTCCCATATATCAAAAAAGTAGTCTGCTTTGCAGTGCTTCTGTATAGAAACTGTGTCCTGGTGTAACTGAGCACTTGTTCACTTACATCAGTAGAAACTGTATGTGCTTCTGCAAAGGTCGAATTTTGCCATGGTCTTCAGAGTAATGTAAAAATTTTATGTTCATTGCAAAGATAATATTTCATCAACCTGCAGGTAGTTTTTGAAAAATATTGTAATTTTTCAGCTTCAAGTAAGAGAATGAAGATGAGACAGACATTAGTCATGTTGCTTAATGTGCTTCTGGAAGGCACTCAAACACTAGGGTGGGAGAGGAGAATCTATATGAGACAGAGCCGTGCAGTGTTTTAAAATACATATCTTATTTTTTTATTCTGCCAAAATAGGTTGTCATGAGCAGTGGTAATGCTGGAAATAATTTTTCCTAATTTTAAGTGATGATTCATTCCTATGACTGTATATGTCCTACGTATGTCTTTTGTTGCCAGCATGTTTTCTTACGGATTTAATTTATTAACCAGAGGGTCTCAGGAAGCCTGATCAACTGTGAGGTAGTTGAAAAGAATAAGGTCTAAGGCACACTGAGATACTGGAAAGATGGAGAGAAGATTGCTATTGCAAGCCATTACATGCTCTGTATACGCTCAAATGTTGGGTTTCCAGTCCATGGATCACACTTTAGCTAGCTTTCATTTTTAAACATTATTTGTAAACTTAGGATGTAAGATAGATAGTAACAGTCTGCAAATGAAGTCTGAATTGTTTAAAAATATTTTGGCCACAATAAGGCAACTCAGTCACAATTTGAAAGGGCAGAATTGCTAGAGCCCATTGCTGAAAGGTAGGAACAGCTCACAGATTGAAAATAATGTCTTGTTAGCTCTCACAGTACTTTGCCAACTGCAAACTGACATTCTCACGCTATTTTGACATAGGTAAACTAGTGTCATAATGCAATTCAACATGGGAGCTGGTCTATTTCCAAAGTGATAACTAGTTGTCACTGTAAGTCAGTGGATCAAGATTAGCGATAATATTGCAGCATGAATGATGTAATAATTGCTTTTAACAAAATCTATGCATAAATATCTAGAGGCAATTTCTACAGACACAAATTTGTATTATGTTTTAGTGGATGTTCTATGATCATTCCCAGCCTGATAAGTTCCCTTGCACTTTCTTTTCCTCTGTAATAAGCAAAAGCAATGTCTGATTGTGGGACAAGGTGCAAAGCTAGAAAGTTTGTTTTCTAATTCCTAAAACCAAAAATATATTCATGAGCTCTAAGACCAAAAAGACAAATGATAGTTTCATTGAATGATCATATATTCAGCCCAGTTTTCGTTTCTAGCAGAACATGAGACCTGAAGACATCCTGTGGTGCACCCAAAACACTGTTAGCTGAGAACAAAACAGCCCAGCTGCACGGAGCTCTGGGCAGTGATAAACACCTGATTTTACATTGGTCTTTATATAAAACACTGCTCAGGGTGACACCCTGATTTCATCTGTCACTGACTAGCAACACCCAAATCCTACTGACAGCTCCCCATCATAGCCTTGCTCTTCTTCTTGTGGGGGCCTTGCTTTTCCAAGTGGTCTAAGGATTTAGATAAGTAAATTCTACCAGTCTTTACCATTCTACCATGACCTACCATTTACTGTGAAGATGTGCATGTGTTTACACCCTGTGCAGACTTGGTGTACCTAATTTTATTGCAAATTGTTGAACTTCCCAGTCCTAATGAGGCTGATGGTAAAAGAATATTAGAATTCATGTAAACAGACTCTTTCTTTTTGAAAGAAAGAGTCTTTGGGGGTTCTTTAAGTACAGGTACTTGCATTCATTATAAATAACAATGTCAGCCTTTTCCTGCATCCTATTTCTGTCTGTCTTTCTTTCTTCAGAAAGTCATTAATGAAACAAAAATGTTTTGGTGAAATCTTCATCTTTTTTGTTGCAAGGCCTTTATTATTTTCTTCTCTCTTTCTTTAAAGACATTCCACAATGGCATCAATTAGTGAAAGTTTTGATTTATCTCAAGGAAATTCAAGTGAAATTAACCCCTGTGGGTTTTATGCCTTTTCATTTTCCAACTGCTTTAGGTTTCTGGAGAATTTCTTTAAACAATAACTAACCTTATACAGCAAAAAGAACTCAATTTAACTTCCTGATTGAGAAAAAAATTGCTACAGGAGAATATTTACAGCAGATGATTTTTCTTCCTCAGTTTTGACATTACATTTGTTTGATATTCAAGAGCAAAAAAAATTGCTTGCATAAGGCTACCAGTGCACTGGTATTGCTTTTTAGTCAGCCTGAATAACAAATTTTAAAATTCCCTTATAGCTTTGACCTTTAAAAGCACTCAACAGTCACAACTTGGAAAAAAATTTCATCTTCCATTAGAAAAAACCCAAATATTCTGTGTGATGAGATTTCTTGACAACTGCTCTCCTTTTTTAACTCATTTTGAATATATATACATTGAATTTAAAGCCAGGAAATACAAATCCAATAATTAAATGGGCCCTATAATTGCAAATTTCAGAATAGGTGATTAATATACTTGAGTTATATTTTGTGTATGTGTGAAATTATCTCGCTGTTAATGGATAGCTTTCTAGACTGCCCCAGACCTGTAAATATCATGACATTAAAAAATATTTTGGATGCCTAAATTTTTTAGAAGTGCAGTCTCAAAGGTTGTGAGTGAAGATGAGAGTCTCTTCCCTCTTTAATCCCTCCATTTCTCAGACTGCTGCAAGCCTTGGTAATAGCAGAATTCTCTCTGGTCTTCTCCCTGACTTCCATCCAGAGTCTGTGACTTCCTCTCCCTTATGGGTCAGGATATTGTGGGAAAAGAATGAGACACAGGGGGAAGAGAAACCACTGAGGCTTCATCCTTAACCACTCCCCACTGTGGAGCACAGAGACAATGCAAACAGGACAGTCCTGAGCTAAAATGAGGGACATGAGGATGGGAAAGAAACACAAACACATCTGTGATGGGCTGGGTTGGACAGGGTGGATCCAGTGCAGGAAAAAGGAAAAAAAGCTATGCTGCTTTTATACATTGAATGCCATTATCAGGATGGGAACCTAATTTGACAAAGAATTGAAGGCATTTTTTAATGCCAAAGCACAAAGGATCTATTGTACAAATGAACATTAATACAGAGTTAAAGGATCTGTCGTCTACTCAAAGCTGATTACATGCATTGACAAAGGCTTATAAGACTTTATTCTGCAACTCCAAAATCAATAAGAAGATTATCAACAACTTCAGGGGATGCAGGTGCAACCTTCAAATGCTAAATCTACTGTTCTTTCACTGCAAAAGGTCATTTGAGTACGCAGGAAAGGGAGACTTCACCCTGCCAATGATTCTATACAGACACTCCTGCAACTAGCTGAAAGACATAAGTTTCACAGGAGGAATATTAGACAGTACATACACTTTTTGAAGTCTTCACTGCACTCTAGAATCTTGATTCTGTTGCATGTGGTACTTTATACTGATAATATATCCTTGGCTATAAATATGAAACCTGAAATTCCCAAGATGCCCTCAAAGAGCTCACTGAACTAGAACAATAACAAAGAAAGAAAATGCTAGGAATAAAAACAAAGCAATGAGATAGTTTTACACATAATTTATAGATACACCAATAACTGTCCCTGAAGGCTCTGCTTTCATTATCAAGTGGAAAATGCCCAAGTGAAGTACTCATAAAACGTAAGCAAAATGTTACATGGCATCAGAAGATTACATTCTAGAATATTTATGAAAGGGCATTTAAATGCTTACAGAAGTGGTATTGTCATGAATATCCATGACCAAAGAGAGACGTGTAGCACTTCATGGATATCTGTGAATTTCAGAATGATGAATTTTACATCATATGTTCCTAAAAATGCATAACACCTCATGAAAGATGCATGAGTCACCACAGTTTCTTCTGAAAAACATTTAAAGCTTTCATGAAAATATTAACAATATATAAACTACGGGACTCAGTGCAACAATTGTTTTAAAATATAGAGACTGTACCATTTTTCTCTACGTACCACTAGAGGATATTAAACACCTAGTTCAATAGTTAAAGAGATTTACCATCTAAAATTTTGCATTAAACTTCCTAGCCTATAATCTACTACCATCTTCTAAACATATTAAAAGTTTGTTGACTCACAATACAAAGAAATGTAAGGTGGACCAGAAGACATAGGGGAAAATTAACAACAAATTGCCTTGTTACAGTCCAGATAAAATTTATTTCAGGATAATTTATATATTCTGTCAAAAAGCCAAATTTTTTTTTTTAAAAAGGAAGCATTTTTTCAGAGGCAGTATTTGCTATCATCAGAATCACTCCTGTGCTGCTCAGAGGTCACCGGAGTTGCACTGGGGAGGAATGTGGCCCTGAAGCCACTGTGTTCTTTCACATCTATTCTCAGAGTAGACAACTTGAGCTGACTGCAGGAAGGAGTCACACATGAGCAAGGAGCCTCTGGCTGGCCAGAGAAAAACACTGAAACCTTCACAGGCTTTTATTTATAATGGGGTGATCAGCCACAATTTGACAGCAGTGACACTGGGCTTTGGAGGCAGAAATCTCAGCCTGGATGTGTGGGAATCTCAGCATGTGTGGGATTGCTCACCTCTTTTGGCATAGTGTCTTCTTCCTTTTAGCATAGTGTCTTTGTTTTCTTCCTCCCACTATAAACAAAACAGACTACTGTGCAGAGCTGTCATTGAGGTATTTGAAAACAATTTATTGAGCCTTACTTAGCTTCAAGAAAGAGGTGTTTTCTGAAGCATCTAGTGGATTAGATCCATTCAGTGAAGTACCCAGTAGGAAGTGCAGGTGGGAATCCCAGTGCAGAAAGGTGGGATTTAAACCGGTCAAACTGGCTGCATCACAATATGTTTAAAATTAGAACTGCAGCTACTCTCAAATCACAGTTGCAAGTGTAGAGAGCTAAAACATATTTACACAGTTGTGTTTATATAATGTAACTGCAGTAAATCCGTTGCTGTTTGCCTTTCAATCTCATTTCACCTTTTCCCCTTTTTGAAGAAGGCTCATTTTAGTATTTAGAAAGAAATCAGTTTATTCCCTAAAAAACACCAAAATCTTTAGATGTTTGACCTGAGACAGATACTACTGAAATAACTGCAAAGAATTCTATTTGAGCTAACCAGCAGAAGTCTGCTGTAAGAGTAGATTGAAGTTTGACTTCCTATGGAAATTATTATGTACATAAAATCAATTTTGTATAAAAGTCTGCAGCTTGAGAGGTAATGAAGTCATGTTGATGGTTTTTCCAGGCACCTCTGAATGCAGCTACTAAGTTCTGTTATGGTTTAGCACTACTAACAAAAAATATAAAACTACCTCCAAGAAAATTTACCTATTTTTGGGTTTATCCAATTTTTCTACATCTACACTCAAAGGAACCCCAGGTACCATAAAGGTCAAGCAGTATTAAATCCCAGCTGGTTTCCCAATTGTTTCTTGACTATCTGGACACTGAGCACATTACTATTTGTTACTGACATAATGCCAATGTGGTTGAATTTCTTGCTTGGAAATTGTGCTACATGTTCAAACTTCAGTGAAGAGTCAAACTTAGTTTTATGACAGCAAGTTAAGCTACTTAAATGTTCTCAGTTTATTAGAGGGATGATACTTTTTTTTTCCAAGGCAATACCAGGAAAGTTAAGGACCAGCAACGGTCCTAGAGATCAGATTTGGGCAATCAGTGACTTAAAACAAGGCAATGCATAAAATGCTAGATTATGGATAAGGTTAAGGATAACACAGTTGGCCTCAAATAAGCTACAAATGTAAAAAAAAAAGATATATTACTTTTAGAAGAAAACAGTCTTTCAGATTCTGGATCTGCATTCATGTGCTGGTAGAAAGACCTTGGGTCCCCTAAGGAGGTTTGTGAAGTCAATAAACTTTCCTACCTGGATGTTTCAAAGATCAGGGATTAAAAAATGAAGTCAGTATTTGAATAGCTTTAAAGCCAACACAAATCTTCATCTACAGACATCAGTTCACTGGATCAAGATGCTGCATGATTGATTTTTATCTGACCTGCCTTCTCAACAGAATGTTTTTTTTTCTCTTACAAGGCTGTCTAGTGGGAAAACTTTCCAGTCAGAAGAAAACTGATACCTAAGATATGGCACAATGAACTAACAAAACAGCTTTACAAGATTAGTATATATTTAGGGTTTTGTTAAATTTCAGACAATATAACCTAATTTTTATCTGATTGAACTACACAAGAGAGTCCTTAAAACTCCTAGGCCAAGTTTATTTGAGGAATTGTTTCCATTTATTAGCTGCTGTGTTGCATATGATGTTTCCACCTAAATGGATATGTCCACGTAGTGACACCAAAGTTTTGTGCTTCTGCTGCTGGTGTGCTGTTAAATTGCTGAACATATTGACAAGAATATTTCAATGAACCCACAAGCTGTTGACTCTCTAAGCAAACAAATTACTGCTTAAGCTAACTTTACTGTTTCCTAGGTTTTGTGATGAATAGGGTGGTTCAGTGGGAGGTAGGAGCTTTAAAAATATTTCTGGATTTTTGTAAAGGGTCTTTATTCGTCTGTTGGTAGGGTTTTTTGTGCAGAAGTCACTGGAATTCCAGTCCCTCTGCTGTTTGCTGCTTCTTCCATCTTCCCTGCAATCTTGAGACCTTTTTGTCTGCCTTCTTTGCTCTACAGTCCTCATCCCTCTCTCTCAGTCCTCACACTACCTGGTTTTTACCAGAGAGCTCAATGGGGAAGCGTAGGCATAGACCATGTTTTCCACATTACTGGAAATGCTTCCTCCTGAGCTGGAAGGGAATGAACACTCTGTGTCACTTCTGGTGGCAAAGGCTTTTCATTCAGTCCCTAGAACAGTTGCTGCACACTTGTGTAATATTTGGCTGTTACTCCAGCTTGTTTGGCCACAACAGTAACGCTGTGGTGTGAACATCTGGGAAGAAAACCCCACTGACCACTTTTCTCATATAAATCTTGCCAGCTGAGAATTACAGCCCTCTGAGATGAGACTTGAAGAACAGGTTGAAAAGCTGATCAGTCCTACTGGGCAGCAGGCAGTGAAGGGTCTAGGGTGACCTGCACTGACTAAAGGCATTGTACTTGTTTTCCTGCACTACACTACTGCAGAAACCTTAAAATAAGGGAGGATAAGCACAAATGAGGCAGTACAGGTGAAACAGGAAAACAAACTTAGAGAGGAGAATAATAGTTGGAGAGAAGATAGAGAAACAGGGAAATGGTAACTGAATGAAACAGACAAATTGATAAGAAGAGAGCTCAACTTAAGTTTTCCAAATGTTTCTCAGAGTCTATCAATATTGCCAAAACCATCACCCTTGAACACACAGGCAGAACAAGGGTCTCAAAAACTGAATGTCCAGGCTACACATTGATTTGCTTCAGACACACAACCAAGGGACCTTGGCATGAAGCCTTGCTCCAGCTCTGCCTTTATGTTCTTCAAGGGGAGAGAAAGAGGCATTTAGATCAGAAGTCTGGCTTGAGCTTTAAACTTGGGGCTCCCCTTCACATCCTACAGGAACCTGTCCTTTATATCAACCCCACTGGATTAGGGCTAGCATTCTCATTTAATGCACGTACAAATATATGTGTTACTGCTTGATAATGTGATTTTAGGTCTTCCATTACTGCATTATCTGAAAGACTAAAGTTTTTAGTGGTCTGGTGAAGTACAGAGGCAAAATGAATACCTATTTTAAGAGATTGTTGAAAAATATTTTATCCAATAACTTCTTTCTTTATTAGTTTCCCTAATGTATATATGCTTAGTCATTTGGGAGAAACATTCAGACATTGCACTGGATAAGGGTCAAACAGTATATTTCAAACAGAAATAAGGATTCCTTTGAAAAGGACATAAGAGAGAACATGCTTCCTGTTTTTTAATTGAGACACCATTGAACATTCTTTAATGAGGACATTAATAATTGTGGAAGGACTTTCAAACTCACAATAAAACACCGATAACTTCTAAAAAATGTAAATGTTAGGGATGTTACATGTTAGGTGAGACTAATTACCCTGCTCCTCTGCCATAATAATAAACTTCATAAGTACATTATAATTTTATGTAGCCTGGATGGCCTTAGATTTTAAGTGGTTCCACATTTACAAACCATGTAATTAGAAATGTGTTTCCAATAGGTGACTTTTATATTAGGGTTCAGCCTTAAATTGTATACCCATTATCTAGAAAATAGTCTCCATTTTCACTGAAGAAGCATTATTTTTTTAGTCACACATCCCTCTCTTGCAAAGACCATATGTTCACTCAGACTTGTCCATAATATGTGCATATATAATACATTTTAATTGATTTTTTTTATGTTTTAATGTCACAGTAACTGCAATAGGTGTCATATTGCCTACCTAAAACATATTTATTCATTAAGAACATTAATTAGTATAATGCATTAGGTATAGCTTATACTGTAAGTCATCTAATACAGCAAAACTCAATTAAGTGGCTGAAAATGTAATTGTAGAGGGTACTGAAAAATCTTTTTTGTTGATTACACAGAAACAGCAGCTTTTGTCTCTGGAATCAAGACATACTGAAATATTTCATAATACCATGAATACCCTGCATTTTTTTTCTTTTTGCTACTACTTGGTTTTATTTTAAAATTCGTCTCCTCTAAATATTTTTATTTATTCTGAGGAGCCATCTGAATTTGTATACCTGTCACAGGCACTGAGTAATTCTGATCTAGCTGAAAGTAATTTTGTGATTTCTTATACTCTGAACATTAAAACAACTTATTAAAACAACTTATTAAAAATGTAAATATGTTTTGGCATTATTTTACTTTGCTTTGCTTATTTTTTGGGGCAGGCATTGTTGGTTTATTTGTTTTTTAATTTGTTACATTGTGGGTACCACCTAAGAAGTAAACAGGTTCCTACTTTGCAGAGCAACTATTTCTACTGCTTTAACATATCTCTGTCTCTGAAAAATCTCAGACCTACCCTCTATTTCTTTTTCCTTCGTGAAGTTAAGAAGTTTGACAGGAAATAAAAAATTCAGTCTCATGTTGTTTTGCTGCTGGCTGATACATTGGCATCAGGTCCAAAGGGCCTCTTGTTATCCTTCAAAGCCAAATGTGAGAACATAAATACATGGTCTGCTCTGCACGGATAGCAAAGCCAGAGGCACAAATCCAGACCCACCAAGAGGAACTAAAGGATTAGAAAAGTATACACATTTTAATCCTTTGAATTACTTCTATATTCTTGAAGCAATACATAGGCCTGGACTTGACACAGGAAAATTAAGAATTTAATCATATTTCTTTTTTTAATACAAGAAGTAAGGTCATCGATGTTATTAATTTAATCACATATATAATTCAGAGCATAATATAAAATTTAGAAAGTTCAGGCAAACATGGACATGGAAAAAAGATGCCTGTTCACTAAAGCTTTTTCCAAAATGTCAGGTAAGCTTTAAAAAGACATAAAAGCAGAGAAATCATTTTTTAAACATATGTAGAAGAGGAAAAACATCTGAATTAATAAAAACAGGTTTGTTTTTTTTAATATCACAGAATTTGCATTCTTCACTTCTATCTATGCATATGAGCTCTGGATCTTTCTATTTTATTATTGTCTCATTTACTCCTTTAGTCTTAGCTTTTTCTTGAGACATGCATTGAGAAAGTGACAAACATTGTAGCCTAGTAGGCAGCAGCCATTTGCATCAGCTAATCTGTGACATGAAAAAAAAAAAAGGATGGGAATAAGATAATATTACTTCATTTAGATTATTGTCAACAGGTTTAAATCTTTGCTGATATTCTGCTCCTTTCATTTCTGCTATCTTGACCCGGACTGTACGTGGTTGACAACACGAAGCAAGTTTACCCAATCTTTCTTTGAACTGCTGATGGTAATGAATCTCCTTCCTCCAGCCTCAACTGCTGCATTCAGTTATCATCAAGCACAGGCATCAACTCGAGCTCTAATCTTGCTCTGATGGATGGAATACTAACCTTTCGCAAGATTAGAGACACAAGGTGCTCTAGAGATAATAAAATTCAAATAGGTTTATTTCAAAGGGCAACTCAATCTCGATTTTGTTCATGGGTCACTTGACAGATCATTTGCCAATGTAGTTTTTGTGTCCTTCTGCATCTGGCTTCTGTGCAGTGCTCCAACTATTTCATATTAAGTGGGCACCAACAGGCAGAGTTCGGCAAGGGTCTGGCTTAAGCAAAAATAGCAAGGAACCCATTCAGCATGGAGCTGGCAACTTTACTAAAAGTTCATCTTCTGAGGGCAGTGCTTGGATGGTGGGAAAGCTTTTCCTAGCGTTTTCAGAAATGACAATCATGATAAACATCTTGAACACTTTGAATTTTAAACTCCTTTTAGATCAAAGAGTAAAAATCTTGCTAGCATCATGACAGCCAGCTGTGCAATATATGCAGTAGCTGTAACTTAAGAGATTTGTAGCTTGTGAGCAACCATTTTTAATGTGCTTGTCAAACCCTTCTATGCTAAAGTGTTTACAAATCAAATATTTAAGTCAGGTATCTACAGGCAATGAAGATAAGGCTCTTACAGGTGCTAAAAAAAGATTCCTCCAGATGACAGCTGTATATACAGGCATTAGAATCCTCTAAAGGCAAAATAGTGAAATTTCCTGCAGCTTTTATGGTTGTAACTTGACGCTATTAAATACACCAATTGACCTAGCTCTGTTGTTTAATAGAGCAAAATTAAATGATTACAACTAGACTGCTTAGAGAACAAATATTGTTGAAGCCAGTGAGCATAATGTCTGGCCTTCATTTAGGAGAAGGATAAAAATAATTAAAAGGCCCATATAAACCAGACAGCTAAAGCTGCAGGTGTATAAATTGCACACAAACTACAGCACATCAGAGAGTTAGCCAGGAATTTGGAGGCTGGTTTGTGTGCACAGATGCTAGCAGCTGGACTTCTCTCCAGGAGAGAGTGGGAGAGAGGGAGAGAAAAAGAGAAAGAGAGAGGGGAGAAAAAGCATCATAAGCACACATGAAGAGAACCAGGGAAAGCTCACAGAAAGTCACAGGGATGTTTTATGCTACAATCCAGGACAGAATAAAAAAGAGTATGCTCTAGGAATTAAAAAAAAAAATTGCTCAGAAATATTAAACCCTGTCTTTTTTTTTTTCCTATAGAACTTGCTTCATGCATATTTGTTATAGGGGTGAGAGTTTATAACAACTCTTTGGAGGTAAGATTGCGTGCTTTTAGTTTCCCAAAACAAGGATGACTACACTGTATTGAAAATTCAGTGGCTGATGAGTTTGCATGATAACTAAGTAGGACAGATTTCATGGCATATGCATCTAAAATGTGCTACTGGACTACTCTGAAATCTGGAAATTGGAAAATAAAGTTCAAGATTTTTTTTACTGCTTTTAAAGCCTTAGAACTACATGAAAAATGTATTCTCATTTTGGATGCTTTAACTGTGACAGCTCATAAACTAGTCTATTCCTAGAATTGCAATCATATCTCTGGAGTCCATTTACAATGTTTAAATTTCATAATTGAGTGAGTTCTTAATATTTCAAAACTGTTTCTGTTTTCATTAAGTTTTCATAGAGACAGTTCACTTGTCATTGTTGTCCTTTCTAGTAAGAAGCTCTTGAAACTAATTTTATAGTACACGTTTTTAAAAATTCCAGAAATAAGTGACTACATATGAACCCTGTGATTGATCCAGGAACTTATGCATTCATGTGTTTCTTTCTCTTGCCCCAGTACTAGGAGTTAGGCAATAATTTTCTGGAAATATATGCAAAAGTAATCTTAAGGCATGCAAGGTGGAATCCATACTTGAGGATTGGTGTCTTTTAGTTAGAGGATATGAATTTTTCAGGTAATCATCTGTCTTTGCCACTTCACTACCAACTCTATCAACCTGTATGCAATTTTCTACCCATAATAGATGCAAAATGGGCTATTAAATTCCCACAGGATCATACAGACTGGAGAATAGGGAATTAAGTTCCGTGTTACCTGAATTGTTCGCACAAAAGGGGACTGCATCAAATCAAGACCTTTCAGGAGCATTAAGGCTCCCAATCAGCTGCCATGGAGATGAGTGTGACAACTAACAACCCAGGCTGCAGGCACATGCTGTAACTCTCCATCAGTGAGGGGCCAGGGTGGAGGAAGCTGTCACTGTGATCAGCCTGTCAGATTAATCCCTGACTCGCCTCCAACTTTTAATTGTGAAATTTTTACTGGTATGTTTCATCCTGATAGCGTGTCTGCATACTACAGGCTTTGAAATCTTCAGACAGTCTATGTGGGAGAGATAAAAAAGCTGAAGATACATAAAGCAGGACAGGGAAGTGCAGCTGTGGAAATAATTTAAAATTATGTCTTGAACAGAGTGTATATTAAAACTTTGAAGATTTTAGCTTTCAGAAAAGCAGTCATTCAAATAAACCAGGTGTTTCTTCTTCCAATTTTTACAAATAAAGAAATAGAATTTTAATGTAAATCAAAATATGCCACATAAAAGTCCCAATACTACTCTGGTAAGCTGTCAAGAAATACAGTATACCTGCAAATAAAAAAAAATTACTGAGGAGCTCATCCTCTGGTTCAAAGCCAGGACCAGCTGCCTGGAAGCATGAAATCTAGCATCAGACCTAGTTCCAAAGACAACGGCTGAGCTCACTGCTCAATAATCTTTTTTTATAAAGCCTGATCTGCAAGCACACACAATGAAAAGTCAAAGGACTTAATTTGATTTAAATGCAGCTGCCCTAATCACAGAGAAACAACTACGACAGTCAGAAATAGCCAGACTAAGCTCTTTTCCAAAGAACAACACTTGGCCTAAAACACATAACATTACCCTCTTCATCGTTAACTTTGAATTTTCTTGCTTTAGTGGGATTAAGTCAGACCCCTACCATTATGTTAATGCAGCTTTTTGTGGTTTAATTACAATGTTTCCTCTAGAGTGTAACATAATAACAATTAATCAGCTAGTTCTTAACTTCCACAAAAGGAAACATCATCTGTTATTATCTGTGCTGCTATCCTGCCACAATGTCAGCAGAACTGAAAACAATTATACCACAAAAGCTGCATGCAAATAGAGTCTGCAGCTGAAAAAAATGAAAGCCAAAATCTCAGACTCATCCCTGAAATTGTCCTTTGTTCACTCTATTTTATATAAACAGCACACTACTAAAATTATTAAAATTAATACCAGGCAGTAGGGACGTCCTAGCAACGCACAGACTGACTGATGCAACGTGTGGGTGGAAAGTCATCTAAAGAAGCAAAATTTGAAGCTGATGTTCTTTCAGGATTTACTGCCTTCTTCCATGGTATCTAGATGTAAATTCTCTTGTTTATTTTTAGGTGATGCTTCTTTGCAGAGTCAGACTTTTTTTTTAAAGCATTTTTTAAATGCTTTAAAAAAAAAGGAAACAAGATATTGGACATAAACAGCAAATGGAGAAACAAAAAATCACTGTGGGCATTTAGCATGTGAAAATATCAAAGCCTCACTCCTATCAACAGTGAAATATTCCCAGGTTAAAATATTCTTCTCAGTGTGGACTGGGTACAGAGATAGAAAATATTTTTATGTAGCTGGATGTCAGTGGGAAATGAGAAGAGAAATTCTGCTGCTGTTGTTACTTTTCTTCTTCCAGAGAGTAGTTTTCTCTAGGGTGCTGTTTGACTCTTAGAAGTCACCACAAAAAATGGCAGTTTGAGTCAACAGATTTGTTCAATGACAAAATATGTTCTTAGCACTCTTTAGTCCTGCTAGCCCTGAAGCAATAACATGACAGAGGGGGCAAAGAATGTACTAGTAACTTTTGTTAGGCACAAACAGTCTCTCCCTCCCTCAAAAGAAAAAAAAAAAAAAATTGCACTAGAAAACGATGGGGATTCCCAGGAACTGCCTCCCAGTTCTAGGTAGAGCCACTGCTAGCAATGTGTATAACATTACCTGTGCAATTAGGAAACCTTACCTGTGCAAGCAGTTTTATAGCATGTTCAATTACTTTAGAGCAGTTATGGTCTTTATCATTCATCATATTTCATTTTCATAATTTTGTACATCTAAGCATTACATTAGATGGGTTTTTAAAACTCCTGTTTGGAATGTTAACAGATACCTGTAATGGATGGACCTGAACACTTGTTGTATTGAATTATTTATTTGTAGCTGCAGTAAGGTTCAAAATTGCAATCCAGCTAACAAATTTCATTTAATATTCCTTAACATTAACTCTGGTATTATAAAGTCTAGTTACAGCCTCTCTGTGATTCTGACTGTTCATACCAGCTTTTCCAAGGTAACTCATTCTCCTGTCTGCTGTACAAGTGACAAAGGAAGATAAATCTCATATTCCAGCAGCAGCTATCACTTCATTCATTAGTAACAAACACCTGTAGCAGCAGGAGCCACATACACTTTTGCTGGCTTGATTTTGCACCTTTAAATTGCTTGTCATCATAAAGAAATGACAGCTGTTCAATGAGAGAAGAGTAATGCAGCAAGAAGGCTGAAGCCATTTCCAGTGTTTAATTGCCATTAAAAAAAAACTAACAAGTGATTAAAAAGATAAATCAAAAGTTTGCAGAAAGACTAAAGCAGCCAGTCAGTTTTACGGTTTCATTTGAGCTACAAACACGTTATACATCCATTTACAAAACAATGAGCTCTTACAGTTTATGAAAGTTTAATCTCTTGGTTTATTGCTTTAATATATCTAACATTGGTAAGGTTTACTTTAGAATGAACTGTCTGACTATATGATGTTGATGTTAGTTTTTACATTCAGTCTGCAAACGGAATGAATAACATAATAATTGCACTAATCTATGAAAGAATTAAAGTAGAGGTAATTGCTGCTTCTCTCATATCTGCATGTAAAATAAAAGAATTAATATTTTATCATTTGGCAATGCCTCTTGTTAGCACAATATTTTGTTTGGCCACAGGCATTGGAACAAATGCTAGAAAAGTTATGCAGAGCCAAAATGCACATGCTGGTGAACTTGTGCTTAAGGAACATATCATCTTAGGCTCACATGTCTGGTAAAACTTTCGTCAAATACTATCAACAGAAAAAAAACCCCAACCCAAACCAAAGTATTTGGTCAAATACTATCAACAACAGGAAAAAAACCCAACCCAAACCAAAGAACCCCAACCATATTTCTTAAACTAATAACCTCATAATTTCAGAAAATAAAAAAACAAATGTACAAATGGAGATTTGATGATAAACTTATGCCCCTCAAATGATACATTTATCTTAGACTGAACAATAAAATGACAAAAATTCATTATGATAACAAGTAACTGCTACAAAGCAGTTATTATTAAAGAGGATTTTAAACACAGATTTAAAAAGCTCAGAAAACAAACTGTGTGTATACTTTCACTGTTGTAAATTATCCTACCATTTCTGAAGGAAATCAAAAACCATCCTGAAAACTATTCCTTTTTCTTTCCTACCTTGTCTAAGAACATATTGATCTTGGTGTTTGAATTGATTTTTATTTTATTTTTTATCCACTATTTCAGGAAGCTGCTAATGACATGCTTTTAAATTCCTGAGTGTGTTTTAATGATGTGATGTGGGAGACTGTCTCTTATGCACCTTGGGGATTGGCTGGGGGGGAAAAGGAAGATCAGAGAAGGGAAAAAGGAAGATGCTGGTCCTCTGAAGTGCCAGAGCTGTTTCCTAACTTTCAAAGCTGTCACGTCTTTTACTCATTTGCTGTTCCATTCTGCTTCTCATTTGCACATCAAGTCCTGCAACCTGACTTTGGTTATCTTTAATAGCTGCACTACAAGGTCAGCAGTATGAGCCAAAGCTCCCATGTTCTCTTCGATTCACCATGTGGACACAAAGCAACCACTGCAGACCTCTGGCAAGATTTATTCTCCATATAACTACCAAGATAGAGTTTCATTTCATTGTGTCTTTTAATGAAATGATGGAATTATTATGTGTGGTTTTCAGAGGGCTACCTCAGCACAGTAACTCACTTACACATAGAGAATCAGAAAATCACAGAATGGTTCAGGTGGAAGAGACCTTAGATATCATCTAGTTCCAATCCCCCTGCCATCATATAGTATTAGTTTTGAGTAAAGCATACTTTTTCCCATGAAAGTTTGCAAAAAAAATGTTAATAAGGAAATGAAATGCAATGTTTATACTAAATTATAGAACTAATATCATTCACACGGTTCTTTTGGAGCTGTAACTCTGGAACCCTGAAGGGAAGACTGTACTCAGCACTATCCAAACCAGTGAAAACCACCATCAGTTAGGAAGAATTATGATTAGTTCTTTTACTAAGCATGTGACTGACCCTTTCCACACAGGAAAAATAACCTCTACCAAAACCTGTGCTACAAACAAATGAATAAAACCAGGAGGCCAGGAACTGAGGAAGAGACCCAAATTAACATGTGCAGAATCACAGAATCAAAGCATTGATTCTTTCTTGTTTTCCACTCAGTATGACTCCTAACATATAACTTACCCCAGTAAAGTCAGGGGTACAAGATTATGGGACTCTAAAACTCTGGGGAAAACAGATAATATCCTACTGATCTCCCTAACATTATTGTGCATCTTCAGTGCTAAGCTCACATGTGTGGATATTTATGTGTATGCTAGAGATATAACTTTTAAAATTGGTATTATACATTTTTATAATCGCTAATGTACTTAACCATGACAATCTTTAGTAAGTGAGCATAAAAATACAGAACTGTGCATCAATCAGAATATTTCTTGATATTTTTCATGAAACCTCAAAAAATAATAAACCCATGATTGGTAAAAATAGAAATGATTAACAACTCATTGACATATTTTAAGATTACTATTCCTGGAAATCCACACTTGTAAACTGGAAGTGCATACCTGCTCAGGACAAAATAAAAGTAGAGGTAAAATCTTAAACTCACTACCCTAGAGTAACATGATTCTAGGCCTCTTCTAAATGTTAAGACTACAAAATTTTGAAATTAATTCCTTTCCATAAAAGTGCCTAAATGTCAAGAAAATGTTTCTTTTTACAAATACATCATCAGAATCTCTGACTGATTTTTTATTTCCAGATTGGCTTTTTTTTTTTGCATTCATCATCATCAATAGTACTTTACATCTTTATAGTCAGTGACTGAACATTAAATTTTCATTTAGTTCTTAACCTCTTATGACACCCCTTTCCTTTTTTGTTCTGAATGTTTATTTCCCCAATACAGGACTTCTAAACTGTATCTGGTGAAATACCTAATGAGAGTGATAAGAGAATAACATTTCCCTATATGCCTATCAATCATAGCTACAAAGAATCCAGGTTAAAATTATCAGCTTTTAAACAAGAAAGAAAACATCGATAAAATTAGTAGAGGTAAAATCTAGTAAAAATATCTTTTATTACTGATAAAACTAGGAAAAAATGCCCAAACTTTCCTTCACCTCTTCCTTTCAGGTCAGAATTTACCCATACAGAGGGTAGATTTAGGCAAAATATTAGGAAGAAATTCTTCACTGTGAGGTGGTGAACAGGTTGCTCAGAGAAGCTGTGGATGCCCCATGCCTGGAAGTGTTCAAGGGCAGGTTGGTTGAGGCTCAGAATAACCTGTTCTAGTGGAAACTGTCCCTGCCCACGGCAAGGGGGTTGGAATCAGATGATCTTTAGGGTCCCTTTCAACCTGTTCTATGATTTTGTATTTAGCTAACAGGAACCTGTGTTGCACAGGGAAGAAATGTGCTCGTGTGGCCAAGGTATAAAGGTGAGTGAAGTTTGTGCTAACTCTGCATGGTTCAGTAAAGACACGCTTGCTCTCTGATATGAAATTCCTATTTCCATTACTTTGTCACAATTCATGACACAGGAGCACAGATAATGTAGTATTAATTTAAATAAGCCCATGTTTATACTGCAAGGTAAAAAGTGAGTTTGGGAAAAGGTTTGATTTGTGACTTAATTATTTAAAAGATTGGATTCACATCACCTAACTTGACATGCTGTTAGTGCCGATACCTGTACCCAAATTGGTCACAGTAGAGCCCCTGTTTAGTTAGTGAGTTTAATTAGTGCTTCTTAGAATGCAGATGTGGAATGCAATCTAAAGACATAGAAATGGTACCCTGAAGTACCTATTTGTCTTAATTGACTGTGAAAATACCAAGAGTCAGCAGTGCAGATGTCCACAATGTACATGGCCATGTGAATCTCACTCGGTGTTTGCTCTTCCTATTTGAAAGGGAAGGTTGTGATTAACTGTCAAAGACCTCAGCCCTTTTATTTACTTGATCTATCCAGAATGCTCAGATAAAACTTGGTCTGATGTTCAGAGTCCAAGTTGTGTTCCCAAATTTACCCTTTGAAGGGCATTCAAGCGTATTAGAAGCTATTTTCAGGTATGGGAGCTTCTGAAGCCTTTCTATAAAGGAAAAAGACCCAAAATCCCAAACCAAAACAAAGTCTCAAACCAAACCAAACTGTTAGCTCTGGCAGTTTGCACTTTTGCATTTGCATTACCATTGGGATTTTGATTCTGGCACTCACACTTCTGGTCCAAAAAATGACAATCACAGTCTTGGGAATATGACTCAGGATGACAGGACACTTTGCAAATCCTGGGGGATAGGAAAGGCATGTAGGCATGTGCTAATTGGTTTGATGGACCAACAAACCTGCTTATGTGACACGAGCCATTCGCTGCAAGGGACAGAAACACTGTTACTAACTTCAGGCTAACTATTTTCCATGAAACAGACCTTGTTGAACTGTAGCTGGAAAATATAGTAGGCGATAGCAGTTTGGGAAACAAACTGTCAAGGAATTGTTGTGCTGGGGCTGGATTAAAATAAGGTGAAACTTGTTGTGCTGGAGTTACATTTGCGTGAAAGGCTCTAGCAGTTGCTTATTTGACGGCTGATAAAGAGAAAAGGGTCCCAGTAGGCAGCAACAAGCTGGTGAATCACAGCTGCCTCCTGATGTTCATTTGATTACAACCACAGCTTATGGATGTCATAATTGTGCAGGGGTTATTTGCTAGTTAGGGAATCTGGTTTTCTATTAAAATGAGGACAGGCAGAAAGGTCAATTGAAAGGAATGTGCAATGGATGGGTTTAATTTATCTGTGGTTGTCTTCTCAACACTTTGGAAAGAAATATAACAACAAATTAAAATTATCAGCAAGGGATTCATTGGTCATTTTCATGTGATCATTGGGATAAGCAAAAGAACAGAGAACCTGTCACAGCAGAGGACTCTAGAAGAGCATGTCATGCTTAATCTAACATTATGAAAGTTGGGTCAGGGCCAGATATGATTACTCTCTAGTACATATGAGTACTAAACACCAGGGAGAAAATAGAGGTATTTACAATAATGGATAAAACAGGCATAATAACAAATGGCCATTAATTCAACTTGTCTATGAATTAGATTATTTCAAATAAACAGAAGAGAGAGTTTCTGCACAAAATTTCCAATAAAAGCAACTGAACAATAATGCTGAGGAAGAAGGGGAGTTTGTCCTGTACATATGGAAGACTTGTGGTATTTAGATTTGCACTGAAAACTGATGAGTATTGTCTATACAAAATATTCCATTACAAATGGCTAAAAAAATAAATTATCTTTACCCACTAATATCGTGACAATTGGAAAACACTGACAACACCACATTGCACACATAAAAGAAAGACTATGTTTCTGCCTAGTTTCCTTTCTTTGAGTTAGGAGAAGACAATGATCCCTTAGTAGGCAATATCAGATTGTTTTACTCATTAAATTGTAAAGGATGAAATATTTTGTCTATTCTTGTAAATATTTTTAACTATTTTCAAGATAAATTATTTGCCTATGACAACAACAAATATGCATAGAATACAATTAAGGCAGTTTTCTAACTAAAATGGAGCCAGTTTTCTAACCTATTACTTATGATGTTAACACAGACTTTGTTTACACTGATAATTGTCCTTATTTTACATAACACATTTCACATATTTGGCTCACAGACAAAAAAACAAAAAAAGAAAAAGAAAAAGCTCCACATTTTTAAAGGGGTAACTAAGGCAAAGTATATTTTAGAAAAATTACCATTGCATAAAATATTCTGTCCAAGTACCTACTAGTTTTTCAGTCGGGTTGCATAGTGCACTGTTATCTTTTTATAATCTCTTCTGCATATGAGATTCAAGCTTTCCTGCCCTAGAGTATTTACTTAAGACACTTTCTGACAAACCTCAGCATATTGATAGCATGCTCAAGTGGTATCTTCTATATCTCACACGTAAGGTCAGGATCTTACTTTCCCATCCATCCCAAAACACCACTCCTGTTAAGAGTTAATATCTGTGACAAGCCAGTAGATTCCAGAAGAAGGAATCTACTTGTGTTTGTCTGGGGACATTATTATCTACATTTTGGGGCAGGGGTGGGGGAGATCTACCTTGGATATTCTATTTTGGATCAGGCATACTCTTTCAATACACAGAACCACACCTTCTTTCACATGGCAGGACAGTCTTGCCTGACTGTGCAACTAGAGTCTTTTGAAATTAGACCAAACCAGAAGATGTTCTCTGTGAGCATCACTAACCTGCTCCAGCTGGTAACTGGATCTCAGCCAAGAAAACAGCCTTTTAATTTTTTTTTCAGCTATGTGACTGAATTTGTGTATTTCAAGTACATTTTTGCTGGAAAATGTGAAGTTCCCACAGTGTGCAAGAAAGAAAGAAACAAAGAAGTTGCAGTAGCAAAAATCATCATTTAGCTTCAGGAACTGTGAAAAACATGTGTAATTAGGATTTTACAACAGTGTGATACCCTATGTGAAATCAACTGCCATTGTGATGCAACATCTGGTCCTTCCAAAGACATGCAACCCAAAACAAAAGCTACTAAGAACTAAAATGTAGACAGAATAGCAATGCACAACAAGGAAAACACATATGTATTAGCTCCTGAATTCTACATTTTTTGTTTGTTTGTTTGTTTTTGTGTTTGGTTGTTTTTTTTTTTTTTCCTATAGCACAAAGTAAAAACTTAGCATAAATGTTTTATCCTTAGCAAATGTTCTCTTTTTATTTTTTTTTTTTTCAGCTTGGTAATGCATGGTACAGATACCTATTTATCATAACTAAGTGTCTCTGATGTACTATCATGAGAAGAAAAAAAGCCCAGATCTCTGTCTGGGCGGCTAAAACCAGAAGCACTAAGGCAGGCCATGTAAGCAATGGTGGCTTAAAATTTAAGGAAATGATAATAAGTAGTGATTTTGTCTCAGAAATAAGCTGTAACTATGGAAAGGTCTTTTATGATGAGATTCTATATGTTATTTCAATTACCATTGGGTTACTATCTTTGGAGAAGGTAGTGACCTGCTACCACACATAATAAAATGTGAGTGAAATCACAGTAACCAGAGAGGAAATGATGTTTCTGTACACTTCCAGAGCATGTATTGACCATAAAAGGTGACAACTCATCCCTTTAATGCATGTAGGTATGGAAATCCCATTATATGCAGCACTTCATATTGCTGCCCTAGAGTGCTGTATGACTATTTTTATTGCTGCCTGTGGCAAGCAAATACACCCGTCTCATTTTACACAACACCAGAGAAAAAGATTATCAGGCACTCATGTAGCCTTAGATGTAGGTGTCCAGTGCTGAAATCCTAGCTCCTACTTTGATTTTCTCTGCAGCTTAGCACACAACCTCCCACAAGCAGAGACAAGAAGTGTCTGTCTGCATTCTGCTTCAGCAGCTGCCAAGGTGCTGCAGTACATCGACTTTTCCTAAAGATCCAGCTGAGGAGGCTATTTGTTGGCCCAGCAGATTGAAATGTCTGCTTGCAAAAGATCTATACATGACTTTATGCTTATTTCCTCATCAGCATAATGGGGCTAACCAGGCTGTGTGTGCCTCAGAGAGGATTTGAAAGCTTTAACAACGTAGCCAACCAGTCTATGAAGTACTTACGGATTACAGAGGCAGAAATCATAAAGCACACTTCAGGAAGTTAAAAGTTAAGCACTATACTATTTACTGCAGCTTTAATACTTTTAATATAGCTTGAGGAAGGAACAGCAAACAAATTTGGGCCTCAGAGTAAAATGTAGCACCACTGCTTATGTGTTTCTTCTGTTGTAAAATCTAACAGAATTGGATTAAACATTATCACTTGCTCTTTAATCTTGGTTTTACAAGGTGTTGGTTCCTTGACCTGATTTTAAAGGATTTAAAACTCAAACCTGTTATCCTTAATAGCAAGTCTAAACTTCAAAGCTTTGAAGGAGGAAGAGAAAATAAGATCTGCAGCATAGTGGTTGAGATTAGAATTCTCAGTGAGTATTCATTCCTGTCATGTTCAGAAAGACCTATATGGCTACACGCTGGGAAACATGACATGCTGTTTGTGTAATTGAAAACTGAGAATTGAACAGGTAGCTAGGATCTTTGGCTGTCCTGCTTGAAATTAGATGTGTACAACAATAATAACACACAGATCTCAAGTTCAGATTGGAAAACAGAAAGAATGACATAGAATATTTAGCCCAGTATTTTTTCTGAAATGCTGCTTAAGATTAATGTGGGGAAATAACAACCCTGCCCTGATAGAAATATTCTTTTCCATTTTTCTCCTACTCAGTAGCCAGAAGCTAGAAGTGGTTGTTTAGGACTTTTTTTCTTCTTAAAAGGGGTAAACTGTACTCCAAGGTGGGGGGGAATTGTTAGCATTAGCAACAAAAAACTAAATGACATAGGTTTCTTTCAAGAGCCCTTTTATTTGTCAAAAAGCAGGAGCTTTTGCAAGAACCACAGGGCTCAGAAAGCACCAAGAATCACTTTGCTTACAAGCTAGCTGTCTTTATCCAGTCACCATCTCCACCAGAAAACTTCTTTTTCAGTTTTTAATTTGGACTGCATTAGAGATGCTTCTCTGCAACTTCTAGTGCCACATTTCCTGAGTGGATCTCTTTTAAAATAGGCAATTTTCCCCAAGTTAGCTGCACTGTCCTGTAAGGATTTCCCAAACCCTCTGAAAAGCATCATCTTGCAAGCAGCTCTGGTAGGCATAAAATGAGCTTTCCTATTTCCACTACAAAGTTTGAGCTGGTAGCTAATCCCAGGCACATTCCCTGTTATGTACAACACCAACACTAACTCTTGGCATAATATCAATCCCCCCTTCTGACTTTGGAGTATACACACTGGATAAGGACCTATCCTAAGTTTTCAGTAAAATGTTCTTAAAAGAACTTGTGAAGTTTCAAGGGGTGAGCTAGGGAGTGTAGCTGCTCCAGAGCTATCACAAAAAACCCTGAAGGGGGTTGTTGTTATTTTTATCAATCCTTAGCAACACTTGTCTGACTTTCAGTGAGGCATCAAGTTTGCCATAGAAAAGAGAAGTGCTTCTCTGGGACCTGCTGGCCAGCAATTGATGTGAAAAACTGAAAACCAGGCTAGCAGCAGCAAAGAGCAGGGAGCTCCCTCTCTGGACCTGGAGGTGGGTGGCAGAAGGCAGCAAGAGCTGGCTTTTCACATGGATATTGCCTAGGAAAACTGGTCACATTCCCATTTCAGTATCTGACTTTGGCTGTTCAAGCTCTCCAGTTACAAGGCAGAGACATCAAGCCTTACCCTGAAGGCTTTGTATGAAGGACAAAAAAAAAAAGAAAGGAGGGAGAAAGGCAGACGGTGGGAGAGAAGACAGAAGAGAACTGGAAGTGCAGTGTGGCGCGTAAGAAGAAACCAACAAAAAGAAACAAGGGAAATTTAAAACCTAGAAACAAAGACCTGCAAAATGCTAAAACCTCTTTCAAAACATGCACTAAACCCCTTGACTAGCTGGATTTTTTTAGTAAAATAATATTTCTTAGCTTTTTTAATCATAGTAAATCTACAGTGTGGTACAGGAAGAGATAACGTGATTTGGCACAGATTCTTAAAGTGAGACTAGGAAAAGATTGTGTCCTTCAGTCAGGGAAATAAAGGGGTTGCCAGTCTGTTGGATATTGCTTCTTTATTTAATTTCTCAAAAAACACAGGTCTGGTGCTGAGATATCACTTTTTCTATATCATAACCTCTGAACAATCTTCTGTACTCTGCAAGATGTTATTTTACAGAAACATAATCAACATCCCTAAATAAAGATATGTGATGGAAAACACCAACAAAAACCCCCAAACCATAATAACACAATAACAACACCAACAAAAAACCCTAACCAACCACACAAAAATCCAAAGCCATCCAAAAAGAACCCAAACCAAACCAAAACAAAATTTAAAAAACCAAACCAAACCCAAACCCAAAACAAGCCCCAAATCCTCAAAATTAGTCTGAAAACTGTGTGTTAGAGTTGGCTCTGTATCCAGAACACTTAAATGTATTAAACATTTTCATATATTATTAAAAAGAAACCTAACACTTCACAGAAAATTAAATGCTATCCACTGCACATTTCACCAGTATTAGAATACTTTCCTCACGGTTTCTGAAGCCTTACAGGCATGATAGACTCTGAACTCCTACTTTTGTCAAAGCTTTGAAACTTAAGGCCTATTGTTTTAACAACTAATTTCTGAATATTTTGTGTAAACACATTTACCCAAATGTCTTCAGTTTTTTATAATTTCATCTTTCATAATTTAATTTTGGAGCTTTTTCAGAAGTCAACAAAATATGATTTGCATTCTGACTCTTCCTTCAAATTCCTGAAAGCTAACCTTTTCCTTTAAAAAATCAATTTATATGTAAATTATCATACATCTTTCTATAGTACTAAATATTTCTCCATGCAAACCTTTTCAGCACAGATCCTCAGTATACCTGAACCCACTGAGAGTGCATTGGTTTTGATAATTCCAGTTTTCTTCCTTTCACCAAGACTTCCTGAGTGAGGGAAACCAGCAAAATTACCAAGGCAAAACCACCCCACTCAACAAAACACCCAATTTTCTTCTTTAATCTAAATACTGCTGAAATATATGTACAGGGAAAAGTGAAATGGATACTAAGCCCCCAAAGTAGCTATTGATACTAGAACCCACTGAAATGGAAGCACAAAAGGATCCCCAGTTGCACATCATATCCCACATCAAATGCTGGATGACAATCAAACTTGATAGCAAACCATCTAAGAAAGTAACCCTGAAATGAGCTCCCATGGCAGTGCATTCTCTTCCTTACTGGGAAGAAAAGTGCTGATTTCTTTGATTGCAACTGTTCAGACTCTACTTTCTAAAGATTGGAGAACTTACAGGATAGAATTTTGAGTATGGGTAAATCACCAGAAGTCCACTTCAAGACAAGAATGATATGTTTTCTTAAAAATATAACCTTAAAAAACAGTACAACATGTACAAAAGTACAAAATAATGAAGTACATTACAAGAAATGTAATAGAATCACAGAATAATTAAATCATAGATTCATAGAATGGCCTGGATTGGAAGGAACCTTAAAAATCATCTAGTTCCTACCCCTCCCCTGTGCTCAGGGACACCTTCCACTAGGCCAGGTTGCTCAGACCCCCATCCAGCCTTGATGCTTGATACAGAAAAGAACTGATATGAGCTGAGAGAGTAACAACCATTTCTATTACATTACTGTTATATGATATAGCATTTAAAGTACATTAATCTAATGGCTTCAGCCTTGGATGTCAATATGTTTGTCTGCCCTAGAGTATTCAATATTCAAATAACTTAAATATTCCTTCTTGATAAGTGGTTGGCAATATTTTAGCACATCTATAGCATCAAAAGGTAAAGGCATAGAGCAGTATTTCTTCTTTTCAAGGTTCAAAGCAACTCTTCTAAAAGAACATGATAACAGAAAGTGCTTGGCAGTGACCTTCTTCAGTCTGCCTCTTCATTTCATATTCATTTCCTTAAAATACATTTAAGGGGGTAAGAAGAGCAATGAAATGAACTTTGAAGAGGTAACCTACTTAAAAACAAAAGGAATTTGTTTTACTTGGAAGCATTTCTTTGTACTGTCTTCCTTACAAGTGGTTCTTCACTGTCAATGTGCAAAAAAGTTTCAGCACCAAAGCTAGTTTGATCTACCTTCAAAAGTAACATTGAATGACCTCTATATTGCAATACCTAAGCAATCAGAAGAATGGCTCCAAGTGAACAGAGATTTTCATATTCTCATCAGTAAAGTGGGCAAGAGAGGAAAAAATTAATTTTAGTAACATGTTTCCATGTCATAATAAATATGTGACGCTGTAAAGTCACAACTGACTGATATGCTCAGGAAGAGGATCCACATTAAAGAATACCTGTTGAATGCTTATCATGGCAAAGCATTTTTGAAAGATAAGAAAGGGTGCTAAGTACTACATTTTGGTTACAGTGTGGTCAGGACCCTCTCAACACAAATTAAGTTTATTTCTGGAATTTTATTTGAAAATAATGTCAGCTGTTCAGGCTAAAATGTAATTACCTTTAAAACATACCCATCAAGTATGAGCAGCTACCCTTTCTCATAAACAGCCCAAAAAAACCCCAAACCCTTAAAGAAAACGCAAAATGCAGGCAGATTGCTGTAATAGTGGGCACTTCTGTTCTTCAGCCCTACAAAATACAGACTGCACTGAATAGAAGCTCCTTAAGGCCTGTGAAGGCTTGTGGAGAGACCCAAAATCCAGCTACTCACAGTGGGAGAAGTGACACGTCTGGTAAATTATATGCAAAACACATATCCCAATTACCTTACTCAGCAGCAGGTTAATCAATGGCAAGCCCAGTGGGCAGCATTCATCTGTCTTTTGAGACATCTGAGCCAAGGCCAGAAGATTGAGTACAAGAAATTCGGAGTAAGTGGGATTTCTGACACCATTAAACATTACATGAGAACCCCATAGTTAGGAAAAGGTTTCCCACAGTAATGATGTTGAAGAATGAAAAGAGGCTGAAATGTCAGTCCTTTCTTTTACCTCAGCCTTCCTATACATAGGTTCCCCCTCTGATTTCTCTACAACCACAGAAGAAACACCAGTCCATGGGTATTGAAACACAATATCCTCAGGACCCGAGCAACACAGAGCTGCTCCTATGCATGCCAAAGCAGGCACAGAAGGTGGGTTTTTCCAGGAAAGCAGGTGCAGAAGGCAGGTTTTTCTAGTAAAGTGCTGCAGCTATCAACAGTTACAGCAGAAGCACTGCAATATGAGGCAGAAATCACTGAGGCCTTTTTGGGCTGCATTAGGGATACTCTAATATTAACCATTATCTGCAACTTTTGGTGATATGGAGGAGTATGTATATTACAATTTCAAATGCACATACTTAAATGCTCTCAAATGCTTTCATTGGATCTTGGTTTAAAAAAAACCCCAAACCACCTTGCAAGATGTTGCATCTGGGGGCTGTGACTATTCATATCTTTTAAAAGTGGGCATAGGATACCATAATGAACTTCCACCAGTGGGTTGGTATCTTCAAGGGAAAATCACTTTGTTTTGCTCTCCTTATTGTATGTGACACCATCATGTTAAATTTTTACTCATGTAAAAAGGACTTGTTTAAAAGAGTACTGTGAAAATTCAAAAGGCATAAACTGTTCTTCATATGTGTAAAGATTTTTATAAAAATTTTGGAGCTTAGCCTCTGAGATCCTCCTGACCTGCAGTACAGTCACTGGAAATGTCAGAAGAAGAGTAGTTTTGGACTTCAAAAGTCTGCTGCCAAACTCCAGCATCTTTTCCTTGCTGTCTTTTGGAATGGCTCTAGACATATTTTGCCTGCTTCTCTGTATTGCTGAAATATCACTTTCATCATGGAAGTTCAGACAATTTTTTAGCATAAAATTAAGACCTAGTGATTTTTACATTTAAAGATATAATCTATATAATTTCATACCTCTATTACCAGGTCTGTCTAAATGCTGGACTTCTCACCATGTGTATGCAAAGACTGAAATGAAAGCTTTGGTTTACATTAAGTCTTCTATTATAGATTAGTCATTTTCATATGATCTGTTGTTATTTACAAGTATGAGAGCACCTTTCAGTACTTCCTAGCAATGTACAAGAGCAGGAAGCTGATTTTTTGAATTGAAAATATTTTACCTGGACTTAGTCCAAATGGCTCAGAGGCATATCAGAGGCAGAGAAGACACACATTTCAGAAGCTAACCAGGACGAAAGCGACACTATGTTTCTGCACAATAAGTAGTTTTGAAGTGCCATTCATGAACAACAAGTACATGTAAGATTCCCTGCTGCACAAACTCTTTCACCAGCTAACAGTTGATTGGTAGGTGCAAACTAATTCCTAGCTATGATTCAGAGTCAAAAAAAATGCAAATACTATACAAGCTTTGAACCCCCTACCAAGAAATGGTTCTGTACTTTTGTTCTTGAGGCTTCACATCAATCCTATATATGCAGAAAGTAGCTTATTTTCAGTATATGGCTCTACACTTTTGGAGAGAGATGGAAAAGAATTATTTAATCTTAAATTCCCTAGTGGTGCAATATGGAAGAGCAGCAACTGGACATCTATGGATCTGGAACCAAAAAAGGAGTTAACAGTAAATGCAGACAAGGAGCAAGGCTCTGCAAGAATCTTCCATCAGAACTGGGAGTGGTAAAGGGAAGGGGTCATCCTGCTAGCAGCTGATTCCTGGGGGATGGAGACTGTGTTTCAGGTCACAGGTTTCAAGCATCTCAGAATGTGGCCATGAGAAAAAAAATATTAATTCCCTAGTAAACAGAATAGATTAGACAATTTCAATTGGAAGGGACCTACAATGATCATCTAGTCCAAATGCAAGCTGCAAGAAGCCAAATGCATAGCTGCAAGAAGCCTCTTCCTTTGAATTCAGTGGAAAATTTCACTCACAGAATGGAAAGCATTTTGAAGAACTAACCAAAACTTGAATTTTGCTAAGAACGTCACTGATTAAAGAAAAAAAACCAAAAACCAAAACCAACATTAAAATAAATTTTAGTCCTGTCCTCTAGATAAAATAAAGATTTTGTTTTTCCTTACCTTGGGACTGCTCACATACTACTCCTCACTAGCTGACTTTAACTTCAGAGGATTAATTTCCTATTCTTTTCAGTTATTAGTCATTTAGAGCACTCACCTAATTTAGTTCTGAACTAAATGACACTGGCTTGTTTTCACCTCAATATTATACTTTGCATCTGATATGTGATAGTTACCCCATGACAACAACCCAACTTTTGACAGTGAAGCCCTAAATTATATTATACAATCTCTTCTAAAGGGAAACTAATTAACACACTAGCCCTGCAATGGTCCTCTTCCACCAAAACAGAATGTACATGCACGAAAATGTGATGTCTCAATAATCCCCTGTTTTTACAGAACAGGAAAGTTTTCTCACAAAGGTAATGCGCTCAATATTCAGTTTTAGTCCTATTTTTTCCTTTTCTCTAGTTTTGCAGAAATTCTTGAAGCCTAGTTTCCTATGATGAAAAGTGAAGACTGAAAAATATTGAAAATGTAATTTTGTCAAAACTCTCATCTTAAGTCAGCAATGAAAATGACAGGCTGTTTTCCCAAAACTTAAACAGCAAAAGAGCTGGATCTGAAAAGTTGCATTAAAATTGGTTATTTGCAATATGAAGACCAAAAAGCTTCCTGCTATCCTATAAGCTTTCATGGTATGGAATTCCTTGGAGAGGATACTATTCACAAACTGCAAAACTAAAAGACTGATATTTTGGATGAAATGTAGCTGCCCCTTTTGAAAAATTAAGCATTTACACAAAATTTTCTTTCTGCCTTGACATCTATTTTTGTTTCATTCTTCTCTGCATCCTGATCAAAACCTTTATGTACACGACCCCTGTGTCAATGACACACAGACTATGAAAGCAAAATAACTGGAGGGATCCTGAATTTTCAGTGAGAAGGTTGCATTTTTAATTTTTTCCTCAATCATTGTCCAAGAAATCTTAAAACCAAGTAATTACTGATTTTCCAGGCAAGTTTTATTTTAATACTATATTTCCACCATCTCAGCTACTAGGTCAAACAGAAAAAGATCCCTGAAAATTATGTAATTTTCTGATATTTGAAGTCCTGCTTTAACTGTGCCTTTCAAGTCAAAGGTCACCTCCAAAAGATGGCTCTGAAAGGAGATTCTGAAAGCTTTCTCTCAGTTATTTTAAACTGAAATCTGAGAAGTGGAAAACAAAAGACTTTGTGGGTAGCCTCAATGTGAAAAATTTACTGTGTATGCAGGTCAGAAAATCAATGTAAGCCACAATTTACTGCTGTTAACTTTCACTCATTTAACTGTTTTGTGTTCAGATTGAACAATCATTAGGGATGGGTCACTGAATGTAAAGATTCCTGTAAACCAATGGAAAACAAATCTACTCTTTCAGCAATTTATATACTTACTAGTTGTCTGTGTAGAAGCCTATTCATTTACAGGTCAGATATTAACAATGTTGTAATAATGCATTTAATTTCTCCTTAAAGTTTCACCTTAGCCTCAACCTGAAAGGCAGATAAATACTGCTTTTTCAGGACCATGCTTCAAATTTGCTTTTATCCTGTAAACCATAATGATGTCCCAACCAATAATTTACAAACACTTATTTATCATCTGAATCCTACAAAGCCTCCAGCTTTAACCAGCATATACTGTCTTAAAAAAAAGGAGTAATTCAGACACTAAGATAGCCAGGTTTTCAGTGAAGGTCTCTACTCACCTCAGCATTTCTGTATTCCAGCTGAAATGCTTCCACTGACCTACCACACTAAGCCACGTGCTTTTGTGAACATAGAAAGCTCCCCTTTCACTCCTTTCTCCCACTCTTCTTTAAAGAGAAGCTTTTAACACCACAAATTGTCCAGGGACAAAGCCCTGTGGTTTTGGCTCATATTGAGTGTTCTTACATGATCCTCTGCAGATACCCACTGTACCTCCTCTCTGAGGTCTCTGTTAGCCCTACTCCTGCACAGAGCCTCACACCAACCAGGGGGCCAGCCTGGCTCTCTCACCAAGCTCTTCTTCATAAAGTCAAGTCAGGAAAAAAACTTAGACCCATGATTTTCTTGTGAAGAATAACAATTTACTGAGGTGGGGATATTCAGCCACAGGCATACAAAATCTAAGGATATAGGTTCTTTCTGTTTATTTTTTTTTACTTTTCTGGGTCACTGTTTGTTAAAAATACCTCAGATCAGTAAAGTTTTTAGTGTGTCTATCTGTGAAGCTGGTCAGTGCAGCTCCTGCAGATTTCACAACTCATTAAAACAAATTCAGACATATATTGTCTCCAATTAACTTAATAATAATATAGATAGAAAACAAGGGGAGACAACAAAACCCCCATGCACAGCCACTGAGCTTGTCTTCTTCCACAGCTATACCCTGTTTCTGTGAAGGCTGCAGTTTAGGTTAGAAACTTACTTCAATTTGTAATGTGTGAAAGAGAAGGATTTTAATCCTCCTTTCTGTGAAAATAGAACCTCAACTCCGGAGTTGTGGCCTGACTTCTATAATCCTTTGGGTTTATATACTTCAACTTTTCTGAAAAGAAAATAACATTTCCCTTCAGTGGAAAAAAATTCCTGAAATGATTCCTTAACTTGAAGTGTAAGAAAGTGTGGAGATAGAATTTGAAGAAAATACGGAGGTTTTAGAAAAAGAAAAAGTCTAGACTTTTATGGTATCTTTAACTAATATTGGTCTAAAAAATGCTAAAGAAGAGACAAAATGCAGGATATCCATAAAATGAAGGGAGCCTTCAGTGAGGGAGTCTTCACTGCAAAAGGTGTCTAATTGTGTTTTTGTGTTGCACCTTTGTTGTGAACACTTATTTAGAAAGTAATTAAAAATACACTTACAGGATTAATTGAGTTGTCTGTCTGTCCTGAACTCGTTCATTCATGTTGGGTTAACATGCCAAATTGACATGGATGCCCACCCAGTCTATTACAGCAAAACACAGCTTTCTTGATGGGAGATGCAGCTGGTGTGTGACAGATTTATTCTCCATCAGTGCAAAGACAAACAGCTTATTTTAAATTATTTTCAGCTGAAATCTTCTAACTCTTAGAAATGGCTAGGATCAACCTCCAAAATTTCCAGTTATAACTCAAAATACCTAGTTTGACTTAGCACCAAATGGGACTGAAGCACTCTTAAGTCATGGAGATGGGATTTATCTACCTATAGATCACTGTAGACATCTACAACAAATTTGGGTTTGCAGGCCTCCTTTTTTTTGTGTTAGTGAGAAGAAGGAACTTTTATAGAGCTATTAAAGTACTTTATGCCAGATGTCTACCTAAGAAAGGAGGAAAATGGCACTCTAGAAGTGCCTATTCTTTTTCTATAAAGGAACCTTGAATGACTACTTCAGATACTGCCAACACATTAGAGGTGTCTGCATGGATGAGAGATCTCTTTCCATGGATTTTTGTGAAAGAGAAAAGAGAGCTTTTGAAAGTTCCTCCTACGCTTTCCTGAGTGAATGAGTGTTTACAGTACCTTTCACAGCAAAGTCAAGCAGGTTAATTTGAACAACTGATTTCGGAAGCTGTTCTCACTTCACCAGCAGTTCACTACTAGCCCTCTCCAGCTGGCACTGGGGACTGGAAATTTCTGTTACTGACTCTCTGGAACTGATTTCTCATCTTCTACCTTTCCCCTTTGTTCACTTGTCTTCAACCTTAACATGCACCTCACTGTTATACCAGAGCACACACAAAAAAAATCTTAGTGTAACTCAGAAACATCTATAATTGTATGGATACACACCTCCTAAGACTTTTTTATTTGGAAGAAAATGTGTGGAACCAAATAAAGATGCTGGTGTCCATTCTTCCATATTATTACATTCTCTTTTATTACTACAGCATCACTTACATCTGTTAAATCAGACCTGAATAAAGAGCAAAACTAGTTATAAAATAAATATGAAATGGAGAAATGTTATTCTCATAAATATTTTGAGTAAATTCTCTTTAAATTTCTGGTTCTGGTTCTGCATTTATGACTAGACTTGTACTAAATAGGTAGAGACAGAATGTAGTTTAAAATTGCATGCAAGCAGACAGTTCCTTCCACCAATATTGTTCTATATTGGCAACTTGGGAGTCAAAGGGAATCTTGGGTAATGATCATTTAGCGTTGCTTTTCGTTTAGAAATTCATCTCTTGATTCAATGAGGGAAAACAGACAAAACGTGATAAATCTCTCTGTTGGTTTTATTTGGCTTATTTATTTTTTTATGCAGCCTTCAAGTTGATTTATAACATCACATTCAAATAACTTGGTGGTGGCAGTCTTTGTTGCAAAACAAATGGATCAAATTAACTATCATGTGTACTACAGCTCTGGACAACAAAGTGCCAAACAGTACATGGGTGGGTTCAGCACTTTTAAAATGTTTTGTATATACCTTAATGCTTACTTCAGCCACTGATTGATTAGGCTATAGTTATCATGTAAGAGGATTGACTCCATTACAAGGAAAAAGAAAGGAAAAAACCACAGCTATCAAGTACTTGGACCTCTATTAATACCATCTGAGAAACACTCACTATAAATGAGAGCCTGAAATGAGGGACAAAGGTGAATTTTTTCAATGCTAGTAATTAATTCTTGCTTTGCATAGGGTAATTGAGGGCAATCACAGAATATTGCATGTCATTTCATTATTGGGCCATCAGATGGACTTCTACTTGCATACCCTGGTAAATGTGTTAAATAGCTTGGCTGCTGCACCCATGTTGAAGATAAAAGCCTCCTTAACCTTTCTGTCAGTCCCATCTCTCTTTAAATGTTGTCCTTTCCATTTCACCTTTTTTTTTTTTTTTGTTAGACTTGGAAAGAAATAAAGAAACAAAATGTAAAACCACATGCTTTCCTTTAATATTAAAAAGTGTCAGGATAACTCAAATAAAAACATTCTGGAACAGCACTAAATATGAACTTGCATTGTAAGGAAATTCCCTGCCTGGGATGTTCGTGCTGTTGTGGTCACTGCTGTCATAACCCTTAGCTTCCTTTTCCTATGTCTGTGCAAATCCCTTACCTGGCTGCTCAGCACTCAAAAGTAGGCTGTGACAAAACAGAAAGGCAGCTGCTAGTTAGAACTAGAAAAATATCAGTTCTGTCTTGAAAATCAGCAACCAGGCTGCTCATTTCTTCATTGATTCTATGAACCCTCCTACAACACAAAGCACAACTCCATTGATAGCTGGAGTCACATGCTCTGAAAATTTTGACGTACACATTTTTAAGCAGACCTTTTTGTTAGTGATCCACTCAGTTGGGATACTTTCAAGGCCACCATATGTTACTTGACTGGATATACATATACATTTCTCCAGTGTAACTTGAGAGGCATAAAGATATACCTGCTTCAGAATTTTGAAAAAAATCTTATGTTCAGTGTGACTGAGAGTAACTTCAGTTATGTCCTACAAATTATTTCAGCTACCATAATTATACAAGTATGGGTGTTCAAAATACATCAGTATACAGTGGCATGAGATCCACCAGTGGAACCCACCTTTCAGGAGTTAAAATGAAGAACATAAGTTCTGTAGAGCTCTTGTACAATATGGAGTTTCTGCAATCTGCTGAAATATAAGACCTGAATCTCTAGAAGTGGATCTCTTTCTCCTCATTGACTTTGTGGGGTTCTAGGGAAAAGGTTTTCTGACTTCCATGTTCTGGAAAGATGCCTAAATTACTTAGAATTATCCTTGGCTCCAGTGCCTCAATGAGGGTAATAAGGATTCCTATGAGTCAAGTCCTTTTAAATATAACATAAATCTAGTGCTTTGAAAAGTTTCCATAGTGTTTACAATATCGTGCAGGGCTGTTCTCTTTGTGATCATGCCAAACAACAAATAGTGGTGTGATCAGAGAATCAGAGTTGATATCACAGATAATGAACAACAACAAAAAATGTGGATAAAGTAGGACCTTCTTTAACACTGTAACACAAGAATTTTTGTTACAATATTTTCAAATTAAGTGAGCAATATTTGAGTCCATGCTCACTTTGTGCCACACAGAAAAAAAACGCAGCCTTAGTCACTTGAGATCACAGAGTCAGAAAATACCCTGAATTTGAAAAAACCCACTAGGATCATCAAAGGCCAGCTCCTGGCCCTGCACAAGAAAACCCCAAGAATCATGCCATGTGAGTTGTCCAAACAACTCCTGAACTTTGTCAGGCTTGATGCCAGGACTTCTTCCTGCTGTTCCAGTGCACAAACATTTCTTAATATCTAACCTAAATCTTCCTTGCCAGAGCTTCATGGCATTCACTTGGGTCCTCTACCACTGGGGGTCACCAGGGGGAAGAGATCAGGTCCTGTCCCTCTGCTTCCCCTTGTGAGGATACTGAAGATCACAATGTGGTTTTCCCTCAGTCTGTACTTTCTCCAGGCTGAACAAGCCAAGTGACCTCAGACATGCCTCATAAGGCTTCCTTTGGACTGTTCACCATCTTCATAGATCCTCCTTTGGAAGCTCTCTAATAACTTTATATATTTTTTAATATTGTGGTGTCCAAAACTGCACAGAGGACTCAAGGTCCAGTGTGTGAGTGTAGAGTAGAGAAGGACATGCAGAGATCTGCATGTTTGTGAAAACAGCAGGTAAATTCACACTTAGGAAAGAACTTAAGAAACTGTTGTACCAGTGAAAGCCATGATCACAATCCTCTGTTACCACCTGAGCCACTAACTCCTGATCTGGGACCCTCCCTTACCCTCACAACATATTTTGAACTTAGCCTCTGTAGTAGGCAGCAGTCCTCCTCACTGAGCAGTCCTCATCAGCCAACTGGCTGATGCCTTCAGTTTGGTCAAGAATAGGTAAAAGAAAATTTCACCACAACCAGTCACAAGGAAAGTCCACCATGAGATGGATATTTTTGCACATATAGCACCTTTGCTGAAAATGTATCATTTTTCTTGCTGAAAATGTCAGCTTTACAGATCACACTAAATATGCAGATCAAACCATCCAAAATTGCAGATTGCATTCTGATTTCATTTTGTATATACAGCTGCATATTTACCTGCTGTTCATGTGACACTGTGTATTTTACTACGTGGAATGCTGTTTGATGTATATTAGCAAAACAACAGGATATAGGTACTAATATATTTAGCTCAATATCTGATGACAAAAAAAAAAATTAAAAATCAAATAAACAAACAATCAATCAGAGCACTCCAAACTAGCTTACTCCTATATTCTTTTCATGTCCCACAGGGCAGTTTCAGAATCCAAAAAATGCACAAATCAGAACAGAAAATGAGCTAATTGTTCTTAATATTAGCAGCAGCACATTTATTTCATTTTCAGTTAAAACAACATCCATTTTTTTCATATAATGTTACAGGTGTTTTTGGTTTTGTTATTATCTAGATTCATGTAAATAATTTTATTATTCAAATTAAAACAAAAAAGAAATAAAAACATTTTAGAAAATTTCCCAAAAGGGAATTATTTTGCAAAATTATTAACATATCTTACATATCATACATTACATATGCTGACCATTTCAGTAATGAGAAAGGGAAGTGAATTAGTTTCATTTTCAGCACTAATCTCTTCTATTTGCTTTAAAAAATTCACAGTTTTGAAGATGTCAGGGAAGATTAACCCATCCCATTTATCACAATTACCAGAGAGGAACATTTCCTTGCTATCACTATTTTTTTTCATGTACTGAAGGTTGTTCTCCTCAGTCCTCACTAAACCTTTCACACTGCTTTTTCTGGTACTTCCAAATAGAAGGTGTAATCTAAAACGATATCCTGGGTTCTCTACTACAATTTTTAGAATCCTTCATTCCCACCGGATGAATTTTCATGTGCTCCAACAATACACTCTCATACAATACTAATTTATCTTTTTCCCACATAGTAATGCCATGGATTTCAAGAGAAACTGCACTTTTTAAAGCTTTTAAATTGCTATTTCTAAAACATGACCATAACACATGTTTATTTGTTAAATGACATTATGTTCTTCTATAATTATGCTGACCAAAACAGGTCTTTTGTTTGAACATACAAAAAAGAAAAGCATCCCTTGATCTCTCACTTTGAGACTGTGAGGTCTTATAAAACCATAATACCCCAGTATACGAACTTCCTGGGAAAGACTCTCATTAATACACTGCTGAAAGATTGTTTTAATTTATTTTTAAACTTAAATCCGTCATCAGTGAAAGACAGGGGAGCAGGGGTACGACTATTTGATTCAGATGTGTTTTATATCACCGGGACTTTTCTGATGTGGTGGGGAGGTGTGTGTCTACAAGAAGAATGCAAACAACTCTCAAAGCATCATCGTCCCTGGTATGCCTCTCTTTTGTAAATTATACACGAAATCGATACTGAAAGTAAGGCTGTCAAAATTGCCGCGTACTAGCACACAAGTGACTCTAAATTAATCACAGATTTTCGATCATCCCATCACTGGAGCAGCATCAGTAGGGAATAACCAAATAGTTTGGCTTGTCATCAGTTCTGAGAAATGAAAAACTGGAAAACACACCTATCAAATGGACCTTGAATATAAATCTTTTCTGAGGACCTGCACATTATTCTCAGCCTGACAAGCCCACCTTGGCTGAAGGATTTATAGAGTGTCTGCTTGCAGCAGAGGCAACGGAGCGTAATTACCTGGATTGAGTATTGCTCTAAAATAGCACAACGGAGGATAACATTTATGAATCACAATTAGTATGAACCCTTCCACACAGGTGGATCATGGAGCTGCTCTTCATCAGTGCCACAAAATAAAGGAACAAAATAATCCACAGAGTATTGCAGGCCCTCTCCCCAGTCTGAGAGAAACAAGAATAAATTAGCAGAATTTTAGTTGAAACCTAGACTCTAAACTACATCATTAATTGAATATCAGCATTAACCACACGTTACTGTCAATTTTTAAAACAATTGTTTAGGAGAAGAGGGGCAGTACCTATTACCAAGCATTTATTTCCCCGATGTCAGTGTAAATTCTCAGAGAAACTCATGGATAATGACAGGTGCATGGATATATTTTTGCACACAAATATGTACATATGTACCAAATGTACATATGTACATATTTGTGTGCAGATATATATGCATTCACATTGCATACAAATTGCAATTTCTCAATTACTAAGTGGCCATTTAGTAATTAACCATTTAGTAATTAAGAAATTGCAATTCAGTCATTATCAATGGAATTAAGAAATCCTCCTTTTAGCGTTCTTTAGAATCACATGGGAAAGACTTATCAGATATCTTTGTCTAGTTTCCTTGCATAGCAACCAGTGACAAAAATAGCCTGGGAGGAAATAAATATGTGCCCTTCAGCAATGGCCAGAGGAAAGATGGTACTGGCAGCAACTCGATCTGTCATTTGCCAGAGGCGTGGTGTCTCCCTCACATAATAAATAATAAGTAATGATATTACTGCAAAGATTGCATATACTTCTTCCTTTGTGAGAGTCAAAAGAGCTGTCATGTGTCCCTGGCTCCACACAAATGATCTAAGGAAGAGCTTCACCTCCACCTTCTTGTTCTCTGTGAGTAATAATTTCATATGTAGAGAGGCAATGGGTATCACAAGAATGAGATGGTTTTCAGGAACCAATAAAAAAGATGATTAGACACTGTATGAAAGGGCATAGATGAACTTTATTAAACAGATGCACAAGTAGTCTAATAAACTGATTGTACAGCTTCTGTTAGTTACTCATACTAAAATATCAGTGTTTAATGAGGGAAGAAAAAGAAACCGGTTCTTAAGTCTTGTGGTCACAACACCTAAGATTAACAGAGAGAGCAAGTTAAAAAGATCAGAAAACTACCCTAAAAAATAAATGGTAGGGATCAACAGCAGTTGAATACTCAAGCTGATTTATTGGGTCTCTTTCATTTAGCAATGTAGAAGTCTTTGATAGTGAATGCTTTGTCTAGCATTGAACAGCAGAATGCAGTACTGTGAAAAAGAAAATTTATTTTTCCATTTATGTAAAGCTGGAGATTCCCAAACAAAAAATTAAGTATATTTCAGTCTACATTTGATCAGAAAATGAGTATTAGCCATGGGGAAAAAAAAGTCAAATAAAATTAAATTGTTTTTAAAGAAATGGGCTCAATTTATACTTTTTGTTAGACAGCATTAATTTTAATTTACGTGGAGAGAAATATTTATAAAACCAAAGTAATAACAATGAAGAAATTTTAATTTTACTTAAAATTATTTTCTCTTTCATTTCATTCTTTTGAAGTTGAGAGAAAGAGACAGCCCACTCTTTTAACCAAAAGAAAAGCATTATACTATATAACCCACTATGACATATAACACTGTTCACTACATAGAACTCTTAATTTTCCTCTTTACAGGGCCAAAGCTCTTAAGAATAAGAATCACATCTCCCAGTACAACCTGGGATGCTCAAGGACTTCTTCCAGCCATTACTTTTTGGTAGCAGTGTCACTTCCAGAACCATAAAATGCTCTCCTTGAAGCCAGCAGTAGGAGCTTTAGCTCTCAGGACTACCAGTTGCTCCTCATTATCCCCATACTGAGCTGCACTAATGAGTCACCGTTTGGGCTAGCCTGAGCCATCTTCCACAGTGACTTAGGTTAATACAGCTGGTTTGCCCTGAAACAGAGTGGGAGGACTCCCACAAGCTGTTATTGGGCCTCAGCTGCAGGGGCTGTAATGATTACCTAGAGAAGCAGCAATAAACAGCTGTGAAAAGTAAATTCAAACTGTTCTAGCTAGATCTTGTTTGTTTCTGCGCTAACTTAATCAGCATCATCCCAAGCGCAGATGAGTTCTTAGGATTTCATTCATCCAAAGACTGGGGAGGCTGGCCTGACCCTTCTTAGTTTATAGAACACAATGAGATCACAGTCTATTGCTTCAGGGGAAAAATAGCAAAAGATTAGTTTTCTGATGGAGACTTAATAGATTTGACATGGCCAGAGGGCATACCGGGTTTCTTACTTTCATCTTCTAGCATGTTTTTTTCTTTACCTTAATAGTGGCCAACTATAAAAGTAAATGCTTGCTTTTTAAAGTAATAGAAGATGTGAAGCTGCAATAGGAACAAGTTGCTAGAAGTCCATGGAGAAGATTTTGGAAAGAAACATGAATTCCTTAATTCACACCCTAGAGAAATCCCAAACCTCAAAGTTTGAAGACCTTATTTGTTAAAAGCACAGAGAAACAACAAACCTCAGCAGGGAGGAAGGAACAAGTTGTGAAACTTTAACAAGATCTCCAAGGAAGCTTAGACAAAAAGCTAAGAATCGATGTTGCTAAGACTTAAAAAAAATATATCAGAGGTAAAGTTTCATTTTTGTGAAACACATCTGAAACCTGGACAACTTGGCCAGATTCTTGAGTTCTCAACAAAATGCCTTTCTTTAATTGGACAAGTTTAAAAAGACTATGAATGTTTCTTAGACATTCTGTAAATCAGAACTCAGAGAAGCAGAAGTAGAACAGAACATGATATAAATTGAAATAACTGAATTCTGTATAGCTCTGTATGTTCTTTTATTGTTACTGCAGTAGTTGATGTTTTTTAGTTATCTGTTGTTCCTGCTAGGATTATCTATTACTTTATGAAGACTGTAAGGCTTTCACATACAAGACACATGAATCCACCATGCAACTACCACTATATGTTATGCATACCTGCCGAGTTGAAATTGTTAATCCAGAAGGTTTAACCATTTCATCATTTCACTGCAAGGAATCTTTTAATTGTTTAAATTAACTTGAAAAAAATTAAACGTGCGTGTAAGTTCTGAATAAAACCTTTCCTCCTTCCCACAACTCTCCCAAAGAAAACCTCTCAGTGTCTGTTAATTTGTTAATTTAATGAGGGAATTTTAAATGAGGGAAGCCAAAGACAAAAATATCTATTTCTTGTAACAATATATGCATTTAAGGTCTTGGAGTTTGCCTGAAAATATAAAGATTAAGGCATTCAGAACCAAACTTACAGAAAAGTAAAAAAATTACGTTGTACTATTACCATAGGATGCACTAAATATTTTGTGACTGGAGCTTGGTAAAAAATACCTTTGTGCTTCGCTGAAAAATCACATCAAAAAATGAAAAATCTATTTGTACTGAGTATTTCATAAATTTTTGATCAAGGAAAAATATACTTCATGTTGAAAGTAAGATCTAATTTTAAAAAGTAACTCTAAATTTCAGTTAATAAAATAAAATGAATTTTAATGAAAAATGATCTTGAAATAAAGATTTTAAATTATTCAAAATAAAAATTTTCAGTTCAGGACCAGCTTGCAATTCTAAGTCAATTTAATGGTGTATTATCTATAAAGACAAGAACTAAGTCAAATCCATTCTGTCATGCATACTTAGGATGAATGATAATTAATTTTAAAAATTCAGTTTTATTTTGTTTGTTAAGATGCTTATCCTGAAACTGTGTATAGAAAATCCTATTTACTCCGACAGGAAGGTTGGTTTAGGAAACTTTTTAACTATATTTCCATCCAAATTCCCATAGGTACAGGGAGGGCTCCTGGATGCATTCAAATTTTAGATGAGTAGAAGGTGTTTAAACTCTTTCTTTACTCAACCTCTCCCATTTTTCTTCTTGCTTTTAGATCTGCAAGGAAGTTCCACTAGCTTATGAAGAGTTAAAAAGAATTTTAACATAAGGCAATCAATACAGCGTGTCCTGGTCTGCTCATGCTGAAGGACAGAGGCTCTGATTTCCACAGCCTTGCTAGGATTTTCAGACAGAAGAAAGCATCTGCCACTCCCTGTGGTGGTGGGTAGCCTCATCCTTGGGATTCAGCAATAACCAAATGTTACAAACACATCTTTTTCCTTCTTAGTCACCTCTGGTTGCTTACAGCACCTGAGGAAATGTAACAGGGGCCCACAACAGTAATGCCCACACCCGCAAATGGATTTCCTCATGTAAGACTGGAACATGGGAAGCACAAGAAACAACACTTGGGAGACTTTTCCTCTTGCGTTTGCTTCTTGAGAATTGGCTGAATCAATATTGCTTACTGCACTGTCAAAATGTGTATCCTCATGCAATTAGACATTCTCAGAATACTGGATTTCTTGATTTATATGTCATTTAAAAAACTTGAAATGACGGTATTTAAATGCAGAGAGACTCAACAGCAAGAAAATACATTACTGGAGCTGTAACAAGTTTTGTATATTTTTCTTTAAAAATCATCTTCCAGGCAACCTATTTTTAGGCAACTCTCTCATCATTTTTTAAGCCAGGAAAATCATGTTTCTCTTTTCAGTATTAGACATCTGTCTTCTAAACAGAGCAAATAAAATTTTTTTCTCCATATATTAGATCTTAATCAACCCAATATTCTAGACTGTTTTTTAGAAAACACTTTTCAGCTACTCTGTAAAGAAAGCAGAGGAATGCACTGTTTTCTCTCCCTGCATGATCTTGCATTGATGACTGTAGAAGACTTCTATCCTTTCTCATTTCACCTCTCCCTGTGCCAATTTTTTTGTGACTCAGAGCAATTCTAGATGATGTTTCTAAGCTCAACTACCCAGTCAATGTCCTAAGTGGGTGAAAGATTAATTATTCCCACTGAGATCAACTCTGTCAGGATATCAAAGGCCAATTACAGACAAAAGCCATCACGAAGTGGTCACTTCCAACCTCCTGCCAACACCAATCCCAAATGCAAAGGAAATCAGCTTCCCGCTGAACTGAGTAAGCTCTAGTTTTAGTACATCCCATGTAGCCAGCATGCTGGTAGAGCTTTTTATTCATTTCTACAGCTGAAGAATATGCTTTGCTGAGCTGCATGACTCATCTTGCAAAGTGTGGTGCCCAGAGCAGTGGCACTGCTGGGTGGGAGGGCAGCAGACGGCACATCAAACGTGTCTCTGGTACGCGACGCGAGCAGAGGTTGTTGACTAATTGTGCCTTCAAAAAAAACCTCTTTTGCACACTGCTTGTTGACAGCTGTTATTATGACATTTAATCTATAGTCATTATTTGGGGAAGCAGCTCAGCCAGGATCCAGCAGTCAGTCTGCTAAACCCACTTAGTGGATTACCTCGAGCTTTAGTTCCCAACATTCAAGTTCTTTCATATTTTGTTGCATGAGAGCAGAGCAAAAATCTTGATCAATGGGTGTCAGCAAAAATGCCTCAATCTGTTAAGAAAGGAAGGAGGAGAAATAAAGTTGGAGGCATAATACGTACGTGCCAGCAATCCTAATTAGAACAGTCACTACTGAAGTCTGGAAAGGCATTGCATAGGAATCCTGATTGAGTAGACTGATTTTGAACAGCGTCAAATTAAGTTGAGTTTAATTTTTTGCTATCTCAGTTGTCATACAGCATTATCTCCACATGAGTTAAGTTCTCTGCTTCAGTCCTACTGCCATCACTGCTTTGATGACTGCAGGATGTGCCGTTTCCAGCCACCAGTGTGAGCTGAATAACACCAATGCTTCCTGTTGCCTCTGGCTGGCTCAAGTCCAGTTTGGTTTTCCCATGCAGAGATATTCAATTTGATGAAGTTACTGAATTTGGATCTGTCTTATTTTTTATGTCTATTCCTTTTTGAAGAACTTCTACACTGGATAAACTTATTAAGGATAAATTCAATAGGCAGGGGAGATATCTGGGACATTGATGACTCTGATTCAAAAAATAATTCCTGATGAGGCACATGAAATGGAACAGTTCCAGCAGGAAAACCTAAAAAAACAAATCCAGAATAACAAATAACATGTTCATCATGGCATTCTCTTCTCATGTTGGAGACCACAATCCTCCATGTAGAATTCACAGAATCACTAGGTTGGAAGAGACGTTCAAGATCATTGAGTCCAACCTATGCCCCAACACCTCAAGTGAACCATGGCACTGAGTGCCACATCCAGTCTTTTTTAAACACATCCAGGGCTGGTGACTCCACCACCTCCCCAGGCAGACCATTCCAGAACTTTATCACCCTTTCTGTAAAAAACTTCTTTCTAATATCCAACCTGTATTTCCCTTGATGAAGCTTGAGACTGAAATATGGTTTCTCTCTCGCTGCTGGTTTTGACCAGGAACTCCGCTGTGGAGCTGAGAAAGCTTTGCCAGCAAAAGCCTTTTTATAATGGCACAATCCAACAATGAGTTTCTATTTCGATTAATTGGATTTTCCAGCTAAAATAAACAAACAAAACTTTGTCATGAAGCTCCTTCTAATATGCACAAAACAATCCCTGGATCAATTCCATCTGAAATACTAAGACTAGATACAAGTTAATGTATTAGAGTTTATTGCATTGATTTGAGCATTAATTCACAAACTTCTGTAGTAGGTTTGAAAGGTACATTGCCCAGTCATGCTGTAACATTTCTTAATAACTGTGTCACTGCAAGTATCTATCTTAGCAGTAATTGTCACAGTCCTTGATGAGATTGGGAATAATTTATTTTCCTATTCTGGGTCCAGAGAAGAGAGAGAGAAGAGAGAGAGAATCATCTAAAATTCCTTTTCAAACCTGACCACCCCTTTTTCACATCAGGACTTGGAATGCAAAACCTACTTGATTAAGGATTCTTCAGCAGTGCAAGTCAGACCATTCACTGAATAAAAACTAGCTGAAGACAACTCAGTTTCTGTACAGATTAACCTTAAGATACCGCTACTAAAATGTAGTTTCAAAATGCAAATGCTGTATTGTAATGGCTTATCTCCTCAAAAAAAAACCCCAATCACAAGATCTTGCACAGCTGCAGGCTCTTTCTTCTGTAACTAATGTGGGGTTTGTTGAACATGAAATCTGTGACCTTACAACCTTGACTTTCTCAAAGACCACACAAGTGAGATTTTTAATATATGTCTAATAGAATGTAAGGCGACTGCAGTGTAAATTAACAATAGTAATTTTTTATGCTTATCATAATGTGCAGTAATTTGCTCAAGAATCACATAAGATTTGCACTCAAGCCCTGTGGAAGAGCTTGTAAACAAGGAATCCATCGATTCACAAATATTTACAAGCATCAGTGCGATGGGGCCAGGTAAACAAATAAGCAAACAGAATGATGTCCTTTGGCAACTGGACTGCTAGACTGTATGAAGCAGGTATGTGCAGTTTGGGGAACCAGCCTTTGATTGGAACTAATTACTGGAAATAGTGCCTCTATTTTACAATATTGCTGTGGTGAATTTCTATCAGCTGTATAATGGAAACCCAAGCCTCATGTCAATTCAGAGAATAATTAGACAAGCTCCCTATTGATAGGCACAGCAGTGACTCAAACACAAGTCAGGAAACAGAATTACTGTTATTCCTCCAGAAGATCAAACACCAAGCCTGATGCTATGAGTACACTCATGTATGCCATCTCAACTTTGAACATCACAATTTTATTCACTGCATAAGGTTCTACAGAGTCACATCATAAAGTAAAATTCAATTTCAAGAAGTGCAAATATTTTAAACTTACATAAATGACACTTGATTTGATATGAAATGGACAAAATGGCAAATGGCCTGTAAATAAGGTTGGTATTTCTGGGGTATATCTTAGTAGAAACTGGCAACAAAATGACAAATATTTGGATGTGTAATTCGAGCCAAACATTGGCTTGATCCAGCAAGCATTTCAGCCAATACAGAATTTGTATGTGTGAGTTGCTGAGCTGAATTCAATTAAATGTTTTTGGGCTCTAGAGATTATACACATTGAAGTCTGAAGGACAGATGTCACCATTTGCAATATAATTCTGCTCTTTTAGGGTAGCCTTTAAAATCCATCACAATTTGTAATGCTTAATATTTTATTCAATTAATGAAACAATATGGATAGATTATATTGGGAGTCAGATCCTCTTAATATACATATATTTGTCTTGGGTTATCTTAGTGGAAAAATCTGTGCAATTTTTAATGCCACAAAACATTTAATTGGTTTTTAAAGATGATAATACTGGTTTAGATGCTAAAGTGATGCAGAATAACACAGTTCTGATATTTCCAACTTCCAGCTGAAAATAACTTCATATTTCATAAATATGTGAGTGTTCATAAGTTACTGACACAGAACACATTAATTACAAAATACTACTAAAATGCACTATTTGAAAGATTATTTTTTCAGTGTGTTGAACAGAGACAATAGTCTTATACTGGAGGGTTTTTTACACTATTTCTGTCTCTAGCATGTTGTGGTACGCAGGATATGAAGCCAACACCAAGATACCCTCCTTCAACAAAACCAAAACCAAGCCAAACCAAACCAGCAACAAAAAGAAAAGAAATATAATTATAGTTGTGAGCAACTACACATTAATACAACTCACATGCATTTATACTGAAATGTGTGAAAAGATACTGCCCTACACCAGTCATGCACAATACAATTGTTTCAAAGAAATAACAGAAGTATTAAAAATTTTGAGGTTTGTTTTCCATCTATTTATAGCACTGAAAAAGCAACCAATAAAATTTTTGACACCTTTGGAAAGTTTTTAAAATTTATAATGAAAAGTAAATTATGCATTACGGTAGTTAGGATTCTGTCAAAATTGTGAGGCATTTACAAGTACAAAAATACAGCCTTGCTATGAAAGAAGATACAAGCTGAGGCTACTATGCTAAGCTAAAGCTATGAAAAACATATTTGTTTTCTTTTTCTTTGCTTTGTTATAATTCTGTGTGTTAATCATTTTCAGCAGAAGGTTGTTTAGTGGTGTGATGGTTTGTTCCAATCAAAACTGTCACAGAAAGAGGTGATCTCTTCCAAGCTAAAACAGCTAAAATTAATTAAAATTTCATTCACTAATGGACACAGAATAGACAGCTTTTCTAGTGGCTCTTAGAGAAACACAAATATGATATTACTGATTTTTACTTTTTCCCCCAAAATCTGTTTCTATATGTTTACTGGGGTAACAAACCTTGTAGTGAGCCAGAGATTCAATTATTTAATTCATTTCTCAGAAAGCAGAAAATTTGGAATTACTATCAACTTTAAGGATAAACCTTTTTCTCTATGGCCTGACTTGTGTCTCTTTAATTTTTGACCCTGGGCATTCTCAATTTTTTATTTTTTAAATTTTTTTAAATTAGAGATCTTTTTCTCCCTAAAAATCAATCCTTAAAAAATCCCAGTTAGAAATCCTTATTTATCCTTGGACTTCACCATGAATCTCTGCTTATAGATTTCTCCTTATTGTCCACATATCTTACATGTCTCCATAAAACAGAAGGAGTCAGATTAATGACATGGCATTTCAAGTTGTTGGGATTTAAGGCAGTGATGCACAGGAAAACAGAAGGACCGGGTGCTTCATTGGAGTGAAACATGGATGATGCATCTTTGCATGCTTCCTTTATCATTATTGATTTTACAAAGGGAATTTAATACTGCTTGCAGCTGGAGACATAATATTAAGAAGAGCATAAAGATCAAGTGCATTCCTAAGCAAGTCTCAGGCTTGGGTAGAGAGGGATTTGATCAATTGGGGTTTCAAACACAACAGGCCTAGGGTGTGTTTGGGGAAGAGCTAAAAGCTGCATTTAATCCCAGCAGACTCTTAGTCTTAAGAGGTTCTTAAAACATCCTGTCCAGAAATAATTGACTTTTTTTTTGTATTTTTAAAAATAATATTATATGTACTAACCCAACGACAAGGAGTATTATATACACCCAAGACCCATTGTATAAAATGTTTACAAGTAATAGAAACAAGAATTCAAAATGCCAAAATAATTTTAAAAAATAAATAAAAGATTTTGATGTTCAGTTTCAGACTTTCTCACTATTAGTTGGAGTGGAATAACAAAACATTTCTTCTACACTACAATTTCCATCCTCTCTCTGAGAGTTTCTTTATAACTCTTGCAGGTTTCTAATAGCTTTTTTCTTCTCTGCAAATAGTAGTCTATCCCTTCTCTGCATTTCAGCAAGTACTCTGGACTTGCTTGCAAATAACCTCTCTGGGGACCTGTGGGTTATAAAGTAACATATAACTCTATATATAACATATAAAATAACTAAACACTTTTTCACCAGTCTACCTCTCTCCAGTTGACAAAGGGGCTACTCGCACATTATTTGATGAGAATTCCCTGCTATTTTCAGCAGAGGAATTATAATGGCAATAATTTTTCCTGGACTTTTCACCTGTCAGGGCAGCAAGACCTCTTGCAGGATTGATGGCTTTGTGCTTCGGAGTACAGGCAGAATATTCTTCTAGGTGTCTTCTCCCCTCTCAGTTTTAGCAAGCATTCTTCTGTTGGCATACTTTTCTGTCTTGAATCCAATACCTAGGGGCTGCCATTATGCTGGGTTTGTGTCAATTTTACATTGACCTAATTATAATGCTAAACTTGGGTTTATTTTTTGTTAAGTAGTTTTACCTTGCATGTGGTTGGATTATTTCCCAGTCTTTCAGAGAGACTACACAGGAAATGGTGTCTACTCTAACTTTATTCAAATGAAGCTGTAGAGAAATTCACAGCAGAGAACTAAAGGAGACCATATTTTTCGAAAAATTACTCTTTTAGTTGTCCAGAATAACAAAAATCCCCAACTCATCTGCTAGCATGAAGTAATTTATAAAGTCAGTTAGCAATTACAATATGAAACCCAAGCTAAAGTTTTAGCATCACCAAATAGTTATGAAATGAGTTACTTTAAATTGATATAAAATATAGGATCTAACAAGTGAACAAAGGAAGAGGGAGTGTACCAGTCATCGGGTTTTATAATTTGACAGTAAAAGAATAAGAATTGCCCAGAGATCCTGCCACCTCCTGAAGTTTCTTCTCCTCTCTTTTCTCCTACCCAACCTAACACTACTCTTCCTCACCATCACACTTAAAAAATTACCTGATCAGATCAAAATCAAAAAAGCACATAGAGGATTGCTTCTCTTTTCCAGATCTCCAGATCTCCAGTTGTATTTGAAATGTGACACTTAAGTTGCTAACTTCACTTGCTTTCCTGTATCCTTTTTATATTTACTTCATATTTCTCATCTTCAAACCTTTCCAGCTGCAGAGACATATCAGCAACCCCGAACATGTATTCCATCAGCATGAAAAACACTGCAGTGGAAAATACATGTAAAATTACGTGCAAGCAAAATAAGAAGGGAGAAAGAGTTGACCAGAGGTCTGTACAACTGCATTCACCAACTCAGTCACTTACTGATATGATAAACAATACAATAATAAAAGAGCAGGGATTTTCTTCATAAACTTGGGGGCTAGAAACACTCTGCATAGTGGGTTTTGTTTCTTGCTAATGGCTGAAATAGCTCTTTTTCAGCTAGCACAGCTACATGCTGAGTGGTCACACTTTGTTAACAGGCAATGTCAAAACAGACGTGTGTAGCAGATTATGAGTTCTAATCCGTTTCATTGCGAGTCTGCTAGCCTTAGCCTCTCAAAATGTTCTATTTTTGTTCACTTGCAATAAGCTCATCACTAGAGAGGCAGCTAATGATAATATCTCAAAGAGTTTGACACTACCACAAGTTTGTCAAGTGTCAGACTAGCTGACTAGATTGTGTGTAATACCTGTCTTTCTTTCAACAGCAATGATGCACAATTCAGCCCTCACCACTGATGCTGTATTTTCTGCTCTGTTTCTCTCACTTCTGCATCTGTTTGATTTATTTAGTCTTCTAGGAAACTAGACAGAACTGGAGTAGCGAATGTTGTTGTCTTTCTCAGCTAACCTTTTACAGAATGACTATCAGCATTACTACCTAAAAAATGTGGAGAAGAAAGGATATTTTATTCCAGAAAATCTGTAGGATGCCAGAATTGCAAGATTTTTTTTTCTTTTTTCATGTTTAATTAAAAGGGAAAGGTGGTTCCTATGTCGGCTCATCACAAGAGACTTGGGTCTTGGAATTTGAATCTGAGATGGGTGTAGCTGCTCAGTTTTGTGTGAAAAGTGGTTTGATGCTGAGCCCATTCCTGCTATCACAAACTACATGGCATCCTCTCATCTACTGGGGACTCCTGCTCTGTGTCTAACAAGTATGCTGCCTATAAAGCTGTTAAGTGTTTTGCAATATATTAGCATGATGAGGGCTGTAAATGCCTTAGGAAAATCCCCACCAGCTGCACTGGGTTTAGCCTTTTCATGTTAAGACACTACAGCCTTACACAGACTGGTTTGTGCCTGCAGTCGAGTTCTGCCCCCATATTTGTGGTGGCTCAGGTAGTGCACCCAAAGAGAAAGCAAACCTCATCAGGAAAATGCAGATTCACAAGATGTATTTTGAAAGATTAGCACAGTGTTACCTAGATATTTCATTAGACAAATCAACCAATATTCTCAACTTCTTTTGTCAAGTAGATGTGGAAGGAGAAAGTCATAGCTTAATTTGGAAAAAAAGAATGCTTCATAAAACTGGTTTTAAAGCCAAAGCAGACTAAACAAAGGTCCAATAAAACTAGGACACAGACATCTGGAAAACACTTGAAGGCTGGAATGCTTTCTGTACAATGTACCAAGAGAGATGGGTCCTTCACAGCAATAAAGAAATGAAACATTTTAGCCTGACATACACAACTGTGTTTTGTTGTTGTGGCATTCTTCAGATGAGAACTCCAAAGGCAGAAATGTAGAAGGTAGGATCCATCTTCCATTTGTAATCTGATTATAACAAAAGCAGTGAAAATATTTATACTTACATAAAATCCTATCATATCTACAAGAATCAGAGGCCATCTGCACTGAGCTTTTGCAGCTCGTGTTTCTACGCATGATTTTGAATTCATCTACTTATTTTCAAAATAAAAAATTAAAGATATTTTGCTTAGTGGATTTGGGGATTCTAAAATTTTTAGGAGGGAAATTAAGAAGAGGAAACTGCTAGTTGCAGGTGAGAATGGACTGTGTGATCACTTCTGTTGGGCAGTGGGTTGAGAACACTATCTGCAGGCTTTAGCATGCAAGAATGTCAACAGTGTGTTAGCTGATGCACAGCAACTTTTCTTCAAAACGATGGCAAAAGGCAGGTAATTCAGAATCCTTTTTCTGGTGTCACTGAGAGTAAAGTGCATTCAACCTTGAAGAGCCAACTCATGTATTAGCAGTGAGACATTGGTCCTCATTGTTCCTTTGTAATTTTGTAAGTTTCGATAAGAAATATTCCAAATAATTATAATGTTGATTTCTCTCCTTTTGTTTGACTGTGTTTTTCCAGACTGGCTGCATGAGCTGAAAGCTAAAAATTGCCAGATAAGCAGCAAGATCTAAAGAATGGAATTTTTCTGTCTCATTTTTCTTCAAGGTTTGCTACCGGGGCGCACAAAGTCCACATTTTAATACCTTTTTCCTGCAAACACTTATGCACATGTTTAACCTTTTATGTGAGAATAATCTGCAGTGTCTTACTGGAAATAAGTATCAGGTCCTATGGATATAATGATCTAAAAAGATCTTTAAGGTCCCTTCTAATCCAAACGATTTCCTTATGAAGAAAATTACATGGAAAATGTGAAGAAGTCCCACTACTTATTTAATTTTCCCCTGCATTTCATGAAAGCATTATAATATTCTGAAGTTGTATTGGATTATCCCAAATATCAGCAAAAATTCAAAGGCTGAAAATTCAAAGTATAACGGGGAGGTTTTTTTTTCCCCCAAATATATCTCATAAATGGTGATGTAATTATTTATATAAATAAAACGTTTAAACATTTTTATCACTAAAAATATGGTTTAATCTACTGTACACCAAAATGCTGCAGTTGGTCTGTGAATATTTGCAGGTTTTCACACATATGGAAGACTGCATTTGATCATAATAAATAATTTCTCAGGTGAACATAGCCATAGGGTAAGATTTTCTTTTACCTTAGTGCAAGAAAAACATCAGAAAATCATGTTCTCCCTACTTTCATATTTCTATCTTATCCATTTCTTGCTGACATCCAACACAGTTTCTAAATTCAGCTTATCTATCTGCATGCTTAAATGTACTGCTCTTCATTTTCTGCTGAGACTCAAGAAATATGATGAGATGACTCTTATCTCGAAGGATCTGCTCTGCATTCTGTCTCTGATGCACAACATCCCAGCGGAGTATTGGATTGTTTATCCACTTGCACTCAGGCTTATCTTCCCCATCTCATAATGTAGTACATTAAAACAAGGCTGTTGCCCCGTTTGTTTGTTACTGTTTTACCACTGGCAGTGCCCTGGCCATGTATTGTGCAACGGTTCCACTGTACATTCTTTAGCACACATCTTCTATAGTTACCATGAATAACTATAGAAATTCTCCTGGCTTATACATCTCCAGAGTAAGGGCCCTGGCTGTTATAGGCACTGTACAAATGGTGACAACTAAAATATTAGTAATATCATTTGGTTGGAAAAGACCTTTAGGATCATTTAGTCTGACTGTTAAGCAGGGACTGACAAGTCCACCACTAAGCCATGTCTGCAAGTGCCACATCCACATATCTTCTAAAGACCTTCAGAAATGGTGACTCAACCAGTTCCCTGGGCAGTTTGTTCCAGCTTGACAACTCTAGAAGAATTTTTCCTAACATCCAACCTAAACCTTCCCTGGTGCAACTTGATGTCAACAGCTGAGAAAAAAGAAATTAAGGAGTAGGTCATTGCCATAACTAGATTTCTTTCAGAAAGAAGCCTGTATTTTAACTGTAGCAATTAAATTGCATTACCTTATATACTCTCAAAATGTACAATTTTAAGTGTGTATTATGGATCTTTGAAGTGTATGAAAATTTTTGTAACTTTAAAATGCAAATGTGTATATATAAATACATATCCTTGAGCACAGTGTGTTTTTCTGACCCTTACTTGTTGGCAGCCAGGCAGATTTCTAAGTTTCCAAGGCAGCATAATTATTGCATGCCTATACAACCCTTCACATATTTTGAAGGTATTATGCTTTTAGGTAGTGGCTAAAGTATGTCCCCTTATCAAAAACAGGCAATATGTATTTTTTATTGTTTAATAGGAGTCCAAAAAAACTGTTTTCTGAAGTGTAATTTTGTGGAAATTTTGTCCTTCAAAATAATCATCTAGGATATAAGGATTTTTTTTTAAGCTTCTGCTAAAATGACTATTATTTCATCCACATCTTTTTACACTTCTAGAACTGGGAGCCTCATGGAAATCCAACCCTGACTTATGACGGTGTTTGCAGCTGCACAACTCTTCTCCTGTCCCTACAACTTCTCCTTCTCCTTTTGAAGGCACCAGCAAAGCACACTGGCAAATTTTTCAGTGACATGGAGAACCACAGCATGGGCATGGCTTCTGCCTTACTGGCTCCTTTTTACAGCAGTGCTACTCTTCCAGAGCTGGAGGCATTTGTGTGGAATAAAGGATAGTATGGTATTTGTTTATTCTCTGCATAGTAGGTTATGACTAGTTTATGCTTTAAGATTACTAGGAAAACTTATCAGAGAGCAAATGACAGATTGCTGGCTTGTTAACATTCCCATTGTGTAGTCTCCTGTCTGACAGTGATTCCCTTACACTTGTTTTAACAAGCTGCATAAAAATCTCCCCTATGCAAATTGCCGTAGCAGTAGACAGCAGTAAATTGTGACTGGAGTGACCCACATGAAATCCAACTCCTCAAAAGCTGTTCTCTGTACAAGAGCACTCATCTGCTCTACCCTGTAAAGGCTATCACTTCCATCTTTCTACCAGTGGATTGTGCAATCAGGAGAGGTGAAGCGAAGTAGAGGTCAGTGATTTGACTCCTTATGCAAGTTAATTGTCCTAATCCAATCCTGGCAGTGTAATTTTCTAAAGCCCATTTATCCCATCCTGAAATAAATTGTAGTAATGTCATGGAAGTGAATGAATTCTATCAAATTTGCTAGATCTTTTGGCAGCTAGCATTAAGCAAACAAGAGATGTCTTTCAAAAGCTCATCTTTAGTATTTCTATGTTGTTCTGCTCAAAATAAAGTGTAACCAAAAATAACTGGGTATTAGAATTAAAAATGTAATTTCAAACTTCGGTCTTTTTGAGGGTGCCACTTTTTTTTTTTTTCTCTAGTTTAATAAGGCCACTTAGAACTTTTGAAATTCACCTCTCAGAATTTTATATCTAAAAATCTGGAAACAGATTAGTATACATTTCAGTTTGTACCTTGCTTGAGTCAAAATAAAGACTGAACCTCTGATCTCTACATGGAGTAAGAACACTTTGTCATTGGAGCTTTTGGCTGCTCCCCTTCTCATTCAGATATTTGTTCCTTGAGTGACACAAGGAGACGGAGTCTTGATTTCAAAGCATCAACGTTTTTGGGAAAGAAGCAAACAAACCATGATGAAATGCTTTCTTTTTTGGGGTGGCAGAAGATCAGTGGTATTGGGGGCTGTATTTGTCCCCTTCCTGAAAAATTTCAAGCAAAGTATGCAGCAGAAGGGCCACATGGGACAAGAACAACCCTTGCAAAGAAGAAGAAAATCCTGTTTCAAGGTCAGAACTCTCTTCTTTAATGGGAATAAAGTTACTGCTACTTTCAGCACCACAGTGGTGTATGAGTAGAGTGTACTCCAAAGACTTACCAAAGTTAAAGGCTCTCTCCTCTCTTGAAGCCTATCCTTATGGCAATGGATATTTTGAGTTGCAGCAAATATTTTTTATATATAGTCTTTTTTTCATTCCTTCACTCTTCATTTGCAGCACATATGATTTAGCAGAAAGGCTGGTGAGAGCAGGGGTAACACATTACAGGACACTTAAACAGTTTAGTAAAAATGCAGGCTATTGATGTTTTCAGAGTGGGAAGTGTACCCAGAACAGATGTGAGGAAAGCATTGCAGCAAATTTTTGAGTAAATACACCTGCTTTTTAATTCTTACAGCCTTGACAATTTCTGGGTGAACACCAGAAAGATCTTTAATATAGATGCGTTTGCTGAAAAGCAAACATACAGTATAGGGAGAAAAAAAGTCATAAAACTATTTTCCTTAAACAATGACTTGTTTTCTCAAAAAATATAAACCTTTTAATTTGAGAAATGGTGAAATTAAGGATGAGTAGAATTTTGTTTTCTCTTGCTGCTTTTCTGTGGCCTCATGACGAATTGCTACTACATATTTGCATAAAATATAATGAAGCTCATTCACCAGACAAATAACATTAAGAAGTGGTGTTTCATAAAAAGAGAGACACATTGATATAATGTATTTATTAGAAAGCTGTTTTCACTTTCTTCTAGCCTATCTTTTTGTATATACATCTGTACACTGAGGCATACCTTGTTAACCATCTATTAAAATTATAACTGGTGTGATTGCCTCAACATTGGGGAGATAATGACTTAATTAGACTGTTGGCAATAACAGAGTCATCTTTTTAAATCATGCCAATTAGCATTAGTGTTTCTTCCCCCAGGTGTCCCAGGGATCCCTTTTGGCTGCCTTTATTGCTTGAGATAAACAAAATCATTGTTTTTACCTATATCTCTGATAATTACTTGTTTGGGTTTTGTTTTTTTTTTTATTATTCTTATTATCATTGCCATAATGAGCTGGAGTAGTTGATTGCAGTGAGAACTGGCTTTGACTGGGACAGGGTGTATTTTCTGCACAGCTGCTTGGATGAGGATGAGGCTGTGTTTTGGGTTTGTGCTGGAAACTGTTGGTAATGAGGGGATGCTTTAGTTATTACTGAGCAAGGTTTGCACTAGGTCAAAGCCTTTTCTCTCCTCACCGCACCCATGAGGAGGCTGAGGGTGCATGAGGATCTGGGAGGTGACACAGCTGGGACAGCTGACCCCAAATGACCAAAGGGATATCCCACACTATATGACATCGTGTTCAGCATGTAAAGCAGGGGGAAGAAGGAATGGGGGATGTTTGAAGTGATGGAGTTTGCCTTCCCAATTCACCATGAGCTGTGATGGAACTCTCCTTTCCCAGACATGGCCAATCACCTGCCTGTCCAGGCAAAGTGGTGAAAGAATTCATTGTTTTTCTTTGCTCGTGCACAGCTTTTGCTTTACCTATTAAACTGTCTCTATCTCACCCCATGAGTTTCATCAGTTTGACCCCTCTGATTGTCTCCCCCATCCCACTGGTGGGGGAGTGAGCGAGGGGCTCTCAGGGGCTTAGCTGCAGACTGGGGTTAAGCCACAACACACTCTTGGAAAAGCTGCAAACACTCTTGGAAAAGAGACTCTTATCCCAGCAGTATACCAAAATACTGTGTTCCTAAGCCTGTAAAGTACTGCTACCCTTCCTCCTGACCTCAATTTACAACAGCATACTGCCATGCTATTTAATAAAGTGTTCTGGAGTGTGTTAAAACACTGTGCTGTACTTTCTTCTTTGATATTAAAAGCTGACAGTAAAAATTATTAATAGTAAAGTTTCTGAGACATAAATTTGAAGTATAGTTTGGCTTGCTCACTGACCCTCTATCCACACATTGCAGGCAGCTCTTTGTGTAACTGCCTTTTTTGCAATAGGAGCCAGAGACTGTTTTCTAAACAATTGGTGCTTCACCCAGCATGGCAAATCAAAGCATCTCAGAAACAGCATATTTGCCATCCAACAAATAACACATCAATGTGCATGTTTTTAACAAAGATAAGGGAATGTTATTGATTGATGATTGATGATTCACTTAGCTGTGGGTTATTAAAAACGAAAAGCAGTGTACTGAGACCAGTGTTTTGGAAACCGTGCAACAACAGTAAATATCAATAGACACAGCTTCGAAAATATGTGAGGAATGGATTTTGAGTAAGGATAGGAAAGGAAACCATATCACTCTTGTTCCCTCCACCACCTGAGATTAGAATGGATATGTGACTTGCTGATGTCAGTTTTGCCACCTAATATGGACATTTAATATAATATAGTCCTTCCATGTCAACAAATTATTGCCTATGTTCTATGCTTTCAAAAAGCCCCCGTTAAGAACAAAGGATCTTTTTAAATTCGCAGGATCATGATGACACCTCGGAAGGATTAGGATCTGATCCACTGTTCTATATGCCAAAGTTTACTTAGACATATGGTAAACTTACATGAACTTTGAAATACATTCAAGTGGAAAGAATAGAAACAAACATTAAGTAGTACAGTGTTGTTAACATAGGTTATTTAAGCTTCTGCCTTTCTAACTCAAGGGGGATATCCAGCCACGAGAAAGATCCCACTGAAGATAAATCCTGAGAAGGAAAAATTTCCTGTTCTGGAAAAAAAGAAAAAACACAACTCCCCACCCCACCAGTTCTCCACTGTGCTGAAACCTATTTCCTTTGAAAGTCTCCAGATGGACAGGTACATGAGACTATGGAAACCTCATGAAGAGCAGGATGCCCAGCTATAAAGTTGGTGCTTTAAAAAATAGACCAAAATTCATACATGTATCAATTGTCAAAAGATAAATTCTAAAATTTTCCATAAGTATTTCCAAAAAGTAAGAGGTATGATCAGGATACAAATGCAAGATCCCAGTAGCCAAGAAATAAAAGATTTGAGTTTACGTCACCCACCATCCCAGTAAATGCTGGATTTTGATTATTTCTCCTATTCCTCTAATAATCTCTTCTCACAGAAACACATATGCAGTGTCACTGCTAAACCTTTCATATCAGCTTTATTTGATACAGCAGAAAGTCCAACAGTATTGCGCACAAAGCCTCACCCTAGCCCATGTGTAGTCTGATCCCCCATTTAATCCCATTAGAAAACAGAAATGCACCCGCCAAGCCCAGCTGGTGGCAAAGAACAGTTTGCTTGTTGCATGCTGGTTTTCTACCAAGCACAGTGGTGTCTTGTTAAACCAGAATCGTACTAGTAAAAAAGACTGAAAGAAACCAAATGAAATTTTTTTTCGTCTAACTGCATTATACTAATACTTTCTACCTCACTTTCACTTTTTAAGATAAAAAGGCTTTTTTTTAAAGATAAAAAATGACAAAGGGAAGTGCTAAAAGCTGCTTTACAGATTTTAAGCCTGGTTATTTTAAGCCCCTGTAGCTAATTGAAATTTATTGACCTGTACTGTAAGTGCCGGCTGCTACAGGAAAAAGTAAGAGAGATTCATGCACCACCACAGGATCCTTACGTGTGGTTGCACAGCCTTCACATCAGATCCATGAAGGGACTTTTTCAAGTCATCCCTATCCCAACAAAACCCTCTAATCCCCTGGTCTGAGGTGGGGACCAAATACCTTGCCTGAAGGGAGTGTGGAGAGCAGTGGTTTCTGTTGCCTGCTGCTCTTTCTTGGTCTGCTCTCTGAAGAGGTACCAAACAACCAGGGGTTGGGAGGCTGCTCAGGCTGCATATTCCAACTCCAGAGGGCTTCCAGTGAAAGTCACTGTGCCTCCTCTCCATGTGCAGGGGAAGGCAAAAGAGAGAAACTGGGGAAGGCAGATGGACACAGCTGTCAGAGCTGCGCATGGAAAATGAGGAAAACTAGAGGCAGTAGGAGAAAACTTAGTTTGGGCTGGTGCAGCTGTGCCAGAAGAAACATTAAAGAGAATCTGTGCTGAAGATTAATTTTGTCATTAATTGTATTCACCTCCTGTTATCTTGGCTCTTCATTGAGGAAAAAAAAATCATTAAATCTTGCTGTGAAGCCAACCTCTTCAAGGTCAATGGCCCAACACAGGTTTCTTGCTAGCTGCCACCAGGGTTTTAAGTTAATTGGAGCTGACCCTGAAAGTCTGTTAAGTGTTAAACAGGCACGTGTTCTTTGCAGACTAATATCCATATTGTCCTGATGTACTCATAGAATATCTAATGAACAGGACAGGATACCCAAGCTGGGCAGTCAATATACTGCCTGAGCATGGCACACTCTGTCTGGGGGAGCTGCAGAATCCAAACGTTCCCTTTAGGAAAAAGAAGCTTCCAGCTGGCCACAGCTGTATGGCTATGATCTGGACTGTGCTTATCCACTGCATTTACAATCCTGTCAGTATTACTGAAATATCAAATATCCATTAGACATGCTAAAAATGAGAGTATTTCAATTATTTTTCTGTATGCAGGATTGTCCCACAACAGTTCCACTCAAGTAACCAGACAACAGACAGCAGGTCAGATTGCAGATAGTTACTGTGGTCCATTCACAAGATGACAAATACTAGCATCTATGCTTTTCACATCAGTATTAAGTTGTATGCTTTCAACATGAGTGGAAATCACAAAGTGAATGCAAGTTATAAATATTTCATGTAAGTAAAATCAAAGGAGGCAATCGTGCTGCATTCTATTTTTCTCTTTTAGCTCTTCTAAATATACTCTTTGGTATAAACAAAATCAGATACTGCTCTCTGCTTTTACTTGGACAGCTGAGGATGGATGATAAAGTTGAGATATATCAGAGTCAGCCTATTTTTTTCCCTGGTATCTTCTTAGATGCTGTGCTTTACAGTCCCTCACTGAAGAACAAACAGATCCTGATATTACATACAAGTATTCACCCCTAAATGAGTTTGAACTTTGGATAAAGTTTTGCAAGTAACATGCTACAGCAACTGGCAACACACCCTTGTCCTGGTGCAACATTTCTGTTCCTGAACTTTTCCTTTATTTTACTTTCTGGAGTGAGCCACTGTACTGGCAGACTCTTTGTACTGATTTCTGAAGCAACTTTCACTGGCAGAATTTTCTTACTAGATTGACAGGCTGCAGTTTTGCACTGTGAACTGCACATTCAAATGGGGGCACTAGGTCTTCTTCTTTGTCTTCCTGCCTTTCAAAAGACCTTGAAAAAGAGCCTGGATCTGGTTATTCACCCTCAGACAGCCGGCTTTTAAGCTAGCTTTCCTATACAGGCAGGAGGTGAAATCATCTTTTAAATACAAAGGGCAGCATTCTCATCTGCTGAAACTTCACAGAGTATCATGAGAGTTTCTTCTCAGTTCCCTATTGACACAGAGCAAGTCAGGCTGAGAAACACAGAGCACAGCCTTGACTCCAGAGGTTCCCTGGATTTCCCTTATTATGGGTTATCTCTGCCTTAAGCTTGAATAGTTCAGAAAATAATCACGAATTAGCACAAAAAAGTTTTATGAATTAAAGGAAGAAAAAGTATTAGGCGTGTTGTGCAATATTTTAATGTGTGCATTCATCCACAGAGACATCACAGACTTCATTAAATAAATAAGCTTATGTACACTGTGTGCCAATTAATGCATTAATCTGCAGAAAGGATATGGTATTTAGGCTGCAGTCTCTAGGCTTCTAGGGTTTGGATGATGCAAGTTAATGATAAATTTATACCCAATGTAAACTCATCTACACTCATTATAAAATTGTTATGCATAACTTCTTGAGACTTCACAGATAAAACATATTTTACAATTATTATGGAAGTAATCCATTAATTATAATTTGATTTTCATTTCCTAATCTTTTTTAAATCGACTTGAAAATATGCACTACAGGTACCCAAAATAGTTTCTGAGCCATCCTCTAGTTTCAGCTTTCATAACAATTTTCTGTTTTCATTAGGAAACATTTTAGCTATTATTAAATCATATGCTTATTTAATGCAGGAGAGGTTCTACAATAGTGCAAAGAAGTTCTAGCATTATGGTTATATAACAATAAAGAGAATGCATTCTCCATTAACACTATTTAAAATATTCATTTCCTACACTCAATAATATGTATGTAATTGTCATATGCATGCAACTTCTAGTAGCAAGCTGCACAGAAACCTTGATACATAGGGAGATTCAGGAGGTCTCTAGTTCAATTTCCTACTCAAAGTAGGGTCATCCATGAAGTCAGTAAGGTTCTGGCCTCTGGGCATTAGCCAGTCTTTATCCAGGTTTTGAAAATCTCCACAGAAGGAGATGCCACCAAGACCAAGATTTATGTAATTTCGTTGAAGTTAGACTGAAGTAGAATTATGGAAATAAGTTTAATTTTTTGGCAATTCAAAGCATATTGATATACATTTGAATTTGCAGGAGATGATTGGAAAAGCAGAAAACAAACATTCTCACATATAAAATGTGCCACAGTAGTATCTTTTTATGATAGGAATAAACAGTGCTACATAGAAGCCTTTGTTCAAATCTTTTCCTATAAGTTATTACATCTCAAAATATTATGTCCTTTGGAGACAATCATCAGGCCCCTCTGCACCTGAAATTCTTCCATCAATACTGCAGAATTAAGTTATCTCATTATCATGCAGGGGTGTTGGGACTTGTACTTCATTAGCATCTTCAAGGCATTTTTTCACCTTCAGGAGGAAAGCACTGGTACTGGCAGCAGCAGCAGCACCTCAATATACAAATGAGGTCACACTGTTAGGGAGGATTAATGGCACAGTTTTACTTTTGCAAATGATAGTAAATATATCTTAATGAGAGTTGGCACTGCAGGTAAGAATGGCTCCATAAGATGATATGGAAGATAAAATATTAAGAGAGCAGAAATAATTTTAGAAGTTAGAAGAAAAGTTGAAACTGGAAACACAGATCCCACTTCCAGCCTAATGCAAGGACATGGAGTGGAATCTGCATAGTTCCTGTACCAGTGAGGAATTTCTGTTACTGCTGACACAGATCTGCCCACATTCAGTCAAAATCACAGGGTTCTGGAGTTTGTTTTTTTTTTTTTTTTGTACATTTAGTAGATGCTTAGATTCTTGACTTCTAAATTCTCTGGTGATTTAATCTATGGGCATGGTACAATGCAGAGTTCCTCAGGAATTCTTCAACTTCCAGCTGAAGTTCAGGGTTGCTGTGGGTAGGTGGGGGTGACTTTGGAGGTCTCCCCTGCGTAATGCTCTCCAGCAGGCAGTAGCAAGTTGGTTTTGTCACTTTATATGGCACAACAATCAATAAATGTGCAAACACACTGTATTTCACACAATCCTTGCACCAAAAAGGACAAGCCATGAGAGTGAAAGGGTCCCATGGAGAAATGCCATGCTGCATTATGATCTGCACTGCAGGCATCCATTGCTCTTTGCTCTGAGGGTTCAGGAGCTGAAAGGCAATCTTGCTATGTGCATACAGTGCTACCAAGTCAGGTTTCCAGAGACCTGACTTCATGGCCCCATATGACTTACATTTCTGATAATATAAGACTCTGCTTCAAGAAGAATTTACTCCAGACCTGGGAAATATGAAATAAATTCCCATAGAATATCGAGGTAAGAGGACCCAGGTCTGCCACTTCTTGTCATACACCCTAAATGCTGGATTTTTGAATTTAATGACCTTAAGGATTTATTCCAAACTAAATGCTCCCATGATTCTATGATAAAAGACATCAGATGCCTCCTCTGACATAATGGCTTTTTCAAAGAAAAGAGTGAGGCAGTCATTTTGAAAGGCATAGATTATGTAAAATCAAATGATTTCAAGTCTGTGATCTTTGGAAGATGTCTGTAGTCAGTTTGCATGCACTTCAAAGAAAATGTAATCCCACATGTTGTTTTAATGCCATCTTGGTTAAAAGTTAATAATTATCATCTAACTATGATTTTATAAAATAACTCAGGACAAACAAAAATTACATTTCACAAAACTGAGGAAAGTTACCATAGATTCTCGGTCTGCCTGCGCATGAAGAAGAAAACATGAATTTCCAAGAAATAAATAAATCAAATATTATAAGTAAAGAGACAAAATATTATGTTTCTGCTAATTTCAGTCTCATGTTGAAGTTTTCTTTTGCTTAATGAAGATATTTTTTTCTGGATAGGCAGTAGACCTATTCACAATGACTCGGGGAAAAAAAAAAATCTCTGATATTCTGTTCCACTGTTTGGTACTAGTATTTTTGCTTTACCATGTTATACTAACCTTGTGGGTCCTGTGAGACATGTAATATGTGAATGTGGCGCCTCCACTGATAATTATCTTGATTATCTTGATTCTTTCCTCAAAACCACAATCACGGACAGGTAATAACCCTGCTTTCAAAGCCCTGGAATAGCCTGAGTGGGAAGGGACCCTTAAGGATCATTGAAGTTCCTCTCCCGACTTTGCCTGCTTTGAATGCTACTCATGAGATACCATTTTTCCATAGGAAAGTGAGCCTGTATGTCAGCTGTGCTCTTCTGCCCCCTATTTAACCCCAAATACAGCATGAGAAGGAAACACACAGGAAAGGGCATATAATGACAAAAAATATACTCAAGCCTTTTAATTGTCCTCTTTTAGGCACCAAGCTGAGGAAACAGTGAAACCAAGAATTGAGAAGAGGATGTAAGTAATAAGAGAAGGGATATGAGGAAAGCCAGAGGTATCTTTATGGATGAAGGTATCACTTGCTACAGAAAACACTTCCTACAAAGCGCTATCTTCATGTTTCCCTGCTTCAACCAAAACCACATTTATTTTTCCCAGGCTTGAAACTGTGTGCCAAAATCAATGCATTCTACCACAGTAGTGAGTAAGAAGCTTATAGGAACATTTCAAAGATGGAAGAAAAAGAATTAACAAACTAGGAATTTCAAATGCAGAATACAGAACAATACAGAAATTAGAACAATAAGAGAAGTGAAATAGAAACGTTCAGGTTTGAAAAGCTTTGTTAAAACATTGTTTCAATTTTAACTCGTTTACCCTTCTTGAAAAATTCCAGCCTAAATTCTAAATCGCTTAGAATTTCAAAATGAAGTGTTATTTTCTTTTATACCCGACAAGGCTTTCCGTGAAAACTGGCCCCACAGTGAAGTAAATACGCAAATATTCCAAAGTTGTACTTGAGATATGGCGATTGGCATTAAACTGCTGACAAGTTAACTTTATGTATAACTAAATTCAGTTGTTTCCATCATGCAGCTGATTTCTATTCCCCCCTCCGCAAACAGGAAATGACTTCATGGAATCAATCGGTGACTGCTGACAACTTAATGGAGACGACTATAATGTAATTCTGTCTCTACACAGCACAACTGTTCCCTGAAGTATATATTCTATTGATATTTTGTAAAAATGCCTTCCATCCAGTATACTCCTGGATCTGCAAAGCGTGCTTTTTCACCTGACAGCTTCATGATGAAGTTGTGTGGTGTCTGACATAGTATTTTTTAATGTTTACAAGGCAACACGTGCAAACAGCAAAATGAAACCTAATCTTTTAATGAATGTCTCTTTTCAGCATGCCACTATCTCCATGAGTAGTGCTTTCTGGTTTCATTTCTTTTAGCTTAATTTAGTACGGGTTTTTAATTATCTCAATACTTCATGTGGAATCTACTTAGAAGTGAAAACATATTTGACCAAAAGATATAAATATGAAACAACCAATAAAAAGCCTGACTTTGGAGAGTATTACATTACCTGTGTAAAAAGACTATGTAGCAAAGGTAGTTGAATAGGGAGTCTCATTTAGATACACACACACACACACCCCCACACACACGCACACACAAAATATATATATAAGTAATTCTATGTAGATTTGGGAACCAAAATATTTCCAGATAAGAAAGAGAAGATTGTTTCAACACTGTAATTTCAAAAGAAGCAAACACAGATGCTCCTGAAGATGTCTCCTGAAAATCTATCAATCCAATCATTGGTTTGGATTCACTTAAAAAATGTCTCCTCTGTCCATGACTACCACAACTACCACCTTCATTAACTGTGAATAGCACAGGAAAAAGGTCAAGGAATGAGTTCCCAAGATATTCAGGATAAATTTCAAATCATCACAGAACACTTACAAGAGATTTTTGCTAGAAATAAGAATAATAATAAAAGGATTCCTTTTATTTTACTCAAAGAGCAAAGCAAATGTACTGTGAAAAAGGACTTCAGTACAGTATTATATTAAAGGACATTTGCCTTTTCAATCTTCATTTTACAGACTGTTTAATATTTTGTTAAATGAAAACTGACCCTAGGGGAAAAAACCCTAAAAACAACATGTCCTAAACTAAATTAAGATGGATGTAACATAGCATAAAACCCTGTTCCTGTTATCTCAAGTTACCATGGAAATAATACATAAAGCACATATTAATCCCATGGCAATTGCTGAAGAACATCTTTGAACACTGCTAAAAGCATTTAAAGAGACTGAAAACATAAACTTATTTTGGAAAATGAGCTATAAGTGAAACAAAGAGTGATGAGATGATAATTACTTAATTGACTGGATGGGTTATCTATCTGTCAAGAATTCCTGCAAGCCATCACAATTGCTGTGTACAGCCAAATGGCACAGTATCAAATTTAGAAGAAGGAGTTAATCACTTTGCTCTCTGAACTTCTCCCTAGCAGTTCTGATTCAATAAAACACTTAAGGCATTTTTAACATTAAGTTCCAAACACTTTCAAAGGAAAGCTTCCAACTTTGAATACATTTTGCCTCTATCTTAGGTGTAATTCCATAGAGTCATTCTTAATTTTATCCCTGACTTAAGTGCTTTGTAGAACTGTAGATAGATGGTGGATAAAAAAAAAGAAGCTGATCTGGACAGTACAATCAGGTTACACGGCAGACAAATGAGAGCGTTTCAGTATTTATGTATTTATACATATGTATTTATATTTTACTTAAGAGGCAATATATATTGAGGTGGTGATGAAAGACAACATGTGAACCATTATCTGACAGCACTTGGCCATCTGTGCAAAGCTATGGTTTTCTTTAGTTAATTTTATGCTCGTTACTTGTAGTGATAGATGACAAGAATTAAGTTTTCTGAAATTCTGTTATGTATGGATGAAATTAAAGAACAATAAACGATAAATGGGTTAGCTACGGCTTAAATGACAACCATATGGATAATAAGATTTAGCATATGATAAGGAAAATTTTCAGTGAGGTGAAATATAGTCTGATGTCTATTAACAAGGCATATTTTCTCACTCTCTAATTTCCAAAACAAGATAAGGAAGCTTAAATGAGATTCACTCACAGTGTGAGCTGGTCTCCAACTGCTAAGCTCTGTGGGACATGTGCGGGGCTAAAGTGTCTTCTAATTACTTTTGTTCAATTCTAGTTTTTTGGATTTTTTCTGTTTTGTTCCTTTTTTGGGTTTTTTTTTGCTGTACTTTTTTTTTCCTACAACTTCATACCCATGCTTGTGAGCAACTTAATGAAGTTTAGTAAATGATGTAACAAATTTATTTCCTGGCTTGAAGGCAGGATATGTATTTTTTGATTTGCTCCTGACCTGATTTCTGAACTGTTTGCTTGAAATGGGACCAATGATTCCAAGAACCATGAAGTTTTGCCACATTAACTGACACTGATCTAATTATAATTTGGTTTAAGTGTTTTCTTACTGAGCTGGAAAGTACTTGGTTTTCATAATTTTTTTAAAAATATGCAGTGTCTTAGAAATAATACTTGTATTAAGAATCAAGTTTTTTTTCATTCAGTGAAATGTAAATCAGACCTCAGAATTTAGACAGCTGGAGTTAGACCATGACACTGGTAAAAGAAATGTAGGAAATCAGTTAAAGGGAAAGCATGGTCTAATGCCTAATTGGTTAATTATATGGCTAACTGAGTCATCTTCATAGAATTCTAGTCATTAATGACTAGAATGTTATTTTATTATCAAGTATGGCAGACAGCTCCCATGAAAAGATACAGTTTATTTATAAATTTATATTGTGGTTACATAGTACTTACTGTTACTTGCTGCTTATTAAATTTGAAAATGCCTTAAGTAGCATGAACAAAGTTAAATATGCAAAGGCTAACTAGGAAATATGATTAAAGATATATTCAAGGAAGTTCCCTAGTCAAAGAAGGACAATGCATGTGCATTTTTCCTCTTATAAACCAATACCAAAAGAACCCAGAGCTCAGGAAAACTTTGAATTGCACGTATTTAAGAGGTATGGTTTATTAATGTTAAATTCTAAATGAATTATAGAATAAATATGAACTAGAAGAAATTTCTTAAGAGCCATGAGCAAAGTAGTAGAGGAGTTTTATATCCTGAACAATTTCAGTAAGAAAGTGCAGTTTCTGTAGTAACAATTCCAATTTGCTCAAAATTTCTGGAAGTGTGAAAGCAACAAAGGAAGACCTTCAGTGAGTTCAGCAAGGCATGCAGATATTCATGGTATTTTATCTTCCTCCTCCAAATTGTGTTTCAAAGTCAGAAGTTAAAAACTATGCTATTTGTTGTTATAGTCAAGTTGTTTTCACTCACTTTAGCACACAAGGCCATTTGAACATACAAAGCAATCTGTTTCCAAACAAAGCCATGCTGCAGGCAGGTTTATGAAACTCAAAATGAGCTTAGAAATCCCTGGAACTGGGTCTTGCTTTCCACAAAATTCCAAAGACTGATTTGAGGCCTTGCCACAGCAAATCCCTTGATGGCAGATGCCTTTTAGGACAGGGCAGTCAGAGGGTGGTACATGGTGAACCCTTTTGTGTATTGGCTTAGGTGAGGAAAGCTATTTAACGCCTATTCTTTTGTTTTTAGAGAATCAATACCTTCTACAGAAAACTGGAATTTCCTTTGCTATTGCTTGGGAAAACTCTGTTTTCCAGTTGTGAAGATATAGTATTTGTTGACTTTCTAGTCAGACTGTGTTTGCCATATGGCGTAAATAGGATTAAAGAAACTGGAAAGATCACCTTGCTATTCATCAGAATATGAGTTATGAGTAATGCTATTGGACCCATGGGGAAAAACACTTATATGAATAATATTAAAGCTGATTATCTGTCTGATTACAAAAGGGACTAAAAAACTGCAGAGTAATTAAACTGCAAAGATAATTGTAAATAAAAATTGTATGAACAATATTTTTGTTATCAGAAAAATAAACAGGTGTGTTTTCTTGACTCTGAGCTGTCTTAGCAAACAAGAGCTAATTTTTATCCTGCTACTTCCAGTCACATAAAGACCATCTGTTCATTCTTTTAAATTCCAATTAGTGCTATTGACTGATCTTCTACAAATGCTTCTTCTAAGCTTTGCTTGCATGAGTGTTCTGCTTTGATAAAATAAACCTGGAGAAAATATGGCTGCTTCCTTGACGAAGCTAACTGCTTTTCCCACTCAGGTGTCCTTTTCAGCATCCCAAGGCACACAATATTAAGATATTGTTCTGAAACTTGTGTATTCCTTCTGCAAATATATTGTAGCTGTTCTTAAACATTCTTAAAAGGTGCATCAATAAAATGGATGATTTGTTCAGTGCACAGCTAAGCACACAGATAATTAATTTACAAAATTAAGGAGTAGTATACTTCTTCAGGGAAGAAAAAACTGTACTTTTGGTTTAAAGCCTTCTTCCACAAGCCCCCTTTCTTATGGAACTTAAATAAATGAATAAAAAATGCCCAGGAAAAGATCATGTTAACATGAAAAGAATGGTACACATACAATGAGGAATGTGCTAAGGAAAGATACAGGGAAAAATTAGATGCAGAGTGATTGCCTTTCTTTTAAAGCACGTCCAAAACTGGTTAGTTTAGGAAATCTCAGTCTGCTTCTTGGTAAAAAAAAATAATTATACATGAATGAAAATATCACCTGCATTGATGAAAAGAATGTATCCTGTTCTTGATAGATGATGATCTGACATCGTCTGCTTGTTTTAAAATTATCTCTCCACTGTAATAAAGCAACATTTTGTTGACAAAGAAGCCTCTGTCACTAAAGCAAATCCATCAAGAATGAAGAAGTGGTAGGTCATGCCTACAAAATTTGTGTTGCTCTGTTACACTGGAGTGATAATGTATATTACTGATATATAATCCTGATGTACAACAGCTGCAGAGGTTGAAAACAAAACTTGTGCAACTCCTCAGCTGCCTTCTGGCAACAGGAGCATGGCAGGAAGACAATTTATTTTGATGACCGGAGACTGACGTTATTCTGCAGCTTTGACAATTAAAAAAATCACGTCTTTTTTATGTAAAAGACCAACTTGTCTAAAAGAACCAAACAGACATGAAAAATGCTGAATTCCCTTATGAATTTTTTAGGAAACTACTGTTCAATCTATATCCACTCTTTACACAACTGAAGATTTTGTTGCTCTTCAGCAATTTATGCTGTCATTTCTCCAGGCTAGAAGGATGTCTTGCTTCATTAGACTTTAAAAATATGCCACCTAATTCCTTTAGCCAAGAATATTTTAAAGAAAGATTTACCACTCAAAAGAATGCTATTTAAGAATTGGTTATCAATATTTGTTAAAGTGTAGCTATGTTTTCTGGAATAAGGCACACAATAACATTATGTTAAAAGTTTTAAAACTTTTAAAACTTACCTGCTACAACAGTTTTGCTCTGGATTTATATACCACCACTGACATAGCACAAGTATTAGAAAATCTTTTACTTTTTACACCATATTCAATATTGAAATCTTTCCAAATTTTAAATGGCTGCATAATTTAAATTTCATAATGAATCTGTATATTTTTCAGTATTTATTCAGACTAAGTAAAGAACACAGGATATTTTAGTTACTAAGTCAAATACTTATAAATAAAAATATACATAATATACAAAAGTAAAGCATAATAAGAAAAATATTGTTAAAAATATTATATGCATGTAAAGATATATAGTAAGCAAACCTGAAGATTTTTAGCATTTTTGCCCATAGGATATATCCTACATAAACCTCTTATTTTAAAATATTTTTTCAAAAGACCCTTGTAATTTCAAGTGCTAGATCTAACTGTTAATCATCCCTGTGTGAGCCAGCCTAATCCAGTGTGTCTTCAGACTGCAAAATTGTTCAAACTTTGTTTGTTAAAAAGGAGGTGGACATTAGCATATCTCTCAGGAGCGCTGCTTAACCTTAATAACTAAGCTGTTTGCTGAACCTGAGACCACACCATAGGGGTTTATCTGTACAATTGTTCCAATAAGATAAGATTCAACACCTGAGACAGTGCAAAAAAATTTGCTTTTTGAATTGCCCATTCTCAAGCAAGGGCAAACTTTCTTCTGTACAAACAGAGAAGTACAGTAGTTACCAGCAGACTCTCAGTATATAATGTACCTTCCAAAGGAACACTTCTGAAACAGCATGGTTCTCCCAACAGGAGAAATCCAAATAGATATTGTAAAGGTCTGTGTAAAAGCCCTTAGGAATCCCACCTCCATACAAACCAAAAAACACACAAAAACATATAGCAAGAGAACCAGAGCACCTGGAGTGGGACTGACTTCAACTAAACTCAGCTAATAGCCTCCCCTGCAGCAGAATTCAGCTAATCCAAATTAGGCATTTACAGTACAATAGGATTAATTCCACTGAGCACAAAGAGGCAATACCTACACTGCTGAATAAAACAAGGTCGCAGAGTCCTCTGCCCTTAAAGATAAATGGCATAAACTGACATACTGCATAAACCCATCTACTGGTTGTTATCTGGCTGCTGTTCCTTTTACATTACACTGCCATTTGCAGGGGTGGGGTTGTGAATTTCAAACTGTATGACAGACCATCATGTTCCATCATCTAGAGTGACAGTTTTACAGCAAAGAATGAATCTGAGGACTGTCTAGTGGAAGGAGTCCTGGTCCACATCAGGTGGGTTGGAACCAGATGATCTCTCGTGTCCCTTCTAACCCAACCATGCTATGTTTTTGGTTTTTTTTCCAAGTGCCAGAGAGCAGCATGAGGACAGGTGGGACACCACTGGTGCTGCTGTGGGACTGTGTAGGCTACAGAAAGCCAGAAGTGGTGCAATCCTTCTCATATCATGGATTGGGAACTGCCCTTCAGGCATACTCCACAAACAGCTCTGGGGCACTGTCTTGCAAAGAAAGGACTAGCTGGTAGGGGCACAAACCATGCCAGGAATGAGCAGCACTAGAGTTCTCACATCCACCCTAAGGCTATGCTTTATACTATACAGACATAGCTACTAGTCAAAAGAAGAGACATGGCTAAATCTGCTGGGTATATCAATAAGAAACAGTAGCAGGAAGAAGTTAGAGCTTTTCTAAGAAGGAAGAAGTATGGGATGCTTGAAGAAATAGAGTGAAATAAAAAGACACAGATACTTAGGAAAACATATGCACAGCCAATAAATCAACTCCCAACATTAATCAAACTCTCCAAATCAATTTCTGTCTTCTATGAAAGTCTCATACGTGCAACACATAATAAAGAGGGGAGCAACTAAGACCTTTACTTGAAAATGACACAAGGTCCACATGTGCACCATCACCAGCATTTGTAATGTTTAGAAATGCAGACAATTGTTTGGATCAGACCTTGCTATTTTTTATACATACTTTTTCTGTCCTATTCCCAGATGTTTAAAGAAACAAGTTAAGGCTGATATTGTTTTCCTCTTCTACACCCTGAAAAATCTGGAAACTGATAAGACATTATAGACTATTGACCTTTTTTGATTAAAAGGAAATATTCTTAGATGGCACACTCTTTTTTTTTTTTTAATTTGGTTTTCTTTGATTTTTTTTTGGTTCAAATAGTAATGAGAATCTTGTTGTTGGAACACAACCGACTGCATGTTTTCAAATATGAAGAAACAAGACAAGACCCTAAATATGAAAATAAATAAAAAATTATGGGTTATTTTTATTTTCAGTTTAAGAATTGCTGACTGTTTTCTTAGCAGTACACTTCTCTATTGCAATCATAGACCTGCACAGATCAGTCTTACAGTCACCTTTGCATTTAAATCCCAATAAAAATTATGAAGTGCAAACTATCAAGACAAGAGCAGCTTAGAAATTTGGTGGTTTGCTTGTTGTTTTTTTTTTTTTTAAATAGGAAATATTCATGCTTCTGTAGTCTCAAAAGCTCCTGTCAGAAAGAGAAGGGGTGAGAGACGTGCACAAAGTGCTACAATGAGATGCATAAAGGGACACCTAGCAGAATTCATGTGCTCATATGTGTATGCACATGTGCACACCTCTCTACCAGTCTGCTGTCATCTATCCATCACCAGACTTGCTCAACTCTTCTCAGTCATGCCTTAAATTTTGTTTTTATAGATTAGTTTTATACTGCTGGTACCATACTGGGTAGATCAATTTCTAGAAGACTTAGCAGTGGCACTTGAGAAACCTTAAATGCTCTCTGCTAAATGTTAACAACCCCCTTTTATGAAGTTCTCATACTTGAAGTCTTGATTGCTATTTTCAAAACAATGTATAGTTAAATTCAATTCAAGATTGAAATGACAAAGGAGAAATGGATCCAGCAGCCTCCCAAATGCTGCTTTGCTACCCAAATGCAGCAGCAAAGGGGTAAACCATCTGATGAGCACAGTCAAAGGCCGTGTATGTGATACCAGCTCCATAAAATATCACATCCTGAACATGCTGTCTCGATAAGTACAGTTTTCACCTTTCAAATATCTGTTTATTTTGTGACCTTCAAAGCTGGTCTAAGAAAAAAAAAAAAAAAAAAATCTTCTCTTTAACTGAGGATTACTTGTCCCATCATATATATCAAAATTTTTTCATGGCTCTCAGGACAGCTAATATTTGAGAGTAATATTTGCAGGTATAAAAATTGAAGAAAATCAAGTGACCCTCCAGAATTCATAAGGTAATAACATCTTTTCTGTAGGATTGCCTAATAGAACATGAAGCATTTGGCAAGCATTAGGATGGGAAAGGGAAATGGAACAAATTTTGTCAAGGAAAAGAAAAACTCTTCTTAAATCATGAAATATCCTCTGATGTCACAACATGGTCTGGAACTGAGTTTAGTGCTGCCCTGTTGAAAGTTTCATCTGAGAGCTTTACACTTTCTGGAAAGTTAGTTCCTTTTCATGCATGGCGTCAGTCCCTAAAAAAAGCAAAATAAATTTAGTGCATTTATATGTATAAGGACATAAAAAAATTGTGTGGCATGGACAGCAGTCCCTGGTTTAGGCATGTGATGGTTCACATATCATATTTAGGAAAAAAACTTCATGTTTACTTGAGTGTAAAGCAGAGGTGAACAAGCTTCCCTAAACCAGAGAGGAATTTACTGGCATGCTTTCACTTAAGTTACTTTTAACTGAACTTCAAGTCAGCTTTACTTTAAGCACCTTTGCATATGTTTTCTTCAGGGGAAATATCTTTCTAAACATCTATAATATAGGATATTTATAAATACTGTGTTTCAAGCTCATATGGTAAATGGTCATCTTAATTTAAACTTATAAAACTGTGTCCTTTCCACAAAGTCATTTCAGGTAGTTAATAAACATATTCAATGAGTTAAGCTGTGGGTAAAAGAAGAGTTTATGACTTTCCCATCTATTCCATTAATCCCCAATTATTCAAAAATTTCCAAGTCTCAGCAAGAGAAACATTTATGTCTCTGGGAAATAATGATTTCTGTCCTTTCAAGTACACTCACCATATTCAGGAGGTTACAAAACTGTATTAAAGAACCTATGCTTAAGAATGAGTAATTTTCCTGGATTACATGTTCATTACAGACTGTTCAGAAACTCTTATACCTTAAGCCCAGCAGCAAACTAATGCATGCTTTTGAATATATTTTCATAGACAAAAATACCTCAGCCTCAGCTATTAGAATATTAACAGCATAAGCTTAACATTTTTAATATAAATTTTAATAATTCGACTTTTTCCTTAAACTTCCCCTTCTTAGTAAAATAGTACCCAAACTCACCAATACCTACAGCATAAAGAAAAATAATTGTGTAATGAATATATAAAGAACCTTAATTGTATTGTAGTGTGCACACAGATGACTGACCCAGTAAATTTAAAAAGAAAAAAAAAAAGGATTGTTAGATGGAATATCTAGAGGACTCTGCTCCCAGAGTTGTATTTTTAGAGATAACAAAGAAGGCACACAAATTTTTACCTACCTGGTAAAAATTTCCAACATATCTACAGCTGGTCTACAGCCTTGCAGTCCATTCTTGAACACAAAAATTATTTCTTCAAGTGAAGAATTTCACCCTGGTGGTGAAAATCCAGGTGAGTCCCTGTGAGACCCAGCTGCAGGGTGGCTGCAAGGTGCCCTGACAGGGGGGCTCTGTGCTAGTGCAAGGTGTGTGTCTAGGAGCAGCAAAGAGGGCAAATGCCACCTTTGAAAGCAAAGATGATGATGTACAGTCCTGAGGCTACCAGGGCAGAATCCCAGGCCTTCCCCTCAGGCTCCAAGGTTTTAATAGAAAAGTGAGTCTATGCTTCCATATAAATAAATGAAGAATGATGGAGAGCCTATTTCTTCATGAGTACATTGTCATACATGGTCCACAGTGATTCACAATGATGGCATCAGGAGAAATGAGTGCATCATGGCTATAAATATTTTGGGGTTCATGGACAGAATAAACCTAATTTGAAAATAACTCCTAACTCAAATTTTTCAAAATAAGGTCTTTTTTTTCCTGTACCAATCACTTAGAGGCCAGAAAAGTTTTCCTTAAACAGAAATAAGAAACCAATTCAACTCAGGCATGATTGAAGTAGGCAGCAAAAAACAAAGCTGGAAACTCAGCTATTGACATCGCTTTATTATTCTGATTACTGTTAAAGCCCCTCTGAAAACACAAAGAGAAATCAATATCAATTGATATACAGATTTGTGCAAATGCCTCTTTTATCTTTTATATATTTATAATACACTGTGCTCTTGTACATACTTAAGGTTTTCTCTTAAGATTTAAAAATCCAAGGACTATTCAAAGAACCAGCAAGCATGATTTGGGTTTGGTTTTTGCCATTTTTTGGGGGAGAGTTATTGAAATAAGGATTGAAAATATTACAACATTCCACATCTACTGATGGTAGGCCCAAGCATTTTTCCTTTGTGGTCATGGGAAGAAAAAGAAAGAAAAACAAAATAAAAAGAAAGAAAAAGAAAAAGAAAAAGAAAAAGAAAAAGAAAAAGAAAAAGAAAAAGAAAAAGAAAAAGAAAAAGAAAAAGAAAAAGAAAAAGAAAAAGAAAAAGAAAAGAAAGAAAGAAAGAAAGAAAGAAAGAAAGAAAGAAAGAAAGGGAAAATATTATGAAAATCCACAGACATAAAAACTGTAACCATGAAGAAGGAAATTTTATCAGTTTCCCACTCATATAAAATATTTTCAGTTCACATGCAATTTCAGTGAATAAAGGGGATCTACTGTTAAAGCATTCTCATTTAAAATGAACAATTTATTGAATAAATCTAACTTCTCTTTCACTTTTCATTTATCTGCAAATAAAATTCATAGTTTTAAGCTGACATAGGTATATGTGGGCATTTATGGAAAAAAATAATTCTGCCTATTAGATTATGACCTTTATTCTGTGGCATGCAACAAAAGTCTGCTGTTCTTTCTACTTGTGTGATGATGAATGCCACAAGACTTTGCTACAGTTCCCAGGCTGGTAAACAAAAGAGACAGAGGGAAGAATAATTTGGGTAAACCACTGCCAGTGTGAAGATTTCTGCAAGCATATATACACATTTCTTGCAGTTCTAAATCCAATTGCCCTGGGACAACTTGAAAGAAAATGTACCTATATAGTTTCTAGGTTGAGAGAATCTGTATTTTTTCTTCAACCAAATGTTACTATTTTTTAAGCTTGCGACTTCTAAAGTATAGGACAGAAAATTGTGTCTTATCCACAGTTTCTGAAAACTTCTGTATTCCTGTATTCTACCTGTCTTTATCACTTCTTTCCTTCCCTTTGCAGAGTTTTAATCCTTTCATTTGTATGTTTCAAGGGAGTAGTTATTTTTTTTTAATTTTTAATTTTAATAGCTTTATCAGCTCTAGCCCATTCCATTATTCTCTCTGATTTCTTCACCAGAAGCTATTAAGTTTTTTGGTCTCCTCTTTTTACTAAATCTAGAGCAATTAAGTTTGAGCCAGTTAAACACCTTACATATTCTTTAAGCAGATTCCCTAGCATTTCTCAGCAGTGAACTTATCTGAAACCATGATCCCATTTCCTTAATCTTTCTAGCATTCTTTGAGGTTCTACCCTTTTTATTTTTTTTTATATAGCCTGAATAATTTTTTATCACCTTCAAGTATGGAAATCTTTCTTCTAAATTACTAGCCAGACATGACTGAAGTTATTTCTGAATCTTATGCTTGACATCCTACTGCTAACAGCCACTTATGTAGGATCTCATTGGAGTCTCTTTCAAAGTGAAAATGGATTATGACATCAAGTTTCTCCTCATCCACCACTTTAATATATTAAATCTTTTTTGCTATAGGAAACATCTATATACATGCAAAATAGAAAAAAAAAAGAATATGCTTATATTAGTATAAGTATATATAAGTTATAGTTAGCCAGCCCAGGAAGTTGTTTATTTTGTGAATTCATGCTCTGTCTAGTGAAATTTAAAGATAAATAAGTCAAGGCACTAAGCTATGCATAAGGACATGTGCAGAAACATAAAGTTATGAAGCAGAAGAGTTATGACACCTGAAAATTATATCACCTCAACAATCAGAACAAGGAAGCCACTGCCCTAGTCATGTTCCAAGGAAGGTTCTATGCAGCCTTCCCCTCATTGTTTGTCTTCTAATCAAAATCTTTTCTATACAACGTTTTTTAATTGTCAGTACAGAATTTTAAAGCAGTTTTATGGTGATCAGTGGTGATATCTGATGCTGTTGCTTAGCACTGTATTTAAGGAGCACTATTAATAGTCTGCTAAAATTAACTGGCTAATGTTAGCCCTACATAGTTAAAAAGAAGTATATATTTTTACATGAATTTTGAAGCTTCTGCCAAAAACCTGCCATTCTTGATCCAGCGAGAGATCAATGTTCTTACTTCCAGAGAAACTATTTTCTCTCTAGACGTCTAAGGGTTGATTCTGGTCCAGCTTTCATAGATAAAATGAGTGTATCATCAAGGTAATGAACCTGGTGAAACTTTCATTGTTACCTTTGATGAGCAAATGAACATTACTAATAGCAAAATCACAGGTGGAAGGGAAAACATCTAAAAGTTCTTAAAAATGTAAGTGACATTATTACGAAATTTTTAGAGTTCCCTGAAACTGATATTTCAGTCTTACTGCCAGAAAAAGAACCATTCAGTTCTTCATGCCTGCCACATTTCTAGAATTTTAAAACCAAGCTTTGCCCTTCTTGCTGTAAGCATATACATATAGATATATGTACATATTTGGGTCATGTGATTCCTGTGATATGCTCCAGGGAGTGACCCTTCCCCTAACCAAATGAGTCCTGAATGATTCAAGCCCAACCTGCTCTTTCTGAATTAGTCTGCATGCATCTCCAGGCTATATATCATTTGGCTGTAATAGGTATTTCACAAGCCTTTTCAGGATACTCAGCACACCATGAACAGCATTTCTCCTGCTGCGTGACACCGGCTGTCATAAAGGACTTATCTGAGGGCAATTTAATTTTAGGGTATGAAACATGGTAGCAGCACTTTTACAATTCTTTAAAAATTAATATTTCTATATGGAATGGACATGCTAACTGGCTTTCTTGGTACCTGTGAAGTTTTTTGATTTGGTGTCTGAAAGCTGAAGGTAACTGCGGTACACCAGGAAGCGCGGCAGCCCTCCTGCCTGCTGGAACCATGCTCGGGCCAGCCTGCAGAGAGACCTTGCTGATGCTGATCTGCAGACAGACACGGCTGGCCCGCTCCAAAAGGGATTCCAGGAGTGATTCTGCATGCATGAAGTGTGAAGAACCAGGAAGAACAGGTTCCTGGATTGAAAAATGGAATGATTCAAACTGACGGTGTAGATGCAGCTCCTGTGACAGCAGCATAAATCCACAGCACTGGCATAATTGATTCCTCTCATCACACATCCCTCCTGCCTGATCCTGAAGGAAGGCTAAAATGTGTGACTCCAATCATAATTAAAATCCTATGATGTCATCCTCAAGGCTTCATTAGAATATGCAATAAAATATGTATTTTTCTATAATTTTCCTGCTGTTTGGAACAATTACAAGATCTTCTCCTATGCAGTTTACACAATATCTACAAATGTGCTACCCCTCTTTTAAAAATAGGGTGTTAAAGTTGTAACAATATATTATATTTATCAATCTTATACATGAAGGTTAATATTTAATTTATAGCAAAGTTTTTTCATTCAATTACCGTTATTGAAAGCACATCAATGTCCACATCTGTCAGCATTTTACACCTTTTTAAATGCTTCTCTCTCAGAAGCAGGATAATGACAAATTGGACCTGTGGGGTTAACCATTAAAAGGAAAGAGAAATCCAGTCCTCTGCTGTAGAAATACCTATCAACCACTCTGAAGAGCTGAGAAGTTCATATTAAGTAAAAGACAGGCAACTAAAATGCAATATTTTCAAAATTTTTGAAATTTTGAAGTGCTTTCATTGCTTGTAGGAAAACTATTGATAAGGCAGACTGAAACAGGTCTAAGAAACAAAACATATGATTATGTCCTGACAGCTTCTTTAGCTTAAAAGCAGATGCAGATTAGAAAGAGATATTTACATCTCTCATTTTCTCTTGGTCTCCAACATCTTTATAGACATTTTGGAGCATGTACAAATTTTTGCACATCAAAGTAAAGGTGGCAAAAATTACCAGGAAAAAAAAAAGTTTATTCAAGCAAAGAACTGAAAATGTGTCCTTCTAAAACTATTGACTCAAAAAAAATCAATACTATTAACTGGATTTAAATGAACAAAAAGGTATCAAAGCAATCAAAAGAAAATGAAGCACACAAAATTAGTTTTGAAGTCACTGAAGCACACATCTAGACTGTCCATGTATGGGAAAGTTAAGTGCTCTAAAACTTGAAAAGTACAGTTTCATGGAACTCTGGGACTAAAAGAATATAGTTATTTAACAAAAGATTAAAGCAACTAACACAATACAAAAATAAATACTGTATTGCATTGATCCAACTGACATAGCTTGCTTTGTTTCTGTAGGCATCTCATGGATCAGAAATGAGGAACTTTTGAAGACTTAAGAAGAAATGCTAAATGAACAATCAAAAATGAAATCCTGCCAAAGAAGACAGACTGAAATACTTATTTTCTATTCAGTTAAAAACAGAAGAATATCCTTTTTAAAGCCACACGTCTGGAATGAATATGACAAGCCTATAATTCAGAACGATTTTAAAAAAAGTTTTAAAGGAATTTCAAAATGCCTTCCTGTAATTAAAGTTTTACTTTCTGCCAAGTTGGCAACAGAAACTATTGGCCTTTTTCATGTTAATTTTGGATTTATAAATCATCTAAGTAGGAAATGGCACTATTTCTTACAGCAACTGGATCCTGAATGTTGTTCCAGCATGGAAAAGTTGGAACAGTTCCTTTTTGTGTCAACAGGGCACAAACAAGAATCCTTACTCAGGGATCTTGAACACAGCTTATGTCTTTACATTAGTATCTTCAGTGGCCCCACTGATTTTACTTTAGGGGATAACATATGCTCCACATATATGCAATAATAATTTACAACAACAGCAAAAACAAATGGGTCTCTGGGTGGCTTACATAAAAACTAGTGGATCCTGCAAGACACTTAGCTGTTCTGGAGAAATTAAGAAGAATGTGTTTCTGGTGTCACCAGGAAATTGAGATCAGATCATTTGTGCGCACTTGGTGCAGCAGCAGTGGGTTGCTAAGCACAAACACAGAAGGCAATGCTGTCCTACTGAGCCTGGATGGCCTGGGAGCATAATTTTTAATCAGTCCCAAATTTCACAGGAAGTGTAAGGACACAAGAGCTACTTTGTAAATGTAGTGTCTCCCAATGGATGTGAAGAAAACAGGGAAGAGTGGAATTCAGCAAGCCCTGTAGGTTCCATCACACAGGAGCTCACTCCCGCTCAAACAAGGCTGCAGAGGCACCGAGAAATTCTGCAGGATTATCTGTTTATTATTTTTATTTTGCAATCATCCTGGCAACTCAGTGGCAAATCATCTTTTACAGTCTTCAGGGCCTCTGAAGCAAAATCTGAGCAGCTTTCAGTCCTAAGCTATGCCAAACCCAGAATGTAGAAAAAATCTGAACAGTTAGTGGGAAATGTCACTGAACGATGCTAGATGGTCCCACCAGGGGTGGTGATGTCAATAAATCTGTTTCACTTTCTGACTTCAGAGCACCCAATATATTTCCAAAGCACACCAAAACAAAGTTTTGAAAACTGGTTTTACATTGCCCCTCACTTTTTTTTTTTTCCCTCTGCCTTTCCTCCCACAGATTTCCCATATCTGCCTCCGCTGCCATGTTTTCACAACAGCTTGGGAGCCCAGTCAGAGCTTCTTGGCTCCTAAACATAATCATGTTGAGCAGAGCTTGCTCTCACCTGAGCTGTAGCAGTTTGCAAATGACAAAGGTATGAAAAATTCAGAGCGGTACAAAAACAGTATTTTTGGTAACATGTTCCAGTTGGTTTTCTGACATAAAGTCACTGAAAAATGTAAGTGGTCAACTTGTTAGTTCTAAACTTGTCACATAGCAAGCCAGTTAGTTGTGCTTCTCTCTGTCTTATATATTAAAAGTACACATATGACCCTGTATTTGGTAGGTAAACATTTAACATGATTATTTTAAGAGAGAAATACTATATTGTGCAAATTTGCCTGACACATGACACACTAAGTTTTTAGACTTACTTAATTTTAATTTGGATATATGATTATAAAATAATGTATGGCTTATACAAGAATCTGAACTCTGTACCTAATGGGCTTCAGGAAAAATTGTGGTGTCTTCCTAAATCTGTTTCAGCAGCTGTCTACACAGCAGGAGGAACAAGCCTGCACATTCCAGTAACTGCTAATTACCACTGATGCACAGCCCTTTCCTACGGCACTGCCGCCGCGTTTCAAAGCAGGGCAGGACTGGCTGTGGGCAGGACTCAAAGGGGTGTTATCTCTGCTTTTGGGGGACCACTGTGGGCCCACTGAATCTTAACTGGGGACATACCTCTTGCTGAAATTCAGGAGTTTTACCTGGTATGGGTACCAAGGTTTACCTTCAGATTTCCACTGGATATTCTATGGATGGGTCATCTGACTCCCACATGACTTTATAGCTCTTTTTAACATAAAGGTATTTTTTCACTCTAATAAGCATTCTACCAGGGCGTCATGTTTAATACTTTACATTTACTATGTTTACAGCAGTCACATTCTTTGGAAGAAAGCCTTGGTTTGCAATCCAGAATGACACCATCAGCATGTAAAAGGCCATCCTGCACTGTCTTTCTCTTTTAACAGATCCAACATGGAGCAGTCAAAAGTTATTTAGCAATTGACATTGACATAACTTTGCCAGAAGCAACTGAAGCAATTACAAGACCTGGGATGGGTGCAGCTGAAACACCTTGATAAGAAAGCAATGAAAAATGACACATCACACAAACAGAATGGTTTCATCAGTGCAACACTAAATCAACATGTATGTTTCTGGCACTCCCCATTCTTTTGATAATGGAATAATCAAAAGGAGAGGAGGACTGATATCCCCAATTTTTTCTGACAGACTGGAAATGAACTAAAATAAAGCATGCCTGTGCACTGTCATTTGACTGTATTTTAGTGAAGACAGTTTCAATTTAGTGCTCCATAACACACTTCATATTTTAGCCTGGCTTGCCTGTGGCTGGTAGAAGAAGATAATCTGTTTGTTGAATTTTTCCTTCATTCCCTAAGAAAAATCAGTATTTACCATGACCATCGAAATCAGGCAGGATATCACAACAGCAACAGAAGAACAAATCAAATTTGGAATACAGGTTATCTGGTGTTCTGTCCCTTGTGCAGACAGTATACCTGGAGAATGGCAAGAGTTAATGAGAAAAACACAACACTGACCACTTAGGCAGAAAAGGCATCTCCACACCACAGAATGAGCTGGTTTTCCCTTCCTATTAAAAGAATGACATCTATCCACAAGAAAGCATTTATTTCTGGGCCACTTCAGTTTACAGAATTGTTATCTGTTAATTTCTCTTTCCAAAGTTAACCACAAGCATCATTAGATGAGTAAGCTGATTTTTCAGAAGACATTAAGCATTCTTAATACTTCACTGTATTTTTCCCTTTTCACTTACAGTATCAGCAAAGTCCCTTTGATAGCATATCCAGATGAAATGTTTTCTCATCCTTCAAATGTTACCACACATTACAATTACAGGAATTTTTGTGAAGCAGTACGGTGTTTTATTTTAACACAAAAGGCAAGCCTTACTTTTAATATTTCCATCTACACCAGGCAAAGAGATCTTCCTATTTGTGCATTTCCATTAGTGTAACATTATGCAGTGAAATACCAGCTACAATAAATAATAAAAACTCTTTATTAGGTAAGGTTTCCAAAGGTGTGAGTAGCAGAAGGAATACATAACAGCACTTGTAAAGTCATCCTTTCAAGCTGCCAGGATAGAGCCTGATAAATGGAGGAAAACTAAATAAGTCTATAGAATCTACTTACTGAAGAAAAGCATTTAAAGAGAGAGTGCAAGAGAGGTGCAAAGTATATTAAGTGGTTTCAATAAAAAAAGTGAAAATTTGGTTCAGTGTGTAAATTATGTTACAAGTCTTCAGGGAAGAATCCGGCAAAATATTTTGGCATTATAAATTTCTTCATAGCAACATTTTTACATTTTTTTTTCTTTTGAAATCAAATGTTCATGTTTTTTAGGTATTTCAGTAGGTAAGTGAATAGGAAACACCGCACATATTTTTTTATTTTTATCTAGAATAAGGTATTTTCCCACTTATTGAATTTTGCTGCTATTAAAATAAGAAAATAAGAAAACCTTCATCCTTCTCATCAGGAGAGTAATACTTCAAATTCAAGAGTGTAACTCATGGAAAGCTATAAATATAGCTTTATCAAGCTATAAATATAACTTGGTAAATATAGTTTTATCTAGCTATAAATATAGCTTGATAAAACATTTTAAAGTCTAATATTTGCCTTATTTGTCTCTCAACTAGTCAACTTAGTGAAAACACTGATTGTAATAGGAAACTTTAGCACCACTGTCAGCTCTGACTACAATAAATTCAGCCAGAAACCCTACAGGTTCTAGTACTCACTTCATTTATTTGTAACCCCTTCTATATTTACCTCTGTATACAAAGCAGCTATTGATTTCTGCTGAAGATTCACTCAACCAACATGCTCCCTGCTTGGGCACTAAGCAATATAAATATTGGATCTTAAGACTGGACAAGAAATGATCTCTGTCATTGTTTATTACATTATCACTTACAGCCAAAGACTTTTTCCTTTTAAAAATGCTCTTTCCTCATTGCCCCAAACTGGTTCTTTTATGAGAAAGAATGTTAAAAGGGGGTGTTGAGAGAATACTTAACATTAGAGATTAAAATCATTTTAGCTATCATTTATTCCCAAGGTTTCTTTTATCATCATCACCATTGTTCTCCTCTTTTATCATCTTTTATCAACATTGTCATCATTATCATCTTTTTGCAATGATTACAAAAACGCATCATCGTGTTAGTTCAACCCCCTGAGATTTGCAGTCACTAGAAGACAGCTTGTTTGCATCTTCAGTGTTAATTTCTCCAGTATGACAAGCAATGTCTAAAACAGCCAGTTATGCTTTTTGTAAAACAAACAAACAAACCAACCCCCCAACCCCCCCCCCCCCCCCCCCCAACCAAAAACCAGAAAACAAAACCCCCCAAAAAATCTCATGGCAGACACTGACATGAGATGTTCTGATATTTGAATTCAAATGCACAAAATCACTGCTGGACTGTATATAGAACAGCAATGTTTTCCTGTATAGAAAAGGATCCCAGGAAATTATGTTAACTACACTCAGCAAAAGAAAAGGAAAGCAGCCCGCTGTGAGATGTAGGTAGATAAGCTTGAAAAGAGCACAGTACTAGAAAAAGAAAGAATAAAGCCTCCATCCTACGACAGAGAACCACAAGAAACTCCCTAATATAAACAATTGCTTGAAAGGGTAGTTCATCCCCATTCTGGATAATTTATAACCCTAAATTCTATAAGTCTGATCACTTTGATCTCAGCATAATTTTCAAGGTTTCTCAACTCAGGTTTGGAGAGGAAAGTGTAAACACATATGGAAATTCACATGGATCTCACTCCTACTCATTTGAATGGCCTTAGGGCACCTAAATTATGCCTTGGGCATGCTATTTTCAGTGAATAGGGACATTTATGCTACCTACTTCAAACTAGTAATCTAAACTATCCTGACACTCTCTGCAGACAAATAGATTGATCTGAAAGGAAATCAATTTATTCTAAAATAAGGGTGCAAGTAGGGAAAGGCTTTTAGACCTACCTGCCTTAAACTTAAATTTGTTACCTGAATTTCATAAATTTGGAATAATATCTCCAAATCAGATAATCCTACATAATGGAAATAAATTAGCAGTACAATCATAAACACTGTTAGGTGATCTGGAACCAGTCTTTCTCAGTCTCTTCTGATAAACCATGCTGCTCTTCATAAAGATGATCCCATCCCTGAATCAAGTACTTCAACACTGGGAAGGTATGTGTGAGAAAAAAAAGGAAATGGCCTAGTCCTAGGTTACCTTAGCAGAGCCAGAAATCTTTATTAACAGACAAGTCACCCTTTAGTCCAGATAGCAGGGAATTGAAAAATCACACAGTCCTTTACTACATTTTTATAACAATTCCTCTAATTTCCCTACATTATAATGCTTTTTTAATGCTATTATTAATGCTATTATGATTGCAGGCATTCAGATTCACTCAAGCTGACCCACCTGAATTGTTTGAATGCAATACCACATTGACACAGCATGGTACAGATATTTTGCTTTGAAAACTTCTTATTACAGTTTGAGGACAACCTAGCATACATTTTAAGAAAATGTTAGAAGTATTTATCATTTTTATAAGCACTTTGGCAAATGCACAGCAGGCATGTTATCGTTATAGAGTTAATTAGCTATTTTGATGCCCACACTGATTATTCATTATCACATTATTTCCTCAGATCCTTATAATATGTGCTAAGAGAGAATCTATTTTGGTGCTTTAGGATGGGATTTCTGACCTAAGATATATGCAATGTAATTTATATCTGTGCTAGTCACTGTAGGATTCTTGTATGCTTTATGGGGAGAAACAGGCAGTGTAATCCTATAGTCAGATTTAGAACACCATTTTAGGATGTAGTGAATCACACTCGAGAAGTTCTGTTGTTGTCCACAGAGTCCAAGAGGAAGTAAGCATGATTAACTCAGATCTATACTTTGGTTATCTCTTTTATCTATACTTTAGATGTCTCTGTTCAGCTACATCAATTCACCCACAAGTGGTGCACGTACACATTTACACATCTGGGTGTTATTACAGAGCTCCATAAATCAGCCAAAAGCATTTCACCTCTTAATTAATGAACAGAGGAACCCTGTTTATTTTTCTTAAAGCAGTATTTAATCATGCATTCATATTCTAATCTATGACAAACATATTTGTGAGTACTCAATTCATCCCATTTCCTTTAGTATATCTGTATTTTTAAATGGTACAGAAGCATATCAAGCATCCTTAAAGGAGACAGATTACATGAAGCTGGTGCAGCACCAGATCAAAAAGAAAAAAAATCCGAACAGCTGAAGTCCCAAAAGCACTCTAAATTCATTAGCATGGTCCTAGTTAACTTTGCTGTCTATAAGGAGTTTTGATGAGTTTGGATTCAGTTCTATACCAGCACAACTGTATAGATTCCAGTTGTGGAACAAGTTAGGTCAGTTCTCCATTGAAGTTCCCTCCTCCATAATTAATTATATGGCAGAAGCAAACTTCATGACAAGCACAGCAAAACAGCCCACTGCATCAAAACATAGCAAGAGACAGATATTTCAGATTATTCAGTCTGTGTTCATCAAATCTTTCTACACTCCTAAACTAAAAACTAGCACATTCTGGACCTCTACTTTTATTTCTCCAATATTTATTTCATCTTGGAAAACACAGAATGCACTTTCAACTGTAAGTTCTTCAGATGGAAAATTCATATTGCTGTAAGTCAAGATCTGTCTGAAGAAAGTTAACCAAAAGGGAGAGAAATTTATGAAGCCATCAATTGGTATAACCTTAGTAAAGCTCTAGAAAGCTTAGCTGTGGATTTATGTAGGATACAGGGTCAGATAGGATGATGCCAGAGAAGAGGGAAAGGGAACGGTTTGAGCAGCAGGAAAGGAAGTAGCTACTCTGATCTGCTCTTCATTTCATCATGAAGGTAGGTATGCACTGCATTTATATGGGTGCAGGATGCAAAAGCCAGACATCACTCTGCTAAGTCTGACCTATCCCTCATTCTGATGCCATTTTCCCTTTGTCTCCCTACACACAGTCAGCAGTGGGGGCTGCCTTTTTGGAAAGGTTATTTCTGCCATTTTCTGTCTCTTTGTTCCCATGGACTTGGTGGGATTGATCATTTTTATATATAGCAATTATTTGCTGCTTGTTATTTGCCTATTGCTGTTTTGCATGTTCAAACTACACAACCATAATCTCAAGCTCTGTCATTTAATTTTGGAAGCCTTCTCTATGGCTTCAGGTCAAATGCAGTGTTCTTTTGGGGGCCACTGTCTGACTGACTCAGCATCTAGGGTTCCAAAAGGAAACTATTATATTTTCACTTGTATCTACTTGTGTTCATTCCTTATTGGTGAAAAGGGATTGGCTGAAACTACAGGGAGGTAACTGCTGTTAGAGTGTCCTCCCCTTTAAATTGTCCTAAACCAACACAGACGCATAGTGATGCTCATTTTTATCACAACTGAAAAGCACAGGAGGAAAGAAACTATGAGATTTCCCTCAGTAAAACTAAACTTTGTGAACAGTAATAAAATTAAAGATGTTGTTATAATGAGAACTTTTAAAAGAAATAGCTTCAGGTCAAACTGTTGATACAGACGTATGGTATTTGTCTTTTTAGAGAGTATTTTTGTGATATTCAGTAGATCTGTATCTAACTTGTGTCTGTTCCATTGTATTTTGACAGGACCTCAGAAATTTTCTCAAAATTATACAAGTCCAAATTTAATTTGAAGAGAGAAATCCATATAAGCAGATTTAGAAAGGTCTATACTCTTCAAACTTACTATTAAGTTTGAAGCAATTAGGAAGACTATTTTCTCCAAATAAATAACATAAAACAATTTTTTAAGTAGAAATGAATTGAAATTCATAAACTCATGCTTTTATATTTTCTTGAATAGATTTTTATTTCATGTTATTGCAGTAAAAAAGAAAAAACAACCCAAAACCCAAATCCACCTCCTGCTGTAGTATTTAGTCTGACAATGCTCACAGAAGGATTGTATAATTAAAGCCTGAATGAACTTTATTATTTTCTGGTCTCTTGAAAACTTCATAAATATATTCAGACATCTCATGATTTAGTCTCTTTTCTTATACTCCTGGCATAAGCAGTGTCTTGACAGTCTCGTTACCCACAGTGACTTTGTTCATCATCTCAAGATAAAAGGAAACCCAGAAGTGTTTCAGAAGACCCTATTTTGGAAAAATGGATTGAGTGTTAAAATTGCATGTTTTATATAGGAAATAAAAATCTTTATCTGCAGAAAGGCCAGGGAAAACCTCCTCTCTGTTTTTACCTCTGAGAACTCTTAGCTCAGAAAAGTGATTTGTCCCATTCTCCCTCTCTGTGATCACTGTGTTTGTATTCTCAGTAGCTAATGTCTTACAATTGGTGGTCCAATTTTAAATTCCCTTTGAATTCTTTTTCTTATTGAAATTTCACACAGTGCAGTATGATTGAAATACTTCTTTATCTGCATTAGAGTTTCAAATGAGAGCCATGCAGATGAAAGCAGATATAAAGTAAAAGTGATTTGCATAAGCATTTTTTTAAAAAGAAATTTGATGGTGAAGAAGAAAAATTCCATTGTGCAAAAACCCCACTTGGTATAGAGTAAATTCTTCCAAGAATCATAATGTGTTCTATAATTTGGGTTGGAAAACAAATTATTAGATCAGTGGCATGTTGTTTTCTATTAGGAGCAGAGAAAAAAAAGCAAAAGGTATAGTTTATCCCTCCTGAAATTTTGTCCAGAACATAGGTCTGTGGGTAGTTTTGTCATGTATGTTATTCATTTCCTTCAATTGGCTTTCTAGGGTTCCTTTCTCCCATAATCTCCATGAGTCACTCTCTTCATTATAAAGGCAGGCTTCCAATGCCATTTGAGAAACCCTGCCATATCCTGAATAGTCACAGGAGACTTTGGTTCAAGATCTATAAAAACACCCTGGAGAAATATCTGGTGTGAGAGCAGGTGTCAAAGAACAGACCATGTGGCATTTGATCTTGTGGTTGGGTAACTGAACCTTTCCTGGATTTTGATTAACTATGACACAGTTAATTTTTTAGATTTGACTTAATTGAAAAGTGTGCATTTTCCTTTAGACCCCTCCATTTATCCAAGGTGGTGACGCATTATGAGACTGCAGAAGCTGTCACTTGGGTTTTTAGAAGCAGGCTGCATTCTCACAGAGGTGCACACTTAGATGACTTCTCCTAGAGCATCAGAGCTCTATCAGTATGTTTAGCCCCTAAAAACAGGGGGTTTGCTTGCAATATGTATATACCATGATATAACTCTCAGAATGTATAACAAAGCTGACTGCAGTGTCCCTGTTTATGAAGATAGATTTTGTATGATCTTGGAATAAAAAACACAAATACCAAAATTTTCTCATGTACAACATGCTTTTATATGTGTTTTGAAGTAAGATGAAGTCTTATATTTGTAATTTTTATGTTGGTTTTCAATAAAAGTCAGGACTTTAATTTGTAGACATGGAAATTGTTTTCCAAGGCATGTAATTTCTGATGGGTTTATGAGAGATCTTGTATTGGGATATCAAACTTCTGATACCTGGCTTCACTTATAACTGACATGCAGCATTTATGTTAAACAGTATATTCTTCATACACATTTAAATTTAGTCTCATGAAATCAGGGTGGGCTATGATTTCATGTGAACAACAAATGATAGCATTCGAGGATAACAATGAAATTGATATCCACAAACTAGGATTTGATTTGTATGATCAACGCACATAACGACAGCATTTACACTCCTATATTTTTTCTGTCTGCAGTGTAACTGGATATAGCTGGAAAGGTCAAATATGGAGTTATTTACTGTTTGTAACAAGAGTGATGTAGTAGCTGCAAGGTCCCATCAAACTAAAAGCCCATGACATTTTCATTTGAGTCCTGGCAGTATGAAGACAAACACTGATTAAATTAAAAGCCTACTGTTATTTAGAGCACATGATTTTAATCTGAATAAAGAGGTCATACAAACTGTCCCAAAACATACTTAGTGATATATTAATCATATACAATCATCATCTCCTTATCATAGTCAACATCTGTCTCTTGTATTTCCACCCCTGTAATCTGAAAACCAGCACACCTGTATCTGCCTCTGAAAAAAGGCACCACCTCTCACAAACCAGCAAGAGCTGCAGCATGCTCCTTGTATATTAAGTGTACAATTTCAAACAGGTTCAGAAAGGACACAGAAAGTTCTGTAGGGATGGTATTATGTAACCAGATTAAGGGACCTCAAATTGTACCTTTTAATGAAAATGAATCCTACAGTGCCTATTTCAAGTACTTATTTGCTGTTTAAGAGAACTTACTGTTAAGTCAGAGATTATTGAAAATCTATTATCAGAAAATAGAATCCGATTTTCACTTTTTAAAAGAAATTAAAAATTCAATCCAATCCTGATTTTCATAAGGCAACTACTTTTCCCATAGCTGTAAAATATGTTATGTTCAAACTTATCTCTGTGATCTAATTATAACTCCTTTTGTATGATGTTGGTACCCTGTGATGTTTTATGAGGCAGACCCTCATAGAAACTCTCATTTATGGACTCATGGAAAAGTCTGTCACTACAATAGATCATGTAATTCCTTAACGTTCTGTGTTATTTTTCATAGTTAGAGAAAAAAGTCTGAGTTGCTGCATGACACTGTCTTACATTTCAGCTGGCTTAATTAGCAAAAATCCCAAAGGAATGAAATTATACTCAACTGGGAATGTCTTATTTCAGTCAAAAATATCCAAACAGATGAAATATTCAAATCAGAAATGTTTTTTCTAATACTATTAAAAGTTCTTCCCATTTTAAAATCTTTTCACAAACAATCTTTAAACTTAGATTCTGTGCTCACTTCCTGCATTGGCTGAAAGCAAAACAGCAATAAATATTTTAAGACTTTAATAATTTCCAGACCCCTTACAGTTTCAATTAGCATATTAATGCAATGGTTCATTGGTCTTATTCAAGAAGTTAAACTTCTAAATGACTAAATCAAAAGCTTCCACTATATGACTATGGGAAGACTGGTATTAATTATAAAGAAACAGGGACCAGAGTGGAAAAATGCAAACCCTGCATTTGATTAATTGTTCAGTCAAATGATTTCAAAGGTCTCTTGTCTTTCTCTAATTAGTCTAGCAATTAAAAATTGATCTATATACTGAAAATTATATTTGACTTCATAATTATGTTTTAATCTGCTAGTATCCTATTCAGAAAGATAATTTAATTAATTTCTACATATACTCATTATGATGTGTGTCTAAAAACATTCGGTATGTTTTCAATGAGTTCTCTCAAAAAAAAAAAAACCAAGAAAACAACTGTACTTGCTCATATCTGGTGAGCAATAGATTTTTCTGGTACAAGAACTCAGTGCTGGAAAATAGTATAACTGAAAGTAGGAGAGAACTGATGGATTTCTTGATTTACTGGCCAGCACAAATTTGCTACAACACCCATAAACCCAAATCCTCATAAAACTGATGACTCTTTGGAGGAAGATTCTGAAACTTGGCTATCTTTGGTTATACAAAATGCTCTACATGTCACCACTACCCCACAGGCAGGAAGACTGCTGGCCAGTTTTCTGAGTGCACAGCTGTGATTTCCCATAAAAGCTCACCTTGGCCACATCTTGCAGGTCTTACTGTCATTCGGGGCTACAAGGCTGTGCATGAGAGATGCTTTAAACCCTGCAGATTAATCCACTGCACTGTAACATTTGTGTCCTGGGCTACCTGGACAGTGATGCTACCTGGAAGAAAATTTCCAAGAGTATGCGCTGTTCCAAGCACAGTACATGGCACATGCTATGATGAGTGTGTTAGCAACACAAAAGACTGAAGGGCAATGTCAATTTTTAAAGCTTAATTTCCTGTAGCAAAGGAAGAGATGTAGAAGAGGAAGGAATTTTTCTTTACTTTAGTGTAGCTGGAGGTTATGAGGCTAGTGCTGCTATGTAGAAGGTGCTTTTGCAGGCAGAGCTACAAAACAAAATTTCTCTCAAATGGAAACACCTGGTTCTGCCCTGACCTTTTATTACAATAGTTTTGTCTTTGATGATTGAGAAACCCTTACAAGACAAGGAAGGGTGCTCATACAGTTCTCCATTCTCAAGACAGGTGAACACAGACTTGTAGCTTCAGAAAATAGTGATTTGCTTTTTAGTAAGAGAGGTGGGAAATGCTTAGTAGGTTACCAAATCTAGCCAGTTTTCTAATGTGGTGAAGCACAATTTTGGTTCTATAAAGAGAGTCCTTAAGACATCATAGCCAAAAGTGTGCACGTAAGATGGAAATGCACACTAGCATGAGTATGCACAGAAGTACAGAGGGTAAAATACATCCAGATACTATGGAGACTCACGTAATGAAATCACAATTGGTACAGAGTCATGGTAGCAACAGCCAAACTTCTTCTGTTGAAATGTGTCCAAGTACTTGAGGTAGGGATCATGTGCACCATCAAGTGATGAGACTGGAAAAGAGACCACCAAAGAAGAAGAGGAGGTTCTGAGAAGGCCTGAACAGATGAGCCAGCTGCAGCTGCTGATATAAACATTAGGGTCCCTCTGAGGCCAGCATAAGGGCATGAATAAAAGGTGAAGGAAGTCATGTCATCAGACACCAGATTGCCTTGTTGTTATCAGTCTACTTTCTGGCTCCATTTTGGACTCTTCAAAACAGTTATTTGCAAGAAGGGGATGGTGTGGGAGGCAGTGAACTCCTAGGCAGTATAGCAGTGAGGCAGTCCATGTCACTTGTTCTCAGGGACAAGAAGGACTTCTCTTTGATCCAGCTGTCTTGGTCTGTCTGTGAGGCCCAACCGTGCTCTCTCCCAGGCCAGGGTGGCACAGGATGGCCAATCCCCACCATTTCTCACCAGTCCTCCACTCATCAAGCTCTGGTCTTGATGTTGTCCTGTCCATAAACCTGATAAAGAAGGGCCTCATTTAGACTTTGACAGAATTTGACTAAATTCTATTCTATTCGGAGCAGTTGACCAACTGCTCATGGGATTGCCATTTCACAGTTTTAAGAAGACATCAGCCCACGACTGCTTAAGTTTCTAAAGAGGGAACACATGATTCAGTGCTGGAAATCAATGAACAAAGATGCTGAAATTGCTCTTCCTCCTCTCCCCCATTAGCAGCAATGAAGCTCAGAGTTTTTCACACATTCATTCCCAGCAATAAGCAAAGTATCAGCTCTTTTTTCATGTCTCTCTTAAGGATTTTTGTCTAAATGACCCATCTTCTTTTAAGTCAAAACCAGCCACAACTCTCTGGCCAGCACAGTCTGTCTTAGAGGTTTCTCTAGTTAAGAGTGGAGGATCCTTATGCTAGGGGTAAATTTGCATTACATGGATGAAATAATAAAAGATAAATATAAAAGTATATTGCCTCTATGACTGCTGAGTTTACCGTAGAAGTTCAGCTCCTTGGAAGCCTGTGACCACAAAAATAGCAGCTGGCAGATAAATAAACTAGAAAAATAGTTATGTGAAGAGTAACCCATGAAAAGGGATCTATCCCAGGCACTTATTAGTACAAAGAGTTTGTGACACTGCTAAACAGCAGTAGTTTCCAATATCTCTGTGAAGTTACCAAATCTTTAATTGGTAGGAATTTCTAAGTTCTTTCTGTAAGAAAATTCAAATAGAACACAAATTACATTTTCTTTTTTTTTCTTTTTCTTTTTTTTTTTTTTTTTTAATTCCTAAGCATTTTTTTTTTCCCCCCTCAAAACCAGGAATATAAAGTCAGGTTCATTTCTTCAGATGCTACTCACAGAAATGGAATCTTGGGGGTAGCCAGTTTTCTGTTAGTATCTTATCCTAGTCTTTACTGGGTACTGGATCAGATCCTTAAAGAATAGAGACAATCCAATACTGTCACCAGAACGAACCATTTTAAAGTACCAGACTAAAAAAGAATGCAGGGTTACATGTTTAAAAGAAACATATGCCTGATACATAGACCATACCTGATTAGTCAGCACCAATTTATTCTCTGTTTTGAATTGCCTGTTAATGTTAACCTGCATAAAATTTTAAACACATTTTTCAAGTCCCTATCTGTGTTAATCTACTTCAGAAACTGCCCAGGAAAACACCCTATCATAGTCAAATATGTTGAAACAATACATTATTTTTTTCAAATAGGCTAATAATCCTCAGACTCTTGTCATGTTCCTACCAGCAGTACACAATTTTCTTGATGTAGAATTTCAACAACAAGCATTGTTGGTGTCAAAGGAGTTTGGCATTTGGTGTTTTAAAGTGGCTATAACACAGAAACATCTGTACCAATCTATTTCAAGAAGAATACTAATTTTATCTCCCTTACATCCTTCAGGAATAACTGGCTACAGCTACAGCTCAGTGTACTTGCTAGACAAATACAACTCTGTTGGATGAAAATCTGAGCTCTCTACTATGTTTGGTTACTTACTATTTCAGGAATAGACTATAAAACAACAGCAAAGACAGAAGCAAGACATCTGTAAATGGTACTGGCTGTCACAAATCTTGACAGCTTCCACTGACCTATAACATTAATATATCAGCTTTTCACTTTTTAAGACCTGAAGTGTAAAGAACAGTTTCCACACTCCCTTTTGCAAAAAGATAAGTTCTAGTCAGCCCACAGGGGAAAAAATGACAGCTACCCAAAATGAAGGTCAGTGCTTAACTCTGTAGCTTTGCATGCACACAATTCAGCTACTAAATATTGCCTGTTTCTGTTTTCTCATCACTATAGCCAAAGCACATAAATTAAAAAAAACTGGTGTAGATATTTAATTCTGCTATCTCCTGTCAACTATGGTTTTGACTGGCTGAGGCATTGCATTGAGGTAACACACAACTGCACTGTGTCAAAGCTAGCATTCTTCACTGAACTGATTCAGCTGCATCTAATCCTGTTCACCCATCTGTGAGATCTTTAGATTTTCTTCTTCTCTCCAAACACCCGAGGAACTATGAGGATCAGACCAAGTGGGAGATCACTTTCTACTAATAATATTAATAACAGACAAACTTGAGCCAGCTCAACCTATCTGAACCTTCAAAACACAACTAGATTTTGGAGGCACTTCTGGGATACCATGCATAGCCACAAGAGACTTTCTTCCTATTTTTCTGACACCAGAAAGATTCCAGATACTGACTACAGTATATAGGGCATGTGCTGTAGTGGGGTTAACACAGAAAATACGTGGAGTTTATCCCAATTTATTTCACAAGCCCTGTAATCACCCAGCTGGTGTGCACCAGCACACATCATGATGTCAGTCTGCTGCTGCTGTCCTCGGTCAGCAGGAAAAAAATATAAGCTCACAGTTGCATTTATTAAAGAGAGCATGAAAATAAATGTAAAAAACAATTTTGGATACTGTTGTGTGCATGCTGCACTAAGGGCAAAGGGGGCAGAGATTGGAAAAAGGGACTGCTTTAAATCACTTGATTTTTAAATCTGAGGTCAGATAGCACACAGATTTGCAAAAACTGCATGGTTCCTCCTTGTGTGAATAAGTCTCACTCAGCACCACATTTTCAGCAACCAACCCACTGAATTTAGTTTCAGAGGGAAAAAAAAGCTGCACAAAAAGTTGCAATTTCTCATGAAGAACAGTTTAATATGTCAAAGACCTCTGGCCAAAGCTATCCTTCATTTCATGTTGTCTGGGAATAAGTATGTCCCCATTTTCCACTAGGTGATATATTTTCAACAAAAACTGCATGATGCTATGTAAATTTACTACATCTGCTTTGATAGGTGTTCAAGGTCATGTTGGTTCTTTCTGACTCGAGGGACTATTGCTACAAAAGGGCTGAGTACAGAAAGAAAGAAATGCATTCAAAAGGGCAAATTCAAATAGGAGAAAAAAAATGTTAAGAATGATTTTAAAATTATGAGGTTTCATATAAAAAAAATTGAACTAAAAATCCTTCTAGATGCCAGAATATGTAATTTTAAGATCTTTATAACACAAAGGAACATGAACAGTGGACTCTTCAATCTTCAGCATGATTTGATTGAACAAGGACTTTCAGTTCTGTACTTTCCATCTGACAGTACATTGCATATATGTATATGCCTATACAAACAGCCCAAAAGTGTGAGCAATCTCTTAGGTGAAACAGAACATAAACTGAGAATATGAACTTTACTTTTTTATAGAGTAAACAGTGAATCTATTTGCAATCAATATTCACTACTACTCGGAACTGAGTAAAAAGTGAGGAGGCTGAAAAGTAAGCCAAGCATTTCCCAGTGACCATATTTTGAAGAGTTGGGATGATGAAGAAAAGCCCTGTGCCACTGGGGGTGTGTGATGGGGTGGGGGGATGGGGGGGGAGGTTTTTACATTGCCAAAACATACAAACTTCCTGTAAGGAGAGTGTAGGGTGTGGTATTACATTTTCACAGAAGAAAATAAGACCAACAGAAGGCAAGTTCAGCAACAAAATGTGCCAATGATTCTGAATTTATTAAAAGTTGGTGGAAAGATGCAATTTTCAGCTTCACTAAAGGATGCTTCAACCTGTTGTTATTTTGCTGTGGAAAGTAATATTTCACTGTATTTCTGTCAGTTAACATCTAAATCTGCTGATACTGATAACAACATAATCATACTTTCCCTTATGCATTACAGAGCACAGCACTAGCAGTGTGAGCTTCTGGTGACTGCTGCAGATCAGCTGTTAGCTGGATAAAGAGTGCACACCACTAATTGGCAGAACCAGCCAGAAGGGCTTTGGAAACACAGTACATAGCCCAGACCTCCTTTCAGTCATGTCTGCCTTCGTTCTCACCTTCCTTCTTTATTCATTCTTTTATAAAAGTTTAAAATCTTACAAAAAAAGAGGGTGGGAGCTAAAATCCTGCCTTCATCAACTGGTTAAAAATCAGTACTTGTTTTTCTTATTTTGATTTATCTACTTTGTTTGATTGGGTTTGATTTGCATAGCTTTTTTTTAAATTTTGAATGAAGATTATAAGGGTTTTTCCTTTTAAAAAACTGTATTATCACCATATAAACAGAGATATTGATTTCACTTTCAATTTCTCTTGTTTCTTCCATAGGCATGGAAGAAATTAGAGGATACTGTCATCTTTCTGTTGATGATTTAAAAACTCCTGCTAATGGATAGTGCAGTGAAATTACATTTCTCTCCCTCTTCCTCTTTGTCTAAGTACTATTAACAGGTGCTTGATTTCTTTGGTAGGGAGAAAAAGGGCCACTATATGAATACATTAATTTTTTATCATCTGATTTCTTTTCTTCTTGTAAAGCTATGGTTTTGGCAATGATAAAAACATTCCTAGGAGTAGAGCACAGTTAGGGAGCATTGCTATTCTCTGGTAAACACAAAGTTGATTATCACGAGAATTTAGATGTGTTTGATACACATAAACATAGATCAACATAACTTATTTTCCAAATGTTTATTTATACTACTGATGCTTTTTAGACACCTTATGTGGAACTAAATTGCATGATCATGAAATGCATTATTCCAGCATAGGACTTCTCAGAGAAAACAGTATTTTATCTTGTTTTGTTCTGCAGAAAAACAACCATTTCACTGAGAGAATTACACTGATCTGAAGTCAACACACCAAAGGAGCATTATATTTAATGTCCTAAGGTGATAAAATCTTTTGAACTTTTAAGCCCTTTTAAACTCTGATCTAACTATAGGCAAATTGCAAACTAAACCTTCATTTTGTATTAGCCTGTGCTTCCTTTATGCTACTGCACAAATACAGCCTCTTGCTACTAAAAGGAAACTCACATATCATATATAAGATTGGCTAGTTAATTGCTACTTTTCACAGCTGAGAAAAATGTACATTAGTTAATGTTATGGGAAATTTGCTATATCAGTTACTCTCTGCAATTTTTATCACACCTCCGTTGATTATAGCATAAAGTTGGTATTTCAAAAAGTCATGAGAAGCAGCTAGCAGACTGCTTTAAAATTATTCAAATGTCAAATTTCTGATTTACTGTAAAGCAGATGATAGTTTTAAAAGTTGGTAGGAGAGGGAATTTTGACATGTTCATACATTAACAATCAATACTTCCTACATCTATTAATGACATATAGTACTATACAGCATCTTGAAAACAGTACACTGCTGCCTTCAATGTTCCAGATATTCCCAATTCAATGTTGACAAGACAACATTTCAGAAGCCCTGCAAAAGCTATTAGTCTACAGATATTTGGTAGGAACCCTTGCATATTCTGAAACCAGCTAGCAAATGTTTCCAAGGGAGCCAATTGCACCCATGGGAAAAGAATTGGGGTTACACCACCACTGACCTCATTCATCACTTTCTGACAGTGGCCTAGATAAAGTTTGCAGTTCTTACTGTAAATGCTGCTTTGGGAAGTATAAATGCACCAGGTGTGGTGACTAACTTTCAGACTAACACATTGTTTCAAACCAACAAGGAAGGTATGTAGATTTCACCAGTTGCATGCAGCCCATATGAACATATAAAAAAATCACACAAAAAAATCTATGTATGTGATGATGATGACTTTGTTTTGGATCCCAAGCATATGATTATATGCTTCCATTTTAAATTTTACCTGTATCATGACCTAGATCTGTGCCCTCAGATCTTTGAACTGTTTAATTAGAGCACCCTTCGATGGTCTGATTTTCTGAGACACTAGCACTATTTAAATTCTTGGATATACCAGTAACTACAGTATAAGACTTAGTAATGACATGTTTACAAATGACAATGGCAACAAAGTCCGTGTCTTTGCTCAGTTCCCCAACTACAATGCTGACTGAAGGAAAAGAGCTTTCTTTTTTCTCTTACTTCCTTATTACCCTAGAAACTGTTAATAAATTACACCAGAATTTCTTATATAAAGGAAGTGGAGTCCTTCCCACACTGATGGATTTTAATAGCAATTATATTTGTATTCTTAGGCTGATGGCCATCACAATATTATCTAAGTGTTCTCCAAAGATTCAAAGTGACGTATGACAAGAAGTGTAATTTCCACTTTTCTGACTCAGTATCTTCTTTGCTGATAAAGTATTTTTAACTTGCTTTCTATTTCCTTGTGCCTTTTTACTTCCATTTTTTTGTGCTGTTATATTTAGAATGTCTTAAAGGAATAAAAATAGAAGAGAACACTACCCGTTTTACAAGGATATTTTTGTACATAAATGTTCTCTCTGCACAACTAAAAACACTTAAACCATAGAAAAAAATGTGACTGCACAGGATGTGAAGTCAGCTTGCATAACTGTATTCAGTTAGAGGTGAGACCATGCATGTGTTAAAGTTTTAGCCAGTTTAGGTACTTGGTGCTAAAGGTAGATAAGCAGATAGAAACTTTTTGCTTCTGAAGAATTATGAATACAGGGTTCAGTGTATGAAATGAGTTGAGACTTCCTCCTTGCATCCTTTCATCTCTCCTTATAGACTACCTTGAAATACAGAATCATAACCACCACAAAATTGCATACTCTCCTCCCTGGCTATCTCCTACACTCCAGATAGTCCCAGAGTGAAAGATAAAGTAAAATACTGGCCACGTTTTACTCAGGATTTCACCACAGAAGAAAATGAAGATGGAAACTATACTTTGACTGTACAGTTTCCTCTGTGGGAAATAAGAAAAAGTATGATTTTTATCCAGCCTAAACCACATCCCTTCCACCACACAGTGCAAACATTTCTGATAGATGAAATGTCAGTGGGACAGGACTGCTATTCCCGAAACATCCTACCCTGTAAATCAGCATAAATGGACCATTTATGAGACATATTCTGAAAATGGAAAAAGAATGGCTTTTCCTGCTAATTCCCAGAATACATTTAACTGTATTCTAGCCTGAACTAAATATTCCTCTGAAACTTCAGTACGATGCCACAAGGTTTGTTCATCTTTGCTTTATTACAGGATTACAAAATGGTGTTGTGATTTTGTTTGCAAACTGTTTGATTCTGTTAGATTTTTAAAAGTTTTTGTTTGTTTGTTTATGTTTCTTTGTTGTTGGTTTTCTGTTGCTTTCAAGTTAATTTTTATTCAGTTTCATTTGAATAAGTGTAATTAAAAGAAACAAAAGCCATAATAATATTTTTCTTCCTAAATTTCATTTTGCAAAGTCTTTTTTTTTAATAAGCACATCTAGAAATGAACACTTTTGCTTACCTACTCACTATTCATGTGACATTTTTCATAGGAAACTACTATTTTTATTTTGATTATTCTTAGCCTTTTTAATCAGTCTGATTTCACAACTGTTTGTCATTTGTCTTTCTGAACTGATAATGATCTCTTTGTAGATTCAACTTTTGTATTGCAGGCTGGACCTTAAGTTTTGGTATTCTTTAAAAATTCATGAATTCATACAGCTATTTAACGCATCATGTGACAGTAAAGACATTTTCTTGCTCTCATGCTTTTCGTTTACAAGATGCAAAACCTCTACTTCCATATTGGAAGGCTACTTCTTTAATTTCCAGCATGATAATGAACCATTAAATCTAAATTTAATGTGTGGCTCCATGAAAGGAAAAACAAATCTTGAGAAAAATAGATCTGAAAAGAATTTTAGTGAAAGTCAAATGTGAACATGATCATAAATGAAAAATGGGAAATTATCATAAATGTTGGGAGAAAAATCTCTATAATTAAAAACAGCGCCGTAATATATTTTAATCCTATCTTAAGTGAAGGTGTCATATATGGATATAAATCACTCTTTTGAAAATATCATTCTTATGTTTCAAGATTCAAGTTTCAAAAGAATGCATTGGTGCACATTGATTAACAACAGAGATTTGGATTAATCTTTGCTAACTATACTTTTCCTATAACTGATGGTAGTCACTCAGAACTGATCATGTAGGCTCGATATTGAGTCAAGAGAGAAAGACTGACACTATTGGCAGTATTAGAGAGTCTGCTTTGGAGCAACAGAAAGGCTTTAACAATATTTAGTGTTTAGTTTTAAGGCAGTAGATTGAAAGAATTCCCTGAAATCCCAGATCAAAATGTTTTCTTGATTGTTTCCCACTGACTTACTTGATTAGATGTCTATGGCAATCTAATGCTAAAATGTTTCTTGTATAAATCTTAATCTGCAAATTTGAAGGTAAATATCCCCCTCACCACAATTCTGTATGAGGGAGGTTTGCAAAAGCTAACAGTTCCTGAAAGCAAGCATTCCACCAGGCTCTAACTATGCATAGCCACACTAACCACAACGCACTGTTGGGTTGAACCTTCCTTCCATTGCTTTGTCTCCCTGCTCTCTGCAGGTACTGCAAAGGAGAGAAAGGAATTCCAGTCACTGTGTTTTACATGTTTTTTTCTTCTGTACTATAAGTATTTTGTAGTTAAATCGAAGACTTCATCCTTTAGGACTATCATCTGATGTCTCAGGACCATCAAAATGTATAAATGGAGGAAAAACAGAGAGTAATTAAATTCACTATGAATTTTACTTCTAATGAGGCTACAATTGTATCCAGTTCATCTTTTTTCAATAAACATTGCCAATTTCAGTTGGAAAATAGATATGAAGACATAGAATTAAAATAAATAAATAAATAAGATAATGATTCCTTATTAGATAATTAGATAATGATTCCTCTATTAGATCTTAAAATGTGATCTGCATGTATTTTATGTAACAGTGGAGGAAATACATTTTCTAAAACTGTCTTCTAATTGGAAAATCAAGATCCAGAATTCACAAGTGGAACCCCTTTGTTCCTGTCCCAGTTGCTTTTTACCAGCCCATGATTGTCAGCAGCACACAAGTTGTGTCAGCCAGCAGCTAAGATCATAAAAGGGAAAGTATGCAAAGAGAAGTATTGCTTACAAGAACACCCTTCTCATTACAACATGATTTTTAATAATTTCCAATCTATGCTAATAAGCAGATCTTTTAAAAGTGTTGATAGCAGCAATGGAAATGTATGTCTAATACCAAATTATTATTATACTGTCAGGTTATTTAAAATTTCAGCTTGAAAGAATCGTGGAACAAGTTCAATGACAAAAAAGCATATATTATAAGGTAAAAACCAATTCAAAGTCTCAAACCTTTTCAGCAGAGAGAGACATATATTAAAAATTTTATCTTCTTCCAGCTAGCAATGCTCATAAAAATATCACACGCAAAACTGCTAGAGGTCATCTTCAAATGCCAGAAATAGTAATATTAGACTCTGATGACACCTTCTATGCTTCTCTTGGTGTATATAACATTACAATATAATTCATACTTGTTATTTCAGTGAGATGGATCTTGCTCTTCCTATTTTTAATGTTACAAAAAGGAAAAGAGTAATGAATTGCATTTGAACAAGTTGTAGCTACTAATATTGGTATTGCAAAAGACTTGTTTTAGAACTGAAGTAAAATGTCATTTTTTGCAACAAGTTTCCTCTAAATTAGCTAACTAGTTGACTTTCATAGCTTGTAATTTTTATAAGTTCCAAGCTTTCAATAATTTGATAATTTTAATAATTTCAATAATTTCATTTTTTCTTGTTTTTCTGGAAGCGAATCCTATGGTTTATTTATACTTTCTGGCCAAAAGAAGGAATATGACTAGTACAAAGAGATGGCAGAGAAAGAATGCAGCATCATTTATGTTTTGGCTACTGAGAAAAATTCCACCACTTCTTCATACTTCTTTTTCAAAAGGGAGGTCATAGGATTATTATCAGAACAGTAAGACAGCTATGAAGCCCATCATCAAAACTATCTTCTCTGTCAGGGTGGTCAAAGAAGTTTTTGTAATCTTTGAAATCAGCGTAGTGGCACTAATCTGTAAATCCTTCCTTACTTTTGGAGAATGATCTGGATGTTGAAAACAATATCATGTATGAGGTTCTGCTTACTAGTATTCCATTAACTGAAAGGGAGATTGTCTCTTTAAAACTAGAAAGCAAATTCAGAATAAATTCAGTCTAATCAAGTTATCTTTACACCTTCAAAAGTCAATATCACGCCTTCAGCTCACTGGGAAGAAATATTTCACTTCCCTATCACCTCATCTCTCATCATCAACTGACAATTCATGGAAGGCAAGCAATTCCTGGGGGTTGTTTCACTGCTTTTAATCTCTGGATATCGTGGCAGCCTTATCTGTGAATTTTCCTACATTGCCTAGGTCCTCAAAACCTTCAACATGATTTCAGCACAGATTTTGATTGATGCTTTAATTTCCTTTATTAAAATATAATATATAAATGGAAAGGAATCTTTTAAGCTCCCAACCAAAAAATGAAATTATATCTACATTGTCATAGGGAGCTAACTTCCTATTAATACAATTGTATTTGACATTTCCATTAAAAAATCTTCTAGTGTTATATTATTATGTCTGTGACAGCTTGCTGTGGGTTCTATGGTTACATACTGATTTTAGATTATCACTTTACTGCATGTCTTTTAACATACATAAGAGGTTCACTTTAGAGAAACATTAATTTGTTTTTGCTCTAAAGGGGTAATGAAAAGATATTTACTGAATTCAATTAAACTTTTGCATAATAAGTGTGGTGCTTTTAATTTAAAGAAATTTAAAGAACCTCATGCTTAAGGGAAAATTGAAATTAGGCTCTAAACTACAAAACCTTTTTGCTAATTTTATTAACTCGTTAAATGTAGGCTTTTGGACAATGTAAAGGAATACCTCTCAAGAGACATTATGAAACACAGGAAGCCAGGCATAAGTGGAAAAGGAATATGCAAGGAAAGACCAGACTAGCCAGATAAAATTCCAGAAGCAGCTAAGTTTTGCTTAAATTCTCAAGAACATGATTTCTGTCCTGTTCCCACCACTTCTAAGCACACACACCAGTACAGAAAACAAAGCCTTAGGTTTCAATATCATAAGACCTTTATACATGTATAACAATATCATTTTTTACTTTAGTAGCAGCATATGATTTCAAGTAGTACCTTATAAAGCAATTCAGACAACAATTTAAAGAGTGTTAACAGTAACATTACAAGGTCAGGCAGGTATCTCAATAGCAAAAATTAGTTTTCATGGAGTATCATTAATACACAAATTATTTATTCAGCTACATGATATATTCTGTCTGGGAGCTTGACCTCTGCATTGCCATCTGGTGATTGCAAATTTTGCAAAAAACACTGCGCCAGCCTCAGAGTTTTGCTTGTTCAGAAGATTATCCTTTCTACATTATTTAACTACCTGTCATTTGACCTTGTCTTGAAAATCATTGTATGCTTCTCATGTCGCTGCATTCACTGTTGACAGCTGGTGTTTATCATTAGAAGCTGTGGGGGGAAAATTACTCAGTCCCACTTACAAAAGCAGATCATATAAAAAATAAATAGAAATGAGGAGTCCCTAAATACCAGCAGCTAACACTTTGCCAGATAGGGGGAATGTACAGTGGTTAGATCAGGTTTCAGTGTACAGCTGCTGTCAGCATTCCTACTGCTCAAGGAAACAGCTGAAGTGGTACCTGTGGTTTCTAAAGCACTAGCTTTAAAATATGTCAAAATGCAGTGTGTTAGTCTGCAGTACAGCTATTTTCTGTGGTGGGCTAAAACCTAAACAAGGTGGTGAGTGATCACTGTTTGTCCCACACTTGTAATCATCCATTACTGGCAACTGTCAAGACAAATTCTGGGCTAGACAGACCTCTGTGCTCAGCCGTATGGCTTCTCCTCTGTTGTGATAAAACACCTGTCAGATGCAGAAAGCAGCATCAGGATGGTGATGTGGGGGACGTCTTATTTCAGGTGTGAAATACAATCCCAGATCTGGCCAAACTTGCTTAAATAAAATTGCACTACATGTTTTCATTTAAAGGCATCAGCTTTTATGTCATAGACAAATACAGGAATTCAGCCTTTGGTAACTGCAAATATACTTGGTTGCAGCACAGAGGGGTATCCAGCTGATTTCCTGCCAGTCTTTTCATACTGATGACATGAGCTGCTGGAACAGCCACATTTCAGTGAAGGCACAAGAGATGATTACATTTAGTTTTCATATCTGTATGTTTCGTTTATTTTGAAAGCTCACTAGTGTTGTGTAGGAACAGAAGGGAAAACTTTTAAAACAGCTTCCCTAAATTCTGCTTCCTGTACTTGGGAGGTCCCTTTCCTTCATTTGCACTTTAGAACCTGTTGACTCAATTTTACCTGTCTATCATCAAAAAGAGTCCCATGGGTGGAACTAAAAATATACTAAGTGACTTAATGCAAAGACGATACCCTCCTCTTATGTACCCCTCTCCTGATTATGGATCAGAGGGCTGTTGAGAAGCAGTGTGAAGTATTGCAAAAGCTTGATCTAAAAGAGTATAAAACAACTTCTATTCTTCCATGAATGCCCAATTCATGATGGCAATGCAGTTCTTTCGTTTGACACAATAAAGCTTTTGACACATTAAAGGGAATGTGAAATTATATTCTCTCCAATAAGCTTTAGTTCCACTTTCTTGCCTCATTATATTTGTTTATATTACACCTGATTTAGACTTTCAAACTGTTTCTGACACTGTGAAGCCTGCCTTGTTTCCACAGAACAACAAAAGACTAGCTCTATATCCAACCATAAAATTAATTAGGCTTTATGAAAAATTCTTGGATTATCACACAAATAATTAAGCCGGGATGGGCAGACATTACTTTGAACATGCAAAGCTGCAGAACTACAGAAGGGTGTGCATTGCATGGCTTTCATATAGCAGTACTGACTCTGAGGGGCTCAGCCACTGAAACAGGTAATCCTGTCTATAACAATACTCACGCAGCACTCACTCCTAATTGGTAAAACAAGAACAAAGAAGGGATAAAGAAATGATTGATGAGTATTCTTGCACATTAAAGGCTAGTGGGTTCACTCGTATGTGACTTTCAATAGATTTTTCAATCTTGTGGACTGTGGGCTTGCAGAAAGTAAACAAGTGGCACAGGTTGCAATTCCTGCTGCAGGAGATAAATAGCAGTTTTAATTATTTTTTAAAATATGCTCATCCAAATAGCATGATCTTTAGAATGATCCTATGTATCTGGTTCTTTTATTAAATATGCTATAAGTACTCTATAAGAGAGCAAATAGCTATTAATTAACAAGATTTTAAAAATATCATTGGAAGAAATATCCCACTGCCTTTTCATTTGCTTACAGAATAGAAGTTTTGGAAGCCTGCGTCACTGGCAAAAAATTTGCATTTCATACAATGCTTCAAACATACTTTTAAAAGAGGAAATAACACTTGTATATTTCCTTGAAATGAATTTAAGTCTTCTCAAATAACATTTTGATTAATTACATGTAAATGAATTCTATGTTTATAAAAGGATTTCTTCAGTTGTCAAGGTGATTTTAATTAGCATAAAATGGGAGTCTCTCTCCTGGTTTACATCAGTACTTCTGCTGCTACTGGAGAAACTACAGCTCATCTTCATAAGGCTCACTTAACACTTTAAGTATTTATTTAGTTTACTCAAATATAGAAATTAGGAAACAAAACACTACTGAACTTGTCTCTTTTTATGTATGAAATACTAATGCACAACATCTAAATTCATGCTGGATGGATCATGAGCAACATAATAAAAATTTAGTTATTGTTCCTGTATAAACTGTGGGTAGACACAGCAGAAGCACCATCTGAAAAGTGCAAGTTTGACCAGATAACTTCAGCTTCCTGACAAAACCTTCAAATGTCTCAGCTCAACTATCTAGGAATTTTTCAACAGGAAATTACTTAATTCAACTAAAAAACCCCCACAAATCCATCTGGCATCTGATAATTGTGATATTTTCTTACAAATATGAATCCTTTTTCTTTTTAGCTAACACAAGTAATAAAGGCAGATCTAGAAGCAAATTTACTTAGATGACTACATGCTGCTGAGCTCTGCTGATCAGCAAAAAGCAGCCATTGTTTGTATGTATTTGGGCTATAATTTAAAAGCTTAGGCATGTGGGATGAAATTAGTGAATACAACTGAATTTTTGTCTTTTCAGCAGACCAATATTTCATTCACTTTTTTTCATGGGGCTTGGATTCCCAAGTCAGTTCCAAAATCTGTGAACTCTCCTTTCAGTGAGGTTTCAGAAAGTCTGCTTTTGCAGAGGTTTAAGATTTAAAGGCCAGGAGGAACTCTTACAGTCATCTGGTCTTTTCATAACACAGGCTATAAAAAAGTCATGCAGTAATTCAGGAATTAAGGACTTCATTCCTTAGGGTTATTGTATGTGTCTGAGAGAAATGTTGTGGCTTGAATTTGAAGTCATGGTGTAACTACAATTTCCCTGAACACATTTCTCAGAGACTTCATGTGAAAATATATTGCCTTTATCTAGACTGATTTTTTAATCAAAGTTTCAGTTTCCATGTACATGCTATTTTTACTTCTGCTATATTACAGAGCTGTTTATTGTCCAAAATTATTTGGATCAAATTCTTTTGGAGCCTTACAATGAGACACCCTTCACTTTCTGTTTGTTAAACAAGAGAGTTATTTTAAATTCATAATATGAGAGATAAATCAGAATTTAACCAGTCTTTTAATCCTCTCATAATTCACCTCATCATCACCATAACTGAATGTAATACTTTGCCCACAATGTCACTGATGCTGAATGCTAAGTAATACTCATTCTGTAGTCCTACATTGGTAACTAATTTTCAAGGCTGACCTCAAGATCCTTTTCAGTGTCATTACATATGAGGCTGCATCTAGCAGGAACAACATTTAGTGTTTATTTTAAGCAATTTAAAAAATATATTTAACTGCAGTATAGCAGATACTCCTCAAATAAAACTGCACTTCTAAGATCAAAGATAACTGATCATTCCATGGTTATTTCTTCTCTTTATTTTGTATTTATCTTTTTTTTTTTTTTCCCCTTCTTTTTTTCCTGAGTCATTTTCTCCCAGGTCAGGAAAAGGTACTGGACAATGTAGAATCACACATCCCATTTTAGAATACACTACTCTTGTAACACCTAAGTCATCCAAATGCTATTTTATCATTTATTAGTACAAAAGAAATGTTGTTTTTTAAAATAAACTCTGTTTTTGGGAGCACCACTATAACCCTTCTGCTTGTCCACTCCTTGGAAGGAATTTGACAGGATTCTCCATCCATGCTTTTTCTTTGTCAAAGCAACCTTCATGCTGAAACCCTCCTGCTACTGCAATGCTTTCTTCTCCCTTGGAGATAAGTCACAAGCCACAGTGACCTCAAGCCCCTGTACTGTCTGATAAAGAGAAGTTTAGAAACACATCCCTTGCCCCAAAATTCAGTGGAAGAATATATTTTTCCTACATGGTGGAACGAGAGGTACTTTGAGGAACCAGATAAAGACGACAATAAGATTAAAAATGAATGTAATTTACTCAGCACACCAGCCTGCAATTAATCTGATTTAAATATCAGTAATTTCTTCTTACAGGAACTAAGCCTGTGCCCAAACACAGTATGACTGACCAGTTATTTGAAGAACTGGGAACTTTTCAGGTTTTATAGAACTATCTTAATTTATTATTTTTGTTCAATTTTTGTAATAGCCATCTCAATAGCATTAAGACCCATTTTGTTACATTCAATCACTTTGTCTAGTTAGGGAGAAATTTTTTTATTTAAAAAATACCCTGATGCCTTTTACAGTTGTACCATGACAAATTGCCATTTGTACTGCAGCATCTCTACAGGGACATCTATGTAGCCATGAAAATCTGACCGCTGGATTATGGTCCAACTCCACTGTTTATTAATTACTTTTTATATTTTCTTGTTGTTTTTTATTTTTTTAATCCCCTGATCTCAACATTTTTGAAGACCCTTCCACAAAGGGAAATAAAAGAAGTAATTATTTTTCTAGGTATAGATTTTTAGATATGTCACCTGCTCCAGGAAATGTTACCTGTAAAACAAGATGACAGCTAACAGAAGATTTTGGTACCGATATATTAGATGTCATTATTTATTATTTCCTAAGGACTTTATGAGCTTTAATTGCTGTTATTAGAACATTAAAAGAAAAGGAGATCTGGGCCAACCAGCATGCTGAAGATCAGTCTGAGCCAGGCTATGGGAAACACTGTGCAGTGGGCACCTCTGCAGTGCTTTCTTCTCCTTTCTTGCATGGAACTTGCATGGATACTGTGCTCTGGACTTTGGGAAAAACTGTTTGTTCATTTGCTTCCACCAGTATACACATGTCCTTGGCAAACCTTTCAGAGAACTTATTTTTCTTTTAAACTGGTTAGAAATAGTTATTGATTTTTATATTTTCTGCCGTGACTGTTTTGCGTAATATACGAAAGTTAATTGCTGCATCAAGCACAACTGAAAATCCTTTATTATAGATTCTTTCCTTAATTACTGTGTTACAGCTTCATGTTTCCTTTTATACTCTTTCTTTAGCTTAACAGCACTTAAAGGAATTTTTTTAACAATGAAAGTTCTGTAAGAAAGGGGGGGAAAATTTTCTACACCCTGCCTACATCCCAGTCAGCTTTTGTTCCCTCTTCTGACACCCTCATTCCTGCTAAGCTTCACTGTTGTTTAAAAGGGTGCTGCCACACATTCATGCATCACCAATCATACCTTTCTGTGTTTGAAACATATTCTGAGAATTTCTAAGGGTAGAAGGAGTATAGAGTCTCTGGAAAACATTTTGTTTCTCCATCAGACACTGAGGTGTATGTATGGAGGGTAGATATGGAGGAGGTACATGCCCATAGGGGTCCTGCTCTGCACAGGCTGCATGGAACTAAAGCAGACTGAACAGTTTCAGACTAGAGAGCCAGTTGAAAGAAGGCTCTCTGCTCTCTGACATTGAGTTCCTTCAACTTGCTGTATGTGGTTGGTAGCTCTCCCATGTGTCTAAAATACCAAAACCAGCTGAACCTCTCAGGAAGTCTGAGCTCAGAAAATTGCTCGATAAATCTTCCAAAAACTTATCTTTGAAAATACTCATTTTTGAAAATACAAGAAGCATAACTTTCTATACTTTTAGGGTGACTGGAGAAAAACAAATCTTTTCAGTGATGTATTTATGTATTAGGAAAAAGAGAAAACAGAACATAAATAAAAAATATTTTATTGAACTTTGTTTCAAGCGCTAGAATATCTGTATGTTAGAGTCAATAAGCACAGTAGCTCATTTCAAAAGTTAATTTCAAATTCATCTATGGTGCAGTTGAGCAATGGGTTCTATACATTTAAAGGAGAGTAAATAAAATTTTAAATAAAGGGTCTGCTTATGGCTATCCTTTTAAATAGATAAAAATATATAGATAGGAAGGATGCAGATACTGATCAACATTCATTCCTCAAAATTATATTTGGAATCTTTGTCTTAGAGTTAGGAGGCCATTTAACTGTAAAATACAATACACAGAGGTACCTCTGGTAGTTTTTATGGAAGGAATGGAGAGTTCCCAAATATTTTATAGGTTTTGGGAAAAAAAATGAGATGCCAAGCACATAAAATAGTGGGATATTTTTATTTGAAATTTCCCTTCCCTTTCCCTTTCCCTTTCCCTTTCTCTCTTCCATTCCCTTTTCCTTCCTCTTCCTTTTCCCCTTCCCTTTCCTTTTTGTTCATAGAAGAACTCAGATATTGCACTGCTCTCACAAGCAAAAAGACCTCATGGGACTTAAAAAGGTTTGATAAATCAAAAGATAAGATGCTTGGGAAAATATAGTATTTCAACAGACAATTATGCCTTCTGAAGTTTGCAAGTCAAAATTATGACTTCCAAAAGTCAGTGTTAGGATTAAACCACAGGAAATTTAAATAGAGACAACCAAATGGTTGTGGTTTTGTTTGGTTTTGGTTTTTTGGGGTTTTTTAATGTTTTTAATTTTTGGTTTTGTTTTGTTTGTTTGTTTCTTACAAATTGAAAGTTCACAGGGCAGTCTATGTGGAATCATATAGATAATTTAAAGAAAGAAAAAAAAAGGTCATCTAATTCAGTCAAACTGCTGGAAATAAAAATGTCCCTGTGCTCCTCTGGATCTCCTAATTAAGTTTTGAAGGCTGTATGTTCATTGTTATTAAAACAACTAAAGAAAAATGTATTATGCATCACCCCCATTTTTATTCTGAGTTGCCATGAGTGGAATCTGCCTTACTGAGTGTAGCAGTGCATTATCTTTAATCCATTTTTAAACATAAAGACTTTTAAGGTCATTGTTAATTAGAGAAAGGTCCCAGTTCTTCCTAACTTGAGGCTGTGGATGTTTCACTGTGGTTAAGCAAATTTACCTGTTTGGATTAATATAAACATTTGAGAATTAGACTAGCTTACCCCACTGGGTTTCCATCATTTAACTAATACTTATTTTCTGGGCAGGAAGCAAGATATCATCCAAATAACAAGCAGTGCTGCTAATAAAACATAAAACTGCATTAAACTAAGACAGGCAACCTGTTAACCTGTTAGTTTCTTCACAGAATTATAAAACTACCAAAGAGAATAAAATAAATGTCAGAGAAGGAACAAGCAACAGTAGCATTATAAGGACAGAATCAAGGAGAAAGAAAATGTCAAGGGAATGTTGCACCTAACATACTACCTTTTAAATTGCTTCACTACTAGAAATTAGGCAACTGAACAATAACCTTAAATGATTTGCAAGAAACCTGACTGCGGGGAATTTTGCTCTTCATAAGCTACACGCTGGATACTCATCCCAGTTTGAAGAGTACTGTCCTGTTCTGAATCTATAACCTCACAGATAAGAAACTGTCACCTATGCATTGCCTTTCCACCCTGCAAAGTCACAAAATACTGTGGAGTCTGTCCCCTCTTCGATGAACTCCATTTGGTTTGTGATAAGGTATTTTATAGTTCCTTATTTCTCAGTGTCATGGCTTTGCAAATTGCAAACTCATTTATATTGGACAGGGCTACCCAGCCACAGAGAATAGGTTTTACCTTTATTTTGCTCTCAGTACCAGTGAAAATAGACACATATCTTAGCAAATATTTTCCTGTGCAACCTCATTTTCAATGCTCAGTGGTAAGATTTACCTCATAATACAAATCAAAATTCAAGCTTAATAGGAAATGACCGGTTCAGTTGCTGTTCCAAAGGCTTTCTTTCAAATATTCACCCAGCATAGCACATATGTCATTGAATTTCTCATTAGTCCATGTCTTTGCTACTTGCTGGAAAATCAAAATGACTCAAAGTGGGGTTATGCAGTAGAGGAAGATAGCAAGACTAAACAGACTTCTCTTGCTGTTGTGCTCAAAATGGAAGATTCAATGACTCTCACAGCTTTACTCCTAAGAGGTCTTGAGCCAATACCCATTTAACAGCAAGAGCTTAAAATACAAGAAAATGTCAGCTGGAAGTCTGTGGTGCTAAATCCTAACAGAGAAGGAAGGCCAATATAATATTCTTACCCCAGATATTTCTCATGGATGGCAGACCTATATATTCTTCTCCTCTGAATGATTGCACACTTTTGCTTTGACATTTTTACATTTGTGAAAATACAGTCCTACAGTTCCTCTTAGTTTTATAAGGCATATATGGAAACTGGATTTTATCTAACTACACTAAAACTTGCATTAATTTGCAGAGACAAATGTCAGGTAGATTTTCCTCTGTGAGCCGTTCCACAAATTAAGCAATTTGGATCAACTTCAATAGAGGATTGATGAGTGAATTTCCATCCATGGTATTATGCATAAGTTAAAAGCAAATGTTTTGTGTTGAAGAAATAAACTAAGAGCATTCAAAAAATACAGTCTGGGTTTCTTTTCTTTCTGAAACTTCAGAAAGATTCTTTAAATATTCATTTCCATGGATACTAAACCATGCAATTGAATATCTTTCTTCCAACAGAAAGACTACGCTGCTTTTTTGCTACGGTTTACTCTTTTCCACAGTGGTCGTTCTTCTGACCAAGTTAATTGCTGAAGTCTGTACCTTCAATTACTGAGAAGGAAGTGAATCAGGTAGCCAGGAAAATGTTTACATTAATGCTATATAAGTCTGGCAAAGAGTGGGATTCTGTAGAGAAGAGTAAGGTCCAAGATATCCCTTACTGCTCCACAGTGTTTTAAGACACGCTGCTGGTTTCTCCAGTAAAAGCCAGGCCAAGAAGTATGATTATGCTTCAGTAACTAGATTTTTCTACTTTCTTCTAGTATATGTTCAGCTTCTCAGTAGTATTATTTTTCATACAGCATTAAAATGCTACCTTTTTCTTAAGTACATACACAATAAAATAAAATGGACAGTTCTTATTTAAATAAAAACTACCTTGCAAGGAGATATACTAAGAATGAAATACCTTTAAAATAAAGTGTTCCCTTAAAACATTTTCTATGAACACCTAGAAACCAAGTCATAAACCACAGTTCCCACAGTCAATCTGAATTTGTTTTTATGTTCAGCATTGTTAAGTAAAAGTAAAAATCTGCAAGAACAGTTTATTCCATTATATTTTTCCCCATTCTGATGTATAACTTGCTTTCAGAAATCATTATTATTTTACAAAAATTATCAATTTTCATCATTATTTGATAAGAAAACTTTCTGAATCAGATATAGTGTTTTTTCTCAATCAAAATTTCATTTTGATCCATCTGACCTTTTCATACAGTTGTGAAACACTGTTAAAATAATTCTTTTTCCAGATTTATTTGTATAATTTTATGTGACAACAGTTAATGCAGTTCAACCAGCAAAGTTATATGGACAGAAGCCTATTTTGTGTGAAAGGGCATTTAAGGAAAAGAAGAGGTTTAGCTTTAATAGGAACAAGGATGAGCATCAAAACCCTAAGCCTTTTCTATCTTAAACCCCTGGAAATTTACTAACATTACTGGCTCAGACAGCCAAGGAATAGCTTCAGCTGCACTGACTTGTCATATGCTTCATATCCAAAGGCAAAAACTAAGATTCTGAGTTTTCATGTTCTGTAGAAATAACTAGCAAAAAACAAAACAAAACAAACCACACTCACCCTTCCAAGAACATGAAAAAAATCCCTACTGTCTTACCTGTAGGATTTCAAAGTAATGTCACCAGCAGCACCACTGGGACATCAGTGGGTTCTACGCTATGAATACGCTGTGGAATTTGCACTGAAGCAATGCTAGCCTTGCCAAAATTAATATAGGAGCATATGGTTGCTCAGCCTCTGGCATTGCCAGAATACACACAGGAGGAGGAACTGAACTAATCCCAGACATTGTCAAAAGTCTGGATGAGCCAACATACACTAGCACATTTTCACCTGGATTCAGAGACCATAGCAATAAATGTCAGGGGTTTGGAAATCTTCCTGAAACCTCATCAGGCTTACCCAACTTTACAGTTCTGAAATGAAATGAAAACATGAAAGGTTCATAAGGGTACAGAAGAGCAGCGTTAAATCACATTTGTAGCCTTCTTTGCTTAATTGTCCATCACACACAAGTTCCCTGAAGAGCTACTTTCAAATCTGGAGCAGCATTTTTAAAATTCCCTCTTTTATTGAGTAACTATGATCCCCAACAAGACTAATTTCATCCAGCAGGACATCACAGCATGTGAAAGTGAGTGCAACATGGAGGACAGGAAAGAGCATGCAGATTTAATGTGTGTCTGCCCCTTATACTCCCTTTTTTATTTATATTTGCAGAATCTTACTACACAGAGGGAATCATGAAGCCACCTCAGCTTCTTTTGGGAAGTATTGGGTGGCTGTTACCAGCAACTACCAGGAGAAGAGTTTTTCCATACAGTATTGTTGGCTTATCATAACTAGGATGCTTGACACTTTACATAAATGCTCCCCAAAAATTCAAGTTCATACTGGTTGCTAATTTGGGATCTGAAAAGAATCTCTTTCCCCCTCTAGGCAAAGGACCTGATTTTTTTCCCCCTGCTTTTCTTCATCCAAATAAACTTCTTCCTTTGATGCATTTCTGACTGCACACTGTTTCCTTCCTGTGGCATGTTGCCTAGTCTCCCAAGTGTTTCTATCCAACTAATGTCTTGCACAAAACTTATGGTGTCACATACAGCTTTATAGATAAATATTTGCACTGCATCTGAGGTCTTGAGATCTACTGAAGGCTCAGAGAGGAGCCAAGAGAGAGACCTAAAGGCCAGATTGGATATTTAACTGAATTTTGTGGGCTTAAGCTCTGTGATACTTTAGTAGATACACTGTGCTGTAACAGGTAATAGTTTCCACTGCTCCTTCTACCAAAACTTACACATCTGACGCTAGCAGCAAATCTCTATTCCAGAACAGAGATAACTCTCTTGCTTCATGGTTCAGAAACTTTAGAGATTTGTGGCACTTTGCTAAGCTGATGGAAACAGACTGATTTAGGAGTTACTTAAGCAGCCTTAAAATAATGTCTTTATGTTGCCTTCTTAATGAAATAAATAACAGTTTATTTAAGAGTGGATTTGTAACATAATGGTCACTATTTACTTATTTATTAAATTTCAATACAATATTCCAGTTGGTTACTTTCCCTTTTTATGATATTGTTTGAATCAAGACTGCATCACTGAAGGAGTTGAAACTCAAACAGGACAAAGATTTGAATATTACTTTAGGCAACCGATATATTTAATAATTCTCTGAATTAAACTGTCTCATTGCATTGTGACTTACATTTCAACATACAGGGTACATAGCACACAAAATAATAAATGCATTAACACATTTACTGCTTACATATAGCAATGTAAAACAAATACAAATTGGATTTAAAGGGAGTAGGAAGAGGCTTCCCTCACTCCATAAAATAACCTAAATAAAATACTGATGAATCTACATTTATCTCACCCATTAAGAGGGGCGAGAGAGATGGATTATATGATTAAAGAGGGAAAAAAAGATTTCCCAGAACAATTGGCTTGTACCAAACATAATGTAAAATAATTTCCAGTTTTCCAAGACTTTTGAAAGAAACATTCTAATACAACTTGCAATCAGGAGTCAAAGATCAGAGCTTTAGAGTGAGATTTTAGTCCACAAGGTTTTAAGCACAATGAATGTTCATCGCAGGACACAGGATTAACACAATGAAGTATCTGATTCTGATTGACAAGAGTCATGAAATACATAAAAACATTATATGGGCAGAAGTGCCCCTAGTCAGTAAGGTACCTTTCCTTAAGGAAACTGTAACTGAACTTCAAAAATCATTATTATCTTTATACTTTGGATTCCTTATGTCACATTATCCATACAGCTGGTACAGAGATGAGGCATCGTCTACTACTTCTACTTCTTACTCTACTGCCTGAAGCTGAAGCAGTTTAGTGGCACTGATTGGAAAAATGCTGATAATCCTAATTCATTACCCACACAGTTATAGCTGATCAGATGGCAGATTGTTTTCCAAGAACTTAGAAATATGCAGGATTCTATTAATCTGCAGGATGCACACCCCTTTTTGAGCAGAATGTCATAGTTATGTGTTCAAGCACTCAGAAGTTTGTCAGAAAAACTGCCTATGCATATGCAACTTTATAGCCTCTTTGAAACATCCATCAGAATATTTTAGTTACTTGACTCATTAAATTTCTTCCTCTAAATCTTTAGTTGTATTTATTGCTATTCAAGGTAGTATTTTTTGTTCTTTTCTTTATGTGGTGTTTTTTTGACCCCATACCTTTTTTAGCACCCATTATTCAACACTTGAATTGAAAGTAAAATTATTTTCTTCAGGACTGTTTTCATGGTGGGTTAGCTACAGTGAATGAATGGTGAATGAAAACTCCATAACTAGAAATTCACAAGATTCAATTAGTTACAGCCATTTTTCAGCTTGAAAATTAAGTTTTACTAAGATGCCTACTAGGTGTGGGTATATAGTTTTGATCACTTGAGACCTGCCTTCTTCACACAGCAATTTATAATATTGTCATAATTCAGGGCAGTTCTAATTAAGTTTCTTTACAACTGGAAACATAACAGTTCTTCAAATCTGGCCCCATATTTTTCATGGTGTACCCAGAAAGATGGAAACATCGCACTTTAGATGAAAGATAACTTTTTGAAATTTAGGTGTAGGTTCCAGGAATTTCCTTTTTCTTCCCTCCAGTCTGCCATGCTTTCATCTTTCTTTCTCTCTTTCCCCTAAGAGACAACTAGTTTACCACTTCTTGTGGCTCTCTGCTCTGCAGGCCTCCTCTTCCTACAGAGATGGTCTGAGATATCTGAGAAATTGTACATTCTCAGAAGTTGTACAAATAGTACAAATTCAACAGGAGTACTCAACTTTAAAATCTTCTGCTTCAATTTAAGAATGGAAAAAGGGCATATCTTCCTGAAAGCTTGTCTAATTTTTCCACTTATAGAGATACTACTTTTAACATAGCTGCATTAATAATGGTACCATTCTGTTTCACAGTCATCAGTTCCGTCTCTAGTGCTACACATCTTCTAACCAGAAATAAATGAACCAGACATCCTAGAGAGAGCATTTTCTTTCAATGAAGCCTGAGAGAACAAGGCATTCGATAAAGGCTTCTGTTAAAAATGTATATGATCAGAAAAGCAAAGACTGTATTATCATTCATGTGTGCAGACCTTAATTTTAGCATTCCCTAAAACCTAAGTCCAAATAAAAATCCAGTAATGTCCACAGCTATAGTTTTATTAAAGTGTTTTCACATTTACATGTAAAAGATTCATATCACAGACTATAAACAGACCTATAATCTCATTTATATGTTTATATTGACTAGCTGTAAACATAAGCAAATCTCACAGAATCACCGGGAAGTATATTTCCATAGATATTTTGGTAGTACCATTCTTATTGGTTAGCATGAAACACATTGTCTTTTGAATTAATAAATAAATAGCAAATTAATTAAGTTAAAAAGGAAGTCAGAATACACTGATAGGTAGAAAGGGAACTGCTGTGTCAAAGAAAACATAACTGCCTACATGTAGCAGTTACTTGTATTTCAGCTAAATAAGAACTAACCAGAGCAGCCAACCTCCTGTTAACTCTCTTCTGAATTTATATGTTATTTGCTACCCACCACCTGTTATTGCCCACCATCATCTTCTCCCCACCACTTGTGATTTTGTGACACTTTAGATGTGGCTGTCTGGGTTTCTTACATTTCTGAAGGTGCACAGGTACATAGACCTGGTAGGTTCAAACTTCCATATTTCTCATTTAGTCATATGTAGATCCTTGTTTTTTGTCCATAGCTATGCATCTGCCTTTCCCACCAGTGCCCCAGCCACTGCCAGGGGGAAGGAAAAGCTGCTGTCCTCAAAGGGAGATCTTTTTACTACCAGGTGCCCCTGTCCCTCTGTGTCACAGGCTGCTAATGTGATTGCTTTTTGACAGATGTAATTCTTATCTTTGTCAGAATAACTAGATCAGAGCTTGAGTAAAAGGAAAGAGGGGAAAACCGTAACTAAAATACTGCAGAAGTTAAAGAGGAGGAAATTATTTTCATAAAATGTTTCCCTCTGTGTCCTGCAATACTCACATAAATACCATCTGCAGGGCTCAGGTTTGGCAGAAATCTGAGCCCTGATGATCTCCTTGACTCCAACTGTGTATAGTTATTGATATTTATCAAGTGGGAGAGCAACCAGGGGTGAAAGGGCTCTAAATACCACTGCATTCCTTTGTGTACATGCGGCAGTGATGGCTGATGAGGCTGGGAAAGACCATGCTGCTCTGTGAAAGCTGAGCAAGCCACAGGATGAAGAGGAGGCTGAACAAGAGCAAATTATCTAGTTTATCAGGTCCTAGTTAGGCAAAGTCAGAATGCCTGTTTGAGATTTGCATAGATGTCTGCAGGCAGCTTGTGCCCATTCTGGTGGTGAAACTGTGTGTGGAGGAGTCAGAATTTGACTGAACTTTTTTTGGTAGGAAAAAAAATATGTTGCCATACTTGCAGTCCAGTACAAAACCAAGACAGACAATGAGAGAAATTAAAAAAAAAAAAAAAAAAAAGGAAAAAACAAAGACATAGGAAGCTCATCAGCTGTCCAGCTGGGAAACACCTTCAGATCATTGCAACTCATTGCAACTGCTGCATATTTTAAATTACCCTATATTTTGAGACAATAATACTAGATGATCAGTAAATCTTTTCAATTTCCTGTATCTCAGATACCTGAAAAAGTCCATGATTTACTGAGACTGTACTTGTTTTAAGAACCAACCCAAAACATGGCATGTGATTTTTGTCTGATTAATGCTTACTATTACATCATAAATTAAATCTTAGGTGCTCTCAGTACTAAAATCACAGACTTCAAGGGCTTTCTTCACAGCAGACACTTTGTACTTGGCTGGTTAAAACTCATTAAAAATCTCCAGTATACCTCCAGCATACCTTCCATAAATGTAGGCTGGAAAGACAGGATAGTTTCAGTTTGCTAAATTTGGATCATAGGCTAACTCTACTGTCAAAGTTACAGCTGCAAAAAACTAAATCCAGCTGATAATGAGGACATTTAAAAGAACAGTCTGATGCATACATGCCTGTATGGAAACTAGTCACATGTGGTAAAAAATGGTCAGAGAGCCACAGTGTACCTGGAGCACTATTGTGGAAGCGTTTGTAAGGGGGGAAAAAAGAGCCACTTTTATGTCTGTAAGAAATTTTACAGAAAGCTAATACAGAGATTTTTTTAACAGGTGTAATGTAATGAGACAGATGAATAAGACAGGATTTAAGCTGCTGCATTTGTTATTAACTGATTCGCAATATGACAATATTTTGAAGGTGAGAAAATGAGATACACCGAGCAGCAGATTCTCAAAGAGAGATTAAAACCCATAGCTTTCAGCGGGAATTTTTCACACCTAATACCTGGAAATGGTATATTGAGAGGATATTGAAAGTTGTTGGCTGGGAGTGAACAAAGCTGCTGCATATGCAATAGACAAAAAGCTGTTTGAAGCAGAATAGTGATTTCCAAATTTAAAATTTCAAATTTCAGTGATTTCCAATTATTTCAAATCTGGAACCAGGTGACAGGTAGGCAAGACAAACAGCTAGAATGAAAGATGGTGTTAGTAGCTGCATTCATCCCTTACAATCAAAAACCTGGATCACTTGCACAGGGGACAGATTATGCCATAGTTCAGGATTTGAGACAGAAAAATAGAAGGCTGAGTTCACTCATGCATTTCCTGTGGAAGCACACATTACAATACAGGTTTTAGAATTCAGATTGGTACATGATGACAAGACCCTTTGCAATAAATGAGCCAAAGCTGGCCTTAATATTGGCTCAGCTTTATGTCAGCTTTAGCTGAAGTTGCTGGTTTCAGTTACTGAGTGAAATGCAATACGTTGAAATTCAGACTAAACTGTCTAACACTACCTTCTGCTTTAAACGATGGGACAGATTAGTTAGCCCTAGTTTAGACATCTCTAGATTGGGCTTTTAAGTCTCAACAAGTCATTCTAGCCTCACTTTATAATCAACAACAAAGGGAAATTAATCTCATGCTAATAAAGGCATCTAAGAAGAGCAAGATAAATTACTCTCTGGAATGTTTATCTCTGCTGACTTTAAAAGAAACCATGGGAACTGGCTGATATTTACACACTTATGCTTTGGATGTTGTCAAGCCTGGGCAGATTAATTTCTCTTTCAAAGTTTTTTGTTTTCTTGTTTTTGGGTTTGTCTTCCTCTGACTTTGTGTTTAAAACATGTGGAAGTACATCCATTCTTGCTACTAAATTCTCTACACCCTTAGAAACAAGTGAAACATCCATTCATTTTTCCCATTCTTTGAAAAATCCCTCTTTTGCTGCGTCTTTCTTTCCGTCATTAAAATATATATAAATTGTAAATACAATTGCAGTAGCTGAAAGAATAAAGTGTTATTTTCACACATAAATATGTCAGAAGGATAAACCACAACAATGAAAATTTAAGAGCTCAATATAGGAAATGTGCAAAAGAAGAGGATTGGAGAGAGAAAACTCCTTTTACAGCTGTCTTGTGATGAGCCTGGAACTCATCATGGGAAGGCAGAATGTGATTTGCATGGTGTCAGCAATACCAGACTCAGAAGCTTCATAGTGAGGGGTTATATCCATACCATTTGAAATTATCTTTTTTTTTCTTGTTTTAATTATTTGTAAGTAATTTTTAATATATCCTTATATAACTTTTACAGATAAAAGTTTAACTGGGATGTCTTTCACCCAGAAAATTACCAAAAAGCCTACAAATGCACATATACCACATACTAACAATTAATGTCCATCTGATTACGTTTGGAAGTAAATAATTCCAAGGAAGAAAGATTTGTGATAGCATCTTCTTTTGTCCAGTCTTTTGCAAATCTAGTAATAAAACAGACTTACAAGGGAAAAGAATGCCCCAGCACCAGCCTGATGACACAAAAGCTCCCTTTTCACTGCTGTCCCTCATCTGTCACTCAACAGGCTCTACAGCTCAGTGGGTGAGTTGGACACGGGTTTCAGTCTGAATTGTCACATTCTGTATCCTCACACACTTCTGGTACACGCCACTTTGGTGGAAGGACTAACTATAAATACATACTGCTTTTCAAAATAGATATGGCATGCTTTAAAGCTCTCTTGCTGATTTTGTGACCATCAAAACAAAAACTCCCTCCTTTTACAAGAGATAGTCATTACTGTACATTGATGCTGTTAACACTGATATAATTATCTAAAGATTATGTTACAGTAATAAAAGTAAAGATATAAGTGCAGCATAACTGTGCTTGAAGGTGTAACAGGGGACTATAGAATTACTGGATAAATAACCAAAACTGAGGTTCAAATGCAAGATGCCAGTGCTCTTATTATTGAGTGCTATGGGTAATGAATAAAAGAAGGGATTTGTTCAGATCAACAACAGGTACAGAACACTCTTTAGGCCTAGACAGACTGTGAACACTTTTTCCATAGCAACCAACTAATGTAACAGTAGTAGTTCTAACAGATGGAGGCTTATTAACTCATCAAAAACAGGGACCCCATATTAAAGGCAGTCTCGCAATCAAAACTGATGAAAAGAAAATTCTTTTTAAGTATGCAAATCAAGTTGGCAAAACATAAAGTAAGACAGCAGATACAAAAGATGATACTTTGGATGAAGTGCTCCTCCAGTCACCATTCTGTCTCATCTTCTGAGATCCCCCTGGAAGCCAGTTGTCTAAATAACATAGCCAATATTTATCTGGACTGCTTTTCTATTATTTGATAGTTTATAATTATTATTTGAAATCTTAGACCGTTTTTGATATAATGTTAAGTTACACAAATAGAACCTAGTAAGCAGGCCAAAAACCCACATCTGTTTCTTAAACACAATCTTATCTTGTACCTACATTAACTTTTTTTTTTTTGCATCTGCAGCCCTAATCAGGTAGGGTTGCAAATCCAGCATTTACTGATGACTAAAAAGAAGCAAACAACTGTACAGTGAGTTTCTTAAAAAAATTATTGTAGTTTCATTCTGTAATGAGATAAAATTGTGTAAGTCCTTATTTGCACACCCAGATCATTTATAATTAATAGACTTAATGGAAATTATTACAGAAAACAAACTTAATAAATGAAAGAAAATTACCAAAGTGTAGCAAAAAACCCTCAGATATTTTTATGCAACTTGAGATAATCTGTCTCTTTGTTTTACCAAAGAATTATCGGGACATGCAAAAAAATCAAATTATTACTGAAAATATTCTGAAATGTTTCATAGTAAGGCACATTTTGGATGCATTTTTATTACAAAATGGGAAAATAAGATACAAAATTCCAGCAACACACATCACAGGCATCTCAGTTGTAAAAGTCTTTTTGTCTTTTGTATTAATGACATAAGACAAGTAATATTTAATGACATCTCATTTTAAATATTGTAAAGACTCAGAATTGTTTTCAGTATTGTCACATTTCAAATATTAAGTTAAGCTTTTTACTCTTTAAATAAAGTGCTGCATCTGTGTGCTTACTACACAGCACTTTCAGAAATAAAAGTCAGCACTTTTATTATAACTTTGTGGGTTTATTTTTCAGGCACTTAATATATTGGTATGTATGAGTGACTGTCAGACTTTATGGCATTTCATTGCATCCAAGCAAGAGGAGAGAAAGAGACATTCTGAAATGCAAATTTGACAACTCATTGAAATTTACCAGTACAGCTTTGATTTTTCAAAGTACGTTTCTTGTTGCAAATGAATTTCAATACAATTTGAAAACCACTATAGAGAAAGCTGTACACTTTTGATATTTGAATTCTGCCCAGTCAAGTATAAAGGTACCACCCCACACCTTATTGTTGTCTGTTTAAATCTTTCATAAAAGATTAACTTGCAGTGTCAAGGCCACTGGCTAACATCCATTTTGACACTGATGAAATTACCTGGAGTGATGCAGTCTCCTGAGGCACACTGTCACAATTAATGAAATATGAAGGGACCAAAGAAAATTTCCTGGCTCTGCATAACAGAGCAGAGGAAGAAAAAGGTAAACGGAAAAGGAGAAGTTAAAAAGAAATAGGAAAACCCTTTGAAAAATATGAGTGAAGACACATTTGCCTCCAAAGTAATCTTCAAATTCCACAGAAGCAAAACAGATTTGTCAACAGTCATGGTCTAGAACAGTATGCATACAGCCTTTCAGCATTTTGGTCATATTCTAGAAAGGCAAGAGCAGTAGAGGGTAAATGATCCTGGCTGAGTTAAAGAGGGAAAAGAATAAGGTTCAAGCCCACTTCTCCTTGCCAGTACCTAAGTCCACCTGGCTTTCTCAAATCTTTCTCCCAAAGCAGTCTTCCTTTTTATTGAAACTGAATTTGCCAACAGTCATCACACTTGAAAAAATGAAAAATAACTGTTTGTTTTAATTTCTTTACACAAGAGCTTATAACACCATATGAGTCAAATGGAAGTCACACTAAAGGCTTCCAGCAACTCCAGAGGACTTCAGATCAAAGGGTATGAAGGAGATTCCTTGTGAGTCCTGAAACCACAGGCTCAGGAGACCTCCATTATTAAGGAACTTAAGGAAATTTCCCAGCAAGAAGAGTTGTGCTCATACAAAAGAAGACACAGATATAAACTTTTACAATGATACTGGCATAATCTCAATGCTATGGGCAACTCTACTCTGGTTCCAAAATCTTGTTTTTAATGAAATTATTGAGGCAAGAATACAGTGTTAAACTCATACTAGAACAAGGGGGAAGGGAAGAAGTGAATCCTGTCCAGTTGGCTAAGTTTTTCTGGGACAGAATGAGTGAATCAGTGCTGTTGCCCTTCAGTTCAAATGCTAAAAATTTTTCCCAGCCATCATTATATATATATTTATATATAAGAATGCAGTGAAGAAACTCAAAAATACAAGGTACTTTTTTCCTGCCTTTTCCCTAGCCATTTATCTATGACATTTAAAAGATTATTATCATTATAACTTCAAAGGCCTATATCAGCCCTTTATCACCACTTTCATCATTTACAGAGACCCAGAGTTTGAAGTGTACCAGATGTAGTTACTGAACATGCATCTCTCTGTAACCTCCTCGAGCTTGCCTTGAAGCTCCTCATTCATTTGGTTACTTTTGAGCACTGCATTTCCTCTTTTAATTTCCAGAACCTTCACCATAGTAGATTTGTCATATTGAAATATTAATTTTGGTAATTTTAGAATTCAGATGAATGGTGGGTTTTTCAATTGTCACTTTTAACAAGTAAACTACTTCTCATGCTTTTGCTATTAATATTAGTTTCACTTTTTATACTTACAAACCTTATCAGAAACAGATTTTATTCTATCATTTTAGAAACTGGAACAAAGAATATTCAAAGTGACTAATGAACAGGCTTAAAAGCAAACTTTTGCCTCATTCTAATTGGAAATATTATTCCCAGCATAAAAACAATGAATCAGGATTGAAAAGTACAGTTAAAAAAATAACAAGTTACAACCCATTTCTTTATGACTAGCAATAACAGATTTTAGGTACTACCAATGCATCATCATGAATTAAAAAAAAATAAGTATCTTCTGATAAGCTTCCTTCCATTATAGTATTTTCTGATCTGTAGCATTTATACCAAACCTAGGTGGAAAACTGAAGATAACTTCTGTGATCTTTTTATCTATTTTGCTGTATGAATACAGGCATTGCATTACCAGTGCTTCAAAGAGCTCTGCTAATTCCAGTGGTTAATTAAAACACCCAGTGAGACATAGCACTTCCCCAAAAGTATTATTTTACCCAGAGCTGCCAGCATCATTATCAGAGACAGTTCAGTAACCAGAATATATTTTTTACTACTTTCAGCATTTCACACAAAGAGTATTTAATTTTTTAATGTAAGCGATGTTGATTTCTAGCCAATGAAAAAATACAAGAAAATTTAGAACATAAAATAAAATTTCACAATTTCTACATACTAATTTCTAAATAAACTTCAGTGCATTAATGATTACTAAATTGCTATGTTTCAAAGAGGACTGATCAGTTCAGATGCCTTCATTTTAACTAGTTAAGTGTTTGCCCTGAGGTCTTTCTGCAGCATTAATAGGTTATTTCAGTGTATGGCTGAACACCTGTAAGCCTCTCTTGAAGTATTATGCAGTTATAGTACCAGTAACCACGCCAACAAAACAAAGAAAAAATGACATACAATTAGGTCCTCAAATGTAAGAGCATTCAATTTTTTGAAAACACTCCCTTATTAGAACAGAGGAGGATTTGGGGAATTATCGACCTGTCAGCCTCACCTCTGTGCCTGAGAAGGTCATGAAACAGATCCTCCTAGAAACTGTGCTAGGAGCTATGGAGGGACAGGGAGGTGATTTGAGACAGCAGCATGGCTTCTCCAAGGGCAAGTCCTGCTTAACCCAGCCAGTGACCATCTATAATTGAGTGATCGCATCGGTGGACAAGGGAAACGCAACGCAAGTAATTTACCCGGATTTCTGTAAAGCCTTTGGCACAGTTCCCCACAACACCCTCCCCTCTAAATTGGAGAGAGGTGCTTTGACTGGTGGACAGTTAGGTAAGGAATTGGCTGGACAGTCGCATTCAGAGGGTAGAGGTCCGTGGCTCAGAGTCTCGATGAACGCTGGCGACAAGTGGTGCCTCTCAGGGTCCATGCTGACACCAGAGTTATTTAATCATTAATGACAAAGACAAAGGGATCAAGTGCACCCTCAGCAAGGTTGCAGAGGACACTGAACTGATCAATGCAGTTGGCATTCAGTGGGATTTGGACAAGGTCAAGAAATGGGCCCAGGGGAATCTCAGGACGTTTAACAAGACCAAGTGCAAGGTGCTGCACCTGGATTGGGACAGCCTCTGGGATGAGCACAGGCTGGGGATGAATGGATCCAGAACAGCTCTGCCAAGAAGGACTTAGGGGTAGCTGGTGAATGAGCCAGCCATGGGCACTCACAGCCCAGAAAGCCACACACAGAGGCTGGACATGAGCCAGCCATGGGCACACACAGCCCAGAAAGCCAAACATGTCCTGGGCTGCATCCAAAGCAGCATGGGCAGCAGGGCCAGGGAGGGGATTCTGTCGCTGTGCCATGGTGAGAGCCCACCTGGAGTGCTGCATCCAGCTCTGGGGTCCCAGCACAGGAAGGACATGGAACTATTGGAGGAAGTCCAGGGGAGGCCACCAAGTTAATCAGAGGAATAGAGTACCTCTCCTATGAGGAAAGGCTGACTGTTCAGCCTGGAGAAGAGAAGACTTTGAGGTGGCCTTCCAGTACCTGAAGGGAGTCTACAGATGGAGAGGCATTTTTTTCAAGGGCATGTACTGACAGGACAAGGGCAAAGGGCTTAAATTGTGGGTTTAGATTAGGTATCAGGAAGCTATTCTTTCCTGGGAGGGTGGTGAGCTGCTGGACCACGTTGCCCAGAGAAGTTGGGGATGCTCCATCCCTGAAAGGGTTCAAGGCCAGGTTGGATGGGGCTTTGAGCAACCCGATCTAGTGTTCTTGATCATGTCAGGGCGATTGGAACTAGATGATCATTGAGGTCCTTTCTAACTCAAGCCATTCTATGATTCCATGATTCTAATAACTACAAGATGACCTTCAGCCAGTACTCCCCTGGCAAAACAGGTTTGTATCTTGGAAAGACCTAAGTTATACATTAATTCTATACAGCCTTATACTTCTACCATCTTCCAGGTAAAAACTTCCCTACCAAATTTAACTGAGCATTTTTAGTCTTACCTATCACTCTTTGAAATCTATTTTAAAGAAAGTAATTAAGCTATACCAACTGATCCAGAGAAGAGATTCATGCATCACAAGAAAATTTCCTGTACTCTGCCCTCTCCTAGACTAGAAAGCATCATCTAACTTTACCCAACAGGATCAGAGGAATAATTGCCCAAAACTAACAAATATCAATGACATGAGACCATTACGGAGTAAAACTTCTCAATTTACTTTCTCTGCTAACATTTAAATAGTTGGACTCCTGAGTCATCAAAGGTACATGCCCTACAGCCATTCATTCCAGACTGTAACACATTTCAGTCACAGCACAGAATGCCATTGCAGAAGCCATACAGTTGAAACCAAATGAATGCTCCATCTCAAAGAGAAAAGCCAACTGGAGAGGACAGATACATTCAGTTGTCATCAGAAACCATTTTTTCATGAAACAATCTATCACTGTTCTCTCTGTCCCTTAAGTGAGACCTATAAAATACCTTTAACATATGAGCCTGGAAGCTAAAACCCATTTTTATACTGGACAGTAAAAGTTATAGACTGAATAAAGATATGGCACATTCCATTTTTCCCAGTGACACCCTGCCAACTAGCCCTGAATGTTGCTTAGGTATTTGCCACCTGCTTCTGTCAGCTCCATGCAGAATAATGATCTTCCCACCTCTGCTTTATTAACCTCCCCTTCTTTCATCATCTGCCGTACAGCCTTTTCTCTCAAATTGCTTTACTGATTAGCAGAATGACACAGCCAAACACAACTACTTCTAAATGGTAGCTAATTTTTCACTCTTCTCTTTCTGGTTCACATCTAAACATGTTTGAGTGCCCCATTTCAGCTAAGTCAGTCAATCTAAGAGAAGACATGTATTTTCTTCTTCTTTTTTTTTTTTTCCTGATTAAATTGTGATGATATATGGGCACACAGTCCCACAAAATCTTCCTGAATTGATTTAATAAAAGGTATTAATTTGCAGTTAGCTCCGTTCAGGGTAAGAAGTTTCATGGGAGTTGAAGATATGATATGAAGTAGCATGAAGGATGTACAGAAGAATTTAATTTTCAGTATTTCAATATACAAAAAAAAAATCTCCTTTGCAAAATATATTTAGGCATTATGCCTAACTGTTTATATTGATTAGTCTGGACTCAGGTCCAAATACAGAAAAATACTTGGAACAAAATGCTTTCACTTTATGTTTTTATTTGTTTGAGGTACTCAATTAAAAAAAAAAAAACAAACAACCGAAACCATAGTGAAATCACTGGGAGTTGTGGAAGTGTTCAAGGCCAAGTTGGATGAGGTATTGAACCACCTGGTCTAATGGAAGGTATCTCTATCCGTGGATGGGGTGGGTAGAACTAGGTGGCATTTAAGGTTCCTTTCAACCTAAAACACTCTATGATTCTGCAAGCCTACAATACTTGGCAACCCTGAGAATCAAGTCCTTCCTTATTTATTACAGTTGATAACATCTTCAGAGTCATTTAACTATGTTTTAAAAGTGACATATCAGATGAAAATAAATGTCTGAATCCCTGTTATCAAAAAAAAGCCCAAAAAGTTGTAGCACCAGCTGTCTCCAGACAAAGTCAGATACAAAGTAATAACTTTCTCTTTGCAGCACCTGTATTCAATTTCTAAAGTACATCTGTCATTTCATTTTAACAAAGTCTAACAAGATCAGTTCACAGCCATCTGTGTCTCTCTACCTTGAAAGCAATTCAGATTAAGGCATTGCTTTAAAAAATACCATTCAAAGCAAAGCAAAACAGAGCAGAACAAAACAATTGTACAAGATTAGAGATGACATTTTGAAGTTCGTTGCAGCTGACAATAGACATCTCCATGCACTCATAAATGTAAGACACTCAATGCAGAGCTTGCAGAGGACGCCCCAGTCTCTTTTCAGCAGCAGCTCTATTGCACCAGCATAGAGTTATACCTTCTGGAAGGGCTTACACATTTTTGACATCTCAAGGTGCTCACATACCCTTTTATTTAGTCATCATCTGCTATGAAAGAGATCTAGAAGGCTTAGTGTAATCAATGTTTCTATTTCCTGAGAATCCCTGTAGGGGAAAGTGAGCTGACAGAGGAGTCAGGCTTTCTATAGCAATGTAGCAGAAGTCTCCAAACAATGAGAGTCCAGCCACAGGTTAACTTGGCTATAGGTTCCTCCTAAGCAGACCAGGCAAAGAAAAAGCAGAAAATGTACATTTAAGTTGCTTAGGCATGATTTTCTACATTCCCACTTAAGAATTTAAGAGTCTTAAAGACTGTGTATCAAAGCATAATTATTTAACTAAAACTAAATGAATAAGGATGAGCCTCTGAGTCTCACTGGATATAGTCTTCCCACCTTCTATAAATAAAAGTCTACTTTGATCCAAGTCCTTCACACATGGTATCAAATCACATCTGCCAGAATAGCAGGAGTTTGGAAATACAACAATGTGTGGCATTAGAAACAGAATTTCTGATGCAGAAATTAGGACCAAGGGAGAGACAGCCCATTAATTCAGTATTAAAAGGAGCCAATTTAAGGGAATGAAAACAAAACACAAATGGAAAATTATCAGATCAGAGCCAAACACTGTGGATTTATTTTAGTCCCTCTGTAGTCAAACAGAGGATTTATTTTTCCTCATTTTTACAATAAAAACTTTGCTATAAGTAATGAAAATAAGTTGTAGTCTAATTATAAAAGTGATACTTTTTTTGTCTAAAGACAGATGCACAGCTTGTAAATCAGGCAGTTTATTACAAATGCTAGTCAGGGTCTAAAGTCACCTGAAGATAAGCAGCTAAGTATAGCTGAATCCTGTCTGTACAATGGAGAGAGCTGCTGCTGGGAACCAAGCTTTTGCACCAAGCTAAATGCTGAGTGCCAGAAACCTCAGGACACATGGGAAAGATGTCAAGTCCAAATCATTATACAGAGTCCATCCATGAGATCACGACAGACTCAAAGGAACAAAACGAACAGGAACATGGAAGCATGGAAAACACTTAGCCAATCAATCAAAGCCCATAAATATGGCAAAGGCAAGGGATTGTTGAGAATTTAAGGCACTTTGTGCCAGGCTAACTGCAGAGAAATAGGCAGCAATTTGAAATGACGAGTTATGGATGGGTTATAAGGCATTCCAGTAGCTCTGTGCTGGATTGTAATGAAACCATAGCCTCTTCCAAGTAGCAGCAAGAGGAAAAGAACATCTGAGGTTAAAATTCATGCTGCCAGAGACTTGGAATCTCGACAGGTACTTATGGCAGCAAGTATTTGTGAAGTAAAAGACATAGACCTCTGTGCCCAGAAAAAGCCATGTCCTTATACTTGTCTATTTTTATGCATATCAATATCTGATTTTCTTTTTCTCCTTTCACAAATGCTCTATCTTTATTTCAACTTTTAACGTCTCTGACTAGGAAGAAACATTATTCCCATACCACTAACAATGCTACTATAAAGGCCCAGCTCTATCAGGAAACATGAAAAAACAACATGTGCACTAAATAGTGTACCAACATTTTTTTTCAAACACAAATTCTTTTCTTCTCTCCATAAAAATTCCTGGTATCAGTGCTCTTTCTTACCAATACCTTCTAAGAAAGTCACAGTTCATTTCTCATATGTTCCCAGAGAAGATTCAAGTCTTTGTTTAAGTACTGTGACAGAGAATGCTACAGCAAATACAGCCAAGAGTGAAGCTGGCAGCATTGATCCCCTCATTTGGTGGGAAGACAATTACCTATCCTTCCCCTCCTCAGCTTGTGCTCTTTAAGTATTCCACATTATCACTCAACTTTCAAAATAGTAACTTTTCTGTAATGAATAGTAGTCTCTTTCCTTTTGGGTCTTTAGTGTTTTGATTTGATTATTTCTCAGATAATATAATCTTTACTGTTACACAGTAAACAAATATGTGAATTTCACATATATTTTGTGTGATGGTTTGTCTATTTTTCTTGTGAAAATCTTAGTAAATTCTACTTAGGGGACACCTGACCTATTTAATTTATTGAAAAGATAACACTTTTAAGAATTGTAATTACTATTTTTAAAGTGTAGGTATGTAACACTGATTTTATTTTTTTTCTCCTCCTTTTTCTAAACACCCTGAGGTCTTAACAAACTTACTACTACTTACAAACTACTTGCCTTTATACTTCAATTCAGGGTCACTTTCAGATTGTGAAGCTCTTGAAATGTTATCACTTCATTGACATATATATTTAAAAATTTCCCACAGTTGCCTAAAGTGTCTAGGGCCCTTCAATACGTCCCTTTATCTGAGATACTGGCAAGATCCTGGTTGAAGCAATGCAAGATCTCTGAGAGATTCATGTCCTTTTGAGCTGGCAGCTAAAGGAAAGGCAGTCTCATAGGGCAAAATAGTCCAGACATGAAGGATGAAATCCAACTCTCACATAAAGATACTCACATTTATTTACATTCCCTGGCTCCTACTATCATCAACAGGGATGAAAATTTTATATAAAGTTGCCTGAACCTAAGTATTCAGCACCATTTGAAATTTAGTAAGAAATCCCACCTGCCCTTCAGCTGCTACTCCAGAAGAGACATAAATGCTGGTTTTTATCTGGCAAAATGTCCCTGAAAGCCTACAGTGGCTCAAGCAACACCAAACACCTCTCTGCAGGGACCAGAAGGTGTCCCTGGTGTCCTTGGCCAATTCAGTCAGGGCCTTGAGAGCTAATTCCTGGCACTGGCTCCACTACCAAAGCAGTGTCTACTGCCTTCTGGGTTGTCAAGTAGGGACATGATTGGATATTAATAAATAGGTTGTTGGAATCTATGGTCTGTATTTGCTAGGTGTCTTCTGACTAGGATGGGAAGTCAGAACTTGGCTTTCTTGCAAGCACCTGTGTAGTACACAACTAAATTTGAGCATCCTAGTTTGCAACTGAGTCTCACCCAAAGAATACCGTTCCCTGTACATAAGCAACTCTATCCTTCTCCAAGAGTGTAATGTAACTTTGGTGTCAATTCAGGTGACTAAATAAAGATGTCTAGTGTTATTTGGGACAGTCAAGTCATGGGTTATACCAAGGACTGTGCTTTTCTGAAGTAACAGCTGGAAGCTGAAAATGTATCCTGTGGTAATTCAAATGGTACTAGGTGACTATATATAGGTTCTCTAATTAAGATATCTATGTTTTATTGTTCAATATGATCACAGAATTTTTGGTTTAGAAGCCCCCAAAAATCATGCATGGCTAGATGCTAAGAAGTGAAATATTCCAAAATAAAGGCAGAAAGCATATAGAGAAGGCCAGCAAATAAATTTATATTTATCCTGACTTCCAAGCAAAACTATTAAGATCATAAGATCAATTTTTTAAAAAACAAGAAACTGAACCTGAAAATTTCCCATTTATTATGAATCAATTAATCTAGAATTATTGGTTATCCATTCTGAATGACAGGTTGGAACCTCAAACATCTCTTGAGATTAAATCTACAACTGGATGAGCTCTCTGGACTAACATCCCGCCCATTTGCTACCTTGTATCACTTTAAACAGACCCATTTTGCTCAGACACTCTAAAATTGCCTCTTTTGGAAAACGTAGGTTAATTAGTTTCTCGCATGCTCTAGCTGAGCTGCAGCGACATGCCTAGTCAACAAGGAATCCATTCAAAGCTCTGTGAAACAATTTATAAGTACTACTTTTGCACTGCCTTAGAGAATTAAAGCAGAAGAGCACTAATAATAATGAAGAATTTTGCTAGTAATAAAATACATTCTGTTAAAAAACCACCAAACAAACAATAAAACATCTACCAGCTAAAACGAAACCGCAGTGAAGTTCTTGATACGCTCACTTTATATCACTGTAACATTTTACTGAGAAAATAGTTTTTCCTTTGGTCATGCATTTTACTGGCTCTCAATGTTACAACCTTCTAAGAAATTAAAGGGTCTGCATAATGGACACTTCTTGATTTCTTATCCTATTTCACCCCATTTTGAAGAGAAATCACCCAACCAAGGGTGTCAAATGTGGCAGCAGCACTAGCTCCCTCCATTCCCAGGGGCTTCAAGAACTTTCTCAATTTCATGCTTCTGTGCACAATTTTATTTACACTAAAACCATTCTGTTTTGTGCTTCAGAGAAAATACTTCGTCTTGATCTCCCAGCAAATCTTAGCTATATTATCTGAATACTCTGTGAAGCTTTGACTCTTTACTATAGACTGCAGCTGACATATCAGGTGAAACACAAGTGAACTGCATAATGGAAGTTAATGTCCCGTCAAAATGGGGTCAACAGGATACAATCAAATGTGTATATCATCTACTCACAGTGTGCAAGCTTTTCCTCAAAACAGTATTTAGATTTGAAGTGGATGCACTAACACAAATATCTGACATACAGCAATGGGGCTCTGCAAATTATCTTTTTGAAATACAAGTTGGTGTCTCAAAGAGACACTTTCAGCAACAGTCATACTAATAAGAATTAAACATAAAAATCGATTTTTAAATTATTTTTGTTTCAGATTTTAAAATCTAAATTTAAAATCTTGTGTTTTCTCAGCAACCTTCATTTCCATGAATAAACACAGGTACAAATATAAAGCCAGGGCTGCTTTTGACATGCTTAATTACACAACCTTTTAAAAAATTACTTTTCTACTGTTTGTCTTTGTAAATTATAAACTCAAATTCAATCATTCAGAATAGTGTCTCCATAATAAATCTTCAGGCATATATGTGAAGAAATAGATTTTCTTCTTGAAAGATACTTTAATTCAGTAAACACTGCTGAATACCTATGTTTTATGCAGAATTTTGAGCTTCTCTTCAAAGTTCTTATTTAAATAAGTTAACTCCTTAGACACTTTTCTAATGCAAATTGGCATGAATTGAAAAGCATTTTTGCTGCATGACATTCAAAGTTAAATGTCCCTGCTTTGTACTTCCATAGAAGTACATCTATTCCTTGCTTGCCTGGAACTTTTCTCACAAGAATTTAAATTATAGGATGAAAGAGAATACTTGTATTTCACAGTGTGATGGAAGGGACCTGGTTCAATTTCTGACTTTGCTTGTTCTGACCCAGCAACAGCTGTTTCATTCAACTTAATCAGACAAAAATCTCAGCTATATAGAAAACAACAACACAAAATTACAATTGTAGCACAAAATACTGCTGAGAAATCTTCATTACTGTCCATACAACTGCACTTTCTGAAGCTGCTTGTCCAAAATGAAAGTGCTGATGGAAGTTGTACTCAGTCTTCTAAGCACTGAAAGATCACCAGATGACTACACACTTCCATCTATGTGCAGCTGTACCTGGAATTCTGGATCTCTTACAGCAACTTCATTTTATACCTTTGCTACCACAGAACATTTCATTAAGAAACAGCCAAAAAAAAAAATAGCATTGGTGGAAATAATAGTATTTTACATTTAAAGTTCCATCATAATAAAATACTTTCCAGTTTCTGGCTGTGATGTGGAAATTTTATTCAAGTGTCTACAGCTGGCAAAGTCTTCCTATAAAAAGCCTTTTAAAAACTCTTCAGAAATTTTACTCCTTTTTCACTCATGACATGAGACAGTTGCACAAGTCGCCAACATTAAGGCTCTATGATCACAACACCAGAGAATAGCTGAGGTTTAACTGGACTGCTCGAGGTCAACTGCACCAACCTCCCTATTCAAGTGGGGACACCTGGAGCAGGTTGCCCATGACTGTGTCCAGACAAATTTTAAGTGTCTCCAAGCATGGACTCTCTACCACCTCCATGGGCGCCCAGTGACAGTGCTTGGTTACCCTCATGGTCAAGAAGTGTTTCCTGGTATCCAGAGAGAACCTCTTCTCTTTCAGTTTGGGCTCATTGCCTCTAGTCCTGGTGCTGAGGAACTTGGCTTCATCTCTTTGCACCGTCCTTTCAACTTTGTACAAGTTGATACAATCCTCCCCCTGTCCCAGCCTTCTCTGCTCCATGCCAAAACTGTCCCAGCTCTCTCAGCTTCTTCCCCTATCTCTAATGCTCCATCATCTAATGCTTAATCATCTTTGTAATTATTCACTGGACTTGCTTGAGTGTGCTCACATCTTACAGCTCCAGGTGCTTTTCTGCAAAGTTTGTTTCCATCCAGTCCTTCCTCAGCCTGTTCTTGTCCATGGTGTTGTTATTCCCCAGGCACAGGGCTTTACACCTGTGTTTGCTGAACTGCATGAGATTCCTGTTTTTCTTTATCCTTCTTAAAACAAATTACAGTGGGATAACACTCTGGAGAAATACAACCAAAAGGTCAGAACTATCAGAAAGCTTTAACTTCTTGGAGTTTAAGGTACTATGGCCCTTTGAAATGGCTTAAGGGATTTTACTTTGTAAACTTTCTATGTTTGTGAAATTTCTTCCTTCAATATCAAATTCATGCCTTCTTCTTCCTCTTATCTAAAGGTGAGACTGTCTAAATATGAACCTATATAATGAAAAACTTGAGTTAAGCAATGGAAAAGGAACCAAAATCCCATATGTGCAATAGCATAAATCTTTGCTTTTTTCATTTTGACTTATACCTTTTTTTAAAAGAAAAAACTTTTCTCTATAAACCAATGTGATATGTTTAAAATCACTCCACATCTGTAGATTTTCAATTTTGTTTTTTGCTTTCTGTATGAGGCCAAGTGGCCATCATTTTATTATGGCATATAACCCCATATGGCAATAAAAATATGGAATATTCATCATGTAACAGACTTGCATCCAATCATATGAGGGAGAAAGAAGACACACTATAAATCTTCAATATTTATATAAGTGGTGTGCTAAAGTGCTATATTCTTTCAAATCTTCCTTAGAACAATCTAACTACATGATCTGACTTCACTGCCTTGATCTACAGACCTCATTGCATCTCTGAAAGCATTTTCCCAACGTTTGCTGTTAGTTGCCTGTTGTACATCTGCTAATTTGACATTTATTAGTGCAATTTTCAAAAACCTTTTTTGATCTCTCTGTCCCGAGACCAAAAATACCAAAATGAGATACATTCTTCTTTAGAGGAGCCAAAACTAGACAACAGTCTCTTATCTTTTTTTTTTGAGAAGCCCAGGATTAGATTACAATTAACATTTTAATTTCTTCATTTAGAAAAGTGATTGTGACATTATTCTATTTGATAGGGGAATGCCTTTCCAGCCTTGACCTTGATTTGGTTTATCTCTAGCTAGCTTTAGATCTGTGGTGGCACGTATTTATCATAATGTTGACTCATACACACACACACATACACCTGTGATTAAAGGATAGTAACAGCAAGCAGTAAATTCTGTATTGCATTAACACTACCCATGGTTTTAAAACAGAAATGGCACAGAAAAAAGGTATTTTTGACTCTAGAATAAAGCATTATGTAGAATGGTGCAAGCACAGACTGGGAAGTTGCTGGTATAGGAGGAGGATAAGACAGGCCCTGGATTTACAAATAAATCACCAGTGGTTGGCTCCTGGTCACTACAGGGATTCAGTCTCAGGAGCTGGGTAAAGCTGACTTCAGTATAAGGGCAAGAACAAGCAAAGGTCAGGAATACTTATGTATTTGTCTTGGGACCTAGTGAAGGAAGAAAAAGCAAGCAAACTCAACAGAAGATTTAGGAAAACTTGCAAGGAAATGTCCTCCTAAGAAAAAGCAGGAGCACGGAGGAAGCATTGCCAGCACCAGCAGTGGCCTTCTGCAGTACAAAAATGCTGATGTCACTCTTGAGGAAGATGAGTGCTGACTGCCCTTAGAACCAGAGGAGCTGAGGAAGGGTAAAAAAAAAAACCCAGGGAAAAGAGGCTCATTTACACATGAACCCATACTGGGAGTGTAGCATTTTAAATTGTATTAGTATTGGGCTATCTTTCTATGATTGTGTTCTTTTCTGTACCTGGAAGAGCAGCAATTATTTGGTTAACTGGCAACCTTTGCACCAAACTCACAATATATTTTTGACTTGGTATGAAAGGTGTGGGTTTGCCCATAAAAAAACTTTGCATGTAACACCAAATTTAAGGGGAGTAAAAGCTCTGAGCTGCCTTTCTTTGAAAGAATAATGTTGACTACATGGGTTTTGAGGTAGACAGGGCATCCTTCCACAGTCTCTTTCCAACTCCTTCACATATTTTCTTGCTCTAAACATCTATTTACTGTGATCTCCTGCACCTGGTGTTCACCTTTGTCTTCTATTTCAATATTTGGAAATATTTTACATTCAATGGTAACACTAATTTTCAGGTTTTTTTTATCTTTCCCTGAGAAGCTCTGAATTTCCTTCCAATGTCTTATTGCCCAAATATCTGGAAAATTGACTTTGGGATTCAATCCTTGACATATTTGAAACACTGACCCATCAAATTGGAAAACTAATTCAGCATGCTAAAAGTGGCAAAATGTAAACACTGGATTCAGCTTTATTTTGTGAGAAATATAGCGTTTACCTTAAGAAAAACATTTTTGAATTTAAGGCAAAGTAAATGACTCAGAAAGAAAAGGATAATAAAACAACATATAGTGACATATTTTTCTTTTAAGTTGAGATTATTTTGTGCTTGGTCATTTCTCAGAAAATCTATTTTAAACATTTTAAAATAACCAAATTCTCCACAGAATATTTAATTCAAAATTTTCATTTTAAAGTATTAATTTTAAAATTCATTAAAAATTTACAGAAAAAAATACACTGTTCAGCTGATACATCCTACCTTCACATATTTTGTCTAATCAGCTTTCAAATAAAGGGAAAACTATAAATGTGATTAGAAAAGGACAGGACAGACTAGGCCAGAATTACACCTTTCATCTTCAAGGAATGCATACAAGCAATACTTTAATCATCTTTCCATAGCCCACTGATTCCTGTGAGATAAAAGTGCATGCTTAAGCAACACAGCATCCTGTCCTAGATGTTTCTGTCCCTGCACAAATCAAAACATCTTCAAGCATTGTCATTTCCACAACTCTGAAAGCTATCTGAATGTCTATATAACATATTCTACATCTATGGAGTTAAACAAAATATAAGAAAAAAGATCACAATATTATCCACACCATTATGACATTAAAAATAATCCTGGTAAAAATACCATGGCAAAATATGAAATTTCCATGAATTTCCATTCCACTATTCATGGAATAAAAGAATGTCCTCTCCCAGTGATGAAAAGAAAAAACAGGCCATCATTGTATTCAAACAGTAGGCCAGAAAAATATTTTAATAAATGCTTCCATCAGATTCTGATTCTTCTTATTTTCTGTGAAAAACTTATTTACTACATCTATGTATCACAATTTCATAGCCAGTGGGTTAGTTGTGGGAAAAATTTAATTTGTCAGTATTTTAATCTGCACATATTTGGGTATTACACAGTCAAGTTTATAAAACAATAAACAGATATTATATTAATTATTGCTATTCCCAGTGAAAACGTAATCATAATCACGGGCACTTGCTGCCTATTCCCAGACCCTTCTTTCAACAGAAAAAGCAGAGCCCCTGTCATTTTTTTCTGTCTAGAAAAAACATCTATAGAGATATTTCATGAATAGTTGGAGGAATGTTGGCTATGTCAAGTACCAGTTACATTCTTAAAATACTGTTTTGAACTTTTTTTTTAGATTTGCCTGTGCATTTTTGTCACACAGAAATATTTTCATCTCCTTCTTTGTCAGTGTTCCTCACTGAGACATGTTTTGGTTTTAAAATACGTACAGTGTTCTTCAGGAAAAAAAAAAAAGAGGAAAATTATTCTTTATTCATTCCTTCAACTATTTTCATGAACGGTACAATCAATTTATCAATATTCCAGAATTAGGATTTCCAAACACAATTTTTCGGAGTTTCAGTTTTAGGCGGGACAAAGTTCTAGTGACTCCACTAGGACTGCACTAATCCAAGAACTAGCATATCTAGGAATATTGACCTGTAGAAGACCTAGCTGCCCAAACTCAGCATTATTTCAGGCAGTGTGGTATTCTTCCTGGCCTCCAGCTAGCTTCCCAGAAAAAGGCAACTCTCCTGGAGACCTTGTACTCATTTCTGTAACCCTGAGCCCAGGCAGCCTGCTCTCTATGAGACAAGATTGGTTTGCCCCAGCCTGATGGAGCCTGGTAGCTGATTAGCCAGAACATGCAATATAAGGAAAGCAAAACCAGAGACAGCTGAGCAATTGATAAGCAATTGTTTAAGCTGATGAAGGACTTGAGAAGAATAACATCTGACATAGGAAGGTACAAATCACAAAGGCAAAGAGCAGAAATGGTAACCCAGCAATGCTGAGCATCAGCCTGTCCCACATCTGCAGGCTGAGTGTTCACCCAGCTGAGATACCCAGTCTGGGGTATCTCTCTGCAGGATCATGTCAATGTCTAGCCTAGTACTTCATTAGTCACAGTTATCTGTTGTGAGCATCACTCAGAAAATAACTGCTTTGCACCCATAAACTGTATGTATCATTCTTTGGTGTGTCTCTCTGGGTACAACAGAACTTCACAGATTCATGGAAAGGCTTGGGTTGGAAAGGGAAATTTGTCCATGTAAGAGGAAAGAATGCCTGCATATAGTGTCTGTCAAGTGTCTCTAGTGTCTTGACATCCCTCAAAATGCTATGCCTGGCTTCCAGTTACAATGTCAGAATATTGTAGATATCCAGCGTGCCGGGGGTTTATCTGTCAGTCCCATAATGATGTAACAGATATACTAGGGAATTTCAAATACTCCAGCTGGACAACTGACTCTGCCCATCTTAGCTCCAGGTTTCCTGCATAACATGCAAAAACCACCTATTTAATATTTCTAGTCTTAAATTCTCTTTGTAAGATCTTATTTTCCTCATTGACTATGTTGAATTTTAGGGAACATCAAGCACTGAATATATTAAATGAAATCACCAAATGCATTTCTTGGTGCCCACACCAAAATTAGCTTTAGACTGGAAAAATATAAATGTAGATGCCACCACAGCAAGCGTCTAATAAAAGGTCTAATTCAAAACACCCCAACACATCTCTGACGCCATCTGGGAATGTGGAAGCCTCCTGTTATATTAAATGAAGATCTGGGAAGTTTATGGTTCTCAATTTAGTTGCTGAAAACCAGTTGCTAAAACCATTGAGATAATGGTGAATGTATCCTGGAACACACAGGCCATTTCAGAGAGAATTTGACAGGTAGATGACTGTCCAATATTTCTATGTGTGTTTAGGTAAGTTATGCTCAGACAAGCAAAGCAGTGGATCCAGAGAGCTACTGAGTTTATCCCGCTGTATGGCTGAAAAAATGACAACATCCACTGATGATTTTGGCTAAACTGCAAGCACTCGGTTCAATTTCTTTATCACAGGCAACTACTGTCATTTGAAATGCATTACTGTAATCTTCCCAGCCTCAAACTGTCACACCAGAAGAATGTGGGTCTCCCAAATGTCCTGTGTCTTATCTTTCCACTGCAATTAATGGACCAATTCCTGTCAATTGCAACAAGCCTGGATCAGTGATCTCATGAAACAGACCAACATGAAACAAATCAGACTCATCGATGTCTCTGACAAGTCTTGTGTCATACCTACTATTCTGATAACTTTTGGTTATTCTGGAGGGTTTCTTTTCCCAATGAAAATGGACACTGATGCTTACATAACAAATTTGTGCCTCCTTTGACTTTATTGGAAGTTCAGATGGCTAAAGCACTACTGGTTGTGCCATTGAATAAGAAGGGTTTTTACAATTAATGTAGTTTCCTCAAATTATGTGATAAAAGATTTTTCCAGTGAGGTGGGGAGTGTGGGGATGTGACAAAACCAAAAAGCTCCACCATAACCCAACCTACCAAGTATTTTGATGGCCCAGTTGAAAAGAAACCCAGCACTGCACACTCCTAAACATACTGGTTTTTGAACGCATTTAAAAAAAAAGTTGCATAATTTCTTCGCAAATTCCTCTCTAAAAAAAGTCTAGCCTATATACTGGCTTATGGAAAAGAACACTTCTGAGAATAGGAAAGAGTTTATTCCTTCCATCTTTCAGCTTACAATCACAACATCAGCAACTAGAAAAAGGAGATTTCTTCACACTTCAAAGAGAACAAAGACTTATAAGGCTTGGTTATGAAGCTGGAAAATTTTATTTTGCACGAATTGCTCTCCTCTGTTTTTCTCTGTCTTTCTTACTTCCCATAGTCTTGTACACATTTCTAGAGTATTTCTGCAGAAGAAACTACCTACATAAAATTAATCTTGATGACATCATGTGGTGCTAGTTAGTCAGAACATTTAAGGAGGATAAAGCACTATAGCCTTAAGGACTCTTAAAATGAGAATCATTTATTCTCTGTTGTCTTCTGTGAAATGGATTCTTGCTGTTACTAATGTAAGAACCTGCTGCTAAATGTTTTGACTGTACATATTAGCCAGCTGGTGGTTCAGTTCTCACTATTGAGTTGCCCAGAACTGAAATAATTAATTTAGCTAAGAAAAGTATATTGTGCTGTACCTTTTGGATTTGTGACTGTAATCTGTAATCACCAGGGAGTTTATTTGGATTTGCAATAATACTGGAGTTGGTAATTTATAACAGAACAGGAGCTCACTAAGTAGAGCTTGTGAAGCTTGAAGTTTTTCGATAAGTTGCAGAACTTTCTATAATACAGACGCTGTTAGCAGCTTACAGTTGGCTCAAACATTAATCTGTGCTATCCTAATAAACTGAAAGCAAAACCCATGGATTTAAAAGGTCCCTTTCTAAGCACAGGTATCCTTAATATTATCTCTTCATACCTGTATAGCAAGAAATGATTCAAAGATGTAAGCATAAAGACTGCTGTTTACTGTAAAAAGATTGGACTCAAAATTTCAAGAAAAAGGCTGTTTAGGCCAAAGAGATGGATTAATGACAATTTTTATAACTTTTCACAGCATAATTGTTAATTTTTTTTTTTTGCTTCTGCTTGCTCCTTGTGTTGCAATAGGTTTCTAAGAAAAGATTACCTGACATTTGAAAACTGTGGTCAGGCAAATATTGCTATTCAAATATATTCATTTATTATTTGATCCAAGCACTGATTTAGATGTTCTAAAGGAATAAAGGAAAAAAATTACATACAAACAGGAGATAATCATATATACTGCAGTTCTCCAAAAGACTGCTAGAACAAAGAAAAATATTTGTCACAAAATATTCATTATGACAGACACTGTTGGTCTAGCGTTATTTTTTGTTTGTTTGCTTGCTTTATTTTGTTTTGTAAAACTTCCCTCATGGTCCAATATTTAGATAGAGATATTTATTTATCTTTCTTGCATAAGGAATTGACCCTCTCATATACCTAATGGAGCCAGATGCTGATCCACCCATCCTTGAAGAATTCAAAAGAAATGGAGGATTACAAAGGCTCTCAAAGCCATCTACTGAAGTCTTTGTTTTCTAAACAAAATGTATCTTTACTCACAGGAATGGGTGGCAGGCCCAGTGATTTATTTATTTTACATTAAAAGAATGTTCATTTATGAGACTTGGCATATGATAGATCCTGTACTGGTGCCAGATGAAGACTTAAAGGGAGTAGACCATCATATGCCACTGCAAGACAGAGAAAGCGAGAAAGCTGTAATGACATCAACACTAATCCCTCTAAAAGGCAGCTGTTTTTTGTTATTGTTATTTTACAACAATAAAGAATTTTATAGTTGTGCATCGCTACACTTTGTGCTTTAATGACACTGTTCTATTTTTTTTAAAATTTGATGCTAGTCTCTTAAAGTACACTTATTCACAGATGTTTAATTACTGTTTACAGATGTAAACCATCAAATTTTAGCAACTTCATTCTTTTTAGTACCAAAAAGTGCTTCTTGAATCATTAAAGACAGGAAAAAGGCATTGGCAGTGCTTAGCAGTCTCTTTCTGCCCAGGTGTGTCATGGGTTTAATAAAGTTACTAAATATTATCCCAATTTAAAAGTGACACATAGAAAACACCAGGTATGACTGTGAGCAGCACACTGAATATGTGTCATAATTAAGCATAGAACCACAGAATCATTTAGCTTGGAAAAGATCCTTAACAGAGACCAACCATCAACTCAGCACTGCCAGGCTCACCACTAAACCATGTCCCCAAGCGTCACATCTGAATGTCTCATAAATATCTCCAGGTGTGGTGACTCCAGTGTTTCCCTGGGCAGACTGGACATGTGGCTTGACAGCCCTTTTCATGAAGAAATGTTTTCTAATATCCAATGTAAACCTACCCTGGCACAACTTGAGGTAATTTCTTCTGGTCCTGTCACTTGTTACAGCCTTTTTTCAGGTAGTTGTAGAGATTGGTAGGGATTCTCCCCAGCCCTCTTTTCTCCAGGCTAAACACCCCCAGCTCCCTCAGCCAATCCTCATAAGACTTGTGCTCCAGACCCTTCATCAGCTTTGTGAGTACTGAACAAAAGTACTGAAAGAAAAAAAAGAGTACTGAAAGTGGTACATTACTTTAATTTTAGTATACCAGAAGCTATTACTGAAGCATCTTTTTTTTTTTAATAGCAGAAGGAAATTAGAAAGAGAGTGAAGCACTACCATTTTATTGCTTTTGGATGAGTCCTCTTTTGGGTTCAACAAGTCAAAATTATTCTTTCTTTAAATAAAAATGCATGAAAATAATTACAAAATCAAACAAACAAACAAAAAAGCTTTTCTAGCTCAGTGTATTAACTCCAACATCAAGTAAACATATCAGGTGCCAAGAACAAGGAAAATATGTAGTAATGATCACTTGGAGGGAAATTGGGATTAAGACAAGCAATGTCCTTGCACCATACTGGCAGACATACCAATGGCAATTTTCTTGATAAATATCTCATATAACAAGGGCACCGAACATTCATACTTTTATTTCTCAAGCAGAATCCAAAATGAAATTAAGGACTTAAAGAATTATGTTCTGTTCAAAAATTGCTTCTCATAAATAAAGATGTTTTGAGTAGCTTAGCTTTTAGACTAGTTCAAAAAATTTATGTTAAAAGATATATATAGAGAGAAGCTGAATTATTGTTTGATGAAGTGTTTATCCATTTTACCCAATAACAGCATTTTGATACTAAATGAACTCGGAGATATTCTTGCAGTCATTTTTCAAAATTTGCATTTAAATAAAATATTCTGGTTTATACTTCATTCAGTATTAAGTGTATGCAATAATATCATCCCTAGATGAGAAAATGAAATTTTCCTGTGGTGATGTTGAAAGACTGCCATTTATGTGCAGATTCTAGCTTTTACATCAGTGAAAATGTATTATTTCAAATCTGAGCAGGAAAATAAATACTGCTTTAAAATGAAAAAGTTCCCCCCAAAAAAACTCAGGAAGAAAAAAATGTCAGGTATAATCAAGCACGAATTAGCTTCCTACTGATGAGAAACCCCACCTTCTCAGGAAGATTTATTTTATTGCCCTTTCTTTTACTGACAAAAAAAAATCTCAAAACATCCAATTTGTCTTCTTCTCATTACTTTCCCTCTGACTTATCCCTACTGCTTATTGCTCTAAGTTATTAATCCTCCTGACCTCCATGGCTCAGGACTCCGAGATCATACTTTACTCTCTCTAGGTTTAAATGTAGCATCCAACTTCCCCTTCTCCATCTTCCACAACATGAAGAAAGGCATGCAGACAAATATCCCTGGATGCTGCAGCTCTTGAATGCAGCTTAGACAACTCCAGTTTGGATTCACTGTAGCATCCTCAGCACAGAACTCCTTGATATTTGTATAATTATTCTGCAGACATCAGTTGAAACTTTTACACCTTCCATACTCACCAATCCAAAACAGAAATGCCAATCCATTTCTGCTGTGCTGTGTGTGCCACGTGCTGCTAAACCCACGTGGCACATCTGACTACTCCACAGACACTCAAAACCCTGTCTGCTGTGTTTTGAGCTGATGTGTCCTTTCTTTTGCCATTTGAGCACAGAGAAACTGCCTTTTCCATTTGTGCTGAAGATAACCATCATTTCTAGGTCTTCAGTCCATATCTCTTATTCTGCACTTGAAAAAGCTGATCCTCACTTCAGTTATTGATGTAGAGGAGTCTGGTGCCATTTGAGGTTTTTTAGCACATTTAAGTTGTCCCCACAGAGTTAATGAGGCTTACATGGGACCTCTGTCTGAACCATGCCCTTTTGAAGAGGTATCTGAAGGCCAGGAGGAATAACTGGTGGCATTTCATAAGGCATGAGGAGTATTTATCAAAAAATGCTGCTCATAAGCAGACATGCAGCATATGAATCAGTTGCTGAAATATAAAAATATGCTATTATTTTCAACAACGTGAGAGTGTTCCTTTTAACTGTATCATATTTGCCTAACCTCTGCATGTGTCTTGGGGATGCTGAAACATCTCAAATGGCACACATGTCTATTGTAAGGTGAGTGAATTCCTCCCTTGCAATTCAGTGCGTGCAGTCTGGAGGGAAAATAACACCCTGAGAATCTGAAAGAATATAAAGCTATCCATGGGAACATTTTTCCCAACAAAATAGTTTAAACATATTTGATTATCTTTGATAACCATTTAGCATAACAGCAAACAGCAGATAACAAGACAATTTAATTACAGTGTATTTTCCTAAATCCAAATTTTCATTAGAAAAAAAAAACCAGACAACAGAATTTTCCTTTAGGGCCAAAATGCAAATATCCTTGCAAATATTCTGTCACTTTAACAGAATCTTGTAGTTGTTCAGAAGTGAACTTACAAATTGGTGAAGCAAGAATTTCCCCAAAAACTGACTCATTTTCCCCCAGATTCCATGCCACTCGTGATTATGAGTAATGTAGGGGGATGGGGAAACATGATGTACCTCAAGGGGATTTGATTTTTGTGTGAGAAGAGTCTGTAATGTTGAATTTTATAGTATTGGTTGCTGAATGACACTGCCACTGTATGCCATAAGTACTATGGACAATGAGCATGGATAGCTCCAGCCAGGACAAAGCTTCTTGTTTTTTCATCCCAGGGGTAAGAGATTAAAATACCACTTTCAAAAACATGCTAGCCCCTGCTTGTGTGTGCTGCAGAGGAACACCTTACTGTGATTAAGCATTAACTTCCAGTCAAACTACCTACAACAATATGGAACAGTCAGAAAGGGAAGGGAAAACGGGCTTCAGACTGGGGTGTTATTCACAGAAAGCACCCCAGCTATTTTAAAAGTTGTAAGGAAGCAGAAGCTTGGTTTACTTAAATCATAAAAGCAGTGGCATTGATGGACCACCTTGCCTCTCATGAAGTATTCACTTATCATTTTGTCACTTATAGTATGGACTTCAAAACATTCAGTGTCTCTTCTGGAGTGCAAGGCTTGTGCAGGATTGTTCTGCCATTCCCACAGGGCAGACCACCCTTACAGTGAATAAGGGCCCTTCCTTGTTCAGGAAGAGTGGAATCTTCCTGACAGAATGGGCTGGAGAAGCCACAACAGTAATGTTTAAGCTCTGCAATACTTGCCACCAGCGCTGCTTGGGGCATCACATTTGACTGAAAGTAGAAACATTAAAATACCATAGAAGAGATTTATTCTGTGCATTTTACAGAAGCATTTGTAGATGGAAAAAAAAAAAAGCAACTAAAAAACAAACTACAAAATGCAGAAATAATTCTTCCAGACAATACTGCTATGCAGAAGAGATAAACACAAATTCATGTATGCATGCTGAAAAAAGGACTAACTGAAGAGATATTTTTTTCTCTCTAGTGAAAATCTAAGTCAATATGAATGTAGACACTTCCTGAGTGTCCAAAACATGGGGCTAACCCAAATACACACTTGCATCTTTGTTTCTGAGAAAGATAAATATCAAGTACCTCCAGTATAGCCTCCAGCATTACTCTAGAGCAGTATTACAGCATCAAATTCCTTTTCCTTTCACACTCAAACATTTTACCAAGAAGCCAAATGCAAAATAGAGAGCCTTGTAGCCTTTAGTTCTATATCTCAATGAGTTAAATTGGAATGAGCCATTGAGAATAGTGTTGTCTTGGAGGTAAAGTTATTACTGTTTACTAAAAGAGATGAGAAATTTTCCTTTTTGAGAGATTTTCCTGTATTTTCTGTGACTTGCAATCATCTCTGAATGTGTTGCTTACACGAAATTCATAAAAGGTAGAACAAAACTGCTTTTATCAGGCTGTTTTGTAAAATGCAATGTGAAAAGAGCTAAGAGTTGCTCTTCCACATTTAACTTCGTTTCCACTGTCACTGAAAATGGCTTTTATTTCAATGATCTAAAACATGCAATAACTTGCAGGCCAAGTATTGCTCTAAGTTTACTTTTTCAATTCCACACTCTTCAATAAAAGTGAAAGACAAATGTGTTCATATTTGTGCAATGTTATTTCACAACAGACCTAAGTTTGTGCTCACACATGCATACAAATCACTTGCACTGCATTTTGTGCAGTAAGGATGATTTTAGTGGGTCAAAACATGCCTACAATAAAAAAAAAGACAAAAATAGTCACGAAATTAATAAACAAATTCTAGGTCAGCTTCTCCTCTTTTAAATCATAGTTCTAATGAAATCTGAAAGAATAGGAAACCTGATACCTGATGATCTCTTACATCTCTAAAGCAGATGGCTTCATTATCATTTGTGATTGAAAATGCTCAATGATCAGAGATTTCATGAATATCTGGAGAGAAAAAATTTGAAGGTTGGCTGCTATATCTATAAAATTAGCCTAATATCAATTTTCTATTGCATTAAAATCTGAAGTGAGCCAAGTTTAAGTCCGAGAAGTTTGAAAATAGTGCTGAGGCATTGGCTATTCTATTGTAGATCAAAATAATCTCATTACATGTCCCATGTATTTGGGTTCCTTCACTGTCCTCAGTCACATATAAGCAGAATGTGTCTGAAGACTTGATGCACTTATTACTGGAGTCCAGCTGTGATAAAGAGCCATTAAAATCTCATTGGCTGCATAATGTTATACTTAAAACACAGCAGAAGCATTTTGTACCAGCCAGATGCACTATAATATCTCTCAGACTGGGGAGCATTGATAGTATTCAACATAACAGAGGCTAATGTGTTAACTGGAATGTAAAAGGCTGTAAGAAAATAACCAGAAAATTAGTATTTAATCTATTCTGTTTCTGTTAAGTGAAATCTGCATCTGGAAATCCAACAGTGAGATACTCAGTACTGTCATCCTTCAACCATTTTCTGAGTATGAGAAGCAATTTTAGGACCTGAAATCTCCTGATATATACAAATAAAAACAGAGTAATATTGCCATACACTGTGCCCATAAATTAAAAAAACACCCAACAAAACAAAAATGTGAATAAACAAAAGCCCACACAGAAATTTAGGTAGAGGACTCTGAACATGGAAGGACTGACATGTCCTTAAAACACAAAGAAGAAATAACTTCTATTATCATGGGATAGTGGCACCATCATTCTTTCTGGTTGTGATCACTCTGATATATTGTGATATCACTGTACCTAACTTTAGACACCTGTCACATGCATCTGATAGGCTTCATCTTCATTTCTTCCACAGGAGAGGAGCCACTGGTAAGATGTATTTGTCTAACCTGTTCTAAATTAGGAAATATTCTATACCCTGAGAGTTCCTATTTCTCTCCACTGACTATCGAGGGAGTTGAGACAATTCACTCAGGTGAGGCCATCCACACACTGGCTGACATTCCCATTCAGAAAAAAAAAAAAAAAAAAGAAAAAGAGAGGGAGAGAGAAGGAGAGGAACCAAAGGTACAGAGGACAAGGAACTAAGCTAAATGGGAAAGGTGAGAAGGGTGACTGTGACAGACTGGACTGCTAGGGATTAATGACTCAAACATTGGACCACTTTTAGTAACCACCCACATTACTCCCCTCCCAAGTACAGGGGCATCCACACATGGGATGAGGTTATTCATCTCAGCTGATGGGGCATTATGGGCCATGACTGACTCTATGCTGACACAAGAGATGGCTGCAACATCTAGCATGGCCCAAAGCCTCATGGGGACATTTGCCACCTCCCCTCAGCATAATATCAACCCTATGGACCCGGTGTTGGGTGGACTGTCCTTCTACCACTTCATGCCCAGTCTGCAACCACTGAGAAGACTGGAAAAGGACCAATGGGATGTTGTCAGAATTTATGGAGTGGTGATTTTTCTTTTCTACTTGATCTGTTTCTCTGTCGTTCTCTTTCTTTCTCAGTTCTTGTCTCTCTTTTCCCCATCTATCTCTCTACCTCACATTTACAGTTAAAAAAAAACCCCTGAACTATCAACTGTGCATCTGGTCTTGTTTGTACCTTAATTTGGGCACAGACATCTCTCTAGTAATTTTAATAACTGGATCTTAACACTAACCTTTAACATTTAAGTCCCATGTAAAGAAGAAAGAGAACCATCAGGAAAGGGGAACAAAAGCAACCAACATAATTAATAGAATTAATTAATAGAAAGTGAGTTTAAACTGCTTCTGGGAAAAGCATGGACAGGTTTGCCATAATAAACCTTTGGACCGAAGTTCAAATTCTTAAGGATAGCCACTTCCCTTAACTTTGTTCCATGTAAAAAGTTTGTTCTGTGTCACCACCTAGGTTGCAGATGAACACTAAGGGCCCCAGCACTGTCCCCTGGTGTGCTGGGTACCCTCTCTTTAGCAGCTGCCTGCTGGCCAGAGCCACTGATCACCGCCCTTTGATAGCCCAGACGATTTTCTACCCACACAGCAATCAGATTAGGCAGCCAGGGTCTCCTCAGCTATCAAATGAGAACACTGTGGGAGACAGTGTCAAAAACCTCACCAAAGTCAAGGTATATTACCTCCACGGGTCTTTTCTCAGCTGCAGAGCCAGTCATTTAGTTGTAGAGGCAATCAGGCTGCTCAAGCATGATTTGCCCTCGAATGCCTGCCGTGAACACTTGTGGTGCCTGAATGCAGCTGGCCTCACAGTCTTTTAAATTTAACACCTGCAAACTGACAATCTCAGTCCTGCAAGGCTGTTGAACCCCAAACTGATGTTGAAATGACACAGCCAACACCTGCTGCACTTCAGGACATCCTACATTTGTATTTTTTTTTTCAGAGTGCTGTTTATAGGGATAGCAAAAGACAATGAAGATCATACTTGCTAATTAACAAGCAGCAACAGAAATACTAAATTCTTTAATATATCCACATCTCATTCTTTGGGAGTGTCTTTTTTTTCTCAAATCAAGCCTTAAAACTAAATAAAACTAACTTGAAATTACTCAGTAATAAGGACAGAAAGTGTTTTTAGAGTAATTCAGACATTCTAAACATTTTTTATCAGCCATCTGATTAAAAGCATTTCTTACTGCAATTTTCTGTGAATGATAACAACTGTTCATGCTTACAAGACTATAGAGCTATACACAATACATTTACATCTGGGAGAGTTTTCCAGGTCACAAAAAGATATAGCCAAATAATTACTGTTGGTGTTTTTGTGAATGCCATCACTTTTATTAAGATATCCTTCATAGAGCATTTTCAAATATCAGGTTTCATTGTTTCCATTTAAAATAGCATGTTTTGAATTTGTGTCAGGGCTACTTTATAAGACATGTACTTCTGTCTTTCAGAGGCAAAGAGAAACAGATCAGCAACTGAACATTAAAGGTCAAAGCGTAAATCAATCATTTCACTAATAAGCCATCTTCAAGCTGTACAAGGAACAGAAAAACATTTAGCCTTGTATTCTCTGCACAGACATTTAAAGAGAAAAGGCTGAAAATGACATCTGATTCCCATCAGTCCTCAGAGCACAGGGCTTTAAGATGCTGGATAGCTCAGAGCTAAGTGCTGTAACAGGCAGGTGCTAGGCCAGCCAGCAAACTAATAACGTGCATTTTTTGTGTCAGTGAGGAAATGGATGTTTAGGTGTCTTTGTAGTATCTGCAAACAAATTTCCTATCATCTGTTGAAGGCGTAGAATACATGCATTTTTCCATATTTCTGTTTGTTTGTATTTATTTTCCTTAAACCTTTCTGACCATAGGACTTGGTCACCTGTGCTTTGTTAGGTCGACCTGTGCTTTTGCCTCTGGACTCCCTAAGGAGATGAAATGGTTGGTTTTTCCTTTTCTATTCTTTCTTTCTGTAAATATTTTTGTTTGCTGCTTTGTCTGTTTGTCTTATATAGGTATGTGGACATTCTAAGTATGCAATAACAACTGTTTATATCACATCAAAGAAACAATTAATGTAATAGTTAGTTCTCTCAGATAGTGTCCATATCATTCCAAAAATATTATTTAGCAACAGCCACCACTTTTCTGTACTTGTGGTATGGAACACATTCCTAGAGGACAAATAACATGTCATAGTTGGAGAGGAGGGAGAAAGAATAAATGCCAGAATCTTCTCTTTACTAAGTGCATGTGTTGATAAGCAATACCCTTCTTCCACCTCTGAAATTTATGGGCAAAGCTGGATCTTGGAAATCATGCACCTACCAGAAGATAGAAGCATAAAAATCTCTCTCCAGCTTAAAAGGCAGCTCTCTCTTGCATTTATGAAAAACACAATCTTAAGAGGAGTAATAATTAGGTATCACTGATCTGAACTTTTCACTGTTGTTACATATAACATTGGTTTTCCAGTTCTATATAATAAATATGATAAATATGAAGAATTTGTCAACTGAGTGAAATTTCTAAAATACAAACTGTATTTAAAGTCCTTACCTACAGAACTTATAGTCAGGAGGTTCTGCCTGGCAGATAAGAAGTGCTGAAAAATATGCCTAACTTCAATATTCCTAATTTACAGTTAGCTCACTACAGAATCGTGTCCTGGTGCCTGGGGCAGAATTCATTGGCTAAAATCAAAACCTAGCCAGTCCTAGTGAAATAACACATTTATTTGTTCATTTTGGAGAAAGTTAGAGGAAATCAAGTATGAGTAGCCTTTTACTGTTTTAGAGATACATACTAGGCACTTTAATAACCAGAAAATAGAGTGGTCAATGCAGTAATGGTACTCATGGAAACATTTTTTGTGACAACCCTAAATGTCTTCATGAGAACTGAATCTAAAAAAGGCTCAAGTCTGCTGCAATTTGGTAACAGATCTGAAAAAAAGCACCTGCTTTGTTTGATAAATAACTGGGGTTCAATGATCCACTTCAGCTGTGGGAAGCTGTCGTGAAATTGAGGAGCAGAAATTTGATATGAGAGCAGTATTGTTTTGAAAGATCAATGATGAGAAGATGTTATGGCAGAATTTCAGCAACCTAATTAGAGATGTTAGTAGTATATCCCAAAGAGCCTGTGTCAGATAAAGAATAGGGTTTTGTTTTTTTTTTTTGCAAATGAATCATCTAATAATCACCTGGATGAGGGACTAAGCAGCACAGTAATTAAATTTGTAAAGATTATTTCAAAATGGGAGGTGTTACAACAACTTATATAGAGGGAAAACAAAAAGCCTGTAATGACTGAAAATAAAAGCTGGCAGCCACTAGTGAAGTAGGTTCTATTTGGAAAAATGCAAGTGAATACATTAAAGACTAATGATAAAAAATTCAGCAGGAATACCTGTGGGACAATTACCTAAATGTAATGTGAAGGTGTAACACTGTTGCAGCATGGAAAAAAATCAGTTTCATTTCACAAAGTAAAAGATATTGTACACAAGAAACCTATTTTATTGCAACATGGTGCACTCACTGAATATTGTGTATAGGTCTGGACATTTCTACAGCAAAAATCTGACCTGAAAGGAATTTACTAAAAAGTAATAAAAAGTGTCTATGGAAGAAATTCAAACTTATGAGAGGAAAAAAAAAAAAGTTTGCTTACAGCAAAAGCTTGGATCCATGAAAACTAAGAAAAACTATGTCTTTCTCTAAAAATTTTATGGCATTAACATGAAGAAGGTTGGGATATATATAAGGCCTGAGAAAATGCAGATGAAAAACAGACTGTTCCATTTGCAATTTTGTCACTATCAAATTTTGTGACATGAGGAAAGACTGCCTCTATATGCCTCAGTTTCTTCATCACCTCTACAATTATAATTATATATATACAATATATATTGTTAGACTATATACAATATATATTGTAAGATATTTTTTTCATTTCACAGAGAAGTTAGAAGACTTTAATTAACTGACCTTGATTTAGATTATTTTGAAAAAGAGAAAATATAAATAGTAGAATGAAAATAAATGGAGTGAAAAAATATGTCTGAGATACTTTTATATACAAAAGATCTGTCAAGATCTGGGTAGATTTCACTGTTTGAAAGTTAGCATCCTCATTGTTCAAAGATTTAGAGATCTGTGATTTATGTTCTCATTTAACACCTATGATTTCCATCTCCGTCATTCTGGGAAAATTATCTATTGCATATTCATCCTTCTGTGAATAATCTGTATGAAGTCTTCTTATGTGACTAAAGAAAATTATGTATTTGGTTAAAATATGACAATGCAGCACAGCTCTGCAAAATCTGACTACAAATTTTCTTTTCAGCAAAGTGTTTTGAGTCTAATTTCAGAAAGGTTGAAGCAGATGCCGAGTTGAAAGGAAAACCTGTTGTTCAGAGAATGGATATAAAAATCATAATGATCTTCTTTGATAGTGGATAGGTAGGGGACAGAAATTTTCAGACCACATTTATTTAGCTACTGAATTATAATTGCTAAACCTGTTTTCATCCTTTCTTCATATCTCAACAAAGAAGACAAGAAGGCATTCACCTGAAATCCTGACAATCCACAAGTGTGTTCCATACTCAGCAGTTAAAATATTACAGATAGATTTACGGCAGCATCAGAAATAGTTCTGTTACTTCAAGTATCTGTGTGAATAATCTCAGGAGCATGCTTTCACAAGGAATGTGGCCTTGGAAGTGCTCTACTATCTAGACATTTCTAAATGATCTCTAAATTCCTTCCCAAATGACGCCGAACTCTTTGGAAACAAATCTGATTATTTTCTTTCCCCTAGTCACACAGACTGGCGTCATTAGTTCAAACTTTGAGCTGCCCTGGCCCTGGTTTACTTGATACTTAAGCTGGCAAACAAAGAGAAATGACACTTATTTGAAAGATAACTGCCCTCCAAGAAGGAACAGCATAGTAAATAGCATTCCAAATATGAGAAGTATAACAAATAACACTATTGTCCTAGAAAATGTGGCTGTTCCCATTGTAAAGCACAGTGCATCTACATAAAACCTAGATCTATTTCCTGAAGAGAGTCCAGGTCAATGCACCATGTGAATGTGATACTCCATTAACTCACACATGTTTTGCAAACAGAAGCTGAGAAGAAACCTTTTAGCTGTTGAAGAACTTGCTGCACTTGTTCACAGATGGTCTATTAGAGAATTTGATAGTGTGCTGTTTTTCTGGGTAGTCTAATGAAGTCTTTTAAACAGACTAAGTGCTAAGGCATTGTGGGAGTAGTGTCTGGCCCTTTCCTAGGAGCTTGAAATCTGCTCTTTCTATGTCACACCTACCTATTGACTACCCCCTTAAAATTTTGACCTCCTGTTTTTTTGCTCCCTTGACAGTGTTTCGTTCTCATCTCCAAGAGTTGCTTGCCATACTACATGGACAGATCACTCAATTTTCACCACTGTCTTTTTATCTTTTCCACGCCATTCTTTTATCTGAAGGAGCCACAACACATTTTTGCTGATTTTACAAGCTAAGCCAGTTTAGTTGGTTTAAAATTGACTAGTAGTAGGCATGACCATCAAAAAACTAAGGTGATCTTGTGGTTGACCCTAAACTTCAGCTTCTACAAGTCTTGAACAACAGGAGTTTAACTATAACCAGACTACACATGCTTATCATTGTAATGAAGGAAATTTCAAGTTTATTTCAATTTCAAATTTTCAATTTATTTGAAAATTATTTGAAATTTCAATTTCAATTTATTTCAGACAATATCAGGTCTGAGTAGCAAAAGGAGATGTTAAATAGAATTTCCAGAGACTCTACACAAGTTTTAGTCAAGGAAAACAAAGGTCGTTGCCTCAAACAAGAGTAATTTCAGGCAGTTTCTTATAAATCTTTGCAAGCAAAAATAATTTTAATTTCTCAATGGAAGTTTCTTATTTTAAATTTATTCTAATATTTTGATCTAAAAATGTACTTGTTACAAGATGACTTGTTTTTCCCTTTATCTGTGCAGCCTTTAGCCATCAGAAAATTATCTTACTACCTGTAGGTCTAGTAATGATCCAACAATTAAAATAAAAGCTCAATATTTATCTCCTTATGTAAAATTAACAGCACTGCACAAATTCACAAGCAAAATTATCATCTGAGTCTTAATTTGAGTACTGCAAATCCCCTGTCCAGGGATACCTTGTTTTGCACAACTATACCTCTGCACTAGGGATGCACAGATCATCCCTGTAAATGTTAACTGGTTCTGTCCTTTTCCCCCCTGATGCTGGATATGTTCTTATTCCAGAGATTACCTAAAAAGCCTCTCACATCGCTACTATTCCAAAATTAAATATGGATTATAGCTTTCTTGGCTATGCTTGAAATAGTAAAAAATAAATAAATACAATACAGAGTATCAATAAGGGCATTGTCAATCTGCATATTAACAGAGTTTCTATTTAGGGAATTTGCAAAAAGCATCATTAGAGATGCAAATTAAGGAGATTAAGACATTTAGAAATTTTAGTCAAACCAGGGAAGTGCTATTGTCTTTATGCTGTGCTAAGATTGTTTCCTTTCAAGCTGTGCATTTGAAGGCCTAATTACAGATACTTGCATTCTGCAGTCTCTTCCGAGTTGAAGAGGAAAAGCAGGTGCCAGGAGGGGGGCAGATTTATGTCCTAGATAATATTCCACAACAGCTACAACTCCCTGCTGGTAAACAATCCTCAGGCAACAGCCGCCTACTCCCGTTCATACCTTCAGACAATTCACCAGATCCCGACAATTTAAACAAATAAATCCCTAGGCTGCAAGAGCAGTAAAGCCCTGTGAATTGCCCAGTGAGAGACCTTTGCTGAAGTGGCCTTCAGGTTTCAACATTTATCCATCCTTTCCTGGGACTAAGGCCACCATAAAAGTATAGTCAGGTCTCATCTGTCCTTTTCTCACCTCTGAACTTCCCTTCCTCTTCTGTATTGCTCGTGCTCCGTGCACCAGATGAACAAACCATTTCCTCCTAGGCACGGCACTGCAACAGTGATAAAGTTTCAGCGAGCAACTTACTGATGCGTAAGTAGAAAACCAGATCAGGCTTGAGAAATGCATCTCTCAGCAACACAGCTACATGAATCACAGGCATAGCCCAGGTGAAGGTGAGGATAAGGACTTTCATTTCAGAGGGCTTTTTTTTGTAAATGGTGGGCACAACATTGCTTTGGCTTGTTGCATTTTATTTCAAGCATTAGCTGAAAATGCAGTTGATCCCCATGCAAAGTCCTGGCATTAAGCCTGTGAATACTTAGGCCCAGCACAGGCTTATCCTTGGGCTAAGAACAGAACAAGGATTTCTCTAGTTTTATGTAGCCATGGATTTCCATGCATGTGAAAGAAAGCAGTTCAAAAAGCCAGTCACATTAAGGAAGAGAATGTAGGAATGCAAGATGCCAGAAAATCCAAATAAATCACTATGCTTTTAGTGTTCCCTTTGTACGGTTGAGCATGATATTATCCCGGCATGTAGAGCACTTTCTCTCTAGCTCTGTTGTTAGAACTGGCTGATTATTACTTTGAACAAACAGTAATATTTCTTTATTTTCAAAGAATTATGTAAAATTAAAGAAAAAGAGAATTCAGGTACACTCAGATTCCTGAGACCAGTAGTACCTTCCTTCCCGCTACAAGGAGAATTGCTGATAAGCTATTTGATGACTTCTTTCTAGATCTCTTTAATTTTCTAAAGTCTCTTATTTTCATCATATTTTGTTTTGGCATAAAAAAAAGTTGTTGTACAAGGATATGCAGACAGGTCCTGATCCAATGATCCCATCTGTATGGAGATTACATGATACTGAATCTGCTAAAATTATTAAAGATATGCCCCTGCTCACTCAAGGAGTGTGATGCTACTAATGTGGGGGTTAGAAAAGTCTGTTGTAGGGTAATTTCTAATCTAAGCTGTATAAGTTCTTAATTTAAATTTCCTTAATGTTCACTTCATATTTAAATTCTCATTGATATACAATTAGACTAGAATGGTTCAGCCTCTATGCCTTTATTTAAACTTAAAATTCAATGTGTGAATAAATAAATCACAACTTTTAGAAGCTGAATACCAATATGCCTACAAGTACACAGTGGCCTTTTAAAATATTGTATCGTGTATTCTTTGGTATGAAAAGAGGAAGCTGAATTTCAAATATCGACTGCATGTAGGACAAGGATATCTCTGGGCATTGAAGTAAGAAGCAGAGTAATTCCAAAGCTGTAGCTCCTCACTAGCTGTAGCTCACCAGGCAGCAGAGCCCATCTAGCTGGGTTTTGGTAGGACCCAAAAATGATCCTGAGATATCTGAGGCTCTGGGATCCATTCCTCACAGCCTAAAAGCATCTTCAGCTCATGGCCTTTCAGAAGTCCTGAAACTTCTTTATGCACTCTAGAAGGTGGGAAAAGGTTCCCCCTGCAAGTATTTAATGAGATATTAAATTAACTTATATTTACTTGTAGGAGTCCCAGGAAAGTTATGGAGATGCATACAACAGCAGACACTGAAAAAAGCACAGCTTTCTTGGGAGTGTTTCAGATTTGCTTGTAAAGCTGACCCAGTGTTAAGATCAGAAAACTGTAAAAATTTAAAAATGCAGTGCTGATGTTTTTCACAAACTCACAGAACTTCACTGTACCACAAAATATACTGTTGGAAAAGATTTTCTAATAATTTTTGTTTCTTCATATTTAATTGCAACATGTTAGGTTTTTCAGCTGAAAATAACCTTTACCATTCATTTGAAATCTTTAAAAATACCTGATTTTACTGAAATTCAAAAGTAAATCTACATAGTATTTTGTGGACATGAATTCATATTTCAGCTGCAAATCTTGCTTTGTGCTTTGTGCTGCTTGAAACGAGGTGTTTTCTCCAAAAATTGTTTCCAGCCTTTGAAAATTAAACAACCCAGATTGTCTATATTTGCTTAGTCTTAGTAGCTACAGTAGATTTCCTAGTCTACAGACCTTCACATGCATTAATTTCTTGTTATGCTTTGAAAGCATTTTTCTCCTTAAGAGATTTTACATGCTCTAAAAACTAGTTCACATCACACAGAAATCACCTTGTCTTCCACCTACCAAACTTTGGTTCAACTTTTATACAACAAGCTTGTATAAATTGAAGCCTTCCTTAAGCTGCATATCCCTGTGAAACTGCTTCAATGTCAGGAAAAGGAAAAAGGAGATAACAAGAGAATTGATTTCCTCAGCACAGTCTTAGCACCTGTGCAAACCAGTTGCTCTTATCAGGGTAAAAATTAATTCACATATGTTGTACCCACTCACTGATGTTAGCATTCAACAAGAACCTGCTGCTGCCTTTTCCTGGACATGATCTTGCTGAGATTTCATAGACTGAAGATGTCCTACATTTCTGCAATGAGTTGTTTTCCCCTCCTTCCTGCTTTAAATATGTCTAATGTTTTCACTATGAGCATAGCTCTTCAAAAGCAAGCACAGCCTTTTAGCTGCCAGCTGATGGATTTCCCGACTCAGGAATGGTGAATGGCTTCTAGATGCTCCCATAATAACACAAAAACATCAATTTACAGTAAATAATTTCACCTAGGAATGTTAAATTAAGAACCTGCTATATATTACAGAAGATATATTTCAGGCCTTAAGGTTTGGTTTTCTTTTTATTAAGAGTCTTGGTGGAGATTGAAAGCAGACTTCAAGCAGCAATGGTGTCCACCATCTGTCTCTCTCTCCACCAGCGTGAAGACTCTTCCACAGAAGCTGCATCGTTACCACTCTAAGATTGTTCCTGTAAGCCATATACTGTTCTTTACATGACTGCAGTTTAACAGATAGCTCATGACACAGAATTTTTGGTCCTCTCTCTCTGTCCTCCTCCCCAGCAGCCTTTGCCAGTTCATCTCCTGCTCTATGCTTCGCCCTTGCAATGTGTGCTGTTAATGACAGGCAACTGACCTGTGCGCTGCTGAAGCACTTGACATTTTAGTGCTGTGTCCTTCTGAATGCATACAGCACATGAGCTACAGCTAGAAAAAAATTAAAGGCTTTATTTCTCATAAAGCTTAAAAACTAATATATATGTATCCCAGAGTAAACATGCGATGTATAGACAATAAAAACATTAAGCAAAAGCATTTCAGTATAACTTTGAAAAGATGGGAAAGTTGAAAATAAAGATTCCTGTTTATGTAAAAATCGTAAGAAATGAATGAGTGGGAACTATATCAGAAATATTCAGAAAAACAATCCACAAGAAACCCATGGTGGAGAATCAGTGAAATTTAGAGTTGCAAGGTATTTAGGAAAACTGGAATATTTCAATAACATAGGTGCCATGCATTGTTTTAAGTTCAAAGTCTTAAGAAACACCTGAACATTCATGCACTGTAAAACAAGCAAGAAATACTGCAATATGGATAATCTAATGGGGTTTGAGTCTTTGTGATCTGTGTTTATTTTACCCATGACTGCCTGGCCAGCAGAAACTGCCCTCCTTACAGTGATGTCACATTTAACACCAGCTTGGTGGTGACTATGGTGTGGCACTAACCAGCTTTGCCAGCCCTCACCAGCACCCAGCAGGGCTGTCCATGAAGACAACAATGCCTACTACATTGTACCAGCACCCTCACAGACAAGATTACACTCTGGGAGTCTAGGCAGCAAATGTTTATTTTTACCTCTCAGGCCTTGGTACAGAATGAGAGCTAATGAAAAGCAAGCAAGGAAGACTTGAGAAGCAATACCTCTTTGCCACATCTCCCCTATCTCCTTCCTGAATTCTGGTAGCTCTGATTTATATATGCAAATTTCATAGTTGCCACTAAGTACAGCACAAAAGTGGACATTCATATGCCTGCTTTTAAGTTATCTCTAGAAGTATTCCTATGGCCCATAGGCATTTAGGCATACAGCTCCCTTCTGTTCCTGTCTTACTGCTGAAAGTGACTGTTCTCCCAGAAAAAGTGACAGTTCTCATAGATACTGCTCCCCAGAAAAAAATCCACTTCCATCTTTTTCTAGTAAAACATAAAAACAAAGGTAAAAGAAAAAAAAAGGAAACAATTTAAAATAAACTCTAAAAAGTCTTGCAGGTAAGCAGAGAAACAGAGACAGAAAGTCATTAAATCATTTTTCAGTATTACAGGAACCTTTTCATGATACACTAAGTTTCCTTTTAATTTCCCAGTTGTTTGGATGCACAGGCAAAAGAATTAGGGAAAGAAGGTCAGCAAAAAGATAACAATGCCTGTTTATAACAGCCATGAGATTAATCTAAAAAATAGTATTTCTGCATTTAATGAGGGTTGAGGACAACAAATGAGAAATTATAAGGCTACAGATCCTATTATCCAAAGTGCTGACAATATGTACGTATAGCATTTTTTCATAGCTTGGGTTTTATGTACAGTGGCTATTTTTGATTCTCACAGCATGATTTTGTCCTTGCTGTGTGTCAGGTAAGCAGCTTCCATCAGAGGGAGAATCATGCAGGGGTAAGAGAGTCTCTGTTGGACAATTGCAAGAAGACATCAGTATTATGGACTTGAGGCTGAGTCCACTATTAATTCTATTCTTGTCCACATGCATCTGAAGCATCTTTAATCACAGGGGGTTTAGTATTTGTAAATCAGTAATTTTACTTAAGGGTTGATATTTTAAAGGATTGGACACTTAGAGAACAATTTTCATCGTAAAGTATTAAAAACCATATACTGTTCAGAGCTTTGCTGAAGAAAAAATGCCATTTGAATTCAACAGGATAGTGGTTTTTTTTAACCAGGATAAGATAATGACTGACTTCTATAGTGCCTACTTGTCTCAGTATTTTAAATGTCTTTTTCCTTACAGAATACAAAACAAAAACAAAACACAAAAACCACCATCACCACCACCAAAAAAAAACCAAAAAAAAAAAAGAAAAAAAAAAGAGAGGTCAACTTCTGCAAAAGAGGCCAAAAAAACATGCTGAAGAGAACCTCAGAAGTATTTTAGAGGTTTCATTCCTTTATTCTGTTCCTTGGGGTGGAATTCATCTGAACAAATGTAGAAGTAAGTCCAAAGTATAGGCATCTATGTCATAACTAAATACCCTTTCTAAGCCATATAGAGAAATATGTACTCCAGGGAAGGATTTTTCCAGACCTAACTTTACACTAATGTGACTTGCACCCCTCATACTCTGTTGACTACTGAGGAAACCTACAGGAACACTTTACATCGTGGATATCTAGCCATCAGCAAGGCAAATGCTGCTTTCTGTTGCACGGCAAAAACACCACATTCCTGCGCTCTCAAAGCCTGTTTGGATTTGGCTACACCTGCACAACATGTTTTCTAACAAGATCTATTTGAGAGTGGGTGACACCCACCTACTCCAGCCCAGGGTACCAGCTTGTCCTTTGCTTTGCAGCTTCATAAATTTGATGCAGCTGGTTAGAATATTACTGTTCCTCTGACCTGCTGCACTTAGCAAATGAAGCTGAGGAGGAACAGAGCCCATTCAAATGCTCAAAGTGCATTTCCAAGTTCAGGGAGTGTGTGGAAGACACACAATCTCAGAATGTTGCCTTTCAGTACTGGACTTGGCCACATGACAGGAATTAGCATCCCTGACTGGAAACCGTTCTTATAACTAGGCAAACCATTCCTATCCAGGTTTTGTAGGCTTGCCACTTCTTCTCTTTTGGCTGATTAAATAACCAAAAAAATTGCTTTAATGTAGTTTACAAATTTAGGCACAATATGTGAAATTGATAAATAGTAATCTCAGGGCAAATCTTACAGGATTAGAGCCTAAATTTGTTTGCAGCCAATAGAGGTTTCTCTTAGGCTATCATCATCTCTGATACGATTTTGATCAGGTGTAGAATATTTTATTTTCAAATTTGTGTTTCCTATCAAATTTAAGGTATGGCATCTCTTATTAGGAACCTCTTTAATGCTTAGAAACTTGTGCCAGATGTCCAATGAAAGCTTGCAAGCCGTTACATGCTACAAGTCAACAAATGTTGCATTTCTTTAGGCTTTCTATTTGCTCTAAGGTCTGTATTTTGGCAAACACAGAAGTTAGGCAGTGTGTTAAACCACGAGATGAATTACATGTAAACTGTAGCCCTGCTAGCACTCTAAAGCCAAGTAATTGTGGATTTTAAAAATCCACCTGTCCTGAAGTGGATTTTGCATTTGATGTGAAACATGTTGCAACACTGAAATATTGTAAAAGAAACAAAGTAAAACAAACAAACAAACAATCCCCAACCATCTTGACCAGAAGGAAGCCCCAAAATATCTGGTAATCCAGCTTTGGTATGGGGTAGCCTACAAGCTGCCTCGCTAGAATAATGTATTTATTTATTAGACTTTCCCACACCCCGGAGAAGCCTCCTGCCTCCCAAACAGGTCTGTTAAAAAGGCAGTCCTTTATGACTTCCTGCTTCCAGAAAACAAGCAACCAAGCCAAAAATCTTCATGTGGAAACCCTGCCTTTTTGCTTTGGATGCATGGAAAGCAGAGCATTAAAAAATATCCTGCTGGAAGCCCATCCTTTACCTGCTGACCACAACAGCACCAGTGTGCAAGTGTCCTTCTGTGTTGCTGTCCTCCTCTGCAGAAACCCACAGAAGTGAGTGAGTTTATAGGCACAGTCTATAGCTCAGGGTAGGCTGGCAGGCTAGGCAACAAGAGTAGGAGGAAGAGGGAGCAAAGGGCAGGAGACTTACACCGGCTGTGAAACTGAATTCAATGTATTCCAACTTCAAGCACCTCCCTTATTTCACTTTTCACTTTTTTTTTTGGCCAAGTTTAATTAGAAACAGTTATACCTGGCTATAATAGTTCATTCCTTTGAAAAGTTCTTATATTGTAGGAAAGCAACTTCAAAAAAATTATTTTTTCAGCTCTAGTACCAAGGAAAGAGTCAAACCTGCTATTTTTCTCCAAGTTCTTTCATAAAGTGTGCAAGAAAAGGGAATTCAGGGTGCCTGGGATGTTAGCTATTCTTTTAGGTATTATTATGGGAGATCATCTGTGAAACTTTCTTTGCTGCCCTGTAATTTACACCACTACTGCTGGTAATGACTGTAAGATATATATGAGCGGCACTAATGGGTATGGATCACTGTTCTCCTAGACTGCAAATAAAAGGAGCACAGGGAATGATGACACTGTATGATAGATCAATGCAGCTGCAGATTGGTCCTTAGGCTATTCAGGTTATTTTCCTTAAAAGGCATCATGCCTCACACATTCTGCTGAAGGCTATCCATATCCATTCAAGTTCATGATAGCTATTCTTAGACATTCCTTCATTTTTAACACCTCCCCAAAGACTGCTAGTGCAATTTTTAATGAGAATGAGGAGACAGCGTGTCTTTTACCAAGTTTTGATCTATTTAGCTTAAATTAAAACTCTTTGTTATATTTTTCCCTATGCTTATTCAAAGGATCAGTGAGAAAATGTCACAGAACAGCTACTTGTGTCCTCATTAACATTCATGACAAAACCTTCCGGCCAGGCTGGTTTCAGTTGCTGATGGAGCAATACTTAAAAGAAATTGGCTTGTGTGTGAAACAGCTGCTCAGCAATGTCACTATGCAAGGGAATTGGTGATAATAAGATGATACTATCACAGCTACAGTGGGAGCATAATATATTTTAAGCTGCTTTGAGGTATATGGTGGAGGTCCAAGAAGTGGAGCATGATTACTTGTCTGCTGTTAGGATTAGGAAACAACTGATCATTAAGTGTCTGCTCACATGGGCAAGTCTTACACAAAGCCTTGAGGTAAGAGAAAGATTCGTATCTGCTGGAATTCTTCACTTCCTGTGCGTGTTCCTAACTGCTGGGAAGGCTTTCTGTTTCTTTTCCTAGTGTTTGGAAGGGCATGTGCGCCCCACTGCTGAAACAGGTACTGCACTCTCTGCCAGGACCATCGAGCACTTGTTGTTTCATAGAACTTTTCTCATTTCAAGGCTTTATTTATTTGGCAAGATTCTTAGGAGAAATTTCTGTGGATCCTCACACATCTATTAGTGAAATCCCAGATACTGATTTTGCTTGAAATGACCATCCAGTATGTCAATGCAATGACAAATATGCAGATGGTAGCAATACAGATGTAAACATCTGCACATAAGGCTCAGCCAAGAAACAACTGGCAGCTGGCATTATGTTGTGTAGTGACTTAAGCTAATGCACAGCACTTGTCTAGAACATGGAAACTGAAGGAAGAATTATATTGCCAGATCTTTGGTTCTGAGACATCTTGAACCTCATATACTATGAGGAATAAATGAGTCTAGAAGAATGGAGTAGTCAGAAGTCCCAATACAGTAACAGCTCTTTAGAAATGTGGAGTACAAATGAATAAGAAATGAAAGATTATAAAGGGCTTAAGGATGCAAAAGCTGACAGGCAATTGAAAGAAAGGTATAATTTTTATGATCATAGATGGTTCCAAATAGTTTAGTAATTTCTAAAGTTCTCTGTTACAAATTTAATCTTTACCTGCTACTGCTTTTAATCATTACAGACGTTTATTTCTTGTATAGATTTGGAAGTACCACACTTCAGGTGAAACAAAATATAAAACTGACACAGAAATTCTGTAGGAACATTGCCAGCAGGCTGAGGGAAGGGAATCTTCATCTCAGCTCAGCACTGATAAGGCCACACATGGAGAGTTAGATCAGGTCTGCACTCCCCAGCAGAAGAGAGATATGGACACACTGGTGCAATCCAAGCAAGGGGCAGTAAGATGAGGAGGGGACTGGACTACCTGATCTAAAAGCAGAGGCAGAGAGAGTTGGGACTCTTCAGCCCAGAGAAGAAAAGGCGCAGGGGATCTCATCAATGTGCATAAATATCTAGTGGGGGATATATAGCCCAGTGACAGCAATGGGTAAAAACTAAGAAAAACAAAACAAAACTAAAAAAAAAATCTGGAAATTCCATGTAAACACAAGAAAACAGTTTTTTGTGAAGGTGGTCAAATACTGGCACAAGTGCTCAAAGGTGCTGGACAGTCTCTATCCACTGAGATATTAAAAATACAGCTGCACATGATTCTGGGTGACCTGTGATAGCTGAGCCTGCTTGGAGCAGGAGGGTTGACAAAGCCACCTCCACCACATCTCAGCCATGCTCAGATTCTGTGATTCTGTGTAAAAATGTTTGTCTCATCAGAGGCTAAAGAGACAATGTTCAAGTTACAGCAGATTGAGTTTCCTTTTAGATTAGATCATGAATAGGAATCTAGGAAAAAATCCTGAAAAGGAAAACAGATCTCAAATTGCCTCTCGAAATGGAAATCATAACATCACATCTATGCTTAATTATCATATCTAAGCTGTATGGTTGTGGGGCAGAAAAATTAGGAAAGATAACACTTATGAAGGTCAGATGAAAATTCTAAAGAACTCGCATACCTCTAAAAAGTCTTATGTTGCAACACTTAGTATTACCCTAAGACGTCTAGTACAGCATAAAAAAACCCTGTAAAATCTACAAGATATCCCTTTGACGTCCTTTCAAGAGTTCTCAAAATTATACGAATGTCTGAACAAAAAAAGAGCTTGGCAGCAACTAGAGTTGAAATTAAGTCCTCAAGGGACCAACACTGATATCTATCTCAGCATTACTTAGGCATTCATATATTCTTTTATTGCTTACATATACTGCTCTTGACGAACACAGGTGCTGCGCAAAACTTCCATAAAATCATCACAATTGGTTGTATCTGTTTTGCTGTTTGTAGTGTACTAGCATTAAATGGCAGAACCATCTGTCAGAATTCCTTTGTTCAATCACAGTACCAAATTAAAAAACAACAAAAAAAAAGGATTACGCTCAAACAGTTAAAACACAGACCTTAGCTATTCCTTTATACTGAAAAGCATCATAGCATTTAAAACTGCAAGAAATCTAGCTGATTTTACACTGAAAGCCTATTAGGTGAATATATTTTTCCATTAATATCTATGCCCTTCTGGAAGGAAGCAGTTTTTCTATACAAGTGAACAAATTTTGAATAGCTTTAAAATAGCATTGAAATTCTGAAAGCATACACAAAGTTCAAATGCTCTCTGATAAAACATCACATTGCAAATTCCCTTTAAAACATCAATAATAAGATAGAAGAAACAACTTAGTCTTTTATTCCAATTTTCTGTAGAGCAGATCCCAGAGGGGAGTATTTACACCCATTCAGGAACTTTAAGCCGTACCTTACCATCAATATTAAGACACAGAACTTCAGATTACTGAAAAAGCAGTAATGTCTTTAAACTCAGTGCAATACAGAAAGGCCTGAAGTTGACAAAGATTTAGCAAAGTGCTGTCTGAGCTCTGTGGTCAATGAGCCCAGCGTTTTCAGTGTGCTGCATGGTCACTGAACACCAGTGATCACCCCAGTTTCCTTCCAGGAAAAAAAAGCCCTGGGCATGCTCTAGATGGTTTGAAATGTCTGTTCTGTTTGCACACTCATCTTGTAATACTACACACAAATTCTATTTTTTTTTTTTTTAGATCCTTTGAAAACAACTAAACTTCTTAAAATCCACTACTTAAAAAAATTACGCTTTTACATTAGAAAGGGAAGTCATCATGATTCAGAGCAGTGCACAGTCATCCCCACCTTCCAAGGACATTCTCTAAAATACATTAGCATCTGATGTGCTAGAGACTTTCCTCCAGCTCATCTTCATTTTACACTTATTCCATTCCCTTTTTTTATAATTCATTTTCTCTTCCATGTCATATTGAGAGAATCAATATCAGGAAAAAAAAAATCTTTAACTGGATAATAATATAGAATTACCCTTAGGGGTTAGAGACATCTTCACTTCTTTCTGAATGGGACTGAAAAGTTTTGAAGCAAGCTTCCAAGTTCAGAGATAACGCTTCCACAATTCTCCTAATGTGTGCATATGATCCATTACCTGGGGTTAGCCAGCTTTACCCACCTATTTGCACACATGCAGCTCAGTAATTCTCTTTGCAATCCTCTTAATGCCAGATTCTTTTCAACTTACACATATGCAGAAATGCTCAGGGTGACACTTTCAACACAAATACAGATTTCATATTTGGATAAAACCATTATTTGAAAACATGGACACAACCATAAAAACAGCTTAATGTTCAGTATCAAAGACAAACACTTAGCAAATTGTCACACCATAGCCTTGATCTTGAAAAGATCTTATAAAGGCTGATCAAAAAGAAAATAAAACCCTCAAACTATTCTTTTCTGTTCTTTCTAGGTAGGAAATATGTGTTCATAAACTGCTTAAGTGGTTTGTATGATAATCTCTCTTAAACACAACTCGAGGCCTTAGTGGTTGGAAGCCAGAAGCCCTCTTAGAGCCTCTGTACATCACAAGAAAATCATGCAGGAAAAAAACAACAGCCTTAAGGCTACAAAAAGGCAGACTACACAAATACTGCTCTGCAATAACAAAAATCATGGGAGATCCACCGTTCATCTTGCAACAGTGAACATAATTACAAACCTAAATTTTGCATTTGAAACTAGGAGACAAAAATTATAAACCTCTCTATGCATATCTAATCTCCTTTTTCAACATTAGCCAAGCCTGCAGGCACTTAGCAGTCTGATTCTTGATGTCATTGTAATTAAAGGCAATACTCACAAGGCTGATAAGCATACTAGCTGTATATTAACCCTTATCTTAGCAAAACTGACAATTGCAAATGCGATATCTAATTGCAAAGAAAAGAACACTGGAATTTATTATGGATATTATGGATTTTAAATCCCATAACCTTGAAAATAAGTAAATTATATCCAGCCTACCGTCAAACTTCTTGTGCCGGGATATGAAAGTCGTGCGTACAAAGTGACTTGTCTCCTCCACTAAGTTTTCAAACTCCAGTTTGCTCTGTTGGCTTAGCTTGTCCTCCATTTCTGAGGTGCAGCATGTATATTCCTGAGGGCAGATTCTCAAATGTTCCCCTGGAATTACAAGACAAAAAGAAATTAGAAATATTTCAATATAGATAGAAATGTGCCAGAACCAAAAAACACATGATGGGTCTTCAGTTTTGGTGGCACTCAGAGTACCACCAAAAAATACAGTTTTTGGTACTTAAAGATCTTGACAGCAAACAGCTTGAATTTGCATCAATAAACTCTGCTATAGCTGGGTATTCCTCACAAGGGAGAGGAGACACACTTTGCAGAATTGTTTTTATACTTCAAAAAGTAAAATTGCCTCACACCAGAAGTGTACTCCCACGCTGAAGAAGCCTTCCATATTTACTGAAGCATACTTAAAATTTGAAAAAACAATTGCTTGCATTCTGTTTGTGTTCAAATTGCCTGGAGGAATATCTAGTGAGATGACCTATTACAAGCCACTGGATCTGTCAAAAATTGCAAAACAAAAACTATGCATTTGTTGTCAAAACCTGAAGAACAGAAAGTATGCATTTTTGTAGGCAGGTCCCACCTGCCCAAGTGCACCAAAACATTGTTCCCTTCTCCCCTTCCTTCCCCTCTTCTTAAGTGTATTTTAATGATTGTGTTTGGGTTTTCTTGGGCAGCATTTCTTGTCAGACTGAGCAAGTGCTCTGCTGAATAGGAGAAAGCAGTGAGTAGTTTAATTAATGCTTATGTTATATGGAAATGCAATGTAAAAGGTAATGAAAGCCTCTTATTTAATTCAATAGATTTATCTCTTGAAGCACTCTGCCAGTTCTTCTGACAATATTGCTTTCTTCAGTACAATTTGCACGTGGAAACCAATTCTTCAGCTCATGAAATTAAAATGGTCTGTTATTACATGAAATGTGAATTTCCAATTGACACTGTACTAAGGGTGTCAGAAACATTTAGCTTGGTTTGTACTAAGGCAGAAAATTCTACCATTTCCTCTTGAGAAATAAAGAGAATGATCTGCCTGTATGATTAAAGTTACTTGTAAGGCAATGAAAACATTTAGCTTTCTGTACACCGAATCCTGATTAAAAATCCCTCTGCAAATCTCTTAAAGTTGCAAATAAAATGATATACAAAGCCCAAGGGTTAAATAAATACTGGGGACCTGATTCTCATTTCTATTGAGGCTTCTTTCCACCACTGCTGAGCCATAAAGAAGACTTAAATGCAATTTATACCTACTTTAAGGCTGCTTTTCACCATTCTTCTTATGTAGTGAGGAGAACCAGGCCCTAAGTTTTATGCTTCCCAAAGGTATAATACATTTAACTGCTGCATCATTTTGAAGACAGCATCAAAAAGAGGTTTGCACATGCTTAGAATAAACACTGTCTTGAGTTCGCCCTCACCTTATTCGAATTTATGTTTCAGTTCTCGAATGAAGTCTTTTAACTTGAAATTTAGTCATGCCTCAACCCTGACTCCTCACCCCATCTTAATTTGTTTTTTCTGCAAGAGTTTGTAATATATGAATTACAATGCCATGAGGTTTCTTTTAGCAGTCTCAAGACTTTTTAAAAGCTCACAGCTATACATCTTCAGAAAGGATCATTTTATTATTATCAGTTACTGTTTGGCAGTACTACCTACAAGTCCCAGTCATGTCCAAATGAACCATGATATAAAACTTTAAATAAAACTGGGAAAAAAATTATATCCCATGACCATCAAAATATTGTAAGGATTGCTTCCCATGTCAGCTACACCCTCCCACTACAAGAAATTAATTCCTCTCCATCCTCAAAGTCACACATCTAAGCCATAAACAACACGTACAGGGACTGGTGAGCCAGCTGCTGTCAAACATAAAAGATAGTGGCAGACTAATGCTTGCCTTACCCTCTACATCTCTGTCACATTAAACTGCAACTATTCAACAGGTAAGGAAGGTGCCATAATAAGAAACAATAAAGGTTATTTCAGTAACAGTAATGTGAGTTTTTATTAGATGTCAGAACGACAAGTAAAGTTGAAATATTGTATCATTAGAAGCAGTGCTGTGTGCTTGATTAAATAAAAAAAATACCCCATCCATAATGTCTGCAACCCCCTTTCCTCAATAAATCCGGGGTTTTTTTCCTTATTGAAAATATCTACTTTCCCAGTTCCAGTCAGAGCGGTAGTTTACACTTTTTATTATGATAATATCCTCTGCTGCCATTGCAAGCAAGAATTTTTTAAAAATTCACTTTTCTTTCCTCTCTTCATCTGAAGTTCTTATTCCTTTTTGTCTGTCTCTGTTTCTCAGAATTGTCAGGTTATAAGCTGGCCTAATAGTACTCATCATGGCACTGAGCTTAGTAAGTAACAGCCATGAGTCTGAATTCTTTAAGACACTATATTAGGCTGAGTATTATGACAAATTAAATTCTATTGAATGGTCAATTTTGGAGGAATAGTAATTTTTTCTTCTCTGATTTATTTAGAGTCTTAGTTTTGCTTTACCACAAAAATTATTTCTCACTATGCCTGCTACAAACTCATTCAGATTCCTAGCGCATTGTTTTCTTTTACATGTATTTTCATTAAGTTTCCTCCTTTTAGTTCACTGGTTATTCCTTCATTCATGAGGCTCTTGACTGTAGAAACTCACATTTATCAGAAACACTCACAACTCCTACATTACCTCATTGACTTTTTCTCCCAACAAAATGTCTTCTCCTAAATCATCTATACTAGCCACTCACCCTCATCACAAAAATTTTGCTGTACAATAATGAACTTTTTTTCAAAACACATTTCTAGTTCTTCTCTCCTCCCTGTCCATATATTCCCTGCATTTCTGTAGAAAGAAATAATAATGGAAATATTGTGCTTTTTGTACTTTTCATATTCTGTTTCAAGATTTTTGCTTCCTTCTCTTTCCTGCACTGGAGGATCAGGTCAGACTACAAATAAAGTAAAAGAAAAGGCATTTTCCATTGGTTTGCATCAACAGAGTCTTTGTATGCATAAGATGTTCAAGCTAATTTTGTAACAGTAAAGCTTTTAGAAATTTTTGCTCATAAGCTCTGCAATGTTTATACAACTGGTTGCAGTTTCCAGGAGTTCATAATTTGGACAAAAACTCATCTGCTTTCCTGGGAATGGCAAAGGAAAACTCTCTGACAAAGTAATTTCTGTGTTTAATCTTTTTTTTTACCTTTAAAAGCATGATTCTCATTTTGTGCTGTTCCTATCAAGCCTCCAACTAATGTTAGAATTGCCAGGTCATTAGTTAACCCCTCATTAAAAAAAGATACACACTTTTCTTAGCATAAAAGTAGGGGGTTTGTTGGGTTTTTATGTTGTGTTTCTCTGGGGGATGGGTTGTGTTTTTGTTGGTTTTTTTTTCTTTCTTTGTTTGGTTGGTTTTTTGATTGGTTTTTTGGTTTGTTGCTGTTGTTAGTTTGGATATTTTTAATTAAGGGGTGTGTGCTTTTTTTTGGATTTTTTTATTCTTTTGTGCAAATCTGTGACCTTAGAGGCTGTTTGGATTGGAAATACCTCTGCAGTCTAATTTGATTGTGCTTCCTCTGATTTTTTTGAATTGGATCATTTACCATTTGCATTTTGTAAAACATTGTTCTATTACCATAGAAAGTGTTTAATCACTAATTTGTGTATTTACACACCTCAAGTATTTTGCAGGCTGAAAATGTGCTCATAACTAATGTACCAGTTCTTGCCTTGGGAAACTCCATATGGTCTAGGTTCTTATGCTAATTTTAGCAACAATTTTTGTGGCACAAGTGGCATTGGTTATAACTGACTAGTTTTTCCTTGTTGCAAATGATGTCTCCCCAAACAAGTTTGACATGAATTTAGTTACACTGCACCAGGCTGAACAGCTACTAACTCAGTGTTTCCAGCCACCTACCACAACTCTTCTAACCACTGTTTCCAGCTGAAGATGCTGACCTACATATCTCTCCTCATGTGGCTTATGTTATATAAATCAAATCAATTGCCTACTACAAATTCAGCTACCAGTATTCAATTTCAGTTTTATTACAGCTGTAATCTCACACCTGCCTTCACATGATCCAAATTGGCAAGTTTTGCAGTTGAATTTGGCAATCCTGCTAGCAATGCTGCTTTGAAGTGTGATAAAGCAATTTATAAAGCACTTGTTTTATATTCAGATGTATTACTGTTTGGTGTCCTTAAAATGTGCTACAAAACTCAGAAGTCTTTAAAAAAAATCACAACTTACAGCTCTCAAGCTGAATAAATGCTTTTACTGCGTATCAAAATGCCAGAACTGATCTGAGAGTGGTAACTGCTTACAGAAGATACAGTCTGAAGGACCGGTAAACCCTATGGAATATAACATTACGCTCCACAATTTAACCACCAGATTTCCTGAACACCTTGGTTATATTATTAGAAATGGAAGTATTATCACATAACATATTTATTATCAGGCAGAATTTTTTATGGGTCATGTTGCAAGTTTAGCAATTTTGGAAGCAATTCTTTCTAAGGTAGTCAAAATTTTATAGTTCCTATTCTAATCATAAATTTAAAGCCCTGATAGTGGCCTGTTCACAGAATGGTAAGGCTAACTGTATGACTGGGGAGAATAGAAGCAGAATCACCACCCTGCTTCATAAATCCAGAAATTAATAAAAAATTATTAAATAAAAGGGGTAAATTAAGGATGTGCTTTCCAACTTGGTCACTTTGTATGCATCAACAGAGCCTAAAAGAAGAAAAGATAGCTCTACATTCTTCATCTTTCAGGTTATATTGATGTCATTTGTCCTTGTCATTAGCTGTGCTCTTAGAAACTTGAAATACTTGCTTCAGACCTGCTCATATTCAGCCACTTGTGGAAAAAGCAGTGGAATTTATTAACAGTCTGAGCTTAACAAAGACAAGTATCTAGCAGCGCACCTGGAACAGAATAGCCAAAGAGCCCAGTACATGCTGACAGCTGTGTGGCTGGGGAGCTGCCTTGCTGAAAAGGATGGGGGCTCCTAGGGGACACCAGCCAACATGAGACAACAAAACCCTGCAGCAGCAGATGTAAATCTGATACTGGGTTGCATCCCCAGGGGCATTTCTAGCAGAAGTAGAGACATGATCATCCCACTATACTCAGTGCTTGTCGTGCTGCACCTGGAGCACCGTCCCCATTCTGGTCCCCACAAGACAAGAAAGATGCAAACTGGAGAGGGTCCAAAGGGACATCATGAAGATTATCAAAAGACTGGAGTGTAAGGAAAGACTGAAAGAGTCAGGTTTTTTATTTTCCCTGAAGAAAGAGAAGGCTCAGGGGGGACCCAATTACAGAAGTTAAAGGGAAGGTACAAAGAGGATGGGTCATCTTTCTTCACAAGGATCCACATGGAGAAGACAAGTGGCAAAGGATACAAATCGTACCAGGAGAAGATTCATCTTGTGTTCCAGATTGCAAGGCAAGATGTATTCTATTGCCATCTGTATGGCAATTGTCTGGTGTCAAGTGGGCAATTCTCCTTATCTCTCTTCCTGAGTGATCATAATCAAGGTCCCTCAGCAGGGGACATCTGCTGATAAGAGGCTATTGAATGTCACCACATGACTGATAAGAACTATAACATCCCATTGTGAGATGCTCCACCCAGAGGGAGGAGCCAAGCATTCCTACCCAGATATAATCTGGAGATGCTGACACACCAGCACAGCTCTTCTGCACTGAACTCCCCAGAGGAACAGCAGCTGCTTCTACTTCCACGGATCTGTGGAGGAAGAATACACCCCTTTCCTACAGGACTCCCCTGCTCCAACAGATCCACGCCTGACACTCCAGGAGGACTGCAGCCCCTTTTCCAACTGGACTGCTACCAACACCCTGACCAACAGGGTGTCAGGTTGAGTTCTGACTCTGTCAGTGTTGTTCTAGTGTATTGCATTGTTTTATTTTATATTTTTTTTTCCCTTCCCTATTAAAGAACTGTTATTTCCTGCTCCCATGTTTTTTGCCTGAGAGCCCCTTAATTTAAAACTCATAGCAATTGGGAGGGGTGGGGAAGGTTTGCATTCTCCATTTCAGGGGAGGCTCCTGTCTCCTTTAGCAGGCACCTGTCTTTCCAAACCAAGACATCTTGGCATGAGAAAGTAATTTCTTAAAGTGAGAACTGACTGACTACGACAACCTCCCCAGGGACATGGTGGATGCCTCATTGCTGGAGGTTTCCAAGATTTGATTGGACAGGGGGCTCCCTTTCCCTCAGTACCTGAGACCAGATAATCTGCCAGCATTCCTTTCAAAGTGGGCTCTTCTGTGGTTCTGTGATTAGTTACTTCAGAACTTCCTACCTCTCAGAATTATAAAGGACTGGAACCACTTGACTTCTAAGTTAACATTTTCCACCCAATTTTCTGCATTTTTTATTATTGTAAAAGATTATTTTAAAATGATGATAAATAGAGTTAAAGGAAAAACCTCATTCAACTTTAACCCTTGCCCACCGTTTTGAGATTTGGATCATTTTCAGTATGGGTGATGATGCTTCTGAATGCCTACTTTTTGAAGTTTTCAATTTAAGTTCTCTGGCAAAATCAGGAGCATAGGAAACTCTTAATGATCTCATTATAAATTTTCTATTAGCAAAAGCTATACTTCTTCAATACACTTACACCATTCTGTCACATGTCTGCTAAGAGGAAACAGTACTGTAGAAGAATTTGACTGACAATCATCTTTAATTTGAAAAAAGACCCAAGCAGCACTATCACGTTTTCTGCATTAACTTTTTTAGCAATTAAAAATAAATTAGAAACATGAATTTTAGCATTTCAGGCAATATCCAAACAGCAAAAATTAAAATATAATTTTGTCGGACAAAACCCTCTTCTCTAACCAAAAGTCCTAAGGCTCCTTCTGACTTTGTAATTATCTTCTCTGTGGGGTATTACAGCCCTGCAAGCAGCCTCTGTAAAACTGCACCTGACATTCAAGTCACAGATTGAACTTTCCTACTCAAACTAAAAGGAAACAGATTATGTTTTAAATTAATTCCATCGTAATATTGGCCTGACAAGTGATGACAGGAGCAATATTTGCACAGAAAATGACAGCTGGAGGAAGGGAGGGAAACCTGTCTGTAACACACAGATCATGCCATCAGACACAGCTCTCCTAATTTTAATCAAAGGAATATTGAATTTGAAAACCTTTTATGTCTGGTGGACTCCAATAAACCTGTACAACTACCCCAAGAATAAAACTCATTTGTTTGCGTCGGAACCCAAACCATCTTTGCTCAGATTCCTTTGTTCCTTGATTTCTTTGAGGTCAATTAAAAAATGAATGCCTTCCAAACAGACTGATAATTAGTTAACAGTCTCTTCATTACAGGTCCCACAGGGAACATTCATTTACAAGAAGCCCTGACCCTGTTGTCCTTGGGAAGATTTCAGTAATAAGTTACCAGAGCTGAGGCCAAGGCAAACTTGTTCAGACTAAGACTCTACAGATGCTAAGGAAAGAAATGAAGTCCCTTGAGTATTCCCAACTAAACTACTAGAAGCGGTACCACTACTCCAACACTCAGGATCATTTTATTTTCCAAGCATACACAGTCAGACAAATTGTTTTTTGATAACACAGTTTGTGAGAAGAATCTCTAGTTACCTCTTGGAGAGTGTATTACTGGCTTTGTGTTCAGTGCCTTGTGGAAAGCAAACAGCAAGGCTGTGATTCAGCACCAACAGTTTCATCATCTCACTAGCTACATGGCTGCAATTTTCTGATTTCAAAGCATGCTCCCACCTGGGAACAGCAACCAACTCCCCCTCCCCCTGAATTGATTTTTGCTGTTTATTATGTTCCCTACTATAATAGCAGAAATATCTTATATAGTATTATAGTGAGAAGTAGAATACAAGAAGCACGTTTCTTTACCACGACCATAAAACACAATGCAAGGGTGGCTTTAATTTAATCAGCCCTTGGAACAATTTAATGATTAAGATAGCAGGATGAGACTGTACACATTCATGTATTTATAAAGATTTTAATCAACATTCTTCATGTAAAACTGAAATCCAAAGATGTGATTGTACCACATGGTGTATCAGAGACAGATTTACATCACTTAGGTCATATACACTCTGAAATACTGTTGCAGTAGGAGAGTGTGCTGGGCTTAGCTTCCCGGGATTAACTGGGTATGCTGTGCTGCCCAAACCAGTCCTTAATATAGTTATACCATTGCCAATAGACATGCATCAAAGGTTAAAGCTGAATGGGATACAGTCATGCCATTTGATTGAATTTTCAAGTGTATTTTAAAGCTGTGCAGATCCTTGGCTAATCACTGTATTGTCATGCATAAAATCCATGTTTCTAAAATACTAAACTTAATGACAACTGTTTAAGAGTCATTAATCAAAGTACTCTCCTCTTATTCTCTTATATTGATGCCTTTAATCAGCCCAGTGAAACCTTTTTGTGCTACCATTAAGCAGATTAATCTACGTTTTTGTCTTCTGATTAATAATGACATGCTTTCCTGCAATGCCAGTCACAGAAACAGCTCAGGAAGACAAACATGATAATGTTGAGTTGGTCATAAGTCATAGGCTGTAATGGATGCACCAGTGGTTAAGACTCTGGTGCCTCTGCCATAAACTCTTTATTGAAATATTTTTCAGCCTAATCTCTTTCTTAGTTCCTTCAGGAAAAAGACAGCACAAAAAGGGAGGCTACAATTTGTAAAGATCTGAGAGTCCTGTTATCAAGGCCATGACTCAAGGTCTACCCATGAAATTTAGGGCCAGAAGTGCTGGCATTTGTCCTTTGATTTCTGTTTGGAGCAACCACTGTGAAAAGCAAAATGCCTCTACCAGTTCCTAAATATTAACCTTACTGTGACACAAGTTGTAAGGCAAGAAGCAAAGCACTTTCTCCAAGTTTGTGTATCTGTCTTTGACTTAATAAAGAAGGGGGGAAAGCACTTTTTTCCTTTTTGTTTTCCCCCAGAGAAGCATGCTAAGAATACATCAACAAGTAAAATGGCCAGAGAAATCACTCAATGGAAGAGAGGCCAAATGCTACAAAAAATAATGTCCCATTACCCCCTTGCAGGACTTCTGTGGTCTATGAGCCAAATTTGGTGCAAGTTTACTTGTCCCTGGCTTGGTTCTGCAGATCCAATCGCTGTTACAATGTGAGAGAGTCCCTGCTAAAGCCAAGTAAGGCACTGGAAACAAGGCACAGACAGAATTGTGGGAGGTTCAAGAAGAAAACTACTGATATGGGAAGGTGTAAAACCCTACAGGAAAAAACGTGACAAACTGGAGGGTGGCAATGAAGAAACAAAGAAAATCAGCTAATTCCTGACCTAAATGATGACTGCATGAACACCTGAGAGTAATCAGGTGATTTATCACTGATGGTAACAATTTATTGCTTAGCCTCATAGCTCATTGGTCCTAGTTGGACATGCCCTGCAGTGACTCTGGGAGCCTTGACTCCCAGGGGTCATGGGAAAAACTTCCCCAAATGCTCCTCCTGATCAGACAAGTAGAAGAAGATGCCAAAGTAGATGGGTGCCTTTTTCTGCACGTGGCCTCTCCTTCAGTTGCAAGAGTCTCAGGACTACAGAAATAAGTATTTAGGTTTTTCCTAAAGGTGCAGAAGAGAATGTCCTATAACTTCCCACGGTAAATCTTATGCAAGTAAAGAATTCAGACCATTTCTGCCCACCCTGATGAAAATCAACACTGCTGAAATGACTGTCCTTCAATAACAGAAGACACCAGCTGACACAGGAGGAAGAAATACAGTACAGATATCCACTGAGAATGTGCCAGAGAGAAGGGCACATTTTTTTTTCCCTATTGAATAACTACTTTCAGACTGTTTTAATTCACTTATGTGACAAATTTAGCTTCATGGAACTGAAAATAACCATGTGTTAAAGCATGCATAAAAATATTCTGAATTACAAAGCTTCTAATTATCAATATGAAACAAAGGTTTCTCACTGAATATTGTCAACTGTATAATGCAAATAGAAATTCTATATTAATAAAACCATGTATAGGCAAATGTTTTATGAATATGCAAGACATTCTGAAACATTTTCAATAAATTCTATTTCCTTAGGAATCTCAGGGTTCAGCAGTGAAGCCTGACATTCTTGAAATCCTGCTCATTGCTGCTTTCAGATTCTCAGTTTCAATAACTTGCTGTCACATCCTGTAGAACCAGGGTGTGTCCAGGTCCTCTTGGACAGCTTGTCTATCTTTCAGACAAGCTGGACTCATTGGCATCCTCTGAAGAGGGAGGCAGCTGGTGTGTGTGTGTGACTAAAGGTGCCTGGGATGGGTTTGGACTGAAGGTGGTTCAGAAAACAGTGCTGTCACTCTTCAGCAGAATTTGGAAAGTTTTGAAGGGCTCCTGAGCATGGACTACAGGGTTTCTTTCCTGTTACAGGCCCAGTGCTGTCTTAGAGCTTGCCAATTTTCATAACATTTGAGGTTTCCACATTATAGAAGATAAAAATTCTATTAGCTGCCAGTTCAGGTAAAGTTCTCAAGTTTCTGTCTCTTTAACCATGTTATCCAAGGGCTATAGCTATATCCCTCAACAAAAAGGACCTGGACACTGATACATATGGTTAGAGGAGCTTGCAGCAATGCCTCACAGGGAAAATCCCCTTTTATGCCCCAAAAAATTTGGGGTGAGGGCTTGAGCTAATTTCTTAGCCCATTTTCAAACAAAGATCCCGACAGGATGGATTGTTGCTTTGCTTGACTTTAGGATCTATCTGCTCTAGAGTGGGATCTGGACAGGCTGGATGGATGGGAAAGGCCAATTGTATGAGGTTTGACAAGGGGGCGTTCCTGCCCCTGGGTCCCAGCAGCACCACTCACTCCTACAGACTGGGGACAGAGTGGCCAAAGAGCTGCCCATTGGAAAAGGACCTGGGGTGCTGGTCAACAGTCAGATGAACATGAGCCAGTGAGTGCCCAGGTGGCCAAGAAGGCCAATGGCATCCTGGCCTGTATCGGCAATTGTGTGGCCAGCAGGAACAGGGCACGGATTGTCCACTTGTACCCAGCACTGGTGAGGTCACATCCCTGAGTCCTGTGTCCAGCCCTGGGCCCCTCACTGTAAGAAAGACTTTGAGATCCAGAGAAGGGCAACAGAACTGATGAAAGCTCTAGAGCATGCATTCTGGGAGGGGTGTTTAGCCTGGGGAAAAGGAAGTGCAGGGTAGAGTCCCTACAACTACTTGAAAGGAGGGAATAACAAGGTGAAGATGGGTGCCTTCTAGGTAACAAGCATGAGGACAAGAGGAAATGGCCTTAAGTTGTGCCAGGATAGGTTTAGATGGATATTAGGAAAAATTTCTTCACGGAAAGTGTTGTCAAGCCCTGTAACAGGCTGGGAAATGCTTGAGTTGCCATGCCTGGAAATATTTAAAAGATGTGCAGATGTGGCTCTTATGGACATGGATTTTGGTGGCCTTGGCAGTGCTGAGTTGTCAGTAGGTCTCTCTTCATGGTCTTTTCTAACATAATGATTCTATAATTCTAACAATGAATTAGAGAAGGGTGCTTCAGAGGTCCTGGCAGAGCAGGCATGACATTGTCCTTGACTTTCAGTGGTTTCCCAGCTTGAAGGAGGATACAGGGCAGGTGTGTCCTGCACTGCTGAGGCTGCAAGCTTGGGAATGTAGGCAGTGTAATGAATGCAGCGTAATAGAAAAACCTGTTTGCTACATCATGGTGTCTTTTCAATCAATATTTTCCAGCAGAACACTGTTGGCTCTGAAAAAACTTAAAGCTCACTCTAATTAACAGAAACTATGCTTTCATAATATCATCCAGCCACAGTAATCTCTGCCAAGAGGAAAAAGAAAGCTTTTTAGAGGATAGCAGCTTAGCCACAACAATTTCCCTTTTCCACTATTCCCAATAGTTTTTGAGATCTAATCTATTGTTAGCCCTACAGAGTGGGCATTTTGTTTTTTGTTCATGTGGGACTTCTTGTTTTGGTTTGATTTTGTGTTTTTTCTTTTTCCCTGCATTTAGACACAAAACCAGTCTGAACAATTTCTTTTTAGCCTTTTTTATTATTGTACTTCTATCAATACTTTCTATGGACTGTGCTACTTGGTAAGGGTCAGGGTCTTCAAAATCAATAACTGAATGTATCTTGCTCTTCAAGTGTTTTAATGTTAAAGGTTTGACCTTTATGATTAAAGCTCAGTTTGAAAAGAAATCCCTTTAGGTGTCTGAAGTCTTCTCTTATGTAATCACATTTCTGAATAGACATTTTTGACTGTGTAAATTAAAAGCCATCAGTGAACTTTTACAGATTTAATCAAAGCATTTAAATATAGAAGAATAAAGTAATAAGCTATACTTTTTCTATCAGTCCTTTGGAGAATTACTTTTACCTTCTTAATACACCTTTTTTGGGGGCCCATTTCTTTAGTACAATCACAGCTTTTGACTGGTACCTTACAGCAGTGACTAGCCTCCCATTAATTTGTGGTTATTTTATAAGAAACACTTTAAGAAACCCAAAACTCCTGAAACAGCAACCAAACTTTAAAAAAAAAAAATATTTATTGAAAGAACATCATCTTCAGGATATGATAGGCATCATATTTTCCTTGAAGAAGCTTAATAATTCTTTTTCATTATGATTAAATGGGATATTTTCTATAGAGAATACTAGGCAGTCTTTGTTTCTATTTATTCTGTATACTTTGGCTGATATAACATGGACAGATAGTATCCAAAGTTAGTACTTGCCTCTTGGAGAAAACTCTTTGCAGATCTATAGCAGATTGAGCCAGAAAGAAAGTTGGCAAACACTATGTCAAAGTCCTTTGTGCTTTTTGCCTTTAGTGTAAATAAGACTCTAAGGCATCTATCTGAATTCAGATCACCTTGAGTACATTCCTGTCTTAGCTTCTCCTCTCAGAAGCTACTCAGAATAAAGTATTCCCTGTCCTCTGCTGCATGGATGGAGCCAAATTAAGGCATAACGGTAATGACAGGCAAAAATGTAAGGAAATCTCTGATGTCTGTATGAACCTCAAATGACTGCCCACCTTATCCTAAAAACTGGTAAAAACAGCTATAACATTCAGAAACCCATGCAAGCCAGCATTGCAGATGTAGATAAGACGATTCCAGGTTTTTTAATTATCTCTGAAGTTCTAAATGTAAGGATTTCTCATTCCCTGTGGAAGGGCCTGTTGCCTTCCTAGTTTAACCCCTGCCTTGGGTTAAACTGTTTGAATTTGTCTTCCTTTACTCTCTTCCTTCCTTCTCCTCCTCTTTGGAGAGAGCCCTGTGGCCCTGCCAAGGGGCTCTGTGATTGTGTCATCTGGACAAAAGTGGTGCTTATTTAAACCTTTTATAGGGAGTGACTGTGATTATCTAAGAAATCCCTGCAAACAGCAAGAATAAATCCCTATAATAATAGCTAGGTCAACATGCATATTATTTCAATATGAATCGTGTATTTAGGAAATAGCAATATTTTGGGATTTTTTTTTTTTAAATAAGCTATGAACTCTATTTCTACCCTGGGCTCAACAGCAGCAGTAGTAAATATATTACAGCACTTTTTGTTCCTCTGTTGGACTAATATATGCCTAAAATCTTGGGCCTGGAATATTTTGGGATTTTTCACCTTGACAAAAAAACTGTGAAGAAGAAAATAGTTCTAGGCAATATATTCTCCTTTCAATATTAGTTACTAGTAATTTCTAAAGTCTAAAAAGTTGATTTTCAGCAATAGTATTGACTTTTACTGTCCTTACAATTATTTAAAATAGAAAATGTCCTGATAAAACTCACATTATCCTTTTCCTTATCACTGTCTGCATTGATTATCAAAAATAAATAATAGATACTGTATTTTCCTTGTATATCACAAATAGAGTTATAAAAGATGACTGACAAGTCATCTAGTAAACTATAGGTGGGAAAACACCAAACTGTCTTTCCCAGCCTTTGCAGAGTAAATGTCTGCAAGTAAAGGTAACGTCTGCAATTACCAAGGAGAAAAATAAAGTTCTGTGGTAAAGTGTGCAAAGCATCCAAAAGAAAATCTCCACTCACTGTCATTTCTATATGTGCTTTAAGTTACTGCAGAATTGTGTCACAATTGAACATCAACCTGCAAAGTCTCTCTTTCCTGGGCAATAAGGAGAGCCAGGAGATGGAACTTTGCTCTGAGGTGGTCATTTACACAACCAAACTGGAAATAGTATGGACAAGTTATGAACATTTGCACAACACTGTACATGCAATTAAAAGCACAGAGTGACAAAGAGTTTTTCTTCTTGTGAAACTTGAAAAATTGGAATGGTTTGGCTGCTTCTGTGACAAAGAGTATATCAAGATCAGTCTGCTCATAGAGGGCCTATGAGATAAGGCAACAAATCACATTCTGCAAAAGAAGTCATTAGCAAACAAGCCAGAATGGTTTATGAAAAAGTCATATACAAAATATACACATCTGCCAGTAAATAACTTCTTCACTGAGCTGGCACTTTTCTAAATTACAAATTAGGGATTCATGATCCTAATAAATACAATATACTACCAGTTGACAGGTTTCACAGCATTTTATGTTTCTGAACGAGATTTATAGGTTTATAATGAGGAATAATATAATGCAGGTGCTATTAACTTCACAAAAAGCCATGTGCAAAAAAAGAAAAGGAAATCCTTTACATCTTGATTAAACAGAAAATACCAAAGCTTTTGTAATTTTTTTTATTGTCTACTGCTTTCTAAGGAAAAATGTCCCTGTTTCAAGGCAATTTCTAAGCACTGTAATTAATGTGGTGCAGCTCACAAATTGCCTAATGAGTACTGTGTTTAATGATTATTCTTTTAAAGTTTATGTCTATTTTCTACATCCATTCAGCGACAGCAGTTGCTCAACTGCCACACTAGTTTTGAGCACTTGTTGCAGATGTTTCCAGCCATTTTCTGCCAAATGCAAATTCAACTACTTGAGGGATGGAATTATCAATTCCAATCTTAGCTGATACTACTGTTAAAAGATTAATGTTCTAAAGGGAGAATCAGATTACTACTAGCATTCTTTTAACATCACTTTAAGAACACTCTAAATCCCCTTCCACAGAACAGAATGCTTTTTAAAATCTATATAGCGCATTTAAATAGATTTAGCCTTCCTCACAATATGGTTGCAAAGTATCTAGAGCTGTGGTGGGTTGATCCTGGCTGAATGCCAGACACTCACCAAAGCTGCTCTACTACTCTGCTCTGCAAGTGGACAAGGGAGAGTTTATGAGTTAAGGACAGGACTCACTGATTGCCAGTATGGGCAAAACAGACTCAGCTTGATGATATTAACTGAATTTATCACTAACAAAATCAGAGCAGGGTAATGAGAAGCAAAATATACCTTAAAAACACCTCCCCCTAACCTCTCGCTCCTTCCCAGCTCTACCTGCTCCCCTCAGAAGTGCAAGGATGTGGGTCCAGAGGTGCTTCCAGGACCCTGCTCCATCACGGACCTCCCACAGGCTCACAGCCTTCTTTTGGGCAGCCATGGGCATCTCTTGGGCATTCCACATGGGTCTCCTCCATGGGCTGAGGGTGGATCTCTGTATCCCCATGGACCTCCATGGGCTGCAAGGACACACCACCCATGGTGCAGCGGCAGGGGAATCACAGACTGCAGGGGAATCACAATCTGATTAATCTGATGCCTGGAGCAGCCCCTGCCCCTCCTTCTGCACTGACCTTGGCGTTTACAGAGTATTTCCCAGCACACGTTCTCACTCTGCAATTCCCTGGCACCCATTACAACTGCACAACAACTTTTCTTCCCCATGGTTTAATTTGCTATCACAGAGGTGTTACCAGCACTCCTGATTGACTCTGCCTTTGCCAGCAGAGCTGTCCTGGAGCTGGCTGCCATTGGCTCTGCCGGACATGGGAGAAGCTTCTGGCAGCTTCTCACAGAAACCACCCCTGGAGCACTGCTGCTGCCAAAACCTGGCCATGCAAACCCAACACAAAAGTTAAATTCTATCTTAATGGAGTTGTCATACAAAATTAATGCTGCATATTCTCGGACCAAGTTCTAAAACTGCGCAGAAACTAATTAAAAACAAGTCACAAATCAGCTATCTAGGCTACTCCTTGCTGTCCTTTAATAATTCACTAGTATCTAACAACTCATAAAGTAACTACCACAGGATAGCATTACTTCCTAAAAAATGAAAGCTACCCACAACACCTAACATGAACTCTTAAATGAGGATGATGATGATGATGACAGTAATAAATTCTGCAATACTTTTGCATCTGAAAGTACCACTAAACTCTATGTGATAACTTACACAGCTCAAGTCCTTCATCCATAAAAACTGCCAGAATTAAAATTAATTAGAACAAGCTGCTGAAAAATGTATTTTTTATTTATATTTGGCACCTAAATTTATAATTGCATTATTACTCATCATTTATTGATTATCAAACTATAGATTTTCCTTTTATACAGCAACAAAAATACAGGACGATTTGGGTATGATCATGAGCTCCACACTCAAGATTTTGGCACAGAGGATCTAAAATGAATCAAACATGCTTGCTTATAGTTAAAGTTGTATTTGGTATACAATGAAGTAGTATGATTCACCTGTCAAATGATTACAGTCCTTGATGCAACCTTTCCCTATTAGAACATGTAAGTGTGTGACTACTTACTCATAATCAGATGATAAATTCAGTCGAGACAACCGTAATGTATGGATATCTAAGATATGTAAGAAAACAGCAAATCAAGCACCTTCACTGTCTTCTTTATTCAAGTGATACTCAAGAGCTTCCAGAGCAAGAAACTAGAAATCCTGTTTGACAACTTCCTGCTGAAGTTTCTACAACAACCTGAAACTATGATTACTATTACCGCTAACATAAAATTCTGTTTAAAAGATTAAAAATGGAAGCCATATAATAATAAAGACTTAGGCATATTTGTTAGAGACAGAATCTTGTAAGGTCCCACAATAATTCTAAGTTGATTTGCCATGTAGTAGATCTATGAAGATGAAATAAGTAATAAAAAAAAAAAGGTTCAAAGCTTTAACCAATCTGTCTCCTTCAGGAATGAATTCTAGAGTGAAGATAAGAACAGAGCTCCCTGCATTTTTAAAGGTAGATGCTGCATACTTCATGTCAAGCTGCAGATCTGTGAGTACAGACTGCAAAGAGAAGCAGCAAGCAGTGATTTAATGCTAATTTGAAACATCATTCAGAGTCAAGATAGCATCTAAGACTTGTTTGACAAGACACACTCAAAATACAAAATGATCAAACTGAAACTGTGTCAGTTATTTTATGAGCAAATCAGGTCTCTGAATGTTGCAGAATATCCTTTACAAGGGGCTGTATCATCAGAACAGATTAATTAGATGAAAAGTAGAGGTACTACAGGGAGTGACATCCACACTGGTGAAAGTGGGATTGATCAAAGAAATACAATGGTATCATGGCGTTTCCCAAGTGACTACATCTTACTTTATTAAATGTTCCATAGCATGGCATGATCATTTTCATGCTTTATTTCTGCTGCTCAGGAATGAACAAAGTTCACTCATTTTGTTTCACAGAGTCAAGCTAATATAACCTTCAGTTCTGATCTGCCTAAATTGCCATTCTGCAAGTTTGAATGATCCCACAATCCTCTAAAAAATAAAAAATGCAGTCAAACTTGTCAAATTTTCTGTACTTGCCCACTTACTCAGTGCGTAAGTTTGCATAACTATGAGGCTCGCCCAGGATTGGGCTGCAACACTTAGATTGTCTCAGTTTGATTTTGCATAGTGTAATTAAATTGTCAAAAAAAGGTCTAGTGCTTTTGAAATATGAGAAGAAAACGGGGACCGAAAGAAAGGGAAATGAAAAGAGAGAGGCAGTCAGAGTGTATTAATAATGAGGGTATAAATAATGTAAAATTTGTCCAGAAAGAACCATATCATTGCTATTTTAATTTTCATAAGCTCTCAAGTAAAATAGAATATAAAAGCAAATCACACTAATTATTTAGACAGAACAAAACCTCACAATATTTCACATACTTTGAACTTAAACAAGGTCACCTGAATAAATGCACCAATAATTCCACAACATTACCCTCCTATGGGACCTCAGAAGAATAAAGGTTAAGGAATATGAAGTGTGGCATAAGTAGGCAGCTTCTGCTCCAAAAGAGGTGGAGTAATGTGAGTATGGGCTTGACTATGCCACATGCTTTGGGACTGCATATCAACCCCTTTGGCTGGCAGTTTTCTGGTAAAGCCAGGCAGGCAAGCAGAACATATCCTGGCCTTCTACACCTTCCTGATTCAGACATGGTTCTTAAGAAAGTACAATCCAGAGTCAGGATGAAGGGTTTGGATCTTAAAGAAGCTTTTTACAGCTGGAGATCTCCAGGAAGTGAGAGTTGTCCCTCCTGCAGGTTGACTCTGCAACACCCACATCCACAAACACGCTGTAGCTGGTAGTTAACTTTCAAGATTTTGCCTGTGCCGCGCAGCTTTGCTGTGAGTGCAACACATCGGTATTTTTCCACAGAACCCTTGCTTCTGAAGCAACTTTTAAGAGGTTATGTCAATTAGCTTTTTTTTTTTTTTTTTCATGCCAAAACACAGCCAAAAGAGGGTAACAGCAAGCTTGTATAGCTGCATACGGGTGACAAACCAGACATATGGAGCGTGAAAAAGAGAAGTGAAATCATTGAAGAAGAGCTAGCAGATAACGCTTCATACAAAATTCAGCTTTTTTTTTGAAACAATGAAAAGTAAAAAATGTGGTGATATTTTTCTAGATGTAATCTGTAGCATCCCAGATTTCTAGAATTCATTCAAACAATCTCATTCAGATATTTTGACTTTACTGACTGACGCTTGTGCCTTCAGTTGCACTTACATCTGTATTGTTATTTATCAGTGTACCACAATAACAGAACCAAATATACAGAACTTCAAAAATACAATAAAATCTTCATATACAGTCTTTCTTAATCATATATTTTTACATACATATGCCTTCAATCTTCAAAACTGACCATTCTCACTGAAATTTGCCATATGGGCTAAGTTCAAGGATAATTAGTGTTTTAAAATTGTAGGTTACCTAATGGTAGCAAGCTGAAACTTTAAAAATATGAATGAAAGCTCAGTTTTAGGCAGATACTCAAAAAAAACCCTAAATGCATCTCCACATACGCCCCAAGCAACTGAGCTGTTAAATTACAACTAGGTCTTCATAAAAGCTGTGGGTAAAAACACTATAGTTCATCATACAGTATTTTAAAATAATACACTTAGGTACTGCTGCAAACTAAAATTTATTTTCCTAGATCATAACCTTATGCCTCTAAGAAATTAAAATAAAGACAGGAGTTTTCATTGTCAATCCCTGGTAAGGACAGTGTCTTAACCAGATGCAAAGATTTACATTCTGGTACTACATTGCGGCAGAAACCTTCAGGGGACAATGCTGCCTGGGATGCTTCACTCACAAACTAAATGAAAATGCTTTTAAGTTTCACCAAGCATTGGTGGGAGAAAATAAAGAGGTATTTTTCTTCTCAGTGCACTAACTTTACTGAGTAATATTAAATGAAAATAGAAAGAAAAGAGTTTTCTGGTCTGTATCTTCAGTTCAGTTCTGTAGAACAGACTTCAGATACAATGATTGGCAGGACTCATTGGAAAACCTGAAAGACCTGCAAGATTGAAAACCTTTTTCTCTTACCAGTTTTCAAGATCTGCAACTTTATGAAACCCCTTCTGCACAAATATTTTCCACATGCATTTTTCTCCTTATGCCACCTTGGAAAAACTGTCTTTCTGGCTCATAGTACTGTTTCCATTTTACTTTCAGAAAACAGCCAACAGTTTGTATATTCACTTGGGACCAGTCTGCAATTCATTCTAAGCAATACATTTAAATAATAGGGAGATCTGAACATTTTCAATTCTTTTTTAACTTTTTTACATCTGACTAAAATGAGCTGTCTATTCAAGTGGTAGTCTACTGGGCTCACCTCTATCCATGTTACGTGTCTCATAAATATTCAGAAACTTGTTTTGATGTTGAAAATTATTGTATTGTTTTTGTTTTATCTCACTGTCCTTGAAACAAAAGAGTACATCATCCTTGCAAAGAAGTTTTCACATATTGTCTACTTAAAGTTTTGTATCCACTACACATTAGAGGATCTGGATGATTTCAATTTAATTGACAGGTAATTCTCAGCAGTGTTTAGATAAAAGATTAGTTGGCTTTTTTTGGAAATAGCGTCTTAAACAATAAACTTATATCTATGAGGACTTGCATCTTCCCAGAGCAAAGTGCAAAGATCCATATCAAAGCATTTTTTTCAAAAATACAAGTGCGAGAAAGTACAAGCTAATACTGGTCCAAAGTTATTTTTTAAAAATGAGAAAGTCGAAGATATTTCAGTTTGCAGTGTATTGAAATGTGCATTTAAATGATTTTTAATTGTAAAATAAAAACCCACATAATTTTTCAGTATAATTTCCTTCAGGCACTTAGATGCATTACGATAAAGTCTATTTACTTTGTATTTACTGCAAATTCCTTCACTGGAAGGAGGACTTTGCTAAGCATTCAGGAAGAAATAAATGGTAAGGGGGAAATAAAAGACCATCTAAATACACTAAAATAAAATAATTAAAAAACATGGTATCAACAAGGAAGCTAATGAGAGACTATGGTCTCTTAAAACATACCTAAAAAGAAACCTATATTGCCCAGCTTGAATATGCAGCACTTGAGAAGGTTATGGTTTCATTTCTTGATGGTTTGTGAGCCCACACAATTTGTGAGGTACTCGATTACATTTTTTCTGTGTGAACACTCTTGATCAATAAACACTCAAACACATGCAAGAGCTGCTGGTTAGGAGAAGAACATCTCCCCAGGAATAGTGCAAGAGAACTGTGGGGATCCCCACAGTGTTTAGGAAGCTCCCACATCTTCCTTGACATTCCTTTCCTGGATTGGGAATCGTGCTAGAACACCTGTTACTGTCTAACGACTAAATTATGTCTCAGTCACTACAGAGAAAAAAATACATTTGTGTTGTCATTTTGACTACCAGCTCTGTAAAAAATCTTGAAGTTAGGCAACATTTTTGATTTGTGTTAACCTTGATATCAAGCTTAGCAGAAAAGTGAGGACTCGTTTTTAGAATTGCACAGAAATAAGGATTTTTTTTCTGAGAATTTGCTCTTTCTCAGGAATTAGGTGATTGTTCATGTATTTATTTACATTGGCATGGTAAGAATACAGAACCACAAATGTCAAAAATCAAATGTGAGCAAATTTGCACTGCAAATGCAAAATACTGGCAGCTGAGAGAAACCTACATAAGTCCTTCTTTCAGTTCATCAGTGTTTACATGCAAACCTGGATATTCTCAGAAGAACAAAAAGTCCTGTAAGTGGTAAATTGCTGGCATTTCCTAGGCACAGTGGTGCATAGCTGACTCATTATTTAACACTACAGAAAGCAACAGTGAAGACCAAAAACCTGTTTATTCAGTAGATGACAAAAAAGAGACAACACCATAAGGCAAGTGTCTTTGTGGCAATAAACAGCAGTCTACTGACAAATTTAAGTTTTGGTCTTGAAGGATGTACTCACTGTTTTGACAATATAGGATAAATGGTATAAATGAATATGCTGAAAAGAAAGCAAGACACATGGGAAAAGTGATAAAAAAGTCATTCCTCTTAAATAAATAAATTTAAGGTAAATGCTATTTACTGTGTGCTAATCCAATGGAAACATAAAAACACTTTTCTGAGACATATGTGAAATTATATTTGGATAGCCATAAAAAATGGAGAGTAATGTTTTTTCTTGACTCATCTGATATAAGGTTCAGCATAAATTTTAAAATTTATTTTGTTAAGTTAAAATTTAAAATAAGTCAGTTAAGACAGTTTCACAGGCTTCCTCTCTGATGTTATGTAACCCCCAACATTTTTGTGTTTGCCTTGATTTGATTTTTTTTTAATAGGAAAAGTTGTTCTGCTTGGAGCAACACTACTCCCAAGTCAGATCTTTTGATATTGTTTAATTTATTTTATTTAGCTTGCATTTCCTTAACAGACGTGATGCCAACTTTGCTTCCATTAAAGCCATGGTCCTTCGGCACTAACTCCCATCAAAAATAAGAGTTGCAGTGTAACTTACAGCAACTTTTGTGAACAATTTTATATTATTTATATTATGAAATTTATTAGTACATGGCCATTTCTTTTCCATTGAACATTTTATGTTATTTTAAAAAGCTTAACGATTTCATCTTACTTTATGCAAAACATGGTAAATTACAGATGTTCACTGAGAGTATTACACAGACAAAAAGACAGCCCCATGAACACTTAATTTTTTAAGGCCTGTTTTGAAATAATATTTATGATGATATATTAAAAGTCTACCCCATTGTTTGTAAGTATATCTCACTGTCAATATTGTTTAAATATAGAAGTAAAACTATATGTTTTTATATTAGACTATCTTATGGGAGATCAGTGCAGAGCAGTCTGCACATAGCACTTGATTGAAAATTAAATGTTCTTATCCACAAATTTGTAGTATCCCAAGAAAAGCCAATGGCCCTCTGGTGTTATAGATTAGGACTTGGATTTAAGAGTTGAGGATGGAGCTTTACAGCCACTCAAAAAAATGACTATTTTCTTTAATAGATTATTCTGAAAATTTATGACTAATTGTATAAATGACTTCCGACTATTTAGGACTTTTCATTAAAAACTTGTGAAATATTGAGATTACTGCAATATTATTTTAAAATTAAAACTCATATACACATTCTAAAACTGCTTCTATACAGCTATCAGTTACATTCTAAAACCTTCTTTTCCTCTGCCTGCCAAGAATAAAATACCATCCATGTTAGCCAAAGGTATTGTGTAACAGTGTTGTTCCTGATCATTGATTATTAGTTACAAAGAAATCATGACATATCCTATATGATAAAAGAGTTTTCAACAATCTCCACTGGATGAGGGAAAAAAGTTCTTTGGATAATGTAGTAAACTGTGATTTTACACGTTTTAGTACATATGTTGTGAAGTGGCACTGGTTATTACAGAATAAAATATTTATTTCACTGGAGAAACAGTCTCTGGGAACCTGCATATTCAATACATTTTTTGCAATATGGTATTTTATCTTTCTAAAACACACTTCTACATTATCTTAAAAAAGTTAAGTAAGAAAAAGGCGACCTTTTATGTGGCATAAATATAGAAAGCACATCTCTCAGGTTTACATCTCTCAGGTTTAGGCTTTGATTACTCAGGTAAAAGAGAATGTTTCACAGGCTTAAAAGTTAAATCTTCTATCTGGCACTTTGACCAATTTTATCTTGCATATAGAATTCACCAGTAAACAGTGCCATTAGGTTCATATGAAGGCATTAGAAACAAAAAATATGAAAAAATTGCAAAATACTGTTTTCTCTTCCTGCCACAGTTCTAAGTACATGTAGGAAAAAAAAAACAAACTGAAAATTCCCCTCTCAGAGCTACATCTGAACAATGCTTTCCTTCCTGATCTCTCATAAGGTTGCAGAATATACATGTATGATTACCATATTAAGCTTCATCTGCACTTTTAACAGATCCCTCAGATTATTTTCTATTTCATTACAAATCAACAAATATATTTTCCTGAAAAAAAACCGAGATATATACTCTTCTCCAGAAAATCATCATGGCCATATCAGTTGAGATCAGTCCAACAAAATTCTTTTTTTTTTTTATCAAGAGAAATATCTTAATAACCTCTTGTCAGGGTTAAACCCTAGGCAGCATCCAAGCCCCACACAGCTGCTTGTTTGCTCCACCACCAGTGGGACTAGGGAGACAACAGGAAGGGTAAAAGCAAGAGAACTTATGGGTAGAGATAAAGACAGTTTAATAGGAAAAACAAAAGCCATGTAGGCAAACAAAGTAAAACAAGGAATTTATTTCTCCCAAAAAAGCAGGGCCCCATCACGTGTAACATGGGAAGACAAAATTCCATCACTCCAAATGCTTCCCATTCTTCATTCTTCCCCCTACTTTATGTACTGGTCATGATGTCCTGGGGTCAGGAATACCCCTTTGGTCAGTTTGGGTCACCTGTCTTGGCTGTATCTCCTCCCAACCTGCCCACCACACCCAGTCTCCACACCGGTGTGGCAGTAAGAAAATCAGAAAAGGCTTTGGCTCTGTGCAACCCCTGCTCAGCAATAACAAAAATATCTCTACATTATCAACATTGTGTTCAGCAAAAATAAATCCCATACCAGCCATGGTGACAAAAATTAACTCTACTCCTGCCAAAACCAGCACATCTCCCTAAATCCAAGAAGTACCTTCTACTTGCCCGCAAATATCAGGTATCTACAACTTTCTCTTTCTTGCTTCCAGCATATTGAAGGGTGTAAGTTATCAACTCAGAGACATTTTTTAATCACAGTAGAGTAGCAGTTGCAAATAAAGAAAATAAGCATAGTCTTTTTTGAATGGCAGTGAAATAGCCAGCAGCAGCAGTTAACACAGTGAGGAAGCAGCATTGTCAAAACATCACTATCTGTGCTGATGCCCTTATTCTTGCAGAATCAGTGTCTGTCTCCAAAAGAGGACTCTCCCTATTTGTTGATTAGACCTGTAGACAGCTAATACTTCTCCAATATGCTTCATTCATGCTTTGAACAAGGACATTGGTCCAGGAAGAAGAGAACTGAAGTTTAGTTGCAAGCCTTCTACTCTGATCTCCACTCTTCAGAGTTCAACAAAGTTGCATATTTGCTGCTGTTCATTAAACACCAAGTTGTTATTGTTTTTAACACTCACATCGCTTGTGGGATGAAGAGGTCAAGGAGAAGCCAAAAGAAATGTGTAGGCAGTGTCAAATGCATTTTTACATGGGTGGTTCTCTACCTCTGATGTCTATATTCACCACTGACACAAGCCCAGCAGACTTCAACTTGATTTATTGTTCTGATTTATAGTCAGGAAAGTCTCATCTAGTTTTCATCCTGAGCTCCACACACACCCGGGACTGGTCTATGAAGAGATCTTGCACAGTGTTTTCAGCTTTTAAAAAATGTAGTTAATAAAATTATTGTATTGTGCAACTAATTCCCCATTGCAAAAGAACAGTCCTTATTCATGGGACATCATTGTCTGCCACGCTAATAGTTACAAGCAGAGCAGGAATCTTAGGTTTTGGGGGTGTTTGGCAGAAGTTGAGCTAATGGTGTTCAAACTTTATAGCATCTTTGAACTGCACAGTACATTTCAATTCTCAGTGCCTCAGATGGATTTCAGGGATTTAAGATATTGTAATGGTAATGATTTTCCTTTATTTCTAAGTTTTCCAAGAGTTTTTCTACATGCATCCTCCTGCTTTGGGGATGTTGAACTAAACTAAATAGATTTGCACAGTCATTTAACTCCTCCCATCAATAAATGCTCTTCTGCACAATGGGGATTTTGCTTTCATCAATACCCAAACCAGTCTGGATATTACAAGTACTATTTCCTTTGTATGCAGTCTTTTATTATAGTCTTCCACTTCACATGATGATGATATCATAGATGTCATCTAAATTCCTCTTTGATCACAGAAATATATGTTTCTTGAGGGTTGCACAGATGTATACCTATATGTGTGAGCCTGCGTGTTGGTGTGTCTTTGACCACGTATATGTGTATATTCTCTAATTAAACTGGAATTTCATTTGTAAGTTTTTGGTCCTTCTATCATTCTATCATCAAGGTTTTTAAAGGAGCCTGAAAGTAGTAACTTTCCTAGTGGAAGGAGCCAGAAAACTGAAGCAAAACTGGTCCATTAAGCACTGTTTGCAGAAGGTAATCAGTTCACCAAATCATCAATTACTCATTACAACTATTAAAGGTTTTAGGTCTAATTATGGGAATAATAAGCACTATGAAACATACTTGCTTATTATGTGCTTTTCATTCATTACTAAAAGAAAAAATTGTAATTTCATGACAGATTCAAGCTCATTGCCAATCATTTTTCTATACTGTCAGAAGTCGAGTAACAAATTTTGACTATCAAAAAGATCAAGTAATAGCATTAGAGACTCAAAAGTACTCAAGAGACAAACAGAATTATAGGAAATATATTTATATCTTAAAAGGCTTGATTGCCCATTACCAAAAACATTTTTCTGTACCCAAAAGAAAATTCTACTGGTAGCATTTTAGTACTCAGCTTAAATTACAAAATTTGAATTACATAAGCATTTTAACTCACCAGCTGTAGCTGCCAGAAGGCCGGGTTAAAGTAAGCAAAACCCAGACTTCACACTACTGACATTGGGCTTACCTTTCAAAAGACTGATTAAAACTTTCAGGTTTGGGTTTCTTTCAGTAACATTCAATTACCTTAAATTTAAAAAGGAGCTCAGGTAAAGAAACAAAAAAGGTGGTTGCTAATTAAAAAATACATCCCTCATCTTCAACTTTTTCTACTGAAAAAAGAATTTCCCAAGGTACTAGATGTATCTTTCACTATTTTAATTTTGTATGTTTTGGATTTTTTCCTCCAAATACTATATTTTTCAAGCAGTACAAAACAATTAGTGCAGATGATTGGTTTCTTTTACTGTTCTCAACTGACAGCTCCAGTAAACTACTGCGAAGATTTTTGTTAAAGGCTTTTTGGTTTTGTTCACTTAAAGGATTTGATTTCACTTTTTCTCTCCTTCATAGTTCTTTAAACTTCCCTTATGAGATCACTGAAAAAAACAGCTTCTCACTCAAAAGAAAAACATTTTATTTAAAATTCTCCCCTGCTTATTAGCACTATGCTAACAAGTAACCTTCAGGGCAGGTTCCCAACTAGTCTAGATTCCATTTAAATGGAAAAAACTCTTGTTTAGAGTACAAAATTTTTATTGTAGAGAGTCCACAGAATATCAAATATATCAAAGACAATAATGCAGGAACACTGTATTTCTTTATTTGGCAGCCAAACAAGAGAAAAAATAGTTTTTCTTCATTCATTCATTTATTTCTCTGGTGGGCTTATTTGCACAGCATGAGTGATTCCCAGGTTAGATCAAATCTGTCATGCAGTTTTCACTGACCTACATACCTACTTTTACTGAAGTAAATGTTTGACAACAACAATTATAATCATAATCATACATGAAATCATCATTCAGCTGTTGGACAGATTGTTATCCAGCTTCTTTCAGTGAACCCTTGGCATTTTTGAACATTTAATTTCTCATTCTTTTCCACAAAAAACTGGAAATACAGTTGTTCAGCCACAGTAATATTGTGATCATTTTTAGGCATCTTATTCACATAAACACGCATTAAAACCCCAAAAATTTGTTAGCAACTCTTCTCTTCATATCTACAAATGATAACATAATCTGCCTTAGGTCCTATATGAAAGGTTTGTATTGGTATACAGAGAAATAGCAATATGGTAATTTGGTTTATTTTCCTTAATGAGGGGCTTTATCTCTTTGCACAATGTGCCAAACAAGTTAACTCTCTCTGAAAGAGTCAAAGACTGAAATTACTCCTTGAAGTTTATACTAAAATGTTCTTTCAAAATGATAGCTGAAGGCTACTATTCTGAAAATCACTATCAATAAACACTGAGATTTTCATCACAGATAAATTAGTGTAACAATTAAAATATTACTATTACAGCTATTTTTTGACCATTTGTATTTCAGTTTGCAACCCTTCAAGATATTATTTAGACTATAGATTTTTAAGACAGCAATCATCACCAAACTTTCAATTCCTGCTGCTCCCACATTTAGAGCAAAGCTACAACCCTGAATGTTTCAAAACTCATACGTATTACAAACTGGGGATTTCAATCCAAATAATTTGCTTTCAAACCTTTAACTAAAAAGTTTGCCTGAATCACCACAATGGAGATGTAATAAGGGTGTGCAACAAAGTACTAAGAGTAAGAACCATTCATCAACACTAATCACTTCCTGAAAATTTTTTGTCAACCATGAGCTTGGTCTGAAATACAGTAGTCAGTAGGAACAAAACAAATGGTGACTGCAGGGGTCTGGGATGTTCTGCACATCCAGTCAGGAAGCCCATCTGCTGGTGGGCTGGTTGGGAACTGCTCTTTGAAGCTGCTGAGGAGTATCCCTGGTTATAGCTGCTCTGGGAGCTGCAGTGCACGGCTGCAATGGCTGCATTTCAAAGCAGGGCTGAGAGAACAGACACACATCTCCCCACTGGGTCCCACAGCTCAGTGCCACTGCTTTTCTAAATAAAAAGCCATAACTGCTGGGCACTATTTCATGATCTTGAGTGCTAGCTATACTTCAATTTTGCTGCAAACCTGACCCTCCTGAAAGACATTTTGAAAATAATTATATAAATCCAAAAGATTGAAAAGGCAAAAAATTCTCATTCATGTGTCAAGTGGATTTTTTTGCCTTGGTAAGAAATCAAAATGAAACTCAGCTATACAGTTTCATGTTGAGATTTTGCAAGCATTCTGTATATGTAAGGAAATTAAAAATATAATTTACACTAATTATTCTTGACATTTTGAAATTATGAAAATACTGAACTTCAAAGGAAATTTTGCTTATGCACGCACTGTGTGGTATACTTAATGAGGATGAATGTAATTTTACACCACAATAACTTCATAATTATTTTGTAATTAAAAGGTCTACTCCTCTGATGACTTGTACTTACACTTAACACATAATTAGATGTAATATAATTGATTACATAAAATAACAGAAACTGAAAAAAAGATTAATGTTGAGAAGTAGAAAAAAAATATGAATTTGAAATGACACTTTTTAAAAAAAGAATAGTTTCAGTGGTTACTCTAAGATTTGCACTGATTGCATGCTGAAGCTTGTTTTTAAAGTATTTTTTTTTTACAGTGAGCTAATTCCTTCCTTACATATGAACTTTTCTTCTTATTAGCAGGTGAAATAAGGACATACCCTCACTGACCCCCTTCTCCTTTGCCATACCTTATCCCACAAATACCTGAGCCATCCATCTGAGATGATAGCTTGACTATTGAACGTACATTTTTTCCATTTTAAGTGTTGGGAAAAAAAGGCAGCTGTTGCCCACAGGCCCCCCTGAGACAGGGATTTCTGATACCCACATAACTCTCTTGCATGGACATTTTTGTGTGGTGACAGCAAATGCTGCTCCTCTGTGGGCCACTTTTGGACAGAGAGCATGTGTCCATTAAGGAGGGTTCTGCCCCTAAGGATGCGCTACTCTATGTGCTGAAGTGGGGACAGCTGGGGATGTCTCTATGGCAGCAGGACAGCTGGAGCCTCTGTGGACCTTCTCTAAGACATCTATCTACTCCTACTGCAGTTCTTCACCCAGCTGCCCAGAGAGCTACAGAATATTTTAAACATAGATACAAGTGCTTCTGTCAACAGTATTAAAATAAGTGATTTATTTTATTGGCATTAGTTGCATAAGAAAAAGCAATGCAAGCCAAAATATGACATGGCTGTGGTGGTATAATCACCTCTACCAGGATGTGTTGGTAAACTTTTGCATATACAGCTGTTGTGAAGATGAAGAGGTTGATTTAGAATCCACATATTACAGAGTCACTCTGGGACTATACAGGGAATAATAAATTGCTGTTCAAGTGGCAGCACAGTCCCAGTCCCTTGTGAGAGGCAGACTGACCACACTCAGACTTTGAAAACTTTGGCTCAAGAATGGACAAGCTTTGTAAACACTTTGAGGAAATAACTTGGGGATATTTTGTTCCCTTTCAACTCACTTTTTTGCACAAACAAGGAAGCAGAGCAATGGTAGTAGAATTGCTTCAAGCGACAAGAAGATGAGAGAGGTTTTCCTGTTGTGTTTGCATAAGCAGATGGCTGTTCTTGATGTGTTTCAGTGGGAACATAATCAGTGCATTGCAGAGGCATGCAAAGACACAGCAAAAGTGACAGAAGAGCAGCTGGGCTTTAAGACTGACATCACTGATGAAACTGGGGTGGCATGGCTTGAGATTTATGTGAAAGTCAAACTGTCAGGAGACTGTGAAGAACAGAGGCATGTAATTAAAAAAGCATGTGCCTTAACAAAGCAGATTTAAATGGGAATTTCACGTTACAGGAGGTTTTTTTAATCAGATTTTTTTTAACAAATAAAGAAACACATCAAGACAAAAAACCAAAAGACAGAAAAGAGTTGTTCAAGAAAATTTGCATGATGCTTGACATACCAAGTATTCCTTGTTAGAGTTTTCTTGTAGCATCTTGCTACAATACTGTCTGGCACTTGGATTATGTATTGTTAGATTAATGGCAATAGCATATATTTTCCCAAAAAGATGATTTCCTTTCAATATGGATTGTTGAATTTGTTCACATAGTGGCTTAAAATGGGAAGAAACACACAAAATCAAAATATGGGGTTCTTTTTAATTATTATAGCTGAACATTCACAGTGAAAGAGAAATTAAGATTTTCACATCTTAAAAAAACCACCCTGATACTTTGGCATGAATGTGCTTACCAAAATGTTATCTTTAAGCTACCTTATGAAAGCATTTCAGTCAATATGTCATGAAAAAAAATCAAAGTGCTTAAACCATCTGCAAACCCTCCTTCAGAGCATGATAACAGTTTGAGCAGAAGTAACTATTATGCAAACCAGAAGCAAATAAAAAGAGTCAATTTACAATGGCAAATTAAAATGAGATCACAGAAATTTCATCTCTACACAAAAAATATTTAAATGTCTTCTAATTGACTTACAAAAGTATTCAGAACAATTTGATTTGTAATTCTGTTCTGAAACTACATAAACAAAAGATTAATTTAAACATCTTTTTTAGAAGTGTCTCTCTGATAAAGCACATTAAGTTTCTGTTTCCTGTTTAAAAATTCTCATTGAAGGCCCCTTTATAACCTGATGTACACTGCATTTTACTACCCCAAAAAGCCCATTAGACCCTAATAATACTTAGATAAATTTGTGTGTGTATATGTTTAATTTGTGTCCACTACAATAAAGTCCATCTTGGGAACATCAATATAAATTGCAAATTACAGACAATGGGAGAACTGCAAGCCAACACTCTTGGCTCACTTTACTGTGCTTAATCTCACTGCTAGGCAGAATTAAGAATTCCACAGTATGTCTGTAAAGAGATTGAAAAATTGACATGATGATACTGTCACTTCAGATAATATGAGTGCTTTAAAAAATATCAGGACATAACAGAGAATCTGAGAACATCAGCTCCTTGCCTGTTTCTCTCTTCTCTTCACCTCATCTTAGCTAGGATATAAAATCACAGGAAAATGACATGTTTAAGCATGGGCACAAAGGGAAAACTTTGGGAGCCATGACAAAAGGTGTTTTTCTACTGAAAAAGAAATTATGAGCTCAGGATGGGAAGTGAAGTCTGTGTCTGGTGGGGCAGAAGAACATCAAACCATGACCAAGCAGCAGCACCCTCACGGCATTGGTGCACCATTCCATCAGGAGGGCAGACACAAGCACAGCAGCACAGAAGAACAACTTGGTGTTTATTTAGGGCTATTCTCACTCCTGCAATAGCTTGGCTGTAATCCAAAAATTCTCTGATTGCAATTTGGTATAGATTACTCCATGACCAAGAAGATAAAACTCACAGAGCTATCTGTTTATGCCTATGCCACAGTATATACTCCCTGACACCAGACTTGCTCTGAAAGTGCTAGAGAACTAACAGCAATTAGCACTTTGCTAAAGGGAAAGGCAAAACATCCAGACTATGCACTACAGTTTTTCTTAAATCTATGCAGCACCTGAGTTTTAAGAGCATTAACACTTAATACATGTCATATTGCTCTAATTGACTTGACTTGCAGCTGAGACTGCTGGGCACTTCTGCAGCCATAATGCTGACATTTCCTAACATTTGAGGATGTGGCTTTTGAGCCTTTCCAGACCCTGTTTACAGGAGTCTAATGCTCTTTTAAAAGTCACTTGTTTTGCTATATACAAACAAAGGAAAGTAAATGTCACATATGCTTTGTGAAACCATAATGAGCTCTGCACTAAATGTTAGATGCACTGGACGTTCAGGCTAATTATCAGTTGCTTTTGCAAGGTACATACATGCTAACAAGCAAACTGGAACAACAGAAGAGGATCAGCTAATCAAAACAGATGGCACTGTGGCCCCTGCAATGCTATATCTGGTACAGTAGTTTTACTCCAGATGAGATGAATCCAGTTTCCTGGACTTAGTGCTACCTGACCGATCCAAAGGACCGGTCATGGCTAACGGCCCTTGTTCTCCAGAAAGGGGTGGACTCTATTTGGCTTGCACCTGAGTCAGGCTTTTATGAAAGGGGGTATGCTTTGAAGATTTTATTGCTTTCCTCTGAAAATACAAATAGCTCTGTGACTCAGCTGTCTGATGTGCAACACGTGAGGATGACCTGTGAGCTCTGCCCACAATTTCAGCTCTGTCTCAAAGCAAGCAGTGAACACAGGCACAACCTAACAGAATCAATTGTGCAAGCAGGATGCTATTTTGTAAGTCTGTTTGACAGATATTTTTCAGAGGAGTATTGTTTTTTTCTATGACATTCTGAAGGAAATATGTGACTTTAGACCTCCCTGCTCTCTCCTTTCCATCTCCCTTACCTTTAACGTACTTGAATTTCCCCTTGTCACTTTTGCTACTTCTTTAGTCCTGCAAACTGCCAGTTACCTGATTGCCTCTTTCCACTTCTCCTCCACTTTGTCCCAGTATTTGAATGACACTTCTACTCCACACTGATCAGGTACCAAGGAACAAGAACAGGATAAACCTTCATTTCCAGAGACTGACTCCAGGGTCTCACAAGTGGGGCAGAGAAATTCACTTGTTCACCCTGCTGCAGTCAGAGAGGCCTTGTAGTGGTGAAGGATTTGACTTTTGCAGTTCAACTCCCAAGGAGACAATAAACTTGAGAAGGTGACAAAAATGTTAAAAGGAATGGAATATTTTCATACAAGGAGGAAATTGATAAACTAGGGCTCTTCAGCTAGGAAAAGAGATTACTGAGGAAATTGCGAGGCAGATCTGGAAGATGAGGAATAGCAGAGAGAAGAGCAGGGAACTCTTACTAAAAATGTGAATCCACGTCAGTGTTTTGTTTTGATCTGGAGAGCACTTGAACCAAATATCCTCTTTGGTTCACACTACAGAAGAGCTTCAATGCATATTAAATAGATTCCTTTAAAAGGAAAATAAACTGAAAGATGCACTCCATATACTCACCTAAAATGAGTCAACCACTAACAGGTGTGCATGTAACTAGACTACAGTTAGCTTGATGTGAAATCCCTTCAAATGCATATCGTAGGCTATCAGGTCATCAGCATGAATAATTTCATTCTACATATTCACTTTCATTCCACTGTACTACTTGCGAGGGAAGGCATATCCTATGTTGCAAAAACCAGAAAGCATCAAATCAAGCAGGGACTTTAAAAAGGAGAAATTCTGCATTTGGCTCATTGGTTCGTTTCATTTGAGTGGAAAAATTCTATAAGGGTTCAGGAGTTATTGGGCAAATAAGATGTCTGCAGAACATATTGACACAGATGCAATTTCCTGCTCAGAAAGCACCCAGATTGCAGACTATCAGCAAATCAAACCAGTGGACAGGTCATTCCATGCTCGTCACATTACTGCGCCATTTTTGTCAAGCACATCACAAACTCCTTTTCTCTTTCAAGCTGAATACCCTGAATTCAGTCTCAATAGATCTGGGAGATTCAGAGTTCCCCAGCTACGTGATTTGCTTAATGACCATAACGTGAAAGACAGCTTTCCAGTGGAGCCTAAAAAACACTTCCTAGAATCCTCAAGGCAGAGCAAAACACCAACCACCAAGTACAGAGTTAAGCAAGTTTTTCAGTGCAGTTGCATGACTCTACACACAGCTGAACAGCACCTTGAACAGATTTTGGAGTTGCTATGCTTTTATCAACAATCAGGGACCTTTTTTCTTCTGAAAAAAAGAACATTTTTCCCTCCGGTATTTTTGCCTTGTTGAGGTGCTATACCTGTTTAATCCTTGGGTGTGCTACTTTAGCATTTTGGTTTGGACCAGGAAGGAGAATTTTGAAGAGAATATTGCAGTGTCTGCACCTGGGATGCTTTGGTTCCTGTCATATATCAGACAGCAGGCACAACCTGCATTTCCTTCCAAATAACTGCAGCAAGTGAAAAGTGGCACTCCAAGACTTTATCTGAAGTATCTAAGACAAATACAGTCCACAGAACCATTACAGCCCAAGTGAAATAAACCCCCTGAAAATGCATATCAGATCCTCAGCAGCAGCTATTGCACTCTACAGATCCACTCTCACTGGACTGCACTTCTTGCTAACCAATAATGAGCTGTTTTGTTTCATTTTGACTTTGATAAAATTAAACGAAAGAAAAAAGAAAAAAAAAAAAACCCAGAAGGCTCAAAATGAAAGCAGTGATGGGAAAGTTAATGATGAATCTTCTCTTGGCTATGCTAGAAGTCACAAATTTAAAAGGCACCACTGACAACCAGGGCCAGCAATTACAAATTACAGACAAGATCCCAAGGGAGCAATTAAGGCATGTGTGAACAAGCTGGTTGCAACGACCAAGCATTTCTGAAACTTGAAGGAAAATTTGGTATACAGCTTAAGAAAGAATATATTTTAGCTACACTAATTCAATTTGATTTTATATTAATATTTATTTCTATTTCTATATTAAGGTTTGGCCTAATCTTTTCATGTTGTTGCACCAGGAACTGAGAAATCAAGATCTGCTACACATTCAGGATTTTACACTTTCCAAATTAAAAGGAACTCAGATTATTACTTCTCTGCAAGTGCTCCACAGCCAAACATGCTCCTAATAAAGGTGTGGCAATATTACTTGACTGCCAATGCAGTCAATAAGCTGAAATTTTTTCCACATTTACCTTCCTTGGTCAATTACACAGAGACTTCATGAAAGAAATCTGTTGAAATTTGAGGAAAGAAGATTGGTCACTATTGCTCCAGGAGTATTAGAAATTTTACAATGACTATATGCAACGGTAGGAATGCTAAGGTTTGTTCCTCCTAAATAAATCTTCCAGTTTTGTAATTTACACAGAAACTTGGAGAAAATTTTTAAGCCAGCTCAGTCTGAAAGATGCAGATTTATAGTGATTAGGAGCTGCTACACAAACTCTAAGACTAGAAATACAGCCTTGTGCTGTGACCAGCAACAGGAGAGGGAGCCTAGCACAGCTTAAACTGCTATGATTTTTGGAAGTTTGTCTTTAATGCCTGGTCCAGAATATAAATTTGCACAGATGAAACACAGATGATTCATAACAGCCCCTTTCTCCCACATTTTTTAGATTCTGTCTCTTTCCAGCCTTCACCTTCCGCTTTGTCTTTGTATTCTCGGATCCCTGGGACTCATTCTTTGTGCATGTCTGCAAAACATCTCCTACAGCTGGAGCTGAAGCTGTACTGACACAGAAGCAGGAGACAAACAGAGGTACAGAGGAGCAAAGATACTGACAACCAAAAGGAACAGAGGAACAGGAACCAGTTAACCTGACTGCAATGTAAATTCCTCCATGTTGGGAAGGGGTTCCCTTACTGATCAGTGGAGTGCTGAATATGGTTCCTTCTCAAACAGCAAATGCAATATTCCTTTACAGTTGGAGCATGCAATGTACTTAAAGGTGGATTCCACCCATGACACAAGATACGTTAATTACCCTTGATCAGGCAGTTAAGTGTTAATGACTGTTACTGAAAGCTTTAATTCTCCAACATTTGTTTGCTAAGCTCACCTGATCAAACAAAACCTCAGACTTCACCTCCTCTTGACTAACCCATTCAGCCAAAGTAACGCAGAGGACATCAACATGATTTACTTTTTAAGTACAAATACATCATATGCACTTGGGAACCTGGATCTCAGGCTTCACAATCAGCGTGCGTGCCTACTACAGAGAAACTGTAGGCGATGCTCTAACAATCTGATTGCTAGTTCTAATTTAGTAGCTTTATCTACTTCCCTTACTGTTTCAGCTGCTTTTCCATGCATCAGAATCCTTAGTGGTCACACAGAGATACTTGTCTCTGGGTTAAAATGTCTGCAAGCTGTCAAAGTGTTTTAGTGTAAACCTCTGTGACAGAATATCCAGTGGTGCTCTCAGCATACAAGAGACTGGCCTGCCAATATTATTTACATATGATGATAAATGAGCAACAGTACTCATTTTAACCTAAAGTAAAAAGTGCTTTTGGGATGCTAATTAAGAAATTTTTTTTCCCTATTGCAGTTTTCTATTAAAGCATTCTAGTTTTACTTTCTTCTTTTTTTTAATTTTTTCATATTAATTTTAGCCTTATCACACATGAAGAAAACCATATGCTTTCTCCAAAAAGAAAAAGAAAAAGTCACTAACCTGAAAAAAGGGATTAAGAGAAAAATACTTTTGGATGTTTTAATCTGCAGCAAGAGGAGAGAAATAATTCATGCCAGCAGCAACCATAGCTCAGGGATTTTTTTTTTTCTACCACTTCAGAATATATATTAGAAACACTTTTTTTCATTGTATTACAAATATTCTGTGTTTTATTTCTTTTTATCTTATTAAAGATACTTACATAAAATTATGGGGGGGAGGGTAAGGAGCTCGATGACATCCTTTTTAGAAAGAATTGTGTTTTAATACTGTCTTCCTTACCAAGGATGCTAATGTAAAGTTAGAATATTTATTTCCGAGAATTTGTTTGTTTCTTCACCTGCTTCTCTTCCTGAACTCTTAATCAGGTTTGTAACAATGCAATTATTTCCACAGCAACCAGTTCAGGCACCACAAATAGAGGATTATGACTTCAGTGTACAAAAGAGCAGCAAGAAGATTAAGTTTTAGAAACAGCTTGGGGGAGGGGTGGTCTTAATTTCCATAGTACTAAAATGTCACCGACATGTTTTATGAAAAATCCTTTCCTCAGGATTTTTCCTCCTGAGAAGCTGAGAGGCCTCAGGAACAAAATGTAAGCAATGATTGTTTGCTGCTGTGGAATGCAACAGGTGGATCTGTGATTGGTCTCATCTGGTTGTTTCTAATTAATGGCCAATCACAGTCAGCTGGCTCAGACTCTCTGTCCAAGACACAAACCTTTGTTACTCATTCTTTTTCTATTCTTAGCCAGCCTTCTGATGAAATCCTTCCTTCTATTCTTTTAGTATAGTTTTAATATAATATATATCATAAAATAATAAATCAAGCCTTCTGAACATGGAGTCAACATTCTCATCTCTTCCTTCATCCTGGGAACCCTGTGATCACCGTCACACTAAAGCATACAGGAAAATAATCAAATACATACAATCATAGAAGAGTTTCTGAAGAAAAGGCATGCAAGCCTTTTCTTCGTGGTTTTTCAATGAGAAGTAGGATTATTTCCACCCAGTAATAATTATACTATTATGAAATATTGAGTGTGATTTAAGTTATATATCAAGACACCTAATTTACAGGGTGTGTGTGTATGGGGGGAAATCAGCTCCCTAAATGTAGGTGCCAGGCTTCATCTGAGACATTTTGTCATGCCTGGGATATCTGGCTGAGCTATCAAATAAGAGAGAAGACACAGAGGAGAAGTGTGACCTTCTGAATTTGCAGCTGAAGTCACACAGGACATAGTAGGACATTTCAACTGGTACCAGATACCTGAACTGAACAGACACTCAAAGACCAAAGTCCTGGGTTCTGGATTTTGTAGAATGTGGCAGAAAAAGCTGAGCATTTATGTTAGGCAGGTGGACTGAGTACCGACAAGGAGGTGCTTGAATCACAGTCTTGCTCTGGCCTTTAATGACAATTTAGAGACATGCTTTGTTCCAATGACTGAACCTCAGTAAAAAGACCCAACCAAAACCTGCCAAAAAAGCTAATAACAAAAAAAAAAAAAAAAAAAAAACCAAAAAAAAAACCAAAAAAAAAACCCAACAAAATGAAGCCAACAATGCTTTATCTGGGACCTAAATGAAGTTTCTGCCAGCTTCTAGAAAAACTTTCCATGGCTCTTGTTACTATTATATCTGCTAGAGTTTCATACCTCTTTGATGTGTCTCCTAGGCACCTCCTCTAAGCAGTGACTCTTCCTCTTCTCCCGCTAGCCAACTGACCCCAGTTCCCCCTGAAGCAACCAATCCACTCTTTTTAACACTCTTATTATTGGCTACAGCTGCAGCCTGTTAAAGTCAGGCCTGTTCTTAATCTCTAAGAATTGGCTCAGCTGCAACTCCTTAAGGGGTAAGATTACTTTCTATACTACCTTTATTTTATTATATTGCATCCCCCTACAAGCTCTTTGGAGGGAGATTAGTCCTATCTGAGCATGAAAAGCATGGGGTTCAGATTTGGATTAAGGAGATACAAGAACACTGAGGATGAGTCTGTATTGATTTCCTATCAATACAGTGCTAGTCTATCTCATTGCTACTGGAGAAATCAGAAGGGGTTACTGCATTTACCTGGTATGTATCAGACAGCCAACATTTTTAACAGAGGGACAAGTAATCAGGTGAGAACAGAAAAAGAACTGAGGAGGGAATATCTGGCTTAATTAGATGTTGCCAAATCAACTGAATCTCAGGAAATTTGCCTCAGAGTACACAAAACACTGACTACAACAATGTCAGAAGCATTTGTAGTTATCTTTAAGAATTTTGAGAGGACAATGACATTTCAGAAGATTTAAAAAGGTCAAGCACAAGCTTAATCTCTAGAAAGTGGCAAAAGGAAGAGACAAATAATTATAAACTAACTACTCAACTAATGTTTAGTACCTGAAAAAATACTGGAAGAAATTAAGAATTTTAGAAAGAATAATATGAAGATGATCAGCAGCCAACATATATTTATCAAGAACAAACCCAATTCAATTTTCCTTCTAAGAATAAGGCATTATAAAAACGCAGAAAATACACCAACTTTAAAAATAATTTTGACATTGCTCCAAGAGACATTTTGATAAGCAAATAATGTTACAGAAAAAAAAAACTATACTGAGACCCATGCAATATCACTTTCAGAAATGCACTCAGGGAGCAGTTATCAATAGTTCATTGTAGGACTGGAAGGTATATGACAGTCAACAGGCAGAGATACAGCACTACATCAGCAGTCTTCATACTTAATTGAGAACACAGTGACAGAGCAGAGAATACATCCATTGAATTCACAGGCATCAAAATGAAAAATGTTTTAGAAAACAAAACCAAGGGATTGACAAAATGGTCTGAATGAAACAGGAAGGGATTCATTATGAAAAAAAAAAAATCCCTCTGCAATGTTCTCCAGTGATGCAAAAAAACCCAGTTGCAAAAATACTAGATGGGAAACAAGCATCAGGGTGGCAGCTGTAAAAGGAGAAATCTAAGGCATATAATGAATTCTCAGGTGATAGTAAGCTGTCAGTGCCAACTGAGTGGTAAAAGGCTATCATACTGAGACATATAAAGAGAAATATTTTTGCAAGCCACATGGAATATTTCTTTTGGATTGGCAAAACCTGTTATCTCTACTGAGTCTAGTTTTGGGCCTTGCACTTCAAAAAAAATTGGCCACTTAGAGAGATCCTACAGGGTAGCACCGAGATGTCTAATACTCATAACCTACAGAAACAGCTACATATTGTTCATAGAAGAAAAATTACTGAAGCTGGAATGTAACAATGATCTCCAATATTAAGAAGAAGTTGTAAAAAGAAAGGAAATAAGCTACTTTCCATATCCTCAGTGTATAAGAAATAATGGTACTATACTTCAGCAAGAAAAATTTCATTAAGGAATATGAACACTCTCTAACAGCAAAGCTATTTGAATACAGGAATAGATTGTCTACGCAAATTGTGAAATCATAAAAGGTTAGATGTGCAGTTTTACAAGTATAGGACTCTGTTAGATCAAAATGGGGAACATGAACATTTGAAGTTCCTTCTAGGAGCCTGGGGTTTCTGGAGGGGGTGACTCTTGATATTTATATCTTCAGCTCAATAGCTCTAAAGCAAGGAACTGCACTTTCATCATCTAAGTTCCTTATCTTGAATTTAGGGAGGAATTTTGTCTATTCCAAATGTTATCTAGTAGGTCAGTTTATTATTATCTAATTTCTTGCTTATATCATCATTTTGGTACATTCACAAAGCCTTAGAAGAGTGTTTAGTTCATCACCTGTAACTTGCATTATGCTAAAAGACCTGATACAAACAAACCAGCTAGTATTTTCTGAAACATGGAACAGAGAGAAGAAATGAGCAGAATTTGATGGAGTTGTACTCAGTCACTGAAAATGGGAAGGACACATGAGAATGAGAAGGACACAAACATTGCAGTCCCACTGACAGTTTGAGAAATTTAGATGACAACACCATGTTTATATGTCAGGAATCCTATAATTTTTTCGCTGTAAAACTTATATTCTAAAACTTTGCTTCATACCGAAAATGCACTCCAGCACTGGTTTTAAATCCAGCCCCAAATGGTACTGGCATTTTACTGAAATTCCTGGCATAATTGTTCTTTCCAGACACTTCCTCCTTCTTTAACATACAGGCTTCTAAATATCTTTTTCTTGCATATCTCAGGTTTCTTTTGAAAGCCCATATTAAAGTAAGTTGTTGCTGTATTTATTGGAATCACAGCTTTACAGACTGAGTTTCCATTAGTTATGGTACTATTGCAGTTAATAGGCATAGTGTTCCCTTTCTTGGTACTTTGTTACCATTTTACTTCAGTGTCTTCACCTTTCCCAGTTTAATGTTATAACTCACATGCTTCATTCAATATTTATTTGTTGTTTCTTATATACTGTCTACTACTGTCTCCTCTAGAAAATGAAAAATAGCTGTCTTTCATTCAAATGTCTGTACATTTGTAAAGCTTCGTGTAGAGTGACTCAGCCCATAAATATCCAGAATGTTTGAAAATCACTGGACATTTAATAGCTATTTATTAAATTGTAAAGGAAGTTTTCCTTGGGGCAAGAAAGAAATCCATCCAATGCTTCTGCAAATGGTCTAGGAAGGGAAACATAATAGTTGCAGACAAAATACTGTCAAAGCAGTTCTTTGCTCCATTTCAGTATCATCAGCTGTTTAATGATCGGAGAGAGAAGATAATGGCACCAAATATTGACATCTGAACTGCTCCACTAGATATTAGTTTTCTGTATGCTATTTTGTTCTTTATCATTCACCTTCCCATACTTATTTTTTTATTGTAATTGGTTACTAGGGTCTAGGACTAAAGAAAATGTAGCCAAGGAAAATAGTCCTTGGCTTGGTAACTGAGAACAAAATATATGTCAGAGATCAGGATTAGCTAGAGAATTGCAATCCTTCTGAATACTCAGTATGAAATGAGGCTGTTACAATATTCTGCAAATGTCAAGACAGGGGACCAATGTTAAGTGACGGCTCCCAGCCTCCCAAGACCCTCTCCAAAACCATCAGTGAGGACTGAAGAATAAGAGATGCAATCAGAAGCTTTAAGGTGATGTGTTCCTAGTTTCAAGTGACTAATTCAAGTGCACCATCCAAAACTAGCCTATTAGGTTTCCTGAACTCAGAGCGTAAAGGTGACTGCATAAAGTACACAGAAGTCCACCATATAGGAAGTATATCAACACAGTTTCAATAACTAAATAGAAATTGTTGATTTTAGTGGCCAAAGCAAAGAGCTGTGCCATTGAATTTTTCTTTGTTAAAGACATACTCAAATATACTCACAGTCTCTGGATATACTTCCTTTGAAAAAAAAAAAACAAACAAATAAACAAAACAAAAACAAACCAAAAACAACCCAAAAGACCCCAACAAAACAACCCCCAAAACTCAAAACAACAAACAACAACAAACAAACAAAACCACCAAAAATCCAACCCAACCCCCCCAAAAATGCCCAAACAAACAAAACCACAAAAAAATTCAAACCAAAATAAAAGAAATCCTCTTTTAATAGGGACTAAAGAATATAGTTTCTTATGATCATCTTTTCGGAATGCAGTAAGGTATGGAAAAAATCCCACCACAAATAAATCAGAAATAATATGTCAAACAAAGACTTTTTGTGCTCATTTGATTTAGGAACGAGCTAGAACAGATTTAGGTCATTAACACAGGGGGACATAAATGTTTCAAATGGACATAAGTGTTCAGGTGCCATTTTCTGAAATACCTAGATTGAAAACTGAGCTCCTCAAGACCCAGCGAGCAGTGCTGCCTAACACCAGCACTTCCCCAGGGCTCTGAAGTCCCACAGGTGTGTTTCCAGCCTCCCATTCTGAGCACACTCAGACTCCAGGTTCTGAGTAAAGCAAGCAGGCGGGTTTCTGGCACAGGGATAACCACTGCTGGGCTCACAAGCTCAATATCCCTCCCCTTACGTTCCCTAAATGACTAAAGTGAGTATGTGCTTTAAGAGATGCTTCTTTGTCAGTATTTAACTGGATAGTTACTCCAGATGAAAGAGAAGTTTAGTTCTCTACCTCTGCCTGAGGGAACTTTATCCAGATTCTTCTGGCACTCATATTATTCATTCTGGATACATCTCGCCTATATGCAGTGGTACAAACATTGTTAATTGTCAATGCCAATGACTACAACAGCAATCTATTCTTGATGACCACTTTAGCATGGAGTCCTTTAACTTAGGCTATTTCTATTTCTTTGCCATCAGCTAACTCCTTCTATTACCTAAACTACTGCTGAAATCATTAATATCTGTTTATTGGCTAAAGTTTCGTGAGTTGAATTCCAGCAGGATATTTAATGCCAAAGGTTGGTTCTCCATCAGTCTCTCCTCCTAAAACTGTATTTTGTGGAATACCTTGACATATGTAAGACATGTAAGATATATAAAATATCTTATGTAAGACAGATAATGAAAGCACTCAAGAATTTGTGCTGCACCAGAGTTTATAATACACAGGAAATCCTATGGAGAAAAGCTAATGATTAGAAAATATTTAGACAATATTATAAAATGAGAGATTTTGTTTAAATAAGTGTTTATGGGCAATACTTGTAATTTTCTCTCATGCTGAAGGTATTGTTTTATTTCTCCTACAGGTGCATACAAAAGACTGCTGTGAAACTAATTTCTGCTGTTTACACATGAATATTTTTGCATGCATGCTATTTCTGTGCCTACTGAATATTCTTTAAAATAATTGTAAAGCAAAAGAAACGTTAACAATAAAGCCACATAACTCATTTTTATATTGCTTTTGAATAAAATGGGTAAAAAGTTAAACTCTGTTCTTTTTCACAATTGTTCTATCAGCATAATACAGCTCATCCGAAGTGGTAGCAAAAAAAGTTCAAACTTTAGATGTTTATATAATCTCTCAAAATCAATTGCTTCACTAATGGTTTACTTAGGAAGATAATGAAAGATGAACCTGTAAAGCAGCTGATCTCAGCAGAAAGGTTATAGCATACTTAGGATACAAATCAGGAGAGATAAGTACATTTATCCCTTAAGACCTCTACTAAGATCTGGATTAGTAGCTTTTGATACTTTTCCCAAAATGAAGAACAGTCCAAGTCTTTGCTGGTCTTTATAAGCCATGAGACAAATAAAAGTGAGTATGAGGATAACAAGCTTAAAAATCATGTCAATCCTTCAGAATACTTCTCTAGAAAATACACAGTATTTTTTTTTAGTGAGGGCAGAGGGACAAAAATCCTGGGATAATTATCTACTTTAACATTAGAGTCAGTACCTGACTTGAAAATTTCTAGGTACTTACTCAGCCTTTTTGTTTGGGTACTAGTAGAAAAAACAAAGAGTGCAATGCCTGCACCGTTCCTGAGAGAAAACCATAAGAAATTTATTGTTTTCCCCATTATCTACTACAAGTATTTGAAACAGCTGAGTGTTAGCTTCTGCTTGTGCTTGTGCAGATTTACAAAAATTAGTGAAATCAAAGGACCACTGTTTAGACTTGAATAATGTAGATACTAAGTTGCAAAAAAAAAAAAAAAAAGATTATACACTTTACTATGAAAATTACTATCATAAGAGAATAAAATGAACCCACAATAAGTTATTTAAAAAGGAAACTCTGCTTGCATTATTTTTCATTATCTTTGGATGTGAATTTAAACAGAGGACAAGTTCTAAAACCAGAACTCGATAATAACATTTAAAAACATCACTAGTAATTTAGAGTATTGTGAATCTTTCAACTCTGAAGACCAACTGATGACAGATATGCCTATTTATTTCCATTTTTTTGTGACAGCTATGGTTATATGATCACTTTCAATGACAAGGAAACTGCACCTTCATGCAGACGAAAAATTATAGATACTGTGAAATTTTCAATGTTGGCTGCTGATTTTTCTTTTCCTATCTCCCAAATGAGAAATTACACCATAGTCTGTAAAACCCAGACACTGCTCCTTCAGGGAGAGTGTACATAAGATACAATGCAGTTTGAGGTATTAAGGAGGTAACATGGTGCTTTGGAGGATATGTGGCATTCAGGATTTTTCTGAATCTCTGAAAACAGAACTACTGGTAGCAGACTGAAGGACTATTATGACTTTGCTGTAGAAGAAAATAACATTAAGATAAATTAATATGAACTGAATGCTAGAAAGTCTTTTCTTAAAGATGCATCATTTTTGAATGGTGCAGTGAACATTCTGTATCAAAACAGTAAAAACATGTACTTCTATAATCACATTAGACTCTCTTTCTATAAAGAAATCAGCAGCAGATTAGGGGGACTTGTTAGTTGACAGAAAGGTATGAAAGTTAAAATGCTTTCCAACATCCAAGGCATCCAAGGATGGATTTAGACTGGAAATGCTTAGGTTTCTTCTTGTGTATGCTGCTTATAGGTATATGAATAAAGACAAACAAAACATGATCTATTTAAAAAAGACCAAAATGTAAGAACGAAAATTAGTCTTGATCTCAAAGTTAATTAACACTTTAGGGAGCCAAAAGCAATGGCAAATATTTCTTAAAAGGAAATAAATATTCTAATATTATCTTGTTCCTCAATTATCACTCTTTCTAATACCAGCAGTTTTCAGGTGTTAGCTTTGCTATTTATGTATCTTAAGAGCACTTACTGCTACCACAGTAAGATTTTCATCAGCATGAACACAGATTTCTGTTCCAACAGCTCTTCATATGTGTTTGAACTGGAAAATTAGGTTACATTTGAGAAAAAAATTCCCTAAAGTATGCCTGAAGAGTTATGTTTGCTGCTTTTTATGAAAGCACTTATAATCTTGGATTAAAGTTGAAAACAACTTGAGGAAGAAAATGACGAAGGGCTATTAATCTGCATTTACACTTAGGCTATTTTAATGGATTGCTCTTTATAATGAATTTCAAATAAAGAAACTACACAATGAAATGAAGCAGGAACATACTGACAAATTAGATTTTCTGAACCCTTCATGCATTGTACAGGGATGGACATATCTTTGAAGCAATATATCTTCCTGTTACATCCTGCAAAGCCCATGCAGATCTAACTGAATATCAAGGCCAGTATTTTTATAAAAACACTTCTATTTAACCAGTTAGGTTACTTACCTAAATTTAATTTTGCAGTGTAGAGTAAGTGAATCTCTAAAATCTCAAGCTTCAGTTTCACTAGTAATCTGATAAATACACTACTGATTTCCAGTTTCAGCCACAAGGACCTGAAAGTCTCATTCGTGCTCAATTTAAAATCCTGGATTTGGGTGCTTTAGGGTGGCTTGCCATGATTACCTATCCTACCAACTACTGGTCTGTCTTTTTCTTTCTGAAATGCATTTTCCTCTTGGCTCTCTGCCCACATACTGTTAAGAAGCATTAGGTCCCAAGGCAGGACTCATCCTTTTCCAGTTAAACAGAGCAAGAAGTGCTGATTCTACTATTTTACTGAAATTCTCACTATATTGCTCTTTATTTTATGGCTTGTGTCTGAATGCTCCCTGACCTAAGAACTCGCTGTTCATAAAGTGACGTGATTGCTCCTTTCACACAATTATAAAAGAACCCAATAACCCTGTTACTTTTACTTCCACTTCCCTGATCTGAACACTGTTTGAATGTAAATTTGATAAGCTAGTATTTTATCAGAAAAGCTAGCAGGATAATATTGTTCTAGCCACAAGGAAAGGTTTTGATTTTTTTTTTTCAGGATTTCTTTATATGCGAAAATGGCACCTGGGAAGTGTAGTCAAGGCAATTCTCAAACATAGTTTCTGTTTATTATCACTTACATGTTATTCTTGATTAATAATTCCAGAAAATAAAAGTGTAAATATTTTAATGCCAGGTGAGTTCTTCAATATCAAAATCTTCAAAACTATGTGTCTTAGCTTTTGAACTAAATGTTGAAACTCACCCTGAATTAATTACGGACAAAATGCTGTTGCTGGTCTACCTGCACCACTGTCTTTTTGCTACCATAGCCATGGGATGCCCAGTAATGTTGATAGTTTGGTAAGTGTGGTTCAAGATCCTGTTAGGTTTCAGGTGTTGACCTTCAGTGAGATATCCCAGGCATCCCTACAGACCTGAGATCTGCAATACAGCAGCTCTCTTCACCCCTGTGATCCTGCCTGTGGGGGCAGTTAAACCAGTCCTATCTTGGCACTGAGTCACAGTTCGTACCCAGCATCTGTGCAGCCACCAGCACAACACACGACTGCTGCAATTGAAGGCATCAGTAAGAAAAGCTCCATCCACACTCACATATACTCTCTCCATCCCCTAAACCTCCTCTGGGCTCTGACAAATAGGTGCACCCATCATGCAGTTTCAAAGAAGTTAGAGTGGCTCTCAGTCTTTCAAGGTAAGTGAAAACAAGCCAAATTCCCCACCCAATCTGGCTTGTCTGTTGACTGAGAGCAGATTTGCCTCCTCTTGCCGATGCTCACCAGGACAAGCTATCCCACTGATTTCTCCTATCCAATCCCAGTTTTTTTTCAGGAAGAAACTTTGTAATTCTCTATCTTGTTTTCTTGTGATGGTCTCACTTGTCTAGCAAGAAATATCAGTATCTTGCACAGTGTCTCATATGACTAGACATCATAAAACCTACGAGGAAAAGGAAAAAAGTCTTATAAGAATGTATATGCCTTGAGGATGAATGTCAAAAAATATGTTTTAAAGTAATTTTTGAAAGAAATAGTATTTTAAAAGAATGCTTCTAAGAAAAAATGTTATAAAATTTATGGGCTAAGAATAGATGCCAGACTGGCTTTATATGTAGAAAATAAATTATGTAGAAAATATTAATTTATTTTGGAAAATATAGATGTATTTTTTTCTGACTTCCCTAAGCATTAGATATGATAAGAGTTTAAAAATTGTTAGTTTATATAAAGATGTTTAAATTTATTACTACAATAATTGAGATGGAGACAAAATTAGTTCAAGGAAAGCAACATATTTGGCCGGAAGGAAGTTACTCATAAGTTCCTTAAGAATATTTTAAATAGTGATTTTGGCAATAAGAGCAGAAATACACTAAAGAATGTTTTTCAAGAAACAAGACAGAAGATATGAAATACCATAGAGTGAGATGTAAATCTACAGGAATAATAGAATTAGAAAGAAAGGTAACACAATCAGGAAATAATGTTACTGAGAGGAATAGCAAATACATGACTGAAATAGCTTTACTTGTGGAAGAGAGGAAAACTTGAAAATGCATAATGAAGGCTACAGCATGCATATATAACACGTCACACTATGTATTTGAAGAATTGAAGAAAAGTACTACTGCAACTTTGTAAAGAAGAATATTTAACCTTATCTAGAATACTCCATGCATAATTCATTATTTACAAAAGAAAAAGATGAATGCAAGCTAGAATAAGTCTGAAGCAGCGCTACCTGGATGAAAGAAGAGTTTTTAGAAGAGAATTTTTACTTTCATTTACATTTAATCTGAAAGTATGAAAGCCTTGTGAAGTTTATGGAACAAGTCCCCAAGGATCCATTTCCAAGCACATTAAGGACAACAAGTGACTGTGAACACCTGTCACAGATCAACAAAGAGCAAACTGCACTTGACCAACCTGATTGTTTTCTGTGAGGAGTTAACAGCCTCTGCAGATCATGGAGCTGGTGGGGAGGAAGCACTGGAAGAAACTTTTTTCTTATTTTGACAAAGTTTCCTTGTAGCCAAACTGGGTGAAGATGGGCTGGATGCGTAAACCGCAGGGTGGATGAGAAACTGGCTGTGCAAATTAGAATCAAGGCTAATAGTTCAAAGTCTAACAGGCAACCAATTTTGGGTACTGTTTCTCAAGAGTTGATTCTGAGGCTAATGACTCAGCTGAATGAATCAATGAATCTTTGTCACTGATGTGAATGATTGTTCAGAACAAACCTCCAGTACATTAACAAATGGCAGGTGGGGGAGCATGTGATTGCTTGAGGTCAGAGCTACTATTCAGAAAGAGAGATGGAGAAAGGGCCATCATAAACTTCATAAAATTCAGCACAGACAAATAACAAGCTTGTGCATCTTGGGGTGCATCAACAACATGCAACTGCAGCAATTCTGAAGATGGCTTCAGGGTCCTGGTAGATGACATGGCAACATGACAATGCCTGTTTTACACACTGGCTATCCTAGAAGTGGACACAGTGTTCCTTATGGTTGCAGAATAGAGGGAATAATTATTTTCCATAACTGACACCATGTAACCCATATTCTCTATGGTATACCTGAAGAGCCTGTTGCCTGTTCTGGCAGGTTACAACACAGTCTTTGTGTTATTTCAGACATTCTTACTAAAAAAAAAATAAAAATGCATGCACACAGACACAAAATAAGAATTGTGTGCTAGGGCCACAGGAGCACCCCACACAGGGCTTAGAAGAGACTGAACCAATCTGCTCTGGAAGAGCCAGTACAAAAATGGACAGGAGCCTGTCTATGAGCTACTTACCCTTCAGAGCCTTAGGCCATTAAACAGCAGATTACCTGGAGAAGAGTGTAAGTGTAAGAGCAGGGGAAATGTGCAGTGATACTTTTCTTCAACACTTTTCCAACTGTGAGAAATGTACTTATGTTTCTCTCCAACTTTATGCCCAGCAATTTAATTGAATGTCAATAACTTTTCCTTGTACAATAAAACAAGATCACCCAGAATGACCTGGCTATTTTCTCCATCTATTACAGAGATCTCCAGCATCTCCTTTGACCTGAATCAATAATTTCCTTTCCATGTTGAATACTCTTACTCTATTTAATAATTCTGGTCACATGGAAGTCTGTATTTCTAATGATCTTCTTCCAAGCACCTTTGCATACTTACAAGATCTTTAGGGGTGCTTTTTTGGTTGGGATTTTTTTCTGTTGTTTTAGTTTTGGGTTTTTTGGTGATGTTGGTTGGGGTGGTTTTGTTTTTTATTTTTTTAGGGTTTTTATTTTAATGTGGCTTGTTTTTTATTTTTTTCACTTAGATATGAGCAGAATTGAATGAAATGTTCAAGATGAAGGCAAAACATTTGTTTGAATTCTAGTTATAGTGATGCTTCTTTTTGACTGGCCATTCTTAAAAATCCCATAGGTTTTGTCTTTTTAACAGCTGTTGAGATGTGAGATTTAATAACTCTAATAAACCCTTTCTTTAAAAGTAATATCCAATCTATAGATACTCATTGTGTGCATTCTTGTTGCTAGATATTGCTATAAGTAAAATACAGATTAATTAGGTTCATTTTAATTCCATCACCCTTCATTTGAAAGGACCGACAATCACATTAGTTTTATATGCCTTCTGCTACCTTTTTTTTTTTTATTTTGGTCAATCATAGAGAGGTTAAAGAGCACAAGTTTCATAAGTTTCAGCCTTTTAATGTCATGTCTAAACAGCAATTTTCCAGTTGCCATCTTCCATTACACTGGAACTGGGGAAATGTAAGCAGGAGAGTATACAATTCCTATTAGTTTTTAACAGTACTTTCTGCTAGCATGTAAAGTTAAGGCAGCTCCTTCTACCTCTATAGCAAGAAAAGAAAAACAATAAAATTATAGAAAAAATGAAAGTAAGTTAGCCATGAACTGGTGTTATGGCATCACTCAACTGCATTTCAAATTTTCTCACTTTTGGTTGTATTTTCCTCTGGCATGTTTGTCAAAAGTGTGTAAAGAAATATTCCAAAGCAGAACCTAACCAGGAAGTAGTAAAACCATAATATATCTAATTCTAAAAAAAAACTTATTCATCTTTTATTTCCTATTTCCTTCATAGAATCATTGAGTGGTTTGGGTTGGGAGAGACCTTAAAGATCATCTTAGTCCAACCTCCTAGACAGGGACACTGTCCACAAGACAAGGTTGCTCAAAGCCCCATCCGATCTGGCCTTGAAACCTGCCAGGGATGGGGATCCCAAAATCATTCTTTGTTCTTTTTCATCACTTGGGCCTCCTGAAGTTGGTACTCCCTGTTTATCAGTAAGTAGAGATAAATGAGCTTACTGCTCATCAAAGAGTTTGACCCTACCCACAGATGAGCCAGGAGCATTGTGTTCTTGCAGTGACAGAGTATTTGCAAAATTATTTTCTTAGCCTGGAAGACTGATTTTTACAAAGGAAACTTCTTGAGTCAGCTGCATCTCATCTTACTGATGATGGCCATGTCACCTCTCCTCGATCCCAGCAGAGTACTCTGTTCCACTACATCAACTCCCAGGAACACAGGAGAATAAAGCTGAGTATCTGTTTACCTACCAGAGTCCTTATTCTTTCTAAACAACTACTTATGGTTCAGATTTCCTAATGCCCTGCTGCCCCTGAATACAGCCTCCCAGTCTCAAGGCAATGTTGCTGCATTAACTATATTCAACTGTTTTCTTGTGATTTTGATGCCATCCCTGTCTTCAGCTCTCCTTATGTAAATATTGTCCATGAAATAATTCCACTTATTTAAGCAAACTCAAACCAAACCAAAAAATAATCCTGTTACTGAGAAAGAAAAACATTTCAAAGCACAGATATTGTTTTTGATAATGTATTTTTACTGCTGAAAACCTGAACACTGTTAGCACAAGTATCTTTTAAATCAAATCTCTATTTCAACACAGAGTGACATTTGAATGGATTCCTTTTAATGAAATATGACCTAGAAACATATGAGGTAAGTTAATCAGCCCTCTATAGGAACACATGTAGAAATTATCATTTTCAAATGGATAAACACAGTAATTATAAACTTTGACATATTAAATTATGGAATATTAATAACATTCCCCCTGAAATACATGAATATTCACTCTTCCCCCATCCTCTTACTCTTTGGAAAGGGAAAGACTGCAGTTGCTACCTTACCCAAGTAACTTGTTTTCTGAATTAAAAATGTACCTGAATTTATTACCACAAAACAGTGGTTGTTGGAAAAATATTTCTCAAACATCTCAGTCTAAAGGGACGGGAAACGTCTTTTCAATCCTGAGATTGTTTCGCTTGAGGTTGACTTCTGGCAGCTTCTTACAGAACCCAACCCTGCAGCCCTCCCCCCCACCAAAAACTGGCCATACAAACCAAATAGATCATCTTTTGGTTCTCTTCTACCAGAATTATATATATATATGTGCATCCATCACTGTCATTTCTCTGCAGTTAATGGGGATAACTTAGTTGCTTTTAGAAGTTCCTGACTGTCTCTCCTACCTACAAAAACATACCTGACAACTTAGACAAAATGAATAATTTAAATGGATTAGAGATTAGATGAACTGAAGAATTGCGCTCACTTCTAGAAAAGAGGAGGAAAAAATATGTATTTTTGAACATAAGCTAGTGTGCATTTGAATAATTCCTAACTGTTTCAGGCCCAAAGTCAACATTTCCACAGACAAAATGGACCTCTGCTGATCTCAGTTGTATTTGAACCAGTGATTTTTCCTATGTAAAACAACATAAAATTTTTGGATTCCATTGCTGTGTAGAAGTTGTTCCCATGTTTATCACTGCTGCAACATTACTCTGAATTTTCACCAACCTTTCCTGTAGTGACTTAGACTGGGAAGAATCTAGTTTAAAGGATTCAAGAACCTATTCTTAAGTACAAGCTACTAGGATCAAGGTCTTAGATTGTTTTTCCCATTAACCTTCCTAATGATGACTCAATTAATTCAGAATATCAAATTCAAATATTAATGCACTGAATTTAGTTTGGCCTGAAGAATAAAAAGAATTATTCTTCATGATGTCACTAGAGCTTAGCAATAACTTTCAATGAACAATTTATTTGATTAATTTAGTCCTTTTGTCTGGTCATGAAGGCTTCATACTCTTCTCAAAGTCTGAGCTACAACAATCAAGTCTCAGCTACAGAAAGTTCATAATACTTGTTTTGTAATGTTATGAAAGATTTATGACTGATTTGATATTTTACTATTTCTGTTTTTAACAAATTTTGACTAGAAATTTACATTATATTTTATGAGTGAAGGAAATAGCTTGTAAAAAATTAAAATTGTAGTGTTGCCTTTTCTGGAAATAATGTGTAACATTTGTACACAATTCACAAATTGCATTACACTTCTTTGCAGTTCAGTTGCAGCAATGGTTCAAAATGAGAAATATCTAGTTAGAAAAAATGTTTCTGGCTTTCTCTTTTTTTTTAAAGAAACTTAATAGTTACTACAAATACCATTATGTTCCCAATTATTTACAATATGAAATAAACGTGATAATGGCAAGCAATTACCTTGCTCCTATAACATAAAATGACCTCTTTCCTTTCATTCTTCCAAAGAATACAGAGACTTTTTTTTCCCCCAGGGTAATTAGAAAAAGTAGCACAAAGACACGGAAATTCATAATCAGACTTCTGAAAACTATTTCATCACGGAAGTGTAGCAGTAAATTGTATCTAAAAATGAACAATATTCAGTGTCAGCATCAAAAAGAACTCTTATTCTACCCCATTCCATTGTACAGAGAACTCAACAGAAGACTAAATCTCACGTAGACTATTCACAGGTTTCTTTGTTTTATAATATTTGCTGTCTTTGGGAACTCAGTTGCAGACCAAAAAATGCCAGCACCATCAGTATCAATATTCAGCAAGTGCTGAATCTCAGTAGGAATGTACTGACAAATTTCTGGACAGTTAAATAAAATCATTGAGTCTTCATAAAAGATGTCAATCAGAAGATGCCATGATCACAATGTGCAGGACTTTCTAGCAGCTAATAAGTCTAAAAAAAAAAAAAAAAGGAAAAGAAAAACAAACGTGTATGACAGCTTTCAAAAAAAATTATGCAACACCATAAAATGGTAAATATTTTGACAATGTTTTAATAGAGTGCTTTATTTTATGAATAAACATATTCAAATTTTCTTACTTTTCTCAAAATGAAACACTGGCAAACTGAAAACATTTAATATGTCTGAAAATAGAAAATAAAAAATAATTTCCCTCAACTCTCTGTACTATTTACTAGTGCTATTGGATTATAATCAATGGCATGTATACTGGCAACACTCCAATACACTCTAGAGTACAAAATCACACTCATATAGGGACACAAACTCTCTATTTTGTCTATTCCATAAATATAGTACCTAAATGTATAAGGTGTTGAGTCTCAGTTTCCACATTACAAGTTGAATTATGCCTATCTAAATTTCAAATGAGTTCCATGGGTAAGTCCCTCCATGACACCTATTTTTCTAGGGCAGGAAGGTCACCTTTCAAGGACATGGAGCAGTTACTTCTTTTTACACCAGAAATCTGGTGGCCAGTCAAAACTCAGTTCTTTATTTTTAGGGTCTCTTTTAGCCCCTTAAAATCTGTGATATATATATGGAATTGGACAACATTTATTTTAATATTTGAATAGTCACCAGAATGTAGCAACCTAAATATACACAGGTTCATATGCATATACATACACTAATACACATAAATATACGCCCATGTATACACTAACATATTTTGCATAATTTTTTCTTCTAAATATTTTAGGTGTTTTCAAATAAAGGTAAATTTTTCTGGGAAAGTCAAGACCCCAGCGGAAGCTGATTCTGAAAATGTGCAGGAAAGCCCTCAAGGACTTCTAGAGGTCAATCAACAGCAAATGAAAAAGCGTGGGCCTGCTGCCAGATGGGAATGGGTACCTCATGACACAGGACATGGCAAAGGCTGAGGTGTTCAACACCTTCCTGACCTTGACAAGGTGATCTTGGTAAGACCAGCCTTCATTAATCCCTGCCATGAGACCTACTGGAACAAGGAAGATTAAAGGTTGGTGGAGGAGGATCAAGCCAGGGAACATTTAAGCTGAATGGACAGAGACAATTTCTGTCTGGATGGGATGCAGCCATGAGTGCAGAGGGAGATGACTGCCACCACTCAAAACCTCTCTCAAATATCTTTTTAAGGTTAGGGCAACACAGGGGGTTTCTGAGGCGGAAGAAAGAAAATGTAATTTCTATCTTCAGGAAGTGGAAGACTCAGGGGACTGCCAGTCTCACCCCAATATCTGGGCAGGTAATAAACCAAATAATCTTGAAAGCCATTTGTAAACACAGGAAGAACAAGAAGGTGTAGTCTGCATAGGTTCATGGAGGGGAAAGCGTGCTTGATCAAACCAATAACTTTCTACAGTGAAAGTACTAGAACCCTGGATGAGGGAAGAACAGTGATGCATTTCATCTTGACTTCAGCAAAGACATGACCTGGATGATGGGACAGACTGCACCCTTTGGAAATTTGCAGATTACACAAAGCAAAGAGGATTATCTGGTACACCTGCCATCCAGAGGGACTTCAAAAGGAAAAAGAAATGGACTAACAGGAACCTCATCAAGTTCATCAAAGGGAAATAAAGTCATGTATATGGGGAAAAATAACCCCATGCACCAGTATGGACTGGGGCTGACTGGCCAGAACTTTTCAGACAAGGACCTGAGAAAAAAGAAGTTTAATAAGAACCAGCAGCGTGCCATTGCAGTCCACACCTGGAGTGCTATGCTGAGTTCTGATTATCCAGTGCAAGAGGAACATGGAAACACAAGAGGGAGCACAGCAAACACCCACAAAGATGATTAAGGGATTGGAGCATCTGTCATATGAGGAGAGGCTGAGAGAGCCACAACTGTTTAACGGGAGAAGGAAGGTTCAGGGTGATCTTCTCAGTGTGGATTTGACAGGAGTAAAAAAGACTGAGCCAAACACTTTTCAGTGGTGTCCAATTGCAGAACAAGAGGCAAAGAAAACGGATACATTTTATTTCAATAGTATAAAAACCTTTTACTGCAAGGGTGATTGGATGAAGTTGCCCAGAGATGTTGTGGAGACTCCAACCTTGACATTATCTAAAGACCAGCTGGACTCCATTCCTGGCAACTTGTTCTTGTTGACTGTTTTGAAGCAGATGAGTTAGACTAGATGGTCTTTAGAGACTCTATCCAACCTCAACCATTCTGAAATTCTGTAATATATTGAAGCCATCAGTAATATAACGCAGGGAATTGCTGCTGCCACCATAGGTATAGTTTCTCTGGCTTGACTTTTTTGCCAGCAAGAAAAAAACCTCACATTTTGAAACAGAGTCCCTAGCACATGTTTATGTGCACAGTAATGTGTATTTTTTTTTTCTGTGTGTCAACATGAGTCATCATCTGAATAAAATCTAACAATATTTTTTGTATTAAAGTTTCTAAAAGTTAGTGTTTTTCATGACTTAGGACTATCAGGACTTTAAAAAGTGGTTAATAAAATCATGGTAATTTACAACAAAAAACACTCAAAATTTCATTTTGAAAGGACTTTAAAATATTTTCTGCATCTCTATATTGTTGCAATTTTTTCAAAGATGCAAAATAATAATTTCTTATTCCATTATAACTCAAGGCTATTTTTTCTCCTCGTTAATCAAATATCCCTGATCTAAAGCAGCAATCCTAACTAGCACTTTTAAGCCTAATTATATTATTTTAATGGGATTCGATATATAGATGCTTCAGTAATTTAGTGTAATTTGCTCAGCTTGGTTAGGAAAAAAGAGAAAGAAACAAAGCTTACTTTTCAATTTCATTATGCTGTCTTAAAAAGAAAAAATAAAGAACGATCAAATTTATGTAGAGTCTTGTTACAACTGAATATGTTAATTACTTTTTATCAAAACAACTTGATGTTACTAGGAAACAGAGTGACAAAGGCCACAGGTGGTAATGAAAGAAGGATGCTTTATCAGAAGTGACTAATACTGCTTGAGTTGCCAAAGTAACCAGATTGTCTCCTAAAAATGTATGCTTTGACATTCGCTTATCAATGCTACTGAAATGCAGGTCTTATCACGACTGCATAGCAAATTTCATTTCCATATAAGTGATGAATATGCAGATTCTTCCATTATTTGAACATCCCATTTATTTCTTTTTCATGCACAGAAGAAATGTTTCTTGTGGGTAGATTTCACCTCTTGAAAGGGATAGGCAGTGGCCTCCCTGATTTCTCTTTTGAACAGTTTTGCTTTTGGGTCTTGGGTGACTATGCAGTAGTTTTGCTTTGGATTGAGGGGCTTCTCTCAGCTTCTCTTTCCTTTACCAATTTCTTTTTGCTGTATTTTTATACATCTCTTTGCTTCTTTCAGCCACATACTGCTACCTAGATATGAGAAAACATCATGAATGTGCTGTTTCTCAGAGAATCAAAGACTTTTGTTTCATTTTTTTTTTATATCTGTACTGTCATAAAATCTCAGAAAATTGTTTGGATCTGAGTCACTAGAGTCTTTGTTATACCTTTAGTTGCCATTTTCATCTGTGCAGTAAAGATAAATGTACATTTTTCTTAGCTTTCTCTTACAATATTACAGCAAATTATTCATGTTCTATATGTTATCACAACATCTACACTACTGCACACAGGGCTCTAAAAAGGGAAAAATGCCTTTTTGTTGGTCCCTTGAAGCAAAACCAGGCTACAAGAAATGCCCTGGCAGCAGTATGGTACTTTATAAAAATTTATTTCTTTATTGATTCGTATTGTATCTGCAGCTGGTTAGTAGATCCCCGGCCAGGAATTGCAGATCTGTGCAGGGACTCATGGAGTAGGAGAGAGACCACGGCACCACATGGCAAAAGTACAGGTGGAGCAGTAAAGAAGCACAAGAAAATAATCAAAACAGAAGGGCAGGACTCTCATGTTCAGTGCATGAGATTTGACAGATCTGAGCAGCATGAAGCCAACTATTTTGACTTGCTAAAGTTCTGTTCTTGGCACACATGTAAATGACTACCAATTGAAAGAGTAGAAAATCAAATCCTACTTCCTCTGTTGATACACAACAAAACTATGACTTTCTCATCTTTGGAAACTGGCCATGAAAAATATCTGTACAATTTTTAGCAACACAGGCATACAGTATCATCTTGGGAATAAGCAACTTCCAATAATTCAGAGCATAAAATCAGAATGTTTCTCAGCTGTTGAATACTGCAGGTTCTTCTCAGTACAAGGTATGATTTCATCAGAAATTAAACCAATGTGTAATGGAGCCACCAAGAAACACAGTTAAAATTCCAGGTAAGGCTTTTTCTGTTAAATAAATAATTATTTTTATCTGTGCAGTACAGATTGCCTAAAGGGGTAAGTTTTATCTTCCCTAATTTCGGACACCTAGAAATTAAATATCCACATTTGGTGTTTGGATACATACAACAATGAAGAAAACTAGACTTCTCCTGAAGGAAATTGGTTTGACCCCCCACAGATACCTATTTCAGGAAGAGATTAATTACTCTCTGGAAAAAAACTCTTCCTTGACTGTAAAGGGAAGCTGGGAGTTCAAGCTTGGACAGTAAAATTATAGTTGCTTAAATTATGGTGCAAAGTTATTCATGGTGACTGCAAGATACAAGACTGTTTAAACAACTGGCACTTAATGTGACTGTAAAAGCACAGAGCTGAAAAAGTCCATAGTATGTGGTTATCACAGAATGTAAACATTATTCTTGAGAGAAATTTTATAATATATTAAAAAGTTTGAGAGCAATTTGAATTATGAATGGCTGAAACAGTGAGCCTTTTGTACAAAAAACCTTGTATCAGTACCATCCAAATTTTAAAAGCAGTATCAAAATATTAGAAAATATATCTATTTTCCCTTAAGAAATCTGTCAGTTTTTGCAGACTTTAGTCAGAGTATGATCTGAAAACCTTATTGCTTCATTACCACTTTGATGTAGTCCTACTGAATGCAGTGTCAATGCACCTACTTAGAGAACCCATGACTCCTCAGCCATTGTGTTTTCATTCAATTCAGACAGGTTAGTTGAAGACTGAAATTGAACTTGCAGGTCAGCCCTTGTCTTCTTCATGAAAAATTGTGAGCAGACTGAAGGTGCAGCATACTATGGACTTTTTCAGCTCGGTGCTTTTACATTCACATCAAGTGCCAGTTGTTTGAACAGTCTTGTATCTTGCAGTCACCACGAATAACTTTGCACCATAATTTAAGCAACTATAATTTTAATGTCCAAGCTTGAACTGGACTAGGTAGGATATTAGATCTCCTTGTGCTGACATACTAGCAGTAGTATCAAGCATTAGTAAAGATCTCAGGCTTTCCATTCATCCCCATCCCATGTATCAATATTAGTAATTTTTGGAAAGAAACAAAAGAAAACAAACTAAATAATTGCAATTTATTCTTCTGGAATTCCTTCTCTCTCCTCCAAATGCTGTGTGCTATATAAAAGCAAAGTTATTTATATAATTCTTTTTATTATAGTTCAGATAAAATAAGAATTCTTTTCACAGAAAGTTAATAGAATCTTATAAGGTTTAATAGTCTTCTTGACCAGTTAATTCTAATGCTTTACAGTTAAGGTACTGGTCAAGAACGCACCAGAATCTGGAATATTTTTGATTCCTACACATTGTCCTATCTGAAAATCCTGACTGTGACTCAAAATAGGCTCCCAAGAGGGACACTTAAATCAGAAAAACTGATTAGCTTGGAAGCATTAGTCTACTGAAATAATTCAGCAAAGCTACTCTACCTGAATACTGAGGGAATTTTGTTAACCAAAAATTGTCTCAAGGGATTTCATCCCTTTCACGTGCAGGCAATTTTTTCCTCACAGTGCCTGCAAGTAATGGATCACTGCAAAGTTTATGTTTACTATGAATTACTAACTTTAAAACCAATACATTACAAAACTACCACATCAACGTTTCTGATTCAGAACACAAATGCATGCAAAATGAAAAAACAAACCTCTGTGTATAAAATGGTCTGGGATAATATGTCTGCCTTCTTTGAGCTATCACACAATTTCCAGTGTTAGCAGTTAAAGCATTAGGTTTGCATGTTAATTGAAATATACGTAGAAAAAGAGTTTTATAATGGTTTTATAATGCTAGAAGAGATGAAAATAACAGGACTTGGATTACACAAGAAATAGATGCAGGCTACTGGAGTCAGTATTACAAAAAATTCTTATTCAGTTCCTTTTTATTGTTGCTGTGAATAACACTGCAAGTGAAGAATATTAATATTTTAAAGGGAATAAGCAAAAACCAGATTCTGGCTGAATAGTACTAGTCTTTCACTGCAAGACCTCATGTTTAACCAGACTACATGTGTACTGTACCTTACAGCCTTTCCTTTTCTGCCTTACATTGTTTTTGTTATTAAATAATAATAATAGTTCCCTAAAGTACCCAGCGGAACAAGGGTGGTCGTGTTCTTAAACATGCAGTGAGATGCACTCCTTGCACTACTTTCTAAAGAATTAACCTAGGCAAAAAATTTTACTCTCAGTCAGTAACAAGGCAAGGGAAAAAAAGAGCAGATTCAGTCTCATGTCCCTTCCTCCCAAGTAATTTGGCTCCATGTTATCACATGGCCTACTTGAAGCCTTTCAGTTTTCTGTAATAGTGATCCTTTATTAGTTAATGTGGACTGAAAATGTTACTGTACTTGTTCTCAAGACATCTCACTGTACTGTCACCAAGACAAACCAAACCACAGAAACAAAAAAAAAATATTTCACATAGACTTCCACAGTAACAAATGCATTATTCCCATCTGCTTCACATGCCTTATTATGTTGCCTGAAAATTTTCCAATGCCTTGGGAATTTGCTTAAAAGAATACGTGAATAGATAAAAAGGGTGTTAGTCTCTCCATTTGAATACAAATTCAAAGTCCCACCACAAAGCCCACATAGCTACACTATTTAGCTCTTATTAACACATACTTCTACCATGAAACAATCACAGTAAAGTTTAAATATCACTGATTCATGTGGTCAAAGGTTTGGGCAGGCTAATCAATCCCAGGTCCATCCTGAGGTGAGACTGTGGCTTACTGTCTTTTGCAAGAAGAAGAATGGTGTCTGGGGTAGACAAGAAGTGTTCTTTGTGACAATGAATTCTCTCTGAGAAACCAAACACATCACTCTCATCCATCTCCCATTTCTCAGTGTTCATGCCTTCACTGAAAGATTTTTGTCTAATCTGCTCATGAATTCTTACTCCAATGCTTCAATTGCCTTAGTATTAGAAAATTTGGGATTCTGAATGCCTATTTAATTTTCCTTTTGTAAACTTTGAGAACTTATTTGATTTTATTAAATCCTTTTTTTATATTTGAAGACTATTCTCTTAACTGAGAATCATAAGTTTCCCTCACCTTTTCTCAGAGGTGTATTAATTCTTATTGCTCTGTGTGGTCTATTGCCAATTGCTCTTTCTTGATTGTACTCAAGTCTGGATAAAATGTCCCTCCCTCACAGCACAAGGGACATATATATATATATATATATATATATATATATATATATATATATACATACACACACACACATATATATATGTATGTATCTTTCCAAAAGTGCTTCTGTGCATCCATCTCACTATATAATTTGGGATTGTTTTGGCAATATCATGCCATTTTGACTTTTGCTACTTTTATTATAAAAAAAATCTTTGTCCTTAAAATGCTACATAATCAACCTTTCCCTAGCCCGTACTTACACTGCTCTTTCTCCTAGATTTCCTTTTTTCATTTATATTCCCTCTATTTTCTTCCCAATCATTTCCTCTAACCTTTCAGAGTCTTTCCCTTTCGTGTTGAAGGTTCAGCTGTGTACAGGTTAGTATCATTGGAAAACTGAATAAGTATTGCTCCTATTGTCTCATCCAAATCAATGCCATGAATATTAAATAACACCAGACATAGTACAGACACTGCAGAACCCTTCCAACACATTCATACAAACCACCACTGAAGTGCTGATAACGACTCATTGAGAATGACTTTCCAATCAAGGTTATGTAGAGCCGGATAACAGAGCTGATAAGCAGTAAATAAACAAAAACAGGATAAAAGCCCAGAATGGACTTCATGTGACTCAGACTGTGTTGTAAATTTGTAATTGCATGCAGCTTGACAGCACTGTTATATATATATGTTAAGAGAACATGAACAGAGAAAGAATTTTTCTTATTCAGAAGACTAGTCAGTCTTACAGCATGAAAAATTATTTTCCTAGACTCTCTTATTAGCAACATCATGTATTATACAACAGCACTGCTTGTTCAAACTGTTTTTCTGATAAGAAACACTGCATTTTAAAAAGCAACCTCTATTTTAATATTTAATACCACAGCATATCTAGATCTCCAAAAGTAGAAAGCTATTTAGGCAAGTAGAGCACTTCGTGTAATGTTAAAAGCATTTCTGGCATTTTATGTTATCTACTTTTTAATGACTGTATTTTCCTAACATTAAAAATGAATTAATATCTTTCCTTAAGTAGTCTGCTGAATGCTGAAAGAGTAAATCTGACAGGGTTACTCATACCTTGCCTGTACTGTAGAGACCTACACATCAGTTTGTTTTTCATACTGCTGAAAGAAAATGGGTCTGCTTCAAAATTCAGTATCTCCAAAGCTCATCATAGTTATGCCTGGGCACCAAGGAGAAAAACATACACTAATTACCTTCAAATTTCTTTAAACTAAAATGTCAAATGCTAAGTCACCACTGCTCTTGCTGGCATTCAAATCCAGTGAGGAGGGATCTGTATCAATTCTTCAAAATTGCATGTGGTCTAAACTTTGCAGCAAAGAAGCCCTCAGAGTTGTGCAGTGAAGTCCTAGGAAGACTATCAAAAACACCAAAACAAAGATCAAGTGTCTCCTTATTCTATCCTTGTCTCTAACAGAAGTGACTTCATTTTCTGTGTTTCCACTTTCCTTTTCCTGAGGTTTTTGTCTGCCTCTTACAAGCACATTTCTCATTGATTATAGAACAGAAGCAGAAATGACCATTCATAGAATTCCTAAGGAAAAACAGGAATTCTGGGAGTATAATAAAATATTTTGTACTGTATTTATGTTATTTCCTATTTTTACATTTCTTCTCCTCATATTCACTTCAGGTTATGTATTGAGATCTGAAAACAGCCCTTCATTCCAAGCTGCTAATGGCCCTGTATCTTATCAGCCTTTTTATCTTTACACCCCCCAGTAAGAGGTTAAAGAAACTGAAGCCTATATATAGCAAAGGTCCAATTTTGCAGTGTTTTATTAGACAAAAGTCAACATTACTCCAACATTCTCTAACAATTACAAGGATTGAGTCAGACAACTCATCTAAAACCTGTTCTAAGAAATAGTTCTCAATGACAAGGGATGTGAGAAAAAATATGGGAGACCCTATCAGAGCCAAATCAACAGTAAGAAAGAAATTCCTTGACACATTTTTTACGTATTGGAAAGATCATGTTGTTTTCTCGTAATTTCTGACTGACTTCCTAATTTTCTTAAGAAACCTATAATCAACTATAACTGAAGTTAGAAAATTACATACCAGTATTTTTTCTTCAACTTTGCATTCTTTTCTGCAAATCATGGCAGTGTTTAATGGGAAAGAAATGCTCCAGTGATAGCACTATATTAAGCTATTCCCTAAACTAGAACTGAAAACAGAATAGATGCAGTAGCAACAAAAACTATGCAAAATAATTGCAGAACCCTGCCTCAAATCAATGTCTAAGGATTCAAACACAGATCTGCTTGCCTTTTCCTCTTCTGAGAGCACATGTCTTCACACCAGAGAAAGCAGAGAAAATCTTCCCTGACCTTGGCATGCAACATGCTAATAGCTGTGCAGCAGTTAAGGCCTAAGTCAAAAGCCTGATTGTTCCAATGTTCTGTAACCCACATAATTCAGCTTTCCTCAAAATGCCTAATGCCACAGATTCAGAGAGTCTAACTCTATCATTCTGCTTATTTCTTAAAATGGATGCACAACAATAGAATTAATGTACATTTTTGTACGGGTACAAAGAATTTTCCATTTTCATTTGTATTTACAGACCTGCAGCTAACTGTGTAAACCCAAAATGTAAGAGACAAAAGGTTTTTATGGTGCACAAATGGCAAGATCAGTTATAGCACCTATTCTTGGAGTGAATGTTCTTTGTAGGCATATTATAGGCTCTTTGAAAATGTTGTCCCCCTTTATACTGAAAAAGGCTTTATTTTAATGGTTATATATTGATTTTCTTCTAGAAGCAATAAGTTCCTTCACCCACATGATCTGTTATTCTCATGCATGCTGACATTTCTAATGCAGCATATTAAATAAAGTACATCCTACTCACTGGAATTACTTTCTGGAAGCAATGACAAGTATTTCACAGTATTTCACAAACTTCCTCAAAACCATCTACATCAGCTTCTAAGAAAAGCAGCTATTACTTGCAGTTTTCCAGACTTACAAACAGTGCTTCATTATCTTGACCTAGTACTCTACAGAAACTTTCCCATAAGGGAAAGCAACTACTTCTCATACTAGAAGCATCACTATAATTAGACCCCTACTGAGCTGTCCTTAGCCCAAGGCTCAGTCAAGAAATTATATCTGGAAAACAGCATTTGATTAGGATAAACTTATAAATTCATTATGCAGGACTCCTAGCTATCATTTAATGTGGATAATTCAAACTCCTTTTCATAAGTTATTTAATGAGACAATAAGTATCCATGGGACAGGTTATTAGAAGTTCCCAGCAATACATTTGAGCTGGTATATGTCATATATATGCCTTAGCTCTGTGTTCAAAAATAGGTGTTTGAAGATAGACTAGAAATTAAAAGCCATCAGAGAGCATGCATATCTCTGTAACTGTAGCAACAAGGTTAATTTAAATAATGGAGTGGTACCTGAGTGATTCATGCAAAAATCAAATGTAAAGGACTAAGATTTCCTTCCAAGTATAATCCTTCCATCCTTAAAAATAAAAAGGATGACTTTCTGCCTGTGACAGACTCGCTACCAACGTTCTCGAGAAAATTTAAATTAGCACTAATAAGGAACAAATCTCAAGTGATTCAGAAAACTGTTAGGGCTTAGTTCTGCATCTCAGAAACCGTGAGGCATATCCTGTTGGAGCAATTTCTGAGGCACCACACATGGGCCTGCATTGATTCATCTTTCTGATGTCAAAGAAAAGCAGCAGCAAAGGCTGCTTCCCCACCACTTTGGATAGCTCATCCTAGTTATTCAAGATGTAGGTGTGGAAAGAAAAGGATTTATATTGCTCCTTATCAAGGCTGGTTCCCCTCCCACTCGGCAGCAAACATCTCTGTCACTATGCACTCCTTCCTGGTTTCCATCCCCTGGGTCTGACCTGGAGATGGGCACTAGAGGACAGCCCTCTCCAGTGGCCTTGCCCATCAGGTATTTGGTACAGCCATGCCTCTGACAGCAGGGAATTCCCTGCCAGCACAATCAGGAGTACAACAACACTCTTGGAGGACCACTCTGCTTGACTTCTCCTCCATGGTGGCATCCCCATCGCATCTGTGCTCTCTAGTAACACATTTGTCAGCCAGAACCCTTGGATGGACTGGAAGGGGGCGTTTTTCACAGCAGCTGAGGGGCATTCATGCCTGGGAGTCTGGTTTCAACTTGCTGCACTGCAGCAGCCCCTGTGTGAGAGAGGAGAGCATCTCAGGCAGGTCTGGCAGCTCTGTTCCGAACATTTGTGTTATTCCTACCACTCACTGATAATGGTGCAAGCAGATGGGAAGCCCTATATTGGTAGGTTTCTGCAACTTTATGCAAATCAAGACTAAAAAAATACAGTCTCAGGGTTAGGAAGGTCTTGCTGCCAGGAAAATATAGTTCCTGCCAGGAAGAATGAAGCTCTCTAGGAAGTTTGGGGCACTTGAAGAAAAACTAAAACAGGTAAAAACACAGAAGAACCCCAAAGCAGGACAATTTTGGACCATTTTCCTTTCTGCAGTGTCATGTATGGAAAAAATGGAGTTAGGAGTGGCACAGGGCAACCACTGTGCCCATGGGCATGGTGTATGAAGCAACACCTTGAGGTAGAGAACTGGACATAGAGGTGTGATGGCTCCCTGCCACAGCACAGCTCTGGACAGACCTAATTTGTCACCACTTATGTAGCCAGAACCTAAAAGATTAGATGAAATAGTTTTTGTTCAAACATTTTTTTTTTCCTCTTGTCCTGGATTGCAAATGGAATGAGTGGTTTTATTTTTATGTGATTCTGACTGAGATTTCACTCTACCTGGAAACACAGCAAACAGCATGACAAGAAGTTAGTCATACCTTCCCTCCTACAAAAAGGATGAGTGACAACAGCAACACAATCAAAGGAGTGATAAAACTTCCTGTCCAAGAGTCAGCTCAAGTCTGCCTTCCCCTTACTGATCTTCATTTTTCCAAGTTCTCCAAGAAGCCCTGGTGAAAATGAATTTACTTGGCTTCTCTGCCTGCCACTACTACCAGATTACTTTCCTCATGGTTCCCACACGTCATGAAAGTGTAAAAGGCTTGCACGGTGCCTTCCACCTCCTCCCACTGTGAGCAACAACGTGGCAGCACCCTGGATTTAGGAGACAGTGAGAAGTTTTACATATGTAAACAGTCACTTCCCACTTTTGTGATATATTATTGTTATTCAGAAAACAGCCAAGGACACTGAATCTGAAAGTAACTATAATTCTACCATGCAAGCGCCATAACTTTATACTGTGAAGTTACCTTTAAAAATATGATTGGAGTATTATGTTTCCATGTTATTCTCTTGCTGGAACACAATAAATTCTTGTCAAGCCTGCTAAGATTGGAGGATTTTATTCAGCTAAAGCTTAAATCAGTCTGACTTATGCAAAATTTGAGAGGGATGAGAAAGGTGCCCTTTGCCATATCTCACTGGTACCTCATATACCTTGAGATCAATGTGCCTTTCAATATTCATTGTGTCAGGCTTTATTCTAAATCCCCACAGGTGCAGCAGGCAGTGGGAGTGAGAGCAGGCACAGTACTGTTCAACCTACCTTCAGCTTAGAAAATTAAGTTAGAGATGATTTGTCCATTACCATTTGCAGACCTGCAATTGGGGCTATTTTTGGTTCTAAGTATTTCTGTGCTCAGGCAATTGTCTTCCCTTTGCTATTAGCCTTTACTCTGCTTGATCATGCAGCCTGTCATTTGGTACCTTCCTGTTGCTTTCTTGGCCTCACAAGTTTCGATAGGCTTTTATGGGCAGAAAGGTCTCATCATGCCTTCAAAATGTGAAATACACATCTGCTAACTCTTGGAGGAGGGAGGTCCAGACAAAATGGATAGCTGTAATTGCATGGAGAAGCTTTATGCTTTCAAATCACAACTAGATGGCTTTGTGACATGTAGCGTGCACAGTTTGCACCTGAAATTTTAATTAACTGCATAGGGAACAATCTCTTATTAATGCATGTGATGAAATGGTCTCACTTAAAAAAAATAGATTGCAAGAGAAAAATAAGGTTCACTTTTACCATTAATAATCCCTTTCTTTCATCTGGAAACCCTGCTTAATGCCTTTCCTGAAAAAACCTGAAAAAAATCATTAAAAACTCTGATGCTCTGTCTGCTTTCTGTATGCTTTACAATTTCTGAAGGATTTTTCCAAGGATGATGAGGGACAAGATCCTTGTTAAAGAACACTTTGAATCTCATCCAACAAAGATGACAATAAATCTTCAAACCATTTCTGACCATATGTCACAACTCCTGAAGGCAAATGAAGGCTTTTACAGCTTTTAAATAATCTTTGGCAATGACAGCTGCTAAGGCACCCTCCTCCCCGCTCTTTCTTTTCTCACAAACTGTGCTTTCATTTACTCTGCTCCCAGAGTCACACCTCATGACCTGGGTTACTGTAAACTAAACATTCAAAACAACATGAAAGTTTTACTTAATGTGTGCAAATTGAGAAACCTGTTATCCACAGAGCTCACGCAGTTTTCAAAATAAAGATACTGCCTTACATTCCTAAACCATGGCACTTTTCAAGGGCAAACTGTATTGACTTTGGTGTTTCCAGTACTAAATCAGCCCCAGACACAGAGAAATAAGTAATTTTGTTAACCTCTGTACAGGGAACTTGCAAGGGCTGAGTCCTATAAATTACTATATTTACCATACTTAATAGTATGATTTTTGCATCCATTTTCTCCCGTTGAAAGGCTCAGATTAGTAAATCAAAAGTGTAAAACAGGACCTGAATTTTAAGGAAAGAGTAGTCCTTGTGACCTCAATAGAACATTTGTCTCCTTGCAGAGAATTTTGTGAGTTATGCAGATCAGTCTAGCAAGCCCGGGAGAGGGATGCTTTGAAACAGAATGCATTTATTCATGGACACATTTTCTTATATCACAGGTTTCTAGATAGAAGAAAAAAGCATGCAGTGCATTTCAAAATATTTGTAGTGGCAAACAGTGTATGCAAGTGTCCCCAGCTGGACTGGTCGGTATTCAGTTGCTGGAAATGGGTGATTTCTAGAAACTGAAGACTTCTTCAGTAGTGAAATGCTATATTTATTGCATTTTACTTATCTTAAAGCTACACAGGGAATCCAAATACTGAGTGCATTCTGTGCCCAAACATATAACTTAGTTTTTTATATTTCTTGGAAAAGTCTTAGCCTACAAATCAGTTAGATAATTTCATAAACATACACATTTTTTCTCAGTGTATGTAATAATATATGTGACATCCATGACTAATCTAGTAACAATGTTCTAAATATTCTTGATCACATTTATCTGTCTCCAACATCAGCTTTAAAAAACCCCAGAAAAAACTAAAAACCAAAGCCCACAATCGTTTGCTATATTTTTTTTAAATCTTACTTGCTACCAGGCTCATTTTTATTATAATATAACAAATATCTACAACTTCCTGCCCTGAATGGATGTGCAAGTCAATGCCATTCAAAGGCCCCCATGTCTGTAAGAGCCAAAGTTCTACAGGTATCAAACAGTGATATCTTCAGCTGACATTTGTTATATTTGCCAGCTACACAAAACCTGATATTTTAAATAATCTGTGGCATACACATGCTTTCAGGAGTCTAGCCACAGAATGTGGCTTTTGAGTGTTTTAATTTCACAAGTCTGACACCAAGTTGGTTCAGAGCACGGGCTGTGTGAGTTTGTAGCTTCCTATTCTGACCTGGGCTTTCCCATTAGTGAGGACAAAGAGAGTGTCTGGGAATAAGGCATCTCTTGATTGTTGATTATGACAAGTTAAAAAGAAAACAATAAAAGCAGAAGAGAGATGGGATCTAGAATCTATTTAGGGATTTTTGAAGAGGTGGGATTTCAGCAATGGCAACTTTCACCAGCTTGGAATTTCAGCAATGACACACAATGATTTTATACATCTCATTTGAGGCAATTAGTTGATTTCATAATTTTTTTTTTCAAGAAAGAAAAGCCAAGAAGCACCTGATGAATGCAATGAGGGTTCTCACCTTAGAGTCTACCCCTTAAATGGAAGATTTGGGTTCAACACTCTCTTCAGACAGAATATACCTGAACCTTTTACTTTCCAAGAACATGCCACCATCTATTCTGTATTTTGGGGTGAAGATTTCTGTTCCTTTTGCAAAACACTCCCTATGGTGACTAAACTGATAGGAATATGTCCCCTTCCAAGGTCTATCTCAGTATGATGAAGTGAAAATAACGCTTTAGGCCTAAAAAATACGTTATAAATACACTCAGTTGCATATTTATACATATATTTTATACATCTCTGCAGATATTTTCCTGCAAATTGCAATCATAACTAATGAATTTGGTGAAACAGGTCCCTTCACTTCCAGGACACAGTGAAACACATGGCATAGGTCAAGTATTTGCTGACCAAACAAGCAGAAGCTGGTGTGCACATGCCTATGTACTTTCTTTGGTGAACAAAAAGTACACGTGCTTTCAAATCCAGCCAAGTTTCTCTGAGCTGTATTTTATACCCCCATTAATTATGTAAGAGAAATGGGAAGATCTGGAACTGGAGCAGTTTTTAAGGACAGAGGCAAATAAATAATTGAATACTTCATTGCTTTGGATAGCTTCCACATTCTTTTGCCCTAAGATATCTCTTTCAAGCTTCAGGGAATTAATGAATTAGACCACTGATCCATCTATTACACCTGTTTTGGGGGAACACAAAAAAATGGAAAAAAATATTCCCAAAAGGTGGAAACATCTTGTAATTTATTCCCTTCTGTGACTGCTTGACATCTTCCCAACTGAACAAAACAGTAAAAAGCCTGTTTAAATACATGAATTTGGAAGTGGGTTTATTAATTTCTTTTATTTGATTACATGAAACTAGTAAAAGCATAATGCCAAACATTCTCAGGAAACCGTTTATATTCATAGGCAAATTCTCTTAAATACATATATATGTTTTAGGTAATACCCAGTTTTTATCTAAGATAAACAACTTTTGATGAGTTATGTTAAATCATGAAAGTTACAGGAAGGAACAGTTTGAAAAATAATGAATCTATATTCTTGAATTTATGAGAAAGAGAAAGTCAATCTAATTTAGCCAAAATTCATGAACTGTCTTTTTTCTAATCTGAGCTTGCACTCAGGCTCTGACCTGAAAACATGCACATGCTTCTATCCAGTCCTACAGAGTCTGAAGCCCCCTCTCCCATGCTGAGAGATTAAAGTTAAATTTCCTTCTCTTTTAAGGTGAGGCAGGTGAAGGAAGAAATGATAGGACTGTCTTGTAATGTTGGCAATAATTTATTTCTGATGAACAAACACCATAATTTAGTAAAAGACAGTTCCTAGATGAGAAAGCAGACTCTCAAGACTGCCCTCCTCTCCCCATTACAATCTTCACAGCCAACAAGCTGTCTTCTTCAGCATTTTCTTCAAACTCACATGCTGAAAATTCATACCCATGGCTTCAAAAAAACTTGGAAATATGCATTTCTGTAAAGATGTTTAGGCAGCTCTTGCACTGCCCCATTTTTTTAATCCCAAGTCAAGGAAACAGAGCGCACCCAAAAAAACACTGGGAAGGAGCTGTCCCTCCCTCATTATAAAACCCAGAAATACTCTTAAACACCACTGCATGATATGGAGATAGATTTAAACATTATTTTTAAGCTTTCAAACTGTCTAGTTCCAGATTTTGCAGGTTTCTTTCTACTGTTGTCATTTAATTATAAATGCTGAAGCTTTTAGCAGCACAGAATCAGTTATATTTGGTTATGAATGATTAAGTGTGCATGAAGTTTTTACCAGCACATTAATCATCAGGTACAGAAAGAAGCACGACACTAGCTCAAAATGCACTTCTTTACTGCCCATGGGAAGTGTAAAGTCTTCACATACAGTCAGAGATTGCTTACCTTTATGACAGGACAAGTGCTGAGTAAGATGCATTGCATTTGCATCCCCCTAAAAAGCACTTCAGTTTTGTCAATGAGATTAATTATCCTTGGACAGTACAGTACAGGAATGGCAGCAGCAGAAACAGCAGTGGCAAAATCAGGTTAGGAGTTTTAATTATGCTTTATTTGATGCCTGATGCTGGAACCTAAACCACACACTGCAGAACAAACTAGTTCAGGGGAATGGGTATCTCCATGCATCCTTGTATTTGCCTGCCTAGCTCTGCCCAAATTGCCCACTTCTACTCTCATGTGGTTCAGCTGAAATGGTTTTGTACAGCAGAGCAGCAGCACGCAGAGGCTCGGGGCAAAGTGTGGCCCCTCTGTGGTAAGTTTTGAAAATACATTTTGTAAAGGGCTGTATTTCTATTTTCAAGTGTGAACAACTGTAAGGACCTTTGCAGTTTGGGACATTCATGTGAACTTTCTATTACTTTCACATTAGAAGAACATTCCCAAATGTCACCTATCACTGAGTGAGAAAGTCCCTTTCCTGGCTTCTGAGATGCTAATTTTCAGATTGGAACAAGTTACACCTATGTGTCAAGCCTGAAAATAACTTGTTGCAAAGGTAGGTTATCATAAAAAGTGTCTCCAGCAGTCCAGGTTTAGTGTTCAAGACTTCCTTCTCCCTTAAAATTAGTCAGAAGCACTTTGACACACATCAATATTTTCTTTAACTCAGGTAGGGTAGAATAAAAAAAAACAACTTTAAAGCAAATGTAAAATACAAAACAGTTGCAAATGTTTACAGTAATCTATATTTAAGCTATATGAGTGAACGAACACCCAATCTAACAGATTTCTCTGTATAGCCAGCTCCCAGATGCAGCCTCAGGAATCCTGCTGTCCTCCATTCCCACTCTATGTCCTTAATGAGCATCTGTTCCTACTTAAACATACTGGGTTTATAGACTATTTCTCTGTGTGCTCTCCCGGAGTAACATACACATTTGCTTTTTCCCAATTCCCACATTTATTTACCTCTTTGACTTACTGGAGAGATGACTAAGACAGCCCTCCCATCCAAAGGGAGTTTGTCCTGCTGCTGCCGTGGAGGTGGAAACACTGGTGTGGCAGAGCACTGTCACTTCTTGTGCTTGTGTGACCCACTACAAGCCTTTTGACTTATGAATAATTCCTTCTCCAGCCTGTGTAAAAATGTCAGAGCAGAAATTTCACTGGCTCTGTTTACATTTATAAAATCAGATAAATTTTTTATGGTAGCTTGGAGATTATCAAATATACTTGATACTAATATGAAAACAAGACAAATGTGTTTATTTCCCTACAAGACCTCATAGATAAATATCAAACTCTTGAATTAACCCTGCTGAGATGTCACTGTTTTGAAGTGACTGTCCCTTAAACCTATCTTTGGTAGTTAGTAACCTATAAACTGGATAATTTAGTAGTGCCACCAGCTAGCTAGGCAAGATGCCCCAGAATAACCCAAATACAGCAGTACTAATTTTAAAAGCTGCAGAAATCCAGACTAGCGTATTGTAAGGTGCAAGCCTCCTGTGCAGTGGCAAGCACTCGGAAAACTCTGAAAGAGAAGAACATGTACATTAGAATCCATGTAGATTTTAAGTCATTTGTCTGCTCCTCTTGTTTGTGACTTGGATATATAAAGTTTGTCAAAGGTTTTTCAGATTTTTTAAGGGGAAAGATTTTTTAGGGGAAAAAAAAAATATCCATGGCTATGACCTGCATCAGCTCTTGTTTTGATACATTTACTATTACATAATCATGTTGGAGTTTCTTTCTAAAACAGCAGTTGAAGCCTGCACAGTAGAGCTCCAGAAAAATATTAACAGAAAACAGGGAAACTTGAAGTAAGCAACAGCAATAACCTTATGCATCTTTTCCCAAAGTGACTGAACACTCATAAGATATTATTCACATAAGGTATTAAATAGATCCTTAATAGTACTCCTAATGATTATTCTTCAATGGACAGGTGATGGTATTTGAGGAATCTTTATTGCTTTGCTTATTTGGATGAAAACATTTGGTTTTCCATGAAAATATGCTAAAGTATGACTATTAAGCAATTTCAGTAAAAGCAACTTTTTGTGTTCTACTACAGTAACCATCTAAAGAATAATATAGTCTAAGAAAGTTTACAGCAGCACAAACTAAATAGGGTATGTATAATGATGATGCAAATTACGGCTATCCAGCAGAAACCAGTTACTTTAGCATAAAATTAAAACCCAACTGTGTTTTCTTTCAGCCTCTCCCTGCAGGACCAGCTATACCTCCTTTAAAGTGAACTTTCAAGATAATAAAGCAGTGGCATGATGAATATTCTAAAAGGTCAATACTAATTAACTACATTAATGTATTTTACATAGAAACAGCTGCTTGAGGACACATTGACTTTTTTTCACATGCACCAGCAAAAGTTCCTTCAGCAAGATTTCTATGATAAAACACTTGAAGAAAGGCAGAGTAGAGGGCTTTATGAATACTACAGCCTCTTTGGGGTGCACGTGTCAGTTGTACGTGTGTGCATGTGCATATTTACTTATACACATAAATATGTTAAGTTGGCTCAGATCATTAGTTTAAAAATGTCAACATTTGCAAATAAAACAAACCGCATCCCCAAATGTACACCACCAGTATGGAAAGAAATTAACCAGTGGCCAAGATGCTGTGAAGTCAGCTTCTGCACTGACTGAATTGTAACCTGCAAGCTTCATCTGAATACTTTGTATATTAGTTACAAAGCAGCTGCTACTACAAATGATCCAGCACCTGGCCAATTTCTCTCTTAAAAAGATGGGAATTTCCACCTTCAAATGGTCTGCCTGTGAATGACAAAGAAGATTAGTTCCTGGGCATGTGTGAGCGCATTGTGGGCCGTCTTTGACATTAGCAATGCAGCGCACAGCAACAAGGTGTTCTGAAGAGCAAAGCACTTTCTGTTGAGATTTTAGAAGCTTTTACTGCACATTCATTCTGGTTCATTCTTGTGGCACACATAGGATTTGCAAAAAAAATCTGGTTAAGCTTCATCCAAAAATCCTTCATTTTCTACAATCAAGCACTGTTTTCATTATCCATGCTAGGACCCAGGAGGCAGTTGCCATATCTTGCTTTTCTCTATTTCTGTCCTTTTCCGCTCCTTATTTCTTCTTAAGGCTGGATGGGTTAGAGTTTGCTAAGTCAATGTTTTTTGAAATGCATTGTTTTGATTGAATGTTTGCTTTAAATTTTGCCAACTTCCTGGCCTTCTAAAGTTTGCCAGTGAAGTTAGTTTTTTTAACCTTCTGAGAACTTTGTTGTGTTTCTCCTGTGTGGTCACCTCAGGAAAAAGCAGTATCTTAAGCCCTTTTTAAATAAACACTCTGAGCAAGAACCAGGGCTTTACAAATCCCTTTAAAGATGCAAGAAGCCATGAACATTTCTCTTGATATGAGTCTTAGACATCTCCATACATGAACCCTTCACAGCTCGTTTCAAAACTCCGTACTCCTTGAAAAGGAATTAAGAAATAGCTGGAAAGAGCTTCAAAGATGCTAAGACTGGGCCCTGCCTTCTTTATGAATTAATAACTTTTCCTTTGCTTCCTCCCAGACACAAAAAGATTCTCTCACCAATTTCACCCTGCAATTCTTTTGGCTTTCCAAGTGACAAAAGACTGCTTAACAGCACACAAAGCCTATCTGTACATTAAAACTTAATGAAAATGCAGTTTGATTCTTGAAAAAGCAAGCATTTGTAATTTGCCTTACTCCTCTTATGGTAAGCTTTATAGAATGGCTTTGACTATTATCTGTGTATATATCCTTGAAAAAAAAAACCTAGCAGTTTGAAAGCTGCCAAGTCCAAAATTGGCCACAAAAATGACCAAGGATTTGGAGTATCTCCCAAGGTTTTGGAGTATCTCTTGTGTAAGGAATGGCTGCAAGAAATGGGACTATTCAGCCTGAAGAGATGGGACTGTTGAAGAAGAGAAGGCTCAGGAGGATCTCATCAATGAATGGAAATACTTGAAGGGAGTGTGTAAAGAGGACAGAGCCAGGCTCTGCTCAGTGGTGCTCAGTGATGGGACTAGATGGGCAAAACCTGAAACATAGGGAGTTCTCTCTGAACATCAGGAATGCCTTTGTCACTGTGAGGGTGACAAAGTGCTGGCGGCACATGTTGCCCAGTGAGTTTGTGGAGTCTCTGTTTTCAGAGATCCTCAGAATCCAACATGAGCTCTGTGCTGTAGCTGACCTCAGTTTGAGAAGCGGAGTTGGTGCAGTTGATCTTAAATATTCTGTGATTTCCTAAAGAACCTTTTAGGATTCATGTGAACTTTGGCCTTTTCTATTTTCCTCCATTCCTGTTCTCATGCAAAAGGGTGTGAATTTTCCTTCTTCAGCAGAATAAGGCATGTTCTGGCTCAGGAAATTATTTTAATTGATAATTCCTGCTTTCAGTTGAAGTAACTCAGGCCTCACAGTCTCTGCTGTAGGGCAGCCATTCCTCTGGGTTTATAGTATTTCATGTTTTCCTTAGAGCCACTGGCATCTGCAGTCACACGATTACATAATCCCTGCAGGTTTCTTTGAAGAAATGATTAATCAACTCAGTTGTATACAAAACTTGATACTGTGTATTTTAATTCCCAAAAAAGGAAACATTTCTCTTAATGGTCCAACTTTTAAAAAATTGTTCTAGTTGACTGGTAGTCTGATTATGGAGACAGAAACTAAATGCCCAGCTTCAGCAACACCAGAACCTTGCAGCTGTTAACTCTTCCACTGAGACCTTAAAAAACTTTTCTGCACACAAGGAACACCTAAGTTCCATCTGCAAGTAAGTTCCTTTACAGCAGTAGCCTTTAGCCTTTTAAGCATGAGTTTTCTCTCCTTAGCTGGAAAATCTTTCCCTTGCTTTGCTGTCCTAAGGACTACTACAGTTATTGTAAATATATGGTAGCTCAAGTGTTGGAATTAGCTTAGCCTGTTGTGTGTCTGGAGGCTTCTGTAATTTCCTTACTCTTTGCAAGGAACAAGGAACTAGCAAGTTTAAGGGATGTTTTTGGAAAAGAAAAACAGCAGGTAAACAGCCAGTATTAACTCTTGCTATACTATGAGCATATATACAAAGGAAGAACAGATTTTGCCTCTGCAACCCACTGTTTTGGAGGAGGAAGTCCATCTGAAAAAAAAAACCAAAAATGGAAGTAATGAATTATAATTTAAATTAAAGCACTAATTAATTTTCCTAAAAAACTGTTTTTTCTCCCCTAATTTTTTTTGTACTACTTCAGTTCACTTCTGGCAATAAATGCAAACAAAACCAAAATCTAGCATCGCTACAGATTGCTCAGAGACTAAATGAGATTTCTCCTTAGATGATCACAATGGGGAGTTTCATATTTTTCAGACATCTAGTTGGCAAAATAACAATCAACTTATTTAGCTCATATATAATATTTAGCACTGTGTTTTAGGCTAACTAGTCAATAAAGCCTCCGTTTCATAAAAACTGAAGGAACCATTAAAATGATATAAAGAGGAGAGACATGACATAAAAAAAGCCTAAAAAGCCCTCTTTTTTTTCCCTTTGAGGGGAGTATATGCCACTGCATTCTTTAAACAGACAGAACATGAATCACTTTCCAGAAAGCTTCTCTTTATTGGATAAAAGTATAAATAATGCCAGTGCCAAATCTTAAGGCAAAAGGAAAGTAAGAGTCACATTCTTCTTCAGAAATAGTACCTTCTTCCTAATGAAAGCTATTGAATTTACCAGCTAAATGTCAAAGAACAGAGATAGAAGAAGAGAAAGAAGATTTACCATTAAAATCTCCAGACAAAAAGGACATTTTCATCATTCTTTTGAACAAAGGGGCTTTACTGTTTTCTTAAATTCTGGCTTTTCTAGAGGAGAGTACTTTTATTTATATATCACTATAGTGGTCAATATAGTAGAAAAAGGAACAAAAATCAACTGTTCGGTGTCATGAAAACAACTGTTCCATGGTTCTTTTCTGTTCTCAGTAGAGAATAAAAAAAGAAAGGAAGACAGAATAAATGGCAACCCACAATATTGTTGAGTAATTCAGTTCAAGAGATGGGTTGGAAGCTACTGAGCAAAAAACTTATGTTTGATTTCAGAGTGTAAATAACCTCGTCTTGCTCATTTCTGTGCACTGATGGTGTTCTGAATAATTTTCCTCTTGTATATAATGCTGTCTTCTTTGACATCTCTTCATCTATACACAACTGTAAGGGATTTACAGTGATTTCCCCCCCCAAAAGTTATAACTCTAGAACTTTTTGATATCTGTAACTGTGACAAGAACACTTATATGCACACTATAAATGTGTAGATCTCATATCTATCTATCCTTAACTCAAAAAAATAGTTTGGCCATTTATTTCTGTGGATGAGTGAAAACCATATATATGGTTTAACTTTAACTTCCATAGGAGGATCTAGATATTAGGAAATTGAGTCTCCACCACTAACTGAGACTTGCAGAGTGACAATACCATTTCCACTTCTGGATGTGAAGTTTAAGCCCTAAAGAAAAAGGTTAAGGTGAATTTGATGTTGTTCTGGTTGCTTCAAGTTTCACAGACCACAAACTAGCATTTCAATAACTAATCTTTGCCCAAAGCAGCTCAGAAGGGTAGCAGTGGGAACACTTGTAAAGCTGGTGGGTAGATCTGAAAAGATCACCTCAAAAACCGTGTCATTTATTTATCAAATTTAGAAGTGTTAAATCCAACTGCAATTCTAAACATAAAACCAGAAAATCCAAAGTTTTGTGGTGTTCAGCCTCATTGTTGGGAGGAAAGGTTTAAAACTGGTAAGGAGAAGGGAACAATCTCACTTAAACTAACCTTGCAGCTGGGAATGCTAAAAATTACTATAAATAAAAACCTCAGTGTGGGAAAACTCAGTTTTTTATGCTAATATGGTTTTATCCTCTGCCTGTTTCAAGAAGCAGAATTCTTGTAGAGAGATGACACATTCTCACTGGCACCTGGAAGCCTTTTGTTATCTTGGGACAGGCAGCAAGGTCTCCCTCTCAGCAGTGCTTGGTGCTGGGATGAGCTCAGCCTAACAGAGCCTGTGTCCCCATGTGTCTCTGCTGCCCAGGGCTGTTAGCAAGGCAATGAAATAAATCCACTCCTCGCATTTTAGCTCTGGCTTGGTGGTTGCCTTGGCTACCTCTAAGTGCTGATTCACACACTCACATTATTCCCTCATATTATGAAGCCAAAATTATAAAAATCTCAACACTGCTGTCATTCTGTTGTTCATCTTTTCAGGTGTATTTCTACAGGAAAGCATGTTGAGGCTCTTTAATGAATCATAAAAGTGCAAAATAAATCCTAGAACCCCCCTTTTTTTTCCCCCTCCAGATTTAGACTAATTATGTTTAAGGCTGAGTTGATTCTTACTCATATATTGTCAAAAAACACTTTATTTAAAACTATCTGTAATCTTTCCTGCTGGTTTTCAGAATCTGTTCTGGTCAACATTTTGATATGTCAGATTTTCTAGGAATATTATTAGAAAACTGTAAATTTGCTTGCATTCCCATTTTATCTGGGTGGCATTAAAACTTGCCCAACACAAGAAAGACAACTATTTCTTGGAATGAGTCCAGAGGGGGCCACAAATATAAACAGAGGGCTGAGTACCTGTCCTGTGAAGACAGGCTGGGAGAGTTGGTGCTGATCATCTAGGAGAAGACAAGCCCCCCCAGAGACCTCTTAAATGGCCTTCCACTTCCTAAAGGGCCCCGACAGGAAAGCTGGAGAGGGTCTTTATACAAGGACAAAGGAGAATGGCTTTAAGCCAAAAGAGAGAAGATTTAGATCAGATATTAGGCAGAAACTCATTACTGTAAGGGAAGGGAGGCACTGAAGCAGGTTTCCCAGAGAAGCTGTGGATGCCTAATCTCTGGAAGTGGTCAACCCCAGTTTGGACGAGGTCTAGAGCAACTTTGCATCTAGTAGGAGATGTCACTTCCCACAGCAGGGAGGCTGGAACAGCAGGATCTTCAAGGCCTCTTCCAATCCATTCTGTGATTCTATGAAAAAAACTTCCTTTCAGGTGCTGAATACAACAGCTGAACTTATCATGATCTTTGGCCTGACTGTAGATGCTGAAATCTTGAAAACCTGCTGAATACATTGAGCTAAAAGGCTAGAACCAAACTAAAACTTACTCTAAGATAAAAAGAACTCCATACTTCAAGTCACTTGGAGTGATAAGGCTGAGGAAGCCTAAAGTTTGGATGATTTTTCTCTTTGGTGCATTTGGTGCATTCTACAACTCTTCATTGAGTTTGGCTGCTAAAAATAAATATCATGGTTTCTTAATACCCAGTGGTGCCCTATGAATGGCTTCAGAATCTGTAATTTTGTCTTTAAAGGAAGACTCAGCAACTTAATATACATCCTAGGAACACTGCAGTCACAGATAACTCTGTTAGCCAGGATTTTATCCTTTAACAACTACATTTATTTTAGAAAACTAAAGGTACTCCACTTAAGTGACAATTTTGAGAAGTGAAAGGAAAAAAGAAAAAGATTAAACCTATTAATAGCTATCAGAGTTAACAGGCCATATAACCTCTAATTTTGACTGAAGACAAGCAAATATGTAAATTTTCATTTGCTGAGTGTCTGTTAGGACACCCAGCAAATGAAAAAACAGAAAACACTGTACCAGCCTTAAGCATGCTACAGGCATTTTGCCACTTGTTATCTCACCTTGAATTTTTATAAAGAAGAACTGTTTCTGAGATATAGTGAATGAGATTTGCTGCTTATTATCACTGGGTCATATTTATGTGCCCTCTGGACACAGCATGTTTACCTATTTCCTGTATTTGCAAGTCATCACAGTTGAAACCAAGAATGAGGCTGCACTTATCCAGCTGCAACATACTACTCCTCTGGCAAAATGAGGATGTCTCAAGAGACAGTAATCATTTATGACACTGTTTACATCTTTCATTTCTTGGGGCTATCTAATCATGCCTTCCAAGCAGAGTCTCATGACTGACAGGTTTGAGAACTTCCCCAGGTGAGTAGACAAATAGCATTGGCAAGATGCTAGCAAAAAAATGTTGAAAATGCCTCTCCCAGTTAAAGCATGAAATCCAAATATCTTCTCAGTTCATCTGGAACAATCAGGATACTGTGAAAGGCCTGACACAGATCATGAAAGATATTCTTACTGCTGAGATCTGGGAGACTGTAAAGTCTGTCTGTATGCTTTCCTTTGGCAACAAAGCATCATTATGACTACATGTGATCTACTCCTGCTACTCTCCCAGGAGAGCTAAATGATGGTTGTCTACAGGCATCCATAGTGCTTTCTGAAGCTTCAAGAAATAATGTAAAAATATAGCATGTGGTGAACCTTTCAGACCTTGTGAGTTACATTTGACAATATTTCAGGCATTTTAGAACTGTTCTTCAATGAAAAATATCAGGGGAAAAAATAAAAAACAAATTTATGAAAACTCACATTTTTTGCCTACTACGCTGCACATAGTTTTCCCATCTTTCACCCTTGTCCTGTCATTCTGAATATTTTTATTTCACTATTAATAATACACAGAACCATTCTGTGACATTTTTTCCACACATTACATTCCTCTAATGGTAATATCTTAGTGCATTTAGTATAAAAACTCTATAAAATAAAGCATTTTAATCATGAAGTCTTTGCATATATGAACAGACTTATATTTAGAAGGATTGCTGGACCTGTTATTTATATTTTACTCACTGAAATAACCAGAAATAATTTTGCTTGTCAGTAGAATGTCTTCCTTTCTTTTTTTTTAACCATGTCCATGAATACAACAATATAAACAGAAGACAACAATCTGAATGATGATGGGTATGACATTTTGGTGTGTACTGTGCAGTTCTGGAGTGCTCACAGAACTGTGCTGCTTAGCTGACTGACTGCTTCTCTGTAATTAAGGTGTGTTCTAAAATAACCTTAAATGGACCATAAATTCCTGACTTTCTCCAATACCTATTACAGTTACATTAATTATTATACAGTTCTGTGTTTTAGACCCTCTACATTTGCTATGAAGTTTTCTGTATGTAGATTCACAAATGGTTCAAATTTGAAGACTTGAACACGACTTTTTCTGATTCCTTCCTCTTTTTTTTTTTTTTTGTCTGACTCTCTTTCATAAATTGTCATAAAAGGGGAAAGTGGCAAGGGCATTTGAAGAAGATTATAGACATGAGAATATTTTGGTTTGAGAGGAAACTCTAAACTGTTGCTTTTTTATATGCAGTTCTTTTTAGCTGCTGTTCCTGGGACATGTTTTCAATTACTGTTGTGAAGGCAAACTTACATCATCGTAAAAAGGTCATGAACCAATACATGAAGCACTTGGATGTTCCAGTTATCCACATTTGACTGACAGGGAAGGCTAAGCATGCATCCCTGGTTGACCTGTGCACAGCTTTTTTGGTAGACATTACAGGAGGCTGACATTTGCATATGCAAACCCTTAATGAATTAGCAGAGGAAACTGGTGTACAGAAGGCTAATTGAGGAACAGCTCCTAGTACACAAAACTTTCCTCCTAGGAGAGTCAATGCTTTCTGTCAAGTTTTAACTCAGAATGGATATGAACTTATACACAGTTCCAGATGGCTGAAAACAGAATGGAAAGGAAGAGTAAGAATGAAAATATAACTGTGTGGTTTGCAGTCCATGATGCAGTTCACAATTTCATTCAGCTCAGGCCATGATGACACAAAATGATGCACAGTGCATTATGAAGAGTCCATCTGCTTTTTAGTCAAGTTTTACAACCTGTGCTAAGCCCTTCATTGCTAAGGACAAGATTAAGATGACCCAACAGCTTTAAAATTATTCATGATGTATTGTCTGCTTTAACATTAACCTAAAATCCTACTTCTAATGGAAAAGTTAACATTAGAATTACACTGGAATAGAAAATAAATTTTTAATCTAAAGAGAAAATAAATTTTTAATTTAAAGATGAGGCACATAGAGCTACTATCTAGCAAGACAGATTTTTTTCCAAATAAACTTTGTTACAGTCTAGACTGAAATAAAGTAAGTTAAGAAAAAAAGGGACCAACCATCTTGTAGATCTGAGACTGAGAGTATCTGTTTATGCAAATTTAATGGAAGAGAATTACATAAATATCTCCTGTTTGATTTGAAAGAAAAAAAAAATCAATTTATTTAATACTATGCAGAGGCAACCCATATGTTTTATTACCTTTCTGTAGCAACTTTAACGCATCACTAGCCCAGAGGAACTAGACTAAATAAGTGTGCAGTAGACATCTTCTCACGCAAATGAGAGAAGAAAAAAAACACCTAAACAGCAATAAACATTAATACATTTGATTAACACTTTGTCCTGAAGGCATCAGGGACAAATATGCACGTGATGAAGTTCTAAAGCAGCTCTCTGCACTTAAGATTTCTTATAATATTTATGACATTTCTGTCTTGGGGTGATTTAATGATAGTGTATTCCTTGATGATCTGCTCTATGCCCAAAAATGGTTGCTGCATCTTTAGGGTGGGTGTGGAGGGAGCTTTGGGGCCCTTCAGCAGCCAATTGTCCCTGGCATTTTGGGATTTTTTTTCTGGCATGTGTGCGAGGGTTCTGACAGTTCAATAACTAGCATTTATTTACCTTTTTCCCATGCCATGTGGGTACTCTATTTGTCAATAAACAATTGGGTTTTTTCCCACTTTCATCCACTAGTATTCATTCCTTATTGGTGGAAAGGGATTGCTGGAACACTTTTTTAGAGGAAACATTCATTCCAGTGTTTTTCTCCTAAACATCTATCTAAACTGAGACAATTTCTTATAAAGAAGGAAAAAAAATTGTAGAAAATCTAATCATTTGCATTCACACAGTAACTCCCATAATTTAAATATCACTTCTATCTCTCTTCTTTACCAATACCTGTTTGAACTTTTTCTGTATGATCTTAGCTGGCCCATTTTTTGGTACTCAGGAGAAATGAATCACTACGTAAATCACCATGAGTTCCCTGAACAGACAAAGAGAAGAGGCAGCAATTGTATATTCTGGATCAATTTTCAGCATTGTTTGGGGTTCTTTAATATTTCCATTAATGAGTGGAAGAATCAAAATTCTTCCCAAATCATGATATTGAGGCTGACCATCTCTGTCTCTCAGGTGCTGTGGTTTGTAGAAAAACAGAAGCAATACCACTGCTTATATATAAAATTAAAGCTTATCAGGATGAAATAATCTAAACCAGTTATAAATGCTATAAGCCTAAAAAGCCAACCTGAAAAAATGTACGAGAAATCTCAGTCCTTTTCAAAGCAGTTGTGTCCATCCAATATTTCTGTAATTTAGGTGCCTGACAATTTTCTTAGTTTTCCCAAGCATGATGCACCTATATTCCTTTTCCTTATCTGCTTAAATTCTTCCATCATGCCTATCACTGTAAGAAAAATTGTGCTGTAAAAAACCAATACAAACAATACAGAGCACCCCAAAATCAACCAGATGTATCAGTGACCAAGGCAGAAAGCCTGACCACAGATCTGCTCCTGGAAAAGACCAATAATGTGCGTCAAAATATTGCCAACTTGGGTGCAATTCAGCTCCAGCTTACAAACTCCAGTGCTGGATTATCCACCTGAACACAGACATGTAGTCATGCTTGAGAGGCCCTGGGGTACCTGAGCCAGCCACAGATACAACAGAGGCACAATGTGAGCACCAAGGCTTGCGGGACGGGCAGCTGGAGACCAGCTATGATGCTCCAGGAAACTGAATATTTGTGTGGCTGACCAACATATTTAGAGGAGACATCTTAAGCACATACATTGTATATGTGTGTAATTTTATACATATGTATACATTTTGAACATATGTAAAATTTTATAGAGATATCTAAGTATTTTACCTTTTCTTTCCATTAGTCATTTTATCTAAGTTAAACAAGCTTTAATGATTGGTTTGAATGGAGTAAGGAAAAGCAAAAAAATTAGCAGTTGAAAATAAATACTGTTCAGTATTGTCATAAAAAGTTCAATGAATAAAATATTTGCTGCTCTGTTACAGCAAGCATGGTAATTTCATTTGGCATATGAACCACTGAGGCATACAAAATATTGAAGGATGATTTTTCAAAGAACTTACTGCATTGGCAGTTCTGTAACAATATTACAAGGCAAGAGGTCTTCAGAAAGTAATATGCTGAGATAGCATTTTTGTGCCAAGGCATTTTAATACAATTATGTTTGTGTAGCTTCTGTGATGTCTTTAGAACCAGACTGTATAGTTTAGAATACTTCTTAATGTCTCTTGATTTCATGCTTGCATTTCTTCTGATCAATCATTTGTAATCTCAAAACATGTCATCTTCCACTTAATGGGTTTTACTTCTTGATTTAGGAAAGCATGTCTAAGTATATACATACGTAGTAGGCAAGAAATGTGTATATAATATACATTATATATGTGTGTGTGCATATATTTATACACACACATTTTAAAAGTAGGGAAAATTATGTAAAAGTTTGAATTCTGATACTATATTGCTTCTTTTTCTTTCTGATGAACAACATGTACTTTGAGAAGGTGATCCACCAATCTGCTGTAACATGAAAGGAAACCCAGGCCTTTCAAGACATTTTCATAATTTTCAAGGATTTGCTTGCTGTGTATCTAGTTATGCTATCCCTTTACAACTTAAAAAAGGAATGTGATCATCAGTATTACAGATTTAGTAATTTCAAATATGTAGCACATTTCCTTACTGTGTAGCTGAATTACAGCTGCTGACACAGCTTCAGTGACAATTTGTCTTGAACGTGGTCAAAACTTATCAAAAGTCATTGCTCTATGCCAAGCTTTTCAATAAACTGCCAAGATTAAACAATGCTGATAACAGCAAGGCAACTGGGATAGATACTATATTTTACACTTGTCCTCAAAAATAAAATACAAGCCTGCTTAGGTTAGCAGTAGAGATAAAGCTGTAGAACATCTGGACTTGGGCACTGACCACTGGGCTAGTGCAGAAAGGAAATAGTGACTCAGAATCTGGCTCTGCATCAGAATCACAGTGAGTCCCAAAACCTTGCATGAGGTCACCTGCTGCATCATCTGTCTTACCTGGGCAAAAGTGACAAAACACTTTATTACTTCCAAAGATCTATGCTTCAGAGAAAAATGCACCAACTTTTCCAAAACCTCTACAAGATGTGTGGAAGCTACAGAACAAATTTAGTGAATAGTCAAGCCCTGACAATTAAAAAAAAGCTACAAATCATCTCAGGTCTTTTGAACTCTCTTGGTTATACATAACAGTAATTATTTTGCGATCTAATTGGATATTCAAAGACATGATTTTCATTAAATAGGTAAACAATATTGAGTTTACAGAACAAACACACTTTTAACTGTTATCATTAGCACATTTAGCCTTTCTCTTTGAAAGTCAGTTACTTGTGGAGCTACTTTTGTCACTAAGTCATTCCTTCCATTAGCAAAATTTCTGCCTTTCTCTTCTACATTTTATGACTGAAAAAGTTAGAATAAAGCAAAATAATTTTCAGAATATGAGCTCTGAGACCATTTATAAAATATCTCTGTCTTAGAATTGCCAAAACTTCTTCAACCTAACATACTGGGAGCACTGCAGTTTATTCTACAATTATTCTGATTTAATGTCTTTCTAGAAATATTCCTCAAGATCATTTTTGTCCTTTACAGCTTACAAGCATCAGCAGACTCTTTGATAAGCTTTTATCATAACCCCTTTTCCACTCCATTATGTGTGTGCCAGTGTCCTTTTTTCTAAAAGCACTGTTACTCAAACAGATGACCCCTAATTTCATTATCTTGCAATTTATGTATTAAACAGACTATGTAATTTTCTATAATTACAGCAAATTTGAGTTGCTGAGGTGTGTTCGTATGGTTTTGTTATGATTTCATTTTCAGATTAATGGTTTTGCGCTATACAAACCTCTGATGCTTTCCTAATTAAAACCTTTTCAGGTAAAATATGCCTCATTACACTTATAACAAACACATTAATCCATCAGGATTACCTGATAGTCCAATGTTCCTCGACAACAAACAATTCATCTAGAGTATTTTTAAAGTATTAATATGGAACATTACAACTGAGGTTTACAGATTACATTTAAAAATACAATATGCAGTAATTGAATCAGTACAATATGAGCTGAAACAATTTTCAGGGGTTATTCTCATAGCTGTTTTGACCAAAAAAAGGTTGTTTGCAACTGGGCAGTCGACATACACTGACAAGAAGATGCCAGCTGAATGGCTGAATCGACAACAAGCAGGTTAAGCACAACTGCTACTAATTCTCTGAAAGAAGAGAAATGAGCACTAATCTTCGGTAAAACATGGAAATATTTTCCAGTTATTTACGACAATGGTCTATGCTTCTGCCTTATGTGCAGTGTGCAGCCTAGAGAGAAAGAAAAGTTGTGGGTGGTTTTGAGCCCAGGGAGCTCAAAGCATTTCTAATCCACACGACTGGCTTCCTTCCTTTACTGAGGAACCAAATACTCATTGCGTTAATATGAGGAATCAGCAAGCAAAAGAGCAGATTTGAGAGACCTGGTTTCATGTCCTGGAGACTCCTTGGTAATACCCAACTCCCTCTGAGGTCCCTGCAGGACCAGAGGCATTTGTGGGCTCTCAGGATCCCACAAGAAGGGCAAAGGAATCAGCACATGGAGACATGTGCTGTCTGGTGTGCTGGCTGCTGAAGTATGTTTGTAAACCTACCCAGCAAGCATGACTTACAGATTCCAAGAGTAGAGAACCAATCTACAGCTTTCCTTCTGAGGCAGGGAAAAAGCTGCCAACCAAATTATAACAAGCTCTTCACCGAGTGAAGATTGCAAGGGAAGAAGCCCTGAATACAAGAATGTCATGCCACACATCACATATTCAGACATAAGTTTTACTATATCTCTCTTTTTTTCCTTTAAAATTTACCTGTCCTTTAAAGATATTCGAAAAATACATGGCTTACTGCCATTAATAGCTTGAGCTTGTGAGGCAATCCATGTTTCCTTGTCACTGGAAATCTACCTGGTTATAACTGACCTCTCTCCAGGCATCAACTGGTACTGTCTGCTATGAAAACACATCACAGCATCTAGCAACTGCTTGGAATTGGCAGGGAGTGCACAGAACAGCTGCAATCTCATTTATTCCAGAAAAAAAAAATGGAGAGGATCCCAATATGCAAGCAGTAGGCTACTTTCCTATTACAATATATATTGCTCTCACAGTCTGAATAATAACTTATCAATTTCTTTGTACCTTCAGATTTGTTAATAATATGTTTAAAACAGAATAATGGAGATAAATATCTTTAGTTTTCTCCTTCATTTTGCCTTCAGAATACTCAGGCAACCTGCAGCTTTCTTCTTTTTGCTACTAATTCTTTACACATCGTTATCTGAATATAAAACTTGAGCAAGGAAACCATTTAAACATTTAGAAAGACCACAGAAACTTAGAAAGTAGAAATTTTAAAACTGCACAGATGGACAATCATTGAGAGTGAAATTGCACCCAGATTCACTGGCCTCACCCTCAGATTCACCCTACAAACTGCACTTTCAGATTAGAAACAACCTTCCTTTTGAAGTCACTGTCTAACCCAAGACTGCACTGAAACTTCTGACAGCAATATGAACTTGCATTGGCTAATTCATTCCTTGTATTCCACAACTGAAATTTGTCCATCTGGTAGCTGTCTTTTGCATATTTTGGGGACCTGCTTTTTCCATCTGTGTTTTTACAGCACCAAATAAAATTGGATCGTGATGCTCAGTTCATGCTATTAAACACTCTGAAAATACAGATACAAATTTAGTACACTAAATAGTCTTAGAGAATGAGGTCAGGTTTCCCAATGGGTTTTAAAAAAGGAAAAAAGGGAGTTTGGGAGTTCTGTGGGTAATAATTTCCACAAAACATCATTTTTGAACAAGCATTTGAACAAACACTTGCTGAACAAGAAAGAAACCTCCTTAACTACCTTGAAATACTAATAAATACTAATACTAATAATAAATGCATTTTGACTTAAAATATCCAATCTGCCAGGATTTAAGAGAGATGAGAACTCCAAAGCAAAGGTAGAAGGGAAAAGACAATACCTACACTTTAGGCATTGACACTGAGATTTTTTTTGCATCCCAGCAGACACCTTCCTCCTTCTGAGCCCTCATAAAACAGAGTTTGAAAATCATGGTTTGGGGAGACACCAAGAGAGGATTTAACCTGATATGAGAACAAATGGACATTACATATATACTAACTTCTATGCATTTTTCAGGCAGGCACTTTTCAAACTCATCAACATTGCAGTGCCGGAAAGAAGATGCAGAAGCAGGGTCTGGATATGAAGGGTTTTATTGAGCCTTACTAAAGCTGGTAATTTATGATACCAGCCTCTAGGATATGAAATGTTTACCTAGCCTTTCCTCCTCTGATGTCAGGGAAAAAGTATCTGGATGGATTTTAAATTGTATTACTCAAAACAAAGTAAAATGGAAACATGAAAAAGCCCTTAGATAAATTGCTTCAATGACCAGTTAAACTTGACAGCTTAGCAAATACTTTACAGCCAGATTTGGTTCTCTGACCCATTGCCTGAGAGCATCTTTCTTTTTCTCTATTTTCTAAATTACAAATGTGTATTTTTGACTCTTACAGGAAAAAAAAATTAAATATCTCCTAGATTGGCACCGTTGTTTCCAAAGAGCCTTCCTGGCTTGTACTTGTATTTGTATTCTCAACAATCTGTTTTCCTGTCCTTTTTTTTAATGCTTTCTTGAAAATTCAAATTATATAAAAATTACATGACAATCTCTTGTTCTTTATACATCCATATTTTCCTCTTAAATACACCAATATATGACTACTTCAAAAGAACATTAATTTATTATTTCAGTAAGTCTTCACAGAACTTATTTGAACACCTGCATTAACTGAAGCGAGCTACAGCTATGTCTTCTTATTATTAAAAGCAAAGCAGCAGCTCATCTTATGAGGCAGCAAATTAAAGTTAGTTCCAGCCCTTCTCAGTTCACATTTTTTAGAGCAGGTACTCTCCCTGACAGTCCACTACATGTCTACTGGTGTGCTCTGGAAACTACACATATACCTTAATTCACTGTCTCCTTGATCCATGGCTAATTGCATCTATACATCTTGTTTCCTGTTGCAATCATCTTCTAGTGAACCAACCTTCTCAGGAAGCTTCATTGAAATATGAAACATGAAATATGTTTTTAAAATTCTATGATGAAAGTTTCTTTTTCTCATTTTTGTCCATTTTTGACACATACATCACTTTCCACATACATCATGCCTTCTCTAACTCTCAAGAATGGTTTAGAATACTTATGACTAAGTACTCTAATATTTAAAAGCCTTAAAAGGCTTATGATTATTTTGTTGGTCCTGCAGTGGCAACTATAAAAATGTATCTAGATGCCTAACTACTGAGGAAAACTCTGAACATGATTTTTTAACAACCTTTCTGAAGTTAGCTGCACATGTCCTGTCTGAAAAAATACAAAGCAATTATGCCCTCAATAAGACACATGATTTTCATGTGTGCTGTACATATATATTATTCCCATAGTATTATGACAAATCATTATTCAGAATATTTCAGAATTTATGAATATAAGGCACTTTGCCTTATTCTTTTTTCATCTTTTGGGATGGTTTTTTAAGTATTTTAAAGTATTTAATACTTTAAATAAAATAAGTTTTTAATACTTTAAAGGTCTATGACTGCAAGCTGGCCTTTGCTGTAAACTTATTTCATCTTTATATTTTAATCAATACTGAACATTAAATAAAACTTTAAGTATTATTTAAATTCAACTGCTACCACAATGAATGTATTCAAAAGTTTGTTAACAAACATTTTGAGTTAAAGGATGTCCTGTATTTTCCACATTATAACTGAGGTACTTGATTTAAAACAAAAGACATATAGAGAGATCTTTTCCCAAAATTCAGTCCCCAGAAAAAGATTGCTAGTTGCTCCATGTGCTGCAAAATTCATGTCCCTTTACCTTTCCTCTTCTTAGAACACATTTTATATCTTCCGGAAAGCAGATTTTCACTTTTGTTGCCCAAGGGCATACCAGAGTTGTTACTGACCAATTGCAGCTTTCCCAGTGTCTGCTCCTCATTTAAGTACCCACAGAGACATCTCGTCTGACTAATTTAAACAGCTCTCTGTTCCCAGAGAAAACTGAGAAATATAGCTTCACAATTCTGTAGCCTTTTCAGTACAGCCCTCAGGTCTGCCCTTCTTCCTAAATAATTACTGTGGTATATTCTTCTGGATCATGTAGATAAGGAGTTCCCTCTTAAATTCAGCATAAAGCAAACACAAGTAACAAAGGTCACTTCCACCTGAAGAACCAAAAGACACAGGAGAAAACCTTGACACAGTTGAGCACAGCAACATCAGCCACTCTCTTTAGCCCTAGAAGCTGTTTCCAACAATGTTCAAAATCAAACTATATGGCTCAGGTAAGCACATAGAAACACCTGTAACACTCAGTCAGTCCTTGTGTTTCTGCAGCACACAGGTTTCCCAATTCTGGGATGACACCTCTGCATTTCGAAACTCTTGATGGAATACTTTTCATCAACTCTTTAATGAAATTGCCCCTTGCAGTCTTGCACAGTTTTGGTATCTATAATGGCCCATGGCAAACAGTTTTGCAGTTTATAAGGTAATCCACAAGGAGCAACCTCTTTCTTTGTTTATGCTGATGTTCTCTTTGAATTATTATTTTTTTTTAATCTTTAACTTTCTCACTGAGACCTCCTTTTGTGAGTGAAGTCGATGGGATCTCCCTTTGTCCAGATCTGGAGGACAGATGACTGGGATTGTAGACATGGCTCCTTTGCTCTATCCACTGCACTTTGACATTTTACCACGAGACCTTGAGCCACTGCCCTTGTCAGGACAGATCTCAAGATAGGCAATGCAGCACTCCACTCAGACCACTCAGAAAACAGCACTCTGCTGAGCTACAATTAGGCCTTCACTTTATTTCAGGGACTTTTAGAAACATCCATGATGCAGTCATTGCACCTAAGCACACAGGGCACAGATGCCACTTCTGCAGCAGCAACACAGTCCTCCTGGTTAAACTCAGTGGGCACACAAAGGCTCCCTGTATCCCTTGGCTGGAGAACAAAGATCTCTTCCCGATACAGACAACTGAGGAAATTGAGAAATGGCTATGGGGAAACTCAGAGAAAATGAAAACAGGCTGATGGAGGTTCTCCCTTTTACTGATCACATTGAACTGCTGTGCTGTCTTGTATCACGTTATGGCTTGGACAAGGAACCCAAATGATTTCCAGTTTTGACATACAATCACTAAAAAAATATATTGACCTTTTTGCTTTCAGTTTTTCCTTTCACATTACATCATGCAGGTAATTGCATCACGTAGGTGCAAATTTTTACATTAAAAGATTCAATTCCTTTGCCTTGTTTTTCAAAACAATGACGTCTTTGTAATTTTAAACACCTTCTAATACAATCTGCAAACAGACATGAAGATGGTCTTGTGAGATTCAGAAGCTGGGGAGCAGACCCAAATACTTTTTGAAAAGGTCATGCTACTTCCCCTGGCAAATGTACAGCTGATTATTAGTTTATTGCACCAGGCACATAACTTACATGATAAAAACCATTCCCAGTGCATTTGCATAGCTTCATCTTAAAATCATACCGAGACCCATTTCTCTCCACCTATCTAAAAAGAAAACAGAACCAGCTCTCAGGTCTTGTAAAAATTAGCTTTTGAGCCATGATATTTTTTAGTTTTGTTTTTACCTTCTTATTTGTGCCAGGGTCATTAGAGTGAAGCACAAAAGTGTTTTGCTTTAGTATATGAAAATCCTTTTGTCAGTGATCATTTCTACTTTTTAGACAAGCCAGTCCATAACCTGTATTCCCTTTGAAGAATTTATCTTCAATGCCTACTCACATTCCCCTCTCATTCAGCCCTTTCTCAGCTTTCATGGTTTATAAACCACAGAGATCAAGTGACTCCAAAGGAGACACTGGTTTTTCCCCACTCAGGGTGTTCCAGCAATGCTTTGGATCGTGATGACATTGCAGGTAGCACTTCTAAACCTCTTTGCTTCATGATGCCTATGCTTCAAAAAAAAAATCAAAATACTATTTCAACATAATTTCAGTGAATTAATTACAATGCAACTCTTTGAGAACTCTTGCTTTTAATGCTTTGTATTAAAAGATATCAGCTCCGACACTTAACAAGAATGCTATGTATAACACAACAATGTAACAATAGGATTTTTCCTGCTATTTTTTCAGTAAACAAATATGCAGGTTCTCCTTCCATATGTACCTGACAATACGATTGGTCAGTCAGCTTTGTTGATTTTTCAGAGCCAACAACATCTCATGCACCATTGCTAATTTTTTTAATCAGTCTGAAATAATTTATTTTTCTTTGGACTGATATCTTTCTGATATGGTCCAGTTTCACCTGTGCTATTTAAGAAATGAAAAGTGTGTTTTCAAGAGAACTTAAAAACACATAGTATTTGTTAAGTGTCTGTGATTCACTTAAATAACATGACAAAATATCTTCTCGTTATAAATTGTGACACAAACATGCAGACTTCCAAATTCACTTAAAAAGAGAGACTTATTTTAATCTTCATAAAGCATAAGTGAATCATCTGACTGCATTTAAGCCATTTTTAATTTTTGAAATATCTGCCAACATGAAAGCATTTATTACCCTTTTGAGGTCAGTCAGTTGAGGAGGTGGGAATACAAAAAAACAGTTCTACTTCCAAATAATAAAAGATTAAATTTTCAATACTGAGATCTCATGATCTAATTAAATTGAAATTTACAAGCAACAAAAGAGACTCAGAAATTCTATTAAATCTGTAGCATCAGAAGAAAAAAAGTCTAAGAATGCTCTAAAAGTAATGTAATAGCAGGACTGATGAAAACTGTTCTATTAGCCCAAGTGTGAAAATCAATCATTGGCATAATGTATGAAATAAGCTGAATGAACTTCATTTAGAATTCACTTTAATTACAGTTCTACAGCAGGTCTTCAGGCTATGAGCTCCCTAATATGTAACTACCTCTTTCACCAATAAAGCTTCCTATGAATAGCACAATAGGTAGATCTCCAATAAATGACAGAGGCACAGGTATTTTTTCACTGGCTTTTTACTTCTGTTGAATGACATGAACTAGCTATCAAAATAATTGTGAATATATTTATGTATGAAGGTTGTTTCATCCCTAACCACACCACAGTTTTTACTGCATATAAAATATTGTGAAAAAAAGACTTTTCTTTTCTTGTTCATTTCTTCATTGGTCTTTTTTTTTCTTGGAGGAAATTTATTTCTGGCCTTACTCTTGATTTCAAAGGTGATCACCTGTGGAAGACCTACAGATTGTAACCTATACATTATTTTTAAAGAGGCTTTCAGTTGACTACCCAGAGAAGCTGTTAAAATTGGCAGATGGTAACAAAAATAGTATTTGAGCTGAGTGTTTTGGTGCTTCCACAATCAATTGTGTGGTCAGAAACCTATTGATCTCCCTGAATTACCCACACCTGAATTAATAAACTTCTGCCACTTCACTCTTCAATGGGAGTGCTCTATGCCTATCATACAGTTAACACCCCCATGGAGAGACTCCATATAAATACTGGAGCCAGGGGCACCTCTGTGGTACCTCTGGAAAAACAGCACTGAAGAATAACATGTTGTTTGCAAGCAGTAGGAACTCCAGAATATGTCTTTTTCTCCTTCAGCACAGCAAGCTTTACCTCCTTCTCTGTGTCCACTGGTGTGCTGTGGAGCTGGCAAAACTGCACAGCCAGACCCTGCCAGGATGAATTCTCTTCAATATTGCACCACTGTAATAAATTTTGGGTTAGACCTTATTGTCTACCACTGAATTTCCTCCCATATTTCTGAATCTGACTGTGAGACTTCTGCTATACTTTAAACTCATGGAAATTAGCAACTGGGCTTCAGACACAGGTGTGAAAACTGTGTGACTGCATAAACTCCTTTCAGAATTCTCTGAAATGAGGTTATCATCTTAAACCCACCAAGATTTTACAACAATGAAGCAACAAATGCATCATCAAGTTAGATTTTTGAAGATGGCTTAAGCTTCTAACAAGCACAAAAAATACTGTTGCTACTAACATCTCCAGAGTATTGTGAAAGACTCCCTGCCTAGATATTGGTTTGAATTTTTTTTTCTTATTTGTAGTGAAACAAAAGAATATATTCGCTAACTGACATCCAATTGCAGAGAGTTATTCTGAACAGCTGAATAATGCAGTGCGGATATTACTTAAAGATATGACTCTGAAAAAGCTTTAAGAACAAAGGTAAATTAGCCTTTGTGCGGCTTTAAAAAAAAATGTAAACCATAAATAGAATTTTTCCCATTAGTTTATTTTCCCTAGTCTTCAACATTACCAAAGTCCAGAATATGACAGCAGTGGACATGATTTTAGTTTTTGGTCCCTCATATGGCAGCTGAAAGAAGGATCTCTGCAAACAACATTTATACACAGAAATGTGGTTTGCTTAACTAAACTCTTCTCACAGTAGAACACAATCTACAAGTTTCTATAACTCTGCAGTAATGTTTTGTATGTGTTGAAGTCTTGGACCCACTTTGCTCTCACGCCTTTGCCAACATTGCGTGCTGAGAGATCTCACAGTCAAGCACAATACCTGTATTAAGAGTATGATAAACAATAACTTTTATTTGCAAGCTTCAAGCATAATTGGTAAATAAGATGAATAATGAGTATAGAAATTAGTACAGAGAGAATGTTCAGCAGTGCAATGTAGGCAGTCAGTTACTTTTACATATGTAACTTCTGATTTTCTGATTAGTGCTTTAAAGACTAAATGTCTGGTCATAGATTTTTTTTTTTTTTAATGTGCCTGAAGATGCTGACAAAGGAGGTTTTAAAAAGACAAAACATGATATTTTTTCCCCTGCTTCTGAGGGTTTGGAAAAAACCTCTGAACAAAATCTGTCCCAGGCAAAAATTGCCTTCAGGAGGTAGACCTAATGTCTCATTAGAGATTTCCTTGATTTCTTTTGTGTTTTTAGATTTTTAATACTTGGTTATTTTAAGAGGTCTTGGATGGAATTCATGTAATTGCAATTAAATCCTCACTAGATGCATTGAGATCAGCTAATTGAACATTCTGGGTAAGAGCTCAATGCATTAAGTATTGTGATTCTAAAACTGGGAAAAAACAAGTACTGCTTAATTTTCATTGCAGTATGATGATAGCTTTGTCTTCAGTTTCACAACTAAAATCCTTTCTTACATTCTTCATTTCCCCTCAACATCTGGTGCAACTGATTTCCCTAAAAAGTTTTGTGTGAAGATTTTGAATGAAGTAAACTAGTTAGTTCGTTAGTTAGTGGCTAAAAATACTTTGATATGGAACTTTGAGATGTCTTTACAAAATGAGGGGGTTTTAATTTTTTTTATGTCTTGGGGAAAACTGCTCACCAATTTTGACCCATATTCATGAATTCTTTCACTGAGCTCAAGCTGCTTATTTAAAAAAAAAATAAATTAAGCATCCAAAAAATTTTGGCTTAGTTACAGGTATTAATAATTATCTGCCTGTGATTAAATAATTTTCCATTTCCATATGTTTTTATCATATAGCAAAACCCAGAAGCACACCAGAACAGATTAATACCAAAATTTTTTTCTCAAATGAATGAAAGATATGTCTTTATCACTAAAGTTATGAGAATGCTTATTTGCTAAAATAAAATAAAATAAAATAAAAGCTCAAAATTGTCTTTTAAAATAACAAGGTATGAATAATAATTGTCATCATTTGCTAAAATGGGCATGTTACTTTCTGTACTTTTGTGTGTTCAAACAGCAGTATCATTCATAAATATATCTGTCTTAAATCACTGTATAAATTCTCCTAGAACAGCAAATAAAATTAATAAAGAATCATATTGCACTTGCATCTTAAACTTCTACCCCACAGTAGCACAGCCATATGATCCTGGACAGAGAGTTCTGGCACCATCATGAAAATAAAAATTTTTATAACATTTCCTTTAAAAATTCTCAGTAAAAAGGAATATTAATCTCCAAAATATTTGAAAGCTGAGTCTATTAAAATAAATAAATAATTTAAGCTCTTCTTTTGAACTATGAGAAAGGTTTCAGCAAGGTCTTTAATCTCAAATATAACATCTAATATTTTAGAGGGTTTTTTTTTCCTTGATATTTCCCCATACAATCAATTAACTATAAACACAGATTTCCATAGCACCACTTGGAAATTTGTTTTTTTTATAGTGATGACAACTACTTATTTCATAATGCACCATTCTCCAGGGATGAGACAGAATCTCTCAAGACAGTAGGCATGGCATTAAAATGACCCAGCTTGTCTTCCTGGCCTCCTGAGATCTCTGCATGGCAATCCCTACACAGCCCCTCTGTGCACATCTTGGCAGAATTGCTGATATCAGAAATGACCAGGAGTGTGAAACACCTCTGCTCTGTAAATACTTCAGTATGAACTATTTGTTTCTATTATTTTACTGCCCTCTTGCACAATGTAATGCAATGTACCCTTTGTTTCATTTTTTCACAGTTGCAGCATCCTTGCTGCTTTTATTGGCTCAATTATTTGAAGTGATATGAGGTGATTTTTTTTTCACAGAAATAAACTTACACTTTAGCCACAAGTCAATTACAGATATTAGAAAATCCAGGTGTGTGCTTTTGAAAATATCAATCCACTCTTGACCAAGATATTGCTCAGCTAAAAAGAAATGAACAGAAGGATGCCATTCATAAGCAGTGATTAATTAACTAAGCATATCTGACTGCTCATATTGGCTGTATTTTCACGATAGGAGCACAGTTCAATTTAGTTTATTGTCGTTTCCTTCCAGGAAGTTTTTCAGCTGTATGACGGCAATCCTCCTCTAGGCACTAAAAAGAAATAGAGTTAGCAAGCTGTTTATCTGAGATAACTTTCTGCAGCAGTGAGAGGAAACCATTACTGCTGACCAGTGGCAGGTCTTGCTTGTGTTTCTTGCAGCGCCCGGGTGGGCTTGCCAACAGAGACTGGAAGGACTGTACCCTATAATTCTGCTCTCAGTGGAAAAGCACAAACCACTCGTTTCAGTATCCCAGCAGAGGGGACCAAGAGTGATGTCGAATTCGTGCATAATCTCAGAGTCACTAATTTCACTTATGCATAAACATGAGTACTAAAATAAGACAAGCAGGCTTGAAGGACAGTCTCCTCTAGGAATTTAAACTCTATGTTAATACCCAAATCTCAGGAACATCTCCACCCTAGATATTCTGTAATCAGAAACCAGTGCAAAAGCAAAATTTAACTTCTTTTCATAGAATCCCATGATAATTCAGTTTGGAAGGCGTCGTGGTTTGAAAAGAAGCAAGTTTTTCTTAAGATGCTGCGGTGAAACCAATAGGTGTGCAGATTTGAGTATTGGAACCTGGTGTGGCCACTGAGGATATGGATACGCCTCTGAGAGCACAGGGGGTTAAAAGCTGAGAACTCCCAGGGGAAAACTCTCTTGGTTCTGGTCTGTGAAAGAGCTCGGACCTGCCCTGCCCGGCTCCGAGCTGGGCGAGGGAGGGGAAGCCACGAGGCCGGAGTCGGGTAGGGCAGGGGGCCTGGACAGAGAAGGGAGGAGAAGGCCCTGCAGGATGGAAGGGTGGAGGAACCCGGAGAGACTTTGGGCAGCACCCCCAGGAGGAGAGAGAGAGAGAGAGAGAGAGAGAGAGAGAGAGAGAGACGGTGTCTGTGCCTGTGCTACCTTGAGATTTGATAGCACGGCCAGCCGAGAAGGAGAAGGGGTGCGGTGAGAAGGTGCCAGCAGGGCAGCCATGGGAGTTCTGCACAGGCCGAGCCTGAGACTTTTAACCCTTTTTTGGATAATGGGAACCTTACAAGTGCGGATTCTCCTGGACTTAAATGAGAAGAGAGATATAGATGAGATAAGGGGAAATAAGATACGAGAGAAGTTGAGAAAAATATTAGGTGAGAAGAGATGATGGAGTGGCCTTTGGCTGGACTTTTCTTGTATAGCCATGGATGGAACCACTCTTCCTGTGACACAGAGACTGCATCTAGGGGGAGGCAATGGCTTGGAACCAAGAGAGTGCAGCGATGTGATGTGATGGAGTGCATGAACAGAGACGACGGGTGAGGAGGGTGGTGGTGGTAGCCTCCAGGAAGAAGAAGAGGATCTCTATTCTCGGGACCCCTCGGCCCCAGGGGGTGAAATATAGGGGGGACATGTCCCAAAGGTGAGGGACTGTACCTTTTTCAGAACTAGGCAAAGCATCCTTGAAAAGGAAAACCCTAGAAGCAGCTCTGATCCATGCACAGTGGTGAGAGCACTGGGCATGGAAGGAAGATGTCAGGATGGCAGATGATCTCCAGGCGGTGCCATGTGTGACATGGAAACACAAGAGGTCTCAACTGTGTTTCCAGGGGAAGCCCATGGTGCAAGAAGGACTCCTCTCTCCTTGATGAACTGAGAATTGATTATCTAAAGAGTGCTGATAGATCAAGAGTTGATGATCTGAAGAGTAGATGTATTAGAAATTTGGTGAAGAGAAGAAGAATGTGACATGTAAAGTTTTCATTCCAAATTCTGTGTGTTTCTCTTTATGTATAGTTGTAGATTAATAAAGTTTTTCCCCTTTTATTCCTAAGATGGAGCCTGCTTTGCTCTATTTCTGATCACATCTCACAGCAGACACCAGGGAGAAGGTCTTTTCATTGGGGACACTGGCATTGCATCAAGCTCAAACCATGACAGAAGGGAACATCAAAGATCTGCCCAACCACCTGCCCAAAGCAGGGTCAGCCATGAGCTGAACACTCCTGGATCTCAAGGGTCACTCTTCTTCCTCAGTATTATGCAAGTGTTCAGTTCACTTCCTTGCACACACATTTCTGGTGCATGTCCCAGGGAAACAAACCCTCCTGGTCTCCAGCTGCTGATCCCAGAAAGACTCTGTCTCCTAAATGTCACCAGCAACTTTCCTAAATGCTCAAGTTGAACCTACAGAACTACAAAGTGCTAGACACAAACTCCAGTGCCTCTGAGTCACTTGATGTGCAAGGTGTTTATAGCAACAGCATGCACAGAGCATCATGACCCTGTATGCTTCTCTCATCTGAAAGACTGGTAAAAAGTGCAAAGAATAAATAAATAGAAATGAAATATTCTTTGAGATAAGGACATAAGGTGTGGTGGTTTTTGTTTTGGTTTGGTTTTTTATCAGAAGACTAATTTCTATTTGGCCAGACAAATTCAGTTTCTTCTGAGAAACTCATAATATACCATAATAACCAATACATGAACACTTAATTATTAGAAGAGGATACTTCTATTATTATTATTCTCATCATTATTCTATTTTACTCTTTCTTTTTTCTTCCTTATGTATATATTTTAAACTATTACATTTATTACTAATTACATACAATGCATGGTAGTTTCAGTATTGCGGGTCAATGCTTCCTTCACTGATTATAATTGCCTTCCTCATACAAAGGAGCAAACATAGTTACTGAGATTTAAATAAGTAAAGCATTTATTAATAGTGAGCTGTGGTCCCAACTCTGCAAATTTGCCTTTATCTGCTGGCAGAATATAATCACCACATTTATGTTACAGAATCACAGAAATATGTAATCGTTTTTACGTTGGAAAAGGCCTCCCAAGATCGGGAATTTTTTCAACCATATCTGGTTAACTTTACACTGTAATTAGTAGCACTATGTAGAAAAGGAAAACAATTCTATTTTTATCTAAGAATATTTGATTCAAATAATTTGTGTTCTATAACTATTCCCAATTTTTTACATCTTTCTATAATAGTGTTACTCAACAGGCAGGGATCACTTATAATGTCTGCTTTTTGAAACCTGTGTTGCACTGCATTTTTTCCTAGAACAATAACAATAAAAAACAGGAAAATTCATCAGCATTTGTGCATATCTAGAAGGTAGAGGTATTTAATTTCTCACATCATAATAATGCTAACATTTTCAATTTAATTTAATTTAAAGTAAATTATAGTTCAGCTCTCTAATGTTATTGTTTTACTTAATGGCCTTAATTCAGGCCTGATGTTCAGATTAGTAGCTTTGATTATTCTGTTTATATCAGCAACTGCTTCAGTTTATGTACAAAGGACTTCAGAGCTTGGGGAAATAAAACTCATGATTCACTACACTTTTCACATTAGATTATTATAACTAGGGAAATGATGTCATTAGGTTCAAAGCAAATGAACACATATTTATATAGATAGCAGATGCAAAATATAATGGCTGCAATTCAAAAATAATTTTCTTTTGAACAACTTTTTAAAGAAAAAATAACATCAGAAACTTTCTAGTTTCTTGATTTGTGTTACATCAAACTGCATGAGCTTGTGTTATCAGAGTAGAAGCATCTTTTTTTTTAAGTTCCTTTGTTTGACTGCAACATCAAAATAAGAAAACTAACCTCAACATGTTCTAGAAAATGCTTTTCTGTTTCCTTTTTTGCCTAGTAGACACATTTTTCTTTTTATGCATCAACACTCACACACTTCTGTTCATTGCCTTCATTCTTGATGGCTGCTTTACACCAAAACTCCAGGACTAAGCTTGATAAACACTACTAAAAGGTCAAAGAGGTCCCTGATTGCTAGTAGGGAACTGCAATATGCCCACAGTGGCTCTGAAATGCTACATTAAACATGTCTTGCCATCCATAGAAGATCTTTTCCAAGATAGTGCTTTAGCAACAATTTTAAGCAGATTTAAGAAAATTTAGCAGACTAACTTGTAGCCCACTGCTGCATAGTTGTAGAAAACCTGCTAGTACATCTGTAAGAAAATAAAGTAGTCCAAAATTTGCTTAGTATTATAATTAATCTAGTAATTAAAAATACTGATATTGCATGGTAAAAAGCAGTGACAGAAGCAAAGAGCTGGCAGTCAGTCATTCTGAATATCAAACTTCAACATCCTGAGTACTGCTACTCCTTTTCTGATACCATTTTAAGCAGCAGTGGCTGCTGCTTTAAGAATCAGGGACTTTTTTTTTTTCTCCTTGGAGTTGTTACCAAAAATTAGTCAATTTCTCATCAGTCTTTGGAAATTATCAGTCTACCATGTTCCTGTAACAACATCTAATTTGAGTCCCCTAGATAATATTCCATTAACTGCAAATAGTTAAACTGGCATCACCAACTTGGATAGTCAATTGGGACAAGTCATTTAAGGACTAGTATGTTCCTTTGAAAACTAAATTGGTTTTGACAGAATACTGAAAGATTATGTTACTGTAGTGGAATGGTACTATAAAATAATTTAGCAAATGGTATTGTCACAGATTCACAGAATCGCTTAGTATGGAAAAGGACTTTGAGATAATCGAGTCCAACCTATGACCGAACCCCACCTTGTCAACCAGACCGTGGTATTAAGTGCCATGTCCAGTCCTTTCTTGAATACCTTCAAGGACAGTGACTCCACCAGTTCCCTGGGCAGCCCATTCCAATGCCCAAGCACCCTTTCTCTGAAGAAATTTTTCCTGATGTTCAGTGTAGTCCTCCCCTAGAACAGCTTCATTCTATGTGCTCTTGTCCTGACACTGATCACCTGAGAGAAGAGGCTGAGCCTCACCTGGCTAGAACCAGGTAGTTGTAGAACGTGATAAGGTCTCCCCTGTGCCTCCTTTCCTCCAGGCTAAACAACCCCAGCTCCCTCAGTCACTCCTCACAGGACTTACCCTCCAGACCCTTCACCAGTTTTGTTTCCCTTCTCTGGACTCACTCCAGCACCTCAATGTCCCTCCTGATTTGAGGGGCCCAGAACTGGACACATTATCTGACATCTACCTAGATACCTGCAGCAGAATCTATGAAGTGAAGGGCTCATTTTTGTGAGTAGTATGTATAGCCTAGAAACCCAAAAATGTACCTGAATTTTGAAATCTCCATCAGCAGCATCTGGATAGTTTACAGTGGAATTCAAAGTCATGTCTCTCTGTGAAAATAAGAGGTTAAATCTATACTGGGATGGGATATATTAGGAGCTGTCTGAACGGGTGATGCAGTACCTCATACAGGAAGAAAAAGCTGAGGCTACAAAGCTGAAACACTTGTAGTTTGAATGCAGAGAAACAATAAAAAAAATATCCAGGAAGGTATTTATCATTAATATGATTGACTGTTTTCTTCTGCCTTGTTTGCTTTTATGTGTTGCTGTATGGTAAAATACGTTCCACAGACCACTTATTTGAACATGGAGCTCCTAATTGTAAAGAAAGTCAAGATGCAAATGTCTATAGGGCACATTTAATGCAGAAAAGCCTTCAAACCTCTCCAAAGCACAGAAGAATTTTAAAAGGTACATTTCTCCTTTGTAAGGTGAGTCAAAAGTGATCAGAGTAGTGGCTTCTCGCAGTATTTTCTTTCAAGGGCAAAGAAATAGAACATAAACAGGAAAAGATTACAGACACAGGAGGAAGTGCTGGCTGGCAGAGCTAAAGGGCAACAGAAAAAAAAGCTTCAATTCAAGTGAGACATTTCTATTCCTAAAATTTATGTAGAACTCACTGAAGCATGTACAAAATGACAACAGGTTTAATATGTCTGCTACTTGTTAGACTAATAAAGCTGAATTTGAAAAAAATCTTGTATGCATAGATTTTTTTAAAAGGTGTTGCCCTATTGATGTAGTAAGAGCAGAAGGACAGTAACCTTCATTAAAACTTGGTTATGTGGTCATCTGCGTAGCTCCTGGCTGCAGTGCAATGTGTGTTTTCTGCAAAAAAAGACTTCTGAGAGAGCACGACCTTTCTGAAGAATAGACTGGCATCCTGCAGAGCCAGGATCTGTGGTCAAGAATCAATACAGGCTTCTGGAGGTGCCTCGTTTGGTTTAACGGAGAGCGAGCAAAACAGCACGATGAGCGGCATAAATCCATAAACACTATTCAAATGTCATTTAAGGTGCCTTCAAGGTTAACAATCACTGCCATCAAATCAGCTGTCACAATGGCAGGAAGCTTTCATTTGCTGAGAGGTCTAAGGTCTAATGCGGTAATTAAACCCAGAATACAAAATAAACTGTTCCCATGCAGTGTACCAGTGATCTGGAGAATCCTAATGAATAGTCAGCATTGCTGCTGCTAATGGTCACAAAACTTTTACTTCTGCTCCAGCAGCTTTGCCTTCTTAGGCATATGGTACATTAGGTGCTTTATCATCTTTCTAGGACCATTTCTTTGCAGTTTTCCAACAAAAATTCACTGAAAGCAATAAATTTTTTGACTTGTCACAACCTGTACCTGGATGAAGTACATCCACTTTTCAGCCAGCTCAGAGTGATTTAGAGGCTGTAACACTGATAGGAAGAGAAGAAAATGTTACAGCACAGGTCGCCCTCATATGTGTTGCATCTTGTGAGTCTGAGTTCGGGAGGGTTGGCACACTGTGGCTCTACAGGCCTATAGAACCTTGAAAACACATTAAGTACCTTCTATACCCTGGTCGTTTATGAAAAGGCTACAAAATAGCCTAAAAGCTACTAATCCTCTTTCCCTACTAAACTTCCTGGGAAAAAGGAAAAGATTAAAGAACAAAAAACTGCCACAAAAAAAAAATCATCTGCTATATAGATGGCTGTGTGGGGAATATTATGAGTAGGACTGCTTGCCACTTTCCCAAATTGAAAGCTGCTAGTAATAAAGAAAGATTTCTTCGGTAAAGGCAAGTCCAGGCCCAACAGCTTCAAGGGAAGCAAGGACACGTTGGTGTCTCCTATGCCCAAATTACAATCATCACACTCACTGAAGGGCCAGCAACAGAACAATATGGGATACTACCAAATGTTTTAATGTTTTAAGGGCAAAGTACCAGTGAATATACCTTTGCTGAGCGTTGTTTTACTGCCTATCATTTTTACGTTAATAAATAAGGCTGAATTTCCAGAGTGTCACAAACCTGGCTGCAACCCTTAGGAGGACCAAGAAGTATCAGAAATTATTTTTCAGAGCTGAGGCATTGCTATTCAGTGATAGAAGGAGACACTGAAAGGATTTCTGAACCTGAGACTTGGCTTCATAGACCTAAAAATGCCCACTGTATCCAGATACAGTTAGCTTAAAAGCTTTTGTGATTGAATAATTGAGTACATTCATATTGCAAACTATGAGAGGGCAAGGAGAAAGCTCAGTCACAGGAACTCTCAACACCCATTTAATTGCTTAATTGTTAGCTCTCTCCTGGCTCTTGTCACATACAGAGGACTTGATACGGAAATTTGGTTTAGTCTCAAGACTGGTGGATATCAGACAACAGTCTAACAAATACTCTGAAATACAGCACTCCAAGAAAAAAAGAACTTTCACATTTCTGGTCTTTGGCCTAATAAACTGTGTTTGCCTTAGGTCCTAAACCAACTACAGCATTATTTAATTCCTCAAGAATTTATTTTTAAAAAAGGAAAAAAAATACAATATACTGGACTAGACATTATATTTCCTTGAAAGAAGCAAAGTCTCAAACTTGGAGAATGTGAAGGCTTTAGAGAAAATTATTTAATAGTTTCTAAACTGTGGAATATACAGAGCAATAATTCTGACAAAAGGTGACTTATCTTTCTGGAGCACCTATCAAATTGATTGTGCAGATTAAATACGTGCCCCAAACTGTATGCATACAGGTACTAAAATCACAAAGTACTGCTGAAAATGTCCAAAATCATCCCTTGTGCAACTCTATTGAAGCCAGGGGAATGACGCCTGGGAGACATTTGTCACGTTTATAGGCAGGTTTCAATCTCAGTGACAGCAGAACAAAGACCCCTGTCAGCAGGAGCTCTGCCAAAAGTTCTCTTACAGAGTGAGCAAGCGCCAGGTGTAGGCACGGGAGCTCCATTACTGACTAATTCAGGCCCAAAATGAGACTGAAACAGAGTTAGCAGGAAAGGTTCAACCCACTGCCTCTTCCCTATATATGATACATCCCTGTGGGATCCCAGGGGGCTTCTAAGGTTCCTCTCCAGGTGCACCTTAGAAATATTAGTGCAACCTACACTCCTTCCATCGATTCAACACACGCAAATGTCAAGACTCACATCAGATCAGCCACATAGTGGCATGAGGTAAAGGAAGAAATAACTGGTCAAGACATTAAAATGTCCAGTTATTTTTTATACATTTTTCTTCATCCATCCCAGTTAGGACACATTAAATAGAAAATGTAAACCAAAAAATGGAGCTCTGAGTAAAATAAATCACACATTAGTTTCATATCATTTGGGTAACAAGCTTGCAATTGCTATCTAAAGATTTCTGATGATGCCTGGTTTAGAGTGGCCATTAGGAAGTCAATGATAACGAACTCCATATACATCCAGAGGTGCTCCCATTGGAAGAGAAGGTACCGTTCCAATGAGAGGAAATTATATCTGAAATGAACACATAAGTGAAAGGTGGAAGTGTGATGGCAGCAACTACTGCATATGCTTTTTTACCTTATTCTGTTGCTCCCTTAATAAGGATTTGGCTGCTGAGCACTGAAACAACTTCTCTTCCTATTTCCTTCACCTTAAAATCACTGTGCAGACTGAAATTCTTAATGACCCCTAGAGTAGAAAGGAGAAAGTAAAACTGTGTAGATATATGGATTTATGAAGATCACAGAAAATGGATGTCACAGATTACTATATTTAATAAGACAAACAATAAGACAAAACTAATGGCAAAGTAAGTTTGAGTTTTTTAAATACACCTGGGAAAATACAGTGACATTCAAATGAAGAAATACTTATCTAAAAGAGATGGTTAAGAGTGGCTTTTTTTTTTTTTTCCTGACAGTCTTCAACAGTGTGAGAGGAGCTGTATGCTCTCTTAAAGACATTTTTCTGGAACTGATCCTTAGAAACAGAAATCCCTAGGGAGAACCTTAAGTGCAACAAATCACTGTGTGCAGATCAGATACTTAGATAGCTCTGTAAAAAGATTATTCACTACAGATTTGGTTATGCTATGAAGCCACGAATCATGGAAGGAATATAAGGGCAACATCCTTACAAAGAAGTGTCCCCAACTCCTGAGACAGGTCATTGGAACAAATTAGAGCAGTCCTTGTGCTTACAGCTGCAAAAAACCTAAAATGAAACCAAACCAAAACCAATTTTTTTGACTCATGCAACTATCATGGATTAAGGCCCCTATTTCAATGAAAGTCCTTTTTGTCTATCTATTCAGCACAAAGAAAAAAATTCTTATTCCTCTGCAGTGAATATATACTGTACTGTAGATTACAGTGTCAACAGTAGAGTGCCTGCTTCTTTTTAGAAAAATATGCAAACAAAATGTGGCCCAGCACACAAAAGAGTTAAAGATTAAAAATCATAATCTTGTATAGACTGTCACTTATCGAGGAACTAGAAAAAATAAATTAAAATCCTGTGGTATTTAATAAAGACTGTTCTTCTGAAAGAGACAGTTAATGTCAATATGCTAAGTACAGCTATTCATTAGTGTACTGCAAGAGAAAGTTGACTAAATACTTGAAGCCTGCAGGTAATCATTTCAGTTAATGAAGTATGGAAGACTGTAAATAACTTCACACAGATTTGCACAAGATAGAAGACTAAATGAAAAACACCAATTTCTGGCAAAGTAAATGATCATTTGTATCAGGAACAAAATGCCTAATACTTCTAGCTTGAAACAGGACATTTATCTAGAAATTACATTAAACTTACGAGTTTTAAAAAAAAGTGTATTTTGTGGAATTAAGATGTATTAGTATGACTGTTTTTAAAAAAATCAGTGAAATTTCAGATTTCCATAGCTTTTCAAAATGCAAGAGAAGAATTTGAAAGATCCAAATTTCATATTGATTTTTCTTTGAATTTCACTGATAGTGTTTGCAGTATGATTTTTTTGCAATGAAATTTGCATGCTCTGAGGCCCTTTTCTCTGTAGCTTGTTTTGGTTCTTATAAAGATGCAAGATAACACAAATAGGATTGAAAAGAAACCCCATATATCTTCTGCATTTTATTAGGAAAGTGATTAGGAGAAAAATTTGCATAAACGAAAACTGTTCATTAAGCATGTGAGAGACTGGAAATCAACATCAATATTGTAAATGTAACTCCCAAATATCCAGTGAATTCAATACTACTAAAGCCCTTACCATTCCCTGCTTTAAAAAAAATTGATGAGAACATCACATATATACTTATATGAGAGTTTAGGTACTTAATTAGAATGTTCATGTTTTACTATCACAACAAATGTAAAAAACCCATGCTGTTAAAACAGTTACTCATGTATTGTGAATTATTTTACTAATATTCAGAGTCATCCAGCTAGGTCACAAGACTCCTGTATCTTTGAGAATTCAAACACACAGATGATCCACCACAGTGAGCCTTAGCATGAGACTCCCCAGGGCACATGTTTTAATAATGCCTATTTTAAAAACACTGCTATTTTTCCTCTGCAGTGATAAAGAAAACACAAAATTTAATGTTTACATTTAAGCACAAAATGTCTGTCTGTTAAAAATGCCTGTCACTATGCTATTACTTAGCAGGCCTAGGGCAGATAGTCTCCTCCTTTGAGAATATCAAAAATATTCCTAAAACTAGGTGTGTGTGATGAAAAGTTCTAATAAGACAACAGATAGAGGAGAAAGCTAAGTAAATGAAGTCACATATTTTCAAGGCTTATGTCCAAGTAGCCTGAACTCCAATATCACTGATGGTCTAGGCAGTCTTCCACATCATGTCATCCTGGTGTGTGATCATGCATTTATGACAGGTGATCCAAGGACTTGGAACCCATTGCCTGGAAGTCCCCACATGGCCTGTTTTACAAACACACAGCAGTACAGGAAAGTGTGAACTCTATCAGAAAACAGGGTCTGGAAATTCGCAGGAACAGTTGAACATTTAACAACAAGGAAAAGAAATTAGGGGAACTAATTCTTCCCCCACCCATGTCTAGACAAAATGGCTCTAACATGGAGCTCTTACTTTGGACTGATACATCAAACAGTGCTTCAGACTGAACAGGTTCTCTCTCTTAGTGTCAAGCAATTGAAGTCCTGTTCTCTGTTCTAAATAAACGTGTGCATGTGGGTTGCATGCCAGGACAAACTGTGCCCTCAGTCTCTCCCAGAGGCAGAAAAATCCCAGACAGATTGCTCACATCGTGTCTTGTCATCAATATCATCTCCCCTTCTGTCTGTATCTTCCCAGATCCTGCTAGTCCTACTCAAGGCATGACTAAAACCTATTGTTCTCATGCCCATCCATCAAGTACAGTGAGAGCATGAGCATAACCCTGCAGTGGGTTTTTACAGGAATTGCAGAAAATAAACCCTTAGGTGTAGGCTACACATGGCTGGGTGGTGGTAAATAAGGGTGGTAAGCAGCAAGCCGTTAAGTGCTCTTACTGCTAAGGGGGCTTCTGCCAGAGAGAGCTCAGCTGGAACACCAGAGCCGGGGCCACATCAGTAGGGCTGACAGGTCTAGAAGAGTAAGATTTCTTCACTCCCCAGCTAAGCAAGTTTTAGCTGAAAAATCTGGAAGACACATGAAATATGGAGGTCTACAATGACGTTCTTGCAAAGTCACTGCTGAGGTCAAAATCGTAATTTGAATAATCTGTCCTTTGTGTCATTATTATGCAGGTTCTTTTTTTACCCTGGTAAACTACCATCTTTTCTCTCTGTAATCTGGGATGCTTCATGGAGAGCTGTGCCCTCACTTTCTCCTTAACGTATCACTGTATGGATAAAACATTAAGAAAGAAAACTCTGGGATTCAGGAGCAGGGGGGGCTATACCACTGATTTGATAGACTCATAAGGTTAATCTTCAGCTACATCTTGTTCATTAGTCTAAATATACATTTAAAACATCAATGTGCTTTAAAGTACTTTGTCGGTACCCATTAAGAATGTGCGTTGCATATTTCAGACATCTTGATAGTAATAGGTGCTGAAAAGCAGGCAGTGTTCATCTTTTTAATGAGTGGTTTTCCCTCTGAGTGCACTATGGGGCTAAGATGCACCATCAAGTGACCTTGAATGCCCTGTGAACGTGCAAGAGCAACCCATTCTGTGAAAATCAGGCAATTAAAAGGTGTAATGCGTGAGCATGACTTCAAAGCAGCTATTCTTTCAGGTCTTGATTGCAAGCCCTACTTCTTCCCACTGATATAAGGGAGGTGAGGAGGTCTAAGAAGATCTTTCTAATACTGGCCACCTACACTGGAATGTGGACAGCTGAATAAAAGGAGCCACTGTAAGGCTATTATTCCCCCTCTGATACACGATACACTTTTTCACATCATGCTGCTAACAGAGCTACACTGTGCAAGTAAATATCCTGCAGTAGATAGATTAATTGCATCTGCCAGTTAGGGAAAAAACTACATCTATTCTGCTAAACATCCCTGTGCCCCAGGCCATGCAGTGAATAAACTTCTTGGTTGGGCTGGAAGTACGACAGCCCGCAGCCCAGTCCCACTTGCTCATGCCATCTTTCTGCCTCTTAGAAATAATTGTTTGGGCTTTAAGATGTTTCAGTTTGAATACCTGAAATAACAGGAAGGCTGTCGTGCAATCTGTCAGCACAGAACGGTGTGTACACAGCATGATGCTGAGGGAACGAAGGATATGGCACCGGAACATATGGCGTGTTTCAAAGTACACGGCCCGTCGGGATGGCATAGAGGACTGTGTAGGGCAGAAGGAACCGAACCTGGCACGGTCCTGGCTGAGGAATGATTTGTCCTCAGGAAGAAGCATCTCCTGAACTGCACCTGGGTTCACCTTGGAGGGAGGAAACACTTTGATTTGCTTCACCAGAGAGCCTAAGCATCAAGTATCGTATCACCACTTCCCAAAGAAGCATTTGATTTTTTTGACAATGACAACACATACAAGGCATCCTTTCCCACCGAAGCTGCAGGAACCAGTTGTGCAAGTAATGCATCTGTTGTGCCAGCAGCTCTGTAAAACGTGAGGGTAGGAGCAGAGGGTTTCACAACAAAGGTCAGGGACAGAAGCAGAGGAATGGTGCCACGGTAGGAAAATTGTGGTTGCTAGTACTGATGGCAATGAGCTCCACCAACAGCTCCAACACTGCTCACACTGTTATGGGGGAAATGCCATCTCCTGCTGCCCCTAATCTCACCCTGTGGGGGTGAGTGTTTGTAAAGTATGTAAAGGAGCAGCCGACCTGGGAGACATGAGCATGACTACCAGCAGTCCACTGCTGTTTCCTTTAAAACATAAGTACCAGGAAAGCAACTCAGTGCCTCTAGCAGGGGCTATGCACAGTGCAGAGTAGCACATGAGCAACTGGATTCTACTTTCAACATATGGAACAAGAGGATTGCCAGGCTTTTAGCATGGTACCTTCTACATGTTGCTATAAAAACACTGTAATGCAAAACAATACTTTAAACTGAAAAGAGCTTTTGCCTCCCATGTGCACACACGCTTATACACACATGAGAAAGTGTAATGCTAGCAAGATCATGGGGCACCAGGCAGGGCTCAGACAGCCCCCACAGCCAAGCACTGTCTCACACAACATCATCACTCCCCTTCAGTGGAGCCCAGCTGTGATTGGCACGGGCCACATCACCCTGCATTCCTTCTCTGAGGAGCTGGGAATGCTTCAGGAACATGTGCACTTAACTTTGAAGATGGAGACTACAAACGACAACAGCTGAAAAAATGAGTATGGCAAAGGTAAATTCAAGACTCATGATGACTTGGGAGTGTCAGATAATGCCTGATCATACATTCAGAGGTTTCTCTTTTCTTCTCCCGTTACTGATTTGATCATTTGCCACTAGGTGAGCACACTGCTCACATAGGAATTGCTCTTCTTCACCAGAACTGAACACAGAGCATAACAGCTTCATAGATACCTTTAGGCAACTGTTTGCCACAGAGAGTTTGGGATAGAATTAAAAACCACCACAATAACCTTTCCACTGATAGCTCATGATTAGCAAATGACTGTTACTTGTCCTTTGGAAGACTAAGTAATTTAAATTTTAAAATAGTTAAAATTCTACTTTTGACTATACCTCCTATTTCTGTTCCACACACTGCCCTCAAGGCTATCAATAACATCACAAGACACCTCTTCTACTGCCTCTAGAAATTGTATAAAACCATGAAGATGAAAGAAGAAAGGAAAGCTAGAAGAAAAGCAAAATGGAAATGCATGCCTTAAAAGCCAGTGTTTGAAAGAAATGTTTTAAATAATGTCTAGGTACTTATAAAAGGAATAAGTGCATAATAATTCTTTCTTCTTAATAAACCAAATAAGAAGAAAAAAAATTGTGCCAGAATCTTTGTAAATCACTGAATGCAGCTGAACATATAAAAAATACTTGGGACTGTGTACTTCTGACTGGACTAGAATATTTGGGATATCAAGCTCATTAAGAGTTCATGTCATAACTATGGAGAATTGCTAGGCAGGAAATATATCTGTGAACAAGAATATTTTGTGTATCTGGAAACTTCTTTTTTCAGACGAATGCCAGCAGAGACTTACTCAGCTAGAAGTTTTAGAGAATTTAGATTCATTCAGCAATATTTTAACAATACTAAACTTTTTAGGAAAGAAAGCAGTATTTGATTTCTGAGAGTAAACCTTATAGTGAATAAACAAATATTCATTTAAAAATCCCCCTTTTGATAAATTATTAAGAAGAATGGGTTAGTTGGCATAAATGCACACAGATGTACTGCCACTGTCAATTTATATTTATTTGAGTAAATAGTATCAATGTCACAGTAAGATCCCAGATATTTAGAATACTGAGTGGTAACCAAAGTAGCATCAAGAGAAATACACAACTCAGACCTAGGCCTAGATGACCATTTGAACTCCCTGACTTTGTATCTAAAAACTTTTTTTTTTTTTTTTTTGAGATACTTTCATATTCATCTATGGGTTTTAATTTTCTTTCTCTGAGACATTTGCATTTGCATTTCCTGGTAAGGAAATTGCATGCCTATAAAGCAGATCAAAATTTAAGTATTAATTTCACTTAGAATAAATAAAATACATTCCACAAATACTCCTGCAACACAACACATCCACAGGATATGAGAATTACATAGGAGTACTGGTGACACGAGCTTCAGAAATTGTGCCTTTACTTAGAGGTATCTTTCACATCCAATATCAACTGTCTCCTAAAAATGGATATCCCTGTCTCCTTCCCATGTCTACCTTCAAACACTGAGCAAAATTCTTGTTCCCACTTTATTGAGCAGCACTGGTTCTTTCAGGATGAACGTCCCCTGCATTCACAACTGGATGAATGTATTGCTGTCAGTCCCTTTTCTAACTTATCATATCTTCTCATGCCTCTTAAGTTCATTTAATGCATTATTCAAAGCAAGGACCAAGCTTTTGTCTTTTGTTCAAGATGTCTATTACACTTCAGGAGATGCACAAGCAATAACTGCTTCCTACAAAGTCAGAAGCTGGCACTGACAAACTGGGATGTAACAACTCAGCTGGCTTTTACAAACTTTTATGAGATTTGTTTTGGAGCTAAAACACTGGAAGAAAGACTCTATTTTACCACAACTACCTGTATTTTATAGCAATGAAGGAAAAAATGTCACCAGATCTTTGGCCTCTGAAGAGGTGTGGATTTTACTGTTTTCTGCAAGTCTCCAGAAAGACTCTGTGGGCTGCTAGCATAGTCACTACACAAAATAAGACTGGTTCTCTTGGGCCGCACTTCTATAAATTTTATTCCTGACAAGAGGAGCAAAGGCAACAAAAAACAAGTCTAGGGAGATGTACTAGGAAACAATAAACATAGTATTATAAAGCTTGCAAAAGGAGAATTACCCACTTTGGAGCACACAGCCTTCACCATACTGCACCCACCTTCTATTCAGAGGCAAATAAATTCTGCATGACAGCTCCTAATGGTCTCCACAGTTGTTCACTGAACTTGCCCTCAAGTTACAGGGTAATAAAGGGATAACAACCTAACAACCCTTGGCTGACTAAATGAGGAGGTGGGTCCTCTCATCAAAGCCCATCTTTCATTACTTGCCCTTTTCTTTTGTTCATCCAGTGCAGTAATATTTCACAACCACAACTAAATCACTAACACTTAATGGCCTAATATATCTTTATTCCAGTTAAATCCCTCTGTGGGGCATCACTGTGGTAATGCTCCACAACTAGGTTATAGTTTGATTAAAAGTCAGCAGTGTAGTAGTAACAACAACCCTTACTTCAACTAAGCATATGGAGGCACTTGGTATTATGATCCCTAAAACATTGTGCTGTCAGGCTTCTTTTTCAAAATTATTAAAATTTTTACACAACATATAATTGCATTTCTGCAGAATGCCACTTCTCCTATTCTTCTGTTATTAGGTTGTTAAATTTTGGTCACCCTCATAGGAGGCCACCTACATACATCCTGAAAATTTAAGAATTACATCTGTGAATACATGCTCTGACCTGCTTTCAGCCTGACATCCCCACTAAGAGGAATATAATCTAAATTTATTCAATACAAACAGACAAGAATTTGCCTGGATAACCATACTGCTACAGTGAATTTCTGCCAAAAATAAAATAAAATTTAAATGAAATCTAAATTTATTAAATTTAAATTAAAATTAAAATCTATTAAATCGATCTATTAAATTTAGATAAAATACTATCTTATTCTGTTTTATTTACATATATGCAAGCTTCTTTAAAGGACTTTGAGGATAAACTGGGGATCTGACCCTTCTAAATTCTGAGGCCAAAGATGATGTGGCCAGTTTTTAAGGGTACTGATGTCTACTGCACTTCAAGATCACTTCAACAAGGCTCTCAATGCACTGAGCACTAGCCAAAAACTCAAGAGATATTGAAGGCAATCACATAGCCTCTTATCTTACTAGACACAATATTCTTACCACAGCTGTCTTAAACTAGTTTTACAGAAGTGATGGAACTCCTGTTTAAAATGGTTATTACAGGAGCATGTTATTATTGTTATATTATTCTTGTTATAGAAGCTGACTTACTGTAAACCCAAACCAAGCCCAACTTAAGCTGAAGTCAATAGTCAGGAAAGTAGAATAAATAGAGATTAAAATCATTATGGATTCCTTATATGAAGAAAGGAAACTCCTCATGCACAGTCCTTGACACAGGAAAATAATGGAGATGCCCATCTCCTTCTCTTCAGGCATCTACTAACTGGGATTTTTCTATTTTATATAGTGAACAGCTTGACAGGAAATTTAAAGAAGGAAACCCTACATTGCATGATTTCTAAAATGGCAAACAACCTCAAAAATCAACTTTCACTAAGCCTTGCTGATGTTGATTTTGCTCTCATGTTGATGAAGTCAGCATGTTGATGTTGATTTCATTTACCCATGCAGATCATTGATTTCACCACATCTTCTGCATATTAATGGCAATGAGATCAATTATAAGTAAGTACACATTCTATCTACTAATTTTTGTGTTTTCCTCTAATTAGTTACTATGTATATAAACATATTTTTTAGGCTTTTTGCAATTAATATTCTATTACCAGTTGTCCTTTTTGTGGGTAAAAACTAGACCTCTTTGTAGTTAGGGATGGGACGATTTTCACGTATATATGCTTCCTTCCACCTAGACACCTCATCTCAGGGATTTACAAAGGTATTTCATTGAATTGATAGATGAACTATGTTTGATTTATTCTATTTCGTCAACTATTTGACATTAGTTATAAAAATAACAGAGTGCAAGCCCAGTCAATTTCCTTTTTCACTTCCTTTGTTGTTTTTTTTTGGTTTTTGTTTTTTTTTGTTTGTTTGTTTGTTTTGGTTTTTTTTGTTTTGTTTTGGCTTTGCTTTTTTTTTTTTTTTTTGGTTGGTTGGTTGGTTGGTTGTTATTTATTGTCCTCTTCTTTCAAATACCAAAGTCCTTTTTGCACAAGAATAACAGGGCTTGCTACACCAAATTTGTAATGAAATTCAAATTTCACAGGATTATTATTTTTTTTTTAATTGGTAGATGCTGATCAGCTTTGCTATTGGAGCATGGATATAGCTCTTCTCCATATATTTTAAAAATGAGTCTCTGACACGTTTTATAGCCAGGATAATATGATGGGACATTTGTTTCTAACTTACAGTTCTTTTCCGTTGATTTTGGAACTGTTAATCGAACATGAATGTCTTTAAAACTGCCTGCAATCAAAAATACCATTTTCATTCTACTTTCTATCACATGAACTCACATGAACAAAGAAGAGAATATTGCCCTAAAATCTTCACACTCCAGAAGTACACTCCTTAATGGTGTTAAGGAGTATAGGCTGGATTATGTCTACTGGCTGATCTTCTTTTACTGACTGTGAAACAGTGTGTCATAAAAAGGACATATGTTGGTTATTAAGATATTTTGACAAGCTCTACATACAACACACAGTTTATTAAAAAACCTTCAAATGAACAAAACTAACAGAAAAAATAAGTCATTAGGGGGCAATTTTGAGTCAGTTCTGAGGAAAGGCCCATCCTGATGTTCTGTGTTGCTAGAGGCAGAGCCCTTCATGTCAGATATGGAACTGTGGTCTGGTTATTTATAATCAGATGGTCCTAGAACACTTTTTTTGAGGAATTCAGGGAAATAAAGGCCCAATATCCTGGAAAGACTCCAGTGTTGGTAATTACATTATATCTCTAATTTTTTCCTTTAAATTTCAGCTGGGGAAAAAGATTGCATGTTATTTCTAATGCTGATAGGAACAAAAACCAAAACCCCACTGTCCTCATGCTGCTAATGGAAAAGGATATAGTGCTTCTAATTCAAAAGAAGTGTGTATGAAGGAATTGGACTGCAACTGCACTTTGGACAGTGCAGGACAAATGTAAGGTGCTGCTTTTAATCAAGAACAGAAAACCTGGTTGTTTTTTTCCTATAACATAGTTATATTATGCATTTACTTTAGAAAACCAGCATGCCTTTATCATAGCAAAGCAGAAGAAGCAGCTAAGATTTTGTAGACTCTTCAAAAAAATCATGTACCAATTATAGGTCTGGTAATTCCCATAGAAGATATTTAATTTTAATGTATTACTTAAAGTATTTGCCAGCTCTCAGAAGAAGTATATTCTTAGGGTTCAGGTCTTCACTGCTTTAAATGTAGTGAAAATACTGTGGACAGTCACTCTAAAAGAGCTGGCAAAACTAAATTTGAGTAGCAAATAGAAATTTTCCTTTGTTAGCTCAATTTAGGCCACTATATCCAGCAGCTACTTTTCTTTACTGTGTGTGTCATTTCAACACTTCCTCCAAAGCACTTTGTGCTTTCCAACCTGGATTTCTGATACAATTCTCCAGGAACTAATGAGAGCTAAGGAGTGCAATTAAAACACGCCACTTTGAGCAGCTGATGCATTTTTCAGGAAAACTTTGGTTGTTTTTCCTTGAGGAATATAAACAAAAAGGAGAATGGAATTGGAAGACAAATTTATCCTACAGCTCTGGATTCAGGATCAAGGGACATGCCCTGGCCTGAAAGGCACCTTAATACTGCTGAAGAAATTATCCACACTGTCCACATGTATAAAGGACCTGGGTAAGTTTTCACCCTGGATTAAGTCTAGTACCTGTCAGCATTCCAGATGGTATTATTCCAAATCCCAAAAATACAGAGAGATTGTGCATGCCTTCTTTATATATGTGTCAGCAACAAAATACCTCTAGGTTTCTTTGCATCCTCCATGGGTGGAAGTGTCAGGGTAGCAGGGAGAGCCCTTGGTTGCTACAAGAGGTAATTCCTACTAGAATCAGCAGAAAATCACTGAAAAGCACAAATATACACAGACAGAGAGTCATACTTTGTCACCTCTACTTAGATATTTCTGTCCTGAATTATTTTTAATGGGTACAACTCCCACCCTTTTGCTTTCTGTGCCGGTTTCTGTATTGTTTGAGGGCTATAAGGACATAAAAGTCATCTGTGTAGTTTCAAGTACTTGAGAAGAGAACAAATGCATTTTTAAAGCAGAAAAATCTGAAGCTTGTTATTCTAGAGGTAAATTGTTAACCTTTTCACTATGTAATGGTCCATGGACTTGAAGAAAAGAATAGGATGTGGATCATGGTTCCTTTTATTTTTTTTCTCTTTATTCTTCAGAGATTCAATTCACCTCAGATTAAACTAAAGTTCTTTCTTCGTCATTAGGTTTCCCAAAAATAGATCCTCGGGTTTAAATACAATTTACATAACAGTCAGATGAATAATCACATAAATAAGAATTTATGAATGATTAATCACAACTGCTGTTATATTAGCACAATACTATTTTTAATTTATGGGGTCCTCAATGGCATTTTTACTAACCTGCCAAGGGGAGAGCAGCAATTAAATAAGCACACTGATTAACTGATGAGTCACTGCATAGGCATGCAGAGATGGATTGATTGATTGATTGATTGATTGACTGATTGACTGATGAATCCTTCCACTGTGATCATGCCACAGCATACCTGAATGACAAGGAAGCTCTTGTGTGACACAGAGTTCTCACCAACAAAAAGATTATAAAAGTATCACAAATATAGAGAAGTATTGTTAATGCTATTTTTGCTGAAAGGGAACTATTTTGCTCTCAACAAAAGGGATGAAATCTAGACCATGTTTCAGCTGCCATAATCTGCTGAGCACTTACAATTCAATGGGGAGAAAAGAGCTGTGTTGAAGTGCTCTGGTAATGATCCTTCTGCCTGAAGAGTAACTGAAACTTTCAAAACACTCAAGACGTGCCCATTTTCACACTCCCGATAGTGAAAGGAAACACAGTGTTTTTCTTCTGAAAATGTCAGATAAGATACCTGCTCTGGTTTTGTACCTCTTTTCTTGTTTCCCTACCCAGATATCTACTAATTCATACAGCTCCATGGAAACAGAACAACTGACTGAAACCAGTTAAAGACTGGGGAGAAGCTACAAAAGGGAATTTGAAGAAGCAGCTTTTGGTTTGGTCTTTCTTTCAGGTAGTAGCATGTGAAACTTATCCTTAAAATGTATTTAAAAGCGACAAAAGATAAAAGCATGGATGTCCATTTTTCTATCATAAATTAGGCTGGCATTTCAAAGGAAGATTTTGCAGATGAAAGCAGTTAGAATTTTCAATCAAAATTCAGTTCTCATTTGGCTTGCAGAACCAAAACTTTCCAGAGGGACGAGGTGTTGCTTTTAGCAAAGTTACAATGGCCTGTGAAAGGGTGCAACACACAGATCTATGGCCAGTAAGCAATGCTCACAGAGCTCATTTGAGATGCTTGAGACAGGTTGATATTGCTGTTCTCCCTGATTCAGACATGTAACTTCATCTTTATATTCTTGTTTTCATTCCAGAGATATTGGTTGTACTCCAGTGTAGTAGTGGGAAAAGCTTTGAAATACCAGAAGTGTCTTAGGAGTGCAAAAGTTCTTTCTTCCTTGCTTTGCTTTCAAGACTTAAATATTACCTACAGATACAGAAAAATCCTGAAAATAAGTTTATGCAACTTACAATCTGCTTTCTATTCTCAAATTACCAAGATAGGGTATTATGAAAAAGAAATTAATAGTATGAATGTTCATCTAAACTATATAATTTTATACTCTAAATTGTCTATCAAAGATAGAGCATTCTTTGTTCTAACATTCTACAGATCATTTAGCATTTGCCTTTTATTTTGTTCCCATACTCAGACCAACTAAGACAATTTCTTAATACCAAAAGATGTACAGAATACCAGAAGAAGAAAACAAATGAGTAGACAAAACTTCAGGTACGAAGGAGGGGGTGAAGATGTATTTATTTAGTCATCAGACTGGATGAGAATATAAATTAGTGCAGACAGCTCCTAGGTCCACTGCTTCAAAGTGTAATTGGAGTTGTTCAGGCATGTCTCTTAAAATCAGATGTCCCTTCAAATTCATGCAGATATGCTACTCCAATACCCAAATCTATACCTGGAGATCAAGGGAGAGTCATACAACCTAAAGGAAGTGCTGACAGGGAGCCAGTTGGGACATTTGCACTGCTGTCAACAGGGAGGAAGGCGGTGTTTTGCTAAGAGCAATTATATCTTCAGTAGGTCATTGTCTGGGGATGGGTATCTGGTTCCACTTTTTATGGGGATAGGTGAGGCACATTTCCCACTTCTCTGCAGTGCTTGATCACAATCCCAGAATTAGTTAGAGATTGGTTGAGGTTGGAAGGGACCTTTGCAGGTCATCTTGCCCAATCCCAAAAGAGGTTCTCAGGTAGCTTATGCTTTGGTGAAATGATTTGGGAACGGAGAGTTGCTCTCACAGCTCCGTTTCCCTGACAGCTGGGACAGCCCTGAGCAGTTCTTGGGAAGGAGAATGGTGAAACAGGACATTCAGGGCCCCTTCCCTGAGCAAAGGCAGGTACCAGGCAGAGATGGACACGGGGTTTCAACAGCTCTTTTGGATGGTGTGAAGGCCTGCTCATCTCTGAGGTAGGGTGATTAAAAAAATACAGAGTGAAACAGAGGCAGCAGGCAACAAAGCAGCCAGGTGGAAGAATGGAATCCACGAATAAAAGCACATCTTACATACTGTGCTTCAGGAACAGTACTTTGACACAACCCTATTTATTTCACAAAGGAAGTACAAAGAGAGATTCAACCTTATTGTCATTTTCTCCTCTAACACAAAGGCTCCTCGGGACTCTAATTACTAGCTAGCATCTCGCATCAAGAAAGGGAAATGCTGGTAGGAGACATGAAATTTATTTTTAAGAAGATAAAACTGTGAGCAGGTTTTTCTGATGAACCACAAAAGAGCAGATGCCAGCATGTTTAAAAAACTCCAAAACAGACACAGTAATTTTAAATAAGACTAAAAGACAAGAGGTGCAAAAGGGGATCAAAGCAGCATCTGGTGATTTCTGAGAAAAAGAGAAGCTGACTTTAAAAACAGCTTTAAACCTTTGTTGGATTAGCTGTTATCAAAGGCATCAGTAGAAAAGCATCAGAGGAGCTGATGAAGTGACCAGCAGACTGCCTGTCACAACTTAAAAAGTTTTCTGTGAAGTAACCAATGCTAGTCAAACTTTTGTTCTGAATCTGCTAATGGAAGTGACCTATAACTTGAACTTCAAAGCTCAAAAATCATGTTTCATGAATACAGTGTAAGTCAGTCATCTGGATACAAAATTGAGCTTGCCATAGTTCTTTAACAGATTTTTTATTTATAAAAGGCATCTATTCATAATATACTGACACTCAAAGAAAGAGACATGTGGCTGTTCCAACTGAAACCTTTTTTTTCCTTTTCTTTTTTTTTTTTTTCTTTTGCCAGGAGGAAGAGCTTTCTTTGAATTACAGCCAGAACAAATGGTTGTAGGGATCAGGAATGGGGTTCCTAACAGTCACTCCTAATCAGCTAAACATGCTAGACCTCTAGGGCACAAGGCAGTCTCCAAAAACCTGCCAATACTATGCAGATCTGGCACAATCCTTGTTAGAGATGCCTCAGTCTAAGTAGTTAATTTGAGTTGGCCAAAGACCAAGCAAGAGAATAAAGCTGCTGTCAGGCAAGAGAAATGAATGCAAAGGCTGTGCTGATGAATTCAGCAGGGTACACTCACTACCAAGTCTATCTGCATTCAAAGACTAAAATGAAGAATCACTGGATGACTGGCTACTTTAAGCCTGGTTAGTAATGCCTAGACAAAGCTTATGTATCTATACTAGATACTATACACTATCTATACTAGAAGCAACGTATTTAAAAATTATGTGTGGCAATTTACCCATCTTCAAACTGAATGGAAATAGACCCAGGCTGTTTCAAAGCAGTGATTCACACTGATTTCACCCATACAAGATGAACACTGAGGTGGTACAAAATGACTAGATTCAGTGGATCCTTGCAGAAATTTAGAGCTTTACATATTCTAGTCTTACTAGTATAGATTGGAGTTTGCCATACTTGCATCAATTTTAGCACAGACTGCATGAGAAACCACTTCTGTTATGAGCAGAGAAAATTAATTCCTTAAGAGAACTCCTGCAGGTGCTTCTGTTTCAGCATTCCTGCTTTTGAGACCCTTCTAGAGTTGGAAAAAAAAAAGCATAAGGAAGCAATTATTAGATTTCAGTGTAAATTTTTTGTTTTGTTTCAGTTTTTTTTTGTTGTTGTTGTTGGTTTTGGGTTTTTGTTGTTGCTTTTGTTTTGTTGGTTTGGGTTGGTTTTTTTTTTAGAGAAGAAAATCCAACACAAAATGATGGTAAGGCTTAGGTTAATACATTGCTTCACTGCTTTCAGCGTTATCTGTGTTGGGAGAAGCTTGGGGCCAAGGGGAGCTCTATTCCCTTTCAAGAATTCTGTTGACTGAAGAATCTTAGAAGGAACTTAAAAGAAATTTTACAGCGTTGCATGAATGTAACTAAGTAGGATAAGGCTAAAGCTTTCTTTACCCACTGGACAACCACAAATATTACTATAAGTGGAAGAAAAAATGACTCATCATTTCAAGGAACACTTTTGCCTCTGAAAACATGGTTACTTGTCTCCAGAAGCACAGAACAGAATCTTCTTCCAAAACAAATGCAAGTATACTGCAAAATAGGTATGCAAGAAACAAAGAGACCAAACCAATCAACCAACCAAAACTTCAAAACTCTGATAGATTTGTTAGTAAATGTAAAAAAAAAAAAAAAATAGAGAAAAACTTAGAAAACATAATGTCTTTAATCTACAAGGAGTAACTCAATCAAAATTTCCAACAGGGAAAGGAGAATGTACTAGGGATCTTTAAATGAACTGCTTAATCCACTCTTAGACTCCCTGAAGTGTCTTAAAATTTGTCTTGCATTGCTATAAAAGGCCTCTGTCTCATTTTCTCATGAAGAGCAGTTTTCTGGTTTTCCAGAAGTATTGAGTAAATGATCAAGACCCTTCCTGACATAACATGCTAAAGATTCAATTTTGCAAATGACTTTTCCTTTTAAATGCTATGAATTTATTTTCTCTCTCCTACTTTTACAGCATCATCAAGACTCATCAGCAAGTTCTTGTAGAAGCAAGAAAAAAGTGGATTGTTAACAGCATAATATTGTCTGTTTTTAGGGCTTAATATGAGATAAATTGCAATATTTGGATGCAAAATTTTAATGATTCATGACACATCAGGAGAAAGCTCAAAGCAGAACTAAACATTCAGAAGTCTTATCTAGGAGTGGGTGAGAGGAAGCTCTGTTCAGGGCTATGGGTACTGCCACATGCAATGAAAAAAGTGCTTGAACAAAGGAAGTGAGAAACTTGTATTATGATTTAAAAATTGCTAGTGACATAGTCCTTCCAAAAGCCTTTAGGATAAACACATTTTTCTGTTGCATGAAATGTTGATGAAAAGTTGATTATGAAGACACAGATTGCTATCATTAAAAATTTTGCTGCATTCAAAGGTAAGGATTATAAACACTAATTTATTCAACAAGCTTTCAGATACTTTTGTTATCCCTATGTTACCTTAAAATCAATAGAGATAAATTACCTCCTCCAGAGAGTTATTAATTTTATTTTGTCTGAGAAATGTGAGATGACTTAACAGATTAAGACAGAACTGATGCAAGAAGACTGATCTAGAGCTTTCCACAACATGGCTCACAAGACAATAAGTGTGAACAGAATTGCTAAATTTTCACAATGAGTGAGAAAGTAGGAATTTTACAGAGGCCATAAAAGGCTTTCTGAGCTTTCAAAATTAAGTTGTATCCTGGGTTCCAAGTCCCAGTTGAGTTTAATTCTCAGGAGTGCAATGCTCCTGGGCATTCAAATTGGAATTCAGATTCAGATTTAACCACATAAATGAGTTAAAACTTCCTCTCTAACAAAGTAACAGATCCACAGTCTGTTGAGGATCTTTGGAGGAGGTCAGGTCATTCTTTATATGCCCATATCAGATTAAGGAGTTGAATCAAACTCATCCATTTTACAATTAAAACAATCTGCCTAGCTACCTCCTAAAAGTCACACATTATTGGTGCAGCTAAGGTCACAAAGAATTTCAGGGAAATCCTCCTGATTGAAAAAATTATAAAGTTAACAGGAGAAGTATTTCTCTTTAAATAAAGAACATTAAAGAAGAGTTTATTTCTGACTTAGATCCTTACTGTGTTTAACCACAATGTCATTCTCTGCTGTGATGCTATGACATCTCAATGAGAAGCTTTGGAAGAAACTGATATTTCACTGGAGTTGTACATCAGTGTTTGTGGTATATTGCAAAGCAAAATGTGCTCTTTTGCATTTAAATGGGCAAGGAGATGAAAACATTAAATTGTGGTTCATTACAAACAAACATAGGACTGTCCATTTGTTATTCTCTCTTCCCCCTGACTCAGCTGATGAACAACCAAATCACCAATACAAGCTTGATACAATTTGATAAGTTTGTGCCTTTACCCCACTCACAGAAAGATGTTGATTTGCATCCTGCAGAGTAACTAATATTCTGTAGCTAATTGTGTGCACTGCCATGACAGAACATCTAAAGAAGGACATTACCACATACATCTCAGAGGGAATAGGAAGATACTTCATTTACAGCCACCCATCTGTCTAGTCACAGCAGAATTACATGCAAACACAATGCACAGATCACGGTGTCCTTCAGGAACCGCTGTCCCATCACAAAAGGCTCTCTGCACAACTCGATTCACATCCCAGTTCACTGTGTTGCAAGATTGTGTACATTGTATGCTTAATGACAGGCACAGAAATTTGAATTAGAGAATTAGAGGGGAGAAGATAAATGCAAAGGTTAATATAAACATAAAGAGGAACAATTTAGCTTTATTTTTTTCCCAGCACAGTATTTATCTTGCTGATGTCTCCCAGTGGGACACTGTCCTGTGAAAGTGAAAAATACTGCAGAGGTCTTGTCAAAATGCAGTTCAGCAAAGATGAATGTTCTGCTGGAGAACAGAAAATAAGTTTCTTTTCAGATTTAGATGACTCAGAGACTTTTAACAGCAATTAACTGTTGAGAATATTGATCACTTATAATTCATCATAAACATGAAAGCAAAGGGAAGTATTATCACACTGACTTCTCAGTGGTGCACTCAATAAACACATCTTTTTTGGAAGAGTCAGAGAAAGCACTCTAATGTATAAGCAAGGGACTCCACAGGGCATCCTTCCACCACGCTGCAAATCACTGAGGTCCTGAAGCTAATGCTGACCAAGCTCCTGTGTCTGCACGAGGCAGCTCAGCATGGTGCACATGTTCTAACAAAAATGTAACATTACACCTAAAATAGAGGATTTCTCAGCAGGAAAACTGTCTGGATGTGGCATCATACAAATTCAGTTGCCTTGCTTTTAAATCACTTAGTTGTATGTTATATCCCATGACTCCAGAGCTGCTGTGAGATGTTGCCAGCTTCGGCATTTCTGCAGTGGCTACCATTATACAGCATAGTTGTCCAGTGCTGTCAATGCAAGATCTGATTAGGCTTGGAAAAATGTCTTTATTGCCCTTGAGATAATCTGTATTCTGAGCAACTACCCTACCATCAATTAAAAAAAACAGTTTCTTCTGTTCTATATGCTGACATATTTGCTTTAGTGTATTTGCAAGTATAGATGTGTTTGTGGGAGGCATTTTCGTGTTTATGTTTCTGGCAGTAAGTGTCAGATCAATTCCTATCACCCCATATGGATTTCTGCTTTATGCAGTTTTTATCTACTCAGTGTCTTCTTCTGGCTGTTCAACCCAGACCAGATTTCCTCCATTTCTTTATAAAAAACACCTGAAATTTCATCCAAATATTATTACTCTCATGATGTTATTCAGTGAAAACAGCTTAACCAAAATATACACAGACAGAAAATAAAACCCTCACTTTTGCTCATATTTCCAAAATTTTCATGACTTTTAAGAACTTTACAGATTCATATGTTATACCTCAAATTTTGTGTCTGTAATGGGGATATTTTTTATGATCTTTGTTTAGAGAAAAAAGTTCTGTTCAATAAGGAAAACTGTCCTAGGTAAAACTAGAAGGCACTAACACAGACTTTGGTCTCCCCTTCCCAGCAGAAAAATGGGGGGAAGAGTGTCAAAAAAGTATGAGTTGTACAAAGAAAACCTTTCATTCTTTAGCTGAATGAATCTTGGGAGACTACTCTGCATTGGCCATCATCACTAAGGATGTGGGGAATGGGAGATTTCCACATGAGGCAGACTCAGGAATCTGTGCCAGGGAAAGCTGTTGTATGGAGGTACATCTGAGTTTTTGAGCATCCCAACAGGGGAGCAAAGAAGAACCCTGAAGAGAGGTGGGGAGGTTGAAAACAGAAGGGGAGGGGTTTAACCAGCCCTGGGGGAAGGATGCTTGCATGGAGCTCCTCACCTTGGTGGTGCAATATCAAGGGAGAGAGAAATGGGAATGGAGGAAGGAGAGGGGGGAAATCAGGAGATGCTGCACTTCAGCAGGATAAAACCTGGTGGTGAGTTGGAGGGCTGACACATGAGGACGCCAGCCATATGGAATAGGGGAGGAGGAAGGAAAAAATGAATGCAAGGAGCTCTGGCTGCAGGCTGTGAAATTGAAACTGCTCATGAGACGTTATTAACCAAGTTAGGAAATGTGGGACACTGGAAGCATTTAATATAAAATGTTGCATAACTGGGCCACCAAGATTTAATATTGCTACACCGCCAGTCATTAGAAGTACCTATACAAAAAAATTAATCATGAAAAAAGCCTCACAGACCAGTAAATATAATCTGCCTTAATTCAAAAGATTTTGGCAATTGAAGGAAGGGTTTGTGCAGGTTTTAAAAATGTACAGGAATATGTCCCTTGTAATAGTGAAGCATATGTGAGAGGTCCTTGTTTCAAGTAAAGAATGTTTTATCTTAGATCATGCTACTTCAGCAACAAAACTAATTAGTGAAATAGCAGCAAGACTGGGATCATCTATTTAAAAATAAAAATAAAAATTACAAGGAGACTGGTCAGACAAAACAACACAAAGAAAAACAAAACAAAAAAAAAATTACAAAGTTATAGAGGCCTTTGGACCAGAAATACAGCTAATTGCCTAAATATATCACAGGCACACTCTTACAGAGACATGCTCTTAATCTAGGCAAACATGTGTGGTAATTTCTATCAACTTATATTCACTGGCAGACTGTGCTCTTTCTCTGGCATACAAGCTACAGCATTTCCCAGGCATATCAGCCAATTAGGAAGAGGTCAACTTTCCAGGTTATGTTAAACTTAAATTTTGTTCAGATTTTTTAAAAAGCTACTGTGTCTACTAAAATTGTTGACAGGAAGGCATGCACTTAACCAGCATTCCTGTCTGACGATAATTCAGCTGTGGCATGTTACAAGGCTGTTTCTGAAGCTCAGTGCAGTAAATAGGAGCTCACAGTCCCAGAAGAATACAAGGCTTGCAAGATATTTTTTGAGATAACAAATATTCCATATGTGGCATACTGTCAGCAATCTAACAGTTAAAGAGCTGTAATTTTAAGCAGCAGCCTCAAGCAAATGGGAATTTGTAGGCTTTCATAAAATCCCATATAAAGTATGGGTCAAATTTCAATAGGAAGGCATTTGCCTGAAATAATGTTGTGGTTTAACCCCAGCCAGCAACTAATCCCATGCTGCCATCCTGTCAGGATGGGAGGGAGAACTGGAAGGGTAAATTTGAGAAAACAAATGAGTCAAGAAAAAAGACAGTTTAAAATAGGTAAAGCAAAAGCCATGCAGAGAAACAAAGCAAACCAAGGAACTCATTTATCCTTTCCCAAGGGCAGGCAGGTGTTTGGCCATCTCCAGGAAAGCCAGGCTCCAGCCATAACCAGCATAAAGAATGGGCATTTTATTCCAAAGTTGATTTTCAAGATAAACAAGGAGACATGCTCTCAGTGGTGTAACAGCCCTAGAAGACTTCACTGCTGTTTCTTATACTCACAGTTTTCTGCGCCCACTAGGCTGATAACTGGCAAAACTCACTTCATTTAGCAAAAAGAACTTCCAGCATTATCTAATTAATCCTCTAAACCTGAAGATAGACCTCCAATAATGCCAGTGCAACTCTTAGGAAAGGTGTTCCTTTCCATGACAGGGAGATTGGAACTCGATCTTTAAGGTTCCTTTCAACCCTGGCCATTCTACAATTAAGAGCAATTCAGAATTTTCCCTTAAGCCAGCTGGTCCTGAGGAAATACTCTGATGGGATATTGAGTCTTTTTAAAGCTACTAAAAATAGAAACACTGTCACATTAGTAAATAGAATGGAAGAAACCAAAGTATTTTAGGTTTGCAGAAGGACCAGCCATTTGATTGCAGATATTGGGAAACAGTTTGCAGGAGATTTGAAGGAGCAGAAAGCCCTGACTGTTGCGTTTCCACGTCCCTTCCTGCTGAGCCACCTTCCCTGTTGTTCCTCAAGGGCACAAGCTATAGAAGTTAAACCCCAAGTATGAAGTGCAAGTTTGCACCGTTGCAGCTGGATATCCCAGCTCTGCCTTCATTCACACCCAGCAATGAATTCCCTGAGAAGCTCAGGACTTCCAAGACCAGTCTTGTACACAGGTGAGCTAATGGACTGGCTGGAGACAAGGGACTGACTTCAAGCTAAGCGACTGACTGATCTTCGAGCCACCTTCTGTCACAATCAATTATGTGACTGAAGAACTGCAGATAAGTGAGCTCTCCATGGAGGAATTTTAAAGGGATGCAGAGATTCCCCCAGGCAGTTCCTTCAGTGCTTTGTTCAATTTGTGAGCTTAAATGTCTTGATTAATGTCCTGAGTATAGTGTCCCAGCCAGATCCTACTGGGGAATGAATCCAATCATCTGTGGGTAAGCCACATGGAAACAGCCTGTAGGAACTGGCTGCAGACACAGAAATGTCCTGGTAGGACAGTCTTCAGCACATTCTTCTGCAATGGCTGGAAGATGTTTTCTATGTCATTTGAGATAGCTCCTGAAAATGCACCATGCATGCACTGGGGTTGCCAAGTCGTACCACAAGCCAGCAGAAGACTGGTTAGGGGACTCTTGTCCAAGATGACCACACCAAGGAGTCTTGCCATAAGGAGAGTTTCCCATTTCCACCCAGACCAGGTGTTTTGGGTGATTTCATTCTGAACACAAGTATTACAGAATGCCACGGTCCAAAGTTTGGTGGGTTTTTCGTTTTGTTTTGTTTTTTAAGTAAGAATTCTGTCCATTATACATGTCACAATGCTTAGCATCAAAGCACAGTCATTCAGAGAAGGTGTGGATCTTGCTAAATTCTCCAAAGAGACGGGGGAAAGTGCTAATATCATTTCTCCCACCGCACACCCAAGAAGGATGTGTTGTGGTAAGGAATCACAGCAAGACGGGAACTGCAAAATGACTAACTCTGTTTCTCACCTTCCCATAGTTTGTGTTTCCACAGAATCCATAAAACTGTAAGATTATATACAGAAAGAGTAGGAAACATTGTATTTAAAATCCAGCTCAAATTTGGAAACTGAGAGCTTAGTAGTATTTGTTTAACAAGATTCAGCACAAAGCTAGAACTGGGAAATGGCAAATCCTGCATGACATCTGCCAACAAATGTAATCTCCCTAATTCTGCTTTACTCTGTATTGTTAAAAACTCCCAAACCTTAAAATCCAATAAAGTTCTTTTTTTTTTAGTACTTCTACTCTCATTGTTATTTTCCACCTACATTTTCACAGGAACCATCAGACAAATGTTTCCAAAACATGAATTCTGAACAATTTAATTAAGTAATAAAGCCCCTGTCAGTAACATCAAGTTTGGAAGCGTCACTGTTAATAGCACACCATGTCAGTAAATAAACTTCAGTGTATGTAAGGTAATCCTGCCCTATTTGGCATGTGCATGTCAAAGGGAAAAGTTAAGTGACTCTCTGATATTTTTTAAATTTTGAATTATCACAAAGACTACATTTGAATCATAGAGCTCTGCTGTGTCTCAGTATCAAACCTATATTTCTAGGAAGAACTATAAAGAACAGACTCACAGATGTATACATTTCCTAAATGAGCGCTGCAGTATTGAGTAAACTTACTATGAGCAATACCAGCTAATAATGCTTGAGAGAACTCTAAAAGCCAACAGATCTCTTTACTTCAGCTGCCTACAGTATGCAGCTTTGCCTTTCTGAGTTATTAAATTTTACCTAACATGTTAGTCTTCTTTATGCTTTTCTGTACCTGGAACTACCAAACAGTCAAGGATGCTTCAAGCTGGATCAGATATGAATGGAGGAGAGAGATATAATACAAAGCAGTTTGAAGAAGGTACATAAAGACTGTTCTTTCTTTTTTTCTCATACAGCATGTAAGGGAATCACTTAGTACCAAAACAACCAACCACTAAAAAACACAACCCCAGAAGGAAAACAAACATGTATCACACAGCAAATTAAGGTGAGAAAGTAATTAGGTGAATAAGTACTTAAGGTAAGTAAATTTTTACAATATTTCAAAATTGACAGGGAAAAATTAATGGGAAAAATGTTTGGAATCATTCAATACAAAATTACCATTATGGCTCAGGAAGCCCTGGAAAAATTTCTGTGCAATGTTACTTCCAGCTTAGACTCTTCCTTAGGTTGTCAATAGCCTATTACTAATCCATTTTATTAAAGATATGAATTGGCTGAATATTAGGTGTAATCTGATATGAATTAATATGTTCTCATGCCACTGTCTTGTGCTTTGAAATCTCCAAGCATTGTAAAACTACATATCTCCTGGGTTTGCTATTTTTATTTTGCCTAATACATATAGGAACAAAATTAAAATAAGAACTTTTTCTACTCCAGAACTCACATGTGAAAATTTCAGATAATCTGAAAGAGAAAATTGATACGTCCTATAGCTGAACAGATACACTGTACTGAAAAAACCAACCAACCAACCAACCCAAAACAGTCTCAATCATTAGGTGTCATCTATTTAAATATCTATTTCCAGCAGCTGTTGTATCATCACCACCTTCTCTCCTCTATGGTCACTGAACAAGAAGCCTTTTCTTGAAAAATACTTTACTGAAAATTACAGAAATAGAGTAAGATGAAAACAAAAGGTTTATTTTTAAAAGATTCTCTGCAGCTTAAGTAAGCACTGTTAAATACCTACATAAGGTGCAACAAATAAGACTCCTATCATTAAAATTGAAGATCCTAATTTGATATCAGAAAAACCTGTCTTTTGTATTTCTAGCAGTGGACTCACCAATCTACTGCCTTCTTCTTCCTACATATGATACACTCACCTTCTAAAAAGGAAGAACTGATACTATGTGTTCCATTAAGAATTTTTCATTTTTTCCTTGCCCTGTTTTTTCATTTGGATTACTTTCTCATTTTTGCTTCTTGATTACTTCTCTGTCATATTAAAACCAGCTTTTACATGAACCATCAGCTTACCGTGGCAATCCTGCAATATTCCTCTGAGCACAGCACTTGCATTTGTACTTCACAAACATCCTGACACCTTTATAGTGTTCTTAAAAGAATAAACTTTGAATAAGGCTGCATTCTAAGTAGCAATGTTTAGGAAAGAGAAAAGATTTACGTATACTCATTAAAGTGCTTCTTCCAGTTGTATTAAAAAAAACAAACAGACAAAACCAAAACAAAACCCACAAATACAATGTGTTCAAGTTAATGGATTAACAACAAACACATGCAATAGATTAATAATAATAATATTAATAATAATTCTATGTATTTAGGGAAGTAGTGGGGCTAGGGAGCAGTGACCAGGGGAGAGATACATTAAACACTGTAGATTTGCAAAACTCTACATAGGAAGTGTTTGTGGGGAGCCAGCCTGTGAAAGAATGTTTTAGTTAGAAATTAAAGAACACAAATTTACTCCCATTTGTTAACATGCACCAGCCATAGCAGTGCAATTGCATTTCATCGTTGCCTTTATGTATTTATTAGTGTGCTGAAGGCAAAGTAAGTACAAAGTGTTTCCACACACATTGAATTAAAAAAAAAAAGAAAAAAAAAGTGGGAAAACCTTCAATTTGCCATGTCAAATGAGAGACTGATACATCCTGGAGATGCTGAGCCGTTGCACAATTTCTCATCTATGAGCTTTGGGCTAGGTAATCAAAAGCCACACAACTCATTCCTGCACCTATAACCATCCCTGTGGCCCCTCCAAGAAGTCGATTCCACGTACTGGTCTCAACATGATTATTTTATTGACATTGCTCTGCTGAAAGACGTTTGCAAATACCATCCCATTTTCTAGCTCTTTCTAAAAGATCAAAAAGATGCACCTTGCATAGCAGACAGGAATTTACACTGATGAGTGCCTATTGTCTTGAATACAAATGCTGCTCACAGTGTTTGCCCAAAGCTAAATGTGTACGACTGTAATAACTAACTGCAGTTAGGCCCTGAAAGCAGACTTGTATTGCAGATAAAAATATGTTTGTGCTGGAGAATAGCTTTTGCTTGAACAACCCTCAGGCTAAGATCTTCAGGGCCTCCTAATTAGGGAGGATGGCACTGAGCTTGAAACCTGTAATTCCAAATAAAGCAGCTGGAAAGGGCACGCAGCTGCTGGTTGGAAGCTGTAACAAGTGTGCTGGGCTATTGCTGCTGGTAATAGATCCTGCAGGCTGAGATCCACTTCTGGCAGAGATCTGCAGGTAGCAAAGCACCCTGGTCCACGGGTTCATTCATGCGGTGGGAGGCAAGTTAATGGACTTATGAACCAGAGCACAACCTGGCCAGGACACTAACATGTGTTTTTTCAGATTTTTTTTTTTTTCAAGTAAAGAAATAAGTTCATACTGGGCTAAAGCACACAGATAGTGCCCCTTTCTCAATCACCCTATTGCACAGCCTTTACTGTTTTAGCTTTCCACATGAGACAGGTGGCTGCTCTTTCACCTAAAAGTCACATAGCAAGGTCAGCAATAAATCTGATTTTATCATGCGACTCACTTGAATAATATGTTTAACAGATGTGAAATTAATTAATTGTATTTCTTTAAAATTCTTCTAAGGAATAAATTATTTTCAAGTGTCTCATAATCTCTCACATTTTTGATCATAAAAAGGATTGAATAATTTTAAAATTACTCAAAAAGAAAACTTGTAAGGAATTCAACTATCATATGCTCACTAAATGATGCATATATAAAGAAAAAAAATCAAAGTTACTTAAGAAAACCAAAAAAACTGTATTATGGTCTCTGAGCTGCATAATGCATATAGTTGAGATGCCAAGAACAAAAGGGTGCAAAAAAATTCCAACAGGATATGACTAGCAAACAAGATACTTGAATATTTCAAGTGACAATGCAAAGCATGTCCTTCTTGAATACCTTACTGAAAATACCATCTCCTCCACAAGGTATGCACAGAAGTATTAAACATGCCCTCATGTAGAAATGTATCTTGACAGTGATTTAAGATTGTGTTATATATGTCAGATCAAAAAAGCAGCAACACTGGAAACAACATTTAAGCACATGGCCAACAATGAACCTACAGCGATTCTCACAGCACCACAAATATGAAAATAAATTGTAGGCACCATAATGTTTGAGGCAATTTTAGAGGTTGGCTTATCCTCATGTCTGATATAAATATTTTACGCCAGTAATTTTAATTTTGAAACATCTAATTGTACTGAACTATAAAGCAATTCCCAGAAATATATGTGTTTTAAATATTCAGATAATCTGAATATATGCAGATACTGTAAATTGTAAAAGTAGACTTTTCTCTCAGCACATTCAGAGTGGAATAAAATAACTTCTTTTTCTATTCTTGTTATTAAACCATTGCAGAGCTATTTTATCATGCAATCTATTGCAGAACTATTTTACTTTTCATTAGAAGTTCTGATTTATTCTACTTAAAAGCATCAGTACAGAAAAAAGAAATCTTAAAAAAATCATACAAGAGGCTATGCATAAAATATTTTTAAAATGGGTTTTCTTTCATGGAACTAGGAAAAAAATGTTAAAGTATTTACCAATATGCAGAATATGCAGAAATCAAGTAATCATTTCATTTTCTTGATGGAAATTACAACGCAACTAAGTTACCTCAAAAGACAATTTCACTGCCTTATCTCATGACCCAGATCAGGTTTTTTGGTTTTTTTTCAGATTATGGGTTTTAATAGCACTTGATAGTTTTTATGACTGCAAGACAAAATAATTTGGCTTGTCTACATCCATTTGCAGTGTTTCAAGTGCTTCACCCATATATGCCCATATATTTAAGCCACATCCTACAATTTCAAGCAGGAACAATAAGGTGGCAGGCAATTTTCTCAAAGCTCATCTTCTGTTTTAAGATAGAGATATAAAAATACAAGCAATATCTAGTACTTTCACACCTGGGTGACTTTAATAATGTGATTTTATGCTTTTCAGAAAATCTTCAGAAGCAACTAAACTCACCACTTAGAAGACTTTTTTGTATTGAAAAGCTAAGTGTCATTAATGAAAGAAACAGAGAACTGCTTATGATAGCCGTGATTACGGTGCAGTAGAGTGGAGAAAGCCTGAGAATTGAGCACCAAAAAACAGTGTTTCAGGGGTTTAAAAACCAGGACTCAGGCTTGCATGGGGAATGCTTCCAAACAGCATGTGTGGAAATGGCTGAAGCAGGGACCATCCTGGATGTACACTCCTCTCACAGCTGGAAGCTACACAGGGAACAGCAGAAAGGGAAACCTTCCCACTCCAGTGGTCTTTACAATCCTGTGTATTTTCTAAGTTAAAAGTAACAGCACTTTATATTAGTAAAGCTGAGTGTTAGGTATGGCAGTAAAAAAAAAAAAAAGGCATTTTTAGTCATCTTGAAAACTACCTGTAAACATGAGGTAGGGGCCTTAATACCCTCCTGCAGACCATCATTTTGGCCCCTGAAGGTTATAAAATCATGCAAAAGGGCATAAGCAAACACAAAATCCCCCAGAATGACAGTTTCAGATCATTCCACAAAACTGGAAAGTTGCCTGCCTTGAGGAAAAAACTTACATGTGTGGTAAGAATCTTCACAGCCTTTGGCAGGTTCTCTGAAACTCCTATAAGGAGTTTCCAAGTGATTAATTTCCTCAAATTGTAGGTTAGCAGTTTTACAGATTCTGTATTTAGCAAAGTAAAATAATTGCTTTATATAACTCAAAAGCCCTCCAAGCAAACAGGCTATAACTGCATGGTGTTAATAAAACAGCTAGATATAAATCAAGCATATTCTGTGAATAAAATACAACCAAATGTTATCAACTTCCTTAAATTAATTTTAAGTGTTGTCTGGCAGCTAACATAAAAATACCCTAAAACAGGCTGAACACAATGAAAATGATTCAGTATCTCCAAAGAATGACCTTAAGAGACATGGAAATAAATGGATCCAAATACCATTTTTCTTGTGTGTACAAACATTTACTAGAGGCTCTTCAAGTAACTTTTACATGTGGTAGAAACTATCCATCCTTTGCTTGCAACAGCTTCAGGAATTTGCAGTGCCTGCTACATTGCAGCACTGACTTTTATTTCTGCTATTGGCAATGTACTTTTCCAGCTACGTAGCTTGTTTTGCATTCAAATGAGTGAAAAATTTGGCTGTTGTATTTTTCATGATCACATAAAGAAGGTCATGTTATTCATATACTAATCTTTAGTCCCTATATATTTTCTTAGTCCCACTATATTTGCTTTCTCCTTATTTCCACAGTTACTGTTTATCAAAAATAGAGTCCTACACTGAAATTACAAAATGAGGGCTTTTGTTTCTTGAAGAATGAATGAATCCCTTAGCATTTCAAGCTTTTTGTGTCCTACTACATCTGTGTCTTTCATTTTGGTTCCCAGTAACACATTAAAGCTGGCAGTCTCGCTGTTGGTGGGAGAGAGGTATTTTTCAAACACATTTACTGTCCCACATTTTGTTTCCCTGTATCAGCTTACTTAGGCCAAATGTTGTGTATGTAACCAAATATACCTCGATATAACTCAGCTAAAGTCAGCCCTCTTATTTCACAGCCAAATGAGAATTTATGAGAGTTCATATCAAACCAAACCAAACCAACCAAACCAAACCAAACCAAACCAAACCAAACCAAACCAAACCAAACCAAACTTCTGACTGCATTATCCATATTTGTTCTTTGAAGTAGTGGGAACAAAGTCAAAATTGGAAGTGTATGGCTTCAAAAACATTTCATCATCAATGTGACCAGATTTATCAATACCAAAGTGAATTTGGTAACTTTGCTCAAGTACAGCCCTATCTGGTATCAATGCCATGGATTAGTGCTTCTGCTGTCACATCTTGCTCAAAAGGGATTGATTGGTTTTATAGACTTAGCTTCTTTAAATTTAGCTCCCTACAGCATCACTGACAAAGCACAGGAGATCCTAAGCAATTCTTAAGATATTATGTTGGACTGCCAGTATATCCTGACTTTGGGAGCACTGGATACATATTTGTTATGATTCAGCAAAGATGGCCCAGCAGAGCTCCAAAAGCACACAACACTCTTCACCTCTCCAAGTCTTTACCATATAATACTTCCAATGAAATACACAGAACTTCCTTGCAAAAAAAAAAAAAAAAAGATCAACTCCACCAAAATAAAATAGATAGAAGCAAAAATTTGCTGTTACATGATATTCAAGCACCATGTGCCCAGAAATCACATTAGCTGCTTCACACTGCAGAATGCTGGGCAGCAGAATAGACTTGAAAGCTAGTTGGTTTAAGAAAAAGTAATGAGCTAACTTTAAAAAAAAAACACTTGAAAAGTCACTCCTTAGAAATGACTCAGCTTAAGTGTTAACAGATTTTTAAAAAGTAAAACGAACTAACTAAAACTAAAGCTACTTAAAATAACACAGTCAAAATCCCTCTAAAAAAAAAAAAAAAAAAAAAATTAAAAAAGAGATTCACTCTATTTCCAGACCGGAGCAGTATGATGTGTCTTACATCATTCAACTACTTTAAATAGGTTTTAAAGTCTGACACTAAAATACTGATTCTTAGACCAAATCCTTGAAATCTGACAGGTATTTAGCTATGCAACCACAGTGTTTAAAATCCAAAGCTACAAAGATATAAAAAGAAGAACATGTAGTGACACAATCTTTTCTGCAAGACCTTTCTCTTACTTTCTCATCGATACCCTCCTCTTTTGTCACCCTTGGAAATCCTGTTGTCTCTCCTGCCTTTCTGAACACGGCAAGAACAGTACTTCATACATGGAAATTATGCAAAGACAAATGGACTGAGTCAACATCTTTAAAAGTTCTCTGCTGCAAGGAGAAGTTAGGGAGGACCACAAGTGAAGTCTGTGTCAGATTCTACTCACACCTATCATTTCCACAGAAAAATGTCTGGCTTTGTCAGGCTGTGCCCATCATCAAATTTACTGAAATGTGAAATGCAATGCTGCCTAAATCACAGAAAAAAATAATTTCAGAAACATTAATAAAAACAAAACCCCAAGACCTATAAATTGTTGGAGGCTGGGCAAGTACACAAACACCACTGTATGCTCCCTAGAACTTGTACTCTTCCTTCAGCAACTGATAGTGGTGGCTCTCAGATGTCCAGGATTATAGCAAAATGCCTCTTCAGATTCATCCAGTGCTACCACTTATATGTTCTTATTGCTGACAGAGTTGCTCTTGTTATTGTTACTATCATCATCATTATTAATAATAATAGTAGTAGTAGGAGGAGTAGTGTACTTAATATTGCTCTGGATTCTGAACCTGCAATAAGGAAGCTATGACTTGCATAAGCTATTTTCCAGTCCTCTTCACAGCACTTGAAGACAAAAGACCAATATGGTAACTTCTTTAGGCACAGCATATCCGTCCAAATGCTCAGTCATTTCAGTTTGATAAAAACTGCAACAGAAACAAGTCATAATCAACCACCTACATTCGCTGATGCCAGCACCTTAAATATTTTCATACAGTTATCTCTGAGTTCTTATTTTTCTCTAATTACTCTTAGTGCCTGTAGCTTCTTTACTTCAGCTTCTTTACTTCAGCTTCTTTACTTCAGTCCATGGAATATACTGTCTGTATATTCCATGGACATTCCATTCCTTTCTCAGAAAGAATGTTTATAGTTTTTCTTAGCCAAAATCAAAATCAATGCCTAATTTTCACCCTCCTAATCTTCAAATGCTTCTGGCACAAGTTTTGGTTTTGTTTTTCTTTAAATACAGTCATGTTGAAGCTTTTGGGATCACTCCTTTCAACTTTTATTCCTACTTCTCTAATTTTGCTTTAGCATAACACCAATACATTTCATGAAGGTCTTAACTGCTGACTTAAGAGAACAATGGCTCAAAAGAGAACTCTTAATTTTACCTTCTGACCGGTGAGATCTTTACTTTCTTCTCTCTATATCTGTGAACAATTCCATCCCCAGATATAAAGCCTATACTTTTTCTCAAGTGGTGTGCCTAGTTCCCTACACTCAGGATACACCTTGCAGACTATTTCATCAAACTTTTTAAGAGATGTATCCCTTCCCATCCAAGCACACAACCTGTGCATTCCTCCGATTCTGACCCTGCACCTTCTTTGGTGCAACTTCTTTTTCTTTATCTATAAAGTACTGCTTCATCTGCTTATTCACCTCTCTATAACTCTTTTCACTGTAAAAAACAAAAATTTATTAAAATATTTGCACACTCTTCACACTAGGGAAGGAAGAGTTTGAACACTCCATTTTCACGTGTCTCAAAGCTCCTTCCACTGAAGTCCTGAAGTACATATATCAATTTGACAGAAAGGCAAGATGCAGCAGAAATGGTCATGAAACATTTTTTTTTTTTTTTTTAGCTTTAGTAATCAATCCATAAAATCCTAAAATACTGTGGAGGGGAAGGGTCCCCGTGGAAACCTCTGACAAGATATACAACATAAAATCTATCACTCCTGTTACAGGCAATCAGAATGTTTATAGTCTTCCTTTAAGTACAAATTCATTCCTCTATTTAGAGCATAAAGTGAAAAGTACAGATAGAAAGCACTACTGGAATATGATTGACTGGCTTCCTAAAGTATGCAATTTAAAAACTTGGGCACCTGATGGCATTCATGAGAATTCCAAGCAACTTTAAGAATTTAGTGAACTTTTCCCCCCGCAGATCACCAGAAGTATTCCTTTCTTCCTCTCTTCATGTATAAATAAGAAGCAATCATGTTTCCAACTTGTTCTAGGATAGCTCATTCATTTTCCAGCCTTCCCAGCATAGCAAAAACCAAAAAGTATCTTCCCAAACTTGTAGTCAGACATGATCTTTGACTGCAATCCCCACAGGTAATAATCAAATTTTCCTCAGCAAACCCAAACTAAAATCTCATTTGCTACTTAGGAATGGGTTCACAAGTGCATTCTTAAAAAATTAAAAAATTAGTCACATTTATAATCTAACTTTTCAAAGAGGATAAATATCCATGGAATGACCTACTCAACCCCTGGCCTATGGACACCTGATGTGATGCACATATCTCAGAGGGGAGAAAGACCTCTAGCACAGGAGCTAGGTGTGGCTCATTGACAGAGCTTCAAACTAGTTTGGAAAAGAGAAAGGGACTAAACCAGGCTCACCAGTGCTGAGTGATGGGACAATGTGACAAACAAGCACTAATGGGGTCCCTTAAGCTGCTTCATGAGATGAGCCCCGCGGCTGCACAGTGCACTACATGGATCCTCATGTTTAACCTCTCTGGCTGAGGAAAAGGCAAAAAGGCAAGCAGGCACAGTAGAAACAAAAGATGCTGGAATTTCTTTCACTTTCCAGCTGAATCTTACTGCATTTAGTGCTGTCATCCTGCATTATTCTCCCTCATCGGTCTTGCTGAGCCAACTGAAGCCCTCTTCTTCACTCTCTTACTACTTATGTAAAACCATGGCTTCATTTCATGTCTAAACATTTGTGACACCTTAAGATTGAATTATGGTTATTCACATATTCACATTGCAGTTTTCATACTGCAACACTTTGTGTTAACACACATTCAAGTGTTATGAACCTTAGAGCTATCTCTTAGATTTTAGATTCATTACTGGACTATGGGATTCAGAATGTTATATTTAGAAAAGACAGGGTAGAGATGGACAAGGATATAAATTTCTCGTCCTCTCAAAGGGGATAGCGACCATTGGTCTAGGAACTATCATGACTCAGTAATGGCTACACACATTATTTCCCATACATGCTTGCATCAATTGTATTCTTAGTACCTAGATTACATAAGTGGACATAGAAGACATTAAATCTGTTGGCTGGAGACACTTTTCAGCAGGTCACCAGACAGGAGGGCAGCACAAGAGCCCATCTCATTCACTCAGAGGTGACCATCAAACACAGGAATTGCCACCTCACTCACCACAGTTATTTTTGCCCCCTTAAGGAAATGTCTGTTTCAGTTGGAGGAAAAGTAAAACTAGGTCCTAAGAAAAGTAGAAGTTAATAAGGCAGGAAGAACTGAAGGGGAACAAGTAAATCTATCCAGATGCCTACTGACATTCAAGAAAGATTAGCTATAAAACTAACACTTCTGTTAGGAAGCAGTTGTCTCTCAAAGGAACCTGAATGGCGTGCAGAAAGTATAAGCCACTGTGTAATGTGTACAAACACAGAGACACCTTTCAGTTTTAATACTGAAATAAAAAAAACAAAGCATTTTTTTTCTTTCACTTACTGATGTTTTAGAAACATTTACAACATGCAAAATAGACAGCATGGGAACCAACTTTTTTTAACATTTTTAATTTATACAGATTTGAGCTAGGCATGCTTGCCAGGATTTTTCATCCAGGACTGCTTAGCAGATTTCTAAGTGGGTACTGTGACATGCTAACAAATGCTTTATCTCTTCCACACAATTTCAGAATATCCAAAGAACAACAAAAAAAAAGTGTCTCCTTAGCAAATGCCTAGATCAGCTTCAGAGGTTCCAGCAATAGGGTTGAGGGATAAAGATGTGTCTGAGTGACTGTAAAACAGAGCTTTATATTGGGGAATCCAAAGCAGTCCAAGGAGCTGGTTTTGGATCTCATTCTTAACAGATGGATTAAGATCTGCTCACTGCATTTCTATAATCACAGCTTTGATAATCACAGAATCATAGAATGGTTTGGGTTACAAGAGACCTTAAAGATCATCCAGTTCCAACCACCCTGACAGAGGCAGAGTTACCTCCCACCAGACCTGGTCATTCAAAGTCCCATCCAAGTGGACAACTTATTTTGTGCTTGAAATAAAATTATATTTATGTGTCAGTATGTTTAGTGAAGTGAGTATTGTGATTTCATTTCCACAAATCTTTAAAAAAAAGAATTATTCTCACAATAAAAAAAAGGCTTCTCATATTTTATAAATGAGACACAATGGAATCATTAGTTTACATATTTGTAAGCAGCTGTCTATGTGATCACTGAATTTTTATGTAAAACTGTTTACCTGTGCTATAAGAAGCAGAAATACACAGTTTTTAGCAGTGGCAGCAAAAGCAAGCTACCAATGGCTGTCAATAACGCTTCATCAACATATACATATATTAATAATGTGATATTTCATCAATGCAAAATGATTTAATTGCTTCAGATGGCTGATCTTGAAAACATAGATGTGAATTTCTGATTTTGGACAGCAATTTCAGAAGCCATGCAGTTGCACAGTCCTACCAAGTATTTCCAGCATGACCATTGCTCATGATTGCATTCTTATTACTCAACTAATACATATACTATCAGAGCTAAACAGAAGATTATAGGAAGGGCAAAAGTCTGCTTGAGATCCATGAGATAGAGATTTTGAGTCAGCCATGATAAACACTCCTTAAATGATAATGAGCAGAAAAGTAGCAGACATTCTGGAACTTACCACTGCAACCCCACCCCTAAATGCACCGCAGCAGGACAGCATGCCTTTTGACAGCACTAAATTCAACCTGTCAGTGCAAAGCTGGACCTTTACCTTCTCCCTGAAACCTGTTCTGAAAGCCTGAACACTTATCTAGGAGTAAAACGGCCTTATGTTTCCACTCAATACTTCCAGATGGAAAGAGAAGATCAGAATTATTATTTTTTTAACCAGGCAAAGTATGCATAGGGCAGCAAGAATTCAGAGGACAATTGAAAGAGAAACTACAGTTACAAAGTTTTAAAAAGTGTCAAGTATTTGAAAACACAAGCTCCTATTATAAAAAGTTACCACATCTTTTCCATGTGTCATCATAGACTGTACAGTTTATAGGCCCTAATTCAACTCCCTGCAGTAAAAGCTGCCTTCAAAATTGGATTCAAAGCCTAAAAATTAATGTCAGCATTTTTGAGAGATTCAGCTCTCACACAGGCAGATTCTGTGAAACTGGAAGTCAAAACAGGAAACTGAATTTCAGACACAATCCTGAGATACCAATTAATACACATTTTTATAAACAGGCTCCAAAATAAATCCCCTTCCTTCCTAGCAGAACTCAGCATTACCTTGGTTATGCACATTAAATTCTGCATAGATTTTCTTTTAATCACACTGTTGAATTATTTCTCTGAACAATAGTAAACGACTGAAGCAGGAAAATAAATGTATATTGTTTCAGCTATCTGCTTCCAAAACCTTTTGCATATCCCTTTTCTTAGAGAGCTACATTGCTTACAGATTAATGCATAAAGCAGCAAAAACCAAAGACTGACCACAAAGTACTTGAAACTACAATGGGTGCTTTTTTAATCACTTTTTTTTTATTAATGAAGCTTTACCTGCATACGGTAAAAAAAAAAAAACAACCAAAAACAGGTTTCTTAAGCAATTAGCAGAGCAGACCTCAATTAAGGGATTCAGTCCAGTTCACAGAAGACAGAAGCTCCTATGTTTGTCCATGTTCCCCACAGTTTTGAGATTGTTATTTGATCTAGACTCAAATCCCTAGCACTACTCTTCTGTCTGCTAGGGCCACCCTCTGATTCGCAGCAAATCCTTCCCTTTTGCAGCCAGCAAACTGCTTTTATTGCTCCAGCTATTAGGAAAGATCATATGAGATCTACTTGAACAAAAGGAATCTGATGATAATTTTATGAACACAATGCAAATGCTAATACAGCACCCCTGCTGTTCTGTAAGGCTTTAATGTTCTGGTGCAGGAAGATAAGGGGAGAAATGTTCCAGAGCATTATGCAAACTTAACAAAAAAACCCAAGAAAGTTCTCCATGTGTAAATATTTTCACTGGTATTAACACCCATTTGCTGTTCCTTTACAGCAAATGCAATCCTCAGTGAAATGCTTCTGCTTAGCATTTAGAATCTTCTACAAAAATTAAAATCTGCTCAAAGTAAGTGTAAATGTTTAGAAGTCCAGAACTTATAACAAGCAAGACTCCAAAACTTCAGAGTATGGATAAACATATTTTGGAACAGAAGTACAATTATGTGATTATGAACAAAAAGATTTGTGCTTCCAAACTGTTTTATGGTATATTGCATAGAAATGCCTTCTGCACTTTTTTTAAACAGTCATGAGGACCAGATGACAAAAACATTGGTCTCATCCCCACTGGTATGCAAACTGCTTAGAATATATTAACCTTGTATATTCTATCTGCATGGTGTACCCATAGGCATTTTTTTTTATCATTTGGTTTGGGCCATTTCTCATTTACACCTTCAGGTAAAAAGTTATAAACTAGCAAAAATATATTTTATTTCCAAAAAACAAATCAGTTTGGCATTTTGGAAAGTATCTTTCAAACCCTGCCTGTAAAGAGCTAGAAATTAAATTATGCATGGTCAAATTTTTCTCATAAGCTGCACAAAGCATAGCTAGTTAAACCTTCTGATAGCTCTGTATCAGGAGCATAACCACTGGCTCTTGCATAAAATTCTCAGAACTAACATAACTGTGCTAAATCCCACAGCTTGGGGAAACAGGAAACCTTTGGCCCACAAAATAACAAACACTTGATGAAGAAGAACATTGTTATTATGCAGTGACAGCACTCAATTGAACTCGGTCTCCTGATCTAGAGGGCGGTACATTCAACAATCGCTGCGTTTCGCAGGCGTGGAAAGGGAAAATCAGGAACAGATTCTTGAAAAGCCTTTATCTTTTTTTGCGGAATGCAATTAAAATGCATGAAATTTCAGAGCTGTCTCAAACATTATTTTAGGAACTTGGTAATTTGGAAGTGTCTTAAATTAAGTGGGAGTTTCCTGTATGTTTCCCTTTTGATTGCTCCCTCCTCTCATTTTCCCCATGTCTCAACTAATACAGAGCTTGTATTGAGACTTACTGTAGCATGAGCCTGATTTTGATGCAAAATCCTCCCTCTCCAGGATATAGAGGAGGACTGTTTTTCAGGGCACTGTAGAGCACTGCTCTGTCTTCCTTTTGATTCCATGAGATTTTTCAAGTAAAAAAGAAGACAATTCCCCCCTTTGTGAGATTCTGTATTTCTTTTTATTTTCATTTTTTTCTTACTCTGAAACCTTATTTCTAAGTCTGTGTACCTTGAGAAAAGTAGCAAGAAATATGGATTCAAAGCCACAGCTGGCATAAGAAAGTTATTAATTAACTATTTTTCTTCCTTTTTAGTCACTGTAGTATTCCAACCATTCCTTAGAGCATAAAGAAAAACATAAAGAAAAGTACAAATATATTATATTTAAAAAGTAACTTTTCTCCACACACTAACTAGATGTTGCAGAAAAGCTACAACTTAAGTTCATATTGGAAAGCGGAATGAAAAAGTAACACTCAAGGACAGATCCTTACTTTATTTCAAGGGTTTTTTTTTCTTGCTTCTGGATTTCATGAAAATAGAAGATTCTATCTGAAGAGCCTAATAACTGTTCCAGTTCAAATCAGAGATATTGTGAAATTGCTAATTATTTCATGAAAAACAGTTGAAATTAGAATGTCCAGACAACTAATTGCATCATCCTTCCTCTTCACAACCAACTTCATTTGATCTACCTAAAAGTAAAATACCTAAAAGTAAAAACTGTAAGACTTAGAAGCCAAATCACAACCAGTTCTGTGACACCACATAATAGGTATTATCCACTAGGTCTACCTGAAGAGCACTCAGCAAAAGAGGCAGCAGGATAAGTACAGCACAGCTTTGTGCCATCAGGGTTGAAAGGGGTTACCTTGTGATAAATTATGGTTGCAATAAAATAAAACAGGAAGGAAGGTGCCGACAGCAGCACACACCAGTCCATATTTTTCTTCAGTATTTCTTTTTGCCTCTTACTGTCTCTAACTGCCTGTGAAAGCTCTACAAAAATGGAAGGCAGATGGGCAAAGTCTGCTTGACCATTTCTGGAATTTGGAAGATTTTGCAGCACAAAGAATGCGTCCGTATTATAACCCCAGCTGCTGAAATCATAAAGCTGATGTATGCTCCTGAAAAGCCTACGTTTCATTTTTCTCCTGTTAGCAAATTCTTTTTGATCGATCTTTTCCTTTCCAGAACACAGAGTAACGCAACGATCCTTTTCTTGAATTTCTTTATGTGACCACTCACCTTACAGCAAACCTCTATAAACTGCGGGTACCTTCATTTGTCCTGTTTTATGTATGCAGTGATCTGCATGCATTCTGTGCAGCTGCAAGTACATACAGGACTATAAATGCCTGTATAATGTCAGCACGTCTGGCCTTTACGAGACGTTTGTCACTCCATCACATTTGATATATGTGGGTTGCCACTACAATAGCAAAGTCTTGTAAACTGCAAGAACAACTTGTGACTACTGAGCACAGGGCTGGGCTGCACAATGCAGCCCCTAACATTTCTATCTGCTCCATATTCTAATGCACCTGAATTTATGATGAATATAAGCACAAACACAGGGACTTCCACTTATCACTGGTGTGCTCATACCTGCCTGTTGTTACTGAGAGACCTTCTGTGTCCTCCTGAACCAACAGACTGCTTTGTCAAATAAAATAATCAACACATGCTTTGACAGAAATCAAACTAATGTTAACACACTACACACCCCAAAAAAATTAATCTTTGCAAGGAAAGAGCGTTGACAACATTTGTCAGTTTAAACACTTCCTGGCAATAGCTCAGCTTGTTAACAGGCAATGAAAGACTGCTCTATTAAGCTCAGGGTGATGTTGAAATGGTTTCACATGAGACGATAGCAATTTTCCTTACCACCAAGTGAGGCTGCCTGTTGAGAAAGGCCATGGCACGCTGCAAGTCTTTGCTATTCATAGGTATTGATTGTAATGAGGAAGACATTTTATTGCTATCCAACATCATAGTGAATTACACGAACAGTTATGTTTTTATTAAGAGCTAGGAGTCATATAAAAATGACTTAGAATGCTGCTTAATTTAATGGCATTTCCTTTTGATTTTTACTAAAGCAATGCTCCATGCAAATAATAAAACAGATTATAGAATCCTTGGGTTTTAATTTAAACCCAGACTTTGAAAAGGAGGTGGGTTTAATAAATGCTGCCTCTTAGAATTCACCAAACTACCACTTCCATGAATAAAATAGTTTTCCTGATCAGAACTAGATTATTTTGTTGCTTAAGTGAAATTCTGAGTTCCTGAAGTCACCCAAATGTGTGTGAATCTGGCCTCAGTGTATATTACAAGACAAACCTATTGAAGCATAAAATAATTAAAAAAGAACAACAAAAAGGGATGTCCACTAACAGAGAGGAAAACATAAACCTGGTTAGTGTCCAAAGGTGAAGAGAGAAGCAGCGTTTTGAACTCATTCTGTATTCTGCAGGCTCCAGACATCACACTGCAGAGTAGTATTTTTTATCTGGGTATCAACGTTGCCAGTCTAACACAAACCTCTGCTGAAGGGATGTTTTAAACTCTGCAGTTTAAATATCCTCCTAGACAAAACTTGGTAAATTCAGAACATCAGATGAGTTTCACTCTATTTCATAGGGCAATTGTATTTTAGTGACTAAATAATCCCCTCTGCTAGAGGTGGGGGATCTCTGGTGAAAGAAAACCTCAAAAGAGAGGTTCCTGATGGAAAATGTTAAATACCAGCTCTCCTAGCTGTTGGTTTTTATTTTCCTTTGCACACACATTTCTTGAGAACTTGTCAGGAGTGCTTTAATCATTTGCATTCAATATCATCATTCTATTCCAGCGCAGACTTCTGATTCTATAAAGGACTCCACCAAGTCCACAGTGAAAGGAAGGCTTTTCTACAGAAAGTTATAACACCCACAGGTACAGAGAATTATGCTAAAAGATAAGGCATTCTTGGTCACAAAATAATGATGTCTGATAATTTTCATGTTTAATATGAAATTATCTGTTTTAATTAAGTACCTTTGTGTGATTTCAAAGGACTGTGTTGGATTGCACCTGTGCTGATGCAGTTTAACTTCAGTGATTCCACTTGATTTAGCAAAATCAGACCAGTGTAAGGCTGCTGTAATGAGAACACGAAAGAGGGACCAACAATCTCCATAAATTACCAAGCTTCAGAGTCAGTCTCAATCTTTGTATAGCTGGATGTGCACGCTGGTTTCTCCACTCATTAGTGGGTAAAGAGATACTCTGCCCTAAAAAATACTTGCATAGCTTTCATTGTGTATAAAGGTGCATAGTTTTGAAAATAAGATTTCACCTATATATTCTTGTATTCTCTCTTTTTTGGTTCCTGTCATAACATAGGAGCACTTACAGGAAAGAGGTGGAAAATGTAGAGAATAAAAGTTTCCATACAGAGCCACAGAGTCCAGTGTCCCAAATGCAGGTACAATGACCAACATTCACAAAATCTGAGCCATCTGAGTTTGAATATTAAAGACCTGAAGTTCCTTCTATGGCCAGTGAAGATGGATATACAAGTCTTTCACAAAGCACTTCAGGCTGTGATTGTCTCCTCTAATGTCAGAGAGCTCACAGCAAAGTACCCTTCTAGAGATAGTGACCCAAGCAGGTGCCTTAAGTAAAGTTAAGGATGAGAATGGCCTGTGTTGGCAAGAGTTAAGAGTTCAAATTTCTTTATAGATTCAGGTTTGGTACTAAAATGATATTTTAAATATTAATTCATATAGGAGAATTTTCCCATGATTAAAGAACAAGACAAATATGAAAGAACTTGATTTACACTTCAATTACTATGTACTACTCAATTTAATAATTCATGATTTACTAAATATTAATCTACTATTACTATTAAATAGTAATTCTTATTTACTAGAACACGTTTTCTTGATTTACTACTCATTATGGGTCTTTTTAAACCCTGCAAAAAACAACTCAGTTCCAGCCTTTATCAGTGACAATCTATATACATTTAACCATGTGGTCCCTTAGACCAGATTGTGGATTTCAAACCCCAAACCCAAATATTTACTACTTCAGGAGAGCAGAAGTTGTCCCCATCCAGCTCCTGCCCTATTTCTGCCTTGAGGAGAGCTGGGATACAGGGCAGTTTCTCTAAAAGCCCCTTTTCTTCCTAAGTGCATAATCTCCTCCAGTGAAAAGACTTTTCAAATATCCCCAGTGGCACAAAAGAAGTTCCTCCAAGGCAGTGTACATATCCCACAGCCCATCCACAGCCCACAGTGCTAGACCCCCTCTGGAGGGGGTATCTCCACCCTCAGCATTACTAGCACTAGAGAATTATCTATACACCGCAGTTTTTCTTCCAGCTGTAACATTTCTATTGTATAAGACATGCTTGCACAATTCCTTTAATTTGAAACTATGGAAATGCACCCTGCATAGCAGAAGGCAGATCAACCTCTGGTTTTTAAGAAATGATCATACCAACAATTAAAATTCCTGGTGACAGGTGAATTACTGTTAAAATCTGTGACTGATTTCTAGCAGAAAAATCTGGAACAGCAGGGAGTAAAGCAGCTAGTAGAAAACCTTATTAAAAATCAAGGTAATAAACCTTCTGCAAATATCAATTTTAATTATTTTTTAAATTACCTTTTCCTCTTCCATCTCTTTCATATGGCCCAATCATGTGAAAAGTTAATCATATTTTATAATAAAAAAAACATTTACTGTTCTTTTTTTCATCATCTTTAGTGGAGTTTTTCAACAATATGAGCCATTACACTAAAATGGGAATTTCTTCAGCCATCAGTGCACACAGCTGTTTTATAGCTAAACTGTTTCCATCCAGTAGAGGTTTTTTGCTCAAGTACTGTAGGTTGTGGAGCATGATTTTGATACAGAGTTTTTATTTATAAAAAACAATTTTTAATTTCTAATAATATCTGTATAATGACTGGCTAATAGTTTTGCTCTTAATAGGCTTCTTTACCAATAATTTTTGAAATAACTGAAAACAATAAAAGTTTCTAGAACATGTATGAAGAAGTTGTAGAAATTATATGCCCAGCAGAAAGACATGTGAAAAGGAAAAGTCTTCTTAGAAGACCAATATAATTTGTTTTCATCTCTTCCTCTCCCACAGGTTGAAAGGATTTTGTCAAGAACAGGCTTTCAAGGTCCTTTTTTTTTGTGAACTGAGATACAGAGCCCTGAATCTTCATTTTCAGAGGCGAAAGATGTAGCAAATTTTTTGCAAGTGATTTACTTAATGGAAGAAAAAGTGTCCTAAGGGCCACTGAAAAGTGTCACAGAGCAAGGAAACATAAAAACCTCTGTGTGCTTACCGTTTTAAGTTTCAGTCATCTCTCTTTCTTTCCAGAAGTCCTTTTTACTTACACTGTAATATTCTTCAAATGGGTGGTAATGAAGAATAATGCACTTGGTGATGACTGGAATTGGTCATCTCTAACTTGTGAGTCACCATGGACAGAGTGTATATTAAACAGTACATCACAGTCAGGGGTTTAATTCCAGCTCCTCTTATTTATTTGCCTAGAGTACATCCTGCTCTTCTTGCAGTCTGGGGAGACTGTCCTGCTTAGGGGCAGATAAAGGAGTGACTCCAGACAACAGCTGGATGACTGCTCTGACATTTGCAGGGGCTCAGTGGAAGCACTGAACAGCCTGGTCTTTACACCTTTTTTTTCCACAGCAACTAATTTTTTTCTAGATGGGACATGAAGCCAATTGAGTGTATCTTTAATACACATTGAATACATATGTGCATGCAACCAGACAGATATAGACCAATTTCTTCAGAAGAAAAACCACTTAATTTAACAAACAGGGACTCCTCATTGCCCAATGAACGCATTTTAAATTCTTACTCTTGGCTCAGCTGCTTATCAGGATATAGTGGGTTGTAGCCCTTTTCCTGACACAAGATGAAGGCTGCAGCAGACATCCAGCCATTCAGCAATGGAGCTGTTAGCACTGATGCCTCTACTGAGTGTGTGTGTATATATATTTGTATATATATGTATATATATATAATGTATATGCTGCCCACAGCACAGAGCACCCATTAATATAAGAGGATATTCAATGGAATGCTACAGCAAGCATGATTCACCTGGACCACAGCATCCTCCCTCCTCATCTCAAGCAGCTCTCAGGAACTGGAAGACTAACTGGTTTGATGCACTAAATGAAGTGTTTTCACAGAGCTCAAAAACTAATGAACCTGGGCTCACAGTCCTGTGCAACACGCTCACAAAGTTCAGCAAAAAACAACTTGAGATTGCATGAGGCAGAAAAGCTGCCATTAACAGAATGGGTTTATCAGAACTGATGTTTTTTTCTAGTAAAAGATGTTGTACATATGAGCTCAATTTGATGCTGCATTGTTTAGTGGCAGACAGAGATAATACAAAACATAATGCAATTTAACGCTTCATTTCTTCATAAAGTCTAACCTGAAACATTTATTGCTCCATGTTACAGTAGAAAAGGAGTTTGGCAAAATGAGTAAAGCAGGGAATCTGGAAAACTATAAATAGTACTCTCTGCTTTCCTAAATAATATTCCACACTATACCAAATCTGACCTGAATTAATTGTCTAAAATTTCTAAACTCAAGTAAGTCACCCTGGACTAGACTTGTATTTATTGTTTAATCTATTAACAAAATGGACTGCTCAGTCTGCTCTGCCTGTGGACTTTGAGAAAATTTTTTAAAAAGTGCAATCTTAAGCTTCTGATTTTGTTTTTAATCACAACATTGCAAGTGCTGAATTTTACTTGGGTTTCTTCCCAGCTGTCAATCACGTAGGATTGACAATTTCACAAATAAAAGCTAAAGATTTTAAAACAAAGCAACACTAATGCTTTATGGGTTTACTCTGCTTTCCAACTTTTTCAATTGCAAAAGCCAGATTCTATTACTTCAGCCCCAAAACACAAAGCACCACATATATTCTTGCTCACATACAATCCGTAGACTTCCTTTCAAATACTGGAGAGAAAAAAAATTATAATCTTTCTGTTTTCTGGGCAAAACAGCTGATAACCTCTTCTTTTGCTTCTCTAGTACTCTCCAAAAATCCCCTTAATGCCTTGCCAAGCATCAATTTTGGAGTTTACTATTTTTATATTTCCCCTCCCCGATTTCAACCTCAGTTCTGGAAAACACATTTCTCTTTCAATACCTGTGTTAGAAATGGTGGCTATTTTAGCTGTTGCAGTTAATATGCATTTTTGGACACTAGCTGGTGCCTCTATAGAGCACTGCACTGTGACATGTGATAGATGCAAGTCAGATTAAGGTCAGTAATCTTAGTTCTGTATTCTGTTCCATAGAGTATATCTACCTTTGGAAAGTCTATAAAAACAGATAGAATTCAGACACTTGCATACATTCCCCAATTCTTTAGAAATCATAAAAGACAGAATTACCTTAGAGTAAAAAGTGTCACTTCATAGGAAGACCTCAAACTTCACTGAAGAGTTTCCAAAACAGAAATTGAATAAACGTATTCACAAAACCTTGAATTTGCACAATCCAACAGATATTTTCAGTAAGATATGGGAATGAGATAATCAAAAGAAGGAGGTAGATATAAAGCCAATCTACAACCCAAAAGATAACCACTTGCAGCTACTAACACCACAGTTCCTTTTGATTTCAGATGATCTGAATGTATTGCCCATTGACAGGTGCTCAGTATGAAAGAAGCTGATCCTGAATCAAAAGGACAATTTTCACAGTTCAAATATCCATATTGACCCTACGTGGCTTAGTTTCAAGACAAAGTTATTCAAAGCGAAGCAACATTCAAAAGCCTGTGGTTGATAACTTCTGCAAAATCTAGGCAATTTAACTGTAAATGCCTCACTCCTGCTGGCCAAACTCACCATCTCTTTATGCTCAGGCACTCACTGACTTAAACAGATCCACATTAATTGATCAAGCCACTTCAATTAAGTTCCAAAGCAAACCACAAAGGACATTACATGTGGATTTCAGTTTGTGTAATAAGGATGTAGAACCATCCCCAGATCTAAATCACATGCTCACACCTCTGTAGCTCTACAGCTAACTTACAGCCAAGTCATCTTTACTGTGATGCTCCCATGCTCAAAATTCATGTAGGGACATTTCAATATAATGGTCAATTAACACTGAAATCCTTTAAGTACTTCATCCATATTAATCCCAACTGAGTACTTCATGATTAATTTTAGTAAAACGAATTCCAAAGGAACCGTCAATGATTAAGTTCTTATTGTAGAGCAACACCATTATTTTTATGTATTTGTGTGGGGGTGCCTGGTCTCTGTACTGCACCTTTGAAAGATTTTTTTTACAGACAGTGGCCAGCCCTACTTAACTGAGGTGTGATACCTTCATGTTTAGAATTGGGTGACGTAAATCCAGGCCCCAGAATCTAACCTGAATGTCACTAATCTGACAAAATTCTTCTTGACTGTACCAGTGAGCTTGAGGTTTCCCTTCCTGGTTCTCTGCACATCCTGCTCAAAGATTTTTAAAGATGTTCAACTGTCTGCATGTACATACATTCTGGAATAGAAAAGTAAGAAGGAAGCGCCTTGATTCACCCTTTTTCCTCTGCCCTCACTTCAAATATGGAGCAATTAGAAGTGAATGCTTTGTCCCCTCTCAAAGAATATGGTGGCATTTCACTAACAAATATGAACCAGAGATAATGCCTCTTTTCTACATTTATCATTTATTTTGAACAGAGATTGCAGAATTCTTAGGTTGATAATTTTCTTAGCCTACTCATGTTAGAGTAAGGTTACCTAAGCCTCAATAAAATTTAAGAGCACCAACAAATTGCATCACTTTAGTTGATGCACATTTTTCAGTCTAGGTAAGCTTAATATGCAATTTCTACTTTCCCTTTTGTATTTTATATGACATATGTCTTGAAAATACACTTTGCTCATGCTGGCTACAGTATGAAAAAAGAAAAAAAATTGCAATGATATTGTATGTGTAGAAGTGGGAAAATGTAAAATATAGAGTCTATAATAACCACACATGTAGAAATATAATTTTAACAGACATAATAATTATTCAATTAGCAAAAGACTGTAATGATGCAAAGATCATTACAGTCTTTTACTAATGGTGAAAATTCATGCCCAAAAATCTGGGTTTGCATCCACCAGAGAGAATTTCTATGGTATCTCTTAAGATTTGATAAAAAATCTTGCCCCTTATCATTCCTCAGGAATATATTTTTCAAAACTCTTGACTGAAAAAATTATGATAGCTGAACTTTATTTTGTTAGTTATTAAAAATATTGTGATGCTGTATTCTGAACTCAACTATAAACCAGGCATAATTGTTCAAGAAGAGCACAGGAAAGATTATAAAAATCTAGAAATCAAAATATTATGAGGGTAGGATGAAAATACACTGGATTCTAAGTTTTGGAAAAAGGCAAATTATGTTTTCCTAAAATTCAAAAGCTGAAACTCCACTTCTCTTACAGCAACACATTGTAATAAGATCAAAATTAAGGACTTTGGAAGACCTATATGTAATTTTCCCCTATTTACCTTCATAATGAATTATGAACTGTAAAAGTATTCATTTACATTACTTGAAACTTTTCTTAAAAAAATGAAATTAAGAGTTATCATTGCAATAATGGAGATAACATTAATGACTGTAAGACAGAAACCCAGACCATGGAAAGTTCAATTCTAAACATGTTTGTATTTCTATAAGGATTTTTTTTTTCAATTAAAATATGAACTTGCCTTTGTCATCATATAATTGTGGTGTTTAGCGGTTTGGTGGTTTTTTTTCTAAATTTATACATTTTGGAATTCCATTCATGTTGCTGATTCAGCTTATCCTTCTCTCCCACTGATTTGGGCAGAAATTTCATTAGATTAGTCTTTATTTCACTGTCCATGCCATTAGTAAAAATGTGCAATAGTACAAGATCGAGGGCATATTCCTACAGGACACACATCAGCTTGACAGGGAACAATACACTCTGCACAGCTTCCTTACTAATTATATGATCACATAATAGAATGTAATTTTTTTTTTTACACTTTCTTATGAAAATGTCATGTGAAATACTGTGAGAAGATTTACTTGTCTAGACAGATGACGCCCCCTGGTTCATCACCTCCCCAAGAACTGTTATTCTGTCACAAAAGGATATGGGACTGGTATTACACAATTTCTCCTTGATAAATTCATTTTGGCTATAACTCATCTCCCCACTATGCTACAGGTGCTTACAGTTAATTTGATTTATTTGTTCCAGTTGTTTGGGGTTTTTTTATGACATTTAAATTATGCTGATGGTTCTGTAATTCCACAGCTCTTCCTTCCTCTCCTTTATAAAGACAGGCACTGAGTCAGCTCTTCCTGAATTTTCTGAAACTTTCTCCATTCTTCACAACTGAGAACTGCTAATGCATCTTGAGAAGGCTTCATCTAGTTACTTAAATATTGTACAATGAACTTCATTAAACCTGGATTGTTTTCAAATATGCAATTGTTCTATATATTCTTCAGGAAGCCCTTCTAGCATTCCAATCTGACATCTTAGCCCATTCATAGGCTTAGTACTTACATTAATGCACAGCAGCTCCAATTAAGGAAAAGTGAGAAAGATATTAAACATTTTTCAGGTTTAATACCATTTTTCAATTTATTTCCTTCACTCTTTGACAGCATATCAACATTTTTATTTACCTTGCTCTGATTATTGATGTGTTTATAAAATTACTTAGTAATTATGCCTTTTATGACCTTTTTCTTATGTCATGCATAATTTTATGTCTTGGCCTTTCCAGTTTTGTCACCCTTTCTATTAGTGCTATTTCACCTACAATAATTTGGTAATTTGACCTAGTTTCCACTTTCTGAGGGCTTCTATATTTTTTTTTTTCCCCTGGGCCTTAGGCCACTGCAGTCAAGGCTTACTTATGGGAGCTACTTCCTAGGCTTCACAAGTACTGAAATGGTTTGTGCTTCTCCCTTAAATATAATTTCTGGGGAGAACTGCCAGTGCTTGTAAATGTTTTTCTCTTAGATTTATTTGCAATGAGATCTGACTCATCAGCCCTACTAGTTTGTTCTCTTATAATTTATTGGTTTTATTATGATCTGCACTTTCTGTTTCTTGATGCAATAAATCATTTTATGTCCTCCCTAAGCAGGTTAAAGAAAGTGAGAGCAAACCCCCTTCATATTTTCAACTACATTTTCTAGAGGCTTCCTGCTGGCTGCCTTCAAAGAACCACAGAGAGACAGAGGCTGGGAGGGACCTCTGGAGGGGATTAGTCCCAAGCTTCTGCTCAAAACAGCACTTAATGGAAAAACTGGATGAGATTGCTCAGTGCTTCAAGTCAGCAGACTTGAAATTCTCCAGGGAATAGACTGAAGTTGATTTCACCACCTCCCTGTTCGTTTTTTTTCCTTACTGTAAACCACTTTTCCCCTAAATTATTGCTATTCCTTATACTCGGCTGAAATCTTTTGCATTGCAGTTTGTGACAGCTGCTTTTCATCCTTCCATTACACACCACTGAAAGTCTATTTTCTCTGGAATGTCCTACAGGTAGGGGCAAACTCCCAAAATCAGAGATCACCAAATGGTTTGTGAACAGGTAAACTAACATTTATTCTTGTGCACAAACACTGAACCTTGAAAATTTCGGAGTCAAGCTTAAAAGGGAAACTGGGATACTGCAAACCCATCTACTCACAACACCGCAGTTTAAAACACTTCAAAAATTTCCTTCAGGCAATGGCAATACCTGCCAGGGGCTAATATGTTTAAGACCCATAATTAAAATATTCCTGTTATGGCAAAGAGAATCTTAACTTTCTACCTAAACCCCGAGCAAAGCAAGTAAGGAAGAAACAAACCTTTACTATTGAAATATCTTTGTTAAAACATGACCTCTGCGGCATAATCCCACAAGAAGAATGTAAAACTGAGGCCCCCATGTCTGAAATGTGCAACTATCTTTGCAACAAAAAGATACTTTATTTTCTTTGCAATAAAAAGATGAGGTTTTTTTTCTTTGCAAGACTGAGTGTCTACTGCTGCACTAGAACCAATGTAAGGGTCTGTAAGGTCATGATATAACCGAGGTTTTTTTAGGCAGCATCATATGAAGTTAATTTTTTCCTCACACATGTACCGCTTTAAGTATTTGGCAAGGATTTTGCCAACCACTGGAAATGAGTAAATAAGTCAAAACAAATGACAGGTGAGATGGGACCCAGCAACCTGAAGACAGCCTGTGATATTGTCTAACTCTGTCTGAATATGGAGCATCCCAGAGGGCTCTCTGTCCTACCACCACCACCTGCCAGACTGTGCAACCCAGTGGTCTCCACAGACAAAATGATGTTTTTAAACCTCTGAACACAGCAACATTCAACCTCTTCATCAGTCATAAGTCACACTTTTCCACTACAGCTCACAGAATACAAATCAGGGCTGGAGCCCACCAAGGCAGGCAGAAAATGTCCTTTGAACTGCATTTGGTCTCTCTTTTTTTTCACCATGAATACTTCCCCAGTACATTGTAGAAAGGTCCTCAGAATTTGCTAAATGACAACAGAATGTTTTGGTTTGTATCTGCTGTTGGCGCTTTAAAATATCTGTAAACATTAATTTCTCAGGAGAAACAGTAAAGACACTGCAAATAAAATTCAGCCATACTTTAGAACATACCAAGAAGCACAGTATGAATTTACCTTCAGATGTCCCTCTGCTATTTTTTTCTTAGTTTACATAGAGTTTTAGCTCTTGAAAGCAAAAGTGATTCGGGAAGCTAAAAATTTCTTTATATGGATGGTAACTCCAGATGTTTGACAAAGCTTTCTCAGGTTCAGTAATATGATCTCATTGAAATATTTAAAAGAATCCAACTTCTAAGTCTCAGCAGTATTTACCCAATCTCTAGCTAGCTCATTTAATCCCAAACATACTTTAACGACACTGCTCAGTCAGAAGAAAGCAATTTCACCAGAAGTAAACTAATGATTTCCATCAAAAAACAATGGAGAAGGCAGTGAAAGTGTAGTAGGAAAAGTACTTTTTTTCTTTTTTGATCTTTGTTCTTTCAAGCTTTATTCGGTTGCAAAGGCCAATGCAATAATAAAGGCTAATTTCCTGCGGCAATCATCGTCAAAGGGATTTAAAATTAATGCGTGTATTCTGGAGCTGTACTGATAAAAAAGGTTCAAACAATCCCTATTATTTCAAATAACATTGAAAAAATAAGTGGTTTTCAACTTATTTCTAGCTATTCATTTTGGATTAACATAAAATAAGCTACTTCAAGTTTTACTATCCTTGTGCAATGTATTTATATCAATATGATTACTATCTTCAGTGAAAGGTTTAATATCAACATACATGTAATTACTGGAAATGTTTCAATTTATATTAAGAAATTAAACTGTAAGATCAGCAGCAACTGCCTCAACTAAATCAAAAGGTTCTTCCCACAAGCCACATATAAATTTTCTCATTTATTGGAGTTACATCTCTTTCACAGCAAAAACTGAGCCACTCAGCTTCATTTCTAAAATTATCCTTATCAAGTTTGCTGACTGTCTTTACAACACAGGGATTATATATAGTTTGAAAGATCTCTTCTGAAAGCACTTAATCCTTTGTAAAGAAAAACTGAAGTCAGAAAAATAGAAATTTTTCTTGTATTAATTATTTCAATTTTTACTTCTGTGTGACAACTCTGTACATAAGACCTTGCAGTCCAACAATAATTCAGTTAAGTTACCTAAATGTTTTGTGCACAATGATTTCTGTATAGTGATGAGGAGATAAAGTACCAAGTGTTTTTCTAGTATCTAGGCCAAATAATATTTATTTTTAAATAATGTGACTCTAAGAAATTAACAGAATAATGGAAAATCTTTACCAGTTGATCTTTGTGTGTAATGACACACTGGAAATATTTACTTTCTTCTCCTTACCACTGGTGGACCTTTTCCTGAGAACTCTCAGTGTTTTGGAGCAAGTTAGCCTAGATAAATTGAAGGGCCCAAATGAAAACAAGAAGACACTAAAAGACCAAAACATGCAATTTGAATGAAGGAAAGCCATATGACACCCATAAGGGGCAGCCAAGGGGAAGTGACAGAAGGAAGGAGCAAGGGAAGAGGTGTTAGAGTAGAGTAGGAAGAAACTGGAGTAGAAAACACAATATCATCTGTTCCTTGTGACCATGGCAGATAACAAGAGATTATCTTAATTTGCAGCAACGAAGATTTATATTTGATCTCAGGAAAAGCTTTCTCACTTTAGGAACAGCATATACACCAGCATCTGTCACACATGGATGTACTTGATCCTGCTTTCAGTAGAGGTGATGAATTAGATGGTTTCTTCAAGACAGTTTGAGCTCTGGATTTCTGTGATTTAATGATCTCAGCTGCCTGAGCAACTTATGAGATGCAATATGAATATTTGCTTACATACAATAGCCCCTATGGCAAATTAGCTGAAACCCCAAAGTATATGATACTAGTAAGAAGTACTAATAACTAAACATTCCTGAATGTTTTATGAATGCAAAGCTTACTGATGTTTATCCCATTTCTAATCCTGTGAGCCACTCCACCTCATGCCTGTCTGGATATCAAAGCAGGATTTCTGTTGACAAATATTGCAAGTACTGTCATCACAAATGTTCAGCTCATGATTTTAAAAGTAACATCACTATGAAGTTTATTATGGAAGTTTTATAAACTGCTATTCCTGTGTGGATGGGGATAAACTATTATCCCCTTCATTGGAGCCGCACATAATTTCGGATGTGCTTTCTTTCATTTGTTTATTACCGCAGTAAGCTTTTGTCCAAGGTGGAATTTCCACAGAAGTATCTTAAATATTAGAATGGCATCAAATAAAATTCATACATTTTCCTATTCCTCTGAGAGAAAGATAATGGGGGATTTAGAGTACTACAGTTTCTTGAACTTAGTGGGAGCAGTGGCTAAGGTTAGTGCTTTGAGAACTCTAAGAGAAAAACTTGATCCTGCTTTCAGTAGAGGTGATAATTAGATGGTTTCTTCTTAACTTCCTAAGAGTTTTTCAGGAGTTACTTGCATAAATTAGATGTCTTTTTGACTGGCATGGTTTATTTCTGATGAAAGAGAGCGGAGTAGATTCAGGAAAAAAAACATTAAAAGCTTTTGAAGGCCAAGGCTTACAGAGTATAGGCTAAATCAGTATTAAGGAAATTGAATTTGTTTTCATATGTGCCACGGAGCTAGAGACCTGCATTGTACCCGAGGCTGGATGCATACATGCCAGCACGTTCTCCTCTCAGTCCTAGGACATTTTCTGGTCCCTTTGCAGACTGGTGCCAATTAAGTAGACTCTCATTTTCTTTTGCTTCAGGTTGAGTATGTTCTAATTCTTCTTCTCATGCATGATCTCAGAAGAGAAAGATAATACTGAAAAAGCCATGCTAAAATCTATTCTCTTTCTCTCTGAGAATAAATACTGTTTCTGTGCTGCCTGGCCTCTCTTCTTCTCCTGCCAGTACTTCTGTGCTTCTCTGGTGCTTCTGCTGGCCACCACGCCAACACTACCACTGACCCTGCCCTGCTGAGGAGCCAACAGTCATTGGTATAGATGAAACTCTTCTGCCAAGGGATCAGCACATTTCCTCTGCAGTAAGCTAAATTTAATTCTGAAATTTATACCCATATGGAAAGGAGAGTATGCAATAGCCATTTTACTGCCCACTGCCAGCAGCTAATTGCACAAATATACATGCAAAGCATATATACACTCCAGTAAAATCTGTTAAAGGATGTATGGTTTATTGCTATTTCCCAAAACATTTGGAGAATTAGAGTAATAAGTATAAAATAAATGATATATTTTCATCTTATCAGGGAAAATTAAGGTCTGCTTTCTACCATATTTGTCATCTTCTTTCAGGAGGAAAGCCTATTCATTTCAGTAAAATGGCCTGAGAATTAAGGCAGCATTCATCTGAAGCAGCGGAAGTATTCAGCTGTTAATAAAACCAACAAGCTTTTATCAATGAGATCAGATGCTCCTTTCAATCCTTAACCCAATTTATCATCAGGGCATATATGAACAAGATCCATGTTTGAACCTTCACACAAATCAAGTGAAGAAGTGCACAGTTACATGCAAATGATTATTAGGAAGCATTTCTGATTCAATAAAAAAAGTAAAAATGTTCAGCCTTTGATTGATGTTGGGAGAAGGGGTGAGAATAATCCCTAAGCAGGTACATTTTTTATTCAGTAGCCCAGACTGCATGAAGAAGATTTTATTTGTATCCTGTTTATTGATGACATAATCAAGAAATAAAATTACAAGTAAACATATATTTAATACCCTATAAATTTTTTCTCCATCAGAGAGCACCAGTCTTTTAATTTCAGTTCCCCATGAATATTTCTCTGGTCTTTTACTTCAACTGAAAAATTCTCTGGGATGCATTATAAATGTTTCCTATGTTAACTGGATCATAGATATAGGTCTGTCTAAGACCTGCAGTGTCATAATTTATGTAATTTAGGTATGTCATTTATATATGTTATAATTTATGTAAAATTGCCACTTTACAGTACATAATTGTTAATGAAAATAATAGTGGCTTAGAAGATGATACATCCATCAGCAGTAAGAGCAACATGCAAATAGACAGATGGACAGACAGAGAGAGACAGATGCTTGAGCACACCTCAAATGAGCAAATCTCTCAGGAGCCGTAGGCAGACAAGAGCGAAAGGTACCGGTATCAGGGAAGATGCAATGACCAGTTCAAGCCAGGTGAATGGCTTTACCACCACAGAGCTGCAACTGCAACAATCTGCCTGGGGAGAGCAGCAATGGAGAACTAAAGCTTATCAGCTGGAGCACAAACCTGACCCAATGAAGGCTTCACACCGATAGTGGCATGGCCACGTGCTGCCACACCATCTTGTACGATGCTACCAACTCGTGTTGGGTCAGGCTCACGTGGAAAATCACCCTTCTGGGATTGTGTGACTGTGAAAAGATCCCAATGCTGCCCCAAAGAGCAGGCTCAGTCTTTTCAACAAATGGTAGTTAAAAGTCGGTCAAGGAGTGTTTATGATAAGGATCGGTATTACAGGTCTGCAGAGACCAACCGGAGCAATCTGTGATCCTGCTAAAAATTGGAGCAAATGGTGTTTGGAGGTCCCTTCCAACCTGTGCTGATGTATTATTCTGTGATTTAAAAGAGACAAAATCAAACATGAACCATTAATGCCAGGTTTGATTTGGATACCTAAGCTCCTTCCCAACCCAGCAGCTTGTCACATGGCAACCAGAAGGCCAAGGAACGTTCAAATGAAGTAGAGAAGTAAGTAAGAGTCCAGATTAATCTGTTCCTTTTTCCAGAAGCTGACACATCCCAGTCTGATGAGAAAAACAATGCCTCCATCAGCACTACAACCATTTTGCTTGGCTTGGAAATAGCTCCTGAAAGATGAAAAGCACAGTGAGATTTGGACAGAAAAGCAGGCCATGCTGAAGAAGTAATGCTGCTGCTTCCTCTTCATTGCACAGAAAAGCCTCTTGCCGTTGAATAAACCTTAATTAAATCATGCAGCTAGTTCTGATGAGTCAAGAGGCAGTAAGCCAAATCCAAGGTGCTGAGGTATAAGGGAATCCTTCTGGTAACTTCTATGGGTTTTAGCTCATACCTTGTTTATCCTGGACAGCCAAGAAGACCAGGGAAAAGCTATGCAGGTTTTTTTCCCCTGCAGAAGGGGTTCTGATGATGCTCAATACATTAGAAATATTCTGTAAAGAACTCTTAATTACTGATGTATGAGGCTTTACCATAGCTTCACATTTAGCCAGAAGACATTTTGAAAACTGCACCTCTTGGAATTTGTCAACTTGGAAATTTTGGAAAACAAAATTAAACTCAAAAACTTGTTGAAGAAATTTCAAATTGTTAGACATGTCTACTAAACTTACTTTAAAAACATGATCCTTCTGGTATCTACATGAATAGCTTTGCCAATAAACTTAAGAGCTTTCCTAAAACATGTTTGTGGTTCACAGTCCCTGTTTGAAGAGTAAGATTATTACCTTCCATAATCACAGAATTTTATTTGTTGCATTTGATTCAAACATTGTAATTTCAAATATTCCATATAAAAACCATATTAAAAAGAAAACTGATTTTAAATAAAAATTAAAATTTTTAAATTTAAAGCTAAACATGTCATTTTCTCCATATATATTTGACATAAGGCCATAAGTTTTCAAAAGATGCAAGTAATATAAACTTTGCTAATTTGTTTACATTCATACTGCATTTTACTTGATATATACATTCTTGAAAATCAGGAGCTTGTAATCTTTTATGTATTCTGGAAAAGAGTGTGGGTCTTGATTTAGTTCACTATCCATACTCTGCTGGTTACTACCTAGTGCTTCTGTGTCACTAAAACACTTCCATTTCATTTAATAATAACTTCCTTTTGCATTCCAATCAAATTCAAAGTATTTTACAAAGTAGGCTTAGGTTGGAATTAAAATACTACAACTTTATGTTATTCTGTCATTAAATGCAGAATCTGCTCAATTCAATCAATCCTCCCATAAACAAACTGAAAACTGATTTTTAGAAGCACTCATCTTTAAATAGAATTTTTAGTAAGAAGAAAAGTATCTCCTAAATTGCACAAAAATATAGGTTATGTATATCTATTTGCCTCTATTTATGCAAAATATAATTTAGCATTAATGAAGTGTCACGAAGTCTGGAATGGAAATTTATCTGTCCCAATATTTATGCCATACACATCTACCTTTAAGGAATTAATCGCAGGCACTTTTTCCAGTCACAGAAGAGAAAAAGGCATCCCATCCTAATGATGACCAGATCAGCAGAGATCAACTGGAGCAACCTGGAATTCTGCTAAAAATGAGAGGTGTTTATTTCTTTCCATTACCTGTCATTTACAGTTCAACTCTGATGCAGCCATCTAAATAAGGTGGGAAGAGTTCTTCTTGGGCTCCTGCTATTTTGCCACCATTACTGCTTAGCCAGCAGAAGCTGAACTTCTGGCAAAGATAGTGTTCATCTGAAGAGCTCTATAAACTGATACACTGGGAATATTTTGTGAAAATAGAGTTCAAAATTTAACCTACTTATCAAAATATAAGAAGAAAAATCAAGGCTTTAACTTACTGCTAGTTCCTAGTAGACTTTCATCCCTGCTAAAAAATATCAATATTTTCTGAGAATTTTAGACCATTTGTTGTAAGCTTTATAATGTAGAACATATAAGAGGTAACAAAAGTATTCACTGAACAACTGTTAATGGACCTAGAATTTTCAGGGAGGGGGAAGGAAAATAGGCAAACCAAGAAGTACATCACCAATTCAGAAAAATCAAGTTCAACATAGCAGTTCTTTGCTGACAAGGAGTAATAGCAATTACCCCCATGGGACACAACCAGCAACCAGATGCTAAGCAATAGTTTCACTGATCTTTTTCTTTCTAAAGGGTGTGTAAACAGGGAAAAGCACCATCTGCATTTTTACCATTCTGAAAACCTCCTTGCATCATAGGGCCTCACAGTGCAGTGCCCTTGGAAAGTCCAAGGATTCTCTGAAGTGCTATTTCTTAAAAAGCAAAAAGCCTAAGCCATAACAATAATTAACTTCAAAATATTGTCTTTGGAGAGTTTCCTGTGAAACATATACAGTACACTGGAGGAAGTGTAGCAAATAAATGCAATGAAATGGTAGTTAACAAGTACACTTTTTCCTCATCTATGCTTATAAAACATAATTAAACCCATCTTATCTTACAAAACATCATCATTGATAATGCTTCCAATTTTACTTCTGGCAGAAGTTGTGGTACTCTAGGCTTTTAGTATACAACAATGACCACATCACTAGATTTTATTACCCTACTTAAAACCCCTGTAACAAAAGCTGAAGACAATCCTTACAAGAAGATTCAGCATTATCATTAAGAGCAAAATTATGTTCAAGAAGTGAGGAGGGCTTATAAACAGATGACCTTGTAAAGCTACTGATGGGAAATTCCTGCTTGTGTAAAAAGTAAATGATCAAAGTTCTCTGTCTTATGTCTTGAGAGAATGGAGAAAATGACAGCTATCATTTGAGACCATAGCCTGTATCCTGGTATGAATAACTCTAATACTGATGCTGAAATACCCTCGTTCAAGATGTAATTGAAAATATTTATTTTAAGGCACAATAAGAAAATATGCTATAGCTGTATTCACATGATTGGTTTGGGGCTTTTTCCCCTCCAGATTAAAATTGAAGGGTTTTATCCCTTTCCCCCCATGTGCATAAACAAGCTCTTGTTCTCAGGAAGCCAACTTAGTGCAATAAAGAAAATTATTAAACATGCAAACTATTCTAGTACTCCGTATTGCATATATATTCAAGAATCTGAAATTTAAATTTTTAAACAGATGATTTAAAAAATCCAGATTTGTCTTATTATTTTTTTCTCAAAAGATACTTTGTATGTAAATACAAAATCCTTCCACAAACAAACTGCATAAATATAGGAACATGCTTTAAAGAAACACGCCTAAATTATACACAAGCACTTTCAAAAGAGAGTTTTAATAATAATTTTCCACTGCCACACTGATAAAGCAACACTATACTCTTCTATCAATGGGAACCTGACTTAGGACTCTTCACAAAGCTGTGAGGCAGGGCTCAAAATCCAGTATGGTTATTGTCATGATGAAGAAATAGAATTTCAAAAACATTCTGTATCTATGGCCCATCAAAACTATCCTTTGCTTTCTAGTAATTCTAGCTGGGAAAAAAAAACCCCTACAAATATTAAGAAACAGACAAGAGACTGTTAATGGATAGAAGTTTAGAAATACTATTTGTCTGTTTTTTTTTTTTTTAATTTCAGCATCAATTTTAGCATCTCTTGTGAGAACCATTTGTTGCTCTGTGATTAGAGCAAAGAAACCCAAATTTCCCTTTTTCTTCTAATTGCTAAAGAGCAATTGTTTCATGGGATATGGTTCTGGCCAGCACAACACAGGACAGTATGAAGAGGAGAGTGAGTCTGGACACGTGGGATGTACCTGTCACAATGATTTCCCTTTCCCTTCCATTCCTGCACATAGTATGTCACCCCTCATCTCACTCAGTAATTTCCTTGTCTCTTTTCTTCAGTTCATCAAACACTACACACTCACACCACTTCCTCACCTCAAAAGAGGAAGGTCAAAAACTAAGTAGACATAAAAGCATAAGCAGAAAAAGGGTTAATTCTGGCCATCAGAACAATTTTCAAACAACTACAGGGAACAAAGGAAAGAACAGATATTTCCTGCATCAGCACAAAGAGGAATATACTATTTCTGACTGTACTGGGTGTAGGTCCCAAGGCTTGTGTAGATGTGAGAGGCTGCAAGAGAAGGACTCTGTGGCCAGAGAACAGGGTGGGCATCTGATTTCTGGCTAAAGTTAACCCACCAGCTCATGCACAGTCAGGGTCACCTGATAATGTCACATCTGAACTAAAATATCCTGAAGCCTCTAGAAAAATCAAAGAAAGAATATTTAACAGTGTTAACCTCAATTCTGCCCTCTTTAATAATGGGGTCAGAACATTTACACTACAGATGATGAAGAATAGTTTAGAAAAAAAATCACTATATGAAATCAAGAGGAGTGCATTAGGCATAAGCTAAAAGAAAGCCACTCCCTTAAGTATGGTTTCCACTCATCAAACAGCCCTTGCAAACTTCATCACTTCTCCTTTGCTCAAGAATATTTTCCTTAACTGCCTCTATGTTATTGCAGAGGTCTCAGTCATTCCTATTACTGCTTTGTTTCCCATCCCAATTTATACATGACAACCTCGTTTTATCAGTGATCTGGAATCTTAGTGCTGTTAGTGAGACATATGTAGTTCTTCACTGATATACATTTAGGTGTCTAAGCATGCACAAGTTCCCACCATTATAAACAGCTATGGACAGAATTAAATACCTCAATACAAGCATCTAAAGTAAGTTGAGAAGCTGTGTGGCACCCTTAACACATGCATGGAGATGATAAAACACAGGCTCTGCAAAGACCTCTAAGTTTCATTAGTATTTATTAGATTCCCATCATTGGGATAATCTGGGCTACTTCAACTACAACTCATGATAAAAATTCTGCACCAGATGTTCTGGAAGACACAGGTGAAAGCATGGGTCCACTACTCCAACCTCCCTCTGGGCCTTGTCACATTCACCAGCCCTACATTCCTGCTTCAGATATGGCAGGACAGCTGAAACAGTATTCAACACCTAAACTGAGGAAAGCAAGTCCAATTCTACCCGTGCTCACAGAGTTCACTTGCAGACACTCATATTTAGGTGGCAATAACTTGAAGCCTCAGGCTTCCACACTCATTCACAACACTGACGAGCTCCTTCAACCAATCCCCCACTCTTCAGTACATTTGACCTCAGTGCTGTGAATGGAAGCTGGATAACGAACAAGGCATATGCTGAACTGAAAAACCTGACACACAACATAATTCCACTGCTGTTTAGGTGTACTACTGTACAACTATTGCTTTCTCCAGCAACTACCTGTCTATTCAGGAGGGCAGCCTTAGATTATTTTGGGGCATACCTGCAAGTGCTTTTCATAAGCTAAAGTCAACATTACTTTAATTCATCATTTTCTGGTGTTATAAAATATACTACTATATTGTATGAGAGTTTAAAGTAATTGAACACAGGAGCTGAAAGTGCCCTTGGCAACCTTAACTCTGGAGCAGACTTTTGGACTGCTAATGTAGACTTGCTAAGAATCACAAATCAACACCACCACTGCAAAAGTGCAATTTTGCCAAAAGGTAGAAGCATGCAGGACAAACTCTCTTGCTGTTTCTATGATTTTTTTTCTTTATTTTTTTTTCCACACTGCTGTGTGCAGTCCTAAATAGCATCTCAGTTGACAACCATACAGCTCACCAGCACAAAACCCAGAACTTGTTCACACAAAAAACTCAAAACCTATTCATTACCATAACGGCTTAAGACACTCACAGGGTGGTTTTACAAATCAGCCAGCCATCTGGAATCACTTGCATTTTTACATAAATTCTGCTCATTCTATTGCTCATTATCTGGTGATTTAGTTTTTTAGTCAACAGGTTTTTGGTCAACATTTAGAGCTGGCTTTGCAGAGAGCAAAATGGTACACACATGCAGAACTATCCAACAAGCAAGCAGATAAATGAAGTTACAGGAAAAAGGCTATGGCAAGTGGAAGTGAAGACAGAAGGGATAAAGTACGGTGAGAACTGGGAGAAGGACAGGACATGGTAGGAAAGGAGACCAATGGAAATGAAACAAAACTGAGAGAATTCTGTGACGGCAGAAATGACAAAATTTGTCAGAAAGTGTGTATTTCACCAGAATAGATGCAGCTATCCTACTCAGAGCATCTGGGTAACTGGAAACACTGGCAGTGGCTAGAGCAGCAGCTAAAAAATGGCTGAGAACCCAGTAAACCAAGCTCATCCGAGATTCTTGAAGACAGATGACAACAGCACACAAAAAAGCCGTGCGGAAGTACTGGGTGTAGGAATGACAAATCAGTGACAGAAATCTTGACAGAAACTTAGCAAATGCAAAACAATTCGTTGATCATATAACTGTCTATGAATTACATTTATAACTCTACTTGTAATAGAAACATTCTGACAGACATAAACTACAGAAACAAAGGGAGCAGGGATGAAAGATGGAGAGATGAATCCTTCCTACAGGAAGATGTAGGTCCTTTTAGTATTGGCCTATGTATTTATTATTTCTCTTCTTGATATGTTTCAAGGTGCGTCACACTGCTATGAATTTACTGATTTTAAATGGCACAATCACTTCATAATGGAAGCAATAACCCCAAGACATATCTGGAGAATTAGTCATACAGTCACAGAATCATTTGGGTTGGAAAAGACCTCTAAGATCACTGAATCCAAAGGTTAACCCAGTACTGCCAAGCCTATCACTAACCTATCCCTAAGTGCCACGGGTACATGTCTTTATTTGGAACAGGTGGAGCCAAAGCAAGAGGTTAAAATTAGGCAGATGATGAAGTGCTTTGCAGACTGGAGTTTGACTCCTGACACCCTGATCTCTCTTAGTCTTTCAGAATGCTTGCACTGAAGTATATTTTTTTGAGTGGTGGTCTTCTTGAGTTTCACTTTATTTAGAAAAATAAAAAGAAGTAAAAGTGTCAAGGTTTTAGTATTTTTTCTTTGTTTAAAGAAAAAATTTTATGAATTAAGAAATATATTAAGTAAGTTTTATTTAGGTGGAATAGTTTGCTTTTTTTTTTAAAAGTGCACTGTTGCAAAGAACTGATACAAAGCACACAGTTAAAAATTAATATGTTAATCACAGATTATAAAGCCACAAAGATCTCAGTGATCCTCTAATCTGACCTTCTGCATAATGAAGGACAGAGGATTATCCTGACTTTATTTTAGTTCTTCATTCATATGCTTCCAAATGCTTTTTTCAGGGCTTAGAAATCCTTTTCTTTCTCAAGTGGAAATTGTTTAGAAGATACGTTTTGCTCCCTTCTTAGTACACACTTGTAAAGAAAAAGCATTAAAAAATTAAAAGAGTATCATTAGCATAAATCAGAACAAACTAACCATGGCTCTTTGATATCTGAATAGCCTTTCCAGATTAGATTATGTGTATACATATACATATATACATATATATATACATATATATATATATATATATATATATATATATATATATAAAAAATAACTATTTAGACACTTATTAACATCTATAGATTTTCCAAACACTCATATTTCAATTTTTAGATGGAAGCAGAGGGACTTGGAATTATTGTGGTAATACTGGCTTCAAAATAATGTTATTCAAAGGATATGTAAGGCATTTCTGTCTACAAAAGATGCTCTTTCTTTCTCAAGAAGGCCAGAATGTGTTGATATACAATACAAAGGTGTTAAGGTATTGTCAGTCCTGATGAACCCACTGCACCTATTTAGCATTTAGCCATCCTGAATGAAGTAGGAAGTCTTCTCCCAAGAACTGCTTATCTTCATCCTAGTTGTGGGGAAGACAGCCCACATAGTTGGGGTAAGGGGCTCCAGTCCTCTCACTGTACAAGCAGCAATTTTTGCTTTGATAATAAACAATGGCTGAATTATACCAAATATACTTATGAATTAAGCATGTGCATAAGTTATTCTTGGTGGACAGCAGAAGAGGAGTAGAAATAAATTACAAGAAATTGCTTCAGCGTTGCTTAAAAACTGTATGCATACTGAGATAGATACTCTACTAGTCATGATGTCTAGAAATTTGTTACCCAACCCTAGGAGTTACTCAGCTGAACAAAGGCAAATGCTTCAGCTGCCTCCTCTGGAGTTGTACTCTGAGGTTTTACAGCAATCCAAACCACTCCAATGCAGCTGACTCAGGTAGGATACACATAACTTGCTAAACCAGCATCTGGGCATCCCAAATGGAACCACTGCAGCCAACTGAATCATATCCAGTGTGTTAACTTTACTGTGGCCCACTTAGTGCTCCCAGCCATGCTGACTGGTTTGCCCAAAAGTGGGGTTTCTATACAAGAAGCCTGGACTTCTGGTTCACACTCAGATTTCTGTTCTGAAGCTGAATAAAATCTTTATTGAGTCTTCAATCCTGTGCTAGGAGGCAGAGCAGAAAGCTGAACTGGTGCTGGCAAGGGAAAATGCCATATGCACCAGGGCATGCAGAATGTACAAAGGTACTACAGAGGCTTGGTACACACACCAAAGTACTGGGGATTGCAGATCCTTAAAACTCCTTAAAACAACTTGAGAGCTCTCTACTTGTACTCACTATGCCTATATTCCAGATGCTAGCAGGCTCTTTCCCAGCTCAGTCAGATCCTGCAGGGAAGAACAGGAAAGCTCTTGAGGAAAGCTGGGTGTCTTCACACACTGTGAGCCCTCTAGTGGGCTTCACTATAAGCCAAAACCATGCCAACTTCAGGGACCAGCCATCAAGACATCATCCTGGTACTACATTTTGGGACACCATTTCAAGCATGATGGCCTGAAATCCTGTGCACAAGTCAAATGTCCATTTCAACGAGTGTGTTTCATTGTAGCTGGGGAAAAAGGAAAACCTGAACAACTCTAAGCCATTCAAGAAAATCAGTGTTTATTTTATTTTTATACAACCAAACCAAACAAGGGGGATTTGAGAGGTTAAAATCCTTCTGTATAGTTCATAGTAACTGAAATTATGAATTCTAACTTCCCTCCAGTTACTGGAAGTAACAGTTGTGCTCTCAACCTTACACCAAACCAACAGAGATGCTGGCAGATCAGTGTTTGCTGCCTAGGAGCATTAACTGCAACCAACAACCACTGTTATTGCACTATACAATGAAAGTAACTGAACTTGCAGTTATAGGCTTTTTCAATTGGTCTTGCTAAGGGGCATTTTTTGTGCCCTTCTTTTTTTTTTTTTTTTTTAATTTAAGCTGTAACACACGAATCATGAAGTGAAAGCTAACGGGAGATATGAGCAGTGTATTTATTTACCCTGCTACCACTTCAGGTAATACAATCCTCTCACTCCCCCAATGCAATTTCCTCTTAATCATGTTATAAAATCTGTTTTGTGTTGTTCAGGTCAAATTGAGTCTGAGGTAAAAATAAGTACAAAGGTCACCAAGGGATGGGTCAGTGCAATGGGTCAATACTTTCAGAATAACTGGTTCTCAAATAATGCAATCTAAATTCCTGGAAAATCAGTAGAATCACCAAGAAAAATCTGGGTTTGATATGACTGAACAGAAAGTATCACAAAATTTTAAATATAAGGCATCAGTCTTGAAACAAGATTTGCTTCATTCACCTTACAGAGATAACACCATTTAAACAAATAACCCCTACTTAATATCAGGATTTAGATATTTTTAAAAAATATTTTTCACAGTTCCAATTTATGCTTTGACAAATACTACTTGCACACATTTACAAAAGAAGATTGGAAATAATTCACATTTTTTTGCTTAAATTGCACACAGCAGAGGATTCTGTTTAATTACTTGTTCAAAGTACCTAGTCAGTTTGAGTAAATCCAGTAAGTCAAATGTAAATGAAAATACAGCAATATACTAATGCAATTTCTATAAATAGCAGTATTTATGAAAAAAAAATCCCAGCAAAGTCTAGACCAGCATTTAACTAGAGTACATTTTAAGAAGCACACTATGCCTACGTAAAAACACTCACAGTAATTTGCTGAAACTAAATTCATGATGGTATACCATAAAATAACGAATTTAAAATTTTACCTTGGCTTTCCCCTCTTATATTATCAAAAGTGAATGTATTTATTTATTTGTTACTATAAAACTCCATATATAAAACAAAGGAGCATTTAAGAAAACACTGGCCTTTGGTGCCAAGAGATCAACAGTCCTTTCCTAAACAGATAAAAATATGGTCTTTCTTCCATTATGCCTTATATGCAATAAAAGTTTCAGTAAAATTTCATGATTAGGACATTCTGACTTATAACTTTTGTTTATATTATTTTCTTAGAATCTAAGAAAATACAAAAAATGTAAAAAGAATAGATCAGAAAGAGGAAGCCATGAAGTGATTAATGTTGCAATAAAACATTTTACAAATCTTGTAATGAATTTGAAGACAATAATTTGAAGTGCAAGGGATGCTTTAAAGAACAGATTTTTTTTCCTGATAGATACTGATCTGGAGGAACAAACACAGGAGGAAAGAGTGCTACTTTTTAATAAAGGTTAATGCAGCTAGCATTGGAGGTGAGTACTGGAAAATACAAGAACAAACATTCGGGTTTGCCAAGATTAGTCACAAATCAGGTATATGACCTGTCCTGGCTTTGCTTGTACCTGCTGAGAAGGGGCGCAGCCCAAAAGGGTGTGAGTGTGGCTATACTGCTGTTCTACACCACCCACTCCTGCCTGGGGCATCGCTTCAGGGGGAAGAAAAAGTGAGCACACCCTGGAACCAGCACTGTTTTATTCCCGAGGGGAAGTTGGCAGGACCAGTCCTGCAGACTGCATCCTTCTCCCACTGCTGCCTGTGGTCTCCCTTCCCTCGGGAAGAGCACAGCTCTAAGTGGCAAACACAGCTGAGCCAGGGAGCACTGGGGTATCCGTGCAGGAAAAGAGACATGGGGAACAGAGAGAGGCAGGGACAAGCCCAAGCCTGGTGGAGCCCCAGCCAAGTGGAGAGAGGGAAGGACAAATACTGCCAACCACAGCCAAGCCCAGTGGTCCAGTACTGGGCGGTGCAGCATGGACAAACTGGCTTTTGGGAGGTTTGTTCATCATTATTCTTCATTGGCTCGGGCTCAGGGACGGGGAACAAAAGCCATGGAGAGCATCCACCATCTTGTCTTTGTCTTGGTAGTCACATAGAACTAGATCGAGGTGGTGAACACCTTTTGTGTGTAAAACACCTTCTCTTGCATACTTTTGTTATAAATATTATTGCTGATACTGTGTGTTTCTCATCCCATTGCTGTTTGTTTTTAGAAAAAGGTTATCTCAACCTATAGTTGCCTTTGTTCCTCTCTCAGCAGAGAGGGGTGAGAAGAAGGGGAACAGCTTATTTGAAATTTAATTACCATTTGGTTTTTTTAAACCACCACAGACAATCACAGAATCACACAATTACAGAATTATTAAGGTTGGGAAAGCCCTCCTAGATCTTCAAGTCCAACCTTCGCAATAACATAGGGCATAACATTGAGAAACACAGTATTTGTGGCCTCCTAGGATTTGTTTCCACAAGCTTCTCTGCCATGAATTGAAGAAGGCATCTCAGCAACATTTTCCATGACACCCATATGCAAGTACAAGAAGGGCAGAAGAGCCCTTAAGAGCACATAAACCTCTGTACTTCAGAAACTGTGACCTCCTTCATCAATCTCTTCAGCTACACTGAAGCCACTGCTGTTTTGACTACAGGACCAAAAATACCTGCTGTATTTAAATCTCACTGTAATCTGAAACCATGGATGGCCAGTAAACTGCCATATGAAGAAAGAAGAGAACACTCCTTGGACAATTATCTCCACCAACTTTTACATGCATTTTACATTCCAAATCATGAGAATTATATTTTGTTTCAATGCAAACATTGAAACAAAAACTATTTCAAATTATTTTTTTTTCATGAAGACTGTTAAACTATTTGTATTCTACTCCTGCATTCCTCTCTGTTATTGTTGATGCAAACCTCAGTACCATGGCAGTCCTGTTTAGTCTGTTTATCTATGCCCAGAGTAGTGAAAGACATATCTGCTTTTTTAAAAGCACATCTGTAAAGCACATCACTCAGTTACTCTGCTCTGGAAGAGCTGGTGGCAATGCCCATGGGCCTGCCTGCAGGTGATACAACACTTCTCTCTGTTCATTACTAATAATGCAAAAACTTATCTGCGTGCTCCTTTAATTCCTTCACAAAACTTTTAGAGTTCAGTGATGCAACATTCTTCCACAAAAGTAATGCTGAATGATCCCTGCTATTTTATATTTCTCCACGTCTCTCAGTTCCATATCACACTTCCAGTAATTTGCCTGCTTGTCCATTTGGAGCAGTTTCCAAACCAGCACTCTGCACTTTCACCATTGTCAGTGTCCAGTGCTTTCCCTTACAGGGTTGTTTCTATACTCTTCTGTATCAATACAGTATTCATTTTTGTTAGGTTTTTAAACTGTTTCCAACAGGTCTCTTGAGAATACACTTAGTTGCCTGGACAGACATTCTGGATATCCAAAACACGCAATATTTCAGCTTTTTCAAGCAAACAAATTTGTAGTTCTATCTGCATGGCTATATTTACACTTTTCTCTCTAAAAAAACCCCCAAAACCAAACACCAAAACCCCAAAGAACTTAAATATTCATCTTTCTCAACAGACATACAACATATCTTTATGGAGGCTCCAGCTTCACCCTGGGGCTCAAATGGATTAAAAAAAAAAAGCAGAAGAAAATGCACGAAGTTATTTTACTGCACATAATTATGACTGATGACTGAGTAGCTGATTAATCCAAGTACAACTACCCTCATATTTCCATAAAACAGCAATACAGAATAATATATATTATGGATATGAACATGATCTAAAATGAAAATTATCAAAATATAAAAGATAACCAGCACATAGAACATACCAGTTCTCTTTTCTAAGCATTAAAAAAATTAGGACTTTCAAAAGAAATTTTAAAAACATACCCCGGTACAAGCAAAGATTTTAATTGCACATAGCAAAGGTCAGTTCAAACAAAAAATTCTAAACTTGTGTAAAACTTAAAAATATAATTTCTCATACAGAAACTTCAGAACAGTTTTTGACCAGCTCCTATGAACACCATCTCTGCCAACCAAAACAACACTCCCCACTACTATGAAAGACAAGCTGATGACCCACGACTGGGAAGTGAGCATTTGTACACAGTGTACACTGCTCTCCTTACAATTGGCACAGGAATGCTCACATTACCTTTATTCCAGGTGATCCTGCAGCAATAACAGTGAAGAAATTATAACCATGAGATCAGCACAGCCAGGAAAGCCCAGAAGACAGAGATCCCACTGGCCTCACAAAGCTCACACTGAACCTCATGCCAACACATTTAACATATAATAAAAAGGTATGATGACTTTTTTCACTGTTGATTTATGGGTGGTCTTGTGCAAGGCCAGTAGTGGGACTTTGATGATCCTTGTGGGTCTCTTCCAACTCAGGATATTCTATGAGTGAACAGCAGAAGACACCACATAAAAATGCCTGTTAGCAGATGCTGGCACCTGCAAAGTGATGGGAAGTCAGGAAAAAGTACTTTACTCAGGTGTCACACTTAAAGCAAAAACTGACACCACCTACTCCAAAAGGGTTTGATAATGAAAGGGTTTAATAATGAAAAAATTACCATATTTTATGGCCATCAGAACATCTCCAGCTCTTTAGCCTCTTCTGTCCTAGCTCCTACTAATGTTGTTCACCTAATGGGTGCCTCTTTAGTCACTAGGGCCCTATAATAAGCACTGTCTGCCCAATTAAACAGGTTGAGTGCCCCTGTTTAAGGTTGTGTGTTTTACTTCACAAGTGCAGATGACTGTGGCTACAGAGACATCATGATTTCCCACAGCTTGCTTGATAGGCAAGGGTCATGAAGCTTTGGTGTCTTGATCCCTGGCCATCATCCAGGCACAAAAGATTCAAGAATCGTAGCTACAGATATTTTTAACTATGTGCTTGTCTTCAAGTATTTCCAAACAAGTGGAAAATTAGAATAGTACAGATAAGAGACCACTTTAATGTGGGAATGACAGCATTTGCCTGGTTAAAGGGAAACATCAGAACATCATTATTACTTGTTACTGCAAGTTAGATAGGACTTATTTTTGGTTGCTATGTAAGAAATAAGTTTATTCTTGTAAGTGCTGATTTCTAAAGTTACCTTATCATGAGCTGCTCTAAGGCTAACTGATATTTAAGATGTACTCTTTTGTATGTGTACAGCTTTTAGATAACCTAGAAATAATATTGCCCAAAAGAATAATATTCTTTATTCAAATCCTAAAATACTTACAGTTCTTATCTGCAATATTATACTTCTACAGGAAATTCTTCCTATATCTAATGAACACTTCAATATTGAAATAAAAATTCTTGCTTCTAATATAGCAAATTCTAAAACAGCAATACTTTAAAATGTCATCATCAAGTACAAAGAAGACTGTTCTATTTATAGAACCTGCAAGGTCATTTCACCTCATAACTGGTTATAAATTTAATATCAGCATTTAACTATCAAGTGCTGATTTTAATTGGGAAGTTAATCATCTGGTACTGTTTAAACAAGCTGCCAGGCTTATAGAGACAAGAATGAGTTCTCTAAGAGCTTAAAAAAATTATTAGTAACTTATTTGATATCTGCCAATGTTAAAACTGGTAATTTATAAAGCATTAGGGAAAACTCATAAATGTTTCTGCAACACAAGGCATCACTAAGGCTGATTTTTGTAAATTCTGTAAAATTGTGAAAACCATCAGAGAGTTCCAGATGCAGATTCTTTGTATTAAATTCAGTTATTCAAAATGATAGCAGTATTCTATATTCCCATGTATCCCTTTGCAGGCTGTCATGTTAGGTTAAATCCACCACTTTATCCCAAGACTAATCTTGGAGAGAGACTCTATACACAGAAAAATTTATTTTATTAGAAGCATGGTGTGCTATTTCAAAATCTGACAGTAATCATGTTTTCAGTAGACTGACACTTAATTCCTGCATTGCTGCTGCTGCATGGCCTTGTGAAGAGGGAACAAAGATGCAAGAATAAAGGCAATGATGCTCTGGCTCTTGCATAACTTTTTTGCTTGGTGGAATACTTTACACAGATTTATTGCCTTGCACAAGCAAGCTCTCTTTGTGACCAAGAGAAGCAAGAAAAAGATGTTGTGTTCAAGTGATCACAGACCATCATATATAACTGATCCAGCTCAGACATCTAAAAGATGTCTAGCCTCAGAAGGATTCATGAAGGATTTCTGCATTTAGTGAGAGTATCTTTAGCTCATGATTCATACTGAACTAAAACTGAAATCTGAGGTGGGATGAATCACACACACTAGATGTCCGTCTTTTCCTCTCCACTTCAACTGCTGCTTTATAGAGGATGCTCACCTTTTAGGTGACTCATTATGAAATCCAGCCCAGAAGATTAGGGGATGGTGACATGATCACGAAGAAAAAAAAAAAAAAAAAAAGGCAGCCAAACAAAAGCTAGGAGTACAGTAGGAATACCTGGACCAGAAATCAAATTGAGGAGTCTGTACTCTTTCATAATGGATCCTGTTTGGAATACTTTTGCCTGATAGCCACATGGGTTGAATGGGTATCTTCATTTCAACCAAGGACAGGGTGAGGGGGCATGATGGGGTGGAGCCTGGAGCACTCGGCACAGCCAAGATATTGTGTTACCTGACAGCATCCTTTGTCATGGGCAGGAGAAAAGCACTCTCCCACCTCCAAGAAGAAGCTGCATGAATTGCAATTGATCACATAGGGCCTGTCCACCACCATTTTTCATTGTCCCAGGCTTGGTGAGCATTTTTTGCATGTAAATCACCCTCTCCTTGTATACTTTTGTTATAATTTTGTTGCTATTACTGTTCTTTTTCTTATCTTATTCCTGCCTCCAGTAAATTTCTCTTACCTCAACCCATAATCTCTGCCTTTTGTCTCCCACAGGAGGGTAGGGGAGGATCAGCTTGTGTCTTGGAATGCTATTCCTAAACCGTGACAATGGGATGAGCATGAAGGAAAAAAAATGTAAGTGGGCAAAATGTGCATCTTATTTTGAAAATACTACAGTATATTTACAAAAGGGACTCAAAATCTTCACACTGTGAAAGATACTGACATGCTCACTCAGGAGGTAAGACCTAGTAATAGAGTGCTTTAACAAATCTATAAAATTCTCTTTATATGCACTCCCTTTATTTCTCTGAACAGCAACAAACTATTAACAAAAATGCTTTGAAGGACTGTATTTCCATTTAAAAGTGTGTTAGCATGAGAAAAAGGGTGTCTTTACACTAAAGAATTACCAGTTTATTATACTTTTTCATATGAAGCATCACTTTGGTGGGGATAGGTAAAATTTATGGTATTGTTTAGCACTAGTTTTCCAACAAAGCTGTTAAAACTTTCTGCTGTGTTTCTGAACTCCCCTTGGAAAACAGGAGTTTGAAGACAGAGTGGTAGAGATTAATGGTAGCTAAAAAATACTGGTTTCTAAAGGATTCAGGGAATTACTAACAACTAAATTAAAATTCTGCAAGGAAACATCTGAGAAAAGCACTTCCATGTTTATTAAAAAACATCTACCCTGTATTATGCTGAAAACATTAAAAAATTATATCCCAGATCACACACGTGACTCTCAAATACAAACTGTGCATTATTAGAGCCACTGTTCTCTTACTCTGTCTCTCTCCAGCAATTCTTAGAAACCAAGAAAGATTTTACTAATACAAATTTATATGTGCATATCCACATGTCAAAAGCAAGTTCAAAGGAGCTGGCAAATGGACTAATCATTAACAGAAGCCTTGTAATAATCTTGTTACAGCTGGTAGATATTGTAACTAAGAGTGGTTTGGCATGCAGTGATTTTACAAATGTCTTTAACATGTATGATACAAAAGGGGTTTTTTTTGGTATTCTACTCTGACACTTCTATAAGTGCATAAACAGAAAACGAAATAACAGCAGTCTGCATAAAGGAATAACATTTTTTGTTTCACTTCTCTCTGTTAAATCTTGGAAAACCTATGATAAATATGTCACAGAAAGCAACTATCTACCATGGTAAACGGTTTAAAAATTCCAAAACTCTAAACCTATAATAATCCTAATCTGAACAGCTAATCACAATGTGAAGCTATTCTAACGTGCATCCAATTATAGTCAGCATTATGATAATGGCACTGTCATTAATCTTCTGTTATTTCTCATTATATCTAGAGACACTGCTAAAAGCAAATTCATGGAGCTATTTAATGGAGATGGGAAGTTTCAGCCTTTGTATTGCTCAAAATTTTCTATGGAATTCCGTATTTTCAGGAATTTAAAATTTTGGCAATAAATGTTCAACAAAAAAAAAAATCTTTAAACTTATATCCAGTTGAAGTCTGTTGCTTAAGTATGCAACAATTTTTCCGATATTCCATTCCAGGCTGAAATCAGATCAGAAAAGGCAGAAAAGATTTGCTCTGCAATAGCTTTACGAATTCCTTCTCCGGTCTCATCAGATAACTTGTCACTTCACACTCTGGAGCAGCAGCAAACTGAAATGTGTCAACAAAGCTGCTTTTTGTGGTCCCTAGGAAAAAAAACTACTGCCTCTGAACAAAACACAAACTATTCTGGAAGATTTCTCTCCTGACACACACAGCAGAAATGGATTTGACAACTAGATGCTCCAAGAAGTCCCTCAGTGCCTGAATGTGCCCTCGTTCAAAGCCACTGTGGTTAATCAGGACATTAGTAGGACCTGTAACAATAGCACAAGGAGCAAAGGTTTTAAATTAAAAGAGAGTTGCTTCAGACTAGATAGAAGAAAAGAAAAAATAATTTGATAATGAGGTGGTGAAGTGGTGGATCCCCCATAGCTGGGAACATTCAGGCTATCTACATCCATACCCAACACATCCGCCTTCATCCATAATCATTCTGGACCTCTCCTCAGGCCTGGAGAGAGCTTGGCTCAAAATGGTGATAATTTTCCCTCTCCTCTTTCAGGTGTGGAGAGCCAAGGATAAAGAGGCAAATGAACTTACAATATTAACAAGTTTTCAAAAAGAAAAACTGGCGATGGGGAAAGAACATCACCACAAAAATGCCAGGCTTTTTCTGGTTCTGCAGCTTTCTCTCACAATGGTGCTGCCTGCTTCCTTTTCTTTTGCCCTGTATCCAGGCTCTGCTGAGGAGAGGGGATGACTTCTGCTTGGCCTCTGTGGCAGGTCAGGCTGGACACAGAAAGCACAGGAAAAGGCTTAAATAAACATCATGGTCCTGTAATATTGGCTGGTATGCTGCCTATGAACAGAAATGTTCCAGTGCCTTGTGGTCCCACAAAAATCAGTGAGGCATGTATAACACAAACAGCAGTGACAGCCTGGCTCTACACTGCAAGACAGGCCTTCAGAAGACCTCTCCAGAGAGTTAAATACAGTCAACTTGGCATTGATTCAGTGGGATTTTTTTTTAATGCAAAAAGCAGGTTTCAGGAATGGAACATAATGAAATTGTTTTGAAACCCAGTGTTGAAACAGTTAATTCATTCTGCATTACAGTCCATCATCCAAAAAAAAAAAAAAATAGGTGAGGGAAACAGTTGCTGACCTTCATTTATCAATATGAATTTAAATGGTTTTTAATTTGTTCCCCACACTACAACTGGCATTTGAGAGGAAAACAACATGTGGCAAGAATATCTACCTGAAACACATTTTAAAAAAATTTATAGAGATGAGTTATTGAGAAAAAGAAAAATGTCAGGTCAAACTGATAAAAAACCATTTGGATAAGGAGACTGAGATCTCCTAGAAGACAGGGAAAAACAGTGACGGGAAGAGAAGAATAAAACACTGTGGTGAAATAATTTTATATACAAATAGTGGCAGATTCGACATCGACAGTGTTACTACTTGGAGAAATTTCAAGCCTGTGGGTTTGGTGGTTGGTTTTGCTTTGGTTTGGGTTGTGGTTTTTTTTTTAAATTATCCTTTTTATAACTATTAAGACTGGAAAGATACTGATCTTTCAGTATCTTCTTACTCTTAAAATAAAACACCATCAGCTAAACAAAACTAATCTCTGGTCTTGTTCTTCAGGGGATTTGGAACATTTGAATGAACCCATTAGTATGCTGGGACTAGCAGACCAGACTTGCTGGGTAGCTGTTACATTGCATGGATAAATGCAGGTTTTAGCCTACACAATACAGATGAACTGCAATTCTTTTAGCTGTGATTAATTTCACAGACTGTTTTACACCCCATAAATTCAAGAAGCAAAATACCAAACCAAGGGAAGGGCTGTTTCAAGACAAGCTCTTAGGAAGTAACACACATCTGCACTTCTACTGCAATATACTAAAGTTTATGTATTTCACTTCAGTAGCAATAACTGGCATACCAGCCCGTTAGAAACTGCACACCAAGGGAATGCAAACCCATAAGAGTTGAGTGATATACCTGAAAAATTAGATACATATTGATCTGGTAAATGAACACACTTGCCTCTTAATGGATAAATAAGTAAGGGCCTGTAATCTTACAGTAAAGTTTGAAAAAAAATTAAAAATGGCACACAGATAAGTAAATGAATAAAAACATGCATGTGATACTTGTGCACAGAATTAATTTTCATGGCTTTGTTTCCCTACTGGAAGCCTACTGCCCTCAGTTATCATCTTAGGAGCATCTCCTACCTCTTGAATCTCATCTTAAATTAGACTACAATCTAAACAGCCTTGCTTTCTGATCAGCACCTCCCAGATGTCCAAACAGAGCACCCTGACCATACAGAGTGTGAGCAGTGAGCACCAACTCCACAAACACATGCTTAAGTGCACTTACCTTCCTCGGGTCATGGTGGCAAATCATTTCTGGCTGCAAGGCAGTGTGGCATTGCAGCCTCGTGTTACTGCACTGCAAGCCCTTCATCAACCACAGATTTACTAGAACTGTTAAGAAATTCTGAACATGACTACTTCTGTAACCTTTAAAAATTATGTACTTCTGTCAGATGTTTTGCTTATCTGCATTTTCCCCACTGCACAGTGTCTATACTGTAAGACATGGAAAAAGCTTACATATCACACAGCTCATTAGAGGCTTAAATGAACCAGTTTTAGATGTATGATTTTGACCTCATTACTGTCCTCAATCAATGAAATAAAAATGGTGTCTGTCATAACTTGATCTCTTGGATATGTTACTGTGGGAAACAGCAATCAGAGCCTGCTCCTCAGATGGTAAAACTGCTACTGAATATATTTGCTAGTATTACGCTTGATTAAATAATAATAGAGAAAAAGGCTTTTTAGAACTCAATAGGCCAATCAAACTATCACTGAGCAACCTGGAGAGAAAGATACATCCTACCTGTATCTTGTCATAACCTTGGTCCATTTGTAAAATGCTGCAAAAAAAAAAAAAAACCCTTACCTGACACAGCTCCTATGCCACTGCCTAAACACATCTTAACGTGCTTGTATGTGACATGCTGCAGAGGTCGCAGCAAAATTCACCACATGTATGAATTCCAGCTCTGAAGGTGAAACATGTGCTTTAAGACCAGTGACAAATGTTTTAAACTCTCCCTATCTTTGGAATGAGATTATCTCTCTTTTTCACTTTTCCCCACATTCATGCCAGTCACACACTTAGCAAAGGATGAGCCACACTCTGGAGATGCCCCTTTCTCTCCACTGCCTACAGAAGGAGCTGAGGTAACTGCAACACACTTGAGACTTGATGCTTAACCCTTAAACAACCAACTGCACTCAGCCCATCCAATCAGGTGGATTACCTACAATTAGGTGGATTACCTACAGCTGTAGGTAATTAGGTGGATTACCTACAGCTGTATTCAATTTAAGAGTGTTTTCATTTAGATGTTCTAGGTCATTTTCAGAACTTTATATTTCTAAATGTATTACTATATAAACAATCATTATTTGAATTTCTAAATATGTAGTGATGCCTTCAGTTTACTAAGCCTTTCGTTTGCATGTATTTGTGGGTAGTAAGCTGGTCTTTGTACAGCTTCCCTGTTACATGTACTGGGCATAAAATGTATGTCATTTGTGTGAGACCTGAGGGACCAATACTTACCCCAAAGACTCCATAATTCACTACCTGACCAGGAAAAAGATGTTGTACCCAGGAAAAAATACAGAAGCAACTAGCGCTTAGACAAGTTTCCAACAATCCTGCCAAGCCAAAAGTCTTCAAATTCTTCAGTGTTCAGGTTAAGCTGTTCTAATTTATTGATTTATTTGTATTTGGCAAATAGACTTTGACTGCTTTTTAACTCAGTTTCATTTTTACCATTAAAACAGTGGTAATTTTTTTCTCCTGATAATATGATGTGAGATGTCCAAAGTCATGTCACTAAACAGTTCAACACTGGTTTGTATGTAAGAGTATTTTGAGGTAGAACTATTCTTAGAAGTTCCTGTTTCCCAAATCATGCATCTCTGTGGGATGCTGGGTTTTGATAGGTGTTTTAGGATTAGGCAAATATTCCTTCTTGCTTTTTGACATATGTATCATATTAAATTCTACAACCAATGTTTCTTCTTGCTGCAGTATAAAACTCTAAGGTTGTACCTTTGATTTCTTTCATCATGTACTTCCAATCAGTTTATTAACGTTCCCTGCACACCTGTAGAGAAATGGAGCTTTGAACAGAGGCAGAGTGCAGGCAGAAGAAAAGACTTATCTGCGTCTTCAACAGCAGGTAGGGAAGAAATAATGTTTTACCTTTCTGTAGTCCTCTTCTCCCTTCCTTCATGTACTTTTCCTCCTCATAGATGCCAGTAACAAGATGTCAGCCTTCATCCATGGGAGACAGCATGGAAACTTTGGGCAGTAAAGGCTCTCCACAGCTGGATTACTCCTACCTACTCCTGGTCAGGTGAAAAGCTTCTTTCTAACAGAAGGTGATGTGTGATTAAGTATACAATAAAACTACTTTACCTGAAAGTAATTTCTCCTGAGTATCCTCAACTATCTTATAATCTACAGCATTCAAACTGGGAGGGGATTTTTTTTTTAGCAAAAGATAAAGCTGACTTTTTTCAGGCTGTTTTTAGCCTGGTTTCCTATGGAAACAAGACTGAGCCACAGTATAACACAGTCTGTGTGTCCTCTCCTTGTAATTTCTGAACTAAGTAGCCTGATTTCAACTAAATGTGACTGAGGAGATAGAAACCTCAAAGATAGTTACACTCTTATAAATTTTGAAAGCAGCAGCTGCTGGAGAGAAGAGAGACCAGGATCCTTGTATTAACATGCAGGGTGCTAACAATCTTATCAGCCCATTTCTGCTGTCAAGTGTGGCAGCCAGCATCCCATCACCAGAACATATGCATAATCAGAGATAAAAGAAGACCTCTATAATTCAATTATTAACCAAGGGACATAAATCCACAAGAAACTGGTCCTCTTCAATTTAAGTTTTTTAGGCCTTTTCTCTTTTAAATAGACAGCCAAGATACCAGGCTGATGAAGGTGAAAAATTAAACAAAAAGAAGGAACAGTTTAAATGAAAACCAAAAGCATACAAAATCCATACTGTAGCAAAAGAGAAAAGTAAATTGGTGGAATAGAGAGTTTATAAGTTTCTATATTATAAGGATGGACAGCTTTGAAGGTTATGTCGTACATTTAAATACACTTACAATTTTACCAGGTTCAGAAGTCCCACACATACACACAGACAGACATAGATATAGGAAGGAGATTATGAGCAGCACATTTAGCTGCAACTAACTAACATATTGAATGATTCAGCTTTTTGATGCAGATAAAAATGACATAAGGCTGAAAATCATTTTCATTTCCTATATTCCACAGCCAAGATAACACATAATGGTTAAAGAACTGGGACTCCCCCACCAAAACCATTTTTCCAGCTCTTGAGCGATTAGTTTGACATGGTCTATCATAGTTATCTATGCCATAATTTCTCCTTGCCTGTGAAAAATACTTCAAAAAACACCACCAAATACTCATAGAGTCACTGTCAAAATCCATACATTGACTAGAGAAAGTGGTATGAAAAGTTGTTTGTTACACAAAGTAGCATAATTGTTCATTATATATCCAATGTTCTGTCAGTGTTTACTATAAATAAGACTGTTCTGTTCCAAGATTTCACAAGAAAAATACAAATTCCGAGCTTTCTGCCAAAAAAATTCAAAATCTAGAAAGTATTTCTCAGCTAGCAGCTCCTGAAATATAGTTTATGTTTGATCACTACCTAATAGTTATCAAGGGGAAAAAAATTAAAGAAGGAAAAAAATGACCTTCATTTTCTCTTATTTTTGCAGCAATTTTTTTTTTATTTTTTGGTGGGGGGTCAGATCTCTTTTTCTCTTGCATCCCCTCTGCTCATGCTGGGAATCAGGTGCGTGCTGCCAGCAGGACTTGTTAATTCAAGGAGGTGCTGCTGTCCAATTAAGCTTGCTGCCAGATCACAGACAGCCAGACACTAAGGTACCTAATTCTCCTTCCTAGTTCAGCAGTAAATGCAACACCATTAGCGTAGTCTAGGTATTAATTCACTCATTTGTAGGCATGCTTTAAGGTTAATTCATGTCACTCCAAATGGAAAAAAAACTAAAAGAAGTGAAGAAGGATATCAAGCACTTAAATAAGCATCAGTAAAAAACAGAACTGCCTTTGGTCAAGAAAGTAATCCAGAAGACCTGAAGTCAGATGAAAGTTTACTCAAGCAATCTACTTTTACTATTTGAAAGTTCCTATGCACCTAAAATGTCCCTTTAATACATCCACAGATAATTTCCAGGTTTGGTAATGCAAAGAAGCCAGCATTTAGCTAAAATGAAACATAAAAATCAAGTTCATAATCTCCTGCCTACTTTCCATGAAAAACTGAATTAATTAGATATTTTTATGACTGGATCATGATCAAGCACATCTGAAGTACAGTGTTAACCAACACTTTTAAAATGTAACACAAGTGTTGGTTCCCCTTTTTTTTTCAGTAGCTGAATGTAGCTGAGCCTATTTTCAATTTGTAGTCTGCAGGCATTATACAAGAACAGACTGTCTTGGTGTAATCCATAAAGAATAACTAAGAGCATCCCAATCATCAATAAGACTTAAGTTTGCTATGGATGGATATACATAGCCAAAATAGCATTTGAAAAAAAAAATTCAGAATCTCTGATCGGTGTTTGTACTCTGATTCAAGGATATACTCAGGATATTTTCAGACATAACAGTTCAGCTCCTTTCTTTGGCTATTGCAATTCAAGCCCCTGTCTCCTACTACTCTGCAGGTTATGCAAAGCATCAGGCTATGTGACCTGAGAGAGAAATCAGGTATGGGATGCACAGCTCCTTACACTGTACACTGTATTATGACAGAAGTAGATATTCAATCCAGGCTGATGGAGGACCCAATTAACCTCAGAGAACTGTGCTGAAGCAGCCCAAAAGTAGCCAGCAATTAGCAAAGGAGACCCATACGTATCTTAAGTGCGATCTCTCTCTAGATCACTACAGAGATATAAAAGCAACTTTCCTAAGATGAAGAAACTCCTTTCAAAAATGTGCTTGGGATCACTCTTTTCTTTCAGGCAGCACTGGTAAAAATCCATCTGATGTTTTCAGGTCCCCTACATACACTTGTCTAATGGATTCACTGCTTCTTTGAGGTGGGAGAGCTGAAGCTTTATCTGCAACATCTAATTTCCCCAGAAAGCTTCTTCGCAAATGGGTTGTACATTATTCTGGCTGGGAAAGAGCTCCCTCCAGCCTTTCCCTAGTCAAGAGGAGAAAGAAAAAAAGAGCAGGATTCTGTAGCTTTGAGGGTAGAGCAGCTGTGTGAGAGAGCTGTACGCTCCAGATCCTTCTGCAGTAACTGTTCATTAAATGTATTCAGTAGTTGGTTAGCATAAGGAACTAGGCAGATCTGAGAGGCAGGTTTAAAGCCCTCCACTCTGTGTTTGCCCCAAGCAGCTCTGCTGTCTTGCACTCAGTCCTCACCCCTGCAGCCTATACTTTCTCCAGTACAAGATAAAGAGCTGCTAACAAAATTTCTGATCTTGACATTTAAATATTAGTCAGTGGCTACGCTCAGCACCCGGTAGCCAAATCTTCCTTTTATTTTTGGGTGTTTTGGTTTCTTGGGTTATTAAAATTCTTCTCATGATGGCAAAAGCAACTTTATTTCCAGCCTCCTTAAAAAAGCCATCCAAAGAAACAGACGACATAACAACATTATAAAAGAGACAGAATTAGCAGTCATGAAAAGTACAGGAGGCTTGGAAAAAATATATATTTGCTGGGAATAAAAGCAGTGACACTGACAGTGGGACTGGAAAGAGAGATCTGCAGTTAGGGATTTTACAGACACTGAGGCCTGTAGGATACTGTAATTAACTTGCTGCATTCTTGATTTCCCCTTAGAAAGGTAGGATAAGTGAGAAACGGGAGCTAATGTGCAGTCCACAGCTAACATGATTAAACAATAGGTTTACTGGAATCCACAGAACCTCTGCACTTGGTGGATCCCATTTGAGCATTAGAGCCCGTGTGTCTAATCTCAGAGTTAGAGTGTTCTCCAGTCTAGAAAGAGCAAATAATCTATGTCAACTAGCAGAAAGAGCAAGAACAATACTAACTAGAAAGCTTGTGTGTTTATAAACTATTTAAATGCTTATCAATATAGTATTTTAAACCCAATATATCAAGCAGGCGATAAAATACTTCAGGTATCGTGAGAAGGAGTTAAAAGAAAAGCAGAAAGCATGGTATAGTGATGGAAGATGCCACCACTACAAAATCTATGTAACAGGTACTGACTGCTCCTCTCATTGTGTGTTACATTTATTATCTAGAACTCGATGAAACCTAGTGTCCCTGACCACTGGTTTTATCAAGCTGGGAGAAACAGCAACACATTCATGAAGCTTTTATGATGTATATAGAAAGTGAGACACAACAGTTGGATCCAGCAGTCAGGAAAATGGAATTTAAGCACTGACTAAGAGTTACTGCACTCTAGTAAGTATGTTTCTCTTGATAGTATTTTAATCAAGTGCTCTTGAACTTGGGCAATACATCTGCTCTATTTCCCAAGCCATCACACACAAAGATTCTCCAGCTGCTCTAATTTATAAATGGACCTCACACCGTCCTCCCAGATATTATTAAATCCAACCAAAAGTGGCCATTCCACTATTCACTGCACTGTCTCTATAGCAATGACATTTCAAGTTAGAAAAAGGATACTGAGAAATTTAAATAATATGAAAAAAATCACAAATGAGAAAACAAAACCAACCAAACCAGAACTAAAAAAAAAATAAATAAATACAGCCCAGGGCTCCCCAAGAGATGAGGCTCAGGAAGAAGGAATGACAGTTTGCAATATTTTGAGGAGGCACAGTGAGCTTTGTGAGATGATGCTAATAATAAATACAAATTCAGCAAAGACCACAATTTCAACTTTTGCCCAGGGCTCTTTTGAATGTCTGTATGCCCCTGAATGTCTAATACGGCAGTGGTTTTTATTCTATATGGCTAGTGATCTAGTACCATTTAATTAAAGCAATTACCTTAGAAATTCATTTTCATGAAGGAATAACACGCTTTGCTTGTTAGACAGAAGCAAACAACCGAAAACTGAGTTGCTTCCACATGAGTTCAATTGCTAATTTTTAATTTTATGACAGTCCTTGGATGCTGTGGCAATTTCCATTTCTGCACTGCTTGCAGAATGCAGAAATGCCCGATGACAGAGTAAGGGCATATCAGTAGTGATCACACAGGCTTTTCTTGGGCAAAAGACAGCCCAATCACATTCTCCCACGGCACCTAGAAAGCTCACATGTTTAGGGCAGATTTTCAAAAGAGAACTACTTTTGTTCCCACAGGTTTAATGGAGGTTCCAAATAAGAGTTTTTGAAAACTCCATTCTGAAAGCACAGCTTTTAGGTCACCAGTAATGGCTCATCAACCATTTCTTTCAAAGCCTCTCCGCACCTGAAAATCTTTTCAAGAAACTTCTTTATACAGAGACATCTCTTTTTTTAGGAACTACACATGTATATGAAGGGACAGAGTTTTTTTCCCATTTAAAAGCAGTGCCATTTACTCACAGTGAGCAAGAAAATGCTGTTGAAATTCCATCTATTCTCTAATGGTTTTGAAAGGGGCCCAAAGGTAGACCTAGGGTATGTTTTATCCCATCTTGTTGCAAGAACTGCCATTAGATCTTCAATTTTGTGAGAAATCTGCATTCCTAAATGGTTTTTGTTTGTGGAGAAGGAAATTCGCTTAGTTTTGCCCTGTTTTAATGTTGCTTGTCCGTTGACATTGCCATTTACAGACCCTCTGGCTGGAATGGAAGCCTTCACAACAGCCATGCCATTCTCCTCCACCTCCTGCAGTCAGCTGAACTGCACCAGCAGCTGTCCAACCTAAATAAATCTGGAGGCGATGCAAGGTGGGCTTCCCAAGCAGCTTATTATGACATGCACTAACTTGATGGACTCAGGGATAAGGGTCTTCCTCGTGTATTTTGTGATTGTGGACTTGCTGGTTTCCAAGAGTTGCCACCCAAAAATGGGTGAACTTTTATGACCCAATTTATTGAGCCACTCCCAAGAAATATACAGACGCCAAACAGTGGCTGAAGGTGAAGGTTCCCAATTGCTAAAATGGCTTATCAATACTCAGAAATAAAATAGGGAAAGATACAACACCCACATTACTGATAGTTAATCAAGATTATTTTTTTTACACCTTCAGACTTTCTTGGTTTTGCTGTTACATTATTTTTTTCCCAGTCAGAGATTGTGCACTTGCTTTGACATTTTGTTTTCTAAGGTGGATAAAAGCTAAACATATATAATCTTAAAGACCTAAAGAAACCTCAAATCTACATATTATGCCATTGCTTAGAACTTCTGTTGTTTCGTTATATTTTTTATACAAAAGAAAAAGCACAAAATTCACTTTTCTGTGAATGAAAGTCATAATATTAGGTCCATTAATCCCAGGAAAATCCTTACAAATTGTCTTAGCAATGGTTCTGTTATGAATTAAGCACACATGTTTCCATCTGGCACTGCTTTGTTCACAACTCTGAAGTAAGCAGCCACTGAAGCATTACTCCAAGAACTTTACAGACAAAGTAAAGTAATCCTCTCACTTCTTCTTCAGTGAGTAAACAGAACATTCTAGCTCAGACAGCAGCAGCTTTTACTTGGAAAGAATTTCTCCCATGTAACCAAACTATCAAGGGTCTGCAGGTAAACTTCAATTCATAGAGGGAGAGTCCATATTGACAAAAAGCAAGAGCAATGAAATCTTTCGAGAGGCTGTAACAGGCAAGAAAGATTGCTCTTATTAAGCACAGTCTTAATTCTGCATATAATTAATGTATCATTCTGTATTTAGGGCCCATTTCTGCAAATTTATATTTTAAAGACATTTTATTTAGTCCTTAAAGCAGAAACACTGTCTGGGTGACCTGACAAACAAGAAGAAATTCCTGAGGAAAGAACACAGTACACATATACTGAAACACTTAAAAGAATCCAGCCCCACAATGGACTACTTCAAGGGCATCCAGGGAATAAAAAATACATTTTTTTAGAATGGGATATTTTAAGAATCAGCACAACAAAAAACAGGAAAGAAAGAAGAAGCATTTTCCAACAGTTTCCAGTCAATGGGGAAGAAAATCTCTCCAGCTCATTGCATAGAAATATAGAACATACTTAAAAGCTGAGCTAGTGTGTGACAGACAGAAGATCTAAAACAAGCTAATAAAATTCTGATATGTGTACAACTTCCACCACCCTGCCTGCCCCCCAAGAATTTGAAATCCTGTCCAGCCCTTTAGCAAGAAACCGGTCTAACTAGATTAAATGTTTCTGATCTCCATCCCATTACCTGACCTCAGACATTTCACTCAGTTTTTAACCTCACACTCCTCTGCAGTCACCAGCTGTAGTATCCATGCTGCTGCTCCAGTGTATGAAACACCATTACACGGAGAGCACAACACATCATTGTACTCCCTCTGCCTGCACAGCCCCTGCCACAGGTCTGCACTTTGCTGCTCACAAGTTCACTGCAGCTAAAAACCATCTCTTCTCAATGAATTTAGGTACTTGAAAATTGGTAATTTCATTACTAAAGAAGATCCATCCTCCACAGTTAACTTGGTTTCAGTAATGGTCAGTGAAGCACTGCACCTGCATCCCTTAAAGAAATTTGGGAAAGAGCCAGCTTTGATCCTACAGCAAACCCTTTGCTGCTTTTGGGAATCAGCAGCAAACTCTGCCTGCTAAGAAAACTGCAAGGGACCAGCATCAGAGAATAAGGCAGAGAAGACTTCTCTGTAAAAAAGTTTTGTTAGGAGAAAGAAGGAAAGAAGGATGAGGAGTTTCTTAGATATATTTCCCACCTTAAAAAAAGGGTGTTTTAGCCATTTATTTTCTCAGCCTGATGAGTGAAGTCCTTCCTAATGTGTCTGATCTGTGGCCAGAGGCATCTCAGGTGAAAACACTATCTTTTGATGTTGTATATATGACAGAAACAAAGGAATGGTTTGGGTTATATGGAATCTTAAAGACCCTCCTGCTTTGAACCGAAACATGGTGAGATGGACCGAGACATCTTTCACAAGACCAGATTGTTCAAAGCTCCATCCAGCACGGTCTGGAACACCCCTAGGGATGGTGCTGCCAAACAAGTTGTATTTCTTTTAAAAAAGGAGCCCATACAGCACTGGGGGAAAATGCTGGGACCTAACCAATAAGAGGGTTTAGTCCATGAGCCCCACAGCATCTAACAAAGCAACCTCAAAGTGATGTCCATGTGTTACAGATCGGAGTTAATGACCTGACATGCTCCAGTGATCTGAGAGCTGGGGGAGAAGGTTAGCATAGTTTAGGAAGAAGGATGCAACTCTGATAATGGACACAAAGAATGGAGAATTTATGGGCAAGTAGGATATTTGGCAGGACTCCCAAAATAAGAAATAAATTCATCTGAAATCGGCTCCAAGTGGGTAAAAGGTAATTTTGGTAGAGGGGATCTGCAACCACCAAACCACAGACCGCTGATCCAGGAAACCCACCAACCCAAAAGAAGAGAGAAACTGAGCATGCAAACTATTTAGCATGAGAATACTAAGTACCAAGAGAACTTGTAACTTTTATGCAGTGAATACTAATTCCAATGAACATTAATTCCTTGATTTGCTAAAATGTATAAATAATTAAAACTTTTGACAACTGGTGTAAACATCAGGTGAGTGACCCCCATGTACCTCAGTGCTGAATAATGTCAGCTTTCTAACCTAGCAGCCTGATTGGAGAGTCTGTTTTCCAGTTTTTGGTGACCACAGGACATACACAGTTTCTCTGGGCAACCATTTCCAGTGTCTCGCTACCTTCAGAGAAATTAATTTCTTCTGATATATGATCTAAATATACCCATTTTCAGCTTAAAGCCACTCCCCTTTCCCTATCACTACATGTAAAAAGTCCCTTCCCACCTTTCCTGTGGCTCCCCTTTAGGTAATGGAATTGCTTTGGGGTCTTCTCAGAGCCTTCTCTTCAGGTTGAATATACATGTATGTATGTACATGTATATATATTCATATGCAAACCTATAGATATCTATTCCTGAGTTTCAGTGACCAGTTCAGAGCATTTTAACCTCAGAGTTACATGGTCCTGATGGCTAGGATATTTTGGTTCAGGACAAGTGTTTATACAAGGGCTGTCTAGTGGTCCCAAGACCCTACAAACTGGGGTGAATGTGAAGATTTCACCCACTAGGGATATCTGGTCCCACCTCCATGACCCCTTTTACACTCACAAGTATGGGGAAAATGAGAGCAACGGTTCCACAATGCATGAAGAATGATTTTAGAATTATTTTAGACTATGAACAAGGCACAATGAGCTGTTTTCATGAGCTGGTATTAAAGAAGTTGCCGAGGACTAAGCTGAGAGAAGTCTCTTTGGAAATGAGCAGACTGGATGCTGATCAAGGTTATATTTACTGGAAGGCAGAAAAGATGCCTAACAAAGGAGAGACTGCAGGGGAAGTGTTAATACTGATGGAAAAAAACCACCACAAAACAAAACAAAACAAAAAAACCAAACCAAACCAAACCAAAAAAACCAAGGAGAGGTATTTCCTTCCGAGAGAGAAGGAGCGTTCAGCCTATTGGCAAAGGGGGAAAGGGGGACCACTATTACAATGTTGGGGAAGGAGGATAAATTGCAGGGTTGGTGCTCGGGGAAAAGATTTAAGGCCACTAAATCACCTAGCAGTATTCTCCATATATTTGGGACTTAACATTTATAGCAAAAAAAAAAAAAAAAAAAAATTACAAAATAAAATAGAGGGCTATGTAGTGAAGTAAAGCACCAATTACACAGTGCTTAAACAGCATCTTGCTCCAAGAGTATTTTAAGCTGCCTTAACTGGAGACCTTCATGACAAACCTTTCTGGGCTAGGCTAGGACATATACCTGTTGTACTAAGGCACAGCAATTGTTTTTCAGGAATCTCTGGTAGGCATGGTAGCTTTTTAACTGGTTTGTGCTGCAGTAATCCTGAGATATGCTCACCTAGAGCCCAAATCACCATGGTAGTTGTTGTAGTACCTACAGTGCTGGGTCTCCCTTTTACTATTTTACTATATCTCATGAAATACATAAGTATTTTAAAAACCCTGCTAGGTGATGACCAGGTAAAAAGATTGCATCTGTCAAATCTGTCAGAACTACTTTGGGAAATACTCTTTAAAAATACTGGGTCTTATGGCACATAATGATAGTGTCCTTGATTCAGATAATATTGTGGTTAAAAGACTAGGAGGTAGAGGATTGAATTTTGCATCTTTTATGTCCTCATCTTGTGGAACTCGTAACTTTTTATCAGCACTTCAGATGTGGCTACATAAAAACAGACTGAAAGCAGATTACCATTAATGCTGGCTAACAAAATCCCCAGCTTAACATACTGCATTATTGAGTAAGGATGGAAGGTGGAATCCAGGAGAAAAAATACCGTATATGCCAATCATGTAATATAAAATTCAACTAAGCAAACACACCACAATTGGATATTGTCATAAAATTCCCCCAGAAACAGAGAAAGCAGATATACAAATTTCATACATTTGAAACTTGCATATGTCTTCTAGTGACATCATTTCAGACACTTAGAAAGAATTAGAGTGATGTAGGGCTATTCAATGGGCCTCACATACCTGTGGGGTTTTTTAAATAAATGGGTTAAAGTATGGAAACCTTAAGTCAGGAAAAAAAAAATCAAATTTCCCTTTCTTTGAAATTCACAAGCCTCTTAAGACTGACACAGACTGGTCCCTACAAGAAGCGGGCAAAATCAAACAAATGATACCATGTCTCACTCCCTCAAGTTTTGGGAGGTATCAGCACTTTCACAGCAAAGTTAATTCAATGTTACTAAATAACAAAAGAACTGAGGAAAGAGGAAAATATTCCTACTACTTCAGAATATAAATCTCTATATTTCTACACAGCAATTCTAGAATATTCTGTCTGAGGACTTTCGTTGCTGAAGAAAGGAAATCTCCAAGTAAGCACAGTTATACACTTCTACCTTCCATCACACTGTGGTCCATAAATCAAGTGTGGAGCAATTTTTCACAGTTATGAGCTTGGAAAGATTTATCTTGCTTGGAAAGCAAGTTCCTACTCTAGTATGAAAATTCAAAACAAACTTTCTATATAATATACAATTTCTATTTCCTCTACCTGGTCTGACCAATAGCAGAACAGTAAATTGCAGTACTGGTAGCCGTGTATTCGCCCCCATTGATCTCCAAACAGAAGTCATGACTCCTCTGCCTCAGATTGATAGTGCTGTTACAAAAGCTCTCATGCTTACCTGAAAGGAAAAAAGCTATTTGGATTTACTTTGAAAATGAATGTTAAATAAGTTATAGCAAGTAATGTTAAATAAGTTATAGCAAGTATTCATCTGAATTAATAACGTGATACCATATTTTTTTGGTGAATACTGCTAGCTTCTAAAAAGATGTTTGTTTGAAGACTGTGGCCATACTTCTCTAGACAAACAAACCTCTTTACAGCTGCTTCTCTGGAAAGGTCACTCTGCTCTTCATAGGTCTATAAAAATAATGTTCCAGGTTTTTAACTTTTCTGGTTTGAAATAAAAGAAGCAACCCTAAGACTAAACTTAAATATTGGCAATTACAAAAAAAAAGCTTTTCTTTGAATATGCTTGGGAGACAGGAAATTTCACTTCCTACTCCTGTGCTAAGCCATGTATCCTTCCCACTGGTCTTCTAAAAACTGTTTCTTTTCATTTGTCATGCTGATTAGTGCACAATTCTGACATTTCTAAAAAGAATTGCATTTCTTATGCCTAATCATGATTGGGATGAGTTCAGCTTCCTGCTTGACAGAACTTTCCTCTGAATGAAGAATGAGACCTCTGGTAATGCTCAGTCCACAAAACAGTGGTTTCCTAATTCTTCAGACATCTCTGATTCTCTCTTCTATAACTTGGACTGCACTCCAAACTAGTCTAAGATGTGAAAGCACATAATACAACTGGTTTTGTCAGTAAAATCAAGCTCTGTGTGAAAGGAAGGCTGCAGATGCAGGAGAGGTAGCTTTTAAATCTCCCTCAGAATTTAATAAACACTAAAAGAGGAATCCCAACCTATGTATCAGATATACCAACAGAAGTTTACCTAACGAACCAAATGAACAGAAAATTGTTGAATTCATGAGGATAAGTCCTGTCTCACAAGTTACTACTTCTCTGGAAGAGTAAATAAAGTTTGCATATGATGAAACCAATCTGCAAAAAGGAGTTGAATTTCCAAAAGCCTTATTTCAGACAGCGTACTTAAAAGAGCCTTAGACCTGAGTATTGTGGGAGGAGAGGCAAGATTTACTTCTGACCTGATAACTGGCTAGCAGACAGGAAGCATGTTAGGAATAAAATGGTCACTATTCACAACAGAGAAGGGAGCATTACCATCAACTTCTCTCAGGTCTCGTGGCACTGAACTTTTTTTTTTACCATCTGAGAAATGAGAATGATACGTGAAGAGAAAGTCTGATAGAAAAGAATTAACCAGAACAGGAGTAAATAAAACTGCCTTTGAAGAGCCATACGAGGATCTTACAATACTCAATCACTTGGCAAAGAAATCACAGATGAAATCCAAAGTAGTTACTTGCAAAGTACTGCATATGCAGGGCAAGAAACAGTCCTAACCACAGACAGTCATGGACTGCTGTGACTTTCATTAGTATTAATAGTCAATCTAAACCCTTTGATTACTGCTCTCCATGCCCAGTACCTGTTAAAAAATAAATAATTTTAGGAATTATTAGGCAGCAAGAAACAAGACCAAAAGAGAAAATTATTTACTATGTAAACTTATAATGCAAAACATCTGCACGATTTCAACAGGATGGTGTACTTAGCAAAGGTATAGAGAAAACCACGAGTTAACTTCATCTTTGAAAAGATTAAATAGGTTAAAAAACTTTATTTAAAAGAACAAAAAACAGCTTTATATTTTATTTTAGCAATACTGTCTGCTCTATGCATGTCTTAGAGTAAAACCATCTAGTTCTCATTTAGGCTGCCTTTTCAGGATGTCTCTGCCTATATTCAGTTGTATGTGATTATAGGGATTAAGGATGGAAGCTAAAGGGAAAAACACATTAGGGTGTTTTTTATTTTGTTTTGCTCATTTGTTTGTTTGCGTTTTTGCCTCTAGTATGCTCCTTGAAATCTACTGGGGCAGCAGCTACTACAATTATGTCAGAAGACAGGGGAGGGAGAAGAGAGAAGATGAAATTTCTTCAGCAGTCAGGGAAGGCACAAATGGAATTAGATGTGGGCAGTGCACACATTTTAGAATTGTAATTTGAAATTAAGCCTTCAACACAAAAGTTCTGCTTCTGGGAAATCCATCTGAGCTAGCAGTTTCTGTGGAGATAGGTAAAATTATGAAGGAGGAGCATCTGTTGCCAATGAGTGACACCTGTTACTGACAGCACATTGCTGGCTGGTGCAAGGTCACGGTACTATGGATAGAAGCTGCATTCCATGCTGCAAACTTCACTATAATGAAAAATGTTCCCAAGAACACTGAAAACAAAAACTTAACAAGACTGAAAAAAAAAAATAGGAAAAAAGCTTCCTAAGCAGATATGTGAAATGGGAAAAGTGGTGATCAGTAATACGGAAGAATTTTGTAATAAGTCAAAGGCACTAGGTGAAGGGGGATCACAATATGGTATGTCTCCTAAACCTTGCCAATTGCTCAACTCATGTAATTCAATCACAGCTGTAACATTACTAAACAGCAAGGAGAAGGAGATAAGCCAGGCTTCTCCCTCTCTTGGAATTTTCAAGGAAGTTCTGAACTCTGCAGTACAATATCTAAGGCAACCCTCAGAAGGAAACAGAAATAATAATAAACTCCTCAATAGTAAACCAAGAGTCTAGTCTACTAAATCTTTCCAAGAGAAACATTTAAAATAAATGAACACTTTAGCTTTCAACTTTGAAGAACTGTTCTCATTTTCATGGAGTGTTTAAAATAAGTCTGTGTCCCATATGAACCTGGCACTTGAACACACTTAGAGCAGTACTTCAGCAGCTGCCACTTGATCTGAACAAACTGTGGTTTTCCCTCTCTAGAAGAGCTCAGACATAAACCAAACATTCGTTTCTCAACTGTGCCTTGCCCAGTCTTTCTGCTGCCAAGTCCACTCCACAGGCAGACTCTGTGTTCACATTAGCTGTCTCTCGAGCCCCCAGGGACAAACACTCTCACAGCAGAATCGGCCTCAGGAAGGAGGTCCTCCCAGAGGACCTGTCAGTCAAATCCCAAACCATCCTCCTCATGAATTTATGGACCTGAATCCAAGTCAGATGCTCAAGAGAATCAAACTCTACACCAGGTGTTTGGGTTTTTTTCCTGTAAATGTCTTTCTAGGGTTCCTCCCAACCTTGCTAAGGCAAGAGAGCCGTAGTGTCTCCAGTGGGGCTGTCGTGGGCATCATTCGAAGCTCCAATCCTATCAACAGTCAAATCACAGAACCCTTCAGTGTGCATCTAATCTCACATTTTCCAATGAATGCCATCATATTTCCTGTCCACATTAATACAGTTCCATTAAGCTGCTACTGTATGAATACCAGGAAAATTTATCACAGTACAAAAGGTCCATAAAGGACTTTTTAAAAGGAACCAAGATGTGTTTTGGGCAGAACAAAGACCACAGGGAACCAGATGCAGAGTGAATTTTATACAGAAAGCTGACATGGCAATAAGAAAGTCTAAATTCAGGTACCTGCACTCTAATTTTGATATGCATCTAAGGAGTCTTGTTTAAAAATAATGAAGAAAGTTAGGCAAGGAAACATTCATACAAAAAAACCCCATACCTACTGCCCTGCACATAACTGCATCACAATGGTGGATGGTATAGGTTTAGTGTGATCAAGATTGGGTAGTGTTCAGTCTGTAGGAAAAAAGCTGTCTTATTATTTTTTGCCAAACTTGGAAAGTGCTTAGTGAACACAGATGAGAGCTGCAGCTACAAAACTGAGAATCTCATGAGTATCACGGCAAGAGCATTTCCATGGAGAACTGCTTGGTAGCATTCTTCCTCCTATAGGTTCCTGTATCTCAGCCAGACTTTCACAAATTATTCCCCATTTGCATTAATTACTTCCTGGTGTCCAAAAACAGACACAATAGAGCCTGTTATGCAGAAGATCTGCTTGGGACTGCAGCTAAAGCCAGTCAGTGATACTCTGAAAATACAAAGTGCTAAGTATTTTTACAACACAAGTTGAGCATCTGAATATTTAAAAAGGCATTTCTTCCTCACATGTAAAAGGAAAATAATAGCTCAGGACAGATTATGAAAATAAAAATAAAAAGATTTAATTAAGTTTCTAGATATAGTAGCTATAAGAGAAGAGGCTATGAGAATATTTATAGCTTATCTTCAGAACAGAATTTAAATAAGATCTAGTATACAACAGAGAAAATAATTAATTGTCTAAGTACAATAAGTGATTCTGTATGAGGATTTGTGCATGAGTACACTTCTAGGACTATCTTTACTCACAGGTAGCCAACCAAAGCTCCTGCAACAATTGTAATTATCTAGACTTTTTATGTTTGATGTTCCAATTCTAAATTTATAACAATAAGCTAGCATATTGTCCTTGATCTTAGCTATAAGCTAGTATTTTTTGGTGTTTTAAGTAGAAATATATGCTACAAATGCTGAGAGGATCAGAAAGTAATGGAAAAAGTACATGACGTAAAGTCTGCACCATTCCATACTCGATTTATTATGGCCTTGACATAAGAAATATGTAGTTATAAAATATTCTCTGAATGAACTGAGATGTCTTTGTTTTCTGGGAGGGAGAAACAATATCTAAATTGACAGTGAGACAAGATTTACTGAACAGCTTTTGAGAGAACATGCTCGAAAACAGGAGTTAAACGCTAGTAACAATTTAGCATGTTTACTTAGTAGTCCTAGTACAAGATCAAAGTATTTGTTTTGCACTAACCCAGTGATTACAAACAGCTGAATACAAGTCTGGGGAAGGGTGTGTTCCAAAAAAAAAGAAATAAGAAGGATTTTGCCTATTTTCTATTGTTTAATTTTTTTGGTAGTATTTTCATGTCTCTCTGAAACAACAAACAGTCAAGAGCTGGATTAGCACAGATGGGGTGCAATCCCATCAAATCCTGCCCAAGGGAGGATAACTCACCAGAGGGGACTGAAGCCAGAGGTGCTGCACAGCCGCTGCCTTGCTCTATTTTATGATACAATCCCTATGAACAGTATTTATATCACCCACTTTTAGACAGCTAATATGAGCTTTCAGTGCCTCAAATTTAGGCACCTTCCTGCAGCAGAGTGATTCTGACTACCTCTGCTGAGGACCCAGACTCACCCTGTAGCTAAAAGAGAGAAAGCTTTGAAGAAATTCATGCTTGCACCTACAGAAGCAAGCAGAGCAGTTCAGGGGAAGCAACTCCTGAGGGTAATGCATGGCTGATGAGAAGCTGACATCCACACTGTACTTATTAAAGGGTTTGGATTTATTTTGATCTGGGACTAGGAATTTGATTATCTGGAAATGGTTGGAACACATTGTCTGGTTACCCCCAAAAAAATCCATCTTGTGTTCTCCAAGACCACTTTATAATGTGAATCCAAGCACAGCAAGTAGAGACAATGGGGAGCTTTACTTCAAAAGCACATACCTAATTCATACTAAAATGCTAATGCAGGTATGTTCCCTGAATACTTCCAGGGAATGATGTAGAACATCTTAATCAGAAGTCTTCCCTTCTCCATTTACTACAAGTTTACTACAACAGGAAAAAAAAAGAAGACACATCTATTTTCTTGTCATGTACTACAAGAAGAAAAAAGGAAACATAAAGACCATATAAATCTATATATTTCCAAGGGAAACTGCAGGATATCCACACACCAGAATACCAGGCTCATAAAACTCATTAAGCAGATGCCTAAATCCAGCTGGATCCAAAATGGCAAACACTTCTTTCTGGGTAATGAACATACACAGGAGAATAGCACTCCTCTCTCATGGCTAGCAAGTTGAAGTTTCTGCCTCAAAACAGCCAATACAACTGCTTGGGGCAGGGGAGCTGATTTTTATGGGTTTTTTACAGAGATCTTAGGGTTCTTAAAAAGACACTGCCTCAAACTGCTTTCTAAGATTTCAGTATCTAAATCCTTCATAAAATCCTTCTAGGACCTTTTGGAGGTCTGCATATCCAAATTTCTGTAGAAGTGTATTACTGGATTTGCATGCAATAAAATACTTGGAATGTAGCCTTCACTTCTGAGTAGAACGACACTTTCACTTCACTTGCCCTTTTGTTTGCTAGAATCACACATCACATCATATGCTGAGACCTTCTGATGTCACATATATAGTAAAAAAATACTGTTTCACAAATGACAGCAAATTAACAGCTTTGCTTTAACCATTCTAGATAGATAGATATATCGAGGGACATATAATATATAATTATGCACTTCACAAACAAGACACAGACTTCTATCTTTCATAAATCCATTCCAAGTTTTTCAAGTATTTGGGTATTCTAACACCTTTAAAAGGTATTAAAAAATCCCTAAATGATCCTAAAATGGAAGTATCTTGGAGCCTGGCTCTTTGTTCTTTCTCACATAGTCACGTTCTTTTCTTAGCTGAAACATATACTGTGAATCAAAACCTTTAAAATTGGCTTTTCATTATGGGATCATGAAGAATTTATATTTCACAATTTCAGTCCTTGAGAAATGTACTTGATTGAGAGTGACTAATTATGAAAATCAAAGCAACAGCAGGGAATATTTATTGAAGGAACTAATGACAACTATGGAGTTCAAACACTAGGAATACTGTCAGAAATACTCCAACAACCACTTGTGCCCAGTGAAATTTTGAAAGCAAATAAAATTCTACAGAATTCATGTGCAAAAAAATGCAAAAAAAGATTAAAGACTCACATCTGAAGGGAAGCTGCCACATGACATTTCCTTCACCTCCACTTCCCTCCACAGGCTGCTGCATGCTGTTATTGAGCACCTCTTCTCCCTCACTCTCCTCTTTATTTCCCATTTACTTTCCTTTTGATCCCATCGCCAGTGGGCTTTCAAGTACTTATTTTTTTTGATCCATCCCTTTTACTTGTCCCTAGCATCATACAAAAATACAAAGTATCTCTGGTTTTATCAAACCAACATCTCAGCCCCAATTCACAGACTTCTCTCTCCTGGTTTTTCTCTGGTTCTGTTCAAAGTAAAGCTTTTTCTACTTTTTATCTGCTCATGAGTTATAGTGTAAGAAATAAGTTTTATGCAACACTCATCACAATGCCTGGTTCATTAAGTGTACTTGTTTCATTCATGTCCAGAATCTGCATCACTGGTAACTACCAACTTGCTGTAAAGAATAAGTGGATTTTTCATTTTTAAATAAACAATTTCCTTGCTCTATAGCATGATGCCAAAGAAAAAACTCCAGGCTGTTCTGCCTACCTGAGTTACTAAAATAGCTGGATATTGACCATGTGAGGTTTTTATATTGTGATTATAAATGCAAATTAGTCATGGATAAAAACAGTGGCAAGGAGTACCATCACTATTTAGATACAGGATCATGAACAATTTATATTTCACAATTTCAGTCCTTGAGTCCTTACCACCATTTAATGTTAATCCCAGAATATAACATAAGAATAATTTTGCTAATATAATACTTTTCACATCAGGTTATAGTCAAAATATGCTACTTTGTAAAATTACATTTTATTTACACTGTTAAAAAATCTGTTTTGGTGTTTCTTTCCTAATTTTGGATTTATTCGCTGCTACTAAAATCACAGTTAACATAAAAAATGTCAACAAATTAAGTTTGTGCCTGTTGGCCACGTACAGGCCAGTAAAGGAGATTAGAGCAGCAGTAAATATATCAGTGAGCCCTGTGGGGCCACACACTATGTGCTTCCTCAGTCCTGATTCAGGCTGAAGTTGCATTTATCTCTGGTGTTCCACACTTTTAGGTAGCAACAACTTATTCCAGGCATTTCTCTGAAACAGTACCTTTTTTAAAATTATTTTTTTAATTAAAAAACCCCTTTTTCTCAAAGCCTGTGTATCTATTTAAATCAAAACAAAACATAACAAACAAAAACACCAAATCTTCGGCAATTTCATATTAATTTTGTATTTGGATTTCATTATGTTGATTCCTTTTCAGTGCTCTTCGTAAGATGAAAAAGCTACTTGCAATGCTAAATGTCCCTACTCTCAACTTTGTGGAGTAATTATGAAATAATGACATTAAAAATTGCCATGCTAATGAAATAAAATTAATTTTCCACTCCCCAAATACAGTATCACACTTTTCATCTTAAGTGTCAACATCATGGTAAATGGTAGGTAAGCAGTGCTTTGCTTGGAGTTAGTTTATATTCACTGCAATTTTGTCAGGCTTCAGTCCAGAAGACTGTCATTTTTCATTCCTGCATTCTGATGTGGATTTTGACTTTTCTGACTACAGCAGAATGGCAAAGGCAGTGCTTTTCAGCACATCCCGCCACTTCTATCTTGCGGCTGCTTTTTTCTTGTTTTGTCCTTTGCCTGTATTCTCCTCAAAGTGCTGATGATTGAGAAGCAAACACACATCTGTACTGCTGTTTGCTATTAATATTTCTCCCTCCTCCAAAAGTGAGAAAGAAAAAGTTCAATAAACCTCTCATTCCTAACATCTTTATTTGAAGTCATGTCCTACACCAAATCCAAACCAATCCAATTCCTTCTTCTACTCCACGCTGTATTAAATACCTTCACAAGGCTGTTCCTCAGTGTAGGTGAGGCCAGGCAGGGCATCCTGACCCACCTGGACAACACCACATCATTTGTGGGTGGGCTGCAAGGCACTGGTGCCTGGAGTGCAGCCACCTGAGATGCCAGGGGAAGTACAGTAATTACAGTACTTCATGGCAGTGATGGCTCAAATGAAGGGCATGGATTTGCTGGTGCACATCCAGAGGACAGCCATGAAAATAATCACAGGGCTGTGATTATTTCACCTCTCCTGTGAAAACAGGCTGAGAGACTTGGGGTTGTTTAGTCTGAAGAAGAGAAGGCTTCATGGAAAACTTAGAGCAGCCTTCCAGTACCTAAAGGGAGCCTGCTGAAAAGCTGGAGAGGAACTTTTCACAAGGTGATGCAGCAACAGGACAAGGGGGGAATGGCTTTAAACTGAAATATCTAATCTAGCATTAGATTAAATATTAGGAAGACATTCTTCATTGTGAGGGTGGTGAGACACTGGAACAGGTCACCCAGAGAAGCAGTGACTGCCCCATCCCTCCAGCTCTTCAAGGCCAGTTTAGTTTGGGCTCTGAGCAATGTGGTCTACTGGAAGGTGTCCCAGCCCAAGAAAGGGCGACTGGAACTAGAGGATTTTTATGGTGCCTTTAAACACAAAAACACTTCATGATTCTTTAATTTCTCACAGCAGAGTGATCTGACCACTGTAAAGCTGTTGCCATCTCCTACCTGAAGCTCTCAGAGAAGACGCCCCATCTGCTGGCTCACAAAGGGTGCCTCTGCAGTTCTTGTGAGTATAGGAGAATTTTAGCAGAGAACTCCTGGGGCCTCTGCTGTGACAGGAATATGGATAGACAGCTAGTGGTTTTGCTTTTTTTAAAAAGGAATTCCACGGAGTTTAACTTCCACCGTCTAAGAATAAAATACTAATTACAGATGAACTGTAAAATTAGAGTTTATAAACAAGAAAAATTACAAAATATTAGTTTAGTTATTATGTCTTTTGCTCTAACAGATATTGCAAAACTCAGCCTTTGTTTCTTTACTTTTACATAGCTCTGCAGAAGCAAAGTTGTGTACTTTTGCTCCCCACTGCTTTGTTCCTTCACAAAGACTGAGCTGACTGGACTCCTCTCCTTATCCCCAGGAGTTTCTTACATATGGCTTCACTTTCAAGAAAATGATCTTCCAAAATAAACAGTACAGAAAATAAAATTCTGGGCAAAGAAAGAAGTCCTGGCCCTTCTAAAATCCAACAGTTCTGACAGGCTTTAGTCAGAAAGTGCTCCAAGAAAAGGCTGACAGAAAATTCACTGAAAGGAGGCTAAATCCTAAATATAAGAAGACCACACTAAATGACATCTTCTTTTCAGTAGCTGCTAGACAAAACTGAAGTTGCAGAAGCACAACACTAAAAGCAATTTTTAAAAAGTGAGAGGGGGGCAGGCAGGGCCAGGACATGGATGTACACCAAAAAAAATCCAAGAAAAAGATCAAGCAACTGAGAAAAAGTAACACAGAGTGAAGCTGCTGGAAATCTACCGTCAGGTTATCTTTATAATAAAGGCAACACAAATTAAATACTAACTCCTGGGAAGGACCAAAGAAACAATAAAGGTAAAAGAATTCTAGTAACTTTCTCAGTGAAAACAAGAGCACACTGAGTCACCTACTCATGAGTGCCTAGGAAGAATGATTTCTTGATGAGATTGTTATATGTGAAATGAAACAAAAAAAGAAGTCAAAGAAAGAGCTCTTCCCCCAGCATGCTGTGCACATGGAACAGGGTAATTGTGTACAGAGGTGCAGGCCTGCTGACAGGATGTTTGCCGAGGCAAGAGCATTTTGAGACTGTATCAAGCTCCTTGAGATGTGCTAAAGGCAGCATGCAGAGATGCTGAAAACCTCGGGGATGTTCAGGGAAGGACCAAAGGAAGAGAAAGACAAGACACTAATGGGAGGGACTTTCAGAAAGACATCACAGGAGACTGCTGCAGTTGTTAGTCACTCACACAGTGAGATAAGTGCCAGAAGTGTCACACTCTCTTTTGAGTTCAGTACTAACTAAGCCCCTATAAAATGACTACAAAATTCTTAGAAAGAGAGTTTTGATCCTGGTTTTATTTTTGGGATTGATGGCGACAAGGAAAGAATTGTAAGTCCACTCATCAGCATTCTACCAAATATCCACCTCCTCTGTCACGGTTTTGTCTATGTAACTGCACAAGAAATGCTTCTTTAGTTCCTACATCTTCCTGCATCAGAGTTCTGAAGCAAGCTGAATGTAGATATGCCCCAATTTTCCCAGCCCACTCTTCATCCTCCTTTCTCTCAATATCAAATGTATTATTAGTTCTGTGTCTTTTATTGCTTTTCTCATTTTGTTGTTACACTGCTCCTCTGAAAATTGCTGTGTAAGTCTTGAATGAATATAATATCCTGGATTAATATAATGCCATATATGAATGAGAATATAATGGTGTTAATCATAAAGGAAAGCTGTTCTCATTTATTTTAACTGTTCCCTGAAATAATCTTGCCAAAATGCTTTTGGTCTTGTTAAAAGTTTCATTTTAAGTACTTACTTCATTTTGTATTTATATATGCTTAAATTGATGTTTGTGTTGTTTTTCACCTGAGAAGGCATTTAAAAAGGAGGAAGAACTCGCTTGTGAGGGTCAGCAGTGTATAATCGATAGATTAATCATGTTATGTATATGGAATTCATTAGAACTTAATTTCCTTAAACTTCATGATATTTGGAACACCTTTTGCATTTTTGATGAGCAGCCCAATTAAAAAATAATGAACCTGTTTTTTTCTAAAACTGACTTATTATCTTGGTGGTTTCCAACAGCAACCTAGAGCTCAGTTTTATATCAAATTATTTTGTGCCTGTTGGCCAGCAATACCTTTGCAACCTTCTAAGGTGCTTCAAAAGTCAAACAATTTCCCCAGGAGAAAGTTTTAAAGCTGCTACTATTCCCAGTACCAAGTTTATATCTAGGCTCACAAAGAAAATAAAACCTGTACTGGAAACAGACAGAATCCATGGGATGTTCAAGATCTCTCTCTTGTACCTTAACCTTAGTGGAATACCTTAGGAGAACAGCTTCATCTTCAGCAGATAACACCAAGATTTCTGCTGCTGACTCTCCGTGGGAAATTTTTGTTTGTTTTTACAGTATTAATCCTAAAATATAAATATTCCTTAAAAATATATATTTATAGAATAGAATATATATTTATATTTATAGAACACAAAATGTTAAACCCCTCACCAGAGTATAGAAGGAACTGTTCTGCACCACCACCCACTCCCACTAACAGGAAAATAAAAACATCTTCCAAGAACGTTTTCTGTTTCATGCACACGTTTGAGGAATGATCAAACATTTTTGGAACTACAGCTGACCCAAAACTCAACTTCAACAATAATCATGCGCACTTCCAATAGTTAACAGTGATGTGCTAAAAAACAGGCACAAAACAAAAGGCCCTCTCTGTGTCAATGAACACAGAATCATAGATTCATGGAATTATTTGGGTTGGAAGGGACCTTGAAAATTATCTAGCTCCAACCCCCTGCCATGGGTAGGGAAACTTTTCACTAAACCAGGTTCTTCAAAGTCCCATACAGCCTGGCCATGAACACTTCCAGGGATGGAGCATACATAACACTCCTGGGCAACATTTTTCAGTGCCTCACCACTCTCACAGTAAGGAGTTTCTCCCCAACATCTAATCTAAACCTATCCTCTCTCACCCTAAAGCCACTGTCCCTTGTCCCATCACTACATAGATATTGTAAAACATCCCTCTCCACTCTCACATTATTTCTTGTTGTTATGCAATACTATTTATGCACAGTGAAATTGCTTCAAAAAGAAGCAATGCATCACTTGCATCCCTCCAAAAAACGGTCTTGAAGATGTTGTCTCAAAAGGTGGAGGGAGGACTCAACTCTCTCACTCATCAGTGAGCATCACACACAGGGTTTTTCTCCTACATCACATTCACTGGCTGATTACTCAGTTGTTTTGTCTAACTTCCCTCATGCACTGTATCCTGTAGCCTTAAGCACCCCTATGAGAAACTACCCTGCAAGGCAGGAAGCTGCCTAAAATAAGGGTCTGTATCAGTAAAAACAGTGATGACCTAACTCTTTGTGGAAGCAATAAGTATTTCAGCAAGGACAAGAAACTTTAAAAGCTGAATTATCTGGTTTGTTTTCTTATTTTGAAATGGGGATGTATGTATGTGTCTGTGTAGCATAAACAAGAAGTGTTGTGGACAGAATGGAAAAGAATGATTTAGAAGAGAGAAGTTCCCCATAAGGAACTGTGAAAATGTTCAGAATATATTCTATAACTCGCCTTTGCAAATTAACTCCTCACTGTTGAAAGACATGCCTGCAGCTCACTTGTAAAATTAGATCAACCAAGACACTTTTTCCACAAAAACTTGTTTGAATATTTTGTTCTTGTTATATCTAATGCAACTTGATAAGTTCCTTTGCTCCAAAGGGTTCCAATGATTAGCACTTGCAGATCGCAGCAGGGTGAAATAAAAATGAGACAAATATTTGTGGAATAAATATTGGTAATGTTTACAAATTTGCCTTTCATATGAGCGTGTCAAACATACAAATATGTATTAATCAGAAAATGTGGCTGCTAGCTATTAGTATCAACTTCCCAAAATGCTTATTGTTGAAAATTTTAAATGGCTCATGTCATATTTGCCCATTTCAACTGATTAAGATTTTGTATCTCTGTATCTCTATATCTCTATACTGGATTTACCTAAAGGTATAGAAACCTTAATATCCATTTTGAGAAGCTTTATTTTGCTACATCGGTCCTTTTCTTATGACTTATCTGAATAGTCACCGGATGCAACAAGTTGATCAGCTCCAAACATCAGGCAAGCCACAGAATGGAACAAAAAGATGAGCACTTAGGTAACAGCCATTAAAATGATGATGATCCTAATTTTCCAATGCCATTACTCTTTCTAGAAAGGTTTATTGTCCGTGCTGTACAATAAATGTAATAATGATGGTGAAAGGACTATAAAAATAACCTGAAAGTTTATAAATCAATAGCAAAGTGACACACATGAGTCTTTAACCCAGCTGAAGTTTATGGACTGATATCAGATTTGTTTAGCATTACAGAATAAAATCCGGATGAATCCATTCATAAATGTAGAATTTGCTTCATCTTGAATTGGCTTTTTGCTCTTCTTGCAGTTGAAAAGGACAGGGAACTTCTGTAGGGTTTCCTCTTTGGTCAAAATCAGATTTAGCTGCAGGTCCATTAGGCATGGAGGCAATGGCAGCGACCATCCTGTCACTGAAAAATGGAAATTACTCTAGAACACTCAAAGAAGAAAAAAACTAACAATGACAGGAAAACGATGCAACTATTAAAAAGACGACTGGACATCTCTTATAATCCAAACTTGGATGCACTCCTTATCCATAGTGTTACATATCCCTCAGAATGCGATACAATCTCAGCAGATTTTTGAATGTAAGGAGCTGTTTGGGTACAGGGGTTTATGAATGTGTGTTATTTATGTTCATACACTGTGAGCATAATACTTCCATGCATTCCTCTAGGCTGAGGAGACAGAATTAGTCTGTTGGGCAGACTGCGAGAGGAGCAATTTAAATATGCTCATCAGATACGAAAAGCTTTACTTCAGCAGTGATCTGTATTTATGTGTTTAAGTATTTGCCAGCAACCAGATTTTGGTATACGAGGTGGAAAGAGTTTGTGGTTTGGCCAGTTTCTGTACTGAGCATAGACTGTGCTGTAGACAATGATTTACAGTGTCCAGCTGGAGCTGCTTTAAAAAGCAAACTCAAACTCTAAATTGCTAATTAACAAGGTACAAAGATGCATCCACAAACGATCCATCAATTACTGTTGAGTCTCACCAGGATATGAAGCCAGCATCTTTTAGAGGGACAACTAAAAAATTAAGCAGCAGATTTATTTGTATTGTGTTTGATGTCTATGTAACAGAGAAAGGTTTAAACAGTTCGTACATAACTATGACATTATGATTTTGTAAGTCTCATGAAGAAATACTGACATAAATATAAAATGGAACCTCTTTGGAGCTAGAACTGTTCCTTCCTTGCATTTCTTCAGTGCTTCTCACAATTAAATTGCAATTTTAAATTTTGGTCATTTACTGCTCTATTTACTTTTGTAAAAAAAACCTCTCTAACTAATCCTCAATCAAATTCCTCCACTGGCTGCATTCAATGGAGGCAGATAGGCAAAAATCAGGTTTGGGGGGGGGGCTTTAACTCAAAAGACTAAAACCAGAAGCGTGCACGTGCCTCAGAGCCAATCAGACTACAATCAATTCACACACGGCTTTTAGTATGCTCTCTCAGTAGTTAAAGAAGAAAGAGGCTTTGGAGTTCTCATTTAAAGAACAGTACAGGACTTCTGAAGATCAGCTTTAAGAACAAGCTAATCACTGTTTCAGCATTCAGTTTCAGGAAGTCCTTTCTGGAAGTCCTTCCCCTCCATCAGCCATGCTACATGGCAAAGACAGGTGTTTGTCTTTAATCAGTGAATATTAGCTATGTTCCAGGTATTCCATTAACAGTGCTTATTGCCAGGCCATAGTCAGCACAAAAATTATCTCTTGGAATAGTAATGGTCAAGGAATACTGCTCCTGCTTGTTACCAACTCAATAAATAAACATCCCCTGTGCCATTCTTTTAAATGCTTTCATTTTTAAATTAGATTTTGATTTTTTGCTCAAAACCACATAAACCACTAGGTCAAGCCAAAACTACTTACTTTGCAATTTTGAGTTACCTGTCCTCCCTTCTTCCCTGTTTTATTTTCCAATAGGATTGCTAGGCAAGGATAGATTCCTTCACAAAATAAAAACTGTTTTATTAAGGAAAGTTTTACTGTGAGTTGGCATCAAATTTTTGAAACAGTTTTAAATACATGCATGCCATGCAAAGATTGGACCAGATAAGAATACTGTAACCCAAAATTACTCTAACTGGTTAAAGGAAAAATGGCCTGAATGAGAAACTGTTCAATAGGTATTTTCTATATTTCTCTACAACAAAGATAGTGCTGACAGATTAAATAATATATATCTATTCTCATCCAAGAAGCCTAAATTGCTTATATGCAGTATTAACTTAAATGTTAAATTTGTAAAGCCAAAAGCTAATATCAGAGAACTAAATATTCATATTTTGTGTTCACTCTGTGAATCAATTCTGTGTAACTAAAGAAGATGAAGCTGCTGTTTGTATTCACAGCTCCTTTCCCTCTGAAACACTGGTTTAAGAGAAAAAATAGAAAACAGACCAGGTTGAGCCACTGGACACTGCTGTTCATCAGCCCTTGCCTCTGATTTGTCACTGCATTGTTTACGCTTCTTACGGACAAGCACCCATTTAAAAACAAGGTTACTTAGAAACTGGAAGGCATTTAGAAATTGTTCAACATCTGAAGTCTCACGGCTGACAACTGGATGCTTAGGACCTACAAAGAAGCATTTTACCACTGATTTTAACCATCTCTATTTCAGTGCTACTGTGAGCACAACTGTAAGGTCAAAGGTGCACAGAGTTGGGAATGGGAACCCTCAGGGGTAGAAAAGATTTGAAACATGAAAACAGGTATAAATAACAGTATACAAACATGAGGTCTAACAACCTCATCCCTTTGGCCTCCTAACCCCCAAATTCAACATGCCATAAAATCAGCAGACACCCACTAAACTGACCACATTAACTACCATACACTGACATGACAACAAACAAGAGTTTCCCTAAGGTGGTAACATCCTCTAAGTACTTTTCCTCATCCCAGGCAAGTGTTCAGCTCCATCAGTTTTGGAAAACAGATGCCTTTGCTAGTATGGCTTGTAAAGTTGATGGTGATTGCAGTTAGAAAGACAAGAACAGAAGTGTAGATAATAGCCAAGAATGTTCAGCTGCTAACAGCTTCTTCTGAATTATACTGCTAAGAACACTGTACTACTGCCACGCTGTGTTTCAGTGACACATGAGAAAAGATGGACAATCTTTCTCTAGCAGTTTCAACAGAATTCTAAGACATCTACCTGAAGCACACCAGAAGATTGCCAGCCTCACGTTCTCATCATGACTTTAGGTATTCCCACATAACATCTTGAGCAACTTCAAGATGGTTTTTGGTGGATTTGCCATCAGATCAGTTTTCCAGTCCAGGTCAGCATCTCAGAGAAACGTTTCCTGAAGACGGGAAACCTGAATCCTGGACTGAAAAGAACTCACAGGAAATGTACACAGGATATGACAAGAGCCTCCTTGGCCATGTGACCCTCAGGCACCACTGTCATACTTTTGGTAGGATACTGCACATAAAGATCTCTTCCCCACTGTTATGCTTCACTTCTTAAAACATAAATCCTGTTTAAGAAAGCCATTTTAGTTTCCTGTATTAATTACCGCTCTCAAAGACAAACTCCAAGGTCACAAGGGATACCAACAATAACTCAAAAGCCATCCACAGACATTTGACATGAGAACCATAGAGAGGCATTTACAGACTGTATTTTGCCAGGTCTGGAGTACTTCCACACACCTCCACAGTTCTCCTGCCACAGCATGTCCACATTCGTTCTCCCACCATAGCACATCACAATCTGATACCGAGATGTACGAAAGCCTCACCCCATGCACTGACCTCTATCCAAGGCTAACTCATATAAATGCCAAAAAGACAATCCTACAGTCCCTAGCACGTTAGAAACTCAACACATGAGCTGGTGGACATGGCAAAAAACATCAGATGAATATGTTGGTACCATTATAAACACATCAAGAGATGTGCAGACTGGCAAATAGACAGTTTCTGGCAATAGAAAAATCTAGTTTTTGACTTACAGGCAGGTTATAGGACCTACTGCTTAGTCAAGCATCAAGCTTGAACTAACTGGACTTCCCAAACAGTAGGATTCACATGGTTGACTTAGCCTTTGATCTTTCTGACGCATATGAAGTGAGTCCTGTATAGCTTTTTATTGTGCCTAATGTTTGCATTCAAGTGTTGGTCAGATGGGCCCATAAAACAAAATTTCAACCTGGTTTGCAAGTGCCTGTTCTGGTAATGTGCAACTTTAGCTCTTTCAGTCCTTAAATGTGACTTTGAAGCCACTCCAGGTGAAAGCTGTAACTTTACCTCTGCATACACACGCACACACGCACACGCAGAGATACCATGTGTTACTCTGTAAACAAACTTATTTAATGCCACTCCACAGCACCTGTTAACAGCAGTCGACACTTCCACTTATTTTGGGGAGATCTGCCCTGCTATTTTAAACCCAACAGGTCAGTGAGCAGGTTCAAGGCTCCACTGTTTGTCGAGCAACTGTAGAAATGCTTCTTTCAGGAGGAAAAAAAAACAGCTTGAGATGCTCAGTACCCTTTACATCTGCTGCTCAGCTGGAGACACTGTTAAAAGGCCATTAGAAGCACAAGGTGAAAGACCTCACAGGCCAGGTGAGCTGCAGAGCAATTTGCTGTTTGCATTAGGAGTATCAGTCCTGGCTGCTTCTTTCTGATGCACTGAAAGCAGATCCTGTAGCAAACCCTGAAAATCAGGACCGGGATGGGTGGCCAGCAGGTCTCCATCCCATCCCAGAGCTGGGGCTGTGCTGCAGAGCCTCTCCCTGCACATTCAAGTTTCACAGAGGCTGGAGGGGACAGCAACCCTCCCAGCACGACCCACAACGCCTGACTTTGCCCACGGAGACGGGCTCTGCTGGGTGGATGTCACAGCAGGACACAAATTGCTGTCACCTGTGCAGTCAGAGGGAACCTCTTCCAGCACATCTTTGGCAGCACCTGCCTCCAAATGCCACGTGTCTTCTGTGTTCCACAACTGCTCAACAGAATAAAGTGCTGCTGCTCCACTTTGCTGGAAGGAAAAGGTCACGTTAGCCAAAAGAAACTCGTCGGAGAGAGCTGATGGTCTTTGTGACAGCCTCCTATAACAACAGCAAGAAGTGTTCTTATTAGGGGAGCTCATTTTTTTCTCTGTGTGCTGGAGCTCTAGAGCAATAGGTAGTGAAGAAAGCAAATGCTGGTTTCAGTAGGTTTTTAGGCCTTTTTTACATACAGAGAAATAAAGTGCTATGAATTTTACCAGCATATGTTTTCTTTCCATCTGCAACACATTTTAAATTCCTTTTGCATCTTATAATGTATTCTCTCTCTTTAGCATAATAACAACTCTGCCTTTAAAAACCAACCTTTATATGCTGTTCTTAGGAATTTCTGAAGAAGTGCTAATTCTTTTACACATATTTAAACTGCTGAAATAATTATGGCTGGTAGCACGAACAATCAAAACCACAGAATGTGGGTTCCCTTCATAGGGAGAGAGCACCCATTAACCAGGTACAAAAAGGGGCATACAGTCATAGTTCACTAGAAAAGTAATTTCATTGTGGTAGTAATGGGAGTGCTGATACTTTGATATAATAATGGAGTTTTAAGCACCAAGCCTGTTATTTTAACTAGAAATTTTAATGTAATTATGCATTTTTACTTTACTAAGCAGAAAGGAAGATTAGTATGCACAGTTTTCTTACATGTATCGTGGGGAATAAGACAGAGATCTCCAAGTGATACTGCAAGATGCTCAAGTCATTCAAAAGAAATGGCAGGTAGTAGTTTTAAAGACAAATTACCCAGAAAAGCTTTTATTGTTGATCGCTTGTTATAAGATTTGCCATTTGCAAGTAATTGTACATTCAGCTGAAACTGACCTTTTATGAGAGCCAAGTGGTAATATAAATGAAATGAATATATTCTTTATTGCAGTAATATAAAAAAGAATGGCCTGAGCTTTTAACACAGTGCTTGACCTCTGGTGTCTGAACACCACCTAATCTCAGGAGTATCTCACAACAGCATATGATGAAACAAGTACTAATACAGCTTTAGAACAGTTTAACACATTAGCACTTAGAAGCGTAGAAAATATTATACTTTAGGTATGTTTTTTGATTATAAATCAGACTGACAACAGAAATAAAAGACATGATTAAAGACTATACACTGAAGTTCATAATTACATTAATTATTAAAGCATTGCCTTTTCTATTTTAAAGTCCCTCTTTCCAAAATACTCTAGCATAAAGTCACACTGGGAAACTCCAGATGCTGAGATATAAAATTCTCATTCAAAATTGAATTATTTATAAGCATTAAAAACATGCTATTTCTTCTCACAGGCCCTGATCTTACAAACACCACCTTTAGGCTTTAGATGTGCATACATAAGTTGCATTCCCTTTAAGGGCATCAGTCACATACAAACCAATAAATATGTACAGAAGTGACAGCAAAGATAGGTCTTAGGAAAGCTGCACTTCCAAATACCTACGTGCACATGCCAAGTTATTAGCATGCACCATGCACTCACAACTGGAAAATAAGGAAGGCCATAAGGAGAGGTGACCAGAGAGACTCTTGATGCTGCATTTACTGCAACTGCAAACACAGGCGAGAGGGGGTCACACACAATGTGGAGGATACAACTACAACAGTGTTCAAACAAAAAGGAAGTGTAAAGTTCACATGAAATTCCATGTCCATCTTCACTGCCATCATGGAGATCAGGAGTGAATTAATGTCTAATGGCCCAAAACAGATTTCACAAATTTGCACTGAATATAGTATTTATTTTAGCAAAGCTATTTCTTTTTTAACACTGCTGAGGCAACTTCACAAGGTGTTTGTCTGTGACTCCCCATCTACGTCCTGGTCTACAGGCACTTTCTTTTCACAGCTCTCAGTGAGAGCAGCAGAGAAACAGTAAAAGAAGGTATTAATGAACAAGTACTTGAATACAGACTCAGTCAGAAGGATCTTCCCTATTCTGTCAATCTATGGCTGCATTTTAGAGTACGAAAGCAAAACATTCAGAAAGAATAACTTGGAAACATCTGACATGGACTAATGGCTCCATTGCATGGGTGACTACTGAGGTCTTTATTATTATTATTATTATTATTATTATTATTATTATTATTATTATTACTATTACTATTACTATTACTATTACTATTATCATCGTTGTTATTATTACAACTTAGAAGCTACAAGCAACTGTGTTATGTATGCTTGCTCGCCTCAGTCAGCGCCTCTGTATTATGCCAGTATAAAGCCTATTCATCAAAGCACAATTTCAAGTGACTCCTGACCTTCAAAATGAAGGGTTTGCTTCTGCTTTCATTTCAGCCACTTTGACTAGGGTGACTGTGCTGCCAGAATCTCACCTCGTCCATCATTTGTGCAGGAGAACAAAGTTCACATGCCTCTTACAGCATTTAGAATTCAACATCTTTACTGCTGGATGCTTTATCAGAACAGTTCTAGTTTTTATCTAAATCAGCTATTATTCAGCAAATAGTAAACCCCCCCCCCGCCAAGCAAAACAAAAAACCAAATCCCAAGCAAAACCACAACACAAAACCCCCACACCCTTCACCTTGGAAGCGGAAAGGCACAAAGCAGACACATCCACTACTTTACACAGTCACACACTCTCTTTCATTCAGAAAATTCTGAGGCAAGGGCACAATCCAACTTTAACTTCAACATTTCATTACTATGGCTTCCTCTAAGATGATGTACGTTACTAAAGGCACGGTTGGAGCTAAACAAGTATTGCCAAAAGATATGTTCTATGATTTTTCTCTTGTGTCTTGACTTTCAAATTAGAGATTTTCCTACAGCAAAACATTTCCTGCTAAGTCCTCAGGAGCTCCACTAATGCTCATGAATGCTGGGTCATGGCAACCTGAGTCTCACAGCAGAACTCTTTCTAACACACAGGATACTCCACTCACAGAGTAGCCCTGAGTAGCTCCTCTCAGGGAGGAGCCCATTGACAAGGACAGCCAAGCACACACTGCCAGCTCCTGCTACTCACCCTGCATGTGACTGATGCACAGAACTAAGCCCACAGCAGCATATCAAGTAGACCTCAAATTTTCTTCCTCTGCCCCCCATTCCGAGGTAAAGCTCATTTATCGAGGACTTACTTTGCTAAGCTATGTCAGAAAACAACTTTACGTGCTGTACTCCAGTGAAGGTCACAGCACCAGAATTATGAGACAAGACATCAGAAACAGAAGGGTGATTATGAGTATGTTATATACAGTCACACAGAACAATTTAGCATTGTTGTAAAAGTACAGTGAACAACTCTAGTCACATTACTGCCAACTTCAACATATTTCATGTGCCACAAAATACCGTAGGAAAACTCTTCCTTACAGAGCAAAAACTGACAACTTTCTTCATTTGTAACTTCTACCATGTCTGTGCCAAAGTGAGTGACAGTATAAATAGCGTTACAGAAGTTATCTAACAAGTCTCTTGAATTGCAGTTCCATTCAACAGAGATCCCTCTATGTCCATAGCCTCTATGATTCAAACAGATTCTTCACAGCTCTTTACATCAGTACATACACACTTTGCCTAGTACATACACTGTCTTCACTTTATTTCAACAGTCATAGCTAGAAAATAGCTTTTAAACAAATTACAACAAAAAACATGACTACTGTTAAATCAAAGCACATAAACCATGCAGTGTATTACTATTTATCATCATATTATCAAGACACTGATGCAAAATCTTTTTAAAATGCAATGTTTGTTCAGAAATAAGACTGTAATAAAGTTCTTTGAACTCCTTAAAACATGAGGCCTTTGACAGACTACACTTCTGTAACACTAACAAATCGCTTCCTTAAACAAGTGAGAATGATGGAAAAAAGACAGAATGAGGGGGAAAAAAAAAAGAAGAAAAAAGCTTCTCAAAGCTGTACAATGACTGCTTTAAGTACACTTCCAGCATCGCACCAGGTAGCAAATACAGAGCTTTAACATTAACAAGGGCTCATGCTGCATGAACAGCTATTACCCCACCTTGCAGCACCGTGCAAGAACAACACACTTTAAAACAACCCTAGTCTTACAACCACTCATTTGAACAGCTACAAACAGAACTGCTCAAAAGTTGATACACCAACTAGCAAAAAGGAATATAAACCACAAAAAAACCAAACTACTTCAACAGGAAGCTCAGAAAAAATTACAGCCCCATAAATCATGCACTTAATCATAAAAGCAGATTTAGTTATAAAACTTAGCAGGAAACGGGAGTAATTTTGGATTGAACTACTATTAAATAATTAATTACTCTGAGTCTTTCTGTACTGATACATGTGAACAGAAACTTGTAAATGCTGGGCTTACTTAAAAATTGCATGTCGACTTTGCACTGTACATTCAGAAAATATATGAAACAATAAAACTCCTCAGTGAGCTGAAAGCAACAAGTGTTTATCCAAAGTTATTAGAAGTCTAAAATTTACTAGAATTTCTTTTTTTAATGTAACAGAGGATATCCTACCATTCTGTCTGAAAGCAGCTGGTGTAACAGTGAGCAAAGGGAAAGCATGACTGCATATTCAAAGGATCTGTGGCTCACAGGAGAGATTTCATGATTTCATATAACAGATGAGCAACCTGAATATAAATTACAGGAAAAAGCACAGAAAGACCAGAGAATCAGTAAGCCTGAGGGATGAAGGTGCAACACGGAACAACCTTCCCTGTATCTTTGTGAACTACAGCCTCGCTGTCCTGAGATTTTCTACATTTATCATTCCTCATGTAAAGTGCTAAACGTTACACAGTGAATAACTGTGGCATTATTTCACCTCAGGGAAGATAAATCTACTGCTTCCAACTTTCAAGAGGAAGCGAGCAAACCGAGGAGCATCTAATTCACTCTACAAATAGCAGGACCTAACAGCAAAGTGCCAGTGGCAAAGCATAAACCTTTTCTGAGGGCTCAAGCAGTCCGATTGAAGCAGCCCCGGCTCATATCTTCACGTATAATAGCTCTCTTTTTGTGTGGCTCTCCGATTGCTAAATGAATTTTAGCCCGAAACGTATTTTTATTCATTCATTCTTAAACATGCAATACTGATACGGTTGTATGGAAAAATAGGGAAATAGAATTACAACAGCAAACTGTTCCCAACACCTTCGTGGGCGGATTGCGATATAACCTGTTGTAGGCATGTTTCAACAGACGGAAGAGCCAAGTTACAGGCTGCCGGGGCTGCCGGGCGGCTGTGTGTGGATATGTGTGGGTGCCTCTCCCCGGCAGCCGGTGCCTCTGCTCGATCCGTGCTGCGGCGGAGGCGCCCGGCGGCGCCTCCAAGGGGCGACCCTGCTGGCCTGGGGCCGCGGACGGGTGCGGAGGGGAGCAGGAGTGCCCTCCTCGCCTTCCTCGCCCTCCTCCTCCTCCGTCGCCTCCTTCACGCCCTGTGCCCGCGGGCAGAGGGCAAAGTTTTCTCCCCGGCACAGGGCGGCAGCGGGGACAGCCGCCACTGCGGAGCTGCCCGCTGCCTCTCGCCGCCCGGCTGCAACTCTCAAGAAGTTTCAGCCAGCGAACAGAAACGCGGCTGAGCCTGCCGGCGTCCCCGTCATTCTCACCCTTTTTTACTTACCCTCCACCCCCTGAGTTTCTGTGTTTATTAAATCTTTATCTACACGCACACACACGCTCCTCCGGGAAGCCCCCGGGTGCCACCGGGCCGGCGGAGCCGCTCCGCTCCGCGCACACGGCGCCGCGATCCCCGGCCGCGCTCCGTGGGGCGGGCGCGCAGCCCGGCGGCGGCAGCAGCGCCGGCCCCGCTCCGCGGCCGCCGCCCGCTCCCCGCCGCGCCCGGCCCCGTCCTTACCTGCGATCTCCTGGTAGGGCACGCTGGCCAGGCTGAAGCCCTTGGCGCTGTACGCCTGCCGCACCTCGCCGCAGCTCCGCGCCTTGCCCTCGGTCCCTGCGGCCGGCAGCACCGGCAGCACCAGCAACAGCAGCAGCAGCAGGAGCGGCGGCGGCGGCACCGGCAGCAGCGGCCCCGCCAGGGCGCAGCGCCGCGCAGCCCTCCGCGCCGCCGGCATGGCGCGGAGCGTAACTCCCGCGCGGCGCGCAAGTCCCGCGCCGCCGCCTCCGCCGCTCCGCCGCGCCTCCGCCGCGCCCCCCGGCTGCGGGGGCGGCGGCCCGGGAGCCCCCCGGCCGCCCAGGCAAACTTTTGCGAGGCGGGGGGGAGATGGGCGCGCACGCACACACATGCGCGCACGGCGGGGGCAGGAGAGCGGTAGCCTCGTCCCTCCGGCTCCTTCTCCAAACGCAGAGCGCTCGCCCCACGCCGAAAGAAAAAAAATATGGAAAAAAAAAAAACACCAAACCAAAACCACAGGCAGATACCCCACAACCGAAAGAAAAAAAGAAAAAAAGCAAAGGAAAAAAAAGAGAGTAAAAATCTGTCTGTAGCTTCTGTAGCTTATGAAGATTAAAACCGCGGGCGCGTTGCTGCGAGCGGAGTCCCGGGGCAGCGTCAGCGCGATCCGCCGCGGAGCTGTGCCTGCCGCCTCTGCCAGGCTGGATGGAGACGGTGGGGAAAGCAGCCGGCGTGGGGATGGACTGGACAGCGGCTCGGAGCGTGCCTGTGTGCCTCTGTGTGTGTGTGTGTGTGTGTGGTGTGCGTGCGTGTGGTGCACTGGATGCGTGTTCCTGTATTTACGGGAGCCGGGGAAACCTCTGCTCCGCGCAGCGCTGGAGCAGCCTCCGGAGCCAGGCAGGGAGAAATCCTGGAGACAAGACACTGCGAGGGAGAGCCGCACATATACACACACACACACACACACACACACACACACACACACACACACACACACACACGCACAGAAACGTGCTACACATTGCATCGCCGAAATACTGAATACAGGAGCAGAAAGCAAATCCTGGCGTGGATCGCTGTTTGCTGGCAGAAGGAAGGAAAAGCACCCTCAGCCCCGAAAACTTCCTCCCTCACCACAAATCCAGCTGCTCCTAGACCCAAAATTACAAATTGCCTGCTAGCAAGACGTCAAAAAGGTACTACTCCTCGGCAGTATTGCTCTCTGTAGTACGAGGGCTAGACTGGGCCCCTTAAATACTTTTTCCCCATTATTATTTGTTGCACACATAAATACCTGAGATGACAAGCTAGAATGAGGATTAGTCCATCTTCTAAAGGAAAGAGAAAAGGAAAGATGTTTCTGTGCATCACACAAAGAATGAGAAAACAAGAATGATAGTCCTTGACCTGGATAATTCCTGCCAACCTAGGAGAGGAGAGCAGGGGAGCAAAACCATAAATTTCCTTTCTGCAAATGAGCATCTGCTAAAAACTGAATGGGGGAAGTGAAGAAAATTCCTGCAAGGTGAATTGTTCTTGGGTTAGGGAGAGAGAAAAATATTCTGTAAAGTATTTGATAGCAAAATCCAAACTTACAGTTTTAAAAGATATCACAGTGCTTTTTATGACTGTTGTAGAGAAGTGTGATAGCTTGTTCAGAGTGTAGAGATGTCAGACACAGGATGAAGTTAATAAGGCCCAACAGAAGAAATAAAAGACCATGATCTTGCAGGCTGACTTATCAGTGAGGAACCACAGAGCAGAATCATGACATATCATAATTCAAGATACTTTCACATTTAGAGAGAAATTTTTAGGTGCCAGTACTGCTGCGGTGTCACATTAGCTACAGTGTAAGTTCTGTGTCCGGGCCAGCGTACACAGCCTGGTCACACCGGGCATTCTGTGTTCCTCCAGCCTCTCTTCCTGTTTTACCTCTCCCACATTGTCATTCCTTCTTCTTCCCTCTCCTTTTCCCTCCCATTCCCTAACAGAATGATGCTGCTCTGACACTGTGCACACGGTGGGTAAGCAGTGTTTGTGTGTATTGTAACAGTGTCAAGCACTGTCACCCAGCCCCTTCCACCAGAGGACAGGATGCAAGTGGACCCCCTCTCTAACAGCCTACAAATAGAGAGCTCAGTGTCTTAACCAGCCCACTACAAAACACCAGCTGTTAGTACACGTTAGTGCCCCCTGTTAGTGAAAAGTTAGACACTGTTTGTGTATTTACTGTGCAGAAAAGTTTTGACAGCTCTGTATATAAGATTTCAGGGTGTGCAAGATACATGGAAAATACATTCAGTTCAGCCCAAGACAGGATCAGAAGGGTGTTACAAATGTTAAACATACCTCATTTCTTCTGGATTGCTCCAACTGTCTTCTATGCTGTGGTCAAAGCCAAGCATTAGGTTACCACATACTGAGCATGACACACTCCCCCACAATCCAATCTTCAGCATTTCTCCAACCCACAGCAAAGTTAGTTGACACAGATTCAAATATGCGAATAAGAAAATCAGCAAACTGTTTTGAAGTGCACAAATCACCGTAAAAGAGAAAAAGAGATCCTGTGATTAATTTAGGGGTGCCTCTAGGTAATTACTTTTTAAGAAAAATGTGAATTGGAAAAAAAAATGGAGCATGTTCATCCCTGCATTTTTTGCAAATACCGGTTGAATTCCTACCACTGTTAGTATAATTAGCACTTTTACATAAGACAATGACAGCATGATATAACCTGTATATAACATGGGAAACTTGCTATGGGAAAGTCAGGCTCAGTTCCACCTTTGAATCCTGCCTCAGATGCAAGTGGCCTAGACAGCCAGTGCTGTTGTAGTCCTGAATGTGTAAGGACTGCCTGACTCTCCCAGGAGCTCACGTTTAAACGCAGGTATTTCTTTGGCTTCAACATCTCTCCTGCTCATCACATGGGAGAATCATTGTGTGCTCTCAGTATGCATGTAATTAATTTTCTACCAAGTGGATGAGCTCCAAAGAAAGCCCAGGTCGAAATGCACTCTAAGCCAGTGGCTTTAGCAATCACTTTGAAACATAACACCTTCTGCCAGGCAGATCATAGGCATGAGCTAGAAGCTCTCCTATTTCAGGATTCACACTAGGAGGCTGTTTGAGCTGGCCACATCATACCCATCCTTTTCCAGCTGAACTGTATAAATAAAACCGTAAAACTGGTGTGTTTCACAACTCATGACGAGATCTCTAACTTTCCTTCCTTCTCCTTGACATGATGATTAGTACCTTCCAACTTAAAGCATCCTCTGGCAGAGATGGACTTGATCTTGAGTTGGTGAAGGAGCTTAGACTGCTAAGTTGTTGGGTAAAATGCTGGCTTTTCCTACATTTTGGGTAAGAATACTTTTCAACAATTTCGGGTAAGAATACTTTTCAACAACTCAATTCATTTGCATAAGCATGAAAATGAAACATTTTATTTTATTATATGGAATATTTTGATCACCAGGGAAAGTTTCTGTGTCTTTTGTATTTCTCTGGAAAGATATAATAGCACTTAAAAATAAATTTTTAATGGTTTTTATACTCGTCAGTCAGACTGAAAATCAATCTTTTACCCTCTTGCAGAGTCCCCTTCATCAAACACCTTCAGTGTGGTAACATAGATGATTGCTTAGAATGAAGACTTTGCAATGCATCTGCTGGCCACGTTTATCACAAGTGGGCTTTTTTTCCCCTCAAGTTATTCCAAAGAGGTGTTCATTCATTTCAAGTTCTACTGGTTGATTTCTTTTTGCAAAGTTTATCCTAAAGATCTGCAAAAAATATAGAAGACATGATTTTTAACCTTTTTTCCCAAACACTTTTATAAAAAATGAATTGAAACTAATCATTCACACCCAATCATAGTAAAAACATCAACTGAAAGTGGACCAGCAGCCAACATTATTTCCTTCATCCACTGGAATACTATGCCTCACGTGGCTGAGACATTTCGTGGTGTGCAGTGAAGGACTTATGGAATCTCTAAACAATAAGGAAAAAAATAAGTATTGAATTGCTGCATCATTTGCAAAGCAGCCATCATCTTGAGCTCTGCATGATTCAAGGACATGGTGGAAAAACACGATTATAGATCTTAAACATTATAGCGTGTAGTACATAGTCATGAGATTGAGATTGTACAAGGAATTTTTGGTCCTTTTTTCATGTTTTTGAGTTATTTCCCTTTAGAAACAGGATAAATGATGTTACTTTGAAAGATACACTGATTTATTTTCAGGTGTTATCAAAAAAATCTCCTTGTTGTCATGGGTATTAAGGGGACTGCATAGACAAAAGCATCTTTCACCTGACTTGACAATAAAGCTTTGGCAAATGTCAAAATGCTCCATAACTCAGCTTCACAAAAAGAGAAGCTGACTTCTCAATTCTCCATTAAACCTATGCACTCTGTAGATTTGCAGCTTTCACATAATGGATTTCTAGCGTGAATGTTTCACTGGTTGAGGAAATAATCAGTAAGATTCTCAGATGTCTGATAGAATTTCTGCTGGTGAAGTGGCTCTGACATTCCTGCTATTCCTGCAGGCGGACGATGGCCTCTGTTCACACCACCAGCCCCTGCACCACTGCAGCTGCTCTGGGCGTGGGAGGGCTTTTAGGATCTTGCCTTAATTTTAGGGGAAGATCCATCCACACACAGGTTGCCAAAGTATTTAGAGTACAGAGCACATCCTTGATACTGAGGAGCAAGTCACTCACACTCCAGGCTTTGCACACCAAAAGGGAAATCCCAACCTGCTCCTTTTACTGTAAAACCATGAGGACAGATATGAAGGCACTTGTTCTTTTTTTTAGATTCACAGTGTCTACACTAGGTGGATGTTGTTCTTTAAAAGTCCAGAAATGGTTAATTGCAATGAGGCAACACTTTGATTGAAACTGAGCTATGAGCTAGTCCCAATGAAACTTTCCAAAGAGCAGTTCAATGAAGGCATACATTGCAGCATCAAAAGGTGCCTTTTAACTAATTTTTCATGTTCTGTCAGGAGCCTTCATGGAAAAATTTCCTCCACATAGCACCGACTGCTCTCCCTTAGCAGTCTGTGCTAGAAGGTGAAACTTTAGGTTTTTTCTTTGTACTGAATGGTATTTGCTGCAAAATTAATGCAAAGCCCAGTTGTTTCCAAAAAGTGAGCTCCAGAGGCACAGGTGTGAAAAACTCATCTTTCTCTAGAAGTTGCACTCAAAAATAGAATTGTCAACACAGCTGCTAGGTAAGTCCTCTTAGAAAACGTTTTCAGATTCCTGGCCAAGAAAACAGACCTGCTACATACACAGAATAATGAAATATGATTAGCTTTCTTTCTTCTGAAAATTTTTAGAGACAGAAGGCAAAAAATGATCTAAGTTTCCATATGCTCAGTTATGCATAATATAGGAGGCTTAGACTCCCATAAAAAAGGTTTATAAGTGGTAATCAGTGATGTCATATTAATTATAAGCAATAAGCAGTAGTGGTTGCTCTTGAAATCTGCAGGCTATGCTATTTTGGGAAAATAGCCACTTTTTATATTAGCTGCTCTTTTTATGAAACCTTTTGTGAACAAATAGTAGAAGTTCATGCACAGAAACTGAATGGGTAATTCAAAATATCTGGACAGAACCATTCCTCCTTTCAGGTGAGGATTACAGCAAATAATCCAGGGCTGTTGTTCATAGTAATAATTTTCTTGATTTCTTTTTTCTATCTACTTATTTAAGGTAGTGCCATTAAACCTGGATGTATAAAATAATGAACTACAGGGTACACTGAAGTAAAATCACAGAGTTAAAATATTCAACTTGCAATACCTTATCACTAGAAAAAAAATTAGCTTTATTTAGATCATAGTCTTGAGTAATGCAAAAACCCATAGGTATTCAATGGGGACAATTTTCATTCAGATTTTATCAATTTGCAGTTCAGCTGAAATTTAAAGCAATAATTTGCAATAGACAGAATATGGACATTATTTCTGATATAAATGTACAGCATAATATATGCATTAAAGCTGTGAATGTAAGGTTTATAGTTTCTGAATTACCATTTCCGAGCAATGTGTTTAAAAGTATATGATATGTTCTCTGACAAAGATCAAAGGGCTTAATATATTTTGTAAGTTACAGCTATAATGATTGCATTTGCAAAAGCTGTAATTTACTGGTCTATTTCCATAATGAATGGGAGCCTAACGAGTCACACAAGCTGATACATTCAGCAAAAATACGGGACATCTTAGACTTGACTTGGAATAAGCATGATGATAATAGCTGCAGTTTTACTGGAGAGTAAATTTTCTTTTATTTCTTGGCATGCTTACCTTGTCAGTCTCCTTAGGTTTTTCAGTTTTCTAAACCAAAACATATTTTTGGAATATGAGCAAATGAAGGGTGGGAGGAGGTTGCAATGGTGCGTTCATTCCGGTACACACACGTGTTCTGAAAGGCTGGGAGAGAAGAAAAGAAGCCACATTCTTAGGTAAAGACAGGCAAGAAACCTGAGGATTAAAGGAAGGTACACCTCAGGCACAGTAATATAATTTCACTTTCCTTGGTACTCTGAATGGAGTTATGTCATCACCTTGTTGTCATGCAGTGGGCATGACATGCCATAATCAAAATGGAGCATTGCATAGCATGCAAAAGTATTGCTACTATGGTCTCTTTCCTGTGGATGTTTAATACAGATTTACATGGGTCCATGGGAGATTAGACGAGGCAATGGAAAAGAAATTACCTAGGAATTGCTAAATACACAGCTGACTTCTGGCTCGGTAATAACTTCAACAACCAAATGGCCAAGATGAGAGATCATCTGTAGAAATTTGCCCTTTCCTTACTTTCCATTGGCATGTGCTTTTAGGCACTGTTGGAGAAGAAACAGCCTGTTAGCTCTACCCTCTGGTCAGAGACAATACAACCATTCAAACGTTACATTCTTCATTTGGTTTTGATCTTAGGCACCTAGAACAGAAGATAACCTAAATATAAAGTAATTGCCTCTATCTTTGGATCTGAAAAAATTAGCAGTTTATAAAGTGCCTTCAATGAATTCAGACCTCCAGCAGGAAGCAGTGCAGAGCTCCACTGAATGGGCATGCCTTGTAAATTCCTCATAAACCTCCAGTTTATCAACTACACCCTGCAAGTGTTACAGAGGTTGTCAAAACCTATCCTTTTTTCCACTTCCCAGGGCAGTTCACAGGAATTGCTGTATTCTACAAGATCCCTGGCTCAACCGTCACTTCCTTCTAAAAGTATGTTTTGGTTCATGGAAAAGCACAATTCCTCCCTATCATCCCTCCTTTTCAAATCCCTCTGACTTGTTACTGAGTAGTATTCCATGGAAGGGAAACTTTCCCAAATCCCAGAAGTACTTTGTAGCTTGATTCAACACAGCTCATGTCTGTTTGACCTTTAAATGGTAAAACTCAGAAGGTTTTCTATAATATCAGTGTGCAAGTCTTAGTTTTTTGGGTTTTTTTTCTGTCCTCAGGACACTAAATCCCACATATGTAATTAAATAAAAGAATCGCTTCTGCTAAGGCTCACAGAAACTCTCTTTTATATTTACCTGCACACTGTTCAGATAAATAACCTTATGTTCCTGTTCAGCAAGCTACAAATCTAATCTTAGAGAAGGAAAAAAAAATTCATGCAAAGTTTACCCCACTTTCTTCAGAAAATTGTTGCAGATTTTACAAAGAAAAGGTCTGTATTCTCTTAACAATGCTCATGTTCAGGGAGTTCTGTTGATTTACAGTTCTGATACAGAAAAATCAGTTATGGGTATTGATCTGTTCTTCTTCAATTCTTTGTTGGTTAATTTAGTGGCAGCTAGTTTTTCCTGTACTGCTTCAACACTGCTTTGTAGTTCCCAGCATTACCTTTAACTCTTCTGTGAAACTTAGACATTGTATTCAACCTCCCTCCAATCTTCAGACAGTAGCTGGCTTTAATTATAAAATGTGCATTTGTTAAACAGCTCAGATGCTTTATTTTTATTTCCAGGCTCACAGGTTTTAGGAGAATGCCTTTTACTCTGGAGATTATTTTCTTTATCCTCACATGAACCCTTCATCAAAACGCTACAGCTTATCTTCCTTTGATAATTTTCACCTCTGTCAGCAAAATTATCATTAGTATAACCATATCACCACCTTTTTTTTCCCCCCAGAGCTTAGAGTCTTAATGTTAAGATTTCAAAAAAGTGCTAAGAGTGGGAAGGACAGCAGTTTATTTGCAGAGAGCAAGAAGGGAAAAAAAAAAAAAAAAAAAAAAAAAAAAAAAAAAAAAAGGGACACTGATTTCCCACTGCAGTTTCCTCTGCAGCAAGTACAAAATTGTGACCCTTAAAAATACATCAGTTCCAAAGCAGATAAAACACAGTAGAGAGATTGTGGGAACCCAGCAGATAAAGGGAGGAATATTTGTATAGGAGCCATCAATCTACCTACTTCTTATGAATGGTTTGTTCCCCAGGGACACCTAAGGAGCATAAGACCCTGTGGGCACATAAGGCAGCATGGCAGATGGCCAGTTGCCTCTAGGCAACCTTTGAAAGACCATTTGCCTAACCTGACAAGGCACAGATAATTGACTAACACACTTCAATTACCTGACAAAGTCAGGGTTGTGTATTTGTGAGGATAACAGGGTTGCACTCTTCCTTCCCTAGTAAAGAGAAGGTGCTGAAGAGAGAGCCTGGAAATTTGTGGCTGTGGAGCTGCTTTCAGCCTCAAATCCTTGAAGACAAGCTTCTCTGCAGTCAGAAAGTCAGGTATCAATTCCTTAAGAATAAACAGAAAAAAAAATGTAGATGAGATTTTTCTGTGTTATCTGTAATTCCAGTGGGATTTTTGTGTATGAAGATTGATGAATATGCAGAAAGTCATTAAGCCTGTTTGTATTGTTTTCCACTATTGTTAGAAAAAAATTTGGAATTCTTACACGTCAATATTACTATTTTCAGTAGGGGTGGGGCCAGATGACTTTCTGAAATGTCTCGTAACATATATTATCCTATAACTCCTAGTCCTCAAAGTGATATTCTAATTCCTGGGTGAGAAATAAAGTTGTACAAAGAAAAAAAAATCTGAAAATTTCTGAGCAGAGCTTGCCACCCAGCTCCATACTTCTTTGTTCTTCCATAGGATAGGTGTCGCCTATAGGAGTCACGAGCATGACAGCGAGGGCTCCTTTCTTGTGGCTTGTGAAACTGGAACAATGAAACTGGCTTGGGACCACTGAAACTGGTGCACACTTTGTTGAGGTTGAGCAGAAGAACAGTGCTGTGATGTCTACACCTAGAATCCAGACTTCTGGTTTTTTTTTTTCTTTCTGGATTTTTTAATTGGATTCTATTCTCTTTCAGTGCACATGGAGTGACTGGACTCTTCTTGATTCAAGAAAAAAGCTTTAGCTCATACTCTTCTTATGCTTCCTTAATAAGTATGCTCTTCTGTCTTCCTAAAAAGGCTTCCTGCTGCTAGCTTTCAAGTTAAAATGAGTATAAATCCTACCACAATAAATATTTGCAAAATACACAGCTGATTAAACTCACAGTTCTTAAGAGTGGCTTTGGAGACCTCCTCAGAAACCGCAGGTATCTTAATGTCAGTTTAAGTGAGCCTTGGTATCTTGGCACTTACACTATGCAGATCCTTTTGTAAATTTGTTATTTCCAGAGAAGTGTTACAGAATAGTCTCATGAGGCTTTTCCTACATCATGCATTTTTTTTTTTAATGCAAAGTTAAAAAAACAAGCAAAGCTTGAAAAGCCAAGCACAACTCTTCCAGAAATCATGAGTTTCAAAAAAAATATCAAAATACTCTAATCTCAGTAGTACTATGGCAATTCATTTCCTCACATATACTGGCCCTGCTTGTAATTTACTGGATGTATGCAAATTGCATATGTTTAAATGCATATGCTAAATGTTGCATAGTTAGCCTGGCCATGTGCAGTAGATCACATTTGGATATACATAAACCATTCACATGCAGAGTTCTTTTGTGTGGATTTCAATTTAGATTTACTGAAGTCTTATGACTCCAGCTGCTGAAAAATTCCAGATCAATAGCCAGAGAAAACTCAGATAAGTAATACCAGGCAAAAACATATTGCCAAACAATGGATAGTAACAACCAGAACAATTGACATGTATAGAATGGGCTAATGCACCTTCCATATCAAACCAGACATTAGAACAAAATATGTGAAGAATGAAAATTAAGGAAAATGCAAAAAGATTCCTTGTTATTGCTAGAATTTGCACATTCCTCTTCCTAATGAGTCTCTGCACTCTTTCAGTGAAAGAAAACAGTGTTCCAAACAAGTTTTTATTTGAAACCAGTGTTCCAAACCAGTCTAGCCCTTGTTTCTGGCAGGGAAGAAGTGTCATGCCCCTAATTCCCACTCAAGAGCTTTGAGGAGCCCCTGAAGTTGTGTATGTCCGTATCCTGTCTGAGTCCTAGTAATTCCCCTCTGTGCATCAACTCAAGGACTGCATCTGCATGCAACCTAAAAACTTCTTTCCATCTTGTCAGAGAAGCTTAGGGCAGAGCTTTGCTGCATTATATCTGTAATCTACAAGTCTGAACATCACTAGAATACCAAACCATGCACATCTTGCAAAAATGCAGGGATTAAGCAAGAGACTTAATAGCATAAGTCAAAACACCAGGGATGTGTAAGGCACATGCAAGTATTTAGCTGAAGAGCACATTTCCATACCTCTTATGCTATCTATCCACCACATGATCTTCTCTTTTTATTTTTTTTTTTTTTTTGTCAATTGGTAATAAAGTTACACTGGCATTTTGAAATACAGGGTGATTGCTGGAGTGAAAATGAGCATGATGAACACCATGTAGTATACATTTTCTGCTGTGATGGGTAAGAAAGATTTCACTCACTAACTCCATTGTTATCCTGAATTCATCCCTGAAATACATTTGCAGAGCTTCTAGAAATATGTTTATGTGCTCTCATAAAAGTGGCAGATCATCTGAATTTGAAAACCACAACTTCCTTCATATTTTTTAAAGTATATGTGGAAGGAACCTCAGATAACACGAGAAAGAATTCTGCTTTGCACCTGCAGAGATAGTGTCAGGTTTCTGAACATTAAAATATATAGGACATTGTTTTAAAGATAACTAATGACAAAGTATTGATTAGTGCCTCGAATACTGCAAATATGCCTGTAAATGTCTTTATAGAAACTATGCTCAAGCTTAAGAAGTTTGTGCTCAAACTGCTAGCTTAGATTATGAATGATAAATTGTTTTCAGAAAAGAATGACAGTTTACCATGAATTTAGGAAGCCATAGACATAATTATCGTATTTTTGTTCTATTTGATAAAAAAAAAATCAAGAGAATATGTTCCAAATCATCAAGATAAATGGTGCCATTCCTTGCTTTCAAAGGTGATTTGAATGATAAAACTACTTCTTTAAAATTATGCTTTAGGTTTAGAGTTTTCAGAGATGTATTCTATGTATGATGCATTAAATTAAATTTGTAATATTAACTTTGTAATATGATCTGAGTTTGGGCATTTTTTACATAGAAAGATTTATTACTAAAATTTTGGCTAATAAAGAAGTCAAACTTAAGACATTTATCCATTTTTCTTTCCCTGAAAATCCTTGACAGTTGCATGCAACTTCTATTAAAAGAAACAAAAGAGTTGTAAGTAAAAATCTCATTTACAGCATTTAGTACTTGGGAGTTTTATTTGATTTAGTTGTTCTTGTTTGGGATTGAGGTTTCTTTTCTCCAAGACTTAAAAGAAATGAGGGAGGAACAAGAAATTTTAGGCTTAAGAAAACATAGGGAAGTTAGATGATTTTGTAAATTGTGGGGAATTGTGGTTTTATATAAGGTTTATGTATAATAACAGGATAAAAATATATTATTTATTAATTGAAAAGCAAAACAAATATACAATATCTTTGTTAAATGAGAGCAATTGATTATTTTCTAGAAAGGCTTTAAGTTATGTGGTTACCTGAACTGTTAAGTTAAAATAAAGTTATAGTGAGGAATGGTGCAAATTTCAAATTAGTGTGCATAACTCATTTGTCTACCAAATGAACCCATGGTAAGAAGCAGAAGAAATACATACAGAAAAAAAAGATACAGCAAGTAAATAAAAGTGATTTTAAGAAAACATAGCTTAGAGGATCTATTAGGTTTTTTTTCTTTGCAATGTTTATTAATAATTGGCCACTCAGTTCTGCTAGGTAATGCTGCAGGTAAAGAAGATAACAGCCTAAAGTCTTGATGAGAAATAATCACCAGATTTTATCAATAGACTTTTAGTCCCCACCTATATTTCTTCATAGTATCTGCAATTTTATTGATTACATTCCTCTGTTTATTGCAGAGTCTGTGATTAAAGATCCAGCTGGCAAAGGTGACCAGTGTTAATCAGACCCTATCTCTCCTGACAGTGATCACTGCAAAAATATTCTCAGTGTAAAATAACCATCAGCCCTGTACCAGAGAAATATTTATGAAGGTATTAGTTTAGCAGTAGGTGAGATGTTCTGCAGCTAGCAAATCTTGGCTGAAAAATTAGCTCTTGGGAATTTTACAGGATATTTCCAAAGGAACCAGGATATTTAGGCTCAGTAGGAGGGGATGATGCTTACAAAGTACCTAAATAGGAAGACAGCGACCTCAGTTTAAATGATTGCTTACAAAACTTTAGTGACATATTCTACAACCCCACATGTATATTTCCACTTCGCTTTATCTATTAAGACACAAAATACATCTTCATCTCAAAATGGCCAACTCCAAGAATGTTAGTGATTTTAGCTGATGAGTGAAGCCAGATATCTTCACTTAAATCATCCCACAAAATATAAACTGATAAGTCTTTCACTGTATAAAGCTCCCAGTATCTGTTACCCGATCTTGTACTTTCGAAGGGAAAGACTGCATGTAATGTATGTGGAACTAATATTCCTCCTGGGGGGCCACCTTTCATCATATCAGTTATCTCCTTTTCTGCTTTTCTTATAGATGGCATCCTGTGAATGCCACAAAACAGAAGGTACAGAGTTTAATCAACATCAGCTTAAAAAAATAGCTTTTCTTTTCCAGAATAAAAAAATCCTTTTAAAACTAACTGTCTTAAATTTATTCAAGATGCTACTTCTCACTGAGGAGTATGCAGATGAAATGAAATGTTGACAGACTAGTAACAATATTCATTTTACTATTACAATTGAAAATATATAAAATGAATATTCACAGCAAGAGATCAAAACCTTGGATTACAGGAGGAAAATGGAGAAAAAATATTTATTCCTCAGAAGTAATACTATACAGGATGAATCGTTCCTTTTCTTTACTAGACCTTCATAAAAAAACAAAGAAGGAGATAATCTTCTTTGGAACAAAAAAGTGCTTAAGGTAGATGTTCTTTTGATTCAACTTTTAGCATCCACGCAATAGAAATGTTCCTCTAACATATTTATTACTAGAATATGTTTTTATCATCTTAATCTCTGTGATCTCTGAGAAAAAACCTTCTGTGGGTGTAGAATAATGCCATTTGAGTCACAGCATATTTCTGCAGATGCTGGAAAAGGACAGTTTTACTGACAAATATTTACCTATTTAAAGCAGCCAACAAAAGTACATAGTATTAAATCATCTCAATTTTATTACTCATCTGAGGTGGTTTAGTACACCAAATCCCAACTTAAAAATTATTCAGAGCTCCAACACAGGAACAAGTGTCAATGATTACATCCCATCTCTGTGATACAGGAGACACAGAATGTAAATTTTACATTGGCAACACTCTTCCTGCTTTCACTTTTTTAAAACCTTTATTTGCATATAACTGAGCTGTGGCAGAAACTGCCAGTGGAAGTACTCCTCTTTACAGATAGAAAATAGAATTTCTCTCACATATACATGCACTCTCAGGGTGGATGTAAGCCCCTTCTCTCTCCCTGATGCAGTGAAGCCTTCTGACATGCTCACAGAGAGCAGGTGGGAGCATCAGTGACATTAAAACATTATCCCAGCAGCAGAGCACTCTTGGCATTGTTTTTTGTCCCTGTTCAATCCAGCATGATGCAAAGTGATTGCCATGCAAAACAAGGTTTCATTGTCCTTTCTCATACTTCTGCCTGGCAGACATCGTATGGTTTGTTCTGGGAGCTGTCCCACTTTTTAAAGGCTTCTACAAGAGGTGGTTTTTATTTTCTTCATACTGTGTACATTTTAGAGAATTTGGACAAATTCTGCTAGGTGTGGCTGTTTAGATATTTAAATCTTTCTTAAATGTCTCTTCTTCATCTTTCCTGAGGATGTAATCATATCTGTCACTCTGTCTCAAGGTGAAGATTAATCGAAGGTGTTTTCATTACTTCCACCCCATTCACTTTCCTGCTCCTCCCACTCTGTGGATCACCAGCATAGGTTGCTCTCCCAACTGATGTCCTTCTGTGGTTCCATAATGTCACAAAACAAACTTTGATCATGCTTTGGAAAACAGAAGTGATGGAAATGCAACAATGTAAAAACAAGGAAATGGGCTACTAAGATAGCAGGTGGTGGGCCTGTGTCCCATTTTTCTGCCCCAGAAACTTGAATGAAAAATACAGACTCATGCGTATGCCCCACTGAAGGGATTGCATCCTAATTAAAGTAAACTGGATTTCCACACACAGCCAGCAAGTTTGAGCCCCTCTTTTGTCAACAAATGCTAAGCAGCAGCAAAACATGATAGACAGTAGCCATTATAATGGGACAGGGAACAATTCCTCTTCCCACCCAGCTCTGCATCACATTTCCTTCTCCTCCACTTGGTGGTCTGGCAAAGGGAGCATCCTCTTGACACAGATCCACTCCCTCCCTAAACTTTTCCCCACAAGCTGATTCAGATAATTTGCCATCTATCCCTGCTGCAACCTCAGTGGCTGCAGCTTGCAGTCCCAGGTTGTTATAATGTGTCACATATTAAAGTACTAACCTTTTCAGAATTAAAGGTGATAGTAAAAATAGGCCAAAAGATAGAGTGCTTATGCTTCACAAAACAGATTTTTATCAGATTAATCAGTTTATGAAATATGGTTTTGCAAAACAATCCAGTAGCTGAAGAGAAGTACATTAAAAATGTACAGGAAAGATTTTTTAGAGAGATCAGCAATCCCAAATCAGAAAACTTGTTACGCATCTTTCCACACCTACTCCTTATTATCCTAAATAGAAACACTTCCCTTTTGTCTGCTGAGAAGTGACACACTTCAACCACCTGGTCAGCCTCAGGTTCTCTGATTTTTGAGACAACAATTTTTCCAGACAATATTCAATACTTTTTGAGGCTGGGACTTCCTTATCCTGTTCTTACAATTTGGGGTTCAAATATGTGGTCAGTACAACAAAACCAACAAAGAGAATATTCACTTACCTGATGCAGTCTGACATAATAAAATTTTAACTCAGCACTTGCTGTGTTTCAGTCAGTAATAAGAAGATAACAGAAAACAGCTCACTGGGCAGTACATAATGTAAAAATACACTGGTAGCATAAGACAGCACACAAAAGCAAACCCTTGAGAGAAACACCAGTAACTCATTCTTGCCATAACAGAACAATATTTCAAATCAATTTATTTCTTATCCATGTAACTTGTTATCCTTGACTGTACTGTAAAGACTATCACTTATTGACATAAAATACATTGTGGATTTAGGTAATAGACTGGGGGGATTTAAAAGGTATAACCAGGATACTTTGAAATACTTCCTTTTACTGAACATTCAGAGTTGATCTGTTAAATGGGGAGGTAGAATTGTGAATCAAGCAACAATGAAAAATATGAGCTGACCTTAATGAAAATCAGTAGGTAAAGTTATGAAGTAGTTTAATCAACAGAAATTTAATATTAGCTGATTCAGATAATTTACTGTGTTGACCATTCAAGCTTATTTCAGTAAGGGAGAGAAAGAATTAAAAAAGGATGCAGTACAGCACAAAACTTTGGCATAATTTCATGATTTTTCCAAACCCCTTTAGCAAATCACATGTCTTCAAATGAATTTCCGTTTTGTGTTCTCACAACAGGATTCAAACAGCACAGAAACTTTGAGGTTGTTGGTGACCTACTTGCATAATGCAAATTCTGTAAAAATACACAGGATCTGTAATGAGCAAAACCAAGGACTTGATTTGTCATTGAGACAGAAAGGAAACCTGGAAACACTGAGCTATGTTTTTCATGCTTATAATTGCAAACATACATTATTAAATCATCTCTTTACACCAAGTAAAGCCTCTCAAACTTTGCAAATCAAACGTACCAATGATTTTTCTAAAGCTCAAGGTTTACTCTAACTGCTACACTTGCAGCCTCCCCAACACACACCAAGTCATAGGAAATAACTTGTCAACAAGTTGACAACATGATTTCTGCCTAAATTTCAAGTGAATGTATGTGTACAAGCCACACAGTGCATGCATGGAATTATCACACTGAAATAAGGAAATAAGGTATTTAAGGGTGCCTCATATTTTTAAGACTAGAAGACTACTCAAAAAATTATTTTTTTATTTCTTTTGTCTTTTTCTCTTGAAAAAATAGTTAATAGATGTGTTTGAAAAGTTTACATGTACATTATTTCTCATGGTGTAAACAGCCTTCAAGTTTTATATAATTCATTTGAATTTTCTCACTTGTTCTCTTATTCTTTTGAGCAAATGAAATTAAAATTAAGGCAGTATAAAATATGAAATTAACGCTGTTGTTCTTGCTTTAATAGTTTTGACCATGCTTCTCATTCAAAGAGCTTTTTCTGGCTTTCAGACATATAGTTCCTGTTTCACCCCTAGGAGTTTCAGTATCTCAAAGCTTTCTAGAAATTCTCTTTGCAACTGCTGCTCAGGGATGCTCGTGACTCTACTGTCCACACTCAAAAGCAGAGCATTATTTGCTGGCTTGATGGATTTGTGCTCTTCAGAGCATTTGCAGTCCAACCAGCATGGGTAATGACAAATACCCAGGAATGTCTGACAACATCAGGATTGTCAGGGAGAGTTTTAGAGAACTGACTGAAATCACGAAAAATGTAGAATTCTTCATTTTGGAGCTTTATTTTAGCATATAATGTAGAAAAGGACAAAAAATTTAAATTTCTAATAAACTAAGCCATGACCAAAACCACAGTTAAAGATAACAAGAAAAGATGATCTTAGTGAAGATGAATCTTATTCTGTCCTGCCTTGTTGTCAAATAGTATATTTGACAATATACTATTCATCTTATTCTGGCTTCAAATGCTTTGGTTTTTTGCCCTTGTAGTCCAGGCTGAAGCTTCACAGAGGTACTTGTGGGTTAGGAACGGCATTCTCCAATTTAGTAGTCCTGCTAAAAAAATTCCCCACAGCACCACTCGCTTCCTCTGCTGCTGGAAACACAAAATGCAAAGATCACAGGTTGAAATAAGAAGAGTTTACTGGAAACAGTGATAAGATAGGAAAACAGTAACAGCAACAGTATTAATAAAAAATGTGTGCAAAAGAAAGAGTGTGGAGCTCAACCCTACCACAGCCACAGCACCCAAACCTCTCCCTCCAGTCAGGACCACTGTTCCCCCACCCCTCTCTTCACCCCACTGCCTTCACCAGGAGGGAATGCTCTTCCTGGGAGGGAGAGACAGTGCCTTTGCCCACCCTCTGGCAAGGACATGAGGTGATACCAAATAACAGCAGGGTCTCAGCCATTCCCACACTGCTCCAGCCTCTGCCCCCTCACAGGTACTGCAAAAAATTCCCTCTGTCCTTGGCTGAAATCAGGACACTACTTCAGACATGAGACAAGTGGCAGACCAATAAGCAAGCTGAGACAATTCTCCAGAGATAAGTCTTTACACAACAGATGAATGTAAAATATATCTGCTGCATGAAAAGGCATTGCTTATTAATAAAGCCAATCTTAGGACATCTTAAAATCCATGCTGCAATTTTATTCCAATAAAATGGTCTCTATTCTAAACCAAAGCAATTTTAGCTTTTTTCATTCAACATTAAACTAAATGAAAAATCATTAGTAAATTACACCAATAAGACAAGATAATTGCTTCTTTATAAACTTGGAGCTATTCCACAATTCCACGTGGAAAAATTATTAACTAGAAAACCAGTTTATTTGCCACATAATTGCCAAAACCTGATCATTCTTCCATCACGTCCTACCCCTCTGAGTATTAGTCTGAAACAACGCAGCATACCTATTTATTCAGCGACCTGTTCCTGCTGAAAACTTGTCTCCTCACTTTGCTTCTGAAAAAATGCCACCAAAAGCAAGCAGTCTGGGAAAATTTGGGGTGAGGGAAGAAGAAACGGGTAGAAGAGTGCAGCACCTCTGAAGGACCAAGACTGAAATGCTATGGTGCTGTACATGGTATTGGAGGGAGCCCACAGAGTTTTCAGGAAAGCAACAGGAATTATAAACTGCAGGTTGAAAAAAGCTGTACAGAAAAACACTTTTGATATTTTTAAAGGCAAGAAAAAAGTCAAAGACTGAGATGATTCATGCTTAATTGTCCAGAATGCCACATGAACTAGACTGGGCAAAAAATTACATGGTCTAAAGAATAAGTTCCCGTTAGGGAAAGATAAAGTAGACATGCATGTTTGCCTTCCTTTCACATCCTTAGAAAATCTTGTTTCTGCTGGCATTAGGAAAGTTGTCTCATCAGTCTGCTCCAGCATCCTTGCAGGATCTCAGGGGCCAGCCCCAGCCCACCACAGCTACCACGAGGATGTACAGCAGAGTACAAGAGCCAGTACAGAAGTCTGACCCAAAATTAACAGGACTGTGAGATCTTGTCCAGATAGGCAAAAGCAGGAAACTTCACACTAAGGGATGTACACCTGGTGCCACTGCAAGCAGGGCTGGATGCAGCTTAACTGCAGTTAGTTAGTGCACTAACTGCTCTGTCTCTGCAGCACGATAAAATTGCTAGTTGCTTCATGTCTGCATCGCCAAAAAAATCCCGAAAAGTTACTTATTCAGACATAGCCATTCCATTATACCTGGGAAAGCAGTGAGAGATCCCATAAACCCACAAGACAATGTGACTTGTGTACCAATGGAAAAAGGTTCCTGTTACATGCACCACATGTTACAGAAGGATTGAGTTATATTAATTTGCACCCACATTTTTAACTCAAGTAACTACATATGGACAATCTGTAGAAATTATGTCCTTGCCATTTTCCCTTCAATTTGGATGTCAATAGGAGAATAGAGCAAAGTAGGCTGTTATTCCTTTTTACTCATTTTATTGACACATCAAATCCCCTGAAAAAAACCCTTTGCTGTTTTAATGTTTAATAGTTGTAAATAATTTATGTACTTCTTTTTATTTTTGTTTTTGTTTTCATGTGTGTTGCCTGAGGACAAAACTCAGGGTTATTATTGCTAGTACTGGGAGAAGCAATCCTTGGGGTATGATCTTTGTTTTCACTCTCTCTGAAACCCTCCAGCTCACTGACTGCAGTGATGCTGAATGCAAAGATGGTACCTGTCAATCACCCAGGGATTTAAATCCATCAAACTCTGCTTATTCACACACGCAAATTTTAATATAGCCTTGCACTTCCTTTTTGAAAAACATGAATATAGAAATATTGAGAAACGCAAAAATAAAAAATAAAAACATTTTAAAAAAAAGAGAAATTCAGTTTTCAAAGGCAAACACAGCAGTGGGGTTAACCTGTTCCACAAATTTCTCATTTATGAGCGTGTGAGAATAGAAGACCAGAAGGAGGCTATTTATAGTGCCGAGAGTGCTCAGGACTCCAGGATTTCATTTTCATCTGAATGGGTGCCTCATATCAGTCAATATCCAGGGAATATAATCACAAAATAATCCATTTTGAGGGAATTGAGCCCTATCTTTGAAAACTTCAAAAAACAATGCTTATTAGAACACAATTCTGTAAGGGTACAGTATGAATCTTTAAAAAAAAATACAAAGGCTTTTTACTATGGTTAAAAAAAGGAAAAAATAGAAAATATGCTCAGGTAACTATCTCTATCCTCATGTAAATTGGATTAATTAGTATTTTTGTAATCTTTTGGGAAAAGCTGGTAATAGGAGCTACATTGTTTATGCAAATAATATCCAAATATGCAAAATGGACATCACCAGATTATAAATTAAACTTCAGCAAGCTGATTAGCCTGATTCTATTTTAGAAAGCAGAAAACATCATTAAAAACATTCACTCTCTCCTAAAAAACTGAGATCTTTATTTTCTGGTAAGATGTCAGAATAGTACATACAGAAAAGTAATCTTAACATAATTTTAAATCTTTGTTTTTCTCCTATTATGAATTGATTTTTAATAATTGGAAATTCTTTGACAATACCCATCTTCCAAAGGATAAGCACAATTTGATCTTTAAATAAAATAAAACAAATCTTTTCAGCAGCTAGAAGTCATCTGAATTCTGAGTTCAGTATGTAGTAATATCCTCTTTTCGAAAGAAAAACATGAACAAATATCTATATTGAAATAATTTTGTGGTTTAACAAAGCAAATTAATCAGGAAATATTCACAAAAGTTTGTCAGCTTATTTTCTCATTCATTGCCTTTAGGTGGAAGTGCATAAAAACTGGGAGACAATATTTTACTCAACTATGAAGTTTTGTGCATCTGTGTTAAATTGTGTAAAGGGTAATGGTCTTGGCTGCTGAATCTTGACCTTCCTATAAACTGACTATCCTTCTGAAATGATAAAATCAGTGCAAAATCTTCATTCCTTTCAAGATTTGAATCAAAACCTCAAAATTAGGACACAATATTGAAAATTGAAATGACCGTATGATTGACCTCCAAAATCAGACTTGCTTTCCTATTTCTATTATTTTAGTTTTATACATTCCCTACTCATCATAGTTCCTAAAATAAAAAAGATGAAATATACAGGAGGAAATACATCTCATCATGATTTGAAGGAGCTGGGAGAAAATCAGCATGACCAAATATGTTTAAGACAGGGAACAATCAATGAGCCACACAAACTTGTATCAGCAGTGGGCCACAATGAATTGTGAAATTCAGTCTCAGCACCAGTAGCTGGTTTTGGAAAAAAATGTTGATCCTAACAGTGAGAACTGCCAAAACTCTTCAACAAGAAAAGTGTAAAACACAGCTTGGTCCCCTTATGTCAAATGTGTAATCTCATAGATGTAACCCAAGAATTTTATTTAGATTTTCCTGTGAGAAATGGAATGAGTTTTTCACCAAGATATAAATAAAAGGAATGAGAAACCAGTACACCAACAAGAAAGTTTTTCCTTCCTATATCTGACAGTTTTGTATTTCCAAACAGAGCCCTAGTTGTATCAGTGTCCTTTCTTGTCCAAAAAGTTACTTCAAAAAATATTAATAATTTTTTTTTTAATTTAGTATGCTGTAATAATTCTGCAAGCTTCTAAAGTTAGCAGGTTTGTTATAGAGTGGAAAAGTTGGGCATCTCAGTAAAAAGAAAATAATAAAAAAATTTAAAAACAAATTTGTACCTATGATAAGCTGCGCTTTATTCCAGTTTTCCATTTTCCTAAACTCTGGAAAACAAATTAGTTCTGAGTTTCTGGGGTTTTGCTACTCTCAGTCCAGCATTGATTTTACCCCTAACAAATCCTTAAGCAATTTTAGCTTGAGAGAGACTTATTTTTAGTTTGTCAACCTAACAAGAATTGAAATCATGTTTTTCTTTATTTTTTTGTACAGTCTGCATATGCACATTCTATTTTTAGAACAAGAGTGTTTTATTTAGACAACCATTAAATGTTGCTATTTCAGATGTTTTTTTTTTTCATCTTGAACTGCAAAACAATCCCAGACTACCTGCCCAAATCAAATTTCCTACCTAAACATATTTCTTAGAATGATTATGGTACTTAAGAATTTGGAGCAGAGGATCAAAATTACTGCCATTATATTTACATATCTCTTTGGAAAACATAGCTGCTTTGAAAGACATGATAAGAAAAAAGAGAATAAAGAAGAGAATTAGATCTAAATAGGTTTCCTTTTGTGATTATGGAATGTAAGCATTAGGAACTCCTGTTCAATGCTGCTAACCATTTCACTACTGTTTACCAATAATACAACAAATAGGAGTAAAAATGGCAACATGGCAAGTAAGAATACTACAGCAATTACAGCACTCAGATGTAAGAATAGGCAAGTGTTTCTCAACATAAATACAAGCTATATTTTCAGATTTACAGCTGGATGACTTGGGATGAGAGTATTTGACTGCCTTTCAATAACTCAAGTACTCTACAGTCATACTGTCCAACTCACATAGCATGTAGAAGTATAAACAGGGAAAGGATATCAAAAGCAAAGATTAGCCTTCGCTCTGGAAAGACAGCTAAACCAAATAAATTCCAGTTTATAATAAGATCCTCTTTATCCATAATATGAAAAACCAGCAAGAATTAATAGCTCCATTATACTCTGACCTAGAGGCATGGAAATAAATACCAGACCCAGAGCTCAGTGGCAGCTTTCTGAAGTTCAAAGTGTCAAAGTGTCCAAGCACTAGACCAGCTGTATCTAATGTTACTAACTTCAGTTATGTTTAGGGGGAAAAAAAGAGCATAAAAATGCTTACTAATAACTCCCTTACAACACAGCTTCTGTTTCTTCAGGCAATATTTCTGATCTGCATTTCTCTCCCATTCTGCCCAGTCTGCTATCCTGTATGACTTTTAGATCGTCTTGAGGCTTCCTGCCCTGTTTGCCTGCCTGATTTGGTAATGAGGCTCAATAGCCCTCTGCAAATGTGTACCAGCTGAGGATAGATTAATAAAATTGATCTCCTCCTGTGAGGTGCTAAAAATCTTCTCTTGAGACCCTGAATCAGTCACAAATCTCTTCTGATGGTAGCTGAGGACTTCATCCAGGCCATAGAAGGAGAGCTTTCCTTCATGTTGGAGATTGCCAGATTGACTTGGCAAACCTTCAAGACCTTTTACATCACTCATGAAAAAGATAGAACCGGCCCCTGTTTCTTAAAAAAGCATTGTCACACACAAATACAGGATAATCTAACCACTGTGGCTTTTAGTGTTTTGGAGGCTCCTCCAAGTGTGTTTGTGAGGAGCAATTAATGAGAGAATGATGTACAGGTTCCCTCAGCCCATTTGTAGGACAGGTAGCTTTTACTGAAGGTTAGGGGCTTTCTGTTCACATACAGCGTCTCAGTGTATAGGGACTTGCATTTTTGGTTGTTGGTTGAATTTTTTTTTTGGTTTGGTTTTTTAATCAGTTTTTTGTAAAGGTCCTAACTAGACTTTTTTGGAAGACTGAAAGACTCCTGTGAGATGATGAAGGATCAGGAGGAGGAGATCATGGCAGTGACACACTTTCCAATTTTCAGGACTTTTATTCACAAAATAATTAAAGCATTCAACCACAAAATAAAAAAACAGGATTCTTTTCCCTGCTCAGATAAAATGAAATCAGAGCATCATCTCACAGTGAAGATGTGAAGAAACATCTCTTGTTTTCTGGGCCCTGGAACTTTATATTCTTAAACTGCCACAGCCTCTTCAACTTTATAATCTATACTGCCATAGCCTCGTTGTATAGAATGGAAACTAGTTTCTATCTCGATGCTTTAATAGCAGCTTTAAGATGTGGATTGGTCCTTAGTTTGAAGGAGGAGATCACCTACATCTGTTTGGTAAGGTAGTGGGTGAATTCATCCTTGGAATTTTTTAAAGGAAATAATTTGCCTTTGGTGAGGTCTGTGTACAAGATGTGTTTAAAGCACAGCTTCTTCATCAGGCTTGCAGGGATCTAATGTGCTGCTGCTGAAAAGCCAACTTGACGGTGAAACCCTCCGATGTCGACTGAGGTAGCAGTGCCCAGCTGTACGTGCTTGTAGAGGTGGCCAACTCTTACTTTTGCACCTGGGCATTTAAATTTGCCTTATCCTGATTTAAGAAGAAAAAGCCTTTCTTGATGCTGATCCAGATTTGTCTTCTGACTCAACTGTTTCTAGTCCAGCACGTCTTTGTCAAAGACAAGCAAATATGGAACAAATAGGTCAGTGCTTTGTTTGACTATCACAAGATCAGTTTACACTACTTCAGATTTGCCAATGGAGCCGTAAAAAGGGAAGGTTTTCCTGGCCATGTAAATGCCTTAAAAGCTTACTGGAATTGAGTAGAAGATGTAATGAGAATATGCAGAAATAAACAGAGTTAACGTGCTTTAGAAAATTTTACTGTTTCTTTGGGAGTAATCTGCATAGAAAGAAGGAATTAAAATCTGCAGAAAGCACTCATAATGCAATTGCTAGCCAGTTAAGTCATACTAGAGGCAGTGGTGTTAAGAGATGGGTAGTCAGTGACAGTCATTTACTGATAGTAATTTATTTTTGTCGATTTCATTATAACTAAGGCATCACCTGGAATGGAAAAGATGTTCAGTCTTTTAGGTTTCGGATTCTGATGGGATGATGTTTTCATTTAAAAGTAACTGCAGAAACATTTATCAATAGTATAAAAATTACATCTGAAGTTCCAGAAATTATGAAGATAATTCCTACTAACTTTTACAAATTTTATTACAAATGAAGTATCATCTTTGATTAAAGTTGAGGTCAAGTCCAAATTAAGAACTTGTACATTACAGTGTTTTTTATTGCATCTGAAACAATTAGTTAGCTGACATCAAGAGGAGTATGTGGTGATATGGAGCATGTTCTGCCATTGACTAAGCCCTTAGCCACAAAGGAAATATGAAATTCCATATGTAAGTTGCATGAGTACATGAAATTCATAACTACTTTAAGGTAGTTTAACATAAAAAGCACTGTAAATCCAAAAATAATTTCTTTTTTTTTTTTTTCATTGCAGTCCCCTTTCTACCTTTGCTTTTCTCAAAAGAGAGAGAACTAAAGAACCTTCCTCTAGACCTAATTTTACCAGGTTTCCTCTAGGCTGCCCATTTCTTGCTTACTAAAGATCTCACAGGTCTCACTGAGAGCTCCAGATGCTCCAGTAACCAAAAGAGAAACAATTGATTATTATACTGTTGTAATAAATTATTATAATATTTAAAGAGAACCTCAGAGCCAAGGGATGCAGCCAGTCTTGCCTCTAGACCTCTTGATTCTATCTGCCTCTACAGCAGTTTTGTCTTGGAAACAGCTAGCTAGAGCAGTCCATAAAAGATATGAGGAAATGGTTTAAAACATAAGTGCCACAGATGATGAAGGGCTAAGTTATAAGTTCTGTCCTGACAGTGTTTGTTGGCATTGCCCAGAATTTTGATCAGTGTCACAGTCCGAATGATGCCAAACTTAAAAGCACCAACTTTGTATCAAAATTTGGACTCTGGACAATGGTAGGGCCTAAACACAGTGGAAGGTACAGTGTTAGATGATTTAGCACCTCATTTTCAAGTATCTGGCATATTCAGTGGGATCTGCATCCTCCTACGTAAGCAATCCTTCCCAGAAGCATAACTAAAGGACTCTCAAAGGGCATGGGCTGCAGAAAGTTTCTGTTCAGCTGTCCAGAATTTCAAAAATCTGCTTTGTCCTACTGGGCCTCTAATGAAGAAGAGTGACAGTTTTCTGCCTGATATTACCCATGTGTTGTATCTGTAGACAGCATGAGAACTGGGGAAAATGAGTGTGGCTGTGGCCCTTACCAGGTATCTGCGTATCTCAGTTTGGCCTTTGACGCGTTGTCCTAAGGGGTCTTGGGAGCTGAAACTCTCCTCCCTCCCACACACTCCATGTTTTGGTGCTTGCTCAAAGCCTGGATACAAAACTAATTAAACTTGAGCACAAGTAGTCATAACAACAGAATATGAGAACCAAGACGTGGCTTCTTGGCGGATTAGAACCGCACAAATCAGGTGTGACACTATTTTTGTCCCTTTTTTTCCTGAGCTATTATGGTTATATGGTCAGACAAGCAATTTCTTCAGGCAACTGACTTGGCTTAAAAAATGTTTTTTTCAGGTTGGCTTTTAAGTGACTGTTCACAATCAGATGGCAAGAATCCCAAGGATGAGCTTCTTTTCACTGGGATGACTGACAAAAAGAGTATAACTACTCTCTGTAAGGTGCATGCAGTCTCTGGACAGAAAGATCTGTTTATTGCATTGAACTTTCTTGAAAGCTAATTTTGAGGTAACAGACCCAGGAAAATGAAAGCATCAGTTTTGACATCTGAAGGTAAATTGTTAAAATACCAATATATGGAAGACTATGCAGCTAATTAACTTTTACAGCCAATATATAGGCAATTAACTTTTTCACATTTACCATATGTTTATCCTCCTGCAGGGAGTATTTCCAGGAGGAAATCATAATGGGAAATAGCTCTGCTTTTATATGGGAATAAGATCTGTTGATGATAGCTACAAATTCTTACATAGCTCATGGTATCTTTAAGGGAAGGTGCTGTTGAAATCTAAGAAGTGAAACGTAGGAATTCAGCAATTAATTTCATTATTTCACACTGTTCATTTCCATAGGTGGTTAACTATAAATGGTCCTTTGTCTTTTCCTTAGAGAAATTCAAAACAGTCAGTATCAGCAGTACTCAGGAAAGAACAGCACATCAATTTAACAAGACTCTGGCTGAATTAATTGCCACACGGAGGTACAGTGTGCTTCTAAATTCCCAGATTGCTCCTCCCAGGAATAACCACATATTACCTGTCTATAATACAGGAAATGTACAGTCCCAGGTCATGGCTAAGCCTTTCTTGTTGTGATGAAGACATGTATTCAAGCTTTTTTTTTAATGTTAGGACTTGTCTCCTAAAAGATTGATAAATATCTGCTCTTTCCACACAACCAGTTGTGACAAATATTTCAGTTGTAGATAATTGTTATGCTACTGGCTGGTGCTCCTGCAGTCCTCTTCTCTTCACTGTAACCAAATGACTTTGGTCATCTTGCAAACATCTGAAACTATTAAATGCAGAAAAGCATTGCTGCCAGTTCATAATGCTGTCTTGAAATTACAAAACTAAAATGCATGAATTAATGCATTGACTGCATTGTCTGTGACTGCTTTTGAACCAGGTGTAGCTCCCCAGGTCATCTTGCAGTCTCTCACCAAAGGAGCTGTTAGAACACACTGAAGTCTCCTTTTCTGCACCTGTGAGAGCAAAAGATGATTGCCCAGTAGCAGCTGTAGGGCCATGAAGGTGCCCAGTGCTTTCCCAGAGGTGCAGCTGGGAGATGCTGGGCTGACAGAAGGATTTCCAGCTGCATGGCTGTGTCACTGCTCTGACAGGGCTTGGGCAGGGGGGGAGGCTCTGCTGCCATTTGCCAAGGAGCCCTCGCTGCTCTAGGGGTGACACTGGAGGGAGAGATGTTGGCTTGGGGGTTCAGGCCAGCTCTCAGAGCAAAGCAAATGGGGTGAAAGGAACGGATGATGAGGAATTAGCTACTGCTGTGGTGAATTGGTTGTTGTTTGTCACCATCCCAAATTCAACAGTCAGTCCATAATTAAATAAAATGCATGAATTAATGCATTGCCACAAAAGGTGCAGCAGTGTTTGCACACTGGGCTGATTTTATGATATTGTTTTTCCTTTTATTGCAATAAAATCACTTTTCTATTTATTTGACTACCTATGATATTTATCTTGAGGTAGCAGTAGCAGAATATTTTTTGGAAAAAGAGAGAATAAGAAAATGAAGAAGAAGAATAAGAAAATTATTTTAGTTATGTCTGCCTTAATCTTTGATCCTAGAATTGAACTGTATTGTTAAAAATATTATTTAAAATATATGACATGGTTTCTGCCCAAGTATATAACTATAAAAATACTAATTTTACAATTACCAGTATTTAAAAAATGTGAATGGAAATTTTCTGATTTCAACACTGTTATGTGTAAGTGAAAGTATAATATCTAACATAAATAAGACAGGATTTTCAAAGTGTTTAATACTAAATTGTTCTCTAAATAGCTGTGGGAAATACATTTCTCATGCATCAAACTGCTGTGTTTCCTCCCTTTTCTTTTTGAAACATGTTAACTATGCTAATCTGACTAATAAATATGATAATCTGACTAATCTACACTTTCTTTTTGTCATATGAAAACATTAGTTTCATTTTCAAGTTATTGAGGTTTTTCTGGTTTTAATGGCGATAAATATTCAAAAGAAACTGTATGTCAAAACTCTTAATTTAAATTATGACATATATTGATTTGAAGACAGAACAACTCATTCTGAAAACAGATCTTTTAATATTTTTATTTAACTTAGTCTAAATTAGTAAATTATTTTGACTACTCCAAAGTGTCACTCCTTGCTGAATTAAGTATTGAGCACTGACATTGATCATTTATCACCATATTAATTTGCTATTTCAGAAAAATTCTTTTCTATCTCATTCATTTAGAATATTGTCTAAATATTTCATTTTAGAAAAATAAATTCTTGGTACTAAGTGTTTAAATTTGGATGTCTTGAAACACTTAATGATAGAAGAGAATACATCTTTATCACCTTGGAGTTTCTCAAAGCACGCTGTTGGATAAGATTTAAACCTGTAATTTTCTTGATAAACTGCATAATTTGGAAACTGATCCTGAATTCAAACAGGGAATAGTCCTCCAAATTTTGCATTACTTCACCAAAATAAGAATGCTAACCTTGGTAGCATTATGCAAAAATGTGTTAGGATCGAAGATAAACAACAGTGACTAATGTAATGCAATTGCAAAAAATGTAATTATCATTTTTTATCAGGAAATAAAAATAAGAAGACTGTCCCAATGGCACAGGATGTATCCTTTTTTCCTTTTTTTGGTAGAGCTGCTTTCTGTGTGGTCATGGCAGGAATGCTTTCACCTGCACTGTAGAGTAGATAAACACCAGGTAGAGAGAGTCCAGAAGGCTGCAGTTGTAATGATCCCTCAGTGAAATGCTCCTGTAATGCAGTGCAAACATGCTAAGGTACAATTGTGAGTGCTAGATGTGAAGAAAAACATTTTCCATCTGTTTAATACACAGACTGTGTGGGGTTTCATTTTAATTTAAGAGATTTACTTTACAGTATAAAAACATCCCAATTTAAACACTAAGGAAATGACAGAATCTGCAATTCAGAACTTTTAAAGGACAAATATTTTGTCAGGGATTATAGGTAGAGTTAATGGAAATCAATAACAGAACCAGAAATATTTCTAGATACTTGTAACCAAATTTATTGCCAGACATTTTGTCTGTGAATATCTTTTCAAAGGTAGCACATTAATCACATTAACAAAACCAGGCATTTAAAACTGCCTTGAGACACACTGAGAATAATTTTTTGACATTTAAGTATGTGCTTACCCTTTTGTTCCATAACATTTACAATAAGCTTATGGTTTTCTCCTCAAGTTTCATATCTACAGTAACATAAAAGCAAATGCATCTGTTAATTATGCATTCATTATGTGTGTTTGTTAATTAATCTTGAAAATAAAATGGCAAGGAAACTGAAGGTCTGCAGTAAAGACGTTTGCAGATTGGCATTGGAGCTATCAGAGAACAACTGTCTATATGGCAGTCAAAAGCACTCTTTTTTTTCAATTTTCCCAGATTTTAATGGCTGTGTCAAAATAAAGCCTATTCATCTATCAATAGTGACTGTAAGAGGACTGAATTAGTCTTTTGTCATGAATTTTCTGAATGAGCACTCAGCAGTCATGGATGTTAAGGCCCAGACAGAAAATACATTAGTCGAGTTCCGAGTTCAGCAGTTGACTCTTGTTCACTTGTCAAATAACCTGGTGCAATCTTGCTTTAACCTTACATACATTTCATTAAGGGATTAACTCTTGCAGTTCTCTGATATGGCAATTTGTTTGGCTCAAATATTCTTGCTGTTTGTTGTCTCAAATATCAATTCAAGTCTTTCCACCAATAAAGCAAAATTTAAAAAATAATATTTTTCTGCTTGTGTTTAGGCAGAAAAATATTTTGAAAAAGATAGAAAGATAGCTGCAGATAGCCAGTCTGTTTTATTTTCACTGACATAATACTCAGTCTTTCAGGACAAAGTCATCTGTTGCATAGGATGTGCAACAAATGAAGATTCATTTTACATATTTAGCAAATATCCACATTCTTGCTGTCAAAGTGTCCTAATGGACACTTCACTTTGAGATTGTCCATCCCTAAGTATTCAGTTGCATCAAGAGCTTATTTCTGTGCTCACTTATTTAAAACCAACTACTAATGATGAAGTACTTTAATTGCTGGCAGCCTTTTTCACTACATTGCTTTAGAAAAAAAATGCAGAAAACTGATCACTGAATATGTTTGCTAACCACAAACTGATCACAAATACGTTTGTTAGCGAAATAACAAACACAAATAATGAACACAAATAATAAAACACACGGGGAAAGTGCATCTTTGTCTTCTGTTATGGGGAAGATACACAAAATGCAGGTACAACTTAATTTAGGAAAGCAAATGGCTAAGTTAACTTCAGAATAAAATTAAATAGAATCCCCAGAAGTCATATAATCTCCAAGTGTCATAAAATGTGATAGTCCACGGGGGAATCCTGATGCTGGATTTCTTTCTTGATACATGCAGCTGAAGTAAGTGTCTATTATGGTTTGTCTTTTTCTCATTTGCACTTGGTTTGACAAAACTAAGAGATTTTAAGTCTTGTTGTATATCCCTTTTTCTTCAATCCACAAGATTATAAGATTTGATGACAAAGCTGTCACTCTTCTTTACATTTGTTTCTGAAATTCTTCCATTGACATGTCATGCACTTTGTATGATTTCTGCTGTAAACATTCCTCAAACCTAATAACTTGATTCAATATTTATTGCCTTCTGTTCCCTCATTCTCAGAACTGCACAAGCACAGAATTTTTAGGGTTGAGAAGACCTCTGGAGATCATCTAGACCAATCCCCCTGCCGAGGCAGGGTCAGCTAGAGCAGGTTACACAGAAACATGTCCAGGTGGGTTTTGACTGTGTTCTCTGTGACCGCCCCTTGGCAGCCTGTTCCAGTGCTCTGCCACCCTCAGTGTAAAGAAGTTCTCCCTCATTTGAGGTGAAACTTCCTTTGTTTTAGTTTATGGCCATTGCTCCTCATCCTGTCACTGAGCACCACTGAAAAGAGTCTGGACCATCCTCTTGGCACACAATGTGAGGTATTCATGTGCATTGATGAGATTCCCTCTCAGTCTTTTCTCTAGACTAAACAGGCCCAGATTCAGCAGTGTCTCCCCATAAGAGAGATGCTCCAGACCTCTCAGCATCTTTGTGGCCTCCTGCTCCAGGAGTTCCTTGTGTTCTTTGAGCTTTCATTTCAAAGACTTTGCAGATTGGGCAGGACTAGAAAGGAGTGCTTAAAATGGGATAGAGGTGCGTAACTTTTGCACCCAGATTTTTTTGTTATACTGGGGGCAATTATTGTTTTAAATCTGTGCATACTGTATTTATCAATTTAAATTAAGAACCAATGTACCTAGATGTAGATATGTAACCCTTTCTTTCATCTTATATTTCTCTCTTTTCCATACTTCATTTTTGCTTATTAGCTTGATCATTGTTTCTATTCTATGACTTTATAGAAGTTCACCACTTAGAGACCTAATAAATCCGAACTTTTTTTTTTTCATATTTAAATTAATGTAATTTTAATGTGGTTATTTATAAGTGTAGTATTATTAAATTTTTGCTCAATTAGTTCAGATAATTTTGCACCAAAGGCTTTTATAATGTAAAGAAGGCATGTCAGGGATGTTTTTAAAACAGGTAATGCACAACAGGAGACAAATCTTCGGGTTTGATATTTCTTCAGTTCTATTGTGCACCAGCTCTCCTTTATTTCTATAATTCATTTTTGAATTAGTTGTATTTCAGCAACAATTAACAGTTATAGGCAACTTGCAACAGCCATTCCTAACAATGCTAAGGAACAGAGATGTTTTGAACAGTTTAGTGGGGGCTGCCTGAAAGTATTGATGGCTAGGTATTCAGGATGCCATGAAATGCAGTTCAATGTACATTTGTAGTTTCTCTGAAAGACAAATAGTTCATATTTGAGCTAAGAATGGGCAGTCAGATAAGGAACTCAGAGAAGCAGGGAATTTTCAAGAGCACTTAGAGTGAATATTTTTGGCCAATACTGCCATTTTCAGGGCAAAAAAAAAAGATTGTTAATGGAAGTTAGAGACGAAAAAAATGAAATCAAGTTGTTTACTTGTTTTCTATTGCAGATGGATAAGGAAAGCATCAGCTAAAAAACATTATGCATACGAAATCTGTAAGTAATAAAGGCAGCTGTCCATTTATTAGCTATAACTGACATTATAACCACTTCTCTAGCAAAAGTTGTGTCAGTTATTTCCTGCCATACAATTGTATTGCTTTCTTCCGCTGCCTTTTTTGTACATTTAGGCTTCATTATTCACTTTTGATCTTTTTATTGACCAAGTGACCTTCAAGGCTCATGGAACTGGCAGAGGCAGTTGGGCTGAAGTGGGAGCTGAAGATGAAATGCCAACAGGGGCAGACCTTGGAGGCACGACTGGAGCCTTAATGGGCCGGTGCCAGGGTGGGCTGCGCCGGCTGCATGACAATTGCCAAGGAACCCTGCAGAATGCACAGTCTCAAAATTTTTCTCGAGGTGAACTGGGAAAGTCATTTGAAAGCAGCCTGGGAAGAGATATGGCTTAGAGTAGAAATGAAGCCTCAATCTGGTCCAGGGCATGGATTAATGTGAGGAAGAATGCGCTGCTTCAAGGCTGACCAGACTGTCCCAGGGATCAAATGCCAGTCAGGGCTGTAGTTAGGCAGCTGATGCTACATCTACAATGCTCAAGAGAGAGATTAAAGATAAGTAAGGTCTGATTTATGAATTCAGTTAGGGACATGGTTATTTATAATACAACATTTTTGTTTGATGTTCCTGTCTACGTTTAATTTTATTTCTGATAGTGATATCTCTTGTTGCTGTTATTCTTCCAAGCCCTGCTCATTTTTCCTTTCCTAGTCATATATAAAATATTTTTGCGAGGTTCTGCTAAGACATAAATATTTTCATTTGGTCCATGTCCATTTTACTTAAAGGAACAGCTACAGAAATGTTCTACAGAAGTAACACTGAAGTGCTGTTGTCTTCTAAAACTTTTTTTTTATATCACAACAGGAAGGAGTTTAAATAATAAAGATTCAAAATACAGTGAGCTTAATTCTAAATCACATAGTTTTAATGGTTTAGATTTCTTGCAAAAATTCAAAATTTCTCTGCCAGTCAAGGATTATTTCAGAGAGAATATCGTTTCAAAATATGATCTGAAGATAGTTTTCATCTTGATTGAGTGACTACGAGGAAGGTGCCGCAAATTAGAAATTTTCACATGCAGTAGTTTGGCAGAAAAAAAGGAAAGGAGACTGCATTTATGGGAGAAGAAAGCAAAGATATAGAGACCAGTATAAAAGATAACTGACTGACTTGTCTAAATAAATTATAAAAAAATTATAAAAGCAATGGGCTATTTAAAGTACTGAGGCTATATACATTATAGAATGCTTAGCCTTGAAGACCCCATCAGGTATTTTGAGGCAGCAATGAGATTTCTCCCTCTTCTCCAGGCTGAACAACCATAATTCTCTCAATCTGTTTTGATAAGATGCGCTTCATCCCTCTCATCACCTTCATGGCCCTTCCCTGGACCAGCCATAACAGGACCACATCTTTCTTTTGCTGATGACCCCAGACCTGTACACATACGGTGTCACAAGAGCAAAGCAGGGGGAAAATCCCCTTGCTCAACCCGATGCCCACGCTTCTTTTGATGCAGCCCAGGCTGTGATTTGCCTTTTGGGCTGTGAGCACCCACCGTTGGCTCATGTTCAGGTTTTCATCCATGACAACCACCAAAACCTCCTCCTCAGGCCTGCTCTCAATCACTCATTCTCCCAAACTGTACTCATATCTGGGACTGTACCAACCCAGGTGCAGCATCTTGTATTGAGACACACCAAACTTCATGATATTCTTGTGGGCTCACCTCTCGAGTTTGTCCCCCTGGACAGTATCCTGTCTTTCTCTTTTGTCCTTGAAGACGGCTTCGTAAGGTGAAGAAGTTTTAATGGTGTTAGAGAGCACTGCTCTTACCAAGATATCCCTTGGTTTAGTAAAATATGTGCAGCATATTTTCACTTTTATTTTCTCTTTCTTTGTCATATGGTTTGATTATTTTCCCCAGATAAACATCTTCTTTCCATCAGTATAGGTTAAAATAATGTTCATGTTTTCAAATCTGGGTAGCCTTTTGTAACTGTCTGGCTGTGATGTTTCAGTGCTGTGCATTAACCTGAAAGTTAGGTGTCACGGGAAAGTTCAGATACATGAAAAAACTTCCTACTGTGTACAAAGTTAATGAGACAAGGCTAAGCTAGCTAGAGTTACTTCAGCATAAACTAAGAGCCTCTATGCAAGCCACAAATCAGGTGAGTGAAACTGTTGTAGCACAACTTGTTCATTTATATCAGCCCTTTACTGTGCTTTGAAATCTACTGTTTTGATATAGTAAGCATCATAGTTTGTAAATGCATAATTAATATACTATTTCCCTGACCTGTTTTACTGTTCAATTTTCTCTGCCTGAGCTGCATTAAACTCCTGTATTTAAAAAAGAAAACCCTCATATTCATGGTTGTGTTATGTTGATTTCATTTGAAGTTCTTAACTGATATATATTATTTTATTCAGTGTTAGATTACTAATGTGTATGTACAGTGATACATAGTAGTGATATAACATTGAGTATTAATAAAGATTCAGCCTAGAAGTAGTTAATTTAATACTCTTTACATTGTATACAACCCACGTTTTGAATTCATACTTTATTTAGCACACAGCCTGGTAAAGTTTCACGCACAAGTTTTATGTAACTAGTCACTTGTGGTAGAGTGCATTATTCCATAACTCCAAGCTTGCTACCTGAACAAAGTTTAGATCTTGAGGAGATGCCTTCTTCACACTGCTCTGATGCTGTTTACTCAGTATGAATCATGTATTTTGTGCTCCCAGGCTGTGTTAGTCTTCATGTGAACTTGCTTTGAGCTTGCCAGTTCTACCCTAAGCACCAGGGGCTGAAAAGCAATTTAGACTTCTCCACTTCCATCACTGAACTGCAACATAGCTCAAGATAATTTTCCTTAAGTACAGCATGATTAATTTGTTTTAAATTTTCTTGGGCATGGGTAGTGTGATGAAAGGGAAGACTGGAGTGCCCTATAGAGTATGGTCCCGCAGAGTTTACATACAGGCTACACCTACAGTCTGCACTGCCCACACCTCTGTTTCCACCCGGAGTGTCTGAATTCATGTAGGGCTGTGATGCAGCTCTGTGATGCAGAGTTGTGTCTTAGTGAGAAACTAAAGGTGTTGGTGGCATGCCTTGGGGAAGGGATAAGGGCTTTCAGGCATGTTTGAGACTGCAAGGTGTCCTTGGACTGAGTTGGAGGATTTAAGAACGGAAGAAAGGAACCCTAGTGTGGGTTTGTCCTTATGTTTTTGGGAATTGACTACATCCCTCCTCCAGCTCAGGTTTAATCTTGGAAAAAAAGCTGGCAGGTACAGTTGAATAGTGAGCTAGTGGGGTGTTTTGATTATGTGAGCGAGTGCTTGAGTTTGCCCCCCAGCCTCTTGTGCTTTCCAACACAGACAACATGTAGCTCTTCTTTAGGATTCAGGAAAAATAGGCAGCCTGAATCATGCTATTAACCTACTACCTATTTGTAAAAAGGTCTGAACTTTACCTTTTAGGGAAATAAAGTGATTCCCTGGTAGCTTTGACATGCAGTTTCACACTGTTTATATTATAATTTGGCAAAAGTCTCCAATGTTTAGGTAAATAGGCTTCAAGGAGCTCAGGATCCTATTCTCCTGCCACAGCTGGTAATGAAAGCAGAAAGCCTCTCTCTTCCTCTTTCTCCTTCTTCTCTTTCTCCTTCTTTTTCTCTGTGAGGTTTCTGGAAGATATTAACAACTCTGTTAGTTTGTCAAACCCTGTGGGATTTTCTCCAAACTGCCACACCTGCAAAGAAGCTGGAGGAAGCTGCTCTGTCTAGCTTCAACGAGAATAGCTTATCATTAAAATTAGACTGGCATTGTCCTTGTCTAGTAAATACAGAACTGACAGCCTGTGGTGTATTACACTGTGTGCTGCTGCCTTCTCCTGTAAAACAGATGGTTTTTAAACACCAAATGAACAAACAGCCTTTCAAAGGCAGATTCCCTTCACAAAGCTGTGTTTGTTGCCCTCATTACCCTCTATGATATCACTAAGATACACATATATAACATATTTAAGTTGCAGTAAAAAATTATTTCAAAATTTAAGTTATGAACCATAGGTTATACCAGTAAATTCAGCAGACTCTAGGAACTCTCAGGAGAGGCTGAGGTCAGCTGTAGAGCACAGCATTAGGAAGGATGAATCACTCCTATCATCCCATTTATCAAGGCTGATACCCATGACAGGCTGAAGGAGAACCAACAGTTGTAGGAGAATATTTAGCCTCTGAATTAAACAAGCATTTTGAATGTTTGTCATCAGTGCCTGAGTTTTCTCAAAACTTTTTTTCCCCCACTCTTTCTTTTGTTAATACTGATAAAGCACCAGCCTAGGTCTGTAGCATCAGTCCAGATTTGTTTTCAGCATTAGAAACTTGCTTTCTGTTCAGATATTTGAGAATTTTTTATTTACTCTCAGAATTACATATTAGGTACGTTTGTAAACCTTAGACTTCACAGATGAGGAAGATTTGAGCTTAAATACTGTAATGAAAGGAATTTTGGTTGGTCCTATCCAGTGCAAATAAGACCAAGTGGTCAAATTCTAAAATGCAGTTACACTTGCTCTTGATGGGACACAGGATTGTGGATACTGCTGTTCGTGGAATGCTGCCTGCAATATCTGTAAGCATTCAACTGCTTTGCAAGGAAATAGCTTGTATCATTAAAACTGTGGAATCATGGTATGTGTGAACCTTAAAAAAAAATTCCACAGAGCAGGAACAAATATTTCAGATTTGAATTTCTAAATCTTGTTGTAATACAAGCTGGTTTGTTTTTTATGCAGTTGCAGGTGAATCAGGCAAGAGGGAAATAATTAACAGATTCTCTGTTTCTTTTGACCTCAGCTTCCCTGATGCTGATTAGGGAAGTTTCTTCTAGGGTGGCAGGCGAGGAGTTTTCAGATGAAAAAAATATTATACACAGATATGGCAAAATATTATGTAACCAGTCACACAGTAACATGCCCTCAAAGGAGAATATATTGCAGTTTTCATTTACAAGATCTTTTAACAGTCGTGTATGATAAATGTCATTTTGATTTGGTCTGGTATACTGTTCTGTCTTGTGATGATAATTCTTTGCAGTTTAATTTTATTAACGTAGCAAGTTAGAAAATGGTGTTCTGGATCCACATGGTGAATTATTCATTGCATTTCAAATATTAAGTTGCCATCAAATGCTTTCTGATCTGCATTACATAAAGTCATGCTGAATCTCTAATGTCTGGACTGCCTGTGTAATGAAGAACCTCTCAGACAGTGTTCAATCAAAATACACTTGAGAGAAAGCAGACACAGTATTTTGATAAGCATCACTAGCACCCTATAGTGTTTATATGTTTAGGATTTTTGTTTCCTAAGCTGAAAGAATCCAGAGATCACCACATCTCTTCTTCTTCTTAGAATTACCTGCTCAAGCACGAGAGTTTTGATTTTAAAGCTATTGCAATGAAATCATTAGGTGAGTTTCTAGGGCTGATGCTACTAGTAAAGCTGTTAAAATAACTATTTAAACATCTCTAATTTTACCCAACAAAAAACATACTCTCACTATTCTTTGTAAAAAATGTGATAAAGAGTTCAAAAAGCGAAGCATGTTTGTAACATTGCCTTAGATTGCAGTCAGGAAGAGGTGCTCTTCACCACTTTTTGTGATCTTTGAGAATGTAAAAATAAGAAAAAAACCCAGAACTCCTATGACTAAAACCACAACTTTTAAGAGTTTAAAATATATGGAAATTAAGAAGAAAATTAACTAAAATGTTTAGGAAGTCTAAGTCAGAAGGGAAGGTTTGTTATTTTTAGACATTGACTGAATTTATTCCTTGTTGTTTTAGCAGATATGCTGTCTTGCTTTTGTTGTTGTGGTTGTTATTTTGATGGCTGAATCACCTGATCTCTGTTTTAGTGCTCCACAGGCACAAGTACTGGAAGACAAAAACATGCATCACTCAGGCACACCGGATTTTTTTGTTTTGCTTCTTTGTCCTTGGGAGTCTGGAAGAGAAAGAGAGCGAGCTCTCAGAGCAAAGCTGTGCTTCACGCTCAGCACTCGGCTGTTTCCGTGGCCAGTTTTACATCCTCAGGCATTCAGAAACACGCCCGTGTCCCCGAGGCACGCTGTGCTTTTCCTTGTTAAAGGCTTTAGGGCTGTGCTTCGGTGCTAAGTCGCTAGGTGGCATGTGGCAATGAAGGAGGAATTAATGCTGGGAAGCTCTGGTGAGCCCAGCTGGCACCGGGCTCCTTGGAGCAAGCAGAGTTAGGGAATTGCCATCTGCCTCTGACTTACTCACTTGTTGGACAACAGATCGCAGTTCTCTATTGCTCAACGTGGTTTTACTCATAAATGATACCAAAATCTGTTCAAATATTTCCTTTTGATAACTTCATGAAAAATCATTCTGTGCACCTGTTTGTTGTAGAAATAGTTTTTCCCTCCCCTCCCATCTGCATCCAGAAGATGCAGACTGCATCTTCTTAACAACATAACTGAAGTATATTAGAAAAAGAGATACATTAGGGAGATACTGTGTGTGAGGGAGAAGGAGTAGAAGGAGTTATCAATACTCTAGTGCATATATAGCCATATTATTCTGTGAAACTTCAAATAAAAGATTATTATTCCAAACATTAAGCCTACCAAAGAAAAGTTTCTGTCCCATCTGTGCATGCAATTGAAGGAAAATGGATCTGCCAGTTATCAGAGTTCTCTGTCACAGAAATCAGTGTAAGGGTGGTGGTTCTGCAGATGGAGGCATGGGTAGGATACATGTCCCTATAGAAATAAGCAATAGGAGCAGAAGAAAGGTGCAAAAAATTGTATCTATTCTATCTGTCAGCCTTTAAAAGTTTCTACCCCATATTCTAGAATGACACTGATTATACAAAGATCAGAGACAAAAGGTGTATTTTTGTAATGTTGCCTTAGTTCACTTTAAAGTGTCAGAGGCTGTGGGGATCTATGCCAAAATATGTGGGGAAGCTGTGGACTAAAATCTTTGGTCTTGTATGTCATCCCTTGTCTTAAGAAAAACAGCCTTCTTATTTCTAGATTTTAAGCAGCATCAATTTGCAGATAGCCCATGGAAGCCACTTTAGCACTGATGTAATCTGGTCCTGTGAGATGTGTTCCCTTCTCCAGCTACCTCTGAACACTCTCTATGGAAAGCTTTAAAGACATGAGAATTACAGGTGGTGTATGGGTGGAATAGCACAAATACCTTTCCTGATTTTCGTTTCTTCATTTGCTGCCACACCCATTTGCAGATGTACAAGTTATAGGCTGTGAGGTACGCAGGAGATCTGAATTTGGGGAAGTGAAATTTTTAAGTACTGAATGCAGAATCATGATCAATTCCAAAAACTCCCTGGAGAAAAGAGGCTCAGGGGAGACTTTATTGCTCTTTACAACAACCTGAAAGGATGTTATAGTGGTATGGGTGTCAGTCTTTTCTCCCAAGCCCCAAGTGATAGAATGAGAGGAAACAGCCCCAGGTTGCACCAGGGGAGGTGTAGATTGGATGTTAGGAGAAACTTCTTCTCTGAAAAGTTTGTCAAGCTTTGGAATAGGTTGCCCAGGGAAGCCACCATCCCTGGAGGTATTTAAAATATGTGATGTGGCACTTAGAGACACGGTTACAGGGTAAACTTGACAGTGTTATGTTAACAGTTGGACTCAGTCTTGGAGGTCTTTTTCAATGTAAAGTATTCTATGATTGAATGAATCTATGACTCTATGATCTTGGATCCTCTCTCTGCAGAAGTTCTCATCCTTTGAGGGGGGCTCAGACAGGCTAAGAGGCAAAGACCTGCCAAGGACCCCCAGCTGATCAGCTGAGAGTTGAATTTCTGGTGCATCCTCTGCGATCCACTCCTTCCCTTTGGGCCATAAGAATCAAGGAGGATACTCTCTGGGCAGTTATGACTTTCAGGTTAGCCCCTACAGCCAGCCCTTATCAAGGTATTATTAATGCACAAAAGGATTATGAACAAAGAAAATGTCAGGATTTGTCCAGTTTCATGGTACACAAATTCTTACCCATTATTTGGTGTTTGCTTTTTAAGCACAAAATTGGGTTCAATAAAAAGTTTCTTTGGGAGCCCCCTGTATGCCAGAGGGAGCGAAATGTCACATGAATTTGGCATCATTAAAGAAACATATCAGATGATGTCATAAGACATAAAAAAAAAAGAAAAAAATTGTAACTTCCATTAGTCAGAGAGAAAGAAAATACTTGGAATTTAAGCAGTCAACTGAAGTAACTGATTATGTCTCGGAACAAGCCTTGTTATTAGCATAGCAAAAAAACCCATTCCCTCTTATAATGAATTAAATGTTCTTCCTTTCTGGATAATTTAATTGCAGAGGCAAAGAGGTCACTAAAAGTTAAGCAAGAGATTCATAAAACATAGTCTTGCTCTGCCTGTGTTGAGACATAAATTACCCCCATGTCTGAGCTTTTTACTTTTACTTGGGCTGTTTGTGTGTAGTTATTTCTGCTTATGCTTGAACTGATGCATTTCATTCTGACCATGACCTTGATGGCTGCCCAGGGTTTTTATTCTGTACTAGGTCCCAATTTTTGGAGATGGTTAAAATTAAATTTCTGTTTAATAAGGTAATTTGTCTTAGCAGACATTGATTATCTACTTAAGCAAGTATTTAATCACTCTTAATAGGACTGCAAAGTATCTTCATAATATAGTGAGGAATAAGAATTTGGGAGGAGAGAGAAAAAGAAAAGAGAGATGCCTTTGTTTGTCACTGCAAACAGTGTATCTGCAATCAGGAATGCATTTCAAATCCAAGTAAGTGAATTAGGATGTCTACATTTGATTATTTGTCCAGACTGTCTTCATAGGCAATGAGTCTGATTCAAGATGCCTATTTATCTCTATTAACTCTTAAGTAAGCATTGCAAACTACTTCAATTGTGGTTGTCTAAACTTAAGTGAGACGTATCCTACCCACTAGGACAAAATGTTTCACTGCTGAAAAAACTTCCTTGCTGTTAGACACTCAGCAAGAAGAGCAGCCTAAACAGAACTTGTTTCAAATTCTCAGAGTGTAAGATATATACTACTTAATTTTGGATGTCTAAGTTCAAACTGAACACTTTTAGGACGATTTAATCTGGTTTTGGCACTTATATAGGATGAGTTGAGTCACAGCACAGAGATGAGAACAGAGAGATTTGTGCCATTATATTGTCTTCCCTTGTAAGGACCTTATTCAATGTGCATTGCAATGGTTGCTTGCAAGGGGTTTGTCTTCAGGTGAGCAACAGTCCTGATTGTTTTGACTTCAACTCTATGAGAATTGATACCATGCAGCAGTACCAAAGGGAGTATTTCTGAGCCCCCCAGGATTTGAGCCCCTAAAGATTTGGATCAAACTTTGCAGGTTTTTTTTAGTTGTTCATCAGTAGCTATAGATGAGCAGTTATGATAAAGCAATTGCCCACTGTATGCTCGGCTAATCTTTGGTTTTAAGGAAGAGTGAAGACAATCCCAGGATGTCTGGATGAGACACCAGGAGTGTGTGGTGCACTGTGGAGCAGGACTGATCAGTAGCTGGGGGAAAGGTAAGCTTGGGAGGGTGGATTTGCAGCCACTGACTTATTGACATCTCAAAATGGACCCCAGACTCAAATGGAAGAATGAACAGCACGTGAGGACTAATTAACATGAGAAATGAGAGATATAGCTGGCAAATAGGGCTTTGAGTACTCATTAATGACAATTATGTACCCTGCAACCAATAAATGCTGATGCATTTGTTTGTTAAAGTGTATAAATAGTGCCAGCTTTGTGCCAACTAGCATGAAAAATACAAATACCTCTCCTTGGTGTGTGAATTGGTGCTGCTCACATTTGGGACAATGTCTCCACCGTTGTCATGAGTAGTTCAAAGAGACTTAAATATGGAGGTAGTTCAGTGGTGACTGAAGTGCTTCTCGTGCATATTTTCAAGTGTTTCCAGCATGCAATGACTTGAATTTGTAGTTAGTTTAGTGTAATCTTTGTTGTATTAACTTAACTTTTACTCATCTCCACTGAGACATACTCAGGTTTGTTACATTTTTTTCTTCTCTGCTGATAAATTCTTAAAAAATGTGCTTTTTGGCTGCAGTGAAAAACAAAGATAGTCCAGAAAGAGCTTTGATATATAGTTTAGTCTTTTTAAAGTTTGTTAAAGTTTATTATTAAGAAATAAAGTGATTGTCTCTAATATAAATGTTAACATAGAAATTTACAAATGGGACAGACTGTTACTTTTAATATGTTCATTTTCACAGCTCTTGTTTTGACTTAGGGACATAGCTGATAAAACACCCAAGAATCATATAACACATTATAATTCTCCTTTCCATATACATTACTCCTAACTTTGTTGTCTTATTTTTTACCAGTTACAGTCATACAAACATATGCAGAGAATTTAGTCCACTGTTTTTCTTTTCATAGTCTAAAAATTCTTCATTTATTCAGTGCTGTTTAATTGCTAAGAAACTGACTGGGCATTAGATGTCTGAAGCCACTAAACAAATCAATGCTCATTAATAAACAGAGAAAATGTCATTGTTTCATTTCAATTAATTGATCTTAGTTACTCATGAGCATTATCTCTTTAGAGAAAGACTATTTTTTTGATATGAAAGGCTTCCCAGTATTATCCACAGTTACACACTCAGATTAACAGATCAACTCCAGTCAAATTGAGACATTAATAAAGTTCACTATACTGTCATGTAATATAAGCATTACTAATAAGTGAAATTGTCTCTTGAGATTCTTTATAAGAATATGTTTACTGTTTGGCTAAATAATACACCCATACCCACAACATTATTTAAAGAACTGTTTTAGGACAGAATGATGTCTGTCTTAGTATTCCTGACAAAAAAATTTCATTTAAAAAGCATGATTTTGTTGCTTACTACAATGTTCTCCTACCGGTAAAGGTGCAAACACCCTAATATAAACAAATTGAGGAACATAAAAAGCTGCATAATACAGGAAGACTTACACCAATGAAATAATTGTAATTAACTTTTAGCACCATTAATTACATCCTTTACATGTCTTAAGACTGAAGTGTGATTTACTTGGTATTTTATTAGATATCAAAAGGATCATAATTTTTTAATGTGTAATATTCCCTGTGTATTTAAGAGCTTAAATAGGTATAAATGTGTTCTAAATAGAATATAATGTATTTATATTGTAAGAGTTTATTCTGTTGACACAAAATGACCTTGCCAATAGAGCTGAGCAAAAATGTGCAATAGGAGCACTTCAGGATGTCAGAATGCAATCCTGTTTCCAGTCAGAGAGAGAAGCTCACTTCTGGGCAGCAGGGAGTCCTAGTTGATGCAGAACCAAGAGCTTAAAGCTAAGTCCTTGACTGCTGCAGGCTTGACATTTTGCTTCTGCTTTCCACAGCAGGTGGCTGGAAGCCATAGCCTGATGTAGTGGGACACATGACTATAACCTATCTGCTTAGGTGTCTGTCTGGCAAGCAAAACTTTCCAAATTTTGCCAGTAATGATACAGTTCCACAAGACAGCTATTTTGGTTGGTGAATCATGGATAAAGTGACCTGGGGAATTTGGCATGTATTATAGCTTGCCTGCACAAGCAAACAAATGTGAAGAACTCTATGCAAGTGACCTTGCTGTTAGTGAAATCCTTATTTTCTGAAAGTAATTAGTGAGTGTCTTGACAGGATATACTAGCAGGAAAAATATGTATAAAAACTTTGTGTCACAGACATGGATTATTAAGACTGCTTATAGACATCATACATTCACCCCTGTATTTTCATATAAATGCAGAATTGAGTGCCACTGGAGAAAAATCCCTTCCATCTGAAAGCAGCCCTCATTTCTCTGTGTGCAATTGGATGCATATTTAGTGCAGTTCCAAATACCTGTATCACTGACTGGAAATGCATTTTATTCCAACTGCCTCAGAAGAAAACAACATCCAAAGCAGAGCTTTTCAATCTTTCCAATCATGAAGGAAAACATTCAATGCAGCTCCAAGTTCATGGAATCACATTGAACGCAAATTTTAGATTATCAGCTGTCTTGAAAATATTTGCCATAAGCATATGCAGTTAATTTACATTTGATTGTAGCCTCTGGAAGTGTGTATTTTTTCAGTACAATACTGGTTATTTTGAAAAAAAAATGTTCACAGTGCCATTTCACTCTACACAACTGGACTAAACAAGCAGAAAGGCTTGACAATTTGAAACAAGAAAATTCCTGTGCTTTTGAATGACTCCTGTGTTCCAAAGCACTGTGTTCTCATAATTTTGAAATACCTTGCATTTATCCTTTCCTTTCAGTCCATGATATAGCCTGCTGCCTTTGCAGCTCTGTCCCTAGAACCAGCTGTCACACAGGGCTGCCTGCATTAAGGATCCGCTGAAGAACCATCCCGCGATGTGACATCATCTGGAGTCATAGTTCAATTAAGTGAAAGGTCTTCTAAGGATTAATTTGTGCTTAGAGACACTGATCTTCATTTCTTCTTTAACAGTCAATGAAGAGAGACAAAGGCTTCTCAGCTGCTAATTTAGTCTATAAGGTTGGGTTCTTACAGAGGATGATTCAAAGAAGGATCCTGCCTTTCTCTCAATCAATTACACAAGGGACTGGACTTTGTTAGCACTATTGAGATATTCCCTGAAGACTTGCCTTTCAACAAAAGTGAACACACAGTAAAATATGTAAGACTTGTCAAAAACCTTCCCCAGATTCCAGTCTTTATGTACACTTCAAGCTTTTCTCCCTTCACTTCTTGTTCTGTGAGATATTACCTCCAGGTCCGATAGTAAAAGTTGCTTGTATCATTGCTGTACATATTCATTCTTTTGGTGCAAAAAGGCATCAACTTTTTATGGAGAGAATCATTCAAATTTAGGGAAATTAAAGGAAAAAATCATTTAAGGGAGGAAAAGAATCAGTTTATACTGGAAAACTATCAACCATCTTAGCCCACTCCCTTCTCTCTTGTATTGCCAAAGGGATTTTCATGCTAACCATGTAAGGAGACTTGTATTACTAAACCATCTTGGTTTCACCTCTTTGTTGAGGTTGTTTATCTTCTTGTTCTTTTTTTTTTTTAAATTATTTTTTGTCAAGTCTAAAAGCAAAGTACTTAGATACAATTTCTTGTAAAAAAATTACTGCAGAGACAAAACCTATGGTTTTAGTTCAAACGAGATGTCAATTCTTTATCCCCGAAGTACTTTGCCACATATTTTTTTATATCTTGTCTTTGCAATAATCAGAGGAATACAATTTTTTACAAATGTCAGAAGTTTATAACATTCTGCCTCTACAATTGATGAAAATACATAACTCTTTTTAATCTAAAAATTAATAGTGCTTTTAAAAAATCAAATTATATTAGATTATTTGTATTTTTCAGCCTGGTAGTAGCATTTGAATCACTTAGACTAAAAGCTGACGCAGTGTACGCGGTTAAAAATTAAAGGTACAGAGAGCTAAAGTTTTAATTTCAAGGAAACTCAATAGTCACTTCAAAATAAGGCATAGGTTTTTCAGAAGTGATTAACATTTATTTTAAATGTCCATGATGCTTTTTAGAAGTAGCTCACCATATTTCAAGGTCAACAGATTCACTTCAGAAAATAAGGATTCTCTCAGAGTTGTTAGCCTGTGCACCTCTCTTGTAACTACCAGTTATGCACAGCATGAAGAAAATGACACTTTTTTATTATCATGTTTTTTTTCTTAAGATAGCAAGGTGATAAGTTCAAAGGTGCTCTAAGTGAACAGCTAATTGCATATCAACTCCTCTCTCTGCCAGCAGAGACTGTGTAAATTGAGATTAAAGGAAAAATAGATTATCTAAAGTTCCACTAGAGAACTAGTGATTGATTGAATAGTTTTTATCTGAAAGAAAGAAGCACACACAATAGAGCAGTCTCATGTAACTGGTATGTCGCACCAAATATAGATTTTAAACAAGCACCTTATGACTATTATAGTTTAATTAAATTGCTAGGTTTTTTTGCCTTAAAAAGAAATACTTTCCATCAAAACTGTGAAAGCTGTGTAATTTAATAATTACTTGTTCATTGCAACAATTTTTTGGTAGAAATCAAACCAATTCCAAGACTTAGAATCAACCTTTAACCTTTAATTAATCACTAAATTAAAGTAAAGATTAAGCTATTCTGCTTCTGAAAAGGTAACCACCCAAAGGAAATAATCTCTTTGAAGGCTCTAGTATAGTCCTGTCACAATCACTGAGTGTCACTAGAAACTTTAGAAGAAAAATGGGTTAGATAATTTAAAAGAAAAAATAGTAACATTTATTTTAGGACTCATTCATGGTGGGGAAAAAATGGGTCAAGTTCAAAATACATGGTAAATAAATGTTAAAAGGGTAAAATTTTAGTATTAAGCCAAGGATTGAAGAAGTTTTAAAATCTTGAGGTAAAGAAGAAATCTTTCAGATTGCATCTATGATCTCATGTTTCCCATACCTTGGCTCAGACAAAATGGTTGATTTCTCAGTTAGTGAAGACTGGCAAATCTTTCAGTTTTCCATAAAAGTATATTTGCAGATTAAAAAAATAATTGTGGGTTTTGTTTTGGTTTTGTTTTGGGTTTATGAGGAGTTTGGTATTGTGGGGGTTTTTTTGGTGCTTTTGCATAGCTTGGAATATTTTTTTAGTAAAAAAGAAATTAGTTACAGATTATGAAAATTACCTACTACAGATGGCATCATCTGACTCTTAATTTTCTTTGAAAGAAAGAAATCAAGATATGTTGTTTTAAGCACTATGACAAAATGTTAATAGAAATGTAAAAGAAAAATTGGAAAAATTTACAAATATCAAATTAATCAGTAAAGGTGAAAAGTTTTAACCCCCTGAAAATGGGTGTTTATTTATTTTAAACTGCATATCAAAGCTTAACTTCATAAGTGAGGCACAGAGAGATCATCCAAAAAAAATCTAGTAATTTAATTAAACTTCCACATTGGTATTATCTTGCTTTTAGGTAATTTCTAGACAAAACCAAATAAAGTTTAAAATGTATCCCACCTAGTGTATCTGAAAATCATTGAATCAGGAGGATTATCATGCTGTTATGAATATGTTTGTTCTGCTTTTAATAAATACAGCAGAAGAACAGTTTCAGGTGTCTGGATGCCAGGTGCTCACCAAGGCAGTTCTATTGCTCCCCTTCTCTCCCTGGTAAAGGGAATGAAAACACAGAGCTCATGGATTGCGGTAAGGACAAGGAGAGATCACTCACCAGTTACTGTCACATGCAAAGAAAACTTTACTTACAGAAATTAGTTTAATTTACTGTCAATTAAATCAGAGTATGATAATGAAATGGGCTGCTGGAGCACAGATCCTTCCCCATGCTCTGAACCACGGGCTGTGGGGGAATCGGCTCAGGTGCCTGGAGCACCTCCTGCCTGATCCCTTTCTCTGGCCTTGGTGTCTGCAGGGTTGTTGCTCTCACATGTTCTCACACCTCTGGCTGAATTGCAGGGTTTTTTCCCTTCCTTAGATATGTCATCCCAGCATCGCTGATGGGCTGGCCTTGGCCAGCAGTGGATCTGTCTTGGAGCTGGTTGATGTTGGCTCTGTCAAATGTAGGGGAAGCTTCAAGCAGCTTCTCACAGAAGACACCCTGCTACCAAAACTCTGCCACAAAACCCAAATACATTTCTACCCTTTTCCTCTGCCTTATCTCAAATTCCTCATGTCCTTGTTTGTGAGCCAAAAAGGACTGTGGTTTGTTGATTTTGGCTGGACCACTAACATGTGCTGTCATTGCTTCATCTGGGCAGGGTGGCAGAGAAAATAACATGGGGAAAACCTCATGGTTCAAGATAAAGGCAGATAAATAAAGGAAAAAAAAGGCTAGGTGTGGAAGCAAAGAAAACCTGAATGATTTATTCTCTACTTCCCAACAGCAGGTAATGTCCAGCCACTTCCCTGGAAGCAGGGCTTCAGTGCACATAATATTTGTCCCAGAAGTCAATTGTCATAATATCAAATGCCACTCCCCTGCCTCTCAATTTCTCTTCTCCTAGTTTTTATTGATGAGCAGACACCATATGGTATAGAATAACTCTTTGGCCAGCTGGGATCAGATATCCTAGCTGTGTCCTCTCCGAAGATCTTGCCCACTCCCAGCCTCCTGGAGTGAGAAAGTAAGGTTGGAGATACAGCCTTGATGCTGTGCAAACTCTGCTCAGCCAAAGCCAAAACACTGGTGTGTGTTGCCAGCACCTTTCCAGCTACAGCTCCAAAGCACAGCAGGATGTGGGCTGCTATGGGGAAATCAGCTCCATCTGTCAGACCAAATACAACAGGTAAAATACAAATTGAAAAAATAGTATTTACATTTTACTGAAGAGTTATTCCCAGGGGTATCATGGCCTAACAGAAGGTGGTTTAGACAATTCAATAGAAGTAAATATCTTCATTTATTTTTAGGGTCTAAACAAACACTGTATTTATAGACATTCTATTTTCTGAAATATATTTTCAGTCTTAAAGAGTATCAATTGTTCTGTTGAGTCTGTTGGTTCAAATATTTATTGGTTAATGCAATAAATTTGCACTAATTTCTGTTTTCCAGCCAGATGTCTCCACCAGACTATGGAATCCTTAAAAATTTTCTCATAGCTGACTTCAAAGCCTGAGGTAATTGCTTTATCACAGCAGGTTAAGAAATCTATGTCTGACACAGAGGTTGAGTCCTGAAAATAGTACAGGCTTATGTTTTATGCATATTTTGAAGACAAATTAGCTTGTTTCAGGAATTTTGATCTCAAAAGATTTAGCTCTTGAAAATATGGATGGTCCTTTATCACTCATTCCAATTGATGCTTCTGTTAAACATTTCATTTTATCAGAAACTCTCTTGAAAGAATCCTACTTGCCTTAGAAACATCAGCACACAGAATATGAGAATAGTGGACAATCTTTTCGGGACAAAAGAATAAAAAATAGTGAAGGAAATGTTACTGTTTTGTTTCGTGAGTCTGCTCTCGTCCATTGAAGTGGATACATCCCAGTCATTTTGAGACTCCTTTTGTCTGTCAAAACAACATTTAAAAGCCCTCCACAACTTAGACATTTGGGAAATCCCACTCCAAAATGATCCTTTGTAACTGGAGGCAGATGTACCAGGTCTCCAGAACCCTCCTTTCTCATATAAGCCTGAGAGCACATAAAGAGATTAATTAGGCAAAGACCCTTGAGCAGTGTATCAGTCCTCAGCTGCAAAATGAGTTCACTGCTTACCCAGCCAGCATTCTTCTTTTACCCATATGATGTCATCAGATATCAAAAACATTTCCTCTTTGCCTGATGGGGATTAAAAATAAAAAATACCATTATGTTAAAGAACTTATTACAAAAGAAACTTTAAGGCAAGAAAATGATAAAACAGATAATCCTTGAAGTACTTCCTGAAGATCCACAGTGTCTTTTAGCTAATTTGTGTGCTGTCTCTCATTTTCTTTCTAACATAAATATGTTAGAAAGAAAATGAGAGTCAGAAGTTGAAGTATCCAACTTGCTGTTACAAGACTTGGATTCCTACTTCTCTGTTATTGGGATTTTGGACAATCCTAATAAGTTTCCTTATTTTTTAGGCTGTGTCTTTTAGCTTTTTTCACCAGCATTTCACGATTTACATTTTCTGCAGTAGTGTCTGATTTGTTTACAATATTCTCAAAGGTTTTAGGCTGTTTTCTCACTCTTATCTTTCTGAAGACATGTTTGTGAAACTGTAGTGCTGATGTCTCAAAAAACAGCAATTTTTTAATCACCATAGAAGACTTCAATATTAATTTTTGCTGTAAGTGTTTTATAAAGACCTATCATCATTCAACAGATGGTGAATTGGGAACAGTATCATTACAGAAGTATTTAACTTCCTAAACACAGTGTTGGAGAACAAATGAAACTGATAATGGCAATAATAATGAATAGCCTTGGCTATTCAGATTTCTGACAGCTGGCAGATTTCATTGCTAACTCATTAGAAATCAACAGCACTAAGTTTATACTGATCTGGGTATCCTCATAAGGATTTAATAGAGAATAACCTTAAAAAAGTACATTTCAATTAATTATATAAATAAAAAAAGAGTTCCGTAAATGTTACCAAATGTTTATGGTTTGAAGTGGTCAGATTTCAGTGAATTTAGGGAATTAATGATGCTAATGGAGGAACTAAGCATATCAATTCACAGAAATTCTGGGACTCCTTCACATTCCAAAAAATTATCAGAGTGCTGGAAAAATTTTGTGGAAAGGTATTATGGCCTTTTCTCACTGAAAAAATCAGCTGTGAGGCTGTCAGGAGTACACTTGTAAGGAGGAAGGAAGAAAACACTATCTAGGAAAGAAAAGTAGTACATATAGATATAAACTCTCTGCTGTAAGTCCAAGTTAAACTGCTTCAAATGGAATAAGAACAAAACCCCAAGGCCATTTTAGTTTTGTAAATAAACGTGTTCAAAAAAAAAAATAAAACCACATAAAAAAAACCAACGAAACATAACCCAACAAAAGGACCTAACCCAGCTTGAAAAACCTACCTCATATGCCAGAAGCAGTCCAACTGCATTAGCACTGCACTCGACCAAAGCCCATATATTGGCCCCCTACATTTGGTCTTAGGCAGACAGCATAAAACATGTGTGGAACACCTCATGAAAATGTGAGTGTCCATGCACAAAGTTAAAGCCAAAGATGCAATGTCTAAAGTCAGAAACACTTGATCATTTTTGCCATGGGACCCTAATAATCAGGTATCTATAAGATAACAAAAATCAGGTATCTGTGAGATAAACATGTGAGATATTTGGCAACAGATAACTTACATCGATTGACAGAGTTAGGAGAGGAATTAGTTAAAAAAAAATTAAAATAAAAAAAAAAAAGTTAGCCATCCCAAACAAAAGCAAGCAAACAAAACAACCAAGAAAACAAATCAAAAAGCCCAATTCCAAACTCCCCACAAACACCCTATTCAAGTGCACACCTATACAATGGACTTATGCAGCATGCAGGAAATAGAGAAGTCTCAATAAAATCATCCAGATGATGGTTATTTGCAACAATGAGTATTACTGCATCTGCAGTACATGCTTTGATCTTGGTTGCTACTAATGCTAACTGTTTACCCATCCATTTTTTATGAAAGCAGGATACTTAGGGTAAAGTGGAAAGATATTTACATATAAAACTTAAACCTGAATTTAGAAATAAAGATTTTAAAAAGGCACATCTTCTCTGGTAACTTGGAGAAATGGGACAGCTGCTTCTTATTTTACTGTATTCAAACGTCAGTAAGAGTAATTTTCAAAGATTTTTGTCTTGACCAGTACATTTAAGTAAGATATTTCCTGGATACAGTCCAGACTCAGCGTGCACTATACAGAGATTAATGGTTTTCATTTGTATCTACTGTTATCCACTGTTTTTCAAAGAAGTAAATCATTACAGATATTCAGGTAAAACATGAGATTAAATTATCCTTAAATTTTTTTTATTGTAACAAAGCAACTTCTCTGGTAATAAAAAAAAATGAAAGAGATCAATGAAAATTAGAAATGTTGGTCGCACAGATTCTATTTTCAAAACTTACAGTGCCAGAAACTTTCTCATTCATATTTAAATCAGATTGCACTCATTAGAGCCTAATCATTTGCTGGACTTGTATTAAGAAGAAAAAGAGTTCAAGTATTAATCAAATGAAATAAATATTCCCATCATTTCCCAATTGTACTTCCACATCAGTATTACCTTGCTTTTAGGTAATTCCTAGACAAAACCAAACAGAGTTTAAAATACAGAATAGGAAAAAGTAAAATTCTATAAATTAAAATAAAAGATAGCATTTTATATATTACCCTGATATTCACATACTTTGGATTATGCAACAGAGAAACACCCCATAGGTAACAGGGGCATTGCAGAATTGGGTGCACCAGTGAATCATAATGGGAATTCCTCTGTTCTCAGTCCTGCCCCTGCTACGTGTGCACTTGGTGTGGACCTCTGAGTCCCCTGTGTGCCCTGAACATTCAAACCCAGATCTCTCAAAGCACCCCAGGACACTGAAGTAAAATTACTGCTAAAAATAAAATGTGAGGGAGGAAGAAGTTTCTAAATGTTGTGGGAGACATGCTGTTGACACTATTAATTTTCCTAGTTCTTTGTGATTGAATGTTTATCTATTTATATCTTCATAAAAGCACAATTAGAACAACATGAACCTATGTGTTAAGTGTATGCCTTTATTGTTAAAAAAAATCCAAACCAACAAAAAGAGACTGAATGCTTTGTTCAGGATACCATGTTCATAATGGATAATAATGGTGTTCACAAAGTTGAGTAATAATATCTAGAATATTTGCCGAAGTTTTAAGACTATTTAATGTTTTCTTTTTGTGCTGCTCCAGGAAAATAAAACTGATACATTGTGTGTTTTAAAAATGTAATGGAACCTATCTAACATCTACTTTCTGTATGTGTCTTCTCTTGCATACAGACAGACATTTAAAATGCAACTTTTGTTGTACAAACTGCCAGTTTTATATCTTCTCCCAAGACATTTGCCTTGACTGGCAGAGCTGCTGCTAACTCATGTTTGAGGTGAGGTTGAAAACAAAAGTAGGTTCCCTTGTACCAGCGTCATCAGCTGGTCTACAGAAACATTGTCTGCTCAGCTGATTTGGCTCCAAACAGCTTCAGAGAAATATGGAATCATTTACAGTATCAACCCCTGTGTGAGCTGCATGCCAGTGCATAGGAGAGATAAGTACTTCAAGGAAAAACTTTTTTTCATACAAAATAAAATTAATGTTTACAATATGACATAGAGGAGATGAGGAAGCATTGGATAATTCTGGGTAAAGGACTTTTCCAAAATGTTACACCAATAGATTTCATAAAATCAATTCTTTTCCTTTCCTATGCTCTCACTTCTGTATTATTACATAAGAATGTGAGCTTATAACCAAAAAGAGGCAAGAAAATATGAAATTAAAAAATTATTTGACAGGAAAGCTTTAATACATAAATCAAGAGGACTGAAGGCAAAAGCAGAACTAACAGAGCTGCTTTTACCTTGCGGTTCAGAATGAATTTTGGATGCCAGAGGATGACAACAGCATACCAACAACAGTAACAGATTGTTTTATCCTGAGGTGAGAAAACAAGTACAGGTCTTTAATAAAGGGTAAAAAGAAAAACTAGTAGTTCTGGTAAATCAGTAGGGAGAGAAACAGTGGTCTGCAGTTTTGGACAAGTGATTTATCTATCTTCCAGGTAGTCCACGGAGCACTCCTCATTTCGTTGTTCAGGACCTGTATTTAAGCCCTTGCCCTTCTTCACCTGTGTAAGGAAGACCTCCCAGCTCAGGAGAGGAGCAGTGAGAGCAGAAGTGGTGGCTGCTCTGAAAGCTCCCTGCACTGGTGTCAAATCCAAAGAGAGGTGGGCAGAGCAGTGGGCTGTTGCTGGGGGGGAAGTGCCCAGCAGTATGTGAGCAAAAAGAGCAGAGCAGGAGCGCTGATTGTCCCCACGGTCAGATGAGCCCTGCAGTCGCTGTGTCTCGGGGCTTTAGCTGGTTAGAGTGACTTTGAGATGCATTAGAAAGCTTCTTTTCTTCAAGAAGAAGTCAGAACTCTTTAGTTTTCATTCTTAAGGTTGTTTATTATTTCTTATCTATAAAATTCTTTCTTTTGGCTGGCTGAGGTCTGCTCAGCAGGTCAGACAGAGGCACTCTGGCCACCCTCAGGGCGGTGTTATCTTTTTATACTAAAATCTACGTGTACATTATTTACAATAACTTTTTAATACTTTTCACTTATGTTAGACAGTGAGCTTTTACTCTAAACTAATCTAAAAGTGCTAACATCACAGCAGAGGATGGAGGCTAAGAAGAAGGAGAAAGGCTGGATATGCTTGGATTCTTCTATCTTAATGAAATGATGGCTCATGTTCATGCCAGGGGCAATGAGCTCAGGGTAGCACTAAAGCACAGGAAGGGCACTGAACTACAGTAAGCAGGCAGTACTTACCTTCTGCCCTCATTCTATGAAATCTCTAAGAAAAGCCAAGCAAAGAACTCAGGAAAAACCCCCACCCAAACAATTTAGATAAAAAATGCTACGACCTGATGCAAAAACCTAGAAAAATTAAATTTTATAATAGAAATTAGGCATGTCAAGTAAAAATTCGGGCTCCCTGATATATTCATTTTACCTACAGTTGTATCTACAGGCTGGTTGAAAAATATTATAAATCCCACATAACTACTGAGATACCTCTCAGTATATAAGTATAAACCATACAAAATTATCATTTGTATTAACAAATAAAACAGCTGAGATACTGCTATCAAACCAGATATTCAGCTTTGTGTTTAAATTATAAGTCAGCAGTGTTTGTCTAGCTACCTAAGACAAGACCCTTGGCTATTAGGTCCAAATTTGCTATTAGGATCACCTTTGCTAATTAAGGCTACCTTTGGCATTAGAAATGTAAAAATACTGCAGTGTTTTTATGTAAATTCTCAAACAGCTGCTAAACTTTACTGGTCTTCATTTTACACACCTATTAATTTCTAAACCTATTAATTTACAATTGTTTCCATGCATTTATTTTATTGTTGATTAATAACTCTTTTTGCTGTTGTGAAGAGTGTTAATTACTCTCCTGAACCTTTCTGTAAGGCAGATAATAGAGATCATGGAATAGTTTAATTACAGGCCATTGTTGCAGGTATAAATGGTTCATGGTTCATTTCAGAAATGCTAAGTGAACGATGAATTTAATTCAGTACAGAATTAGGACATCAAGATCAAATGCTAAATTTATTGTAGTAAAGAATTTTTTATTGTTGTTTTGAGGACTTATAATTGTTGGATGAAGTTAATTATAATTATTTAATCCATAACACATCTCATCAACATCCAGCTAACATTTACAAGAAAAACTTTGTTCTTAGTTGTCCCTGTACAAGTAGAGTTGCACAGGCTTATTTGGCTACTATTTGATAGTTTTTATCTCTAATTTTCAAAGGTGTGTACTTTTTTTTTCAGATGTGTAAATTTTTACTGCATAAACAATCAGTACATATTTTTCCATTAAGTGGCTAATGCATATACTTGGACAAGACCCTGCTGCACATTGCTCTGCATATTTGAATGAAATCCATAGGGGAAAAAAAAAAGAAGTGTTTAATGTAAATGGCCATAGAATGTCTTTTATGGTAATGCTTTCAATGTATGAAATTTTAAAGGATTAAAGCTCTTAAAATGTGTTTTGAAACTACAGTTATTCAAATATTTTAAGTGCATGGTAAAACAGCAGCTAGGGATTGCTTCAGGTGTTTTAAGGTACATAATTTTCTTCATCAGGGGGCATGATGCCCAGCCCGTTGTTGCCACTCCAGAGGCAAAGGCCTGCACATATCCTCTACCTTCATATTTGTCTGCCAACTGTGTGCAAATGTTTCACATAATCTCAGGTGATAGCAGTTGTCAATGTTTAGACATATTGAAAGAGATTCAGGTTCCTGAAAAATATTAATTTAAAAGTAATACTGCATGGCATTCCAAGAAACACCTGGGAAACTTTTATAAAGGTTTCAGTAGCTGCTGACCTATTTATTGCCTGAAATAATGTGTGCAAAAATCTATTACATAGATCATCAATATCACATTTTTAGATTATGTGTAGAAATTCCAGTTGCTGGAGCAAAAAGATAAGAACAATGTTTCCAACACTAGTGGAATGAGAACAATACTCTGTCAGGATGAAAAAAAAATCATAACCCCACAGTTAACTTGAGAAATGAAATATTTATTTAATTGTTTTAAGAAATGAGAGACAGAGTATTGAAAGTGAATTGTGAAATTTTACTGTTGCAATTCAAGAAAATACTGACTATGCTATCTCACATACAAAGATTGTAACAAGGACACCATCCAGCAAACTGTGATTAGAAGATACAAATTAAAACACCCGTGCAAGGCTGGCATTGTTACTGGTCAGAACAGACAGATAATGGAGTTCTGATGAGGTCTATTAAATATAATATATGCTGAAGGAATGGTGATCTTACAGTTACAGGCACATGAAAAAAACCCAGTCTACATATTCTTGTGAAATTATTAAAAATCTGCTTGATTGTATTCATGGGGAAGCTATTAGATAAGGTTTTCTTTTCAAATTCTTATTGAACAGTATGGAAACCACACTTGCACTAACAGTCCTTGATTTTCAAGATTCTCCTTGATGTGGCACATTAGGGAACCAAGAGCAATGTCCATCCACAGAACTGCCATTTCTACTTTCTAGGAAGAAATTGCATTCAGCAATACTCTCACACTATGGCATAACATTGTCATTGTAGCCCATAGAGGTGTCAAGTACCTCAGATGGATTGACTTCAGTCCAAGCTTCCAGGGCTTTAAAGACAGGCTTACAAGAAGTAATACCCAGTGTTATGAACACCTCAGCTAGCTCTAAATGATGCAATGTGACTGCACAGTGCAGTACCATGCTCTGAATGCAGATTTATGCTACATTAGACCTTGGAGGCAACGTAAGTACAATAAGGTAACCCCTGGCAGGCATAGGCACAGCACAAAGGTGCCTCCAGTTCAGGACTGGCTGGGACACAGCCTCTGCCTGGCACTGCACTGTGCAAATATAAATTATGCATTCTCATGTGAGGAGCTCTTCAGGAGGGCACTTTTGTTCAACTCTGTTTCTGAGGATGAATAATGCACAGTATATACTCTGTGCTCATGAGCTTTAAAGCTGTAGCAGGAATTTCCACAGACTTCAAACAGCAGGAGCGGCTGACCTAAGGACAGCCCTTCCCTTTTCCTTTTGTCCCCAGGTTCTAAAAGGCCTAAGTCAGCCCTTGTTGTCCTTTTCTGCAATTTCAAATCTGGACCGAAATGCAGGTCTTAGCAACTTAGTGTAAATCTTGGTGCGTTTGAGATTTCATTGACGTTAAAATCATTGATAAACCTAATGAAAAGAAAGCACCTATGCATCCCTGCAGAAAGATTTGAACTTTGTCAGTACTAAGCCTTTGCTAATTTAAGAGTGTTGAAAAACATTCAATAACTATACATTAACAATAAAAGAAACATTACCTAAACTACTACACTATTTAAGTATAGAGAACTAAAAAAGCCCTATTTTTTGTCTAGAAATACAACATGAAAAAAATGTAGGAGAAGTTACACATGGAATATTTGCAGCAGTAAAATAAAAACTTTATTAAAGACTTCTATGTATTGTATTCAAGACCATACATTTTTTCATTAAAGGCAATAATTTCTTGACAACAATATATTAGTTTAACTGGATGGATCGTACAGTTAAGTGCCTCATTAAATGACAGTCTATTGTATATTCTATCAGCCAAAGGTGAGATTCATTTATCTAACTAGACACATTCATGAGGAATCTGTCACTAGGTGATGATTTAGACCTCAGAGGTTTGGTATTTAAACTATCATCTTTAAGCCAGTCAGATATCAGGCAGCTTCCTCAGGAGAATGCTGCAAATCCTCCAGGCAAGGAAGGACCTTCCTCACCCAACAGAAAGGACTGGCTTAGCCCAGGTTAAGTATAAGAGTGATGAAGCACGGGAACAGATTGCTCAGAGAAGCTGTGGATGCCCCATCCCTGCAGTGATCAAGGCCAGCTTGGATGGGGCTTTGAGCAACTTAGTCTAGTGGAAGGTGTCCCTGACCATGGTAGGGGTGTTAAATTAGAGGATCTTAAGGTTCCTTCCAACCCAATCTGTTCTACTTCCATTTTAGCTTAGTCTAGTCTAGTCTATTCTCTGCTATTCATGCTCTAGAGAATGAGTAAGTGTCTGAAAGAACTCACAAAGATTTAAGTTTCCACATTAGGTATACCAGCTTTCCCTGGAGGAGTCTCAGTCTCTTCTTTCCCTACCTAAGGCAGTATCCTAAATTATAGAGTATTTTGAAGACTGAACTTTCCTGTTCTACTTTTGAAAACCTCTTTACCTCTGTAACCTGCAATATAAGAGACATTGAGCCAGAGATGAGCAGCAAGGAGAGAATAGCTGGTTGTATGGTCTGAGTGTAAAAACAACTTCTATACTACTAGACACTGTCTGAAATGGAGAGTACTTAGTGAACAGGCATCAGAAGCCAGATCTGCATGTGAGTGAACCTATGGCAGTAGTGTTAGAAGATTCTCAAGAGAATAACAATGACTATAACAGCTACTCAGGCAATAAATACGCAGTCTAGAAGAAAATACACAAAGAAGGAAGCACTCAAGCCAGAAAATCTATTACTTACTACCTATGTGATACATTCAAGTTCATAAGTTCAATCACCTAATTGCAGTAATTAAGTGTATATGAATTGCAGATAAAACAGCCATGCCAAGTTAAATAAATACAAATAGTTAATATAAAGCACCTGAAGTCAAAGGCAAACATGCAGAAAATTGAAAATCTGAGTGAATGCTATGAATAAAGCAGTGCCTTTTAAAAGAACCATTAAATGTGAGCTGTAATTGCAGACAATGAGGGCAAAATGCTTGAACTTTGCTAGAATTATTCCAGGGATATGTAAAGACACGCAGCTAAGGCTGGGTAAAAGGTAATTCACCAGGAGTAGATCATGACTGCCAAGCACAGACCCACTGACTCAGAAACCCACTGACCCACAAGAAGAGAAAAATTGAGTATGGGGATTAATTAGCAATAGAAGTGAGGGAATCATTTAGCCAATAGAATGAGAGAAATGTTTGGCCATTAATTCCATTGTTTTGAAAAATGTATGAATAGTGAAAAGTTTTGAACAACCTTAGGACCACTGCTACCATGAAGCCCAGGGTGAAGAATGACTAACCATCTTCTGATGACCTCTCCCTCTCTCCCCCGCTACCCCTTCTACTTTTATATTTCTTTCTATCTCTCTACCTCACTTTTAATGTTAAATAAAATCCATACTATTAGCTTCAGCATGTGGCCTTGTTTGCCCTTAATTTGGGCAGAGGTATCTCTCAATTGCAGCTTAGCAGATACTTTACAGGTTGAAAATTAAATGAAGCATTCGAGAAGAAGCTGCTTGAGAAGAAATTGTGCTATCGAATATATTGGTACAAGGCTGTATATCTGAGTATAATGGTAATTATAAACACTTCATTAACTGACATGCACAAATTTTGTGGATCAGACCTTAGAATATCTCTAATGGAATCAGAATCTGTCACTTAAGGGAGTAGAACATCAGGGTTTTTCCAGAAAAATTGCATTTTGTGCTTATCCAGATTTGTCTAAAAATTCATCTAAATCTTAGCATCTTGAGGCCTGATGTAGAGATATATATATACATATACATACATCTATATGTGTGTGTGTGTATATGTGTACACACACACACACACAGACACATCTTCACATATACTATATATAATGTACATTTTTTGCCCATATTGTCATGTACCAAATAAAATACACTTTTGGTTACGGAGAATGGAAAGGTATGAAATATTATAATTTCTTATTCATTATAATAATTTCTTATTATTCATAATAAATTCAGTTTATACTACAGAGCACTGTTACTGACAATCTACTTAGAACAATGGCAACAGGCCCAGTGGTGTCCTACAGAAAGCAATGGAAAAGAGCTTACATTATATGGACAATTTCCTAAAAACAACTTTCCAATATATCAAGGTACAGAAAGGGCTATCTTGACAATCACATCACAGATTAACACCACTACAGTCCCCAAACACTACTTAATTCTCCCCAAACTCCTTGACATCATCTTCAAATGAGCGTGACATGACCATGTAATTTTATAGCCCCACAAAAAGTTCATCTTGATCCTTCTGTGGCTTACAAATCCAGCTCCTGACATCTCAGTTTTTCCTCTGGGCAGATGGAAGGGAGAAAGGGGTCTTAGACATTTTAAAGTTGATTTCTTAGTCTTGTGTCTCTGTCAAAATAATGCTCAAAATTTTAATCAGTAGAGCTTTCATAGCTGAGGGTGTGAAAAGAAATCTCACTCCTTACTGACACTTGTGTGTTAGAAAAATACCTTGTGCAGAGACATTTATGCTGACCGAGTCGTTGTCATACTTAGTGTATGTCATTGAGAGGGTTAGTGAGACAATGATGGCAGAAAAGCCCTTTCTGCTGGCATGCTCTGCATGTACACTGGGGGCTCTGCTGACAAAGCACTTGGTGTAACCAAACCAGTCACTGAAGGCATCAGCTCAGATTTGTGAATATCTCTCCTCTGCCCACATTTGGTGTGTAGTCAGGACCATGTAAATTTTAATCTGCTGTGGGTCCTGAAGAGTCTCATGCAGCAAGGGGGAAGCATAGAAACTCACAGGATGAAAAATTTGAGACATAGTCTGAGACAAGTTTGCCATACTAAATTCTGTTATTTTTCAAGGATTTTCTCTTCATTCTCTTAATCTGTGTACAAGTCTTTTGATTATTCATGCACGATTGTCTCTATATAAAAAGTGAGGAAGACAAAAGAGAAACAAGATACTTTTAGGTCTCTAAAAACATGTTTGCAGAACACATTATCAAAAGTGAAAGTTGTCTTTTTTAATGTGCTTTAGTCACTAAGAAAACAATGAATCTGATATCTTTTATCTAAGGACTGAATTGGCAGAGACATTATAATGCAACCTTAGCAGCACCTGAAACACATTCTACTTTGATTACTGCCAGGACTGGGGACTAGCACCTTCAGCACCTTCCCTTATTTGTGTTGAAAACAAGCTCTCAAAATTCCTGCAGTCACATAATTTAATTTCAAACTTCTGGCTTCCATCTCTATTTCTGGGATTTTCTTTTTACTTAAATGAAAACTATTAATAGGATTCAATACTTGGGCACTCCAGACCTCTAAGGAAACTATGCTAGTTGTCCACTGCAGTTAAAACACATTATTATTTGCTTTTGACAATCCATTAAAATAAAACTCTTTTAATAAACTTAGATACTTCCTGCTTGACATATAAACATCTTCTGCATCTCTAACAAAGATGCAGTTGAAATGTCTAGATAAAAAGACATTTCCTTTCTCTCCAAACATTCACATGTATTCTTTCCCAGGAATCTGCCCCCATACAATTCTGCACAATTTTTTCCTTTTTTTTTTAACGATAATCTTTGGGAAAATCAAAGGAATCAATACATATGACATATTTAGGATTATATAAATATAAACATTAATGATCTCCACAACTCCAAATCAGTGTTAGTCTGATTTCCACATCTCCAAATCACTGTTAATCCAACATTTATGAAATTAATTTAAGTACAGCAATTCTTCTGAACATTCAATTTATGTTTGCATTGAAAAGAATTTCATAGGGATTATTTAATTGATTGATGTTAGTTTCTTTCAAACAAAGTATTAACTGTAGATTTGAACCTCTCAGGTACCTAAATCATCTCAAAATAAAGTTAGATGATGGAGCTTGAAGAAGAGCACTCCAAATACCTTATATAAGAAGAGGACATTTTGGATCTAAAGCTGCCAATATGTCCTGCTACTCCTTTTAATACAAGTTGGCTTGCAACTAACTCCTCTCTCAGGACCGCTGAGCAGTAGGGGCCAGCAAATGTTCAACGGAAGGAAATGACCCAGGGAAATGAGCACTGACCTGTCCAAAAGCTAGGTAGGTTTCCTTTTATGTACAGCAGCATTTAAGAGTTTGTCCTAGCAGACCATACCTTAAATGATCTGAACAAACTCAACTAAGACCCTCATAGGGAGGTGCCAATTATTGCAGCCAGTTCGTGTATCTTGTGGTCATTAGGTGAGGGAAGTTCAGCACACAAAAGTGTTCTCTTTAGACACTGAGTGGTTTCAATGGCAGTATCAGCTCTACCTATCCCTTTTGCAGTATTTCATGCCTCAGCAGGATGAACATTTTTCAAATCAGTCTATTTCAAGAACCATTTATATTGCTGTGTGTGTAATGGAAACGCACCCGCACCTGCATGGGTGTTACAAATATATTGCAAATATGAATTTACTCTGTTCTCTATTTCACTGGACACTGGCCTTGAAACCACACACTCAATTCTGTCAGTGACAATTTATAATCACTAGTAAGCAGCTAAATCTGTTGATGGTAGAGACTGTTTAGCAGAGATATTTTTTTTTGTTTTCTGTTTTCTACTCTCAACTATCCAGCTTACCTATACCTCACAGATACTTTGTGAGGAAATTCACAAAGTACAGTTAAAAAACTGTAGTTCTTAGGTGCAGATGTTAAAGGGAAATATGTTTCACAGAGAATGTTTCACATCAGCATACATTTCTGAAGCTTTGGACTGTGTTGCTTAGAAGAGATGAGAGGAAGATTTAGACTGCAAGCCAGTCCTAAAAACTGTTTTTGCTAGACAGCAAAGGTAAACACCTGTGAGCCAATTCAATGCACAGATGCAAATCAGACTGCATATGAATTTTTCTGTAATGTTGAGTCTCAAAGGGGATCTATTAGAGCTCAATTACGAAACAGCTTGATGTAAATTTTCTTCTTCCATTTACTTGCTTATGTTTTTCACATTAGCTGCACAGGAGAAAAAGAGGTATCTGTGAATTCTAGAAACTATGCCAGTCTCTCTTTGACCATTTCATTTTATACAGCTTTCTGTTTATTTTTCTCTTGTGTATTTTTCTTATAAATGTGTACTTTACCTACTAGATCTTTATGGCAGTTTGTTAAAAACAAAATCACAACCACCAAATTATTCCTAAACTCAGACCTTAGTGAGGTATGTGAGTATTACACAGTAAGCAAAAATTAATTATTTTGAGACTTCTTGGAATGCACAGCAACAGAAGAATAGAAACACATTTTTTTTGGTCTTTATTTTTAGAAAATATTTATCAAAGTGAAGCATATTTTGGATGCTTGAGAAGTGTGATGTTTTTGGTCATTTGTCTTTTCTGTCATTTATCTTTAGTGACCTCTTAAAAAAGCAGCAGCTCAGTGCCTTTAAGACAGGGTGGTGAAAACTGGCTGTAATTACTGGTGACAAGTGTTATTTGCTTTACCTTGTCCTGAAGTATTTGAACTGTAGCTTGCAATTAAAGGTACTGAATAGTAATTAACTTTTACCTTGACTGTTAGTGTGAAACCTTAAGTCAATATACTACAACAGAAGAGTTTAATAAGGCAACAAAAACCTTTATTATTACCAAAGCCAAATTAACCCAGGGGAAAAAAAGTCAGAAAAGCGCCTATAAAACAGTAAACTGACAGCATTGAATATAGTTGTTTCTTTTAATCTTCAAAAATTAGGTTTTTTCTTCAGAGTTAGTTTATGTGCACATCAGATGGGATATTATTAATTGTAAATATAAGAAAATTAAGTTTTGATGAGAATTTATGCACCTGAGGAGTTAATGAAAAAGTTTGAGACTGTTTCATAGTGGACACAGAACCGCCACAACTTTTTCTTTCAGAAACAAAACTTTTGGTCTGACTCTGCTGATTTGTCAGAGTTACAGAGTGAGGAAGTATTCTAAATGGAAATTCTGAGTTTTACACACAAGCATGTAGTGTTAACAAAAGAATAAGCCCTGATAGTTGTAGAAAATTAATCCTGTCAAAAATGGCAGAAAAACCTTAATCCTAACATACCACAAATATGCAATTTAAATGGAGGGTGAATGCACAGATGTACTGTAAGGTGAGTCCAGAAGATGAACAGGAACAGGTAAACCAGCAAGAGCCATATTTCCTGGGCATTCAATTAATCCTGCCTGCTCCATCATTTTCCAGTTCTTATTTAAGCTGCCATAAAAAGCTGAACTTTCTATTAGTGTTGAGGAAGACAGTAGTAATAGAAAGAGATTTATATCCTCAATTTAATATTCTGTACTACTTTCTGTAGTCTGTTCATTATTAGAGTGTAGGTAGGTCATCCAATCATTATCACTCAAGCACCCATAACAATTTCAGAGAACCATGTTCAACTAAGTCTGCTCCTACTGAATGAAATTATTTCATTTACTCTTAACTAGACAGTGATGGGAAGATACAATGCAAGCTGATCAATGGGGTTTAGTATTGTTGTGCAAGATAGTAAACTATGTCCTGTACATTAGAGCAGCATAAAAATCATAGGTGCTTTAAAGGAAAAAAGTATTTCTATTACAGTCATCACATTTTGAAATTCCAAGGGCAGATTAAACTTAAGCTTGGGTCTTACTTTCTGGGTCTGAAGGATTTTTGAAGTGTCCACTTTTTATTAAAGACAAAAGAATGCTATGGGGAGAAGGGAAAATAATCTCCTTTTATTATGCCCAGTTTCTAATCCACACAACACTAAGGAAGGTACTAAGGCCAGCCAATGCAGTGGTGTCTGCCAGGGGCCTTACATATTTGAAAGCAGTAGTCTTGAGTTTCAGTGGATTTGTCAGTGAAGCAACAAGCCTGGCAGCTCTCAGTAGTCCTGTCACAAGACTCTTCACTCAAGTCTGGCCTTCTTTCAACTCTGCATATGCCCTGAATTAATCAGGAAACCGTTATTGATATAATTTTCCAGTTGAACAAATTAGTCTTATAGCTCACTTGTAATCCTTCTCCCTGCCTTGCATGTGAGGACCATTGCATGATGTAATTTGTCTTGTTTTGCTCTGATCCTTACTTTATTTCCTAGATGGGCCCTTGTGATTTATGTTCAATTAATCCACAAACTCCTTGAAAGAAAAAACAGGTTTTAGAATCACAGATTCATAAGATTATTTACTTGGAAAGGGTCTCTGGAGGATATTTTCTCAAAAATCCTACTCAAAGAAGGACCACATTTTCCCAAGTGATAGTAAGACATCTGTTTTTTAAAGAAGCTCTTCCCAAATTTATTACGGCAGCTTCCATAATAGGATCCCGATTTTGATTTCTCTCTGTGTTAGGTTAGTTCATCTACTGGGTGAGAGGGAGAGGAATAACTAGATTCTCAAAAATCTTTAAAATTATTATAAAAGCTGTTGTTGAAACTACAGAGATAAAATTAAGATATACAATTTTGTAGGCAGTTGTGTATAATTTTTTTTTTAAAAGCAGTTATGAGGACAATATAGTTTTGTTCAGCTTTAATTCTCATTACTGATTTACAGCTGCCTACAGACTTTTTTTTAAGAAGGCTGAAGAGTAACCTCTCATAATCTGAGTCTCACCTTCCTTCCAAGTGAAATGGGGTTGGAGCTGAGTAACGTAGCTTGGTCTAATTTTCCAGTGTTTCAGTGAAAATGGATCATTTTTAGTGTGCTTGGAAAAAATCTAACATAATTATTTTCTTCCAAATTCCCAGCTTTTCTCCAAACAAGATTGAAGCATCTGTAAGTTTTTTCAAGCTGCGAAATGAAGTCTTAAGAATATCAGCATAAGTTCCCTCCAGAGGAGAGGATGTCTGCAGGAGGCACATACAATGCTAATTTAAAAGCTATCAAGCAGGAGTCTTGAAAAATATAAAAAAATGCCAAAAAAATTTAACTAAGATGAGGAAGTAATACAATGAAACTATAGGGCAATTATAAGGAGAAAGAAGAGAAAAGACAAACTGTATCTTCTAGAATGGTCTGTGGGGTTTTGGGGTTTTTGGGTTTTTTGTTAATTGGGCCATTGAATCAAGTGCTGTGCACTTTCTAGCAGTAAAAAAAATCAGATGCTGACTATAACCATCTGCTACAAAACAGCTGCAGGTACTTACTGTACTTTAGTTGCTGTGGTGCATATAAAGTGGTCACTATCTAGCATAATGAATAAAAGATTCTCTTTCCTATCTACTTCAAATTGAATGAGAAATTCAAAAGATGAACTAATAAAATAAATTTCATTTTTTGATAATTTTAAATAAAAAAGGAAAGAAGAATTTTTGCTTTTAATCAAACAGATACAAGATGTTGTTAAGCACAAATGCCATGAGATACAAATAACGAGTTCTAAGCAAAGTGATGAAGAAGTTTATTGTAAAGTAATTGAGAAGGTCGCCATGTTTAATGCTTCTTGTAGTCTTGGATCTGTAATTAAGAGTATCTCAATTTAGATTGCATTACAAGGAAGCTTTTTTTCTGCAAAAGAGATAGTTTTAATAACAGGTTTGATTATGTTTTATTTTTCATTCTACTCTAATTTTCATCTTAAGGATGATTTTGTGTAGTGTGAGCTGATGCTCTGATTTCAATTCATAGGGACTTGCTAGCCAATGATTGCACAACAGTAACACAAACACTGTGCACTGTAGGGACATTAAATGTAATGTCTTCAGTTTTAAATCAGCTGGTTTATGTTCACCTTTATAGAGAAAATAAGACAAGTCCCAATGTGGACGTGCTGCAAAGATTTAGACACCTACATTTAGGTGTACATTTGCAAGCTAGTGTCCAAGATACCACTGTATTTTTAGAAGATTTTAGTTTTGATTCAGATACCCATTCAAAGGCTCTCAGTGACTTTTGATATGTCAGATACACTGACAAACCTTACACAAGGTCTACAGAAGTCCCATGTCCTTTGCAGGAGTAAAGGATGAACAGAATAAAGTATGGCATTTCAAATGGTGTCAGTCATCAATGCCTTTTCAACTGCTTTACAGCCAGTAGTGTACAGAATGATCCACCTGATGAAATGATACCAGCACCCTCTGTAATGAAAAGGCAGGTGCTTAAGTGAGCAATACACTTGGATATAGATATGACTAAGCATAAAAAAATGTTCATTCATAGACAGGTGAGTGTAATATAGTACAATAAACAGAATTTCAAATTAAATTAATAAAAAGCATTTGAAAATGAGCAAAATATTCTCATAGTTTATAATTTATGTCAAAATGTTTTTACTTTTTTCATATGGTCACTAAGCACTTTTATATATACATATATACATGTGTGTGCATTTATATAAATATATTCACTACGAAAATATCTTGAAAAATCATTATGATAACAGTATGTGAATCCATCTGGCCTACTAATCTACTAATATAGATGAAGGCAGATGTAGGTCATGGTTGTCTTCCAAAGATCTTATGAATGGACTGTAAGACTGTTTTTCCTCTCTCCTACATTGCAGCAATTCAAGAATCACTTTATGTAAAAGTCATTATAAGGGTTTGAAGCGAGGGAAATTGACAGGGAAATTCTGGACTTCATAACCATTTCACTTCGTTGAACAATACTTCACTATTTTGCTGAGGTGAAAACATTTTTTTGTGTTATGCCAAACTCCAGTTCTTATGGAATTGAGAGGCATCTTCACAATAAGTCCAGCTACATGCCCCAGCTACTCACATTTTTCTGAACAAACAGAGTGAATGACACAAATTTGACTTTCCTCTCAATTGTCCTTACAGTTAACTAAAGAGAAATGATAATAATAAAAAAATCTGTAGTTCATTGACTTGTGTCAAACACAAATGTGATTAATATTCTCAACCACAGAATCACAGAAATATTGAGGTTGTGAGGGGCCTCTGAAGGTGATCTTGTGTAACCTCCCTGCTCAGTCAGGGTCACCTAGAGCCAATTGTCCAAGACTTCCTAACCAAAGTCACAAACAGAAGTAAGAATCTTATAAATACTTTTCCCTTATCACCCGAGATCTAGTTTTGTGTTTGGAAAATCCTGTAGGACTTTTATTTTGTTTTTCTTTTTTTTTTCTCATATTTTGACATTATGACTGCAGTAAGGGTCATGTTTTATAGAATTAGCAATTAAAAGTTTCACTGAACAGCAATATGAAAATCCACTTTCCCCGAAAACATCAGTTCAAGTTATCAAGTTCTGTAACACTTCTCTCAGACCTTCTGCTGTTTTCCAAGTTTTCTCTGGCACCAAAAATAAATTTTTAGTGATGGCCACTTAACAAAAATGTCAAAACATAATGAAACAAAAACATATTAAAAAGAAACCCTAAAACATAAGGCCAAATCCCATGTGATATTCACTTTTGTTTTCAGACTAATTTTTCATTCTTTTTTCAGAATTGTAATCACTTCATCTGTATAATGAGCTCTGTGGGGATTTTAACAGGAAATATTTCCCTCATGTCATGCTATTTCTTGCACAATGGTTAAAACAGTACAAAAGTCCATCTCATGATATATTGAGTATAGAATGAAATAATTATTTGTTTCCAGTAGTTTATGAATTCACATGAATGTCAATCTTTCTGCTAACCCTCCTTACTTTGATATAAGAATACAGTTCAGTTTCCATGAAGTCTGTAAGAAAAATCACAGATTTCATAGTTGCAGAAATACACTTGCAAACATGGGATCAGGTGTGATATGATATGGATGCATTTTACATCTTTTAAACCCTTACCACCTTCAAAGAGACCATTAATGTCTTAGGACCAAGTCCCAAAGAGCACCTATTTAACTAATTAGCTTCCATCAAACCTCCAGAGAAAACATTGTGAAACACCTGCATGTGTATTTGTGTATCTGTGTGAAGATGAGCAGTATAAAATACCAATTTAGCAGAACACTGATCTTGGTCCCTGGCTTCATCAGACAGCTTCTAGCTAAAACCAGAATGACTCCTATAGGTTTACTTGTGACACTTCATCTGAGTAGGACTAATCAAAGGAGGTGCAGGAGTAGCCAGATCCAAGCCATTTCTCAGCTCATGGTCTCTGTATTGTCAGTGATCTAAAGGATCCATGCAAGTGGTTCACTAAACAGTTTGTGTTCACCTACATGCAATGGAACAATTGAAATGGAAAAATGCAAAACCAAAATTTTTCAGCATCCCATGCTAAGTTTAGTTTTTTTCATGTAATGCAGATAAAAACTATTTTTCCAACATTGCACAAGGTATTTTTTTGTATTTTTAGAACAGTAGTTAGATTCCTGATTTTAAAAAGCTGTGCTTGGGGGGCACTGGTCTAACAATTGTAGTGTGGTGTTTCTGTAGGGCAATCTTCCAATCTCTTATGACCTTTCTGTTGAGAGAATTGCATGATGAATTTTTCATATTGTGAATGCCTTGATGTATAGCTTGTATAGGAAAGATCTTGCATTTCTGCACCATTTTTACGTGTTTGGTTTACTAGAGGCTCTGTTTTGTTCATAACCTCTGCTCAGATTATAGTAACTCACTGACAGTTGCACGTCTCTCTGCAGACTCCCTTACCTCCTCTGATTTGTCTACAGGAGTGTAAGGAGCATACTGAATTATTCAAACAGTACAATCTAACACATATGAGCAAGCTGAGTAAATGGCAAGTGTGCATAACTTCATTCATTACCAGAGAAACAACAGATGAAAATATCCTGTACACTGTGAAATTACTTTCCTCCCATGTTGTGTAAGACAAAGAGAGGGAAAACATCCAACAGAATATATATCTTGACTGAGTAGAAAAGGAAGTGAGCTAAACAACCAAGGAAAATATAGCTGGAATTTTTATGTATTATATTACATCCCCTTTCTCATCCATGTATGCCCTTGTGAATCAAGGTCCTGCAGAATACTGACTAAAATTACTTTATAAAAGTTATAATCATGAGTGCTGAGCTAAGGGGAAAATGAAATGAATTGCATGATGATAACAAAGATTATGACTATCATAAATTATTTTCTCAGTAGGGCTGAGCCATGTAGGATCCAAGTTTGAAAACCTAAGGAACCTATATTGTTATTTAACAACAGTGCCAGAATACTTCACTGCCCCTCTTCATAACTAAAGGACCCAAAGCATTATTAACTATCCTAATGGCTGTGAAAGCCAGATGGGAGACACTCCTTTAAACTACTATGGGTGTTTTAAAATCAATGACTCTTAAATGTAGATCACAAAACATGGAGCATAATCCAGTAGTCCACAGGCTGGCAAAATGTTTTAAGCACTACACTGTGAACTGAAGATCCCTTCTATGCTGCAAATCTCTTCTGCTTAGCATTTGAATTCTGCATTTTCTAAAGGAAGTCTTCTCTATGCTTGCAAATTTTTTTTCCTTTACAATCTTTCAAATTGAGTGTGGGGTAGACAAAAGAGGACATTATTTGGGTGAATTTGGGTTTCACAAGAACACAAGAAATCCTCTCTCAAGACAAACCAAAGGTTCTTTTTGCCCTGTGTTTCAATCCAAGAGCATTAGGAGTTGTCATTTAGAAAGACTGTACAAATCACAAATTACATTCTGTGCATGTAGTGGATTCCCTTGAACTCCCCCAGGATCTCTCTCTTGCATTAAAGATGCTGGAGGACACTTCCTTGCCTAAATGCTGCAAAGAGCAGCAGTTGTTGATGAAGGCCACTTTGTTCAGGAACTCTAGTAACACACTGACATTACTAAAGCCAGCCTGGATGCTGTCGTAGATATGATTTAGCAGACACCTCTGTGACAGATTGTTCTTTCAAGAATTCAAAAGTCTGAAACAGCCACATAGAATATTCAGGTAGAACAATAGTGCAACTAGAACTGTATTATGGAGCCTCCTATATTTTGCATTATATTATCCTTTGTTTTCTGTTGATACCTTTTATTATGTTATGAGAGGTAGCAGTGAGTTCATTTTAGACTCAGATTATTCAAGCCAGCATAGACAAGTTAAGGAACATAAATACTGGAAGAAGCCTTTGTCTAAAAACTCACAATAGGAGGTTAAAAAGACAGAGAAATGAGAGGGAAAGGAGAATAGTAAATTCAGACATGTTTATGAAAATTCAACAACAAAATTAAAATGTTCCTTCTGCAGCCGTTTCAAGTGATTTGAAAGTACATCAAAAACACTTATAATACAATGAAGCCAGTTGAAATATTGAGTGATGTACCTTCACCTTGTAACATGTTCTAAAATGGGCAGATGTATTGTGTCATTGTCATGCAATCATCTCAGGTTTTGTTTCACTTTCAGCATTAATTTCATTAAGAGATACCCTTCAGTATAGTGTTCCACACACAATGATATGTGAGGACAGGGTAGCAGTTCTAACAAAATGTGACACTTCTGCAGGCTGCTCAGCAGAACATGCTCTGTGAAGACACTCACCAGTATCCTCTTCTAATAGAGTGTGTCACATTCCTGACAAATCAAGGATGCATTCTGTTAGAAAAGAAGTGTTTGAGTGCTGGAATGTTGTACTATATATGACAGGGCAACTCTGTGGGCGATGTGACTGCTTTCATTTACTAAGTTCCTTGTCTCAAACTGACCTTCAAGTTCTTCAACAAGTTATTTCAGTTCCAGTAAATTTTTAGAATAATTTGTTTGTCATTATAGATATACTGGTGCATAATCTCAAGCATTAACCCTTTTATTAAACACAGTCCAGATTTTCTGTTATTTTTGTTTCTGTCAAATGTGTCATAAATGCTAGTAGGCTTGGAACTTTGCTTTTCTGACTGAAAAGGCACTGCATTTACAAAAAAAGTTTATTTGTTTGGAAATATATATCTCATTTTGTTATTAGTTCTGAGCTAATGAAGGTATCAGAATATATCATTATTGCACAGTTTGCAAAATAAATTAGCCCTACAAAGCAGCTGTGTTCAAAGCTGCTAAAAGCTGAGAGACAGAACTTTGGGTGGTCTGTGATGTAGATTAAAAACTACATTGTCAAGTTGCAATTCTATGTAAAGTGAAGATAAATATATATTAAGATTGGGGATTTTGGTTGCAAGCAATCATTAATTTGAATGAAGGAAGTGTGGAAGATGCACTTAATTTTTTAGTGCATAATTCACTGGATCTTATCAAACTGTTCAAGAAAAAAAATTAAAGTTGCAAAAATTTCTTTTCCAAGGAATGGGAAGAAAAAAATTAACAAATTCTTCATATTTTGTTCATGGTTTTCATATTTTCTCTAGCTCTGCAGAATTATAATGCTGGTTTCTGCAATTGCATTATTCTCCTGAGTGATCCAGTTATTGTGAGGACAATCTTCTAACTCTTTCTGATTGCACTGGCAGTAGATGTTTTGCTGATTCAGTATATGTGTGTCCATAACTGTATTTGAGACACATATCTACCCAAGAAAGAGTCTATTTAAAATTGAGGTTAGATAAGTCCTTAAAAAGATAAGCTACTAGAAACAAAGTAGGTTTAAAGATAAAATGAAAGCAAGCTTCTACAGTTAATGTTGTATTTCTGTTTTGTTCTATTTTGCTATGGCTGAAATATGAATATTGGTCTTAGGCAGTCTTGATTTGTAAGCATTGATGTAAGCATAAAATATTTTTTTAAAACTGTTCCAATTTTAATTTCAGATACTCATAAGGAAAATATTTATGAACTGAGAATGAGAACATAAACCACTAAGCACAAAATGCCAGGTTTTTTTGGTTTGGGTTTTTTTTTTACTTGATTTAGCGCAAATATTTTTACTGCTTTTTCTTCCTATAAACAACAAAAAAAGGTCCAATAGTTGATTTCCTTGTGTATTCAAATTTTGTATTTAATAGTATCAAATGATGGATAGATCTGACATCTAAATTCAGAGCAGCACTCTTCAGAACCATTTAGCTTTTCTCCTTAATTCCGGGTGATTTTTCCTCTTACTTTATAAAGAATAATACTGTGATGTTAAAGTTTCCATTTGTATGTTGTACCCATCAAAACCTGGGATCAGTATAATGAAGTACTTAAAAACAGTCAAACAGTGGAAACATTCTTTTAACTTGATCAGAGTAGAAATAAGCAATCTTTATGCAAATTCCCTTGCTTATTTAGCATTACACTTAAGGAGAGTGGAGTTTTACACTTGGTTTCTGAGAAGAAGCAAACAAAAGTCAGAAGAAGTAGCACAGTTGAATGTGAAGAGGTGTTTACATATGTTCACAAAGTAATTTTTTTTTACAGGGTCTCAAAAAGTAGGATTCAGTTTCCTAAAATGTAGACTTGCAGTCCTCTTTCAAGTATTCATCTGCTGCTCCTCTCCTTAAATGATTCTAGCTCCATGTGACTATCTGGAAAAATATTAGAGCATCTATAATGATATTAGTAACTCACTTTTAAAAGAACTAAATTGCTTTTTTCTGAGTTGGAAATAAACACTGAATATATGAGAAATATGTCATAATGAAAGTGCAAGAAAGAAAAACATCTGTAAAGATTAACCAAAACATTCTGCTTCAGTTATTTCTAAAACATTTCTTTTCAGTTTTGGCTTTTATTTCTTACTTCAAAAATTCATTTATGTTTTGATATTAAAAGTATTTTTCTTCTGAAGCTCAGAAAATAGATTTAAAAAAACTATAAAACTTTAACAGTCATAAATTTATTTTTACCCAGAAAATTCAGTGACAATTTTACTAAGAGATTGTTTCAATAAATCATGGCTTTCTAAATTGAAAAATTTCACATGAAAGTTTGTGACTAACTCCATTTATGCTATTTCTTTCAGATGTCACAATATACAGTACTTCTGTGAGATGCAAAGAAGGAATTTCTGTGTCATTGAGTTGGTATTTGCTATATTAATATAGACATCAGCTGCTTCTCATCAATTTCAGTGTACTTTGTGGGAAATATCCACTGGTAACATGATATTTTTAATGGAATAGTATTATTACTGAATTATTTAATTCTAAAAAGAAAAGATTGTTTGTTTGTTTGTTTTTTCCCTAAAAACAGGTTCTTTCTTCTTGCCTCCTGCAGTGTTTTTCTAATTACTGTGGGTAGAGGAACACCCTGATACAATACTTTCCTGGGCAATTTTTTTTTTTTTTTTGTATTTGCCTTCTGTAGTTCTCTATAAAAAGTTGTTTTATCTTTCCTGACAGGAAATACTTTCTTTCAACATACAAGGAAGTGAGTTATCGAAATAAATCTGTGTGTTCTCAGTACACATCACAATTGTCATAGTTCCTTTAAAAGTCTTGGTGTTTCAAGATTTGTGTTAAAGATTATCTTGCTTCTTATCCTTTCTTTTCCACTAGCTGAGGGGAAAAAAGTAAATTGTGGAGCCCAGCCTTACTATGACTGAAATGCTCTCCCCAAATTATCTCAAAGCTGTCCCATATTATTACCTACTCCATGTATGAGAGTGTTCTAAGCTCCTGAATAGAACATTGTAAATTCTCTATGGAGTGCTCTTCCCAGTTCCAAATCCACTGACATTCTAAGTGGTCATACACATTAACCAAAACTCCACTGCCTCGTGCTGTTTTTCACATGGAAACCAAACATGCTGGCAGAGAAGGAGACATGGGACTTAGTGTGCCAGGGAACTTAAATAGCTTTGACAACCTAGATAAGGAAACACTGATCACCATTAGAAGCATTTTCTTATTTTGTTACAGTAGCATCATTATTTCCAAGTATCTATCAAATATTTTGCATTTTTCAAACCTTTACATTGCAATATTTTTGTTTCCATCTTTCAGACAGAGGTCTGGGGTCAAGAAGAGGTAAATCATTCCTTCCAGACAGCTGGGCCAGATGTGGCAATCCCTGTCACCCTTCATCATGGGCCCCAGGAAGCCATCATCATTCCCTGAGTCCCTTGAGACATTTCTTCATGGGAATTGCCCCTACCTCACAGCTGAAGCACCAGCCCATCCTGCTCCCAGGCCCTGTGCCTCCAATGTGACCAAATAATCTCCCAAGCTTTAGAATTTGAATACTGTTCAGACTGTTGTATCAGCACAGCCACTAAGGTCTGGGGAGGAGTGGAGGGACAGTGGGAACAGTGTCAGGCCAAGGATCCCAGTGACACCAGGAGGCTCTGCTTGGTCCTGGAGGTGGTGAGAATGGTGGCAGTCCCTGTAAGAGTGTGCTGCTGATGTACAGCTACCTCAAAAAGTGCCAGAGAAGGATGTGTCATATGTTCAGAGAACCACACACCAAGCAGAGTTGAAGGCAGGAAACATCTCGTAGGAAGATATGAGATACAGGAAACCTGCAGATATTGATTTGCCTCTGGTGTCTAACTTTCACATGTCCTGTCTGCATGAAGTAAGTTAACTTTATTTTCCAACCTAAAAAATGTGCAGAAGTGAAAACCTACCAGTGGAGTTGCTACGAGACTTAACAGTTTTGATAGCTGAAATACACTGAGATGTAAAATCAAACTAAATATTTTTGGCATTTAGATGAATAAAGTGCCAAAAAATCAAATATATGGGTAGAAGACCAAGTCTATACGTAATGCCACTTTCTTAAAAATTAGGTCTATACATGAGTGCATTACTGAGTTATATATGATTTAAAAATGTGTTTTCCTTTAATGCAATATGCACATTCTATATAGAATTTGATAAATTATTACATAAGTATACATATTTTAGTGCAGCTCCTTAGAAAGTAAAGGTATGAAAGAGATTTCTCCTAGATCACTTAATTCTGGAGTTGAGGTGGTTCTTGAAATGAGCTGAGGTATTGACACATCTTCAGATGTCCAAATTGTTACTGATGATTTTATTGAAAAAGTCCATTAGAAAAATACCTTCTCAGGTAAGACTATCTTTCCTTACTAATATTTCCATTTTTTTTTAAATTATCGAAGGCATACAATGAACAGCATTTAATTGTCTTATGTTCTGATCACCTGTTCCAAAGTTATTGGAAAAGATTAATTCACAGAACAAAGTGGAACTTTCTGAAACACTGGTTTCGCTTTTGCAGTAGCTCTGAAGATCAGACAAAATGTGTCAGGAATTCCTGCTGTATTGAAACCTATGAAATACAGGGACTAATGATGAAATCAAGAAGTTAATGATGCCCACTGATAAGAATTTTCTCCATTTTAATTCTAGTTCAAACCCATGCTTAATCTTGAAAGATGATGAAAAGGACTTTCTTTAGCATTTTCCCACAAAATGTTTCTGCATAAGAGGTTTTCATCAAGACTAGCATATTGTAGGGGTCTTTGTAACATGAAGCAGAAAAAAGATAAGCTTTTCTTTCACCTTTATTATCTACTTCAGGAAAAAAGAGAGAGAAATCAAGCTTTTATATTTTATCATTTTTTAGCTTGAAAAAGTTTTTGATAGGACTTTGTTCCTGAATCTGAAATAGCTCCTGAACTTTATCAGGTTTTAAAAAAGAGAACTTCATCGTATCAGTGCAGTGATTGATACAAGGGATTGGGGTCTTCTCATATACTTTCTCAAATAGCTCAAACATGACCTCTGTGGTTACTGGTCTTGCAAACCAGAAAAATAAACTTGCAAATCAGGTTTCTGTTTTCTCTCTCTCTTATGGCAACAGATGATATTATGCTGAAAGTTAAATTATTTTACATGTAATAAAAGGCAATTGGCTGCCACCTTAGCTCCTCAGAAGGCTACCGCTCAGGCATTTTCACCTTGTTTTCAGGGGAGTGGTAGGAGGCACAGAGTTTTTACTGGTCCCACTCCTGACAAACAGATGCTTAGGCATGGTTTGCCCATGGTTCCTGATACCTTGCTCTTCATGTGCCTCGCCAAGGTTTTGTGGAGAATTTAGCCCTTAGCCTTTCCAGGTATTGAAGTGAGTCTGCCTTTTTGTCTGCCCTAAAGAGGAGTGTGTGATGTCTGCCTTTTTTTTTTTCCAGACAGGAAAGGCAGACTTCACTGATGTTTCTGCTTTTGAATGCCTTAGATTGTTAGAGTTTTGCTTTTAAAAGATAAATCAATGTCTTAGACTCATATTGCAAGAAACTGCAAGTCTTTTTCTGTTGATGTAACAATGATAATTTGTAAGAAGGGCACTCAGAGTTACGGTTAAAGGTTTAGATCACTCATTGCCATGAACACTGTTTGCAATAATTGAAGAACTGCCAACACTTGAAGAGAAGGAAACACACCAGGAGAGGAAAGGTAACTGTAACAGTCCAAATATCTGATTGAATGATAAGTTTACTTGGATGCTTACAGTATTCACGATGGGTAAATGTATGAAGAACTCATAATGATTTATTATGGGTTTTAATATTCCAATCAAATTAATATTTCTTGTTTCCTTATCAGCTATCTCTCAGACAACTTCATATATGTTTTCTGAACACAGCTGTAGGAGGAAAACTTCTGAATTACACTTGTAGCTGAATTTATGTAAATAGCACAAGTCTTAATCAATAGGGCTTGTCTCAGCACATACAGTTGTACGTAATCATAAAACTGAGATTAGTATGTGTATTAGAATGGATGAAAGGATGCAGTGTTAGATGAACTGCTTGCATTATTTTAAAGCCAAAAAAACCTCTGTTGTTGACTCTTCTGCCAAAACCTAGCCACCGAGGCTCAAATTCTTGAAAGGGCCTGTTCAGTTGGAAACCATAGACTAATATTTGTTTGAATTAATTGGCCTAGAATTAATATGAATTAATTTAATTTGAAATCATTAACTTTGAGTTTATGTTCAGTTACAGAGAGATCTATTTTGCAAGCTTTCAATATTCCAGTAAGAGCCATTTGCTTGGATACCCTCATGTAAACCCCGAGAAGGGGAAGATAGTATGCCTGTATGATAATTCTGCAAGCTGCCTTCTTGTTCCACTCACAAAAGTGGCATTTTAACCAGTGCTATTTGCAGTCTGCAGCAGACCATCACATGACAGCAGCTCAAATAAAAGATTTCAGTCCTATTTGTTTGCTTCACTCTAAGACTGAGAAATGCAAGAGCGAGCACATAAGATAGAATACTCTGAGAAACACAGATATTTATGGAAAAAGAAATGGGAATAAAACCCAAAGTACTTCATTTGTCTAATTACTTTTTACAAATGTCCTTCTTAATACTAATCTCTCTTGGCATATGTTTTCCCTGAAAATAATAAGATGGCAGTTTCTGCAGAATAAAAAAATGTAATCTAGCATTGTATTAAATAAAATTGGTATAGATATATTGCAATCAAGTAAACATTCCATAGAATACTAGTAATTTTAAATGCTTTACTTTACTTTTTACTGTTATATCTCAAAATGCACTTGTTACTAAAAGAAAAAGCATTGAAATGCCATGAAACATCTGAAACAGAGTGACAGAGAAAAGGGCACAAAGAGTTTTTCATAAATATAGCAGTTTTATTAATTGAATGACTTTTGTCTATCCTTTATTAGGAATTAGATACATAAAGTATCATTTCAATATGAATATAAATTATTTAAGTCCCTTCATAGCAACAGTTATCATAGTTTTCATAGGTACAGTATATAGAACACAATATTTAATTAAATATATATATATTCAACCATGAATCATTAACTCAATATTTACCATTCACTTTCCTCATTGACTTCAATTAACTAAGGTCTTCAAAGACTAAATATTGAACTTTAGTCCTGTGCAACTAGTTTTAGCTATTTCTCTGGTGGGAGTAGCTGCAATATAATCCCTATGGAATTGCTGCAATGCAACATCTTCCTTTTGTACTTAATGACCTGTCCTTTCAAAATCTGAGATGAAGAAACAGGTGATTTAAAAAATGAAGTTGGCTTCTCTCCAGGGGATTTCTGACTCATGTCTGAGAATTACTTCTTTGAAACTGCTGTGTAACTAAATGTTTTCTTTACGTATTATGCCTTTTTAAACTTCTTGGTCTTGTGAAATACTGGTTTGTCTTTGAGTTAGAGCTTTTTAATTTTGACCTTAACAGACAGCAGAACATTTGAAGATGCATGATTTTCCTATATGAACTACACTCTTGAAACAATTTTTTGGAGAGAAGCTGAGTTTTCCGTTAATATTCAAGTTCATCAACCTTGTTTGCCAGAACACTAAACTTAGATTATATTTATTTTTTCACTTCATATTGGTTTTCTAAAATAATTTCCTGGAAACTGAACTCTCTTGGGCTGTCTTGGCCACGTTTTGCCTACACAACATACCATTGTGCACTTAGTGTTCTGGGCTCCCCCTTTCTGTACAGGGAGCTGAAGAAGAGACAAAGGCAGTATTTTTTCTTAGCATCAGGTTTGTCTTCCCTTCAGGCATAGTCTTGGAAGGAATCATCATCAAGCTAAACAAGGAGCACCTTGAGTATCTGCCCAAAATTAGATGGGATGTTTCTCAGCCAAGACATCTTCATTTGCACTAAATGACCAAGCTAGCATCTGGCAGTGCCTTGAGTTCCTGTCCAGTAAAGAATGTAATATAGGAAAAAAAAATGTTTGCCGTTAGAGATTACACAAACCTTGACCAAGTATGCAGATGTTTTTGGTAGAAATCAGATGTAAAAAATGTTGTCAGATTTGTTAAATTTTTTCATCCTTTGTTTTGTTGATGAAACATTTTAGTTACCTATTAATGAAGAGTAAAACCTTATACTCTCAACTAATATTAAGATCTAAATCAAGCTTTTCAGTTTTCTACAGTTGTCTGAGCTCTTTGTAGATCTTCTGATATGACAGATTATATCTTTAGCATTATCAATGCAATACTTAATTCAGAATCAATACTTAGCATTATAACCACTGTTCAAATTGGAGTATCATCTGGGATATAGAACTGCTTGCAGATTTTACCAAAATGTTGGGGGTTTTATGTTTTTAAATTTTACTTTAATGGAGGTAACAGTTACAGAAGTAGAGTCAGTTGAAATAAATAAGGCAACAGAAAATGTATAGTAAATTAATATGATTGTCTAGATATGATTTTTAAAAAATCAATTATTTTGTAAACCCCTTGATTTCTTGCTGCATTTCTCTGGAGTAATGGATAACTGTGATATTGTTCACAGGAAAGTTATACAAACCCCACAGGAAGACTAGATCACCACACTGATTTTTTAACTGTGTAAGTATATGGCTCACTTTAGTTGTCACAAGAACAAGAGATCATAGAATGGCCTGGATTAAAAGTGGCTTTAAAGACTATTCCTTTTGCCACTCCTCTGCCTTGGCCAGGGACATCTTCCACTAGTCCACTTTGCTCAAAGATGTTCCTGCTCATAGCAGGGGGTTTGAAACAGACATTATTTAAGGTCTCTCCCAGCACAAATCATCCTGTCATGGTAAGATTCCATTCTAAAATTTATGAAATCTCATACCTTCTTAAATACACCATACATTCACAATCCAGAAATCTTACAGAATGGGAATACTCTTGATTTAAAGAAATGTGGCCATTGAAACAAATTCTGATTTGTAAACGAGTGCCTTTTTTAGTTGTTTTCTGTTTTGCATTCTGTGTAGACTAGTACAAATAATTTATTTAAGATTTAGTTAAGATTACTTCAGTGTTTAATACTAGAGCTAAATTTAGAAATAATGAAAATAGCCTAAGCTATAGCACTTCATTAAACTTTGGCTCCAAGGAGTCTGAGCTATTCTAGCTTACTTGAATTGAAATTAAAGGAAAATTCAAAGTTTTCATATATGTATGTTTGTAGCGAATCATTAATTCTGCTCTATGTAACGATCAGAAGAATAAAAGTATACAATATTCCAAGCAGTTACTAATTCAGCATAACTTGTTCAAAATACTTTGTGGGACAATTTCTTCAAGAGTTTCTGTGACGTGCTCATTGTGTAATAATCACACATGCTAAACCCCTTTTCTGTTAGAAGGAGTGGTGAGCAGAATGTCTTCCTGGCAAACAATCCAAGACGTAAATTAAAAGACTGAATATTTTTTAATTTGAATCAAGAACATACACAGGAGAGGCCAAGACATAAAGTGAAGACATTTTGGAGTGAGATCAGCAGGGAGATACCAAGATTATTGAGCAGGTTGATCCATGCACCATGGGGGGAAATGCTGAAAGAATGGGGAGCATTGATCCTGGAGAAGAGAGGCTAGGGCAGACCAACAAGCACCTCATTCAAGAAACTAAAGAAGACAGAGTCAAACTTTTCAGCTGTGCAGATGGAGAGCAAGAGAAAACAGACACAAGCTGGAAAATAGCATAAGAAAATGAAATAAAATCTTTCTATGTAAGAAAAAAATGCCATAAAGTTGGTCAAGCCCTGTAACAGGCTTCCCAGAGAGACTGTGGAACCTGCATCTTCAGAGATATTTAAAAATCAACTGGACATGGATGTGCTCTGAGTAGGAGGTTGGACCACATGACATCTGCAGGTCTTTTCTGACCTCTATGAGTGTGATTTCATCTTACATATAAGAAGAATCTTTGAGAAAAATGGGGGATTTTGATTTTATTCCCTTTCCTGTTGCAGCGGGTAAGGAAAACAACTGTAGAAGCATAAAGCCAGAACGAGACATTGACTACTCTTGGTTTATGCTTTTAGTCACTCAAAAGGTAAATAAGGCAAATCAGATTTCATGTAAATTGCTGAAGATCTTAAAAAAGGTTCAGAGCAAGTCCAGATTAGCAGAAGAATTCTGAACTGTCAATTGCTTTGCTAACAAATGGATTAATTCCAGTATGCTAGATCCAGGCAAAATAGTTCTGACTGCACTGAGGTCAGAAGTTGAAGGTTGAAGGTTCAGCCCTAAGTAACAGAGACTGTCTACCCTTGAGACATGGCCTGGTCTGCTTTAAAATTCTCTCATTGCTACAGGCATTATAAGTGCTCAGGTAAACTCACACATAGATTTTTTTAGGTGATGCCATAACTAGCAGTCTGCAGACCAATGGAACTAACAGGGTATCCTTTACAAGCCATGCACTGAAGCAGCATACCTATATATCCCACAGCACGTGCAGTATCAAGAAGATATATCCCACTTGCAGTATCAAGAAGAGACTAAGATGCAGACCTTGATGAAGGGATAACTTGTCCCTCACTGATGGTTTAAGTCCTAAGTAATATGAAAGGATCCCTTTTACAACCATAAAGAAGCAAGCAATCTTTTTTCCCCAAAAAAGTTATTTCAGTTTGTGATGTAATAACTTTTTGGATTTTTGAATTTTAATCTCTTAGAGGTGTTTGGCCAGATGATTCCATTTGAGTAATCTAATTTAGATTAGTCAAAAAATTCAAACATCAGAGCTACTTTTTCTCCATATTGACTTTATGAAAAACCTAGGCAGAAGAGTTAGATGATCAGAATAGCCGTGGATCACATTAACATCTGCTCTTCAAATATGGTAGTACCTAATTTCGGAACATAAAATGGACTACATAAAGTTTTCATCACCTTGGCCCATTCTTATATGCAGAAAAAGAATAAGGAGCATTTTAACCATGGCCGGCAAAGAAATCTACGGATTCTACTGGACAGAAAAGAGTAAATGTGCAGCTCAGTTGTAAATCATGTCTTTAAGTCTTTATTTGGAGGCTGAATCCCAAATTTAGCTCCAGTAATCCTGTGTAAAATCTATATGAGATAATTTTTCATACTTTTCATAGTTATTAGGTCATTTTAAGTACTTTCAAAAGATAGTTCTCTCTACTTGTTTTGGAGTTTGGTTTTACAGGTTGTGCTAGGACATTGCTTCTACAGTGGGTTTTTTTCTGTGTAAGAACTTTTCTGTGCATAGCCACATTTCCTTCTGTCTTCTACCACTAATTATTGCAAAACTTTGAGAAGACATGGGAACAGTACACCCATTGAATCAATTTTCTTTCAGAAAAGGGAAAAGCATTTTTGTGATTTTGAGTAAGCTCAGCTGATTTTGAATATAATCTTTTTGCCTAAAATGTATCTCTTAGAATGTAACAACTTCATTCCCATTAAAGCCTTTTCAAGACAAAAATATAAATGAGATTGGTAGCATGATTAACACTATAGCCTCAAGTATATTTTGATGTTTATTTCTGTGTTTCTGAAGTTACTGTTCAATCTCAAATTACCCAGAAGTTTGTGTCCAGGCCAAACTTCTGTAGCAGGGTTTCATGGGAATGGTGGTTTTGGCTCTTTTGTTTGTAAATTATTTCCTTATTTCTAGCAAACCATCTTTCCCTTTTTCTTCTGCATTCCTGAGCAACATCTGGAGAAAACAAGAGTCTGGGTGACTTCCAATTTTTTTTTTTCATATGTTTTCTTATTCATGGCAAAAGAAAAGGCAAAATCAAAGAAAAAAAAATTTCTGTATTAGGTCAGATACTCAGGCACTGTAAATCAACCAAATTTCCAAAAGAGATCTTCTCTCTTTTGCATTTGCCATATTGCCCATTTAAAGGGAACGGTTTCTCTTTGCCCATTTACCATTTTAATACTGTGAATGGCATTTCTGGAAGATAAATTTAACATAAAACCACTTTATTTTACATAAAAAAGCATTCTTGAAGAAGAGGAAATTACACAGCACACAGAAAAATTGTGTTTTTAAGGAACATTGATTAGTCTACACAAATTAATAATCTTGACTATTGTAATTGCATCTCTAAGTCCTTTCCAGAAGAAAAGTTAGGAAATCCTCTTTCAGCATCTTGAAATGGACATATGAATGGTTTTAAAGAAAAATTTGGAAAAGAGAGGGAAAGAAAAGTCCTGATGTAAAGTAGCACCTGGGATGTCACTTATATTCTTTACCATTAACAAATTCAGTTCACTTGCTATCTTCCTTATTTCATTCAGCAGTGCTTTTCTGAGATACACATACCTTGTCATGTTTTCCTTCTGTACCATAACTTTCACTATAAATTGTCTGTAGTGATGTAAATATCTTCCACATGACAACATCTATTTTCACTAATAAAAGCATTTTCTAAGTTTGTAATGAATAAAAAGGCATTTGTATATAATTAGTCACCACCGCTACCTTGCTTATCAGAACATTCAATGATTCATAACATAGGATTCAGAATCCTGTATTCATATACAGCTGCTGCAGTATATAGATAACTCCTCAGAAATTAATGTGGAAATAAAGCCTTCAGGTTCAGCTTCTTTCTGTCCCTTTCAAATCGTAACTGGCATTCTTAACTTCCTATTTGACTATAATACCTGCAGTTTGAATTATATTGCTAAAATGATATTCCATCCATGTTATGCTGTATAGCATCTGCTACAGTTTTCTTAACCTTGACATGCAACATACAGATGTCTTATTCCTGATTTTGCTCTCTAATGAGGTCAGTGTCTTCTATAGTCTCAAACAGTACATGGAATAACATTATTAGATGCACACTGTAATGTGTAGAATTAGAAACTGAATTAGAAAGCAGAACTAGAAAGAATCCTTCCCTTTCCTACTCTTCCCCTTCTTCTTCCTTCTCCCCTCCTGCCTTCCCATGCTTTGTCTCCCCTCTCTTCTCTTCCTCTCTCTGTCTTGCCCCATCTCACCTCTCGCTAGTCATATTCCCAGGGCACAGCTTCTCATTACTTCTCCGTCATTTCAATATTTTAAATGACATTTATTTTGGGGAGACTAAATGTTACATAAAAACTACATTACCAAAGAATAGGCAATACACATCCCTATTACCATTTTCTCCTGTGTGTCTCTGTCCCCAGCCCTTTATCTTTTGATTATTTTGATATGCATGAGCCTTCTTAAGGTAACGCAAGTTGTTCTACAAATTGTTGGTTCCATCAATTTTAGCCTCAGGTTAAAAATGCCCTCGCAGAATGTGATGGAAAGATGAGATCAGAAATTGATTTGAATTTAATTTAAACTCCGTGACAAGAAATGAATGATGTTTTGAATCAAGTTCATCCAATGTTTTTTTTTTTTGTTGTTTTCTATTCTATTAAACTTTCCAAAAAACACTTTAGATTTTTTCTTTATTGGAGGTTACTGAGTTTTGAATTTTGTGTTTGCATCTGTGTATTATGTTCAGTATATTGTTTCAAAATGTTTAGGTCTAGACTGCTTGTTACTTTTGTCCTTTTATGGTTTTGGAGGACTTTATTCTCTGGATTAAAGTCTGGATTTTATAATTCAATTGCTAGCAAAAACAATAAAAACCTTGTGGTGCATTTCATCTTCTGACAGGGGTGATCTGCACAGAGCAAGTTGTACTTGAGAAGATTAAATTATTTTCTTCCTGTGTTATAATGAACCTTACTCTTGAAATGACCCTTTCAGTTGCAAGAAATAGCTTAAGGGCTGAACAGAAGATTTTTAGACACAATTTTCAATCACTGTGTATTTTACTTAAGCTAAGTATATTATTTAAGATGATTCATTGATAAAAGCTCTATGAATGGTAATATAACCTGAAAAGTGGGACTGTGTGTTGGGTATCATACAAGCACAAATATCAGCGATGCAGAATGCTCAATAACAAGATAACCCGACTTGCAGCTTGTTTCTCATGCCAAGTAACCTGCTACAGATGTGTGAAAGAATGGTTGCACATTCAATATCTTGCTACTTCCTCAGTTGTTACAAATCTATGATTTGGAAGTTCTGGGATTTCTGGTTACTATTACCAGGTGTCTTTACTGCCATTTCATGACTCTCTCTTGGAGTTGTCATGTTTATTTGCTGACACTCATCATCTTGCCCTGCATGTTCTTGAAGCCAGAGAACATAAGCATCACTGGAAGACAATTTTCAGTATTAGACACTCAAATCTGCCACTTCCAGAGTTCATCCTTTCTAAACTGTTTCCCTAATCTACTCCTCCTGCAAAGACAAATTGTCTGTATGCTTCTTTTCAAATAATCTTCGGATTCCAGGAAGAGGAAATCAGTAAACTACCAAAGCAGAAAGACTGTTAGACCGGAAAGATTTTGCAAGTAATGAGACATTGTTTAATTGCAGCTTTTCTATGGCAAATTTGAAACTGTAGACAACACCACTCTGTCTTGTGCTGCTTCTGTCCACAAATTTTAATATCTATGTAGAAGAAATCTTGGCTGCATAAAAGGCTGTTTGAACTGTATTTCCCATTAATAAATCAACTGTAAATGGAAAAGGGTCTTTCAAAGAACACAAACTACGGCGCTATTAGTAAGGAAATAGGAAAGTCTCGCATCCTTTTTATAAAACACAAATTCTCATCTTCAAACTCCTTGGTTATATTCTTTTCTTAGTTGACTATGAGTTATCTGTCCATCCTTGATGTGCTGGTAGTTAAACAGCATTCCCAAATTTGGATGACTTCCCAGAATTGCATTTTACTGAGGCAGTGTAGCTCAGTTTTTATATACTTACACGTTCCAAAATATGGGTTGGTGTGTGGGAAAGCAAAAGCTTATGAATTGGGGTATTAATATTGTCGGCTATAATTTTATTATTTCAACAAAAGCAAGAATGAAAGAATTAGTTTCATTGTTTTTTTGCTGTAAAATTCATGTCAGGATTATCTAACATATCTACATATGTTAATGACATATAAAATTCTCCCCAAGATTATCAGTTACAGCAGATAAAAAGGATGTTCTTGTTTGGCTTCCCTAGCCAGGTTTGAAGATGAATAAAGAAATTAGTAAGTCTGAAATACTTAGCTACTGGTAGATTGTGACAACAGTCCCTATGCGTGGTGTACACTCAAAAATTGTATTCTGCTTATGCAGCATTATATTTGTCCCTGCTGTGCAGAGCTGTGCTGGTGTTGGCTATGAATCTTTAGTTTGGCTAGGGTTAGTTTTCTTCACAGTAGCTTGTATGGGGCTCTGTTTTGGATTTATGTTGAAAACGTGTTGATAAGCCAGTTCTGCTCCAGCTGTTGCTGAGCAGTGCTTGTACAGAGTCATGGCCTCTCCATTTTCCCATGCAGCCATGCCAGCGAGAAGGCTGGGGGCTCTCAAGAAAATGGGAGGGAAAACAGCTTGGACAGCTGACCCTAACTGTCCAAGGAACTCGAGGGATAATCCATACCATTGGATGTCATCTCAATAAATCAAAAGAATATTTGTACAAAAAAGTAACAGAAGAGTTTTGGCATCTGATATTAAACAGCAGATAAATATTAGGACAAAAATTATGGTAGCTGTGCTTCATTGAATAGGACAAATTTGGGCCTGGACACAATTATTTTTCAACTAATCTCATTACAGCAAAATTAGGGCTATAAGTATGACATTGATACAGCATGTCCTCTTTTAAATGTTTTCCTACTTAATAAAAGCAACTGAATATTTTCCACTTTTATGCATATGGAAGACCTACCCTAAGGAAGTCTGTACTGCAGAAATACCACAGAAATTTTTGAAGCAGTCTAAACATTTTTTCTATTAATAGGAGACTATCCTTGGACTACTGCTCTTGACTGCATTTTAGCACAGATTGACTTCTGCTCTTTCTTACCCTATATCCATTACTTGTTTGTTTGCAGAGCAAAGGTAATTTAAGCTGGAGTTCTGAAGTGCTCCTGCTCCCACTTTCTCTTACAGTAGACTCAAAGTGTGTATGCAGAGAAAAAAGAAAGCTTTGACTTTTTTCAGTGGTGGTCATTGTCTTTAGTTTTCTGTGGCTGTCACCAGCCTTGCTGTTGTTGCTTTCCCAAGCTTTGTGTCCTGGACAAGCAGGCCTGTACTCCTTCAACAGATGATGACTCCTGTGCTCCAAAGGCCCACTTTTGTGTAACTGGGAGCACAGGAGAAGACTTTTACACGCTAATAACTTGTCCTAATATGTGGCTGGGTTATGGCTTGGGCATTGAACAAGACACAGGAACCAAAGAAAAGGTGTCTTTTGTAGTAGTGTAGATGTGGCTTCTATTTGCTTGACAGAGATGGAATTTTGTGATGAACTAAATGAAAATTTTGTAGAAAAAAAGTTTTTATAACTAAAACATGGCCAGAGGTAATTAAGATACAAATAACAAGGGTCATGTGCCAAATGATCTCAACTTCGAATCAGAGAAGCAAATTTTAAAAAATATCCCATCATACAGTTTAGCATTTATCTTTTCTTTTGTGATTACCATCAATAGTGTTAACTGTGTTTGTTACTTTATAATACATAATTTTTTGGGTTTTTTAGAAGATCATGATAGATCACAAAGATCACAGCTCCAATAATTCACAACTGCTTCTTTAGAATTTTCCCTATTGAATATCTGCTACAACCTTTTGCTGTTTCAGTCAAAAAGCAGTACCTCGTGTGTATTCCACTCAAAAATTCTTTGTCTTCAGCACATTCTACATGACAGTGACCAATTTGTGTTAAGAAAATTAGCCAATGGATTCAACAAATTAAGGAAAACAAATAAGTAATTTTCAGAAGCATTCGATATTGACCAGGAGACACTGATTCATTACACACAGCCTTGACAGAGTTCTGTGAAACAAAGCAAACACAACTTGAAAAAATTAAGATGAATATATCCAGCAACAAAATCACAGGTGAACAAAACCATTTGAAATTATCGTCCATATTATGGCATTGTTGGGTTTTGCTTGTTTGTTTGCTGGTTTGGGTTTTTTGTTTGGTTGGTTTTGTTTTATTTTTACTAGATAAAATTGAAGTAATAGGATATTAGTGGAAATGACTGGAAAAAAGCCATACCAGTTGAAGTTGCACAAACATTGCTACAAAAGAAATTAAAAATATGGGTTTGTTCTTCACACTAGGAAAACTCATCTCACCTTTCTGTCCCCAAATGCAGTTTCACAGGTCATTCTGATCTCCATCATCCTAGATATAATCAGTTTTCAAGGTGATTTACAGAGATCACAAGTATTTATCAAATCCTTTTTGCTGTGCAATATGAATTATTGACAGGCCCAAGGCCCACCATGCTGGTTATTTCATTCAGAGTAAATAGGTGATGATGTGCTTATGTGTGTAGAGAGCAGATTGACAGCAGTGGGAACAAAAGGATGAGGACAGTGAGAGTGTGGTTATAAATATCGAAATAGAAAATGGAATGACAGAGGGAAGACCGTCAGATGCAATAAGCAAAAAAAAGAAGTATGCTGTAAACCAAAGATTAGGTTTTTTTTAAAGTATGTTGCAGTTTTGAAAAACAAAACCAAAACTATTTTTAAAATTTCAGCTTTAGGTAGTTTCAGTGTGAGAGGATCCCTGTCAGGACTGGATCCATAAGGATTATGGGGTACCATGCAAAATCCAGCCTGGACGTATAAAGCTTTATAAGACTTTTCCTTTGGCTTTTGCTGGGGTTATTTCTATAATGACCAAGTAAGGTGCCATTCACTTTGGTTGGTGTACCAGCATTTTCAGCCATTCTGTCTGGTACTAAATAAACTGGGCTATCACAATTGCATCTCCTAATGAAACAAATCCGTATTTTTTTCACTCCTTCCTTTCCCTGTTATTGATGCACAGTAAAACTGAGGAATTTTACTGATGACAAAAGAAAACATCACAAAACACTATAACCATCTTATTTCAAAAGAAACAATTTTGAGTGTTCTAATTTTGCATCTTACATGTTTTTAGAGATTGTTTCCCTTTCAGTGATTGCCTACCATGACAGATGTTTAAAATGCACATTGGAATTCTTATTTTCCATTTCATGCCAAAAAAGCTGGTGTGTCTTTAGTGAAACAACACACAAAAAAATACAAAACTCTATTTTGCAAATACTATGTCATCATAATTCAGTTCTTCAGACATTTCTTAGTGCTGCTCATTAAGTTTATTATCACAAATGAACTTTGTACAATCCCTGTTCTTAATGCTGTGTTGACTCACGCATAATAGAGTAAGAAATGTCTAATAGTGATGTAATCCCATGGGGTGCATCTTTTTTACTTTTGAAGTAATGCAAATAATATTCTGTGTTGCATTAAATTAGCATGAGGCTGATAAAGGGTAAAACCTATCAGTTGTATCCTTCTCAATTTTGCTGTTCACTGGTAGTGCTAGCAGTTGCTGCAGCAAGTTCAGAATGATAAACCTGATGAAAAACTCCTTTAATAGGAGCTCTACATCTAACAACTCACGTCTTGCCAGAAAGAAATTAAGTAATTCAAAAAGTAATTTTTGTGTTCATCTTGATTATGTGAAATATTAAATATAGAAATACTGTCAATCTTTAAACAATATCTGTCATAAGCCATGTGTATCATTGACCAGCTTTTGCAAACTACTTATTTTGCGTATTTTTGCATAGGCTATACAAACTTGCTTTTGTAAGTTTTTTGAGAGGGGCTTTTTTTTGGTTGTGATTATTTTTTTCTGTTTTAGGGTAAGTTGTGTGGCATGAGGGATGAGATATACTGAAGGACATCCATAGATTAAAAAAAATTAATTATGTGTAAAGATCACAACAAGTTCAACATGCTGGGTGAAGGAAACATCTATATCCTGATGTCATGATTTAACATGGCAGGCAGCTAAACACCACACATTAATTTTCTTACATCCTGGCCTCAAAATGGTAGAGGGAGAGAATCAGAAAAAAAAAAAAAAAGTGAGATTTGTGGGTTCAGATAGTTTAATAGGACAGAAAATAACTACTACTACTACAACTACTACTACTACCACTACCACTACGACTCCAACTATCAACAAACAACAACAAAAGAATTATAGAAAAGAAGTGATGAACAACACAGTTGCTCACCACCTGCTGAACAGTGCCCATCCTTACCTGAGCAGCAGCTTCTGGCCAAGTTTCCCCCTGGTTTAAATGCTGTCATTTCCTAGGGAGTATTCCTTTTGCCCACTGGGGCCAGTTGTCCTGGCTATGGATCCTCCCAACTTCTTGTGTCCAGCAGCCTCCTCACTGGCAGGGCAGTATAATAACCTTAAAAGCCCTTGTCTTAGAGTAGGCACTACTTAGGTATAACTAAAATGTCAGTGTGTTATTGTTCTCATCCTAATAAACACAGCACTGTACGAGTTACTGGGAGGAAAATTTACTGCATCCAGACTGATACCAGGAAACACAGCTAAATAAAATCAGTCATCCAGTTATTCTTGACTTAGCTAGACTAATCATAGTGATGATATCAAAATATTCCATTGACTTTAAAAACTTGGTGAACAGTTTGGCAGAAGGTACATCTAATTTACCAATACTAACAACATTTCATATAAAAATATATGAAATGTTTCCTTTCTTCCACGTGACTTGCAAGATTTAAGGCTTGTCTATTTTTTATTCTCCTATTATTTAATTTTTCCTGCTCATACAGCCTGAAAGTCATTCAGCTTACTCCATCTGTGTTCTGGCAACCAGTCTACCTTTTTTTTTCAACTAGAAAAACAACAAGAAACAAACTAGAAAAATGTTTTAGATTAGGTAGGTGGCATGCACCTGACTGTACAGAATAATTTGGTTGTGACTTGATTTGATCTAAATGAAGGGAATAAGCTTATCTTGATCAATCAGACTGAATAATAATGATGCACTTTACAGTGACAAAAATCAGTTTTCCCAGAACAGCACCATGTGGTTTCATCCTCCAAACCAGACTGGAAAAAATGCTCCACTGCTCTGACACCTGACAACTTTATTCTCCCATGCTCAATTTTGCAAAGCTCAAAAGGAATTCTGGAAGTTGTCTGCTTCATAAAACATTAACTAGGTCTCTCTCCAGGAAAATTTTTTCACTGTAATGTTCCAAAGGAGTGCAAAATAAAACAGACAAGCAAAACACAGTTATTTGAATAAACAATCATATTCACTAGGGGTTGCTTATAGGCACACAGGGTATAATAAATTTTACTTTACACTCAATTTAAAAAAATGATAGCTGTTATAAAGGAGGAAGAAAACTGTTCTATGATATTGACCTAATGCATAAGCCTGATCTTAAATTGCTCTGAATTTAAATAGAGTTCACTTTGGGGCTTACTTTAAATTGTATTCTGACAAAACACCTAATAAAATCACGTATTCTAATAAGAAATGTTTCAAGGAAGTAAAGTTTACTAAATGTCAGCTCAAGCCTTGTTAAAATATGCACATGAAAACCAAGAAAACTCATAATATGAAATTTACCTTTCCCCAAAATACACTTTAAAACATTTATAAATATTAAAAATTGATAATATAGTTTAGGAATTGATATGGCACAACTGCATACTTTTTTGACAATTCTAGATGATGTAAGTGGGAATTGTTTCAGCTAAAATCCTGATGATGATTAAATTACTCATTTAAGTAATTATTTAGTTATTATTTATTAACATTTTTATTAACTTTTTTTCCCCCTTCCTGTTTCTTTCTCCTTTCAGCTTTTTCCTGATGAAAAACCTCCTTTTTTTTATGGGGAAACATTACAAAAAGAGCACTTAGAGCAACATTATCAGTACCAACACGTTAAACAACAGCATTACTTAATGAAGAGCTGAAGAGACCGAATGGTACCAGACAGGTATGTCAATAAGATGCTCACCTTTTGCAGAATTATTTTCTTCTTAAATATCTTAAAGTACTGTGGTAAAGTTTTCCCATGGCCGTGTTTGCTAAGCATGCAGCCCATTTTTATATTCTTTAGGACATTTATAAATGTCCTGTAAGTACATCCATTTCTTTAACAGGGTTTCACTCAAAATATGGAGAGAATTGTCCCCTTCTTTTTCCTTCTCCCCTGCTGTGATGGCCTACCCTACCCCATGGTGCCCAGTGTCTAATAGCACATTGAGTGCAAATGTCATATCCAAAAGACAAAGTTGCTGCTCATGGAAAGTAAACATAAAGTCCTAATTCAAAACTCACTGAAGCACTGAAATTCCTGTAAAAAAAAAATTAAAAAAAAATCAGATTTCAGTGACCATGGAGAAAGCCAAGACATGCAAAAAAATGTATCAATTATAGTAGTGCTGTATAGAGGATTAAGGTTCATTCATTGCAATGAATGCTAGTTATGGACAATGGAAGCCCATAACAATACACTTAGCAGGGAGAACAGTTCTCACAGTGTAAGAGGGGTTGAGGGAGCAATTTGACAAAGGAGAAGGTCACATAGCAGATTATTATCAGCTTGCTCTTGCAACACAGAATGTTATTTAATGGAACATGAATGGTGGATTGTGTCAGGACAAAGATTCTCTGATTTCAACAGAAAGAAATAAAAATGAGAGGTGGCAGAGAAGGTGGAGTTATACAGAGTGCTGCAAAAAGGGTGAATGAGAAATTAAATTAGGGTAGCCAGTGACCATATTGCAGAAAGATAAAAAAAAGTTATGAATAACAAAACACAAGATAATTTTACTATCAGCATGCCAGACTTTCAAAGATGGATGCTGATGGAAAGATCACAGTTCTAAAGACTGAAAATAGGTACACCATTTAGAGCTTCAGGTGTGATGAATTTTCCTCCCTCTGGTTTTGAAAGACCTCTAAGAGAAAATTGTACTACATTCTACTAAGGGACTGATATGATGAATGACAAATGAAACAGATTATAGGTAACACCAAGTTCTTGATTCCTGGAGTAGAATATTCAAATAGAGTTTTAAAAATTTTCTATAATGCCTGACATTTAAGACTGCAGTTTTCATTGAGTAGCTGATTTCCATGTGTAATAGAAATGAAGACCTCAAATTCCACACATTGTGCAAGAAACTGCCTTTTAGGTGAAGATATATATCAGAAATCTCAGTGTCTTGTGGGGCTGTACATGTTGGTGTGTATCTCTTCAAAAGCCAGAGATGGTGAGTGAATTGTGGGTACCAGCTGACTAGAGAGACTGTGATGACAGCTGATGTGTTCACCTTACTTGACAGCTAAGCAGGTAGAATGACTGGTCTCTGAAGGACTCCTACATCTACAAACCATGAGTGTCCAATTTCATGTCCTTTAGGATCTGTGAGTGTCCTCATTACCCTAATTTCTCAAGCTACAACCAGCCCCATTCTAAGATGGGGATATTGTGCATTTCTGGGTCTGAAGTGCTGCTCCTGCAAGCTGCTGCCAGAGAAAGTGGCACTGAGACCAAAACCAAGGGTTGATTTTTAGCTGGTTGAATTCCCAGGGAATCAACAAACTGCCCTGCCTCACTGCTTGTCCAGGCAAAATGCAGGAGGCAGAGGGAATGTGCTGTTGCAGACATGGGGGAGGTTGGCACTTTCAGCAGGACACTGTCCCTCATGGGCTTGAGCCACTCAGGGAGCTCCACTGCCAGCGGGGACGGAAAGAAAGCAGATCACACTCTATCACATTGAGCAAGTACAGAAGGGAAAAAAGAGCAAATGAGGTAAACAGTACAAGTGAAACAAAACAGCAAAGCAAATGCCAGAAGTTGGTGTATTTGAACAACCTATTTAGAAAAAAAATTGTGTTATGCTTTATTGAAGAGTAACTACATAAGGGAGCACATGTATGACAGGTGGATAGTTACCAGGAACAACTGTTATGGCTGCAAATGGAGGCAAGCACAAAAGATAATGTGACACAACTTGAAATCTTTCAGTAAGGGAACCTTGCAGAGAAAAAGGAACAAAAGGAAAAAAAATGTTTTCTTTATGTTTGTACATCAGGAATCAAGACATACCTGCAGTAATACATATCTTGGTATATTCTGAGAAGTGAATAAAAGGAAAGGCAGAGAATAGAGATTTCCTTTTACAATGTAACAGAGGCATCCAGAAACAGTGTAGGTGAATTCATGAATATGAAAATATACCAGTATTTGTACCAGATCCATGAGCTGTTACTACCTGATTCCCTTGTGTCTTACTATAATTTGAAAATCGATTTTATTTGATTGACTTTGGTTGATTTTTGTCCTCTATTAAAGAATAAAATCACATTACATTAATTTTGCATATTGTACTGATAAAATTTATTTTCTACTAGAAAAACACTTATAGTGACAAAGGTGTTAATCTGTAGTTTTTAAATGTAAGATGGACAATATATAACTACCTTGATGCCATGTAGTTTTTTGTGAAGCAGGTGCATGTGCATAATTTGAATATGTGACAAATTGGAAGTGTTATTAATTTTTTTAATATATTTTAGTAATATTTTTCAGATGTTGTATAGAAGCAGAGATGTCCTGGAAGTCCTAAATGTGATACTGTTTAGTTTTGATGGAAGGCAGAGTACATCCTGTGTAATAACCTATTCAACCTATTGTATTTTCCACTTGGTTCTAACTTCTGTCTTTATAATCAGAATGCAAATTTTCCATCTAAATGACACTTGAAAGAGAAAATATTTAAAACAGAAGAAGGAAGAAAAGCCCACAAATGCTACATACCTTCATTGTTTGCGAACACCACATCTTGTTTCAAATTTCATTTTTCAGGATCTCATAAAGACAGATATGTATCATCAGAAATATAGAGTAAGCAGAAAAATAGAGTAAGATTGAAAGTAATTGATGCATATAATAGAGATTAAGACTCTCTCTGCAAAATGTACACTGTCCTTATTGTTAGACCCTGATATTTTCAGAACCAGGATGCTGTACAGAAAACAAACAAATAAGTTGGCAGAAAGGTATCCCTAGATAGATTTATCTAAGATTTATTAGGAAGATCTTCAATGTGCCATGTGGTCACTTGGTTTTTCCAAGAAGCACTGATCTGTGGATGAATGTACTGAAGTGTGCTAAGCAGTGGAAAAACTGATGCCACCCTGGAGAAAGAAATGCTTTCAGTATTTTTCACCAGTGTCACCTGTGAACATTTCCAGGTAGTCCATTTTGGCCAGGTATGCTTTCAATCAAATCAGTGATCTCCATTTAATTTGCTCTTTAGAGGACTCCCTAGACATCCTGGTTACACAAAATGGAGAGTTCTTACAGGGTTCACCATGTTATCTAACACAGCTTGCTTGTCTCAATATATTCTATGCAGGAAATACAAACAAAAGGATTCACAAATGTTTTGAGAGGCTTTAATTAAGTCAACAGAAAACAGGCAAAACACACACTGCTTAAAATTTTGGCAACTCAAAGAGAAATTATTTTACTTGGAAAAAAAGAAAATATAGGGGGCTTTTAACCTATTATCCAAGGATAAATGTTTTTATTGCATCATTTTCTGTGTTTCCTTTTCATGATGGAGCTATTGGATTTTGTGGTTGCTTTTTACAGGAGTTTGGATTATGAGCTATAACACACATGCTAAATTCATCCTCAAACTATTAAATATAGTCTTACCTGCTCTGTAAAACTGTTAGACCTTATTTTGTATTATATAAGCATCTCTTTTATTGCAATATGTTCTTTTAGTGCCATGGTACCTGACATCTTGCAACATCAGCTATCCACTGTAGATCCTAAAGGGAAAAACGTAAAAGGTGCCAGTGAATTCTTATTAATAGGCAGCAGAGAAAGGAAAAGAGAGATCAGCTCCCTTCTCTAACAGTGTAAATGTGTAGAGAAAATAAAAGTTACTGTTGCCTATAAAATGTCATTAGCTTTAAAATCAAGGAAATAATTGTTTTCATCAAGCAGGGATTGGTGTATTCTACCATGTCTCAAGTAAAAAGAGGAAATGGCATATATTGCACTAAGGGAGGTTCAGATTAGATATTAGGAAAAAAATCACTGAAAGAGTGTTAGGCATTGTAACAAATTGCCTGGGGACATGACCCAGTCACCGTTTCTGGAAATGTTCAAGATGTTCTGGATGTGGCACTTGGGCACAGCCTTTAGAGGTCAATAGTGGTATTGATGGTTGGACTAGATGACTTTTAGAAGGTCTCTTCTAAACTTGATGAGTCTATGATTCTGTGAAATGTACTATCAATTAATGGAGTACTAATTGTTCACAATACCACCAAGGCAAAATCTTAACAAAATCCAGAGAGTGGGATGTTTATATGAAAAATATTCTGACATAGATGGTCAAGAGAAATCTGCCCTCTCCTCTCCTCTCCTCTCCTCTCCTCTCCTCTCCTCTCCTCTCCTCTCCTCTCCTCTCCTCTCCTCTCCTCTCCTCTCCTCTCCTCTCCTCTCCTCTCCTCTCCTCTCCTCTCCTCTCCTCTCCTCTCCTCTCCTCTCCTCTCCTCTCCTCTCCTCTCCTCTCCTCTCCTCTCCTCTCCTCTCCTCTCCTCTCCTCTCCTCTCCTCTCCTCTCCTCTCCTCTCCTCTCCTCTCCTCTCCTCTCCTCTCCCTTCCCCTTCTTCCTTTTGTCCTGTTGCCTTTCCTTGCCTTTTCTTGCCTTGCCTCACCTCACCTCCTCCTTTCCTTTCACCCATCTCTGCCTTTCCCTCTTTTGTTCTCTGCCCCATCAATCCTTTCAATTTTCCTCTCTCTCCTTCTCTCTCTCCCTTCTATCCTCTCCTTCCCACCCCTCTCCTTCCTGCTCCTGCACCTCTCTCATTTGTCAACAGCTCTTAATACGTGTAACAAAAAAATTTCCCTGGAGATATAGTAACTTTTACAGTAAAGAAGAAAATATACTGTCAACTGTACTTTTTGGCAGAGACAGGTCTCTAAATTTAGACTTAAAACAGGCTGTTCCAATAAAAAATCAATTGCTTAGTAGGTATCATTAAATTCACATTATGTTTGTTATACAAGCTGATCTTGACTGTTTAACAGAGAAAGCTAGTGGGACATACAACACAGGGTAATGCAAATAACTCGCTTTGCTGATTTCTACTCTGTCCTAGTAAAAGTTACTCAATATTAAAAAAAAAACTTCCTGCCACTAAGTTTTATATTCTTTTTTTTTGGGGGATTATCCTTCAATAAGGATAGCAATAGTTTAAAAAAATGTGTCTTACAGAAATAAAAGTTTTATTTACCCTTTGAGAAGATATTTGTAATAGTGGTTTTTTCAGGAACATTTTTGTGTTTGAAGTGGGCAAGCCATTAGCCTTCTCCCTCTCTCAATGCATTAAACTAAAACTCACTTCAAAATATTAAAACATTTTTGGATTGCCATGTAGTCTTCTTTATTCCTAATTTCTATATCCAAGGAAACAGATTTCCTTGACTCAATATTTTGGAAAAGTTTAACTGTTGTATCTTCAATGATAAATATGAATTGCAAATATTAATAATCCTGTCACAAAAGCACTTGGAGTTATGACACTTTTACATACCGTTTTCATAGCAATTGACATTTCCCTAGAAGCAACGCTGTTGGAATTTATCAGCTATTGAATGAAGAAAAATAACCAGCAAATTAGCAGTAATATAGAATTACTGTTAGTTTTGCCACTGGCAAATAGTGTTTGCAGTACAGGCTCATTAGCCTTTGTATAAAGCATCTCCCATACTGAATCATATCCTGGGGCAGCCTTGCTTTGTAGTCTTGCTTCAAGCAGAACTTTACGAGCAAAAACCTTTTATTATTTCTGTTTTGGTTTTGTTTGTTGTGGTGGATTTGATGCTTTATGTATTACATTTTGGAAAACAAAATGAGACATGTTCAGATCTTCAGATTCTTATCCAATCTTACTTGACAGTAGTAAATAGTGTCTGAAACAAGCAAGAAGCTCTTCAATCCTTTGGAAATGTACTGCTAATGCAATATTTAATCCATTACACATTACGACTTTGTTCATTAATTTCATTAGGAAAGATCTAAAATGCACCAACCTTTCCTTTTAGATCCAGACCATCTTCATTAATATCCCTTGGAAATGTCTTTGGGTTTTTTTTAAGTTTACAGTTAGTAGCAGAAAGCAAAATTTATGTGTGCTCCTGTCAAATCTGGTTCATAGCAAAGCTAATTGTTGGAAGCTGAAAGGCCAGGTTTCTGATTATTTTTTTCTTTTCCTGTTCCAATCATGGCCTCATGAATGTAACAAATCCTAAATCCTGTTCCCAGGTCATTACTGCTGTGGGGCTGATATAGCTGGAGAGTTGGCTGGCTGTAATCAACAGATTGGAAAAAAAACTGTGCTCATAGATGCAGTTAGGTCAATGATTTTTATTTAGACTATAGACCATGGAATAGCAGAAAAAAATTTAACCTTTGCATTTATCATTAAATTAATTTCCTTGCATAATAATAATAATAATAATAATAATAATAATAATAATCACCTTTCTAAAAACAATTTTAATAATTATAATTATATTTAGAATTCCTTGTGGTCATTAAGGCAATGTTACTTCTCTCATTCCTGCTGGATTCCGGAGGTAGGGATGAGTCTTTTTACTGACTATCCAGGAACTTCAGTAACTTATGTAATTTAGTCATCTAAATTCTATCTAGAGAGAGTTGAAGGAAATGTGAATCTTCAGGGAGCAGTTCATTTTTCCTGTCATATAAGATTATATTAAAATGTGCTACAAATATTTCACAGATGACTAAGAGAATGTTTGGACAAGCTTGGACCTAATACTTTATTTTTGGAAGAATGAACTTAGGTGAGATGACTCCTATATCTTCTCTAACAAGTTCAATTTATTTTACATTCCCAGCAAGGTCTTTGACAAGGTATTTATTCAAAGATTTAAAAAGACAAGTTTTATTATGGTAGTTTTCTGCAAAAACTATGCTGCCTTTAAGCAAGACAAAAACAGCCCAAATCACTGAAATTTTGATCTTTGTTGGAAAAGAAATATGAATTTTCCTTTTAGAATTCATTTCTCAAAATTTTTGTTCAACAACTCAAATTTTTTATTCATTGAATAACTCAAAATTAAGTCTTCTTAACTTCACCATTCACTAAGCTATTACTCCCTGGTTTTAGAGCAGACAGGCTGTGTGAGTTGGGCTGCACCTTGTGAATTGGAGGAAATCCAGTTTAATGGTATCTAGAAAGACTTAGTGTGTTTGATCTAGTGGGTTCTAGGCTTGGGAGCCAAAAACCTTTCACACTGATCCTGTTATTCTGTGTTATTTTCAAAGGAAGTAGAGGATAAAGTCTCTTAAAACTTAGTTTTATTTCTCAAAAACCTTTTAGTTGTAGTTGGGAGTAGGGGAACATTCTGATATTCTAAAATGTTTACTCATTCACAATGCCCCAACATAAATGTAAACTGACATTCAGAGGTAGAGAGCAACCTTAGCATGCTTTCAGTTTTAATTAAAACATGAAATATAAAACAGATCAGGAGGTATGGTACAAATCCTGAGTACTGACTAAATGCACAGTGTTAAGGATTAAATATAATCTCCACCACAGACAAACAATAAATAACTTCAGTCTTTTCATGGGAGGAACCACCAAGTGCTACATACTTGTGTTTAAAGACTTTTAATTAGTTCAGTAAAATTCCAGACCCCACACAAAACACTTTAGTAACTTCCTACATCTTGAATTTAATAGGACTTCATAGAACACATTGCAAGTTATGGGTACAATAATTTTCAATCTGTGAAAAAAAAGTTGCTGTAACATTGTTTGTGGCCTCCTGGATGCTGGATTGGAGTAATTTCATTCATGACTCTTTCATCATCTAAACCTGGGCCATGTGCCTGTATGGCATCAAGGAGTGAAGATAGCTTCTTCTCTTAGAGGTGATAAGAGGTCTTACAGGAATTTTTATCTACTCAAGGTTGTCAGCACAAGAAACTAGCTATTGCTTGCACTGCGCTATGGAATTTCTTTTTCAAGTTGAGTCTTTTTATGAAAAAGGGTGTATAAGATCTCACAATGTACTTACTGTGTCATAAAGGGTAGGGCAACGTTAAAATGGATATTTGAATTTGACAAATTCAATTCCATTCAGACACTCACAGTTTTGAAGCTCTTTGAAAAAATGAGATACAGCCTGAAGGGGAGAGAAATAAAGGGCAAAGCTAAGTTTGTTTTTAACCTCACCATCTGAAAGAGTCTTCATGCACATATATCATATAGCAAAGATATAATTTGGTGAAAAGCCAGTGTTGGGCTTTGATGCAAAGCCATTTCAATACAATGTGCCATAGATCAAAAATCCTCAAGAGCATTTTGTTTCAACCATCTAGCAATGTTTGAGAAATGATAATTGCTAACCTTCATGAAATGTAAATTTAATTTTGCCTTAGCATTTGATTGCTTTATGGGTCTTTTCTACAAACCATGTTTTCTGAAATGTGTCAGACTGACAGTTGTTAGGACTTAAAGAATGCAATTGCATATCTGAAAATGCTGTCCCCATTGTATAAGCCACCACAGTGGAACTTGAAATAAACACATAATACACAGCTTGAAAGAGTTAATTCCAGGCCTAATGGTGTTAAAGGCAGGCCTAATGGAGTTAAAGGTTTGGTTAGCATCCAGATAAAAAATTCCCACTGTGGCAAGCTGTTGGGAAAGGAAGAAAGTGCTTATGCACATGCCATCTCTAGTTCTGGGAATGGCATCTTCACCCCATGGATACTCAGGACCTTCATTGAATAAACACAGTCCCTCCAGAAGAGTGACTCAGGGATCAGCAGAATGCCACTTGTGGTGGTGATATATTTACTTAATCTCTCTCCCAGACCTCTAGCTCACATTTACTGTTAAATAAAATTTTTACTGGTGACTTTGGCATATGTTCTTGTTTGCGCCTTAATTCATGCAGGACCATCTCTTCTGTTTGGATCATAACAACAGTGCAGGAATCCAGCAGCTTTTATCCAGACACTGAACAAAAATCCACAGCAGCACTGCAGGCTTCCTGACATTACCCTGTCAAAGACTTTTCTTCAGCTCCATTCTGAAAGAATCAGTGAGAGAGGTTTGTATAGTTCAGCTGCTGCTTGTTCAGACCTCAGCCTCATTGCTGCAACTGCCACTCAGATAGTGTACTAGTCACAGAGTGCCTAAACCTGCAGTGTTCTTCAATGTAGTCCAGCAAAAAGCTATCAAATAAAGCAAATGGTGGTGCTCCTTATTTGCTGAAATGTGCTAAAGCTGAAATAGCTCTTAATCACTTTATCAGTTCCTTGGCTCCTGTGACAGCCCTCTCTGAAAAAGGCTGGCATATCACAAAATTTGTCCTTCTTTTTTAGGGTTTCTTATAGGATAGATTCTAGGGTCTCTGATGTTTGGCATCACCTTAATAAATGAAAGTAGAGTGAAAGTGGAAAAGATCACTGTGATGAAGTTAGTGTATGGAAACAGAAGTGCCAAACATTAATGCCTGCAGAAATATGTATGATGGTCATATGGAGAGTGTAACCAATCTAGCCACTTAGCAGTGGATGAAAAGATGTTATTTTCCTTCTGAGACTGAATAGTGTCTGAACTATTTGAAATTCCACAACGTTATTTCAAGGGTTTGATACCCATTTAACAATGGGTTTTCTAAACAGTTTTGAGCAATAAATATCCTCTGACAGTAATTGTTGGAGAATCAGAAATTGTGTGTTGGGTGCTGGATCACGGAGCTGGAAAGCAGCTGTGAGCTGTTGTGACTGGGAAGTACCTCTGATCCATGACATGTAGCTCCCCACTAACTGAGGCAATCCAAATAGTATAATCACTTCCCTAAACATATCCATGTCTATATGAAAAACATGATGTTTAGGTTTGGGGGTTTAATGTTTTTCCCATTTGCCTCATCAGGAAATCTGATGAATCATTTCTGTTTTCTGAATTTAGATGGTTCTTCTAATTTCTCACCTGAAGTCATTAAAATTAGCAATTGATGTTAAATAAAGTGTCAGTATGGAAGCAAAGGCTGAATTTTGCATACCAGCAACGGCATCCCGTACCCAATGCCATGACAGCTTTCCTTCATCACAGTAATTTTTTAAGCATTAATTTTTGAAGTAGACTCTCCAAGCCTAATAGCATTGGGATACCCCTTCAGTAGGCCATGAACAAACCTACAAAAAAATGGATGTCTCTGCAATTCTACATTTGGATTAGAAAAAAGTGCTAAAATTGACAATTATATAGAATAGTAGACAAAATTAGCATGCAAAAAGAGCAATAGGGTATAATGTGAGAGAGAAAACAAAATGCTTATGCAGTTGTGGGGGTGAACTATACACGTACCAGTTATACATCTGTGCTTTCATCTGTTTTTACAGAGAACAGATAGAGTTCATATTTGTGCAGGGATTAAAAAACATTTAGGGTAACATTGTTTTGCATGTTAATTACTCCTTTTGCCCACTGTGGTTTAAGTTTTACTGGGAAAAAGAGGAGCAATGGATATTGACAACATTGGATCTTTTTCAGAGTCAAATGATGGCCTTTGAAACAAGATGTTTTCATGCACTGATAAGCAATGCTTTTTTGTTAAAGATTGGTACATGGACTCCTGACTGAAATAGCTATGAAGTATGCTATTGCTTTCGAGATGAAAATGCAAAGGTAGATATTTTTATCATCTTTCTTTCCTGAGTGTTCAATCAGTTGTAAGTTGCCTTTTGTTTCTAAAACAGAAGGATTCTCTTCCAAAATAATTTTATCTTTTAAAGGAAAGAAACCATTTGTTAAATAAAAAGAAAACCCAAGAAACATTGGGCTGCTGATCATTATCTGCTTGTTTATATATAGAGGCAAGTGTATATATACGACACAATTTACTTTTTTAATTTCAGGTGAAAGCAGTGCTTGGCTAGAGTTTCAATGCTCAGAACTCTGATTCCCATTAAAAGACAGCTTCCACTGGCTCCAGAGAAATTACTGGTTCTTCTATCCCGGAGATCTCTGTGTTTTCAGCAGTGATATGAGTGTTTGTCCATGCCACAGCAATTTAGACCCTAATGCGTTTCTGCAAATTGCTGGGTTTAAGGAGCAGACATGATACTTTCTAGGGGGACAACAATAGCTTTTAGAAGCAATAACAAAAAAGCTTCTCCACCATCAGAGCTCAGAGACAGTGAATTTATTCACAGAGAGTATGAAATCTTACTGTCTTCTCTCTGGACTCTGTCAGGATTTTATCTGGGAACAATTGCACCTAAAATGCAGAAACCACTTAGGGAACAAGAATGAGATTTGTCAGGACATCCATCACAGATTTCTAAGTTTTGGAATAATGTCACATTGGAGGATTTTTGTTGTTGTTGTTGTTTTGGTTTGGTTTGGTTTTGGGTTTGGTTTGGTTAAGTTTTTGGCTAGGATTTTGTGGATCAATCAGTAAATTTCTTGTCAATCAGTAAATTTAACTTCAAGATTTTGCATTGTATTAAGATAAAACTGAAGATAAAATCTTTTTAGACACAAGAAAATTTCTCTTGCCTATGGTACAGAATATGGTTTATTTTCTTTGTCATTACATATATGCATTTGAAACAGAACTGATCATTGCTTAGATAAGCAAGTATGTTTGTGGGTTTATAAACTCTTAAATATGATTTGAAATTCTAGTAGTTTTCCAGAAATATATGGAGAGTACTTTTCCATGGCTTTCTCACATTAATAAGAAATGATTCAATAATTATTTTTACTTCCATAATTATTTTTGCTTAGTTTCAAGGTTTCTTAGTTTCAGGTTGTAAACAGTTTTAGGCCCATGCTGCTGTAGAAGGCTATGTGGCAGACGCAGATGGTGCCTGAGTATCAGGGGATGTAGAGGACCAGTCCTGCTAGGTAAGTGTTCAAATTCCCTGTGCAAGTAATGAAGAGAGGTAACACTGAAGAAGTTTTTGTTCTAGAAGGAAAAGGTTGAAGGACTTAACCGGACTGAAATCCATGATAATTTTTTTCTCTTGTAAATTCAGATATTAATTATTAGATATCCCTGAACTAATATCTTCTTTACCAGAAGAGACATATGTGATCCTATCTTCCTTTCTCAAGATGAGAGGAATTACACTTTCAAGGTGACCCTTTGATCCAGAGGACTCAGTTGAGCTGGCCACACTGAGGCAGGTGTCTCAGACCAACCTGGTATAAACGTGTAGCCTTGAAATATGGCATTGCCATGGCTAAAGGGGACCTTATGGCTTTGTATGGAGTTGTCAATCCATCCAGACTGGCACTCCTCACACTGGCTGTCTGAATGTTTCTTTACTTGCCTGCAGCTTTGTTTTGCTCATTTTAGCTGTGACAAGAGGTTTTTCTCCTGACTGACCCAGTGACTATGGCAAATTGGGTTTACTTTCATTTATCTTTGCATGAGACAACAATAGTTTTATACAGACAGCAGTAACAAGCAGTTATTCCATGCAGAATGAGATATTTATGACTCTAAGACAATGTTGTAATACACAGCAATAGAGGCTTATTGCAAGAGGAGAGAGCTGCAAACACTTATTGTGGTGTAGAGGAAGCACAGACATGGGATGCCAAAGGAAAGGGAACAAGGTTGCTACTGAAGACCCCATAGCTATAGACAACAGACCCATGGTCTTTGAAGAAATGTAGCTCTGGAGCAGGAAAAAACTGGTTTTATGGGTAACAAAGAGAATCAAGAGGTAGCATCTAACATATGTAAATGGCACCATACATATTAGATTCAGACGTAATCTGGAGCAACAGATGAATGAAGGAAGAGCACAGGTATAAAAGCAAGTTAGCAAACATAAAGACAAAATCAGTCCTTGAGTGAGAAAGAATAAAGCATCAATGTAATATTCCTGCCTTTGAAGGACCCCAGATGCTGCCCACCCAACATAACCCCTCTTCTGCAGTCTGAAATTGCCAGTTTTAAGACCCATATAAATAGTGGAAGGCTGACTATAAAATTGCAAAAGAAAAAGAAGATAAAAACTATGTAATTTCCTCTTTCCTGTATATTTAGATTTTTGAAATGCTGAAATTTATCACCAAGTTACATATTTCATACTTTTTCCTAAGAGTCACAGAAATAAGTGCTCACAATATAAATCTTCATGTTCTAAATTAATTTTTTATTTGTTATGGTGTACATAAAACCAGGAGATAGCAGAGAAATACAAATTGCTATTACCTGTAATTTTGTGATGCTTTTCTGAAAACAATCGTATTGTATTAAGTGTATCAATTCAATTTTGCATGTAGATAATACAAAGTCAAAGTATGTTTACAGTTATATCCATGGAATTCAGTAGCATCACAAATGTCTAAAAGAAGGAGATGGCCCGTGCACTGATTTCCAGTCTGGTATTGTTCTGAAACTAAAAATAACATATTTTTTATAGCTTGCTAAAGATATACATGACAAGCAACCTTTATGGTTCAGGATAATGTTGCTTTTTACCTTTCTGAAGGCCTGGCATTCTCTTTTTTTTTTTTTTTTTTTTCAATTGATAAACTGTGTTTGTTTGGTTTTTTATAATACAGAGAGTGAAATACATGGATTTCACGAACACCTCTGTCTGCCAAAAAGCAGGGATGTAAACAGACATGAAAAATATTTTTAACAGCCATCACAATGGTATTAGCTATATTTATAAATAAGATGAACTGAAAGTAAACAGGAAAGCACATTCTATACAATTCCAATCCCCTGAAGACAGATACAAAAAAGAGAAATGACTCATGGTAAGGCACACTGATGTATGTATTGAGCAGTATGTTTTTGCCCATCAGCAAAAGAGATCTGTTATACACTTTCATGTGTGGCATGAATAAAATCAGACTTTACTATGATTTTTTAATGGCCGTATCCTGCCTTAGAAGCTGAAGTATGAATTGTCACACATAAGACAGTTATAAAAACAACTTTGCAGTACTTTTAAATGTTATTTAAGTGGATTTTTTGTCTCTAATGTTGTGTCCACCTGCTATAAAAATGTGGCTAAAATTCCAGGAGCACCATGTCCACACCATCCATTGTAGCAGCAGCACTGTCTTTGAAGATGCAAGGTGAACTGGAACAAGGAGATCCTTTGAGTCAGAAATACCCCGGCCAGTTTCACAGTGTGATCCTGTAAACTCTTGTACCAGCTCAAACGGGAAAGAGAGTGACATTGAGAGGAGCAGGAAAATCAGAAACTGCCACAGAGAAAGACCTCCGTGTGACTTACATTCAAGAGACCAACAATTGATTTGGTCTGCCTGACAAACCTGGGGAGACTTGGTTGTGACACCTAAATTAGGCATGCACAACGGGGGATCTTAGCGCAGCCCTGCGCACCGTGAGGGGTGACAGAGGCATCGACCGAGTCCTCCCAGCACAGAGGCTCAGCATGAGCTTCCTGCTCCATGTGAACTGGAAAAGAGCCTCACGGGGTGCCAGGTACACTGTCTGCAGCATTTCACTTTAAAAGGTAGCAAAATAAATGGACAAAGCTTCTAACAGTCTGAAATGCAAATGTTTTCTCCCAAAATTTGTTCATGTATCACCAGGAAGAAAGAACTAAGTGTTAAAACTTAATTGATTTTGCTGAGATTTTCAAGAGGAAAATCTGGATTTTTCGAGAGTCACTAGCTTTTTTAGTGTAACATAAAGAACTTTTATTTTAATTCCTATTACAATCAATTGTGACTCAGTGCACATAGAAAAGCACGCCGTTTTCTAAGTAAGATTAATGCTTACACAATTATTTCAGAGAAGAACTGAGCATAAAAGAAAATAAATAGAGGAAGCTTCAACTATGTATTTTAATTCATTATCCTGAGAAGATTATATGGAAATAACAAGGTTAATCTGAAATCTTCAATAGGTTAATCTAAATCCTGTTATAATCTGAACAAGAATATTATTTTAGCATATAAATATACAGGTACAGAGTAGTAAATAAATTATATGCATATCTATCTACAGAAAGAAATAAAAAGGTAACCTTTTACATAGCTGTAATTATGCATCATCTTTTATTATTCATGAAAGGAACCATGATATTTGCTTTTCAAGGAAACAGGTGCTTCTTTTTATCTTTCACCAGCTACACACAGGAGAAGTTGTCACCTTGAAATGTTTATTCAAAGTGCTAGGACATTAGTTATGAGAATAAGTACTCCAGTCAGTACCTTTTCCCCAGGAGATACAAGTACATTTAAAAACACAGGTACATCTACAGAAAATAGAAATTGAAAGTCAAAAATTATAAAATCATTTAGCCTGGAAAAGAGCCTTAAGATCCTTGAGTCCAACTGTTAACCCAGCCCTGCCAAATCTGTCACTAAAGCATGTCCCTAAGTGTCACATCTACTTGCATTTTAAATATCTCTGGGGATAGTGATTCCACCACCTCACTGGGCAGTCCATTTCAACGTGTAACAACCCTTTCTATGAAGAAATTACTCCTGATACGCAATCCAAGCCTTTCTTGGCGCAGCTTGAGGCTGTGTCCCCTCATTCTGTCGCTGGTTTCCTGGGAGGAGAGGCTGAGCCCCACCTTCGTACAACCTCTTCTCTGGTATTTCTAGTGTGATAAGGTCTCCTCTGAGCCTCCTTTTCTCTAGGCTAAACAATCCCAGCTCCCTCAGACACTCCAGACCTGTCACCAGCTCCCTTGCACTTCCCCGGACACACTGTGGTACCTCAGTCTTTTTGATTGACCTTGGGCTTCCTGGAAATCCAGTAATGGACAATGATCTGAGGGCTGTACCCAGGGAGGCAGCAGGCTTGCCTAACAAATGGGTGTGCTCCATATAGGGTCTCTCTTGATCCCAGGGTAGAAGAGGAATGCTTTGATTTTATCAAATAAAAATATTATGGATTTCTAAAGTGTTATGTTTTTTTTTTACAATTATTCCTTTCCTGGAATTTTATTGTAAGTAACCAGACTTTCCTCCAAGAAATTATTTCTTACAAGGCTTTCTTATTTTATGATTCCTATTTAAAAAAAGAGTACTGAGGCCATGTACAAAACTATAACATTGCAATTTCAGTATGATCAGTCTTTGAGTGAGTGTCTGTCTGAGAAATAGTGCACTTTGAGTAAAGCATTCCTGTTTTAGACCATAACAGTTATAATACATGAAAACATTATTTAAAAGAAGGCAAAATAAAGCCAAAATCTTATTTACCAAATATTCTGGGAAATACAGAGAAGATTCCAACCGTTAAAAATGCCTCTGTATAAACAAATGAAAGGAAATGGAGGAAGCAAGACCTACATGTCATTTCTGAGGTCATCTGAGGAGCTCAGAGGCAACCTGTGTGACCTCATGTTGGGAAAAGCTTCTGCATGCCCAGGCAATTGACCCAGATTGACTCACATACACACTGCGACCAGTCCATCATTTTATGTGGATGGAGGTGCTTTTATACTCCATCCATTGCCACAATCTCCAGCTTAACTTTTTTCCTCCTATTTCTCATCTTGGCTTCCCTAAAGCATTCTTCATGTTTCTGTTCAGTGCTATTCCTCCTTCCATTGTTTGCTTTAGCATAGCACAGCAACATCAGGGCTTTTTCATCTTTTTTTTTCCCAAATGTAGAGTTATACAAAATTCTGCAGGTTTCCACATTTTCATTCAATGGTACCTCCAATGCAAGGTGTCCTTGGGACAGGTTCTCAAAGAGCCTTGCCTCCCTTCTCCTTGCTCTGACCTGTTTTAATGATTATATAATAGTTCTTTAAGAAACTGGAATATTTCTTTGTATCATGGTAGATTTAATGAAAAAATCTTGATGCAGCCTGGCAGATGTATGACTCTGAGCGATGATGTGGAGTGTGCGGTGATGCCTGGAGATGGATGGAACAGGAGGGTGAATGAAGTCTCATGGCAGAGCAGTGAGTAAGAAATCTCCAGATTGATACTATTATTCATGTGGCTACTGGTTTGTTCATTTGTGTCTGGGAAGGAGAAACTTAATTTTTTTCCACTCCAAAAGGAATCTTAGAAGCTATTCTGTGTAGGTACAGTGTTGAACATAATGGGAATAGGCCAAGAAGACCAAAAGAAAGGAGTATCACAGACTAGTAATTCACATATACCTGAGGAGGTCTTAGGACTAATTACTATCAGTATTTGAAAATGAGGCTTGTGTTTCCTAGATTCTATAGAAAAATCTACTATTCCTGGACTATCTCTCTTTTTAAGGTCTTGAACAACACACAAAAGTTAGGAATGGGAACAAAGTGCTTCAGGACATAAATAAAATTCTGAGTAATGAGTAATTGTGGATTTCTTTTCTGCATTTCTGTGTCTCCATTTCAAAGCCTTACTCCATTTTCACTGAAGTGACTGATACTGGCCACTGTTCAAAAAAAAGTTGCCAAACTGGATTGATTACTAGTGTGAATTGACATTACAAAGGAAAAGAATGAATTCACATTTTCTTTCCCTGAATTACCAATGTCATAATTTCAAGTAAACAAGACAAGGGAATTTGAAAGATTGATTTGTAAAATCTACAAAGGAAAAAAAAGGTCAACAAAATGTACAAACTGGCACACATGCCTAATAATGATATTTATCTGGGAATGGAATTGTTCATAGAAATGTTCACTTGCTTTTCTAACTTTTATATCAGTTTACCTTTTTGTTATACTGTATGTTATACTGTGTGCACTAGTGACTAACATAAACGTTTGGGAATAAAAATATTTATGTATGTTTCTTTATATTAGTCTCATATGAGTGTAACATTTTTGTCTAGAAAGAGTTCTAGTTATCATATGAATACATACAATATGAACAGGTGGGTTTTTTCCCTCTTGCAAAATACTCCACAGGAGAAATATCTATGAAATATTTTCAAATGCTTCCTGGTTAAAATGACACATAGCAGAACAATCAAATTTTATAACAGTAATACATAATTTACCATTAGTACTGTAGCACACTTTTGCTTGCCTCACTTTATGAAGCATAGGAAATTGAGCTGGGATTGTTGTGACTCAGGTTTGCATTCATTGGAGTGTCACCACTCCAACCAGGTATCTAAGCTACCAGTAATATTTGGTGTATTATTCTTGGGCCCACATGTGAATGTCTAGATCTGTCTGAGTTCAGGATGTCTCACTTAGCTGCCAGCTGCCACTCCCCATGGCTCCCATTTAAGGAAGCCTCTGGAACATCTCAGAAGCCCTGCATCATATATGCCAGCCCCCTGAGGATGTCTTGGATACTCCAAGAAATCTTAGGTGTCATAAGTCATTTCTTTTTGGGCAACTGAGTTGCTTTTTTGGGTGTCTGTCTTTGTATGAGCTGAAAAATGCCCTGGGCTTCACTGACTGTGTTGGCAAAGGGCTGTGGTTACTTGCCCAGAGAAAGACCTGAACAGTAGTGGGCACCAGGTGGGGTTTTTTTGGGCATCACAACAGGTACTCATTGGTATTTTAGCAATTGAATCCAATGACTACAGTTACAGCTTGGAGAGCACATATGTAAATATCTGTATGTTGACATATAGGTTAAGGTACCTTAATCTGACATTGAATCTTAGCCTTGCTGTTATTCCTAGGTAAAATCAGCTATCATATACATGTATAGTATCTAACATATAGGTTTTTCTGAACTATAAAAAAATTCTGAATTCAGAGGGACCCGGATAGACTGAGGAATTGGCTTGATAGGAATCTCAGAAAGTTCAAGGGAAATGCCAAATCCCCCTCCTGGGGAGGAATGACCCCATGCACCTGTAACTGGTTGGTGTCCGCTGGTTGAAAAGCAGTTTTGCACAGAAGGACCTTGTGGTCCTAAGGGACACGAAGCTGAAAAAGAGCTCACACTGTGCCCTTGCAGCAAAGACAACCAACTACCTTCTGAGCTGAATCAGGAAAAATATCAGCAGGTCAAAGAAGGTGATCCTTCCCCTCTGTTCTCCACTGGTGAGACACATCTACAATATTATATTCAGGTCTGACCTCTCAAGGACAATGACAAGAGAGACATGGACATAGTGGATGGATTCCTGCAAAGGGCATGAAGATTTTCAAGGTATGGGAACAAAACTTGTGCAAGGAGTGGCTGAGACAGCTGGGTCTGTTTGGCCTGGAGAAGATGCAGAGTGGGATCTTTAGAAAATGTATAAAGACCTGATAAAGGGAGCAAAGAAGATGGAGCCAAACTCTTGTCCTTGGTGCCGTGACAGGACTCAGTGGGCAAAATAGGCAAGAGGCACATGCTGAAATACAGTAGTTAAAAAATATCTGCTAGGAGTGTTGAAGCACTAGTACAGTTAGCCCAGGGAATCAGTAAAGTCTCCCTCCTTGGAGACGTTCCAATGTCAGAACTTTGTCTTAGGAAACCTGCAAGGAATGAGTCTACTATGAGCACAGGGTTGGTCTAGATGATCTCCAGAGACCATTTCAAACTTGGTAATACTCTTTTACAAATTGCTTTTAAGAGAAAGATTATCATAGACGATCTATTTTCAACATAAAATATTAAAAAAGAAAACATGACTTTTTATGACTATACAGGTGTTTAAAAAAAACCCCACAGATAAAATATTACAAAAGTCTTTGTTAATATTCAGGGCTAAGATCACTGGCTGATCTTATACAAGATACCATAAATATTGCTGTATTCACCAGATCCCTTATTCCAGGCTTGTGAGTAGGGCTAAATAGATGACAATGAGATACATATATCAAGCCAGAAATAAGCAGTTACCAAAGACTGAGAAACAGTATTACCAATCTAATCAGCATAAATGTCATATAATCGGCCATTGCTGTACATCCTGCTCCAGTTGTGTCTAAAGTGCTGCCATCCTTGGTTTGATGGATTTGCTTTACGTCACTGAGGTTCGTCTTGTCTGGCATCCCTGCTGAGACAAAGAAGAAAATACAGTATGATGCATGCCTTGTCACTACTGGCAACATATAATAGCTAGAAAAAATTTAAATATCCTCAGTGCACAGACTGCCACAGTTTGGTTTCTAATTCTCATGTTACTGCCAAATTCAAATGCTTTATAATTGCATCTAGAAATATGCGCTATACTATAGGGCTATTCATCCTTGAAAGCATTTCTGAGGTCTGCCAACTCTGAACAAAGTTGTTCTTGTAGAAATATATCTCAACAAACATTTATAGACTGAAGTGAACAGTTTTGCAAGTCCCAGTAGTACCTAAAGGTCCACTGCTCACATCTTTCTTGGATTTGAAGAAAAAGGAAATAATTTAATGTGAAATTTCTTGTGTCTGGGTGCCAATATTATTGCAAAATAATGTATAACTCAATGGAAGGTATACAGAAAAAATATAGTTGTTGCTATATAAAACCTCCATTTTGGCACAATTTAAATAGACTTTACAATATTGTAAGGAAAAGTTCTAAAGCTAACTTTAAACAGGAACCCTTTTACTAAGTTCCCAGCTGAATATTTGCACTTTTTTTTATTACTAGGATAAATATTTCTCCACCTCAAAACAGTACTCTTATGGAACAAGGGTGTAATCACCTGTTATATTTCCTCTGCCTGATTAAACATGGGAAACAGAAGGTCTTAGAGACCCACTGAAATTTGGTAGCATTGTCAGCTGCTCGTATCTGCTATGCATGCTTGTAGACTAACTGTCTTATCCCATATAATAACTTGTGGCATGCCACTATCAATCAAAATTAACAAGTCTAAATTCAGTGTTATTACATACAACAAATATTGACATTGTAATTACACTGAGACTGAAAAAAGCTTCATATAAAGCAAAGTCAATATTTATGTAATTAGGTCAATACATATATAATTCAGAAGGTAAACTCTACTGCTGGAACAGCAGCATTAGAAAAAAGCTCAGCTCTACTGAGCTGATATATTGATTTTACAGTCTAAGTTTCTGCATCACTGTTCATTGTTTAGGTGCTTCTTTCCTTTCTGTATCATTAGGAAAGTTGAATAAACTTGTGAATCTTTTTTTTTTTTATTATTCAAACTGACTATAACAAAGTATAAATATTTTAGTCATGGTGTTATACTCTTTGTTAAGCTGGTTTAGCAGAAGCTGCAGAGGACAGTTATTCTTAAAAAGAACAAATTTTTTTTGGTACTTGCATTAAAGTACTCTTTTCTCTAAGAGCAGCTGGAAAGCTGCTTTTTGTGAACTATGTACTCTATGTACTCAAATATCCTTCCTGCAGCCTTGAAAAAAAGCATTAAGGGAAGAGTCAGCTAAAGTCAAATATGCTGTCTGAAAAAACCTGCTGGATGCTTTCTGAAAACAACCTGCTAGAATGAATTAATCTTTGTTGCTGTACTAAGCAGAGTACCCTGATATTTCATGTGGATTCCATTCTCTTGCCTGGAATTTGTGAAAGTTAGCTGTATGAATACAATGCAAGTGGATATACAAGAAGGAAGAGTGACAGAACAGATGTTGAAAAGGAGGGAACGCAACTTTTCCTGATCATGTACTTTCAGTAACCTGTGTAGAAAAACATCAGTCAACCAATGCTTCACTGAGAGTATTTTGGGTGGATCATCACTATCAAGGTATATCAAAGTTTTTTTGGGGGGGAAGGTTTTTAAGTAAAACAAAAGAAAAAAATATGTTTTCGTAATTTCTTCAGAGTTTTAGTGAGGTCTTCTCATATTTAAAAAGACTAATTTCAGTAAGTGAAAAATTCAATTCTCGCCCACACAACAAAGCAATTCAGCAAGTGCTGTAGGTATAAAAAAGTAGATTTTTCCAATATTAACAGATACACTCTCAGAGTAGTGAAAGATTGGGCCTTATGCAGGACATAAATTATAAAAACTAAGTCATAGAAAAATGAAAAATATTCTTACATCTTGGTGTTGAAGAAATAACCAGCTTCCCCTGAATGTATTTTGAATCTGAAGACAATGTGACTAGATAATAATCAATGACACTCAGGTGTAATTTCTAATGAAAATTTAATTTACAGTATTTCAAAAATAGGGATTTCTTTTGATGGGAATTATTTTTTTTCTTTCCAGCCTCAAATGAAAACTGCAGACTTTGGAAGTTCCCATGAAAGCAGTGTTATTAAAAAAATGTTCAAACCCACCTATATGTTTTACTTTGATCCTTCAAAATGCCATAAATCATTATGTGTAATCTCTGATCTTAAATGAATACACTGTTAGATCTGTAGTGTAATCATACAGCAAGCCTGTCACCTATTCAGCCCCATAAGTCCATGCCACACTGACTTTATTGAAATAAGACATCCAAAAGATATCACCTGGTGAAAAAAATCACTGAAAAGAAAAGCAGTCTCTTAAAACAGCCTATTTGAACAGAGCTGTGCTACGTTGCTGGGGTTTTTTTAGCTCTAATAAATAAAACTGTAGACTTAATTCCTAAACCTAGGCTATCCTTTTTATTTAAATTAGTAGGTTCTGTTGTCCATTATGAATCAGGATTTAAACATAGATGCCACCTTTCATACATCCTAACCTGTAAAAGAAGTGATCCCTCCCTGTAAATGAATTAAACTTTCATAGTTCACAGCATACTTGCAATAAGAGATATTCAATCATTTTAAGCAGAACAGACCAGAAATAAAGCAAACTTGTTTTGTTTTAGTCTCCCCACATGTCTGAAGCTGTAATTATGTTACAGAAAAGGCATTTAAGTTTCCCAAGTATTTCAAATTATCTCTGATAAATGTCTAGTTTAGCAATAAAATCATACTAGAACTAATATTTTGACTGGAAAGATGGTAAAATTCAGAAGTATCATCTGAGATTCAGGGAGATATTTTCTCTGATGAAATTCATAATTTCAGCAGAGGAGAAGATAAATAGCTTGGGAATTAAAATCCAAATACCATGTTTGCATAAGTCTGCATAAAACAAAGCTGACAATTACCACAGTCATGTCCCCAGAATCAGCTCTGAAACTGTGTAAATAGCTGCAATTTAAAGTATTGTCCTGCTCTGGTTTAGAAAAAATAATCAGCATAAGAATTTCCACAAACATTGTGATTTAATATTACAGCATCAGAACACAAGTTCCTCCTTTGGCAGAGCAAAATTTCATCTGTTTGCCGTGTTGTTTAAACAGTTCCGTTTGTGTCAGAAATGTTAAGTAAGTGTGAGCACCACCCCAAATGCAGCACAAAGTAGCATTATGTTGATGCTGAAGTGATGAGCTTTAGAAGATTGTAAGATTTGGAAGGTGCAAATAATTCCACTCAGTTCTTGGTATCTGTAGAGTCTTCATTTCTACCTTGGATTCATTTGGTTAAACAGCTGCCTACAAGCGTTTTAGGTGTAGGAATGAGAGGTATCACATTTGGCATACAGCTGCTTGTCCAAAAGTGGCCTGCTTCTTATAAAACACTTTAAGGATGTCTTGGACATCTTAGAGCATCTCCAGTGACTTTTGCCCCTTCTAGGTAGAACCTGAATCAAAGTTAATTACAGCAGCTTGCATTACAGTGAACACAGAGGAATAAGGAAATGCAGAAGGAGAGGGTGGAATACTCAGATGTACATATTTGGTCTGAATTTGAATAGACAAACCCTACACTTTGTTACATAACAGGTTCAACGCTGAGTGACCAGGGAGTATTTCCCAATACATCCCCTACCATCAAGCTAATATCTTAGATGGAAAACTAAAACTAAACATTGAGTCATGTAGCTGCGGCAAATAGATTACATTTTAGGTAGGAAAATTAATAATAAATAATAAAAAAGGTGAAATTAATCAAGTTCATATTCTTTCACCTCTGGTAGAATATTTTCACTTTAATGCCTAAACCCTTGCATTTAATGAATTTTGGTTTCAGTACCTGGTGTTGAAGGACAGGATTGAGGGCTGCATATTGCCATGAAAATAGCCAATTCCTAATGTGTGCATACATTTATGAGAAGCCAGTACTTCATGAAAGTGTTTCCTGTTAAAGCACAGAGAGCATCATTGCAGCTACATTTACATAGTTAAATATGTGTCCCAGAAGGAGATCCTTCAGGCAAAGTATGTTGAGTGGCTCATGCCTGCTGTGCTCAGGGACAGCAATACCTAGAACAAACTGCTAAAGAGACCTCCTCTACATGGTACAATGCCTTGCATGTCTTTTAAGCCACACACAGTGATCTCCCCGGCTCAGAGATCCAGTTATCATTTTGTTTGTTTGTTTTAGTTCAAAGTGTCCGAAGTAAATATGAGGGCTCTGCTGCAACCCACCAGGTGGTGTTTTTAAAACATGAAACTGAAGGAACACATTACAAACTCTGGGATATGATATGCAGGCAAGGGAAAGTGTTTGAGAATAAAAAGCCTGCTGTTGAGGGACTCTGCAGGGCAGAGAAACCCAAGCCTTCGGCCGCCTGGTTTGTATTGCCTTTTGTAAGCAGTCCTTGGAATGAATTATCCACAGAACTTGAAGTTTACTTTGGAGTGACCAAGATCATTTTCCTTTATGCTCAGCCCTGGAGTGTGATGCCTTGTGAAGGCTGACCTGGAACTAGACTAGACAGAACTAAAGAATAAAGTAGGCATTTATTAGGAGTCCTCAATGGATCCACCTTGAGCAGCACAAGAGCCCAGCCAGGGCTACACCCCAGGTGAACCCAAAATGGTCTCAAAATGGATGACCAGTCACGGGGTCTCACACTTCTATAAGTCCATTAATATATTGGAGTTACTGTCCAGTTACAGCTCTAGCCTATGAAGCCCCATTTTCTTGTTTTTTCTCTCTTCAGTCCACTGTTTATGCTCTTGAGCTGAGATTTGGATAATTTGTCCTTGGTCCCCAGCTAGAGAAGGAATTGTTTTGTCTACCTACTCTGTGAAGAGAGCTTACTATCCCCTAAAATGAAGCTCAGAATTACACACTAAAACAGTATAGAATCTGAAAATATGAAAGCTAAATCCTGAGCAAGTGAACAAACGTCCATGCGATGTGGGTAAGCAGAGCTGAAACCAGGAGACAACTCACAAGTTAAGTTACTTGACAATGAAATCGTTTAAATTTGAAGTCTTGCTTCGTATCATAGGAAGGTTCTATAATGTGATAGAAAACAGCAGCAAATTTTCAATGTCTTCGTTAGTCTCACCTCTGCATCTGGCCAGTCATTTCTTTCAGTGAAACGTAGTCATTGAGCTTTCATTGCTGCTCCTAATTAACCCATGCAACCTGTATCAAGATCCCAAGGAGAACTCTGAGTACCAAAAAGCTGAACCTGAGCTGTATGCCACAAGGTGATGTGGAACAGAGAAATGGTGCCCACTTAGAAACCAACCAAACTGCATAAATACTCAAGAAATTTTCTGTAATATTTATTTGGAGGAAGTAATTTTTTATAAAATCCTCCTTTTTTTTTTAACTTTGTAAATCCTAACAATCATTGTAATAATACACAAACCAATACAAATAGCAATTTTAACTGTAGAGGGAATATCAAGATGCAGGTAATCTCACATACAAACAAAGGAATTGTATTACTGTTATTGCTAGAAACCAATTAAGAAACCTGCCTAATGGTATTAGCTAAGAAAATTCTGCATAGTTGACAATATATTAGGAAATGAATCCAACATATCATGTTTAACTGCGCATATTTTATGAAACCTGTATACACAAGAAATAGACTGTAACCAATGATCTTACCATAAGTCTGGCAAGTCATTTTAACTGAAAGAGCAGCAGACATTAAGTCTCTACTCCAGTATTTGAAAGTTTTCTTTCAAAGTTGACAGTGGCATTTGTTTCCCATTATACATTAATGAACTCAGTATTTCCATTGAGAAAACAAAGCATTTATGAGTTAATGTAACACAAACAAATGGTGTCACAGACCAAAACATTTCCATTTGTTTCACATTCTTAAGAATAGAAAAGTGATAACATCATTTGTTGAAATAGCTAACATGTACTTTTTAAACTTGTAAGTCAGTTTTAGCATAAATAACATATATGTTAAAACTACATTGCTAAAATAGCAAGTCTTAGGTGCCTAAGAGACTTGGGTTTATTTTCCAGACAGAGACCAAAAATAACTATGTCTGAAGTAGAGAGAACCACTGTAACCTTCATTAGATCTATTCCTATTGCTTTCTTGGGCCATAGTTTCTAAATCCATGTTCATTATAAGACATGTTCATTATAACTTCAAGGCTCTAGGGTGCTGGAATCAGCGTTGCCAATAATGCCTGTTTTAAATGAAGAAATCCATCTTTTCAATTCTTTTCACTATTGAAGGAGCTTTAACCTTTATCATTAACCTATGCAAAGGCTTTTTAATCAATACAAAATTAAAATAAGGCCAAAGTCCCATAAATCAGTCTGTGTAAAAGTAAGCAAATTCTTTAGTCTCTGAATTTTCTTCTTATTAGTACTAGTTTCCTTCCTATGAGTCAGATGTCCAGATGTCTTATATAAATTACTGTCCTTTGAAACAGTTCACCCATTATTCTTTTTTTTTTTTCATCTTTGCTGTAGGAGGTTTATAATCAACAATTCTTGTTTATCCAAAACGAACCAAATAGAAGAATAGAAGAAAGAGATGAATTTGAACTGAAACTCCTGAAATTAATGTGTGAATTAGGTTTGAGGAAGAATGTTACCAGTTAGGGACATTAAAAAAATGAAATGTTTTTCAATTTATTTTTTTTAATCATTCAGATTCCCCTGATTTATGGCCCAATTTCACTGTAGCAGTTCATTATCCTACTGTTTGTCTTGTTGCTATTTCTAAAATTGAAGTAGCAAAAAAAAAAATCACTATTTTCTGGAAAATAAATCTGAACTAAAACAATTTCCATTGTCAAGATGTTCAAATAACTTGGTAGTTTTTTTCAGATCAGTCTACCTAGAATTCCAGTCATTACAGTCACTCCACTCTCTGTTAAAAGAAACATCATCTGCAGATTAACTTAATTCCCAAAATACTGATACATTAAGTTGTTCTTATGTTTTTCCTGAAAAGCAGATTTAATGACATATTTCTAGAACTTAGAACTATTTAAAGGAGAAATTTTTACAGTCATTTCTTTATCATGCTTGCAGATGGGAGGTACTAAACTCACCTGTTGCCTTGCAGTGGGACATTTAACATCCCCTTTGTGAACCTGTTCCCAAAGGTGTGTGGTCAGATATGTGATTTTTCTTCATGAGTTGGTTTTACTGCCTCTTGAGCTCACTTTTAGAACCACCCCACAGAGGGATCTAGTATGTGTTGGGAAGAGGAAGAACCATGCTGTTATAATTTGGAAAAGAGCTTAAGCTCTCAGCTAATCATAACATTGTAATGCACCCAGAAGCAGACTAAGAAAATGTAAAATCTGCTGTTGATGTCTGACTCACCCCACATCAAAGACTGGATTACTGACTCAAAAAGGAAGTGTGGAACAGTAAAGAGAGTAGATGTCCTTGTCTCCATTCCCTCACTGTAAACAAAAGCACAGCTTGTCTCCTTACAAATAAAATGCAACACAGAGATTCTCTTCAGTTGCTGCTTTCTCTTCATCTCTAGGTTTACTTTCAGTTCCACAAGTTTTAACTCAGCTACTATGTTGAAAGTATATCAAAAGCATAGAATTGAAAAGAATAAATTTTCCAATATCATCTTAGAAATGCATTTTCTAATCAAATTAGGAAGTTTTAAAAACCACAGTTTTTCACAGAAATTTTTCCTTTCTGATTTTCATTTCTGAGACAGTCCTTTCTGGCAGAGGATTTCAATTTCTTTCAGGCAAGATGAATATCAGTGATAAATTCTATGGTGCTTACTGATGGATATTGATCTGCATCCCTCAGTGTGTTTAGTGTTATGAAATGCCATAGGAAGTCTTGTGTCTCAGTGCATCCCACAAGTACAAGATCTCTGATCTGAAGTCACTAAACATAAATAGTTAAACACCAAAATATGTGTCTTCTTTAAGTTCAGAGATAACCACTGGGCAATTCAGAGAACCAGCCTGGTATCTTCAGCAGTTTACCTCTCCCTAGGAAAGCTGGCCTTGCAGAATTCATATAAATATGCAGGTTTCACACAAATATACTGCCCCAATTCAGCAATGCATGAATAGTGCTGCCTCTGTTTTGCTCCCAAGCATCCATCCCTGAACAGAAAATAGCTGCTGATCACCCTGTGCTCCCACAGCCTAGCAAGGCTGACCATTGACTTGATTGGCTGTGGTTGACTGACTGGACAAAAGTACTTACCAACAAAAGCAAGATATCAGTCTCCGGGCTAGCAGCAGTGTGAGTAATGTAATAACAGTTCTAAACATAACATGTCAGAAAGAGGAAAAGAAATATTGAGGGAAGAATATTTGTTTCCCAAATTGGTAGTGTGGACATTTAGGAAGCCAAAATAAAAAGAAAACCTATATGACTTCAAGAGTTTCTTCTTGAATGTATGTCAGTTGTGCCTGATCCTTTCTTCTAACTGAGTGTCCATCTATGTTACCTCACTTCATTAACCTAAATATAAACAAGAAGAGAGAACTTTTATTTCTGGATAATTTGATCATTTAGACATATTTTCTAAACAGGATTTTAGTCACAACACAGCTCTTCAAAGAGAACACAGATGGATGAGAAACAGCTGAACTTTCACAGTTTAAGTTTTTAGCCTGAAGATATTGATCCAAGAGAAAAAGAATTGAGTAAATAATGGATGAGGGCTGAAAAGCGAAGAGAATAGAGAAAGGTGACCTCTATTTAAAGCTATTCTGTGTGGACTGTAAGTTAAGGACACTGTAGGTTTGCACTTAAGTGGAGCTGTACCATTGTCAGTGAAAAGGTATGTCAAAGTGCAAAAAAAGCTTTTTCCAAGCATGGGTGAGTCATGGGAACTGAAGGGAAACCCTGTATCAACAGACCAAGACCACCTCCTCCACCTCCTGTTTCCTCTGAAGCATCAGCATGTGGCAAAAGAAGGGGAGATGGTGACCTTGGCAGACAACATATTCACCTTTTTCTTCTTTCAGATGAAGAGAAGGAAAAATGGATTCAGATCCCGCAGACAGTGCAGAAGAGGAAGTTTTGCCAGAAGCCTGAACCCAAAATCTACAAATGTATGCCAGATTACCTGAGAACAATAATTGACATGCCAAAGTTTGTTACCCGGAGGTTTTTTTAACTTGATGTCCCTACCTTAGTAGAAGCATCATTTCTCAGGAATTAGTAGGGAGGGGAATCATTCCCGTGGAGTAGAGCCTGGATATGAAGGACTTTAAAGCACAATAGCTCTTTGTGCCCTGAAATTGCTTTTGCTTTTAAATAGTCTTCCAAAAAATGGCAGCTGAATAATGAGATGGCTGCTTTATAGACCACCACAGGTTTGCTTTTCAGTCTGACTCCAAGGATTTGTGATTTCATAGAGAGATTAAAGGTCATGGCATGGGTTTGGGTGAATGCTCAAAACAGAGAAAACAAAACCTGGTTGAAATTGCACCTATTTCTAGCAGTACAGACAGTTTTGAAGAAAGGTGTCTTCTCAGGGCGATTAGATCTTTCTCTGTTAAGGGGCACCAAATATCACTTCTGAAGAAAATTACCATTAAGGTGAAGAATTGGAGTGCCTGGCTCCTAAAGCAAAAAAAATAAGCTCAGTCTACTGTGAAAAAAGCCTGCATCTTAAAAAAAGTGAATTAATTACCTAGATCTTATCTTACACACTCAAGTGTTAAAATAATTCCTTGTTTACTTTAAAGCATTTGATTTTGGGTAGTTAGGTTTAGCCAAGTTTGGTTTTTTGTTGGTTTTTTTTTTTTATTTTACCAAATATATACACGTATATAAAAACTTTTGGCAAATCTGACCACAACTTAAGGTAAAGAAGCAATAGAAACATTAAGAAAAGCAGGTTACTGAAGTACTATCATAATCTACAACCAGTGTAAAACCAAGGCTGAACTTACACAAACTAGATATTTGGCATAAAAACATGGGAATAATTACATGACTAAAGAGGCAGAATTGGAATAGAATGAATGCATTTAAAAGCTAATGTGAGTTAAACAACAAAGGAAATTCTCCAAAAATAGTTCAGCAGAATAAGCAGATGAGTTAAACTGCTGAAAATGCCGACTGTAGGTTTTTAATAAGTCAATAAAACTACAAGTCTGGGAATGTCATGTAAGCTTAAGTGGTAATCATGACATTTCCTCCCTTGTGGTGTGCCCTCTTCCTAAGAGCCCCCTCTTTTTCTTTCAGTCTCATGGATGAGTTATATCATGTCATGCTTCTCCTCCACACAGGAGGAGTTCCAGGACATGTTCAGCACACTCCAGTCATGCTCCAGCGGTTTCTGCAGTCAGCAGGGAATTGGGAGCAGCCGAGACTCTCAATGTTTACAGCAGGGAGAGAAGTATCAAACTGCAACACCCTCCCAGACATCAGATCAAGATGATGTCTCCTCACTTTGCCAGGCAAGATATCAATAAACAGCTTGAATTTTGGGAGCAGAGCTGCAGAAAAGAGAAAGATGGGATTAATTCTTCCAGGGTTTACTGCTCTGTCTACTTGGGCACTGGGGGTGACCCTAGCACAGGCCATGATGGGGCTTGTGGGGTGCAGTCCTGAGCACCTGACAAGTCCTGGCTGGGTGACTGAGCCAGTTTCTGTGCACTGCTCAGTCATACCAAGGTATTGATTGAGACCAAGGTCCATCAAGGAGTACTAGTCTGGGGCTAGAGCAGGAAATTGGGCCAGAAACAGCGCTGGAGAAGAGGTTTCCTTCAGCATTGGCTTGGGGCCATTCAGGGGACAGAACTATGATTGTATATGGGGGACAGGGGTCAGGAAATGATTGTGGCTGCAGGATAGCTCAGGGAAGGTCTAGGTACACAGGACAAAGCTGCTGTGGCACTCTTGGGCGAAGAAGGCATGGGTGGGACACACAGGTGAGGCCAGTCAGGACCATCAAGGCTTGGAATAGGGACCATGGTTAAATCTCAGTAGCAGCTGTCTGAAATTAATTCTTAATTGGTGAGATTTCCTCAGCACCCTCATCTTCCAAGGAATACCCTGAGATCTCACCCACTTTCCAGAGGGTTGTGTGACACTGAAAGAAGGTTCTTGTTCCACTTGTGTCCCTGAATGGAGCACAGGCAAGACGGCTTGGATGAGGAGTTGGTACAGTGCCCCTCCCAGAGCAGAAGTCTGCCTCCATTCCTCATGGTACGGGCAGCCAGCTCAGCCCTCCCCCTCTGCATTGTGGGCTTGAGCAGGTAGTTATACTGCCAGACCCAGGGAATTCCTGTGGCATTGGGAGTGTGTGCCAGCAGCTGGTAGGGCACTCCCTGAGGAGGAACTTACAGAGTCTTACACTGACTTGATGATTCCACCAAATGGGCAAATGAACACAATCCTATTGGAAGATGCCTGTCCATTTGAGCAGAACTACTGTAATTCCTCATATTTATTCATAACAAAAGTTGATTTCAGTAGCCTGTTTAGTCAAATGCGTGCTGATATTGTCACTGTGCACCTGCCACTTGACCCAATCATCCCTCGCTGCAGTCTTTGCATTCCTCAAGCTTCTCTTTAAATGATTCAGTGTAGATCTGACTTGTATGACACATCTTTCATTGAGATTAAAGACAGATGAATGTGTTGTAAATAATATAATGCCTCTTGCTTGATTACTCCCAGTCTTTTCCATGGGAACCTACACAGTAGTTCAAATCTTAAATTTCCTGTTAAAAAATAAAGGATTGAGATAAGACTATGCAGTTGTCTACAGGTAAAGTTTTACCACACTAATATCCGGCATAAAGTTGTTGCAAACAAAATAAAAAAAAATCTCAATTTTTAAAAAATATAATCAAGAATTACATCCCTGTTACAATTTTTGGTTGGTGGAAAAATATCAGAACAATATGTTATACCTTAAAATATCAGGTACTAAATGACTTTTAAAGAGTTTTCCTGGGAAAAACCCTATCTGAATGATTGGCTATTTTAAACAAATTGTGTAAGTTTTCTGCATTCTCAGGGATGTTTTTGCTTTCCATGACACATTAAATATTACAAATTTAGTAATAATGTAATCAATTTTCCAGAGGAAAAAAAAAAAAGAAGAAATGCTTGAAAATATTGAATGTTCACACAGAGTGAACAAAATTGCTAGATGTTACTGAAAGCAGAGAAATATCTTGCTGTTTAAACCTTTTATTGTCACTGTGATCAGCTTGCCAGCTGCAAACTACTTTTGGTGGCTTTCTCTGCATATGGAAGGTGGAAGCATAAATAAAGGAGATTTTCTCCACACAGGTGATCTGATTTATAAATAGACAGTGAATATCTAATATATTTAACACCATATATCAATAAAAATCCAAAGGAATATGATTAGGCACTGTTATAAAATTGCAATTTAAAGACTGATTTAATTCTAAATGTAAAAAAGCTCATTCTTTTACTCCTATATTTAGTGAATTGTAACATTGGTATTCTTTTAAAACCCACCAGTAAAATAGATTTTTAAATTTAATCAGGAACATAGAAACTTCAGGAATAAAGAATTAGAGATGCATTCTATTTTGACTGTTAAGTTATTTAAAATTGCATTTTGTTTTACACTTAAACTGCATCACCCAAAATAGCATGTTAGACACTGAGTCGGTCTCATTCACATTTTTGTCTGACTTGAAAAGGAGTTGTAAATGGGAAAATGGAGACACACAGACATAAATAATTATTCATTCCCAAGCATACTTTCAGATGACCCATCTGGGCTGTGTATGGATATCATGATAAATTAAAATTCAATGGCCTGCACTATGCACAAAATCAGACTAAATGATCAAAATGGAATCCTTTTAGCTGCAGACTTAATAAGCTATGTGCACATTGAAATCCTCTTGAACTGGAATTAATACTTCTTAGCCAGACTTCCACATTATGTCTTCAACTGAAAACTCTCTAATTATAGGGAATCAGATATAAAAGCTCACAAACAGGATACGCTTAACTAGTGAACTTGGCTTGACCAGAATCACGAAGGTAGCTTTTAATTCTTGGATTATTTTGAAATATTTTTATTTTTTAAAATCAAAAGTAATGCCAACATTTTCAACATGTATTTTTACCATAAATTTCTCACATTTACACATTTTGCCATATTTTGTTGAACTTTTATAATTTGCAAGTGACTATCATCTTCCAAAGATCTATTTATTATCACAAGAGACTGTTTTGTCGGGAGCACTTTTGCACCAAAATGAATTCATAACTGCTAAAGAGATAAATTCCTGAAAATAGGGCTTCACTAGCTGAATGCTGACAGACACTTACCCGAAGCACTACGCTCAGCACTGTCCAAGTCCCCAAGCACCACTAGAAATTCTATACCTTGTCTCTTCCCCATGTTTTGTATTCAGATGACATTTTTCAAAGTCTTCCTGTATGTAAATACTTTCCCTGGAAAGATGCTGTACCTCTGTTAGTGCAGATGATTTTTATGTGTTCTCTATTGGTGATAAGAACCTGAGAAACAGGTGATTAAATATGAGAAACCTTCCTCCATGACTATATTGTCAGTGTTCTAGACCTTTCTGTCTATTGTTAAAGGGGTATCTTAAAATAGTTCATGGTCTAAAGGTTCAATAACAATATTAACATTACAGCTAGGCTGTGCTCAGCATTTTTGCCCTGTGGAGTGATTATGAAAGAAGAAAACACAGCTATCCAAATCTGCATCCCCTAAACCACATTTTCAGCTTGTATAACAGAAGGTATGTAATTTATTATTACTTTTTAAGTATCTTTTCCAGTATACTGTGGTCCCAGCATAACCATGATTTATAACATACCCTAGATTTTCTGAAACATTTGGCTTAAATTGAAGTGCAACTTGAGGTGGTCATTTGGCTTAGGAAGACTATTTATGCTAATATGTAATTAATTATTTTAGCATTCCCAGGCATATTTCCAGATATTTTGAAGGAGAGAGAAACTTTCTTTGTTAAAAAAAAAAAAAGAAAAAAAAAGAAAAAGGAAAATAAAAAATGCTATAAAATCAAGGTTAATATTAAAGATGTTATGTGTTGAGAAGGTGCAAGGATAGCATGATAACCATTTGATCATGTTCACATTAATTGGTTTAATTATGGCTACCCCCTACAACACTCTCCCCATAAAGAAACAGCACAGCTATTTAGGGACATACTGCCCAAACATGTTTGCATGACCATCAGGAGACTGAAAACCCAGAAATCCTAGCCCAGTGGTCCCTCTGCAGCCACAGAAAGACAAAGAAAGCGAAGCAGGTCCCACTAAGTCTGCTATAAGATGGATTATATCCACTTTTGAGTCTACCAGTGATGGCAAGACTGGATTTACAAGGTCAATGATACACTGGCTGTGTCCAAGCATTAAATGTGAAAATGCTGAAATTTTAGCAAAGCTTGCTTAGTGAAAGAATAAAACTTGTTTTTTCATGAGAGTTTAAAAATAAAATACTTTATTGAATTTATTTAGTATTTCCTTGCCAAATGTATTTGTTTTTTGCACGACTATGGCTGATATACAAGAATTATTAACAGATGGACTTGTTTATTTACTTATTTTGAGACTGAATGTTTGCATTTTGTTTCATATTGAAATCTAAACATGAGAATTTCCTGAGTCTATTATATCTGTTAAATATAAAGAAAAGCTGGAAAGTTACTTTAAGAAAGCTTTTATTTATAAGTGCCATTTATGTAACTATTTATGAATGGAAAATATTGAAAAAAGTATATTAAAAAGAACCATTGCCCTGAATATCTTCTGCTCTTGAAATATTTTCAGTCTTATTAGAAAGCTGACTTCTCTCCAAGACTGGAATTCTTTTGTGATCCTTTAAAAACTGCAATGTGTAGTAAAAGTCAGTAATGTTTGGAGGTTTTCAGAATCCACTAATTATTCAGAGAACAATTGTTTCAAAAATGTTTAGATTTTATCAAGTCTGCACTAATAATATCTAGCTCGAGACAGTACTTTGTCTATCTCCTACTAATGCTATCCAAACCACTAAAGCATCCCAAAGGGAGAAGAGCTGGAAGAATTCAAAACTGTCATGAAGCAATTATTGCTGGGCAGACTGCTTCATATCCATGTGTTCAGCACATCTATTTCAATTTGTTTCTGGCAAGAAGGAATATAAAATTAAGGATTCACACAGAGGAAGAAACAGGAATAATATTCAATGAATTCAAAGTAGGCAATAAACCAATTTATCCAACAGTACAACTACAGATACTTTCAACTGAATGTAATTATTTCAGAGCATCTGGAGGAAAATTCTCAGGGCAAGAGGGATTTCTAATATTTAATACAGGTAATTGTGTAAATCTATGTGTAACTTGACTTCTGGGAGTACACATGTACATTAGGAAAATTATATATCTGTCTGAAAAATTAATATATTTGGGTAAAGCTTTTTTTCCATTTGTTTCAATTCTGAATGAAAATGGATATAAACCCCACTTCAACTAGAATACAAATGTCATAGATTTTCATCTTTTAAAAGTGCTATATTTTTATTTGGTTTGAGGTTGGGTTTTTGGCTGGTTGGTCAGTTGGTTACTTTGTTTATGGGGGTTTTCTGTTTTTTTCTTGAGGATGATTGACTTTCAAATACTTATAGATGAAAACTGACAAGGTAAAAAACCAACCTGTGTGCTTGCTGCTGAGCTGCTCTGTAAATATGCAATCAGAGTAGGCTGCTGGGGGCTGGCTGCCCAGTCAGAGCATGATTAGCCCCAGCCAAGCCTCCTGTCTGTGTCAGGTTTGTAATGGGGACAGGAGTCCATCCACACTGCAAAAATTGCACAGATAAGGGGAGACAGATGAACAATCAACATGTTCAGAGCTTCAGATCTTCAAAATTATCCTGAATGATGGGTTCAATTTTTCCCGAGCATTGAAAGCACCTTTACAATCAATAATGAAGGTAGTCTGAACAGTAAAGTTGCCTTGGAGCCTTGACTACAGGCCACTGTTTTCAAAGCCATTGATGAATAAAATACAGGCATTGCAGGCTAAGGTGGACAGATTTCCAAAAGAAGGCCCTGTAACGGAGTAAAAATAACAAATTGAAGCTTTTCAGCTGGGAGATGTGTTCATCCACAAAAAAGCCCAGCATTATGTGCATAATTTCTAGACTCCAACATCCAAAGATCTTTCCCATGGCACATGTAATTCCTGCATTTCCAGCACAGCACACCCAACCTGGTATCCTTGAATCTATTGAAAAAGTTTGGTACAGGATAACTATACTTTAAGTACTGTTCAAACAATTTATCAATACTAATCTCCGAATTCCACTGCCCAGTAATGTTGCTGATTACTGTTGATTTGGCTGGTTGTCCAAGAATCCAGATGAGAAAACAGCTTTCAAGAAGCATTTCTTCTCAGTGCATGAGGGGGTTTTTTATCATCTCTCAGACTTATAGAGACACTAGGAAAAGATCATGATGGCCAGTCCATGTAATAAGAATAAATGAAGTGTCAGCATATGCAGAAGTAAGGCAAAGTACCTCGATGAGAAGGAAATCCTCTTTCAAGTAAACACATTATTGTGAGCATATGTGAGTCTGAATAAAGTGAAATAATAGCTCAGAAAAAGGGAAATGATTGACAACTGAAGCAGGTTTGGGTCAGAAATATATTAGATTAATAGAATCTTCAGAAATTATTTTAAGTTTTTGCGACCAGTGTGGCTGTTCTCATATCATGATGCCAAAGAGTAGGATGTACTTTTCTGTCAGACCTCTCCAGCAACCGGAGCTTTCAGCTCTTGAAACCACTGAACAAGGATACCAGACTTAGTGCTTTTAAGCAATCCTCTTGGTGATTCATCCATTTGAACCTGAACATGATACATGCTTTACATTTAGACATCTACTCCAGCTCTACTGTTTCCCTGCAATTCACTGCTAGGTGGTTTTGTGGTTGTTTTGGGTTTTTTCTTTTTTTTTCCCTGGTACATGCGCTTGTACACTTACTCTCTGCCATATCAGGAGCGAGTACTGTTATTTCATAAGCAGTACCTTAATTTTTCCAAGCAGCCTGTTGCAGTTAGAAAGAATGATGGTGGAGTTGATGGGACATGGATTCTGAATGGAGCTCAGAACAGAACCAAACAGATTATGGATTTCAACATTACTTGTGCTTTTGTAATAGAGCTACAGTGGGAGGTCTTTCTCATAGTATTGCAGAAAATTCCTGGCATGTAGAATGACACTTCATAGGAGAAACTAGGGTAAGGGATGAATTCCCTTAGGGAATAAACAATTTCCTAAGGCCTTTCTGATATTCTGTGCATCTCAACTGTGGAGCCAATTGTCTGGCAGAATAACAAAAGCACTCATCTCCTGAATGTAGACACATATGTGATCCAGTTTCCTGCATACACTTAGTAAGGGATGTTTCAGGCCCTGCCAGTTATCCTGCTTAGCTACTTACTGTCAGTCGAGAAGAATGGTGGCTTGCTGTAAGATCTGTGCTGTACCTACTGGCCTCCTATCTTGGATACTCTTGTATTCCTTGGAAGATGTTATGCACCTGTCAGCACAGACATAGAAGAATCCCACTGTTGTTGTCTTCCACTCTAGTATCAATCAAAATTGGTTTGGGTTGTCATCTTGGCACTGCATGGTCCATCTCTGCTTACCAATATTTAGAGGTATCATAGACATTCCTGCTCTTTGACATGATCAGTTTATAATTAGGCTTGCTCTTTGCCTGTGGAAAAATCAATTTCTTTGAATGACAACTTGAAATTGAAAGAAAGCCGTGTCTCATCCAGATGAATATCCAAATAAACATTTATCAGAAGCAAAATGTTTCTAAATATTTCCAAGTCTATCAGATCCAGTATCTGTCAGGGAGAATGTGCAGTTCTGGTGATTGTCTGATGGCTGCTGTACTTGGCTTTCATAAATGGGAGTATAATTGATGCTGATGAAGCCTTTGAAAAGTCATGAAAGAAAATAATATGCAGGTTGTCTGAAAGTACTAAGGTGGGTTCCTATTTTTCTTCATTTTCAGATTGTTTAATAATTTGAAGATACTCACTTGCATTCATATGGCAGTGTGTACAAAAAGACTGACTATCTAATGTTTCATACATAATGAAACCAATCTCTTTCACATCTCTTTAGCTCATATTTTTCTCATTCTTGGATTGCAATATATGCACATAATTTTTACATGTCTATATTTTATGATCAGTTGCTATAAATCACACACCACACAGTTACAGTTATTCACTGACATTACTTAGGAACTCAGGTTTTGTTGCCACTTCCTAAGTGGTGTCTGATGAGGATAGAATGAAAAATAACATCATGATGTACATATGTTACTGACATCTGGGTTTTATCCCAATACCATTACCTGTTAAATAACTTTATTTCTAGAGAGCTATATTCTGTGTAGTTAACACAGAAGTACATGAAGATATGATTTTAGGCACAAAAAATCAGGAACTGATCATTCCATCTGTAACTGAAATTAATCCTTTCCAAAAAGTGAAAAAGAAGGAGATATTTGAAAAAAGTTCTTTCATTTCAGTGTTAATAAAAACAAACTGATAATTAATAGAATTAGTACTGGCTGATTTTACCAGAAAAAAATTCCAAGAACTGCACAGACCTGCATCTTGGTCATAATGACCTTCAATCAAAGTGACTTTCAGTTGCAGAGAACTGGATAATGGATGCTAGTGCATCAGTCCAGCTCTACAATTCCTACAGCACATTAATGCTACATTCATCTCCTTCTGCAGGTTGTACCTTTCAGAACATAAAAAGAACATTTCTTTTGCAGGTCTTTTCAATCTCCTTGTTTTCATGAGAACGTGTCTAGTTTTAAACCATCCTATTTCATGAAAGTTCAGAACATATGTTGTAACGACAAGACTGTGCTCCTTAATCTACACTTCATTACACATTCTTTGATAGCTTTATTACTCTTTTGAATTTTATACCTGCACAAGGAACATCTGTTTCTCCTTTTCTTCTTTTTTTTTAAGTACATTGTGATACATCTATTACAGTAACCGATTTACTTCCTCCTTTCTTCCTCTATACTGCATGTAAAAAGGAGCAAAGTGAGCATCTTGTTTAATTTCTGCTCCAATTGTTTTTGCATTCAGGTCAAACCTGTGTTTATAGTATTTTCTTCAATATTTCCTGTAAATTTCATCTCTGCAGGGGGTGAAATGTATTTCATTTTCCACTGTCTTGCTCACTATTTTACTAGAATCATGCCAATTTTAAGTGTATTTGACATTTCAAGTTCAACAGAATGCCCTTATTGAGATATCAAAATTCACATATTTATTAAAACTGAGTAAAAGTTTATTTCTTGAATACTTATCCAATAAGATTGCGTATCCTGAATAATTCCAGGATAGAAATGCATATCTTGAAAGGAGCTTAATATTTTCTGCCATCAGATATTCACTGGTGTAGGCACTGTGTCATCTGTAATTAAGGCTTTCTAGGCTTGTCATTAAAGGTGACAAGATTCCTGCTTGCCAGAATTTGGTTATTTATACTCAAAAATCTCTAAGTATTTACAGTAGAATTAAGTAAAATTCAATTATTTATTTGTAAATATTAAAAAAAATTATTTTCATGAAAGAGACACCCGTAAAGATAGACGTTGATTCTCAAATATTTGCACATTTTTCATTTACATCTTCTCTTGTGGGATCAATAGTCACATTTGGTTATGAAAGTATTTCACTAGCTAAAGAAATGGATGTTTAGTGACTTGAAATGATATTTCTTTAATGTCCCCACTGCATAACTGTAACTATGCCCAGTTACGCAGTTTTGAGTATGCTTATGTAGTAGAAAAGTAATTTTCTTCCTCAGTATTTCTGAAGAAAGCACTTCTTTGGTTCTCCTTGTTGTGATTAAACTCCTCCTGCATCGTTACAGTCAGTTAACTGACCTTGCTTCCTGTTTAACATGGGCACAAGTTCAAAACTTTCCTCTAGACTTTTTCCCAATTGCTATTCTTGGAGCACTGTCAAAGAAAACAAGGGTGGCCTTCCCTCTCTGACAGAGTGGCATCAGACAGCCTAAACTTGTGACAGAAACAAAATCTGGTTCAAATGCAGTGGAAACAAATATCTTGTTGAGAAGGGAATTCACTGGTTGAATTTGCTTATACCCTGTCTATGAGACTAGGGAAGGGGAAGGAAGAGCTTAGAACAAGAAGAAAATATAGGGAAGAATGGAAACTTTGTCTGGAAAAGGGCATTCAGGTAAAAGAAGAAAGTGACAAAGGGGATGGCGAGACTGACAGGAAAATCAGATTTGTGAATGAAGAAAGTAGCTGAGCTGAGCAAACAATGATAGAGTGGAATCTGATGAAAGATAGATCAGCTGGTGGGGCAAATTGACCTTAACATGAAGCTAGAAAGGAAGAGGTAAAAAAATGAGAACAAGATGGAAACTAAAAGAGTGTATTTTAAAAAAGAGATAATTTTTTAAAACTGCATAAAACAATTGAAAAGAGAGATCAGTCAAGATCAGTTACCACTGAGTTAAATAAGTACCAAAACCTACAGTAGGAAGGAGACTTATATTTTGGAATTGGAGACACAGTGGAATTTTATAACAGCTGCTTTAGAGAATTTGTTTACTTCATTCTCATTTTATCTTTAGTTGAAACAGCAGAGTTTTGGCAAACCCACTTCAAGACTCACTTCAAGACCCACTGATTGTCACTGTAACTATGTGTATGAAAAATGAGGGAAAAAAAAGCAATCCTTTTTGGATTTCTTTTTGTTCTGGAGTGCTTTCTTCAACTTATTTTTAAGACAAAAAAAAAAAAGAGAAAATAAAAATGCAAAATGCATAAAAGCAAAAATGTTAGCATTAATATCTGACTGAAAAGTCAACTAGTTAAAAAATTAAAAGTAATAATCAAAGTCACTTCTACTGAAGTGACTTGATTTTTACTTTTTATTACATCTTTATTTCTAATAAAGCACTGTGAGGGAGTGTGTTTTAGGTGACTGAAAGTAGAAGATTTGTAATTTTGTATTGTCAGAATGGTCTTAGACCATTCTGGTCTAAATGGTCTAAACCCATTTCCAGTCACAGGCTGTAAGGTATTAGGAAGCACAGACATGTAAGCAAATGGTCGCTTTGGGTCTAGTCACCCTGTCTTGGAGGGACAGAGGGCTTAAATTTTTCTGTCCAGTTGACTTTAGTGCTATTTAAGAGTCCCATGCACATTTACTTTACAGATATAGGCAAACCCTTACTATCTAACCCAAGATTTTCTAAGTTCAAATTCACATGCTGTTCTTTTTCTCTCTGCACAAATTCAGTTTAAATTGCAAGGATAAGTAGTATTACCAGTCCTAAATAAGTAATCACTTGTATATACAACTCACCACAAAGGTGCTTCACAAGTTTGCAATGCTAATAAATAATTCAAGTTTATTTTTAATAATGAAACGTGCTCAGAAATTAAGAAAAACTGTACATTAGCACTGATATGACTAGTTTTGCAGATATGCATGCCAAGTATGAAAAATACTTAAGGCTTAGATGTTGGATCAGATTTTAAATTTGGAAGTTTCTTTGCAGCTCTAAAAATAAATCTCCTCCTCTGTTATGTGCCTTCTGTAACAGTTCCTTATGTGCCATTGTAAGGTGACAATTAATGACACCGATCTGCCTGAAAAAAATGCACCCAGTTGGAATGCTTGTAATAGTGACAGAAAGCATGGATTAGACACTGTCGGCCAACAGCAGAAATTGGACAAGAGCCTTTTTCTAAACTCAGTGAGGAGGAATAATTGCTCATTGCTATCCAACTGAGTCTGTTACTTTAGGAGAAAAGAAATCTAAGAATAGGTTTATAAAATACGCAGTAACTCTCCCCTGCAGATGCAACAGACTTAAGGCAACTAAATGTCTTTAAAAATCTGGCTAAACACTCAAGATGGTAAAAAAACAAGTAGGGCAGTCTCTACCACCAGAATACTCTTTTGTTTAAAAAAAAATTCCAGATTTATATTTTTTTCTTTACTGTGTTGTGAAAAAATATAAAGGTTTTGGGGCCAACCCTGCCCCTGTGTTTCAACAATCCAATGCAATGCTACAGGTTTTGGACAGAGAGACTGGAAAGTGCCCCAGCAGAAAAGGACCTGGGGGTGTTGGTTGACAGCCACTGAACATGAGCCAGTGTGTGCCCAGGTGGCCAAGAAGGCCAGTGGCATCCTGGCTTGTATGAGAAATAGTGTGGCCAGCAGAACCAGGGCAGTGATTCATCCCCTGTACTCAGCAATGGTCTGGCCACACCTCAAGTACTCTGTTCAGTTTTGGATCTCGACTTCAAGAACAACATTGAGGTGCTGGAGTGTGTCCAAAGAAGGGCAACAGAACTGGTGGAGGGTCTGGAGGGTAAGTCCTATAACAAGCATCTGAGGGAGTTGGGGTTGCTTAACATGAAGAAAAGGAGTCTCAGGGGAGACCCTATCATTCTCCACAACTGCCTGAAAAGAGGTGGTAGCCAGACAGGGGTCGTCCTCTTGGCCCAACTCATGACAGAACAAGAAGACATAATCTTAAACTGGGTCAGGGGAGGTTCAGGTTGAGCATCAGAAGGAATTTCTTCACATAAAGGGTTGTTAAGCATTGGAACCTACTTCCCAGGGTGGGCTGGAATCACCATCCCTGGAGCTGTCCAAGGAGCAATTGGCCATGGCACTTAATGCTACGGTGTCATTGACAAGGGGGTGATCAGGGAACGGCTGGGTTTGATGACCATAGAGGTCTTTTCCAAATGAAATGATTCTGTGATTAACTAAAAGGAAGTTGTAGTGAGAGGGATGTCAGTCTCCCCTCTCAGTTATAAGTGCTAGGACAAGAAAAAACAGCCTCCAATTGCATCAGGTGATTGAGATTGGATGCTATAAAAAATTTCTTCACAGAAAGGGTTGTCAAGCATTGGAACAGCTTGCCCAGGGAAGTGGTTGGGTCAGCATCCCTGGGGTATCCAATGGACATGTAGATCCGTTGCCATGAGGCATGGTTTAGTGGTGGAATTGGCACTCACTGCTGGGTTTACTGGACTCAATGAATTTAATAGTCTTCTCCAACATAAATGATTCTATGATTCTTTGTTCTTTGATTCTATGCTTTTTTGGTTGTTGCTTTTACCACAAAAATGCAGCAAGGCCATAAATGCCAGAACAAATTTAAATAGGTTGAATTTTTGAAAAGGGGTAAAGCCGGGTTCAATTATCTGCCCTAAGTACAACAGAGACCTGAATATTAGCATCCATCAGCCTCTACAGAGCCCTAACCTGTCAGATTTTGTTCCACTTTCTGTTTTTCTTCTAAACCATTATGAAAACTCTAGTGGTACAGTTTCTATCATATCTTCAACTATTGCATTTACCATGGAAAATATCACAACCAAGGCAACGTGGCAAATCTTAAAACACTCTTTTTAGAAAGCAATAGGGATGCTAAATTTAGATTTCCCAAAAAATTATCTGAGGTATCACCTTCCATAAATAAATCACCTAGTCTCTGATATATAGATTAAGCCTGAGGAGTGCTAATTTTCTGAAGTAAAATTTAAAATAAAATAAAATTAAAAGAAATGTTTGAATTATGTATTTCAGAAATTGAAAGATGTGTTTAATGCCCATTTTAATCGGCTTATGGGTTTTACATTGCTCTTCAAAAGTAGTGGTATGAAACCTGCCTTAACATAGAAAAAAGTAAGTTCTCAAATGCAAACTATCATTTCCCCTGTCACACTGATTGATATTTTTCCAGAAAGAGAGGTAATACTTTTTCATCTTCCTAACTGGTCAGCCTGTCCTGTAAACAAATCATAGGCTGAAATATCAGCACATTTTTGAGAAACTAGATTATGATTGCATTTCTCTCAGGAGCAGACTCGTAAAACAGTCAACTTGAGCAGTTCTGTGGCAGCTTAACCTCACAGAGCAACAGATTCCTCTGGCCACAACACCTTAACATTCATGAAGAAATTACAGGGACCAGTTCTCATAGTCTTGCTATTTCTAAGAAATTCATAATCAGAAAAAATCCCAGTAAAAAATGATAAAATTTTAAACAAAGCAGATATCCAATCTAAGTAATAGAATAAAAAACATTTTAACGCAGAGATTTAAAACAACAACAACAAAATAAAACTACAAACTACAGAGCAGCAGTAGACAGGTGTGATGATATTCCTAAGGCTAGACCCTCAACACAAAACTGAGAAACAGGAAAACATCTTTCATTATCAGTCACCAAGGCAAGATAATCAACAGCATTCTTTTCCATGGCTTTAGAATGATGGAATCATACTTTGTCACATCTCTAATGCTACAGGAAGGAGAAAAAGACAAAGATTATCCCAGACGGAGAATTGGGAAAAAATAATGCTGCAAAAATTTCCTTTTTCCATACTCTAGTCCAGCTTCATGGAACAGTAATAATAAGTGTTCAAAAATTCAGTGTGATTTGATGTAATACTCTCAGTAATACAACTTCATCTCTTGAGAGAATAAAAGTACACAGAACTTTGATGGAAGGAAACAGGTTCACTTAAAATGAGGGTTTCCCTAAGTTTGTGTTCATCAGAAGGTGAATTAAAAGGGTATAGGAGAAATAAGAGACTGGAAGAACTCCTAATTTAATCTTTTTTGCATACACTGTGGCTTAAATACTTAGTGTTTTGGAAAAGTACATTTTTTTTAAATCAATCTTTTCTATTCTTTTCTTTTCTGCAAGTCTACAATACTTTTCAATCTGCCCCAGTCATATCCTTGAATGGAGGAACTTCTACTATTTATCAAATATTTCGAGGTGTTGCTGCTAACTTCTCTGCTCTTTTACTGAGGGTACTCTTCAAAAGTATGGCAAATCACAATTTCTGTGACATCAAAGACAAAAATATTCAAAATGGAACTGAAAGCAGGTTTTTATATACAGGTTTTTATATTTTGAAGCCACAAAGAGTTTCTACAATTTTCTGTTTTATAAATCTTGTTCCTAGGCATATGAAAATTACATTTATTCTCAATTTTACTCATCCAGAAGAATCAGATTTGCATGTGGAAATTTAAAGCAAAACATTTCCAGTTAAAGTGAACTACATTTTTCCAGGTAAATTTAGACATTTATATGAAAGAAAAGCGTTTACATTCATTTCAGTGCTACTACAAGCAGAATATTAGGTGACAAATCAATTCAGCATTGGTCAAGATAATATCTCATTTGAGACTAAGATATTTATTCATTACACTTTGTTGTGCATAATTTTCTGAAATGTTTTAGTCCAAAATGCCAAGCGAGATCCATCTCTAAGGCTGTCTGCCTGTTCATGGGAAAGAGTACTTGTGAGTATTCCCCAAATACTATTAAATACTAAATACTAATTTTTATGCAGCAGAGGAAGGTGAATGAAAAAAAATACACAGATTTAATGAAAAGAATCCTCTTTGTCTCTCTTGGAAATTTTTTATAACAATCTAGCTACTTACCTACATGCGCATAAATATGTATATATATATATGTACATACATGCGTGTATATGTAGCTATGTACATGCATGTATGTATGTTTCTATATACGTACATACATACATACATACATACATATTTACATACATGGCATTTAATCTTTGTGTTTAATTTGTTTTTTTCTTTAGGCAACACAAAGTTACACAATTTTATAAGGTATTTTTCATTTGAAAAATATTTTATCCTTTTTATGTTTGGTTGGGTTTTTTGGTTTTTGTTTTTTTTTTAATCTATGTACAAGAACATGAATGAAATGTCTCTGTGCTCATTGCAACATTTCAGATACTTAGAAAATATGTGCTCTGGCAGCCAAGATGGAAAACCACATCCTGGGGTGCATCAAACACAGCATGACCAGATGGTCATAAGAAGTGATCATCCCTCTGTATTCAATATTTATGTGGTCTCACCTGCAGTGCCGGTGCAGGGTCCCACTCTTTAAAAAGAATGTGAAGGTCCTTGAAAGTGTCCAGAGGAAGTCAAGAAAACTGGTGAAAGGGCTGGAAACAATGTCCTGGGAGAACTAGCTGAGAAGTCTGGGCTTGGACAGAAGGAGGTTGAGAAGTGACCTCATTGCTGTCTACAGCTTCCTGAGGAGGGGAAGTGGAGAAAGAAGTGCTGATGATCCATGTAGGTCCCTTCCAACTGAAATAGTTTATTCTAAAAATGTTTTTTTGAGTTTGAGGTATAGGCATCCAAAGGACAGCATGAATTCTTACTAAATCTGTACAAAAACTTGGCAGGAGTGAATTTTTAACCTCTCTTTTTCCTCTTCGTAACAACTTTAATGATTTTAAAGTCCAAATTTTGCTTTGAGTTTTATAACTACCTGAAAACAAGCCTTCATGAGTGTGATAAATGCTTTGCCTGAGTTAATTTCACTAAGTTTTGCTCTCCAAAATATTCCTCCCCCCACCACCCCCCTCCCAGGAAGATCAATCACTTGTTTCCAAGATATATGCTCCTTTAATAGAACAAAATGTTATGCTTAATTTGAGCTTCCACCAAAGATGCGCAGTTTCCAAAATTTTTATTTAACCTATGCCAAATTTTTCAGTCAAAACTCAATTGATTTTTAGTTTAATTTAAAATATGTTCCTATCTTGAACACTTGTGAATGTAATGAAGTTTTTATTGAAGAAAAATACAACAATAGAACAGAATCAGACAAAGAAAACGTGCTGGTTGAGAAGACTAGCAATTTGGGCATCATTTCAGAAAAGCACTTAAATGTGTGTTTAAAAGGAAAGTAGCTTCATTCGAGGCAGACAGTAGACAGTGCATGAGACAATGTAGAAGACTGTCTCAAAAAGTAAAAGATCCCAAGACACTTAGAGTTTGGCAAGACAAGAAAGACTCAAAAATCAAGCAGCGGGAAATTGACCAAGACTGAATAAGCAGTGTTTGGACAACTAAGTTATATGGAAAGTTGTAATTCAGCTTGCAAGATGTGCTTCAAAGTTTATTAAAAAATGTGTCTGGGATGTACTAGATGTGGTTATCCTTGTGTAGCCCTACTAGCTAGAGAGATCACTAGACAATAAGGCATTCTAAAAAATTATTATCAATTGAATAGAAAGCAAAGGTTCAATCTTCTTGCTGAAAAAGAGGTTTTAGATGCAAAACATAGTAAGAAGAAATAGAAACAAAACCAGAACCTATCAAACAAACAAAACAACAACAAAAAGGAAGTATATCCTCTCACCAAACATACGTGCCATGGGATGCTGTGGATTTGATGAATTACTTAACTTCAAGAAGCAGTTGGGTAAACCTACTGCAGGAAAGTTCAGCTGGAACAATTGAAAAAAGCGCCTCAGCTTATTTGCTTTAACTTCAAAATTTAGTGTTGTTTCAGGCACCCTAGAAACTTGCAGGTGGATGTTAAACCTGAAAGACACCTTCCTTCTTTTTGACCAGAGCTGGTGAGATAAACTTGGGTGCTTCAAGTGACACCATGCATTCGTGCTTATGCATCGGATGTTTACTTGAGCATGAACTGAATCTCTCTTGAGGTTCTATTGACTGTCTGGACTAGACAGTTCATTAACTATATTTCAGTGCATTACCTATAATTAAAGCTTAGACATGCAGCTCACAGCTAAGCAGTTGCATGGAGACATCCAAATGAAAGTGTATTAATGTTTTGCTAACTACTGAAAGCAACTGCCTCTGAATCAAGAAAGCCCTGAGTTGCAGACAGACAAGACAGAGAAAATATTCCAGGAAATGATCAATGACTTTTTAGTCTTGTTGTTTTTATAAATCCTTTTCTTTAAGTAGCTACTATTAGTCAATGGGGACAGATGATGAGTAGATGAGGTTGAGGGACCCTGAACTGTCTCAGTGCAGAAATATGGATGCCCTTGTGTTGTTCTCTGGGAACACAGTGTGTTGTGTGCTGTTAGGAGTTAAGGGCAAGTCAGCCTAGCAAAAAAAAAAACAAAAAAAAAAGGATTATCAAGAAATTCAATGAAATCCCGGTGGGATCAGTAGAGAAGAAAAGGTTTTAATGTCTGCTGTATGAAACAAACTTTTCCTTCTGAAAGGACTGGAGGTTTGCTAAAATAAACATCTTGCTTGCTTCAGGTAGTACCTTGAATTGTGTAATCTGCTTTATGTGAAGACACTAACACATGCCAAATATAAAGGTACTACTAAGTCTAAATAGCTGAAACAGATTGTGATTGTTTTCCCCATTCTGTGTCCTCAGTTACCCCTATACTGAAAACTTTTGTGTCTTTGTCTCACTTCCCTTACCTGATCTAGCAAACTTCCTTACTCTCCCACACTTTCTTTGCATGATCACCCCAACTCTGTTTGTAGCAGCAATTTACAGAGACCAAAAGTGCAGGTCTGACCACGGACACAGAAATCTGTCCTCAGTAATGGCCAGCACACTCCACAGTGTGGTTTTGATCCACATTTCCAGACAGAACCTAGGAGTCATATGAATGAGACAATACAATGCTGTTTGCAACACAAGGAATGATTAACATCTTTTCATTCTGGGAGTGAAAATAAGGAGGAGTTTGCTCATCTGACTTCACAAGTCCTTGATATTTATCTTCTAATCATAACTGTCGAGTTTAATTTACTAATACAGATGTAACCAAGCGGTTTTTTTGGATATTGGTTTTTTGCTTTTTTTTTTGGTTTGGTTTTTTTACCCCAAATTGTTTATACCACTCCTGCAAAGCTCCAAGCCACCAGAATACCAGAACATTATCCTTTTTTACAGGTTTAATATTCTCTTCTCTTCTCTCTGACTTTTGTGCTTTCCTTGTGCTTATTTTCACATTTATATTTTAACTACCATCTGTGTCTGACCTTACGCTGATTTTCAGATGGTTAGTGTTCACATAAAACCTTACCATGTTTTCTGTGAAGCAGGTAGTTAAGGCATTGATCCTACAGATTCTGTGACTGTAATCCTCTCCCTGTACAAACATAGACAGTTTTTAGGAACAGCTGCATCACAGTGGAGTACAAAAACAAAATATTTCCTGTAAATAATGCTTGGATTTTTAGAAAAGTCTGCACCAGAAAAGTTATAGCCTTATCTGCAGAAGTATAAAAACCCAAAAAAAACTTGGGAAAGCAACATATTTTTATTCTTCTCTCATAAATTCTCTAATTCTCTGATGTCCACTGGAATGCAGATGAAATAAATTCATGCAGTTATGTATTAAAATGCCAAAATGTACACTGGGTTCTATGCACTAATATGTATGTTACAGCTATAAATCTGATAAATTAATGCCATTGTCTGTGAACACTTCCATTTTTGCAACCACCATTGGCATATTTGACAGTAGCAAAGAAACCTTTAAATGCCCAACAATACTTAAAATGCATACAATAAATTAAAGTCTTAAAAACCTGACATAGTGGAAATAATTTCTGAACTTCCTACTAATTGCACTCTCATAAGCCACAAGTTCTTTTCTCAAGAAACATGAATTTGTGACTGCAAGTTATAAGACAACTGTATTTAAATCCACACTAAGTAACCTATTGTGTGTTCATTTCATTTTTTAATAAGTTTTCTTTCAAAAGTTCTCAACAACATGCAATAATTTCTATGGCTTTCTGTACTCTAAAGGAGAAAAGTTAACAGGATCAATCCTTATTTCATCTGCTTTCGCCAACAGTTATTTAAACTACACTTAGTTTTTAATTCAGCAATGTCTCCAAGTCCATTAGTAAAGTAAACCAAGGAAAGTAAAAATTGAAAGCAGACAAAACTGAAATTCTGAGAAAATGTTAGTGACTTGCAAGCTGAATTTCATTTACAGTACTGGAACAATTATTTTCCATGAGAAATTATGTGGCTGGATTAGTGAAGTACATTTTAGATCCACAGGGAACATGTGTCATTTTAACAGAGTCAAACATTTTCAGTGAGGCATAGTATTTCTTTGTGAAAGTCATATTATGAAAAAGCAGATTTTAAAAAAGTGTAGAAAATTTACAGAATGGCATTTCTTCTAGACAATATCAAGTCCCAAATAAACTAACAGGAAATTTAAATGTAAGGAACATTGATCTGAATATTTTTTATATTATCGGCAGAGCTGACACGTAGGCAGTACACAATCTTTTTCTACCTACCAAGTCAACAGATGAACCAGACCTAAAGTGAGCTGGAGATTAATTTCAAAGGAAATAGAAAGCTGTAATTTATAACAAGATTTAGCATAGTATATGCTTTTTTTTTTTACTGCAAAATACAAATAGGTAAAATAGAAAGTTATAGATGAAATTACATTAATTAATTTTTCATATATTAGTTTACATAGAGATCTGGATGTTAATCAAAGAAAAAAGACTTTGGAGATTAAAGTAATCAGTGAAAACTGCTTGTATGTTTGCATGTGCCAAATTTACAGAGTGTGATAAACTAATTATTTTTTGATAAGCAAAAGAAATATTTAAATATAAATATCCTCAATTTAAAAATAGATTTTTTAAACTTTTTAAAGGAGGATAAAACTTATTTGTGAATATACTGCAAAATTTTTTTCTGTGTGCTGTACTGATGTCCTATTCAGTACATGAAATTGGGACATTTTAGAAACAACAACAGTCTGAACCTTCAAACTGAACTGTCTAGAAATATATGGACACAATGGATAAAATATTTAGAAGAGATTAAAATTTAATTCCCCTCTGAAAGCTGCAGGAAATTACTACACCTAAAAAAAATTACATGTAAAAACATTGTGTAATTATCATCTCATCATCAGATGCACAGAGGGGAGTTCTTTCCTACAATTCCCATATATGTGTCAATACCACCTGCAGAATGCAGAGGTACAGACATGCCACCAGAAGCAATTCTGGGCTGTACTGTTTCTGCTTCTGCACAAACTTCTTTGGGGGAGGCATATAAAATTACTTATACTTTGTCTCCCACATGAGTGAAAAGAAAGAGCTATTTTCTGGGGGGGGGTTGCCTCCTTTTTCTTTTTTGTTAATGAACAATTGTTTCTAGAACACAATTTTATTCCATGTGTCACTGCTGGACAATCTATCATGGTGTTAAGGTAAAGTCCCTCCTTGTGACAAAATAACAATGATTCAACACACCTAATTTTTATCAAAAGAGGTAAAAATACACAAATATTTACTTCAATGCATTATATACAGTAAAGCACCTTGATCAGAGCTCTGAAGATGTGTCCATACAATTGAGTAAAAGGCCTAGTCCTTGACTACTCATGCTATTCAATTTCTAACATGGTTTCTGCTAATGGTTTTGGTCTTTGCCAGCTATTATAGTTCCACATGATGCCTGGGCATAGCTCCAGTTATAACTTATGGCAGGAATATTTCACATGAATTTGGGCACAGTGGCTGCCTCCTTTCGGTGTCAGGGGATTTAGCTGTGTGGATGTCAGCCTAGCTGTACCTGTGACTTAATGCATTGCTCTTAGTTTGTTTCAATTTTTGAACCCTGAAAAAAAAGAACAGCTAAAAGTAAAATATCTCTTGAATGTATTTGAGTAAAGTGATGTGCTGGATCTGGCTGAGATGAAGGTAGCTTACTTCATGGCAGCCCCTCTGCTGCTGTGGTTTGGATTCATGACCAAAACAGTGCTGATCCCACCCCAGTGTTTTAGATATTGCTGATCAGTGTCTGCACGGGTTGATGCTTTCCCTGTTCCTCACTGTGCCCAGCAGTGAGTGGGCTAACAGAGGGCAAGGGGTTGGTGGGGAACACAGCTGGGTCAGCTGACCCCAAGTGACCAAAAGGATGTCCCACACATCAGGGTACTGTGTTCACCAATAAAACACAATGGGTGTAGGGCAGGGACTATTTCTGAAGTAGTTATTGCTCAAGAGACCAAATATATCAGTCTGCCTGTGGGAGGTGGTGAATGATTACCCTTGCATCACTTGCTGTTTTTTGAGGTCCCCATGACTCCCCCATTCATTTTAATTCCCTTATTAAACTCACAAGTTATTCTCAGTTTTACCCATCTGACTCTTTTCTCTGTCCCACTGCAAGATGAATGAGTGAGCAATTGTGTAAGGGCTTAGCTTCCAGTCAAAGTCAACCCATAACAACTGGCTTTGATACCCTGCAGTGATAGACTTGTACAACCTCACTAGCAATCTAGATTAGGTCTGCCTTTTTAGAAAGTTTTGGGATTTTTCTTGATGTTTAGTTTAATTCTTCCTGCTGTAACATAAAGCCCACCAGTTCTTGCTCTATCCACACTGAGCATAAATGCAACTTTGTGATTACCTGTTGTAAAGCTTTTTGAAGAAAAATCTGGAGGCTGTTATGAATGAAGTGTGACTGGAAATATGTGTTTGAAAAAGAAACTGCACATCACAGAGTTGTAAGAGTGGCCTGTGTTGATAACAGATGTCTCATCAGTGAGGAATCTGCATACAAGCTCCATGAGGATGCCAACAAGGTTACAGCATATCATCTATATCAATCCTTTTCCTTTTAGCCCACCCGAAAAACTTGGTGTACCAATAAAGAAAAAACATACAATAGGCAGCAAAGTGGCCTAAGAATTAGGGAAGCTGAGTAAAACAAGGTTCTGGGAGAAATGACCATCCACTATTGACTCCAGTGCATGAAAGATCTGTCAAAAAATGGTTTGTTGCTACCAAATAGAGAAAAACAAAGACAGGAAAAGGACTTGCATCCTGTTCTGTTTTGCACACAAGCAATCATGAACAGACCACTTAGAGAATGACTGCATGTTAATAAATCTAATTTATGAAAGTAAAGGTGTGAAAAATAAATCTATTGACATACCTTGAGGGGGTGGGGAGGAGGGAGGCAGGGGGGTGGAAGTCACTTTCATTTTCTAGAAGGCTTTTGAATTTCATTACATTAATTTTGTTAGAGTTCCTCTGTGGGCAACCATAATACATTGGAAAGTCTGTTATTACAGCAATTTCTAGGCTTTCCTTCTCTGACTCTGCAACTCCAAATATTCAATTTTTTTTTTCCTTAGGTCCTGTTTTCTAGAGCTTGTTGGTTCCCAGTCTTCCCAAGCCCATCTGGCTCGTGTCCATTCCTAAAACTGCATCTCACTGGGTTCAGAATAGTGAAAATCCAGGTTGATAAAAAAAGTATCTGGATGACTGGACTAAAGGGTCACACCTTACCTGGAGGCTGGTAAGGCAGAGACTCTGAGCAGAATGTTCAACTGCAGCTTCCTTCCAATCTGAACTATTCTGTTTCTTTGGATCACTGCTCAAAGTAAATAATTGGAAGGGAAGTAAAGAAAGTGAAAGCTATTTTGAAAAAGTTTGTGAGGCTTTGTGGATTGTATGTCCGAACAGAGAAGCTATTTCTTCACAATACAACATTAAATGTTTGCAAATGTTCATTTTGTAGTCCATAATAATCCTCAGGTCCTTTACTGCAAAACACATTATTTCCTGGTCTGCATTTGTATCATGGGATTTTCCTTCTGCCACCATGGAATCCTTTCCTCCTGCTGATTTATATTTTACTTAAGCACATTACTAAAAGAGATACTTTTTTAAATCTTATTTTCCAAAGTATTTGCACACCTAGAGATTGATAGCATCTGAAAATTTAATAAAGATATTATTTCTTCCACTATCACAAGTGAAAAATATTGCCAAGCCTTGGACAGACTTGTGTGATACCACAACAAATATTTTTTAACTCTGACAAAGAGTCACAGTTCTTTCCTAAAATGGTTTTCCACTAGTTTCATGTCCATATTACAGCTGTTTAATCTGGGCAGTATTTCCATTGTTTGTTTATAAAAATATCATGTGATAACTTCCAAAATCCTTCTAAAATAGAGGCACAGCAACACCACTCTCCCTCTATCCACAGAAAGCATTAAAATGTAGTAGATGTTTAATTGGAGAGTTCCAATTTCTGTCCATATTTATATTTTTACCAATTACAGAGTGGTAGAGTTCAGTATTTCTGAAAATTCAAGGTATTTAATTGAAGCCTAAATTTCACTATTATTAGCTGTGGTAAAGATAATTAGAAATTAGTGCCTGTTTCTTTTCAAATTAAGAACAATTTAGCAGTAGAGACATCTGACACCACTTTTATTCACTTTAACCATCTGAAATTAAACAAAAGCAAAGGCAGTGTCATACAACTGATAAGCTGTGTTTTCTTGGAGTGAAACATTTTTGGTATGCAGAGCACTGAGACTAAAGACACCCAATAATTTCTACTGACACTGTTGATATCAGCACACAGGGATAAACTCCACTTATATTAGAGACACGCAAAGAAAAGTAAAAACAAAGAAGGTAGACTTGTCATAAAATCATTTAACTGCAGAATCTTTGACTGAAGGTCTGAAACCATTTCCTTGTACTACACTAAATCCCAAATAATTTCCTCATAGACTGCAGTGTCATATGTTGTTGGTGGGGAGGCCCTATATGTAATTTTCCCCAGCTACATTAATATTTCTGAAGATTCAAAGACATCTTATGTCATAGCACTCGATGTCCATTAGCTGCAGTACTTGTTAGTACTCAGAAGCAGCTGGAAGAAAGAGCAGGAAGGAGAGTGCTTCGGGCTTTTGCTTAACTATTTTTCCACCACTGGGAGAAGTGGCAGAGGAAGGAGAGCTGCTTTGCAATTCACTTTGCTTAAAAAAAAACAAACTCCAAAAAAAGCATAATCTTTGGGGAACACACAAAAGATGCTGTAAAGTCAGGTGGTTTTCTGAGCAGGGCCACAGGTAGTGAGTAAAACTACATCCTTACCAATGCAGCTATGCTTCAGAGTGACTGCTGGGGCTTTTTTCTCCCCCTGCTCAAATTTTGGCATAGGAAAGGAACAAGGAGGCTGTTTGCTCTTGGATTAAAATAATAAGGGCAGAAAGAATTTGGCCTGATCAGTGCCTGGTGATTATTTCCTTGATTCTCTGCCCTTTTCCATCTCCCTTTGATAGGGATGGAAGGACATATGAATACATCCTGGCACTACATTCCCAGTTGCAGATGCTACAATGAGGTGACTCTCAGCAGTGCCAGTGGTGCATTTTCCCATATCTCCAACTCTGCTCAAGTCACCTGCATCTTACCAGACCTATGTCCTACCCTATTCTGATAGAGTTTCAAATACTGTACAGACAGGAAAAGGACTTTGGCAGGTGAGGTAAAATTCCTTACTTACTGCCTAAGTATATCCAAATGACAATTCAATGCTTTCAAAAAGCTTTCTGAGGAAAACTGCCACAGCATAACAGAATGAAAATTTTGCAGTTTGCAACTTGTGATAACCTGTCTTATCTGATAACAGGATTTCCCATGCTTTTAATGGAGAATAGGCTTGCCTCTGCAGTAATAAAAAATGTGACAAGCTGCACACTAAATATAAGCAACATTTTAGAAAACTATTGAGAGCTATTCCGGTAAAAATACCAAAATTAATGGCACTTTTTTTTTGACACTGTTGAAAAAAACATGTGAGAAGACCAATTTAATTTTTATTCTTGTTTTAATCTGTTTCTATTTAAGAGTTGGCAAACACAGAAATATAGTTGTTTTTTTGGTTAAAGAACAGAGATACTTCTCTGTTTGTTTCCTCATAAGTAAAACTGATCCCACAAGAAAGGAAAAATGCTCCTTTCACTTAATTTTCAATGAATGGCTTCCTGATGCTTTGCAAGGAGTAGTTCAATGCCTGCCCCAGGAAGCCCAGTCTCACAGCGGAAGAAACATGAATCTGAACAAAGTGAGTAATAGGGGCAAAGGTACCTGAAAGAATGTATTTTTCTGCTGCTCATGGGATGCATTTTGCAGCTCAGCATTGACACATCATAGGGTGCTGACTCCTATAGGCATTCATTTAATGATGTGGGGGTGTTTTTTAATCTTCTCACTGGTAGAGGCAAATACATACTCAATAAAAAATGGAGAATTACTATAAAAAAAACTGTTCTTGATTCAAATTTAAAAAAAAAAAAAAAGAAGGAGTAAATAAAGATGAGCTAGAAATATAGATCTATTTTGTACTGTTCAGTTTCCCTGTTAACAAGAAAACGGAGAATGCTCTAATTTTACCCTTGTTAGGATTTCACTGATCAGCTGCAACAGCTGTAAGCATTTGATAGTATAACTTGGAAATAATCATTGAGAACCACTTACATTTTTTTCTGAAAAGCTTTTTGAGAAAGTGAGGAGTTTTCCCCAGTGGTTTCTTCTCCCATCCAAGTCCTTGCTCTATTTCTGACACTTCAGAAACCAGAAAATCTCTGAAATCTGCATAAAGATCAGAAACCAGATCCATCCACTCAGTGGTCAGGTACTTCTGCACATTGCTTCCACAGAAGCCTCATTCTCCTCTGAAGATCACAGGCAAGCCTATTGCCTTCCTGCTCTGTAGTTCAGAGAAAGCAAGTCCCATGGCAGAAAAACAGTGAAGCTGTGGCACTATATAACACCAAATGGTGGTTTTGGCAACAGTTTTTAAAACCAGGCTTAAATTTTCAAAGCCAGATGGTGCTGTACAGTTGTGTCTGGATCACATTTCAAGAAAGAGCATTAAACAGTCCACCCCATAATTCAATATCCATACCAAAATAGCTAATTGAGTCACACAAGGCATAGGCAGTGTAACTGAGCCAAAAGTAATGTTTTGGTTTTTTTTAAACTGAAATACTAAGTGCATCCAGTCCTGGATTGCCAGTAGAAGAAAGCCATGGAGCCATTTGAATGATTTCCTAGAAGGGCCACAGAAAGGAGCCAGAGGGCTGGAATAGACCTTCTGTGCAGACAGGCTGGGACAGCTGGGGTTGTTCATCCTCAGCTAGAGAAGCCTCCACAGAGACCTTGGAGCAGCCTTCCAATAGCTAAAAGAAACTAAGAAGAAAGCTGGAAAGGGACTTTTTGTAAGGGTGTGTAGAGGTAGAACAAGAGGATAAGGGTTTAAGCTGAAAGAGGGTATATTTAAATTGAACATAAGGATGAGGATTTTTTTAGGATGAGGATGGTAAAAAGCTGCAACAAGTTGCCCAGAGAAGTTGTGGCTGCTCCATCTCTGGAAGCATTCATTCAAGGCCATCGTGCATGAGGCTTTGTATAACCTTATCTGCTGAAAGATGCCCCTCTCCATGGCAAGGAAGGATTGGATTAGGTGATCTTTAAACATTTCTTTCAATTTTAATTACTTGATTCCATGATTCTATAAATGTGATGTTGTTGACGTGCTCCAAGAATGCTGTATAAAATAAGCATTATACCTCCAGAAGCTCCCAGTGTCTGAAGTGGTACTATTTTCACCCATATAATTTTAAGCTTGCAGGAAAAAATTCTCATAAGGAAGAATAAAGTGAAGAGTTTGCAGATGATGATCAACGGGGAAAGATTGGAAAAGATAATAGATGTTATAATTTAACTTGTTAGTTTTCTCTATATATGTCAACACTAAAGAATGCTACTTAGCAAAGTAAACTTAAAGTGCAAGGACACCAGTTTATCGGCAATGAGATGTCTTGATATCCAGATTGCTTAATACTATGGTAAAACTTCCTTACTCAAGAAAAGGTGGGAATAACAGAACTATGGATGTGATGTGTTCCATATAAAAAGCAGATTAATCTCCTTGTAGGCAGATGTGGCAGAAAGATGACAAGTGGATTGTCTCAAGTGTTGCCAGCAGTGAGGATGCTGCACAACTGAGGTTTGACTCCTACTCCCAATTACACAGAAAAACCTCTCCAGAACTGTTCAGAGCTGCTGTTAGCTGAATTTAGCTGAATCAGGCTTAATTTTCAGAGACTTGATCCATCATTGTTTCATTGCTAGTTCCCCTACTCTACTAGAATTTTTCAGCTTTTTTTTAACGTGTGTCTCAAAATCACTGAAAAATTTTGAGATAACAGAGAACTCTGCGGGTTAGCGCTGTCTAAGGAATTGATACTTCCTCCCCATAAAATAAGGAATAAAACCTTCCAAAGATAGATTTTAGACTGACTTATAAGAAGAAATGTTTGCCCCTTTGAAATTATTTGTCACTTATCTATTGATTTCTTTGGATTTATGTCCCAGGATATCCCTTCCTCACTAGCAGAACCTTTCAAAGGACTGTTTTGTCAGATTGTATAAAATTATTAATTTAATCTAGGATCATTATTGTAGAATATTGTAAAAGGGAGACCATAGGTATATTTTGGAAGCTGTGACTTTCCTTCAGAGACTTAGTATTTTTGCTCCAGGAAATTGTTCACAGTGCGATGAGCTTCTCCCGAAGCTTCCAGGGAAGACTGCTTACACACTTTTAAATAACAAATGAACATTTGGAAAATTTGAAACTTTGTAATTTATCATTTAACAGTCAAATGGCATCTGAAACACCCAAGAAAGGGCTTGACCCGTCTAGACAAATGTTTTATAAATTATAGATGTTCTGTTCAATCAAGATGAGCTATCTCTTTTTTCAAACCTTTCATCCTTTACGCTTGTGTCTAGTCTGATGAAAACTGTTTGTTTTAAACTAAACCTTGAAGTGATTACTCAACATTCAGATCAATTACTTTTAGTTTTAAAATCAGTAAAAAAGCTTTTGTCAGCACCACAAGAAAAAATTTAGTTTCGCTTTCTCCAACACAAAGGCCAAATAAGCTTTTTTTTGCTCTTCTTCAAACAAAGTACAAGCCTGTGGCAGCAGACCTGGTGTAGGGTTCAAATCAGCGGCCAATGGTGAAGGCTGAAAGGAATCGCACAGATTTTGAGAAGTGTTTGGCCAGGCTGGGAAGCTGCTGTGAAGAGTAAGGATGTTCTTGGCAGTGACAGTAGGCACTGAGTCTTTGAGAACACCAAACTGTCCTCGGGATCTCTGTCCAGAGCCCAGGGGCTACCTGGGCTCAGTCTTGATCAACAGCAAAAGCAAAGGACCACGCCAATGGGAAATGGAGAACAGTTTTTTAGGTTCAGTACCAAAACATCTGATGTCTCAGGCCTCCAGCAAAAGTGAAAAGAATCTTGCTTGGGTACAAGATTCCTGCTATGGACAGGGCATATGTCTTGGATTCAGCTGAATGAATACATTAAGCAGAAAATCAACTCTTCCAAAAGATTATTGTTTCCTATGTTCATATTTGAAATAGAGGTTGGCAAGAAGTGGACTCAGAATCAAAAAAAAAAAAAAAAATTAACAGGTCTAGTGGTGATTCATGTATTTTATGGCAGAACACTTTTATGTATCCTACTTGTTTTCCTAAGGATAATTCTCTAAAGGCAGAAGATTTAGACCAATGTTCCATATAAAGAGCGTTATATTAATCAGTTTTTTGCTGGGAGTAAAGGTGAGGGAGTGTGGGCGATGCAGGGAGGGGGAAAATATTGCCTGCTTTAATGCAAACAGCAAAATTTCTGAAAGCACAAAAAACAAATACCAATCCAATCAATACTAGGAAAATGAACCAAGAAATCATGCCCAAAGTCAATGGAGGGAGCTAACTCTTCACAATCTCAAGGTGAATCCACTCAGAGTATCCTTAACTACACATTGTATCCTAGAGCTGGTAATTATTTCAAAGCAAATATGCGATGTTGAAGTAGGTATGTTATATTTCAAGTAATGCTCTTTGACTAATTGATTTACACAATGTAGAATTAAAATTGTACTGATAAAACCAATATTTTTATAAATATATCACTCGTGTAAAAAGATGAATCCTGGGTATAATTTCCTGAGTGTGGGACTTGAAGAGCTGTCCTTGCTATTTACATTTCCTAACCACTAACAACAGGGCTAAAATGTTAGAGCTGAAAATCCCTTGCCAGTCACTTCTGGCATCGTGAAGTTTCCCTTCATCTTCTTCCTGACTGAAGTTACAAAGGAGATCTTTCTGTTGCTGTATTGCTTCTGGTCTTCTCTCAATGTTGACTGCGTGTCCTCTCCGAATTTGTAACTTCTGCTGACTTTGCAATTAAGTGAAGTAAACATACTGAAGATTTCCTTGGATGCTCAGGCACATTCTGCAGCATGTTGATATTTACTTTTCTTTCTCGCTTATTAATGTCAATTCCACCATTTTAATACTTGCTCTGGCATTGCAGCGCTCACTGGATAAAATCACTCTTTTGATGCTTTCATCTTACCCCCCTGGCCTCTCTCTTACTAGCAAGCCCTTGCCAAAACCTTGTTTGACTGCATGGAGTGAACTGCTTCCCCGTCTGCTTCTGAGATTCCCAAAAGTGATGCGTAAGCGCTCTATGTACGTGATGTTATCAGACGTCTCAAAACACATCACCAGTTCCATGTACTTGACTGCTCTGATCTGATTCATTTCACCTATTTTTGGCACATAATATAAATCCCTAAGGCAGGAATGTAGTCACCCATGGCTTCGTTTATAGTTAATGGGAAGTAGCAAAGACCTCAACAGCACAAATTAGGATGTCATAAAAGAGGTTTTTAGACAATAGTGCCTTTTCTTTCTTCACTGCCTATCTAAGAACCTAATGTGGCTGCAGTATTAAGTGAAATCCCTGTAATGCAGTGGTATGAATATACTAGTTACTGCTTGATTTGGATTTTCTTTTGATTTATCTTTACACAACGAAGACAGACCTTTATGTCCCCAGCCCTAAGGTATATATTCATGAGGGATGACCATATCTGTTTGGTTGTTAGGAGTTTACTGTCCACATGTCATCACATTACTTATTCCTACTTCCATTACTATTAGAACTTGTATCCTTATTTGTTTTATCATTAAAAATTTAAAAACCCACAAATAAACTAATGGGATTTTTATATTGCTACAAAATGGGTAAAAAAATCCAAAAGCATACAGCATGGATTTATGTTTTATTTTTGTACCACAAACGTTTTTTAACAGAAGCTGACTCAACCTAAACTATAACATTTTCAGGTATATTAATGCCAGATATTAAACTCACAGCAGTTCATACACTATTATCTGGGAGAATTTACCTGAATATATATTTCCTGAAGCAATCTCACCATATTGTAATATTTTGACCATTCACTCAGATGCTTGTGTCTGAAATATATTTAATGATGTATAAAGCCATTGTTTTTCAAAATTACAAGGCTGGACAAATGAAAAAGAAAAATGAGCTTCCTGATTAATATGCACAGTAAGACTTATTTTATATAATCTACAGAACCCTAGGAATAGATGTATATGTGTGCACACAGGGATACTCTTTAGGTAATTTCCTTTTTATCAATTTCACTTATGAGTTTATATTTTATTTTGTTAAAAGCAAGATAGCTGCCCCAAACTGCCAGGCTAAATGCAGAGTGTTGTCCGACACCTGCTTTGTTTCATTGTCTGACTGACAGTGAATGCTGGAGCCCACCCTCTTTTATCCAAAGCATTGATTTCTATTCAGGAAGTATATGAGTCATCTTAGGCTGCTAGACTTAGGAGCATAGCTCTTCTCTTCTAAAGAGATGTGTTTAGCAAGTTTCAAGCAGCCTAGAAATATCTTCTCAGTGAAAATATTTGTCAAGGATAAGTTCAAATCCCCAGCCAGAATGTCATTAATGCTGTTCAGTGAGAGTGGCAGAGGCTCACAAAGAAATGAGCGGTCTAGCAAAATGTGCAGCCTCTTCAGTTCCTTTTGAATGAGGTGCAAGTTACTCAGCAGATCACTAGAAATATCAACACATAACAGATGAAGCCCAAATGAAAGCATTTTCAATGATCTGGTAACTCATTTTACTTGTGCTGAGATTGCTAGTTCCTTGGTGCCCTGCAAATGAGGTTCCAAAAAAAGCAGAGAACACTCTCAGGATAATTAGTAATCAGAACCACAAAGCCTTTTACAAAATGTATAAAATGAGTAGTTGTGATCCTTTTGCCAGTTTATTAATTCTCCAATTTAAGGAAAATAAAAAGGAAAAAGATAAAAAAGGAAGGGGGATGCCTCATTAGAGCTTAAAAGAAGTGAAGAAAAAAACCCTTGCAGAACAAATAAATAAACAAAAAGCACCTTGCCTTGAAAATCAAAGACAAAACATTAAAGAACTTTTGTAAAATAACTTTAATGTTCATGAAATGTTTAAAGTGGAAATTGCTTTGGGAAGTTGGGAAATGTTCAGATAGTACTGGATGTCACACAGAAGACGCAAGCACAATGTGGTTAAAAAACACGAAACGAGTCAAATGCAGAATTAAAGTGAGCACAGTATTAAAAGAGTGTGGAAAAAAACCCTAAAAAAGGTCCTAAAAAAGATACATCCATAATAACTACAAATCTTTTTCCATTTTAGTGTTTAGTTGCCAGACCCTTTGATGTTTCTCAAAACAAAAAACCGAAGCATTTAAATCTCGTACTACTGATATTTTACTTATGTAATAGACAGATGATGTTTACATGTCCCGATTCACAAGGATTCAGTGAAATAACTAGACTCCACTGATTGAGGGTAACTTCTGTCTTCTGGATACTTTTCCTCAAGGGTAGCATCTGGCATAATAATAGATATTCCCCCTACAGCCTTTCTTGCATTTATGTTTGTATTACGCCAGCTGAAACACTACTATTAGGAAATATTATTTTTCCAAGGAAGTTATTCAGATCCTCCATGTTATATGCTATTTAGCCAGCAGAAAGCAACAATACTGGCATAATTTTTTCAACTGAGCATTGCTTTCAGAACCTGAGGCCAAAGGGTGTCTTAGGCTCCCCCAGGGAACATCTGCCCTACCAGTCCCTAGCCAGCTGGATCAGCTCTGTGGTAGAGCTTTGGCCCATGAGATTGGCTATCCCTCAGGAATGACAAAGAGGAGGGAAAACTCAAATTGTCTGCTCCTGACGGCAGCTTGGGTACAGCTGTGTGCTAAAAAGCTGTGTGGGATGTGATGCACCATTGCACTTAGATATGATCTAGGTGTCATCCAGACACTGGCAAAGCAAGGATGAGTCTAGCTAGGACTAAGGCTGGATGAAGAGCCTCCAAGTTTCTGTAACAATAATAGGAATCCCCATGCTCCACACCAGGAAATCCATGCTGAATTGATACATGCTGTTTTTAGAAAACAATCTCTCTCATGCGTACAGTACACAGCGCACTGTGAGACAAAGTTCTGAAATGTATTTGTAGATGAATACACTGTGCCACCTGGAGTTTTAATAAACCAAGCCAAATTATTTTCTCTCCATCTCATACATCTTTATTTATTAATAAAGTATTCAGATTTTGAGCAAGAGTTTACTTCCATGAATCAGGAAATAATGAATAGATTTGCAACTGCTCTGAGAAAGGCTCATTGGCTCATCACAAACCACTACTAAGTAAGTAATTTGTCAGTATATTTTGGATACTGGAAAAAGGAGGGAAAAAGAGAGGTAGAGAGAGGTGCAAGTGCACTACACAAGTAGGTCTGTCAGAATATTTTCAAATGCCAATATTGTGGGTAAGGCTCATAAGAACTACCTCTGCAGAGAAATCCATAACAATTGTCATTTGGAGATTTTTCACTCCTTCTCCTCCCTCTCACTTGTGCCTGCCCTATTTGCCTGCAACAGCTATTCTGGCTGTTGCACAGCTTTGTTGCACCTTTAGAATTCTGTCTGGATCAAGTAGATTTAAATAGATACACCCAAGGTTGAGGTATTTCTATGTTGCTTCCAATGCAATTGCCTTTCTTTAGAGAACACTTACTCCTTTTTTACTGACTTTTTATCTGGAGGAATCACTAAATGATACAAGAAGTCTGTGGTGAAAGTGTGTCTGTAGGTTTTTATTTTAGATAGAAAGAGCAAATGTCTACAGCTACAAAGTACTTGTACTTTAACAGCAGAGAATGTAGCGAGTACAAAAAGGTGAGAATATAAATCACATTCCTTTCCTTATAACAAACAGAATGTGCCCACTTTTGTCACCTGAAGAAAGATTCCTACTTTAGCAATATGAATAGCTCTTGAAATTGATAAAGGCTTTTCAAGATAAGAAAGTTTCCAGCTGAAACTGGAAGAAATTCATCTATTCAGAAAATAATATGGCTTCCAGCTTTGCCTGTCTAGTAAACAAAGAAAAAAAAGAAAAAAAAGCACTACACAACTTCTGAGGCTCTACAAGCATAAGGCATACATTCTTGCCAAAGCTATAAGAACAAAAAAAAAATCTCACTTGAACTGTCAGTCTACATATTCTATTCTTTTTTCTCCTTGTGAAAGCCAAATTACTGCTAGTGTCAGTGGATTCAGAAGAAACTTTAAAAACCCCCACTGGCTTGATTTTAATTTTTTTCCTACTAGAATAGTAGGTTAATTTGCATGCAATTTCACTTAGACATACAAACAATTTGAAGAAGGGAACAAAACTTACCCTTGAATTGCTGTGTGTGAAAAAGTTTCCAATACAAGCCCCTGCTTCCAATGAGACCCAGTATTAAATGAGACCAGTAAGGCAGCTGTGCAGCTGGCCAGATGGAGTCTCGTGTGTACTGATATGGATATACTGCATCCACTATCCAAAGCCTTGTCTTGGTCTTAATTTTTATTCAAAATTGTGTTAGTCCTTGGTCATGAGTCTGACTCATCTTTCTTGGTCTGTGGTTCTGAACTAATTGGTGTAGCAAGGCAAAACTACACCATAGAGTAACTGTTTATGTCCTATGCCAAGTATGGGAGCCTGGGGTTTGGGATCTCAGTGCCATTTCTTCTTACAAGGCAACCACAGCTGGTTATCCTAACAGAATTCCTTGCAAGAATGTCTAGATAGATGATTTAGTAAAGTTTTCAAAAAAAATTAATTTTCAGTAAATGTGATTTTTTGGGGGGTTTTTTGGAATTTCTTTTTCTTTATTTGAATTGCAATTTAAATGAAGATCATTAACAGAAAAATAGGCTGCTAGTGAGAAGAGTTAGACATAGGCCAGGAGAAATATCCCATGGCTCCTACTGCTGCTTTTGTAGATGATTAGCTGGGAAATATAAGAAGAGCAGTAACTTCAGGAGTTAAAAATTACCAAAGTGTTCCTGGAAGCCTTGAAAGGGTATGAAACATCAGAGGTCATAAAAGGTGTGCATGGATTCAAGATTACTCCATAGAACAATGAAGAAGAGGTGCTGCTTTATTCCCAGCTATGCTGAAGTCTTGGTCTCTGATCATATTTTGGACAAATGCTCAGTAATATTACATAGCAGAGAAACTCTGGCTTGCATGAACCTCAAAGGAAAAGTGTCATCTACAGGATATGAAGAGAATGCAGTGAGTAGCAAGGATGCCAACCTATCCTCCACAGGACACACACACCTGAAGCAAACCCTGAGGCAGCTAGCATATGTTGCTCCAATCCTAAAAAGATGAAGAAGAAGCTAAGGAAGTCAGAACAAAAGTACCAGTCCTGAAATCTTACATCTCTCCAATACAGTGCCAGGCAGCTAGAAGTGGCTTAAAAAGCAGTGTACTAGTGGTCCTGAATCAAAAAATTGCTAAGGCTGTAGGCCTTAGCAATTATTTCAGCAATCTCCTGCATATGCAGGGGACATTTTCACCAACTGAGGTGGTCATGCCCTGGGCTCACCTCTTCTAGGCCCTGCATCACAAGGCAGACTGAGCTAAAGTCATTGGAAAACACCAGGATGAAGCCACTGCTGAGGTCATGTGAGTTGATCCAGCTCTGGGGCTGAAGACCTACAGTCTCAGGGACAGAGGCCAGGGAAGTCAGCAGTGGTGGCCAGTACACTGTGTGTGCCATTTTTCTTCCACAGCATTAAACTGCTAACTCTGCAGAACAAGCAGAACTCTGACAACAAGTTACAATGAATTCCCACCTCTAATATGTGGCAGGCAAGATGGCAAAGTGCCTAGAAAGCAAAAGTTCAAGGCTGGTCAAATGGCAGGGACCAAATGCCACAAGAGATGAGGGATGATGGATAGGTATAGGATTGGACTTTGCTAAAAAGTTGCTGAGGATGAATCTCATTGGATTTAATAGGAGACAGCTGCATTCCAGGTAGAAAACAGGCTGTTGCTAACAGGTAGCTGTGAAGAAGGTGTTTTGCCATCTGCCAAGATGACATGCACACGTTTGTTTCATTTTGATACCCCTTTGAAAGGGACAAGGTGAGGAAGAAGGGATACCACATAGTGTCTACTTCAAGCATCTTCCAGTGGTCCAGAGCACACTGCATTTCGGAGCCCCACAGTCTGAACTCCACCTTCTTTTGGTTTCTCCCCTCATTCTCTTAGTTCTCAATCCTGCTGGGTCACCCAGAGCCAGTGGGAAGTGAGGGATCTCATTTGTGCTCACCTGGGACCACACGTGCAGCTCAAGGCTGCTCTCTCTGCTGAGATTTGGCCTCTCAGTTAGACGTCACCATCATATTTCCTGAAAAATCCTCTTTGCCCAGGGTTTCTCTCCTGGGAAGCTGAGAAGACTCAGAGAAAAAGGAAAACAATATTATCTCATTTGCTTCTCCTGTGTTTTGCTTCTTTGGAATGTGGTTGGAGATTTTTTTCTCCAACATGTGAATTGTTTTAATTTAATGACCAATTGTGGTCCAGCTGTGTTGGGACTCTGGCAAGAGTCACGAGTTTTTCATTAGTATCTTCTAGCCTTCTGTCTGTATCCTTTCTCTATTCTTTAGTGTAGCTTAATATAGCATAATATATGATATGATATGATATGATATGATATGATATGATATGATATGATATGATATGATATGATATGATATGATAAAATATAATAATAAATTAACCTTCTAAGAACATGGAGTCAGATTCATCATTTCCCTCCTGCCACTGGGGCACCTGAAAATACCACATTTGGGCTTGGCGACTTTCTACTGCTATTTTCTAACAGCCTCCATGTTAAATAGTCAACAGCAAAATAGTCTCGATGTTTTCAAGAAAATATGTGCAATTTTTAAATCTTCACCTCTAGGCAAAAATAGGCAGAGCAATCAATTTAATGGTTAGACATCATGGGTGGAAAACCACTTTTCATCACTGTTATGCAAACTTTTATTTCCTCTTGTCACAAAGCAGCAATAATGATTCTTTCATATAACGGACTTAAATTAACTTTTTCAGCTGAAAAGAAAGCATTGTTTTTGTCAGGTACATTTAACAGAAAATAATGGTTTTGACAACTGGTTAAGCAAGACATTGTATTTTTTTATTTTAAACACCATTTATTACCTGTAGACTTCAGTGGTTTCAAAAAAGAAATCAGAAATGCCATTTAAGTTCTCCTTGCCTCCTTCTATTCACTTCATGTTATTTTCTCTGGTGTAAGACTGACAAACCATTAAGCAATCAGTGGAAGGGCTTGTTTTATCTCTTTGGAACTAAAAACAAGTTCATGGATGTGAAAATATGGGAAATCTCACCCATATTTTATTAAAGAACATGTTAATATGTCTTCTTCAGGGATTTTCTCAGTGTGAAAGTACACAAATTCCATTACTTATAAAAGCACAAAGGGAATATGACGCACACTGATAAAAAACTAAAGCCTTTCAGAAAATAACAGGCAACTCACTGGGGCATAACTGACCTATTCCTTTCTCACTTACTAAATGAATCTGAGGACCGTTTCGGGATGGTATTGATCGTGTTTTCAACATGACAGGTGACCTCCAAATCAGTTCACAGACCAGTGTCTCTCAGTGAAGCTCAGAGCTGCTTGTCAATGGTGCCCTCGCAATTGAAACAGACATTGATGGACAAGACCTTCAACTGGCTGTTTAGAACATGCAGATTTCCCCGATTAGACTGGCCCTCTTTGTGGGGTTTTTGTTGTCATTCCTGTTGCTTGGGAGTATTTAATGAGCTTTTATTGATTATGTGCTTAGTGTTACAGTGTTAAAGAATGTGTGTGATACTGTAGCTAAGAATTTGTATTCACCACCTCTGTAATACAAAGGGTTTGCTGCAGCTTTATAAAAAGAATGATGCTTTTAGCTATAAATATGTGCTCTAGTAAAAATACTAATTGTACAAGCTTGATGCTTATTTCTGTTTTGAAAAAGGTTATGTGAAATTTCTGTTAGTTAAGCAGGCTGTCTTTCTAAAATATAATGAGTATTTGCTACTTATGACATGGCTCAGTGAGATTAGTTTACAGATGTCAGTATTTTTGTAGTATCTCAAAATTTGTGGCAACTTTTTAGTGCTACAAAGGCGAAAACAGATGATGATTCATCTTTTATTTAATATCTAAAATATTTTTTCATATGCATGCATGTCTTACTTTAAAAGCAGCAACCATGTAAAAGAAATACTGTCTTTAGAAAAGGTGGCTGTTACATGTATTTTCTCAGAGCCCAGTTTTGCTCCTGTAGTATGCATGGTTTGCATAACACTTCATTATAAGGTGTTATTTAAAAAGTGAAACCTTGATCACAATTGCAACAAGTGTTTATTAAATATGAGTGAAGGAAAAAAAATCAAATTATACATAATCATTCCTTCCTCCCTGACTTCCTCTGAAAAGTTTCCCTGGTTTTGATTTTCCTTTAAGAGAATAGTGAATGTTATAAATTTGTAATTGAATCTATGTTCCACCACATTAGCAATTCCTCCAGCTCACCAAGACAATAATTTTATAAAGTTCTTTCATTAAAAGCATTTATCTCAAAAGTATTCGCAATTTCCTCTCTGATTTTTTCCTATTTGAATTAGATTACTCTCCTCCGTGTTTCATCCCCCAAAAATGCTAATTAAAATGTTACTGACCAAAAGCAGACTACTCTCTGAGGTCATAGCATCATTTTCTATCTTGACAATTTTAGTATAACAAAAATTCTCCCTCTGATTCTGCCTTATGTAAGTTGCACATACCTGGGTTTTTAAATTGCAAATAAATTTGAACTCTTTCAGTAACTTTTCCTCCATTTTAAAGTTAAACTCCCATGATTTCTGAGTGAAATTATTCAAACTATTCAACATGAATCCCATTTATCCTTTCCCAAATCCCAAATTCTAAAAGTTTAAGTGAAGCCATGGATGCTGTATATTAACTCCCAAGAAGGTGAAATTGAATCCCAAATCTCTAAAGGTGCCATTAAGAATATGATATCCTGCCCAAGTGTAGTGCAGGCAGACTTCAGACACATTTGTCTTGGTTAGGATGGACACAAGCCTCTCTCTCTGCAATTTGAGCTGAAGAACCATGGCCCAGCTCAGAAGTCATAGTTGCATTTATCCTGCCCCTGAGACAACGCTTCTTTCCTCTCAGAGAACAATATACACTCTGTTGCTGTCAGTGTGTGTGGAGCACGAACCATACCCTGAAGTGCAACCAGCTTGGAAAAACTGATGTTGCTTAAATAAGTTCAGAGCTGCAGGATGCAGTTTGGGTGACTTATTTTTCAAGCATGACCATTAAATATCAGTTGTTAGAAGTATCCCTAGGCCAACTGGTTCAGGTGAGCACCCTAGACACAAAATTGTGCTCTGCCCCACCTTCTCTCAGCTTGGGAGAATTTGTATTCATGGTCACTGAGAGGGCATCAAACTGCCTGTGCAGAGCCCAAATGCTTGCCTTTTCTCATTCCAGACAGGCATCATTTCAGTCTGGGAGGGGTGGGCAACCATAAATAAGGAGCCTGATTCTGTCACCTGATGATTAAGACAGGTTATTTACAGGAGGACAGCACCAGGTCCTGGCCCTTGTACCAGGTACTTTTGTGCATTTTCCTTTGCCATTAGCAGGTAAGAGAAATTTTGAGCAAGAATGGGAAACATGACATTCCTTCCCCATATTCTACTAGAAAATATAACTATTTCTGGGTCATCTGAATTGATTATTTTTTTAAGTGAGAGAAAACCACAAGAGTATCAGCAAACATATGTTACTGTAAAGTCAATGATTCAATACCTCAGTATTATTTGCAATACATTGTTGCATCATTAGCAATCTGTATAAATCTTGCTAATCTCATAATGAGAGCCTAGAAACAGATTTTGGAAGTTAGAGTGGCTCTGAAATCCAAATTTCCCACAAACTCAGCAATATTAAAAAGGGAAAATGTACAAGAAATCAGGCATCTCAAAATCCTTCAAGCAGTACCCAGAGTGTTGGAAAATAATTTTGTGTTATTAGAATGCCAAAATGCTGGCCCAGCAAAAATCATCTGACAAATATTTTTAAAAGCCTGTGTTTTTTTTAGTCTTTCTAGTAATGAGAAATTGATATTTCAGAATTCTAAGGAAAGTGAATCCATTAATTGTCAGGTGTTTTTCTGTCATTTTCAGGTCGTGGAATAGTTGTAAAATTGACTGGGAAATTAACTGGGAGAATAGGTTTCAATTAAAAGAAAAAGAGAAACAAAACCAGCTTTTCACAACGATGTTTATTTTCACAATCTTTCCTATGCAGGTTTTGGACTTGTTCTTACATTTTTTTCTTGAGCAAGGACTTAAATGCAAAATCTTGACAGTGGTTGAGAAAATTATGCTATGTTCTGCTCCATTCTAAGGCACTGACCAAAGAGTAAAAGCACTTAATTTTTATGTGTAAAGGGAAAGTCACAATGGAATTTTGTAAGTAAATTAATTTTAATGGCTACTCTATTACAAGTTATTCCCACACCAGCTCTGATACTAGGTACCTTGGAGTTTTGGCTGTTTGGGGGGAGGGGTTGTGCCTTAAATTAAATTCGTGCAGTTATTCTCATGAGTGCAAAGTGTTAATCAAAGCTGCTGTTTCTAGTGACATAACAACTTCATTCTAACTAATCCTTGCAAGTGAAGGGATGCTATCTATTGAAATAGTGAAATGCTCTGTAAAAGTATATATGCAGAAAAATTCCTATCAAAATACAGAGGCTATACAAACATATCTAAGATATATTAAAGTGAAACTAGAGGAAGAGACAAAGAGATTTCCTAGTTGCTTTTGCTGTGTGCTTGTGAATAAAAATTTAAAGGGCTTACTGGCCAGGAGTTTTATAAATAAAGCAGGACTTGGGGCAAAAGGCAATCCACAGCAAGGGCAAGTTTTCTGGTAGGTGACTGTGGCTTCACAAGCTGACAGTTCCAGAAGAATGAATCATCTATGGTGAAAATAATAACTATTCACCTTTTAATTTTAGAAGAAAACCTATTTAAATAGCCCATTCCTTAGGCTACAGTACAGCATCTATGGAAAAACAATGCTAAACTAAGGAGGCTGATCAAAATTTGTAGCTTTTGAGCTAGCATGCTCATACTCTTCATATAATAAAGTAACAGCATTGCTGTATGTTGTAGGGTTGTCCTCCTGGGTTGTCCTTCTGATTGTAGCCCTCATATTTACTAATCTGAAGGACACTTGTAATGAAAATGTATTTCATAAATAAATCAGGTAATTTCCCACAACTAAACCTTTGGGATGAAATCCTATACCTATATATTCAACAGGAAAATCTCAATTAATTATCAAGCAGATAGTATTTTACCCTTTACCTTTCAAAGCTCTCATGTTATGAAAGCATAATGAGAAGCTGGTTTACTAGTGCCATGAGCAATACAAGCCTTTATCAGAGGCTATTGGTATGCTAATACCAAGCTTTGTGTTGGCTTCACTCTTGAGGTTTCCTCCCATTTCAGTGAAGTTAAATAGTCTACCTATAATAATATAACATATTCTAATTGGGATGGTGGAAAATGAAACATGCTTCTGTTATTTCAGGGCTCCAAGCACCTTTGAATTACTCTATCAGTACAGTGGGTGCATTATTCAAATGGAGTCTGACTGTATTGAATGGCGCACTAAGCCTTTGCATACAACTTCCTGTCTTCAAAGTTTTGACTAACACTGACTGAGTACAATAGGTATGCTCATAAATTTGTTATAAGTGAAGGAATAGCTTTTCTGTCAAGGACTTATGGAAGGAAAATTGTCATGGTAGTGTGAGCCTAGGGGTCAAAATTGGAGAGTGTAAAAAGAAGGTGGAGAAGTTCACCGTAGAAGAGGAAAGAACAAAATCCATACAAGACAGATTTTTAGACAGACGAAAAAATGAGTGAAAAATAAGAGTGAGAGTACTTTCAGCAAACAGGAGAAAAAAAATACTGTATAGACCTTCAATATTCCTGTTTATAACAAACCCTGCTAACACATCTGAGTGCGTTAATGCAATTCCCCCACTTCTTTTACACTTCTAGCTGATAATGTGTGTTTGTTTACTTTGGTATTTTTATTTGGCACACCAAATGTTATGGGTCTTATCAGGAAAATCTTCCATCACAGCTTTAATTCAGCTTCATATTGACAACCTAAAACTTTCACAAATAGACAATGTGGCACAAAAATCATAACATTTTCTTTAAATAGTCAAGAAGTGACATAAGTAAATGTGAGGTCTCTGTGTAGGCTGCCATCTCATTTCTTAGTTGTTAAATTACACTTGCTTTATCATCAGGCTGTGTATTTGAAAAATAAAAAAAAAACAACCAAACAAAAAAACCTTCTTGGACTGCTGTGGTTTGATCAAAATTATTTAATTTTATTCACACATTAAAATTGTGAGTGTGGATAATATAGATTACTGAAAGAGTTATCATTTCTCCTCGGTATTTCTTTAAGATATTGAAGAATTTTAAAGATCAAGAAATTGTGAAGACTTCAGCTAATAGCTGGACAATAATATTTGAAAGGACCAAAGCCAACATGTACTGCTAAAGGTATCGTGTCCTGAAGTTACTGTACACCTCTCAATAATTGCATTCAGGTTATTACTGAACATTATATACTGAGATAAATTATTCTAGAAAGAAATGCTACAATAATATCTATTATGTTGCACTTTCAAACTGCCTCTTCCAGGATACAAAGGAATGGGAACAAGCTGTGCTAAGCAATTTAGTGATTTCCCCAACGTCCCAGTGTGTTTTGTTTACAGCTAGGCATTGCAACTGTCAAAGCTTTTGCTTAACATTTTTTTTTCCTTGTACAAAACCACTACAAATACTCAACATTAAGAGAAGATCAGAAGGCATCCTGCAGTCCAGGTTATAAAATTCCTTCATCCATTTATATTTCATAAAGTTCAATAAAATTGGTTACCGGTTGTAAAATGTAAGTCCTGAATTCTCCTCTTGTGATGGAGACTGCACAGTCATGCCATGCATGACATTGATCCACATTAAGCATCTGCCTATCTATTCACTTATTTGTTTGTTTAAATAGCCCTACACATTCGGGCAACTGGTTATGCAGCCTATGCTAATTAAAAAGTACTTAATGGAAATCTACCTGGAATCTCAGGGTGGTGCATGCTGCAGCAGCCTGGCAGAATTCTGAAGCCCATGTACAACATTCAGCAGACAGTGGTTTCCTGAGTGTAGCTGAAATTTTTAAATGTGTCCTGTAAATCCATAAGGGGCTGGCATTTGCCATTTCACAGATTTCTCTTTCTGCTGGTGAAAATGCCACAGAGAGATTAAACAATCACAGGCAAGCTTGTTTATACTTACTAGAAAAGCATGTTCTGTAAAAAGGACTGGTTCATTTTGCATGCTTCTTAGCACATTTTTTCCCACTCAAAACCAAAAATAAATTTTGAATTTCAGGGACTGTGCAAGCAACCGAATGCAGGGATTTCAGTTATGAGTGAAACACAAATACCAATTATTAACTATGCTCAAATTCTTGGAAGAAAACCAACAAAGTAGGGGTTCTCATCTCTTTTGTTGCACTCATCTCTTTTATGTTTTTCCTCCTCTGGCTGAATGTACCAAAACTTCCTGGCAGTACTGTGGCTTGAACTTTATATGCATCTTTAAAGTTTTTGAATTTAAATATTTACTTTTGTAATTTTTACATAACTTCTTATATCTTTTAATTAATACTTAATTAATGATAAGTATATCTCTAATTCTGAACAATATCACATTTATTTACCCTGTGAGACTTTCATTTTGATAGTAAATGCACTGGAACATTCCTCTATAATATACTTCTATTTTCAGCCATTCTTTGAAATACTAGATGGTTATTTAATTTAGGAGCACAGAAGGCAAGTACTGTAAACACCACAATCCATTTATGAAAAGTAAAAATAATTCATGGAGCTTCTAATCCAAGAAAGCAATGTATGAGTGATCAAATGGAACTGCAGACTGACTTATCTACCATAGGTCAGGTTGTGTTAAAGATTTACTGTAAAAAAAAAAAAAGGGAAATTTAAAAAAAAGGTGGTTTAAAAATTAGTTGCTGTTCTCCTCAAAGAATCTTTCTGCCAGGAAATTTGTCTGGGGAAGTTAAACACTTTCCCAGTTAAGCTATATGGGCACAACCCCTATCTTTTGAAATAAATTATCTATAGAAGTGTCTTTGCAGAAAAAATCTTTACTGTGATTAAAATGTAATTGCTCACTGGGAACTTGTTGCATAATTCAGTATCTGTCTCTATAATAGGAACAAACTGTATGGCTTGAGCATGCTTTTAGATGCAGATTGAGCTCTTTTCTATCTCCAAGATGAAAAGAAGCCCTGGACTTCTCTGATAACTGCATTTGATTTTAGAATGAAAGAAGACAGACAAATTGGGAAAGTAAAATTTGAAGATCAAAGCTCCATCACAGAAACTTTTACAAGCCTGAGAAACAGAATACAATGGTTAGGGTGCTTTTATTCAAAGGTGTATCAAAAGTGGATGCTTGATTTTAGAGACCGTTTTTCTTTATTCTTCACAGAGTGGATGCAACCTAGAAGTCAGGGAAACTAGATTAGAGAAGAAAAATAGCTGTGTTCTGGAAAACCTTTTGCTTGCCCATTCCTGAGGTCACTGAAGTAAACTTCAAAGGAAGATATTCATATCCCCTATACTTTAATATATAAGTCTTGCTTTTGTAATTTATCTGCCAAGGATTATGAAGAGGCAAAATCCAGCATTGCTCAAAGTAATTTCATTAAAAAATTAAAAAAACCCCACTACCCTAGCATTTTATTAGGCTTGGTCTCAGTCCAACATGTCTATTTTCTATTGCAAGGCAAAAAAAGTGAAGGGGAAAGGTAAGGGATCTCCAATAAAACTTTTTCATTTAGTTGATCCATATAATGATTAGATCAATGCTTAGATCCCCTTAACTACCCACTTTTCCTGCAATTATTTCCTTTTTAGGTAGTTCTAGTGAACATAAGATAATTTCTTTTGTTCATATAAAAATCAAATTGAGAAATAAAATTTCAAAGAAAGAAATGGTCAAGATTCTCAGCTTATACACACCATATAAGTATGCAGATCACAGCCTCCTGGATCCAGTACCCTTGTAAGACTCCCAGAAGTTTACCATGTAAACTTCTCAGAAATACTCTCAGACCACTGATATATAGACTAAACCCCATAACTTTGCATCTGCAAAGATGATGTCGTCACCTTGGCGCTGTGCACGATCAGTCAGAGTGGGCTCTCAAATAGCTAACTCACCGGGTGTAGTGTCTCTCCCAGGGCTCTGGGAATTCCTGACTACATAACTCACCTCTGTCATATTTCAGTACTCTGGGAAAGCAGAGATGCATGAGAGAACTGGGTGTGTTTGCAGCTGCTGATTCATTTGGCGTGCTATTCACAGGACGTGCTATAAATTGTGGAGCAGGTGGTGTTTCCTACAGGCTGATGGTTTGATGTCCAGGTATGTTGCATTGTCTTAGTCCAGATGGCAAAACACATATGTCTGAGAGCAGGACATAGCCTGCTAGGCTTTGAGCAACTGGATATAATGCATTCTTATGACTGCTGAGTTCCCTCAGAGAGCGATCCAGCAGCCCTGCCAACCTAATTAATCGTGGCCATGAGGAACCTGGCTGTAGCTGCAAGAACATCCAAGTGTTTTCTGCACTTGTCAAAGCTGCCCTTTTTACCTTCAGTATCAGCTGCTTGACTTCTTCATCTGGGGGCTGATAACTGTAAGGACTGGATCATTTTGATGATGTTGAGGGTTTTTTTTTTTGTGAAAAACAGACAAGAGTGTCTGTGGTGGGTGAGGAATTCTCGCACTGGAATCCACATTATTTCACAATACAAATTATGTTAGTTGCTACGTGTGTCCAATGGTGCTGTCTCTGCTGCCACGGTGTGTGTGTGTGTTCATGTTTCTGAATATAAACTTATGCACGTACAGAGACTCTTTAAGAAGATGAAGCATATATGCTGCACTTAATGCCTTTTGAACAGGAAATATTTGAATTTCAGCTTCCAAAGGGAAATCACTGAGCCTGTGAAATAGGCCCGGAAGAAAGCAAGCAGGGAAATCAGTTTCTTTTACCTCCTTGATCAGAGATGGGGATGTTTAGCTACAGAATATATAGCCTCAGCATAGGAAACATGATTCAAGGCAGCCAGAGGGAAAGGAAAAATATGAGAAATGTGGAACCATGGTGATAGGCGTCTCCCAGAGGATTTATTTTTTCTGCTACATGTTTTCAAGGCAATTGATGGCTACTTGTTCAGGCCACCTACTGTCAATTTTTTACAGCTCTGAAAAAACATTCTGATGTAATTATTCAGTGACTTTCCAAATGTCAGTGTTGTAAAGGAAATGCTGGGGCTAGGAGAGCTTCAGAGAAAAAAAATCGTAGCTAGTTTTTGGCTTAATAAATTTACTGAGTCAAAGAGAACATGTTTTGCACAATGCAGAGTGTGTGGCAAACAATATAAGAAATCAGAAGTGGTTTTTTTTCTAAAATAAAACTTTCATTACTTTTGACTAAATTTCAGTTTGAAGCGTACTCTTTACCCAAATGTCTCCTCTTTTCTTAGTTTTACTCCTTTCCATGTAACAGTAATGATTTTAGTCACAGCTGCTTCACTGAAAAAACATTCTCCATTTCAATGCAAAGGAGTAAATCTGTTTAAGAAAGCTTCAGTGTTAGCTTAAACGAATCTATTTCACTTTGCACAAAAATGGACTGGAAGTTTACATGATCAGTTATGGCGTCTCAGCTGCAAGGCTGGTAACAAGCAGCTGGGATGGATAATTTCATAAACTATTTCATCCAGAAGTGTAAGAGCATTTCTATTTGTGCGCTTGAGAAAATTGAGAAGTCCTATGAAGTCCTAGTGCATGGGCTAGTTACAGGGAATATGAGTTTGTTTATGTCTGCTTGTAATTAACAAGCAAATCACCCCAGACATGTTGTGAATGCGGATTGCACCTTGCGGATGGCTCTGGATATTTGGATACTAAAGAGCTTTTGCGCTAAACTGCACCTGGACTCAAATAAAGAAAAGTCAAGAAAGAAGAGCGCAACTGGCAGATTTGGGTTTTTTTTGTAAAAATGCAAAAGCAATATCAACAAATCAAAAACTGTCAGCATAAGCAGAGTGACAGTGTGAAGCAAGAAGAGCAGAACTCAGCCAGTGATTTTCTATCAGCTGTGGAAATCACCATTTGACTGCTGTTTGCCAACCTTGTGGTAAAATGAAGACCAAAAAAGGCATGTCTCAGTTATCTTGGGATAATTGATGTCTAACCACAAATGTCTGATGCTTTGAGATACCTCAAGATATTCTCACTGGCTTTTCAGCTGCTCCTTTCAAATTCCCATGAGTCATGTAATTTTCACCAGGCTTGTGCAGATATCCTAAAAATGCTGTAACATCTCAAGTGGTAGGTGACATATACATTTAGTCAAATGTATTTAGGTATCTGAACAAAATTCCACTCTATGCAAGGGAATACTAGAATGATACTAGGGGAAAAATGCAAAGTAAAAGCTTCTGGATTTCTCATTCAAGTAAGGCTTTCACTTTGGTAAACATATTATTGAGTGACAACTTAGCCCCCACCAAAATTACTTGAAACAGATTTTGTATTGCCTTTTCTGTGGAAACAGTTCAGGAATCCACAGTCTATTACTGTGAGCAAATACTGCGAAACATGCAAAGCTAAAATGAGTCTATGAATTTCCAGCTGTGAGACAAAACACTTGTTTTTTGCTTAATACATGCACAGAACAAGATTTTCTAAAAGCTTGGTGTATGCAGTTTTAAACAAATGCTAAAAAATTAAACTTCCAAACAAATAGAAGGTGTGACAATTACATATAAAAGAGAAAGCAGTGACATGCTCATTGTCTCCTTTTGACAGCCTACGTTGTTTATCTTAAGGTGATAATTCTACTTTTAACATAAAAAGTAGAGCTTACTGAGGGGGTGGCTAAATGTTATGTTAGAATCAGAAAAAAAAATGAGTTAGTATGAAATGTAAGTAATCATATGGCCAAACTTCTCTCCATAGGCTATGCTCAGGTATCCTTAAATCATTTTCCTGGGAGACTTGCCTAATGATGGAGGCTATACAACCATCCCAGCCACCTATTCCGGCGTTCGTACAATTCAAAGATGTGTTTAATTGTTTTTCCTAAAATGTATTATTTTCTCTATTATTTGCTATTTAGATGAAAACAGAATATTCCATCCCTCTTAGCTTGTCCCCTCCTCAATGAGATAATGAATTTTTCCCGGTACTGCGGGGTTTATAAAGCAAACCCTGACTTTATCAAGCACAGGTTACCATTCACTTTGAAGAAAGTGCACTGATTCTCTCTGCTCAATTGCAGTCTTCTGTTCACAGTAAACATTTAACACGTTCCACCACTTCAGGTTATGACACAAATAGTACAAGTACAGAGAAATTAGTATTAATATACTCTTAGGTGAATGACTAACAACACCTATTAATGGTGTTCAGGAATTATTTTGTCAGTAAGTAAATCATAGCTTTAAACAGTCTTGTATTCAGTACTTGTACTAGCAGATCTCTACCTTAAATGCCCTCTATCATCCTTCAAATTTGATGAGAAAATTTTGAAAAGAAATACTTATACTTAGATGATGGCTGTATTATTTCAGAAAACATTAGTCTTGAAACTGCATGATTCAATACATATATTTTAAACCAGTTGAGACATACTGGATTGAAGCCTTGAGTGCCACATAATTATCAACTACAGTTGTCCAACATTTTACCTTGAGAACTGAAGGTTCAGATGCATTAAAATGTTGCTGTAACAGCAGGACACTGCATAGAAAAAACAGCATTATCCCAGAGTATAAGGTATTATAAAAATCACAATGAAAACTATGTTTGAAGAGGGATAAGTCAACAAAGTTTTCCAGAAGGAGGTCTTGCCTAAAAAATCATAGAAACAAATATTAGCATAATGCATTTTAAATTTCAGGGTATCCTAGAAAGGATAATAAAATCCCAAGCAAAACAAAACAAAACAGAAAACCAAACTAAACAGAACACCTTTAATTATATCAGTCACAGCAGATAGAAAAATTTGGAAAAAAACATAGAATAAATAGTCTTTTTTCCAATAGAAGGCACTCAAATTAGAAGCCTCTTTCTCCTAGTAGTGTTGGTCATCATACTCATTAATTATCTGAAAGACAAGATAAATAGTGAGAATAAAATTTGCTGATAATTTTAAATGATTCAGGATTATAAAAGTAAAAAAAATACTGTAAAGATATGCAGTAGGGTGTCAAAATATTGACTGACTATGTAATAAAGTGGCAAATGAAATTCAGTGTTGATTAGTGCAAATTAGCACGTGTGGGAAAACAAACCAAACTATATACAATGACTGATTCTAACCAGCTACTCCCACAGAGGGCTAGGAGCTATGATTTACTAAAGGTGGTAACATGCACATTTTGATTTCATGTTCATTGTTTAAAAAAGAGGAAATTTTAAGAAATATTTGATAATAAACATAAAAACAGATGACATGACCCTTATAAAATAATGTGTTGAAGCTTGACTATATGGACCTCTGATTCTGGCTTGTGAAAAGAGTACAGTAGAACTCATAGAGACAGAGAAAATAAACAAGTTTTATTGAAGCTTTACATGCAGTAATTTCTGTGCAAAGAGAAATTAAATATACTAGAACTTATTGAAAGAGGGAGCTGGGGAATAAGGTGAAATAAAATCACTTACATGAGAAACTTAATTGGAAGTCCTTATTCAGAGGAGACAGTGGGATCAATGTGATTTTTGACATGATAGTGGACTTTTTAAAACTTAAAACTTGCATATAAACCTAACTAAACCATTTCACCCGTCATTACAAAGAAGATGTTAAGTAATTATTAAAGCCATGAAAGAAAAGTGCATTATTGACAATTAAATACTAAGAAACAACATTGGGCTGCTTTAGATCATCAAAAGTACAGACTGTTTCATGCAGGCAAGCAGGACTGTACATTCTGGTCCTCCACAGTTGGCAAAACTTTGCAGGGGGACCCTTTTGAGAGATAGTTACTGGAGTAGAAGGGCAAGGCTATGAACTGAGTGGTGCTCCTGTAGAAACTCTTGTATTCTCACATATGCATTCAGAAAAAATTTTAGTGATGGCCATTCTAGAATTGGACCAAAACTCCATCCAACAGAACATTCTTTCTTTGAGGAAGAAGTTTCAGGTGAGGGAAATGATGGTGATGATAAAGAGACTTCTTTTGGTTCATTTATTTTGTCACAACTCTGAGCAGATCCAGCTCCCTGGAAGGCCTGGGAGGAGTGAAAGGCAGTTCTGTTCAGTGCAAATCTCAGCCTCCCTGTTTTATGCTTTTCCTTGCTTGATCACCATCCCTCTTTCATTTTAGGGCATAATTGATTTTAAGCTGCCTTCACATCCCAGTACCCGGGTCTGAAAGCATATCTAGCACATCTGAGGCCAGCTATAGAGCATTAGGACATCCTCCAACACCCATGCCAGTGCTGAGACTCGCAGTGCTGCACAGCCTCACGCTGCTGGCCACATGGAACGGGAGCAGAGCCCTCAATAAAAGGCTTTACTATCCCTCTTTATGAACACAGAGAAATACCAAAGTGCTTTGTTTGCAGAAGGTTCTCCTTTTCTGAGAGATACCAGAATGCATGTCAGAGATTGGATGGATCTACCTCTTTGGTGGATGACAGGGTTTGCAGAAAGCAGACAATTAGAGCCTGCCCACTGGAAGCCTCCCAAATTATAGCAGCAATTACTTTGTAGCAAACACAACAGAAAGCAGACTGCAAACATAGAGAGAAGCTTCTTGTGTTCTCAGTGCTGGTTATTTTAACAAAAACTGTTTTTTTCCAGAAAGAATGAGTCCTCTCAAACTATTAACCAGTAGGTGGTACACACAGGAGCACTGCAGTCCAGCAATAGGGATACAAATGTCATCTTTCTTGCTTTGTAAAAACAACTGATGGATCTTCCTTTATGCTTGAATTAAACTGGAAAAACACCTTAATTCACTGTACTTACTTTCACTGTACTTATTACAGGCAGAAACCAGAACAGGAAGCTTTGCTTTTGCTTCTGTTTTAAATCTACCAACTAATTCCTCTATTTCACTGACTCAATTCTGCTATGTTTATTATACAAACACTGTTTTACTTCAACATTAATGATGGTCCATTTCCCTACTTTTCCATTTTAGGTTTTTTTTTTAATATATATTTGATTGTATAAATAAATACATGGATATATAAAATGGAGCATGCACAAATGAAACTCCACATAGTGAAGCTATGTTTTTATTTTATAAATGTACTATTTTGGAACACTTCTTCAACAGAGCTGCAGTAGAGAATTGGCCTTGTATTGGATGAACTGAATTTAGAGACTAAATTCTATTACTTGTCTATTTCACAGATGAAAATTCCTAGGAATGTACCTAATAAAATTCCCCTTTTTAGGTAGAAACAACTTACAAAATATGCCCCTTTGGGACAAACAGCTCCTTAAGGACAATATCATTTAAACTTACAGTAATTTTGCGCTGAGGCCTGGTGTAACAGTTTCATGTGACATTTCAATTTGGACCAATCTGTTTATAGTCTTACTGGCAAAAGTAGAGACAGCCTGGAGTGGGAATATAAAATCAAACTGTTGCTCTGTGAGCCAGTTTTCATTGAAATATAATCCATACATGCAACATACTCATTGACATGGTAGCAGGCTGGTGTAGTGCCCAGGCAATATTGGATTCAGTGTATTTACCAGGCAGGGTGCAGCAACAGCCTGGTACAGCCAGCACACATTTAAGGTGCTTCCTGCTAAGTCTACCTTGTAACACTGAGCCTAATAAATTCAATCAGTCTGTGGTAGCTCAGCTGCTCTTGTGCTGCACTCTGCTATGCACTGCAAGCATGGATGATGTTCTTTTCCCAACAAACTAGAATGATGTGTTTTTAAAATAAAAGGCAATGTACTTTCACATTCTTGGGGTTTTGCACTATCTTGCATTTATGCTTATGTTACAGCTTTACGTTCTACCATAAAACCTGTTTGTGTTATGAACCTTTTCTACACACCAAATTTCTTTTTTATCCATCATTTTTGATGCTCCTCTAATAGGAAAAGGCTTGTTTTTTAAGCATTTTTAAATGTAACAGTATGAAACTGGTTCAGATATTCTATACTTAATATACTCACAGTTCAGCTATGAATGCAATATTTCTGTCATTGAATCTCCTGTACTGATAGGGCAGTAGCAAACCACAAACACTATGTAAAGTATAAGACAAGAATAACACGCCAAACAAATTGTGCAAAGAAATGTTGTTATAATGTGAAAAAAGAGGACTGAAATACTAAGAAGAAAATCAATATATCTTCAACACCAAAAGCCAACTATTTGAAGATGGTGATATTTAGTTGTTAATCCTTTATCTGTACTCTTCTATAATGTTACAGCAGCTTGGGCAATATTACAATTCATGACAGAAAACAATTAAGCCCAGGGAGGAGCATAAACTCTTAGTCTTTTTGCCTCATATTTCACAAATACTGTCACTCAGAACATGATCATATAAAAACCCTCTTCTAGGGATAGCAAATCTATGCCAAAAATAAAGACCCAATATTTGCTATCTCCGTAGTTCTCAAGGTTTTATAATCATCTCACTTTTCATTACAAAAGATACCTGACTTGCATGTGACACAAATTCTCTTAAATCAGAAGGATGTTTCAATGGGGATTCTTTCATGCTAAAGTTTGTGAGAACCTAATCTATGGTTATTGTATACTATATTGGCAGGTTAACAGCTCCTGTATGTTCCTTCTGTTGTCTGTTTAGCTTTTTAGTTTGTCATTAGTCATTAGAAACTGTAGCTTAATTTAAATACAAGCCCCTGTGCTGACACAGTCTGTGGAAGCCAAACTTTGTCTCAGGAGAAATTTTACAGCTGAGTTGCTTGCAAAGCTCTCATTTACTTCTGGTGAAGTAGCATGGTACGCATAACAAAACTTGGAATGACTGAAAGAAAAAAAGGATAATCTTGTAACACTGATAATTTAAATAAATAAAATGAAAACTCCTAGTCCATGAACAACTTTTGCCCCAAAAGGGCAAGATATTCCAGTTATTTGGAAGCTCCTGAATAATCAGATAATTATTAATTCAAATTATGAAAAAGTGTAGCACACTCTTCATGTACATTCTCCATCAGAAAGGAACTAAAACTCAGACAATGAGCTTGGTGCTGGTTTTTAGCATTGTTTTGAATCAAATAAGGAGTAGGCAGTTACATATATGTGACTTGTCAAATTCTGTAGCAAAGCTTTTCAAAAGTTTTGAGAAAAAAGAGCCGTCCCTTTTTCTCAGGATAATGATAACTGGAAAGTTGAATTTTTAGACAATAATGCCTCAGAAGAATGGCAGATTTCTTGAGCAAGATGTAAATCTATACAGCTGTTTTGTCTTTAAACACTTGGCAGCATGCAGTGGTGCTCTATGCTTGTTATACACCAATAAAAGCAGTGGAGTGTGAATAAAAACACCAATAAACTTTGTGGCTAATCCTTTCTCAAAGTGGACTGTAGCTACTTTTACAGCCCAACTAGTGAATTCTATGCACTCATCTTTGGTATTTTCAATGCTATTGATTTACAGGGAACATTAATTTCTTGAGGAAAACTCTCTGTGACTATCTTACTCTAGCTGACTGTGAACTATTAAAATGTGCTTATCAGAGTTTTATGGGGAGTAGCTCTGGAGGTTAACTTCATGTAATGCTCTGATAAGTCCTGAAATTTGGCTTGTCTTTCAACCAAGAATTAAGTAAACTGGGATTAAAAACCGGGATTTACACACTTCTGTGCCCAAGTCTGAATCATCCTTGACCTTCCATATAAATGAACAGCAGAGGGTGAGTAAATAGTATATACACCACTGTCTTTGCTTGCTTGTGCAGAAAACATTTCAAATGGCAGTGTCTTAGTGCAAGGTATTATTGCTTGTTTGCTGAAAGAAAAGATGATTCTATAAAAGCAGGTAAAAGGAAAAGGCAATTGGCTCCTGATGCAGTATTTTCCCTTAGTCCCTTAGGAGGGATGCTGAAGGGTGCCAGCCTTCCCAGTGCTCAAGGCATTCCAGCAGAGATCATGGCACACAGACCGGGAAGAACTTGTGCTTACAAACCGTATTCCTTCAGTCATGGTGAGACGGCTGACTGTTTTATGTCCCATAAACTGTGACACAATTTCCTGCCTTTACTTCCCAATGTGATAAAAGATTTTTCATAATGCACCACATAGAGTTGGTGCAGTCTCTACCACTGTGTTCTGTATTTTGCATCCTGGAATGGACTCTGGGAAATGGAAGCAAAGCAAACAAGCAAACAAAACCTCTTTTTATCCTCTGCTCTTCCTTTAATAGAACATAAACGCCACCTTTTATTCAAGCAAAACCAAACAACGCTGTCACTGAAGGATGCTGTCTGTCATAAAGCTTGTGGTGTTTTGAGCTGAGCAAAAGGACAATTAAACCAAATAAAGTAGTAAAAGAAACCATGGGGAAATTTAACATAAAACTAAAAGGCGATTCAGAATCCTGACTATCAGCTTTGTAATGTAGTTCTCTCTCTTCAGGGGAACAAAGTTAGTTATATAAAAAATTCTCACAATATTCTAAAGTTCCTCTCTGTAAAGATACATGAATTGCAAGTATCTTACTCAGTATAGAAATATCTGAGGCTACCAGAAGTCTCTTATACTGTGCTTAGCTTTGGCAGCATAATTTCAGAGTTATCATCTATTAACGGACACAAATATAGAGAACGAAAATTTACTATTGATTCCATGATCAGTGCAGCCTCCTCTAGCAAAAAACCACAATTTCAGCAAAGATGGTCCTTGCTTGAAATCCCTACATGAATCTGTTCTCAGGACTGCCAGGTATTGTACTTGTCATGAAGAATAAAATAGCAACATACAGTGTTCTTGTTGAAATAACCTGTGGATGTGATAATAGAAATATACAAGTAAGGTGAAGTTGCAGATAGAGTTACAGCAAATCAATGAAGCTTTAAAAATAAAGAAAAACATCTAAATTTGCAAGATGGGGCTCAGGTAGAAACTACTTAGTGGCTCCAAGTTCATAGAGATAAATGAGCAAAAGGAGGTGCTGTACCAACAGATTCAATTGCTTTGCCTAACCAAAAATGCCTAGAGCTGTTTGGGCCAGCCAGGGCAATATTCTTAGACCCTTGTCTGCAACTCCAGAAGGACATAGGCCAACCTTGTATCATATCTGCCCCCCCATGTGTGGTGTCCAGGATGCCTTAAGTTATGTCAAATAGCACCAGATTCCCTCTGTGTGGTCAATTGACACCTTCATAGCAGTTTGCATTTCTTAGTCTTTATCCAAAACCATAGAAAACTTGAATTTATTGCTTCCTGACTGGTTCTAAATTCTTTACTCAAGCCCCTCTTCCTTCCAACTGCTACTACATTAAAGATTAAATAATAAAGGAACAGACGCATGAAAAATGAACAAACCACTCAACAAAAAATATTAATTACATAGGTCAGACCAAAGTTCATGTAGCATGTTATATGAACCAAAGTTTATTATCATAATTCTGGTAATGGTTTATAGATGATGTTTAGGAAGAAAATTGAAAATTTTTTTTCAGGCCATTATCCTGGCTTTAAACAATCTGCACTACAGGCACTTCCTGAAGCATAAGTGATATCTTTGTTTTGATGCATTTGTCTTCCACAGCTATCAGAGGTCCACCAATCATTTATTCCAAGTGAGTGACTTGATTGTTTGCAAGGAGTTTATTGATGAGAAAGTAGAAGTTGCTGTTGTGGTTGAGAAGGAAGCAATTGGGCAGTGCATGGGATTTAATCAGTTTCTGGATAATTCCTTTAAAGAAAAAAAATAAATGTATTTTCCTGTTTCTGATCATAATGAGCTTATACAATGTAACTTGGAATGGGCAATTTCGAATGTCAAGATGCAAGGGTAGCAAAATGTGCTTTATATTGGTTTCACAATGAAAAGCAGGATGAGTTGCATTTTATCAAAAGGAACACTGATGTCAGCAAGAAGAATGACCATATTTGTTCAAGTGTGGCCCAGCAGAGAGAAGACTTCAAAAAATAATTTGAAGGTGTTATACAAAGTAGCTGAAAGACAAATTTGTAGTGAGACGTCTTTTTTTCATTGTGTCAGAGCAAAGTTGCCTGTTTAATAAGGAAAGGTATGTCAAAGAAGGATGTAAATCCAGGACCAGTTCTGTCCCAGAGATTATATCAATATCTTGAAACTCATATGGAGTGATAATATGTGATAAACTCTTTGTTTTACATATGATCTACAGAATCATCTAGCAAAACCACATTTTTTTTCATATATTATGGGGTTTACTAATTATACACATTTTTTACATTGAGAATATTAAATCCTTAAGAACACATATTATAAAAAAATCATGACTTCCATGTAAGTCAGGGAATTTGTTAGTTCATTTTAGTTGAATCCCATTGTTCATGCCTAAAATCTCACTTTTCTACTTCATTCCCCAAGGAGAAGCCTAATGTGTAGCTCTTACCAATGCAGCTGTTATTAAAGCTGAAAGGAAAAATAAGAGGTAGAAAGTACACTGTGCTTTTCCATAATCATGAACCAGTGTATTGTTTCTTAAATATGGCTTACAGCCCTATCTCAGGAACATACACATTGAATTGACCTCTGGACAACCTAAGATTAAACTGTTACAGGAAAAAAATAAGTAACAAGGGGCAGCTTAAAGCTAAGTGTGCTCCAGGCAGGGATGTGGAGAGCCTGGCTGCACATGCAGTCTAAATAAGCTGGCTGAATAAACCTTCCATGGAGTAAGCTGGTAGCACCTTTCCCTCCCCTTGCAGCCAGCCACATAAGCTTCCCATCACTCCTGCGGGGGCTGCACTAGTGAGCACAGGAGCTCTTTAAATGTTTCAGGCTTTTTACTGACAGAAATTTCTTAGAATATTTATCCAGAGAATATACACTTGGTTTTAAATGCTCTCCTGGCAGACAGCACAAAACCACCTTGGGGTTTGCTCCAGACCTTGCCAGCTTGCTTACACTTATGAGTAAGACAGGACAAATCCTTGAAAGCCTCACCAGAGAACCACGATTACATTTCAGGACCCCTGTGCTGGAAATATTTGTCTTAGAAAGAAAATGAACATGTTTTAACTGTTGGATTTTAGTTTATAAAAATTGTGTCCCAGCATGTTTTAGAGAACATAGAGTGGTGACTGTGTCTAGATGCCCCTCAGAGTTATCGCTTAAGACAAGTAAGAGACTATTCTTGTGGTCTGGGTATTTATTTTTCCTTTAAAAATTTGATTTTTTCAATCTATGAATTATTTCTTTACTTATATCTTCATTTTGAATACTTCCACCTTTTTTTTAAATTTATTTTTTTCTACTGGATTCCTACTCTACTTTTTATTCTCTCTGTACTCTTTTTCTTCTCCTATGGATGCTCAAAAGGGACGCTAAGTGAAACTGGAAAAGAAAAACAGAAGAAAGTATGCTCTGGTTAAAAAAATAATTATCCTAATATTTTATTTTTGATAATTTTTATTCCTGGATTACAACGCTCCTATTTTTGTAGCAAGCCTCATCACTGTTCCATTTTTTTTCTGTCTCATATGGCATGGATTTTTGTTGTGCCAGAACGTCTTTGGAAATAGATAAAGTTCTTAAGACTTTATCTTTCAAAAGCCTTAAAGTATACAGGCATAATCTGAATTTATGACCACTGCATGAAATATTGTCCTGTAGACTATAGTAGTCCAGGATCATCTTCCCCTTCTTTTATGAGAACAGCAATCTCTGGGAGATGGGACAGAGAGTAAAGGAAAAAGTTGAGCCAACACTCTGTATCTGAAATAGAGTGGGTGTTGGATCTGCAAATGAAATGCTGGCACCATGGAAAAGAATGGCAAAACTCTCTCTGATTTCAGCATTTATGAGACAAGTAAAATGAAATACATGAAACATTTTTTTTTAACAAATGTAGGGTTCAGACTCAGTTTTACATATCAATGTTTAACCTATCTTTGTTTTATCAATAGAATATGTTTCACTGATGGCCGTACTGAAAAGGAGCCTAAAATATTGTCTGGAGCATAAAATGTGAGAGAAAAGTAATATTTGAATTTGAAAAAACCCTAATTTTTAACAAAGTTCTATTCCCACCATTTTTTCCTTCATCTCTGATGATGATAGCAAAGTGTTTATTTTGTGGTACTTTCCTAAGTGTCCATAAATAGGCAAGAATGACAGTGAGTTTAAAGAATACTCTCCTATGCCACTTGATTTTCACATTACAGCAGCAAAGGGATGCTACAAACTCACACAAGATATTTTTCCTTTGTTCATTTTTTTAACAAAAATTGCACAGTGTGGTCAGCCTTCATGCTATTGTTATAAATTTTTTTAGTAGCTAATGTTTTGCATAGGTATTTATCTCTTGAAAGTGATGATTGTGTAAATAATTTCAGATTTTATTAAAAAGCATGTCTAATGTCTAATCTTTACAGCTCTGAAAACCTAAGGAGCCCCCACCTTACAAGGAGGCATTAGAGCCTTTTGCTAGCTTTCAAATATGATTTTTAGATATTTGGGATCAGAAATCACGAACCTTTGGGCAGTCTTCCCCTATATAATAAATCTTCCCTGGTTTCAGTCAGACTCTGACTTAATTCTTCAGTCCTTTTTTTTCTCTGCTTATTCTTTTTTCTCTGATTCTTCTTTTTTTTTTTTTTCCTGCTTTCTCTGCTTATTCTTTTTTTTTCCTCTGATCATTCTTTTTTCCCCTTTTTTCTCTGCTTTTTCTTATTTTTCTGTGCTTATTCTTTTTTTTTTCCTTCTTTTTCCTCCCTACACCATTTTCTTTCAGTATTACTCCAAAAACTTGATGAGGTATCAGCATCTACTTCCACAGAATTATTCATCTTACATTCATACTGATGTTATAAGATATGGATCATGTCATGTGAGATGACCATTCAGAGAGAATGGGAACATCCAAACTCCCTGTCTCTTTCTGTCTTATCAGCATTCTGGTATTCCAGCCCCATTGCTCAAAGGAGATATTTTTTCTAATTTTCAGGATGTCTTGTACTTCAAACATGATTAGAGCTTCGCTAACCAATAAGCTAATAATCTGTTTTCTGTTCTTTTAAATTAATGATCACAGACTTCATTCCCTACAGAAACATGCTTAAAATAGCAAATAAAGATTAATAGGTAAGCCTTTAAAATTTAGGGTTTAAAAAAAAATCAATAATGTCATCTAAAAAATTTTAAAAATTTGTTGTACTCTATGTTCAGTTGTCTGTGTGTATAAATCAACAAAAAGAAAAAAGCAATTCCGTAGGAGGGAATTTTCAATAGACAGTATTACACCAGAATCATCTTACTGTAGATTTTATTGGCAATAAAAAGGAAATAAAACTCAATAAAAAGGAAAATGTGTTAAAAAAATAAAACCTTATGGGTTTTTTCTGTGTGTTATCTTATGCAGCAGCATAAGAATTTTTATTTTTAGGCAATTAGAATGAGTAAAGAAAACTTCATTTTCTTGTGGGTCAACAGTTTTTTTGTCATTATGTTGTTCTGGTTTTATATAATATCTCCTAGCCATTTTACTAGGTGGAATATCTAGACTATTATGTAGAAAGGGATTGTGTTTTGTAAATATACTTAAGCAAACAAAAGAACAATCTCTCAGTCCTATTTTAAGTATTATACATACATACATACATACATGCATATATACATGTATGTATATATATACACACACACAAATGAATATAAACAGTGATGTGGGTTTTTTTCAATGGCATTTCAAGGCATTGTTCTGGGAAGATTGTTTTCTTTACCCTTGACTTGTGTTAAATATTCCACTCAGGTTATGGAAGATGGTTGTCTGATTGCTTGCCCTATTTTTCTTTGCCAGAACAGATAGACTATGCTTATCTATTAAAAGCACTCCTGAGCTACATTAAGCTTGGATACCTGTGGAGCTTGTCAGCACAGGTTCTCACACAGGTCACTGGTTGCTGGGGCAGCCTCAAGAACAGAATAACAAGCACTATTTGATATGGGAAACACACATCTGTGTCTTTTTCTTATCAGCATACTGATGAGAAATCCTTTGGATAATGAAATAGTAAAGCTCTCTAGGTAATTTTAGTGCTTTTGGTTTTTTTTCTATTTCTCTAACTCTTGTTGTCTCTGGTGCAACTATTTTTTATTCTTGAATCACAGAAAGATTTAACACCTTTGTAGTGGTTGGGATATCTATGCATCACTTCCAGTTCTTGGAGAGATGTCTCGGTTCAGAAAAGAGCTGACAAACACAGATAAGTAGTTGACCACCTGAAAAAACAGGAGTGGAAATAAGATCCATCAGAGATGATCTGGCATAAAGTTATACTATGACTATGATTTTAGGGACTGTATTCATTTGTGCAGCACAGGTGTCCACCAGCTTGGGACATCTGAAGAAGCTGTTTATATATGTATATTAAATCCTGAGTTGGGAGCCATAGGAGACCTGCAGTTTTCTAGAGATGGAAACTAGGTGGGACAACTCTCAATACATGAAAATGCACATGACGCTTTTATTTAGGAAAATAACTCGCACTCCAGAACATTTTGCTTTTTCTTATTGCATTGCTATTTAACGTCTTAACCCTGGCCTCAACTCAGGTGCCCACACAGAGGTGAGAGTTAAAGGTGTGATCCACAGGAACAGCCTGCCCAGCTTTAGATGCTCCTCTCATAGGTAGGTTCCCATGTAGATCCTTTGTCACAGCTGATAAACCTGTGTCACCTTCCCTGGGCATCTCAGGTTTTACCAGATGCTTACATATGGACAGCTGCTTCAAATCTCTGTGTACTCCTATCAGAGTCCTTTTTAACTAGTGCTTTTATTACTCTTTTGTACAAAAAAATTCTACCAGGACAGCTAGAATTGCTGTATTATCATGTAAAGACCAGTGTACACAATGTTTCTATTTTCAAGATATATGGAATACCATAATGTTTTCATTTTATATATGTTTTAAACCTTTGACCTTTTAAAGAAAAAAAAAAAGCTATAAATTCACCCATTAATGTATTTTCTGGCACTTTCCTTTTAACATAGAACTCTTACTTCCACACTGTTCAAATTTCAGAGTGTACCAGAATTTACTGTAGATAAATATTTATCTGTATAGTTGTAAACCATAGTAGATGGGCTATCGGTTTATGCTGCATAACCCTGGTCTTACACAATTGCCTAAAACAAATTCAGTAACTTGACAAAATACGTCATGCAATGCCTGGTTATCATCTAAATGACATTCCTTCCTTTTATTTGTCTATTTGATTCATTAAAAAATCTTAAGGAAACCTTGCACAAACTAGAATTCCATTAAGTGGACAATGAGAAAATTATCATAAAATAGAAGCAAGCAAAATTTCATTATCATAATTTTGTATTGCTTCATTTTTTTATTTATTACATATAACTTTTTATTTATTTTAAAGAACTATCCAATTTGACTCTTTTCCTCTCTCCCTTGCAAACTGAGCTTTGCTGAAGCTCTAGCACCACTTCTAAATTATGGGTATAAATATACACACTGTATGGCTACACCGTATCATTTTTGGGATTAAATTTTTTCTGTCTTGTTTTAGACACTAAATTAGAGCAAAACAGCTTATAACCTTAGATCTATCTTCAGGCAAGATTCCTCAGTAAATTCTCTTTGTAAGATGAATAGGTGACTGCGATTACCTAGCTTTCAGACTTCTGTTTTAAAGATGCAGCTGTGCTTAGGAATCTGGATAGGTTCTGTCTGTCCAACTAATGAGGAAAGGGGGCAGATATGAGTCCTTAAGCTTGGAGTCAAGCGCAACAGGCTTGACACATCTGCACTACTGACTTCTACCTAAACTAAGAGCTTTTGTCTTCTACACCAGTTTGGTTTTTTTTTCCTGAGATCTAGGTCAGAGTGGTCCAAACTAAATATAGAGGTAGCTATCAGTTAAGAAGCAAGTTCAATTGAGCATCCAATCCTCAATTTTATTCCTTGTGTCTCTTTTACCTAGCAGCATACATGAATGCATTAGTGAGGAAACTGAAAGGACCATAGATTTGTGTCAATGCTTTAAGTGAAAAAAAAAAAAACCAACCCAAGAAAAAAATACTTCTTTACATATACTTCCCCTATTCAGGAATAGATGATTTTTGAGCTTATTGTGGAAGTGATGACTCAGGGAACTTCTTGGTTTCTTTCCTAGTCCTAACCTGTGTGAAGATATTATTTTAAATTTCCAGTTGACAAGAGTGTCTCACTATTTTGTATTAAGCAAATATCATTTGCAGGACATGATATCTGGAAATGCAAAGGAAGAAGTCTATCACACAAATATTTACAATCAACTTTTAAATAAACTAATTTAGAATTAACAGATAGCTAGTAGGAAACTAGTAGGAAAAAAGCTTCAGAGTGAGAGTAATGTGTAGAATGACACACAGAACACAAGTGCTAGTGGGACAGATCTACTTTCTCCTGGACTAAAGATTCTTGCTGTACTTCATAAAGTTGTTGCTGTATCCTTCTACTTTTCTACAGTTTTTCCTTCTAGCTGGCGGACTCATAGGCCAGCTGGAGGTTAGTCACTTTCTAAACAGTATTTAAGGCAGCTTCTGTGGAACATGGTTTACTGTGGCGAATTAAAGACATCTGATGCTTTTCCTATACACTAATACTATACATCAACTAATATAAGTTTAAAAAATATTAAAATGTGCTTAAGAAAGCAAGTTTCATAATCTTACTTTGGATAGGAAATTTCAAATTTCAGGTCATCAGGTCACTATAGGCTTTTCAGGCCATAGGACTCTTAAATTCCACTTTTCACACAGTAATTGGATTTTGGCAACAGTCTCTTGCTGTGTCTTTTTTTCTTTTGTGTTGTAGTTGGTTTTTTTTAACTTTTCCTTCCATGCCCACACCTAAATGATCAGTCCAGAAAGTAAGATTTGTGAGACCCGAGTTTATTTGGATAGGAAAAGGAACTTCTGAAGTGTGCAGTCTGAAATGTGGAAGCTTATAGAGTAGTCACATGACAATCATTTTTTATCCAAATAGCACCTTCATTAATTGACACCAAACATTTAACTCTGGGGAAATATAGCTACTGGAAGAATGTAAAGATAAAAAAATCAGCAGCCCAATTCACCATTCTCCCCCATCATATGCATCTTCAGCAAAGTAGAGGCAAAATCCTACCAAACCAGGGCAGTAGAAACAATTGTTCTAGGAATATCCCCAGAAGCAAGTTAGTCTAATAATGGGCATATTTCAAACAGGCTCTGTACCTTAACTGAAAACACAATTGAAGAAACTGTTGGGATAGTGGAGAGACATGTATTAAGAGATTTCTAACATTATTTTTGAGAGTCTTAGTTCTATGTGACTGGATTTAATCTGAAACATGTTATGCAAATACGTATATGACCCTATTAACAAAGTTAATATCTTTAGTCATAGGGTTTTTTTTTCTCCTGAAGTATATACTCTTTATTCTTTGAGACCTGTATTTTATAAAGGTCAGGTCAGTCTCTGGTATTCTGTTATCAGAAAAGTGTTCACCTTCTATGATACTATTCAAAAGTGCTTAACACTCAGCTAGAACAGTGTACATATTGAATTGGAGGTGATGAATAATTCATAAAATCTGATTTACCTGTTTTTTTTCCTTGACATTAGATGATAATTTAGCATAGGGTGCAATCAATGATTTCTAAGATACTGACATTCAAGGTTGCGCTTGGTAGCACCTAGAAAATGTACAAAATCTTGCTTTCACAATTAATTTAACGCAGTAGCTACTCTTTGTCACTTGTATGATATACAAAATTGTGCTGCATGTGTTTCTGGCTTCCCTAGATATTTAGAATGCACTCACTAATGCTAGCATGGAAATATAAGGTGAAAGATTTCTTCGTATCCCATCATCAGGTTTTGACAACCTTGGTATTTCTACGTTGGCTTTGGGAAGACTTCCAGACCCGTAATTCACTTTATGTCTAGGTACACTGCCTTTTCCTTTTTGCATAATGATTTTAGATACTGTGTCATACACAATCTAAAACCAGGACCTGAGACTGAACTGGGGAGATCTATTATGAAATACTAATAGCAACGTTATTAAAGGTGATTGATCTTTGCCACTGTTTAAAAATGTGTCAATCCCTTTTTCTAGATTCCACCATGGATTTTATACCCAACTTTGGGAAAGCAGCTTGAGGTTAACCTTTCATATTAGATCTGTAGGTATGTGTCTATTGTGCTTATTTCTCTTTAGTTTATAAAATGTTTATAATTCCTTGCATTCCAGAAGACAAGAGACCTTGGATGTTTAACACTTGTGGACATCAGACTGAACTGGGGAATCAGAAAGTATGATGGCTTGTGATGGTACCCCTTCTTTCTAGGAGGCAGAAAAGCCTGTAGCAGGGACAAAACCTGATGCAAGTTTGCATAGGCTGCTGTGAGATCCCATTTTCATCTGCACTTGGCTGTGCCTGCTGCAAGGGCACACTAAGTGCATTTATGTGAGCAGCTTGGGTGGTAACTCCTTCAGATTGACCAGTTTTTTTATGACACTAAATGTATGTCACCCAGGCAGTGTGGCCACTTTTGCCAAATATGAAATAACATTTTTTTCTTTCTCTTTTTGTTGTTCGTGTTTTGTTTTATTTTGGGGTTTTTAGTGTTGTTGTTGGGGGGGGAGAGTGTTTTGTTTTTGTTTTGTTTTCCAGAATACTTAGAACAGACTTTGCATAGATACTTGGAAATAACAGATTGAAGTTCTTGCAGAATACTTATTGTCAGCAAGTTCCAATAACCTTGAGATTCAATGACAGCTTTACTCCCACAGTTTTAAACCCATTGCAGTTATCTGATTTCCATGTGGCTGTTAATGAATCCCACTGGCAGAGCTAAGAATGTGCCCTAAAATACACTTCATTATCATTCCCTGAAGCTTTCTGCTATGGGAGGTAGCAGTGGACAGTAAATTTGAAGAACAATACCTGTTGTGTTGCATAGGTCAGAAAACCATATTGGTTTAGGGAGTGTCACTAATGCTCATTTTTTTTTGTTTCTGAACACTCATTTATCTTCCAGGAGTCAACAAGTTTCTGAGCTAGAATCAACCCACTAGTGATTGTCATCAGAATGCTGCTGAGCTAGCACAGGTTGGATAACTTTTTGTTTTACAAAATATGATGAATGAAATGTACTTCATGACAATAAGTCGAATGATTTAGAGCTGGAACTACTTTGGAGGTTTCCAAAATAATTTCTTTGACCTACACTATTATAAACTATGGAATCCCAGAATTTATTTTGTGACAAATCCTGCACTCTTTATCATACTCTTAAGAAAAATAGTGAAATAACACACTTCTTACTTCTTGTGTAAGGAGAAGTAAGAAGTTAATTAGAATTAAATAATCTAGCCCAAGATTAAATTAGAATAAAATAATCTAGCCCAAGAATCTTGGGCTAATTAGAATAAAATAATTGATATTCAAGTTGATTCTAAGAAGACAACAGCTTAAAAATATTGTTGGAGTTAAGATAATAAATGAAATTATGTTATCTTGGGAATCATAGCTTCAAGCACTAAGGTTGATATAGAGCAAGTTTCATTCAATATTTTCGTTTCTGAAGAAAAAAACTAAGCATAAATGTCAACATAGAAAGAGGTAACATCAGATTTTACATTATTCATTCATTAATGTTTTCTTTTCCTTCCTTTTGAGAAGGTCCTTATCCTACCTTACTGTTTAGAGTAATAATAGATTTTAAATGCTGCATGAATATATTGTTTTTCTTTAATCAAACCCACATGAGGCAGGGTGGGAAACAGCAAAATTAACCTTGAAAGATGCATATTTTGATATTTTTTGGCATTGAAGATATTTGTATCCTAATATAGGAGGAAGATGCTTTTTTCACTAAAACCTCTGTTTTGCGAAATCTTGCCTGGTTAGACCTGAGAGAGTCAGTTTCAGTACTCAGAGTACTCATCTCCTTAATTTCCTCTATTTGTAAAGATCACAACATGCTTAATTTATGACTTTATTTGCTTTAGTATTCTATCTCTTTTCAGAGTAGAGACAGAGGTATTTTGAGTGATTTAGAACTTATTTGGATTATTTCTCTCTATTGGCTGCAGAATGAAATATTATTACATCAAGTGAAAAGCTTAGTGCTGTAGGTAGTGCTTATATGCACTTGGCAGCTACACTAATACACAGAGAAACACTTGTGGTGTAGTCAAATACATCTTTAGGTTGGTATAGCTACAAAGAAAGATAATTTGGATGTTTCAAAAGACTGGACATCTGGATGAGAACTAAAATAATTTAATTTATCTAGACTAACAAAACCCCCCATGAGATATATTTGCTGTCTACAGATATTTTGGAATTCAAATGAAGCAAAAACTTTGGAGAAGATTTACTTTAGTTGAAGAACACAAGGAAAACTGGACTATGCATAAGATAAATTCAAAAAGGAATCAGAAAAAGATTTTTAAGCACTAGAGCACTGTGATCGTGGTACAACTTTCCAGCAAACCTTCTATTGTCTTTCAGATCAGAAATACAGGCAGATACTGCTGTAACTGTTTTTGAGGCTCACATGCATTACTGTGGCACAATTTCAGTACTATCTGCCCTATAATCCAAAAATCCATAACTTTGGGTAATGCTGGATATTTAAAAAAAACTAATCAATTTTTTTCCACTGGCAAATTGATTTATGATTCAAATGTAGTCTTTAGGCAATATAACTATCTTTATCAGCTGCAGTTTGTATTATGTGTATGATACATAATTATTATTACAAATATAATTTTAAAATATACTTTTAATATAGCACATACACGTTTTTTTGTGAAATGTTAGAAAAATTTTTCTGGATTCTTTTGAGAACATAGACACATATGTATGTATACAGTCATATGGATACATAAGCTTATTGTTTACACAGTCCTTCAACCTTCCTGAGTTTAGCTTTCATAATTTTAGATTACCAGCACAAGAAAAATTACAATACTTTCTTTTCCTGCTGTTCCCCCTTTTATGCTGCCTAACAAGCTATACCAGAACCACTGGAAAAACAGAAAAGAAAACTGATTATTGGAATGCAGAAGATACTTAAGAAGGAGGACCCAGGTAAACTTGCAAGGAATTTTGAAGAAATTCTACTTTTTATTTTCTTTTTTTAATCCATGGGAATTTGTTTAAAATGTAGATAAGTTAAAATGAAGGGATCAAATGAATTCTGTCAAAAGCAAGAGAAATAACTAAAACATAAACCAGCCAAAATAGTTGTTAAAGTTCATGAACACTCTTTAATATTATGTATTTCCAGTGGCTGGCTGGAACTTCAGACAGATTTATAAACTTCAGTTTTGGCCCAGCTCAACTTTGTTCCCATTTACCTGTTGAGGAGTTACAATGACAAAGACTTCTAAGTGCAGGGTAGAAATTACTTGAGGTGAATCAATATTAATAAATTTAACTGGAGTTTCTGTTGGGATTCATTATGTTAAATCACATCAAGTGAAACTAAGTTGACTTACACAAGTGGACAGAGAAGAAAGTTACTCCTTGTTTAAATGACTTACTCACAAAGTATACAGCTATGCCCCTCCTAAACTGCAGGTCAGAAATTAAGTCAGAGATAAACTTTTAAATCGGGGAGGTTTTGATCAATCATCCTCATTTACTTCAATAGGATTTGGACTGTCAGCCCAACAGAAATTGCAGACAGTGGTAAGAGATGGGCTGCATAGAGAATTTATACTTTCTAACCAGCCTGCTTTCTGCATTTCAGCTGAAAGTTACCCAGAGTTACTAAAATAGCTCAGTGGGTATCATGAAGAATATTTCACATGCTGGTGAACTTCATATATTCCAGAGCCTAATGGAAGGTGTAAGAGAGGCGAAAATGTATTATAGATAAGGAAGCATGATCAAAATAGAAGCTATGGGTTCATTTGTGTGAGGCATTCTCTGTGCCTACTGCAGAGAATATTTTGAGTTATTCTATACATTTAAAATTACAAAATGCTTTTTACTGCTTTTTTTTTTTTTTCCCATTCATCAGAGGTCTCAAAATACACTCTGTGTACTCAGTCAGGAGGCTATTCTTGCTGTCCTGGCAACTTCCCAGCATAGCTGCTCTTTTTCCCAGTGGATGGGATAAAAAAGATGTAGGCACAAATACAGCAAGACTTCTTGAAGGCATGCCTCATAACAATATAGATTGACAGTGAGAATGGCAAATGACTGAAAAGAATTCCCCAGTCAAGTAGAAGCCTTCCTAAGCAACATGGTCTATCTGAATGCAGCTTGTGAATGAAGTCTGCCTAAAATTAATTTTGATGTAACAACAGGAGAAGTGAATTGTAGAAATCTAAGGCTTTCCTCTAAGGAGAATGTGTCACCCAGCCCATGACATTTAAACTAAATATAGAGGCTGTCACTTTAAATGTCTGAGTTGATCTCAACTACTGATATAAAGCCAAGAAGACAGATCAGGTCTTTAAAATACTTAGGAGTCAAAAGGTAAAAGGTTTTATGGGCAAAATACCAGACCTTGAACTGTACTTAGAAAAAAATCAGAAGACACAGAAAATGTTACCAGACTGGTGCAGTAGTTCTTTGCACATAAAACACTACCAGTAGCAGAACGGGCATGTTCTTTCTTAAATGCACTTTCTGAAAGATTTTCAGATGCAGATTTCACTTCAGTTGTATACATCTATAAGTGGTCCACTGGTGCCTCTGGCAGTATTTGTAAATAGAAAATCTCCAACACGTACTTGCATCAAGACCATAAGCATTCTGACAGAATGTGATCCAAAGATAGGAGGTACTTCAAGTCATAAGGCAAACTGAGAAGAATTATTATTTCATATTGTTTTATAATTAGATATATGACTTCTCTTTGTTTCTGGGACAGGACAGAGGTATTTTTATTACATCTATATAAATCTCATGTCTGTTTCATTTGTATTACTGCAGACATGTTAACATGCTGTAATAAGGAACCAGATGCATAAAAAACTCTGATGTCCAAATATTTAGATAACAGTGTATTCATTCACCCCTCTAAAAATCCATGACAAATGTCACACACAAAAAACCAAAATGCTTTAAATCACATAGAACTATTTATTTAAGAAACGAAAGAGAAGACAAAATATAACTTGTCCTTCATAACCATTTACATCCTAAACATCATTATAACTTACTGCTGATTAGCTGTAAAAATATCTTCTGTTTAATTATTTCATATATCCACTTTACTGTTTAGTGTATATTCATCTCTTACAATTACTTTTTTCTAGAGACACATTTTGACAAAATGTTTAAATCTCAGTGAAAGCCCCTAAATAAAACTAGCTCTTATTTTGGTGATCAAATGCTGGTATCAACTAGTGCACTACCAAGAAGAATCTTAGAGTTTCTGAATATCCTTCAAATGCTTACCTTAAAAATTAAACTTTTTCCTCTAGAATTCCTTAGCATGCTAAATAGTGCTCATTTTTCCACATATCACATTCTTCATTATTATGTGCTTGAAAAGCCTGCTTGTGAGTGAACATCCTAATTTTTCAGATGAGAAACTTAAAGCACAGAAAAAACTCTCAACAAATGTCCCATTTCATTAGCAGAAGAAGTAAAATAAAAATTCTCACATATATCTTGAATTCTGTTCTCTTAGCCCAAATAAAAAACAATTTTTTTTCTCCTTTGCAAGTACCTGGGTGACTAATAAATGATAACCAAAATGAATCAGCAGATTTTTTTCAAACTTCACTACACTGAAGTAGCAACTTTAAAATAAATTAATGTGCAAGACTTCTTTTAAAGTTTTTTTTATTTTAATTTCCTGATCTCTTAATGATTGTGTTCAGATTGTTGATTGTCTCTGCTCATTTTACTTAGGTGACAAGGGGTCAGTGCAATGTTTCTTTCCTCAAAAAAATAATGTTGTCTCCATAGAGTAATTCATGTTAATTCATGGTCATATGGCCTTTCAATCCATTAATTAAATTAATGAGACTTCACTCCTTTCACCCATGCACCTTTAATTAAAAAACCTGAGAATGAGAAACACAAAAAAAGTAACATATGGCATTATCAGTGTTGTGCCCAAGAGAACGATTTAATAACAGCACAAGATAATTTATTGTTAATAAAACCTAGTCACTCTCTCAAAATGCATATGATAATGTAGAAAATCTGTGAATATTCTGACTTGTAGAATCTATTCACTTTTCTCTGCATCAGTCTTGGTGACTAATGCTCCATATTTCCAATAGCAGCAAGGTGGAATATTCAACTGCAAATTTGAATTTGATTGTATCAGAGCATATTTGATGAGAAGTTGTAACTGCTCTTCTGCTGATGAGATTTTTGGGTAGCTAAAACTCTGTATCAGAGGAGTTTAGCATGTTTTCTTGACAGACCTGCCTGAAGTCTATTGAACAAAATATTTACTCAGCATATGATTTACTTTGTCTTTTACTGGATCATTTTCTGAGTCTGTTGATGGAGCCTAGATAAAACACTAAATCTTAGAAACCAAAGGAAAGAGCTAAAACTAAAAAAATAGACAATTTCCATTGCCATGCAAACAGTAAGCAACTCAATGTGTCTGAAATAAAAAAATGGTGCCTAGAGATTCCAATAAAGTGAAATTACTGACTTCTCCTAAATTAATGGCTTAATACCCCCCAATTTTTTGTAGTCTTAAGAGGAATTAATTAGGGTTCTGCACAAGCTCTGATTTGCACATCACCATTCCAAAAAACTCCTGCTGGGAATCTACCAGGCAGCTGGCATTGAATCCCTGCCTGAGGTACCCTTCAAGGTGCCTTGAGCACAGCAGCAGGGAAAAGTCAGAGGAGGAGCAGCCCTGAGGGACTCAGATAACCAAAGGAATAGGGATAGAAAACAAACAGATAGAAATGGCAAGTATTTTGCTTGCAAACATCTAAATTGTCTGAGTTTGCCAGTGGTTCCCTGAATGCAACTGCAACTAAAGAAATATTCAAAGTTTATTCACAAGAAAAACTCCTAATTCTTGCCATCTCAAAGATGTGTAGTAGAGCTATAAGTCCTCCCTTTCAAGGACAGCACAATCAATCATTTCTCAGTTGCACTCATTCACACAGAATCCTCTGACTCCCTCTTGGTAGGAGTTCCCAGGTTTCCCCTTTAGGAACTAAATTAATGCGCTGCAGATGGATTTTAGTGGCTGGATTCCAAACTCTTTGTGTTCATTGGCAATCCACTATATCAGTATATATCCAGAATAACTTAACTCCATGACTAGTTTCCACTGAATGCTTTAAACACTCAATGCTGTATTACATTTCTACTAATAAGAAATGGGTGCAAGCTGCTCACATAATATAAATATGTTAATGCACAGGACTGGGAAGACTTATTTTAATTAAACAAATCTCTAAATGAAAGCAAATAATAAGAGCTGTAATAATTAATAATCAATGCAATGGTTTCTGTAGTTTGGGATGTTTGTTAAAGCTTTTTTTCCATAGGGTTTTATTTTAAAAAATTTCTTTATTAATAATATAAAAATTATACTTAATGGCAGTTTTAGAACTGAATGATTCTTCCTAGTTTAATTCCTCCACCAGTTTTCTAGTCGTGGGAAATATCTAAATCTTGCTGATTATTTTTCACCTATTCTATTAATAAAAGTTAATAAAATGGTGAAAAAGCATGGTTATTTTTTCACAACTCTATGGGATTTTTCTCCACATCATGTTTACATTTGCTTTTTAAAGTTTAATGTATCCTGCATGATGAGGCTTCCTAGAAATAGTATGTGTCAGTAATTAATCCTAGGTGTTTTAATAAAACTAAACCATTACTTAATTAATTAGATTATTCCAAAACTGTCTTCCTTCCCAACACTTTGTTTATCATTCTGGCCTTTCACAGTGTGTTCTTTTGCCACCAGATATTGGCTTTCTTCTAGTTTAGTTCTCTGAAATCACCACAATTAAGGACAAAAGAGTGTCAGAGACTGCAAAGCAGGGTCAGAAGTGCAAGAGCAAGTACAGGAAGGAAGAAGTGATAGCAGCAGCACGTCTTTAACTCATCTTAAACTTTTCTAGAGCTCTGCTTTCAGTTGTTGTGAATAACTCTATTATATGTATTTTATATGCATTTTTAATTGGCATATGGAGAAGCTAGACACATAAAGCCATTTTATTTCTTTGTTCTGCTTTTGTTTCTTTCAAATCCTTAACCAAGTTCCTCTTGAAATACCATTTTGCTTTTTTTCAGCAATTCTGATTCCATTAGAAATATTCACAATTATGGAATTTGCTGCACAGAAACTTACTAACACATATCTAAACCTCTGGCTAATTTGCACAACATTTAAAACAGATCTTCTTATCTCTTTTGTGGTTAGGGTGAATTCTTTGAAAAATGTTAAGAAAGAAAGAGGGAGAATGAGAACATTAATTGAATTTAGTCTCCACTCCTTTGGATCCAAAAAGAGAGTCATATTATGCCTTTATTGCTCCTGATTTTTTATCTGATCACTTTCCAGAGAAAAAGGATTTTAGTTCCACACAACACTTCAACATGAATGTTTTTTTACCATCCCTATTCAGGCATCATTTTGGAATAATATTTATTACTTAATGCAAAACAAAATTAGTGAGAGCCCACAATCAAAGGTCTGGTGACACCATCTGCTTTGGACGCCTAGTACAGTTGTTTTTGGAAAGAACTCATGCTGCACTGGGAAAATGCAGAATAATCTTTCTGTCAAATACACAAGGTTCACGCTATGTAATATATGGGTAAGTCAGCAGCAAACACCTTGAGCAAATCAATTGGACAGTACCAGATTTACCTCCTGCTTTACCATGGAAGCAAGCCATGGTACTGAGCCACCTCCATTTCCTCTCTTGTTAAGCATATGCACACACAGAGCCAGCAACTCTCTGTCACCCCAACTTCCACTAGCATAACTTATTTGCTAAATAAAATGGAAGATTCCACCCAAATTCTAGTATCTTGAAACTCTGTCTTGACTTATTTGGCTGGAGATAAGCTTGGTTTCATGCAGTATGCACAGGGAAAAAAAAAAAAAAAAAAAGGAAAGAGATTTTAATGTTTCACTGGAAAATAGCCAAAATACAGGGAGCCATAACGAAAATAAAAACGAGGGTGTTAAATACCAAAGTGTTCCCTTTTCTACTGGTAGCAGTCTGAGCTATGAGAAATGCTTGTTGTCTATAACAAGCAAGCAAAAGCATTTCAAACCAGTTTTCATCATCTGCTTCAACGCAGCCAGTTGCTCTCCACAATACCTGTGTTCCACTGGCCTGACTAGTTCAGGTCACTAAAAGGTTTCATCAGGTATTAAAGACACATAATCAGTGTGTCCCAGGAGAATAAGAAACAAAGAACAGTCATGTTTAGAGCTGACCTACAAGTGGCAAAACCTTCACTCCAGGTGTTTCTTCTCTTAAGCAGGCTCATGTACCCCACTCTTTGGTAAGAGGAAGATCAAATGAGACTATTTTTAAGCCTTTCACTTCAGCTGAAAGACTGTACAAAAATAGATGCCATATGCAGAAATCCAGGGATATAATAAATAAGTGCAGATTTGCCTTTACATCCAAGTTGAAGAAAAAAAATCTGTTTTCTGTTCTATGTTCCACAAGCTCTGTTTTATTTGTTTAAGAATAATAAACACACAAACAATATTTGCAGCACGGAACAGCATGTGAAGAATAAAAATATATTGTAAAGACAGATCAAAAGTGTAATGATGTCAATAAATCCTTTTTCCACTCTTTCTTTTTCTGAGACTTTGAGCAAGACCTCACAAAAGGATTCAGATTTCATGATTTTTTTAATTTCAGATGTTCCAAGTGTTCATATCAAAATATGCCGTATAGATAGATAAATTGACAATTTTGGTGTTTAAATATATAAAGATACGATTTTATGTCATTTTTCCTTGTGCTGATCTTAAATTTAGTCATTTATGTAGTCATTCATTTACCTTTTATAAGGAATTCTTTGGTTTTCAGACAGTTCAGGTGCTAATTTTGCATTTAAAAGTTAATTATGATACCACAAATCCCTGATGCATTATTTTCCCTTACCTGAAGATCATAAAAAGGGGACAGTGGGGGACTACAGAACTTAATTTTTTTTTAATTAAAAACTTAGAAGGTCACCTTCTAATAGATTTACCTTTACCTATGCAAAGAGATTTATATATATTCAGTAAAGACATAAAAGTATAGATGGCAATTAAGAACTGTCCTATGGGATATCAGCATATGCAGCCTTCTTTCCCCATCTGTATAAAGCTAAGTGTTTCCTATCAGATATTAAACACCCTGAGAACCACAGCCAATAGGCATTGAAGGAAAAATCAATTTTTAATGATGCACAGCTTCATGCAGGATTGAATCCCAGATATTATGAATAGTCTTAGATTTCAAATTAAAATTGTGATCATACAAAGAAAGAAAAGATGTAGATAATTTTATTGCTCCTCTACATGTGGGCAAAAGGCAGAACTGCTGGTAACCCCATGAAAATTCAGCCCTGGAACATTCCCATCCAGGGAGTTGATTAGAAGGAGAGAACTGATAAGAAAATGTATCTGATCAAGCTAGTCTAGGATAAGTGATTCAGCAAATGAAGATGTTCAAAACCCCAAATTCATTTGTTTCTTAAAATACAGCTGGATATCTGTAAAGTATTAAATATGATGCCTAGGATAGAGCATTGGAATCCCACATCTTGTTAGGACTGTTGGCCACCTTACAAATTAGTGCTAGGGGAGGCAAAATCTTCCTCAGAAGAAGGCAGAATTAAAATCCACCTTTATTGTATATTTAGCTTTCTTGAAGCAGTACTTTGATTTGCCCTTTGCAAGTATTTTGCATAATATATCAGAGAGGGAGAGACAAGCAGTGACTTTTCAAACAATGCTTGTTTCAAAAAGCATAAAGGAAGGCATCCAGTAAAGGAGTACTCTTAGGCTGAGAATTAGTCTGACCTTTATGAAAATTGCAATGGCCAAGCCTTCATGCCTGTAATTACAGGAACAGTTGAAGAATTAGCCCTTATGACAAAAGTCATAATTCCTTTAATTACCAGTCTTCAAAATCAACAGTGCTCTTTAGAATTAAGAAGAAGAAAAAGTAATTATTGAAATACAGGTTTATTATCAAAATGCTAATGAACTCAAAGTGGTGACAATCACAGGTAATAAAAGTGATTTTGCAATATTATTTATCTTAATTTCCTAGTTTTAGGAGTTGTATTCATTGTTACTTTAGGAATATTTTAATACAAGAATTGAATGATATTCATAACACTGTGTTTGATGTGTTGGTTGACTCACTGTCTTTAAAGTGCCTCACACACATGACAAGCTTCTCTGAGGATTTTTTTCCTCTTTTCACCAGAGCCAGGATGCTTTTATTCAGAAAGGCACCTGAAGTAATTCTGAACAGTAAATAGTTGTACAGGGAGCTAATAAAGAACTGTGAAGTGCAGCACAGATATAATAAAAGATTATATCACAATAGATAAAAGGTACAGTGGTGCTTTTCTCACAGGGATTTTGAAAAGGACTTGAGTTCAATTACAGTGTTAGGCACTTTAATCCTCATTCTCTATTTGCTATAAATAAATCAGAACCAAATTTATCAAGTCAACTGATGAATAGCATTAATTATTTTATAGTACATTAACCCCCAAAGTTCTTAAGGGTAGCAGTGATTCACCAGAATGTCATGCCCAACTGAGGCCATTTCTAAGAGCTTCAGAGCATCATAAAAAGGCATCAATGTGCTTCTACATGGAATATTCTCTGTTTATTCCCATACACAAAGAATAAAGGATCCTCTCTTTGCTCCATATTTATTTTTTTAAAAATTAAGTCTTTTCTACTTTAACTACAATGGATTTTTTAAATTCATATCTTATCAGATTCACCCTCATTACTTTCAGTACTTAGCTAAAGGAATGAGTTTTGGGGTCTAAAGCTGTCTTAGAGTGCTCTTGCGGTTGCTGAGAGAGGTACCAACCTCTAGAATGTCACTTTGAGCATCCTCCTACATTTTCCAATGGAGATACAGAGGTAGTAATGTCAGCATCTACCAGGCAAAAAAAAGAGAAGAGTTCTGGGTTCCACAGCACAAGGAGTTCCTGGAGCAGGTCCAGCAGAGGGATAATAAGTCAGCCCAGGGTGTGGAAAATGTCTCTTACAAGGAAAGGCTGAGGGAGCTGGCTCTGTTTAGCTTTGCAAAGAGGCCACTCAGAGAGGTCCTTTCTCTAAATACCTAAAGCACAGGTGTGAAGAGCATGGAGCCAGGCTCTCTTGGTGGGGCTGAGCAATACAACAAGAGGCAACAGGCAGAAACTGACGCGCAGGAAGTTCCATCTGAACAAAGGGAAGAACTTCCTTACTCTGTGAGTGACCATGCACTGGAACAGACTCTCCAGAGAGGTTATGGAGTTTCCCTCAGTGAGTTATTCAAGCACTGTTTGGATGCAAGCCTGTGCCACATGCCCTGGGATGACTCTGCTTGAGCAGGGAGGTTGGACTGTTTGATCCAATGAGGTCACTTCCAACTTGACCCATTCTGTTTTTCTGTGATTGTCCATCTGACAATGCTTCACATGCAAATTTGTTTTGATTCTTCAAACGCACTTGGCCTCCCCTCCAGTCCCTTATGGCTTGAAGCAGAGGATTCCACAGGTTCTTATTGCTCACAACAATATCATGCTGAGGGAAAAGCAGGCTTAACCCTTCCTTTAAAACCAGTGAGAGAAGAACACTTCTCCAGGATTAGTGAACATCAACGACCTGGCCTGAGCAGTAGCTACAGCTTTGATTAGTGGCCAAGTGTTTAAATGTTTTGAATAACAGACTGCTGAGCATATGCAATCAGGGCAATGCATCCAGAACACGTAAAGCATACTGTGTGTGTTCTGGCCATCTGTGCAGCTCACAGGCAATGTGTCAGGATAACTGTGTGTGCCTTGTACATTACACAGTCCCAGGTTTCCTGAAAGCAACACCCAAAAAGCAGAAACAGAAGAGATGCCCATGTTGCAGCCCCCTTGCCTCAGTTATATTGCTCCTTATCAGCTATTGTTTTACCACCATCAGAAAGGGGCATGCACCAAAGAATGCCGGATGACCCAAAAAGTACCTCTGTGTAATACATATATCTATCCAGGTTTTTTTTACTTCTCCTAAGTTAAATAGTCAAAATGACTTAAATATTTTCTCTCTCAGAATCCTTTGCATTTTTCTAAATCTTTTTATAGATTCTTTCTGAAAGCTCACACTCCAAAGAGCTGCAGAAGGTGAATTGTCATGAAGTGAGATCTTGTTTTTCAGGACAGGCTACTGTCTCGCTCTCAGCAGAGCCATTTGGCTGAAGACTCTGACTACTGGGGTAACCCTTTTGGTGGTGTGGTTGTGAAAACCTGAGAATAAGAAGATAATACATCACTAATGTATCTTGAGGGTTGCGTTAGTTTCTGGATCGATTCAGAATGAAGCCTTTGGGTGTGATTGGAGTTGATTTGTGCTGCAATTCTTCTTCTCCCCTCAGAGAGATTCCTTGCTTGATTCAAATCCAGAGCAGGGCTTTAATGTGGTGCATACTTATGGCTACCACAAGGCATGGGAGAGACAGGTAAATATTCTCTTGAGACTAAGATGTGGGTACCCATTGCAGGCACTGCAGTCAGTGGTAAAATGTTGGAAGCATATATTCAAATGACAAAAGCTAACTTATTGACAGATACCTGAAAAAACTCTTTAAAATAGTATGGCATAAAAGAAAGACCACTTATTTCTCAGGTCACAACTCTTCCCTCTTCTCTGGTTGAAATATTTTTTTTCAGCTGTGACCTTTTCTGGTCAGCATAATTTTATAAAATAAGGTGGCTTTACCCACAAATACTGCATAAGAAATTAATGTAGCTTGCAAAATAAAATGACTAAAATTCCATGTTGCTTGCTTACCAGGACCTTACTGTCTTCAAGCTGCTTGTTGTTCTCACCCTAGAGCAGTTTCCAGTATTGCAGAAATGGAAATCACATGTGTGGGACTCGTGTCCATGCTGTTCACTTCTTTCTAATTTTAAAAAGAAAAAGCAAAAAGGAGACTACCTACCTGTGCCTTTAGTTTTTTGCTACTGCTCCTCCCTGTCCATGATTCTTCAGAAATAGAACCCTAAAACCAAAGAATAGCCCTCTCTCTGAAGAGACCTTGGAAGATGATCTGGTCCAACATTCAATGGAAAAAGGGGCTTAGTTGGGTTATTTAGCATCCTCTCTAGTAAAGTTGTGAAAATCTCCAGTGATGAGGACTTCATCCCTAAGGAAGTTGTTGCAGTGATCAATTGCTGTCAGTGTAAAAAATTTCCTTATTCTATCTCAATGCATCTTGTACCCATGGTCCTTGTGTACTCCCTATGGCTTCTTGTGAAGACAGAGCCTCTGCCATCTTTGTAGCTGCCTTTAAGTACTTGAAACTGTGATAAGACCTTCCTGGACCTCTTCTTCTCCAGGGTGAAAAGACAGCTGGTGTCACATTTAGTGACCATAGCAAAACATGCAGCCACGAGACTCTTGACTGTCATTGACTTGCAGAGAGTAGGACACCATTTGTCCTTCACAGCTTTGAAAATCTCTTCTACCTTTTTAACAGAAATATCAACATCTTGGGCAGCACAGTATCTCAGCTGACTGATTTGCACATGTTCAACTTTACCTTTACAGGCAACTTTTCCTTGCTAATTACTCATATTACTTCTTTTCTGAAGAAAATTTTCGAACAAAAATAACATGGCAGCAATTTTTACCATTTCTTTAATTGCCTGCACTACTTTATTCTTTTAATAGATCTACTTTCTCCTCAGTAATTTTTTCTCCACTGATGTATTTGTGCAAGACTGTCTCTTTCCCATTGACCTTTATGGTTAGCCTCAACATACTTTGATTTTTTGCTGCCTTCATCTTATCCTCAATACCAATAATATGCATATTATTACCCTTACATCCAGATAGCATTATTACCATTACAAGTCAATGAATGCTTTCACCTTAGATAATAGTTTTTGCTGGGGAGTAAATTCAAAGTTAAGTGTGTTAAGAATGCATAAATTATTTTCCTTGAAGCCTCAGCAGGTACTGAGTCACAACCCATTAATCTTTTCATATACTTCTCAGCACGAACAATTACTATCCCAATATAATGAGTATATAAAATAAGTCTAGTTATGTGAAATATTAAAATTTAAAACAAGCAGATAATCAGAATTTTAAAGTCTATTCAGACTGTTAAGTATTGTTAGATAGAACTAAGATCAGTTCAGTACATGTACACAGAATCTAACCACTAATAGGAGAGAATGCATTTTCAACTATGAATATTATCCCATAAGATTTAAATTAAAAATGCAAATATAATTCATGCTTGTGATAAACTAGATGTATAATGATATAACTTCATTTACAGAAACAAGGATATGTCTGCATAAACCTAGAATAATGGACAATTTTGGTGTTCCTTTTACTAGCAATGGATGTAGATATGTATACAGCCACTGGTTCACTTGTAGAAAACAGAACAATGGAAAAATCTATCCAGAAAGATGATTTGATGTTACAAAGCATAATGAATACCTTGTAAAACCTCATGACAGCCATTGCTGCACTTTTCATAAAATCAAAGTCTGGTATGGGTCAACAGATCTTTTTCTATAAAATATTGTTGAATAATTTGGGTTAGCTACTGTTGATGAAATAAATTTATATACTGTGAAGTATCTATGACTTTACAAACCTCAGTGAACATTTTCTTTAATTATGTCTATAAAAAATCAACCTCTGTCACTATATCAAATTGGAACATAAATCTGTCTACGGTTGGTGTGCAGCAGCAGAACCATTGGAAAACAAGCTCTGGAATTAAAGGTTGCCAGTTACCCTTATGGTATTGAAATATATTAAACTTTTGAAAACCAGGAAATTGGATCTTGTCTTCTCTAATTTTGTCTCTTAATTGAACTCACAGTAAATAGATATTGCATCAGCATGAGCAAGGAGTTCCAATTGCTTGGAGGCTGACTTGTAACAATTCAAAGATCACGGTTGTTTCAACAGCTGCAAGAAGCTCAGTAGTTACAGCACTTGGTTTTCAAAGACAACCAGAGATCCTTAAAGAAAAGCTCCATCCCTTTTCCATGAGAAAATGAGTCAATCACTTAAATTTATTTCTGAATGTTCATTAGTTTTTCAATTATAGTAGAAAAGGCTATAACAAATAAAATGAGAACTAAACACGAGTAAGGGAAAACAATGCTTTTAGTTAAGATAAATTTCTACTTGAGGCCTTTCATCTTCTTTGTAAGCCCTTACTGTGCCAGAAAATAGAAGCTGAGTTCCAGTTCAATGAGTTTTCTTCAATTATGTCTGGATTGTCATTAAACTCATATTAAAAGATTCAATATAGCATCATAAGGCTTTAGATCAAGCCTACATTAAGGAGTGAAAGACTGCTTTTCTTCTCTCACATAATTTGCTGAAGTTATCTCTCTCCTATGATTTAGGGATGAATATATGTAGCCTTTGGAATATACATTTGTCCTCCCACGTGGCACTCCTGAGTGACCCAGCTTCTCTATAAGCTTTATGAAAGCCATGCTAGAGGAGCTTTATTTATTGGAGCAGTATGAAAACTGAACTTACATTTGAATATAGATGAACTCCCCTAGAAGAGTTTGCAAGGAAAATAAGTTTATCTTTTCTATTGTGGGTTTAGGAAAAGAGAATCAAACACACCATGGATATTACTTATCCTACTCTTGCAACTTCAAATAACTGAGACCACTTTCTGCAGCACAGGGGGGAAAAGAGTCTTTCATTAATTTCACTTAGACTGCATCTAAAAATCAAATTTAACTTAGGTGTAGAGAAAAGCACACAGCAATCCAGGTCATCTTGAGAAGTATCCATAAGATAGGTTAAATGCCTTGGATGCCTTGGAATTGCTCTTTCTGTTAGCTGTAGAAGCTTAGGCAATCTAGGCATCTAAAGTTAGGTGAAATGAATCATACAAAAATCAACAGTCTCTGGAAAATTGTAAAATTTGGTTCTTGAAAGCAAAATGTACTTACAGAAAAAAAATAGCAAGACATTGTATTAAAATGTATGGTTTACTAAGTTTCTTTTTCCTAACAATGAAATTATTGTTTTAACAGTCTGTGAACAGATGACTTTATTCAAATGGCATATTAAGTTAGCATAGATGAGTAACTCACAAAGCATACTCAACAAATGTCACCATTTTGCTACATGAATCACTTGTAACTTTTTTTAAGATATAAATTATCAGAAACCATTACACACAAAAAAAATTAGAATTATTCTTTCAATCATTTGTGGGAGTTTCAGCAAGTTTCTGAACTTCTGAACAACCTGTTTTTTAAAGGTTAGGTAGGTCTCATGGAATATTTCTGTTCTCTGATGAGATGAATCATGATGAGATCTGATGTGTTAACATATCTGAATATGAATTGGAAATGCAATTCTTGCTTGATTTATATGAAAGAGGTAATTGACAGAAACATGTCTGAAAACGTTTGTAAAAATAGACATAAAATTGAAAGCACTCCTGCTATTTTTCCTTACATACCTCACAAAAAAGTAGGAAAAATAGAAATAAGTTCTGGTCCAGAATAGATATAATATCATAGGAAGACACACAGCTTGGCCTACAGGTGCTGCAGAGTTAATAATGTCTGACCACTGCTCTTATTCTCCCTTTCTGCCTCCATACCTTTTAAATACTTGACTGTCCACAGCTAGTTACTGTCCAGCTCGTGGTTGCAGCATCCCTCTGGGAAACTCAAGCACCCAGCTTCCTCTTCCCAAATCAATGCTGTCACCACATCAGTTGGGCATCAGGAGAACTTTGTGACTTCTGTCTCCATCAGAGAAGCTGAAGCCTTGTCACCAACTCCATAGATGGGTGGCTGCAGCTGTGCTGAAGAGCCTGGGCCAGCCCCATGTCAGATGAGCTCCTGTTCTAACTCTGCTGTTGATAGACCCAAGGTGTCCATACAAAAGTGAACCACTTTTTGGAGGTGCCTTTTTCTCTGTGGTAGTCATTTGACAAGACCAGGTTTGCATCACTGCTCTGCTAGATCCTTCTATTTATGGAGATTATGGTTCTTAACAAGTCACTCCAGCAATCTGACTACATAATCATAATTACAGATTATGATGACAGCTTCAGTACTGAATGTTTTATTTCATATCTACAATGGAATACCTTCCTTAGAAGTCACATCATAAGAGTCTTCAATTAAAAAAAAAAAAGAGAGAGTCATAAACCAGCAAGACACAGAGAAGGGAGGTACAATACCAAGAATTTGGATGCTCCTCAGCAAAACTCTCTCTGCCCAGCATTATCTTTCCCTCACTTACAGAATGTCAAACCGCCTTATCTGTGGTGGTCAATCAAAATGAAATTCAATGGAATATTTTTTGTATATTAGCAGTGAGACTTTGAGTCATGCACTTTTTTTTTCTCATAGCTTTTTCTTTGTCCAAAAAATCTGAATCCATTTTAAAGTGGAATTTAATTTTGAGATTAAAAAACCCAATGATTTTATGCTAATGCAAAATGGTATATACTGAATTAAGTAGGACTGTAATGAATTAATTCTATATAACACATGGTTAAATTTTATAAGTTTATTAAGCACAGAAACTGACTGAAAACAGTAAAAGCATTTTAAGAAATTTTTTGTACTCTTTTAGTACCTGCCTATACATCTATGTTTCAGCTATATTTTCAACATTTGTTGCAAGATTTCTTCCATCTTCAGGCAAAACTAAAATCAATATTAGGAGTTACCTAATGACTGTATATATAGCATAAGCATCAAGAAATAATATAAGGAGTGAATATAAAAATCATTTAACAGATTTAAACAAAAACCTTTTTTGCATTAAAAAATGCATTTCAGAAATAGTTCTCTTCGAAATTGGATAGACAGCTGATTTAAATATCTACCACCAAAAAGACCTTTATTGTTCAGTCACTTTAAATTCTCTTATGAGTTGTAATTCACAACAAGGGTACCTAAATAAAGACTATGATATCCCACTGAGCACTTGGTAGAATTTGAGTTGGGCTTTGAAAAAAAACTGAAATAAAACTTACAGTTTACAAAAATGCTTGTTTCAACATTTCTATGTTTTTGCCTGTCATTCAACTGGTAGTCAAGTTGAAATAATCTGATTTTCTGAGTGAGCCTTACTTTTAAGGAAATGAGCACCAAGATGCAAAAACTAAACTTTGTATTATGTATAATGACTTCTGTCAAGACAGAACATATTAGACTTCAATTTATGCTAACCAGGAAAGCCCTTTGCCCAGCAAAAAGGGAAACCTGGGGTTTGGCGGTGTTTTTTGTTATTTTTTCAGATAATTTTTCTAGATCTTTTTATAAGTCACTTCACACTGTTTTCGCATGCAAAATATACATGATCTCCATAGGCAGGAAGCTTTATGCAAATTATGAAAATGCACAGCTGGAACAGATATTATAGTCCTAAGCAATGCTCTGTTCATGCATGTTGACAATGCTATGTGGAGCAGAGATTATTGCTGAACTTCTAGAAAGCAAGCAAAGGCATAGGCAGAAAGAAAATTAACAGGCCTGGTTGCTGCTGTCCAAAACACCTGTGACAGCAGCAGAGAAACCTGCCTCTCTGCTCAGGCCAGATGCCTGAACAAGGAGGGGAGAAAGCATGATGCTCCCCCAGAATCAGACAGTCCTAGGGAAAAGAGAGACAAAAATAGATGCAGAAAGCCCAGCCACCTCAATGAACCACTGTGCAAAATGGCTGTGATTAATTGAGGTTGTAAGGAGAGGATGTAAAATGGTTAAAAAAGTGGAAATCTGTGTCACTCATGCTCACTTGGCTGGTTACAACAGTACTGAATCTTTCTGTTCAACACCTTACTCAGGATCCCTTGGATTTCTTCAAGACTACAACCTGTCCTCCCAAACACTTTGCTTTCTCAGGTACTGGCATAGCATTCCTAGCAATACATCCAAACTTCCCAATCTCCTCAAGTGTAGGCACAGGTGCTCTTTTGTTCCTGTGTTAGCTTGCCTTTTAGTCTATTCACATAGATCTTCCTCCAATTCTGTGTGGCATCAAAAAATTAGTATTTTTTCTTCAACCAGGTCTCCATAGCAGCAATAATAGGCTTTTAAATCAGCTGGTGCTGCTCTGGATGCTGGTGGCCCTCATCTAAAACATGTAAACAGATTAATCCTGGGATTATTCTTGGGCAGGAAACACATAGAAAGGGTAGCACAGAGGTGAGGCATTGAAGAAACAAGAAAGAACAAGGGTTGTGGGCAAAATGTTTAACCAGAAATATCTCCTGCTAACTTCAGAATGAGGATTCACAGCTCATATGGACTTTTTTCTTTGATAAAAGCTCAAATCACTTTGTCAAAAAGGAGAGGAAATGCAAAAGTTTAATTTCTGTTTCCCAACACAATCGGTGGAAAGGTTGGGACAATGTTTAGGTCTTCTGAATTGCTTTTCACTGGTCGCAGTGGATTGCACTAGCAATGCAAAGAAAATAGATATATACTAATTGGTGCTTTAAAGGAATTTATCCCCAGGAGATAATTTCACTACCTTTAAACTGAGGGTAATAATGGCTGCTGCTCAGTTCTGACATATGTAACAGCACTATGCTTAAGAGAGATTATTTTGGCTGGTATTGTAAGGTTAAATGGTGTGTGGTCATTGGTAAACAGATGTAAAATTTCCAGACTTTCAATTGTAAAAGGAAAATGAAGAAATAAAGATGAAGTTAAGTGAACAGGATATTTAACTCCTGTGCCCTTATTTCTGAAGTTATGTAAATGCAAGATGTTTAAACTTTTCAAATCAGGACATTCCATTAACTGGAAAAAACAATGACTGTGAGGAATCCATTAGGTAGTCATATAAAAGTTAGCACCAGACAGCACTTACAGTACAAAAGAAAGCAAAAAAAAAAAAAAAAATCACTTAACATATGTTCTCAGTGTAAACCGCGTGACTAAAGGGAAAAAAAATGGGGACATATGGTAACTGCCTCTTGAATATGGTAAAAGTAAGTTGAAATAACTCAGGACTGAGATGGTGAGAAGTCCCATAGGAAACCAGGAGTTGTAATTCCTTATTTCACCCTTTTCTTCTTGCCACTGCTTTTAGCTCAAGTGCATCATACATGTGAACTCTACCAGAGTTTCTTTAGTGGAGGTTTAATTTAGTATAATGACTCTAAAGCACGTTTTATACTGACAAAATAAGTCCAAAAGAGGGAAAAGCTGAAAACCTGAGGCTTCCATTGGAAGGAAGCTGCAATTTATAAATACCTTTGTTGAAAGAAGTATCATGTTAACTCAATAAACAAATTATCTCAGAAATGCTCTGACTTTGTGGCATCTTCTTTTCCCCAGCAGAAATATCCTCAGCAAAGAAGAAACAACTACATCCAGCATGTGGACTTCAGATGCTGGAATTTATATATGGAGAATATCAGCTTGTTTTCATGACAGAAAATGAAAGCAGAGCAAGCCATCGTATGTGGTATTGTGGGAACAATTGAATGCAAGTGGCAGTGGGAGGCCTCTTTGAGGGCTCAGTGGGGTTTCACCAGCTGTACCTGCTTTCTAGTTTTGCAAGAAATGTATGTGGGTATGTTCCAGCACATGCAGAGGCATCCAAAGCATACTCTCTTACATATGGACCAACACACTTGGAAGCGCAAATAGCCTCTGCCCTGTACGGAACTTTTATTCCCTCTTCTTCACTCCTTGGATGGACAGGCATAGTTTTAGATTATAATGCCAACTGCTTCCATTGAGGAAAGAAAATGATTAAATGAAAAACTAGTCAGCCTATCCATACTTAGTATTTTTTCTGTGTTAAGAAATATAGAAGCACTCTACCTTGTCAAGCAGAAGCAGTGAAGACAATATGGAAATAATGCATTCTTCATTATTCCCTTACAAAGGTTTTGTGAGTGAAAATAAGCTGTAAGAAAATGAATCCAGGTTTGCCTAAAAAACTGCATGAGAACACAATGATTCTTTCTCTGGAAAGTTTTGTACTTTTATGACTGCTCTGATCAGCAAAAAACCCAAACCCTCCTATCATTTGCTATTTATATGGTAGTAGAAAAAATATCTAAGTCATCTGAAGAGTCCACGTCCCAAAGCTCTTCCAAATCAAAATAACTTGTGACCTCATTAAACAAATACTAGAGAAAATGTGTTCTGTGCTGTTGGCTTACACTTTAGGCAGCTGCTTTTGAGTCTATGGACTTCACAGACTGTAATAATGATATGACATACATAGCTTACCCACAAAAAAAAATGCAACTTTTTACTAGTCTCCATTAATGTGATATAAATAGAATCTGTAGTAAAATAGCTGAGTGCTCACCCCCACATTTAAAGAACACAGTGTATTAGTGAAGCTACTAAATAATTTTTCTTCAGTGTTTATGTTGATATTTTTAGAAAACAAAACTGGCTGTATAGTTTGCTGCGAAATTTCTTTATAACCAGATGCTCTTTTGAGACCAGAATCCTGCTGACTGGCACAAGAAGCATCTGGCCAGCTGTCAGGATTGATTTGGCTCAGTAGAAACTGGCAGCAATAACAGAATGGAGGAAGGCAGCAATTACACCAGACAGTAACCCCTCCAATTCCAATAGCTGGGAGCATAACCAAATACCCTTGGCATCTGGTAAAAAAAAAAAGAGCCGATATAATGTTTGGTTCCTGCATTAGTGAAAAAAGATTTCATAGAGTTCCGCCAGCACTGCCTTGTCAGCACCCTAAAAAAATACTGCAGGAGTTACAAGTGGAAACCTGAGAAAAAGGATATTGGGAGAGAAAGAAAAACAACCTGTGCTTCCTCCCTAATCCTTTTCACTAGCTCCTTCATGCATAAGCCTTCACATGTTTTATTCTGCAACTATTAATGACTCAGATTGCAGTGCCTTTGTAAAACATTCCTTTGTAACTTTTTGGACTGTGCTTAAAGTACTTGAATCCTCACAGGACAGGAACCCCATCCTTTAAGGAGAAATAGGCTGGAAGGATTCTTTCTCCTGCCTTCAGTTAGAGCTGGCACCAGCTGCAATCAGCTGGCACGTGGTGACTGCATGGCAGCAGGTATGTGCCATTTGTTTGTTGTCAGCTCACACTGACATTAACCAGACTGCAAGGTGAGAAGACACAAGGAGAGAGGGGAAAGAAGACTATATCCACAAAACCTTTGTCTGCCATCTTATTCACCTTCTTCTGTTCATACTTGAAGGCCATTCTATTCTCTGGTATTGAGAACACTTGTATAAATATATGGTTATTTCATCTGTAAAACTGCAAGATGTTGAGAGGATTTTGAATAACAGAGCTCCTGAAGACAGCAGGAATGTAAAATACCACCATATTGTCTTTCAGAAATGTAGGCCCACCACACAAGCTAAAGTGAACTATTTCATGCTTAACCAGGTTTCACTTTGTTGCAGAGCCAATAGCAGCATAATAACCTCACTGAGAGCATGTACTAAAGTGCAAGAGACTGCAAACTTCCTCTTGTCTTACAGGAAGGGAGTACTACTCTTTCAGTGGAAATAGTACTTTTTTTTTCTGAATGATATAACCTGGAGGTTGTTAAATTCCTTATAGAGCAAGCAAAATTTTAAAACTCACGGAAAACTTAGATAAATATGAAACTTGGGTAAAGAATAAGATTTTCACCTCTAAAGAGCAAATTTACATATTAAAAAAAAATAGATAGCTTTCAAACCATAGATATTTTATGGTAGAACTATTTCCCTACTGCTGTGTATGTGAACTGTTTTACTTTAACAGATGTATCTCTGTTGTGCAAACAAGCACACATCCCATACATCTCCAATGAATCCATAAGCAGCACAATAGTATTTTTCTTGGCTGCTAATTTAATATTGCTTTTCATTAGAATAGCCTGAATGGTTCTAAACACTCTTTCTTTACACATATAGATGCCTCATTCTTTGACAGTCATGCTGGAATAACTGCTTAAAAAGTCATCAAGAAAGGCAGTGAACCAGCCTGCATCCCTGAGATCTTGTTAATGGAGACGGTGTGCTTTTCTAGTTCTACTGCCATTGTCATGAAGACTGGGTGTTTTCCATGGCTAAGCATGAAAGGGGTTAGATACTACTCAAAACCTCATTACTGTTATTTATTGGTACTAAAAAGTCAAAGAAAAATTACACCTGTCTTGTTTAATGTCATCTCTTACTATGCTTGTTTACTTTAGCTGCTAAAATGCTCATGGCAGGAAGTTATGGTTGCATTTCTTTCCAGGGCAGAGCACACTAAAAGTTTGGATTGACTCTGCTAGGTATAATAACTCGTGTGGAAACCACAAAGGCTTCTCGAGACTGATAAAAATTAGTATTATGTTAAATGAATGGGATCTCTGAGCATTTGCAAAAAAATTCACATGCTCAGATTACAAAAGACTGAATTTTCAATAACCCTTCCACAGAATTTAGAAAGGTTAAGGTTGGAAGGGACTAATGCAGGTCATCTGGACCAATCCTTTTCTCAAGCTGACCCACTAAGAGATGGTTGCCCAGGATCACGCCCAGGAGGCTTTGGAAAATCTCCAAGAATGGGGAATGAACAACCTATGTAGGCAAGCTGTGCAAGTGATTGATCAATCACCCTCATCATCAAAATTTTTTCCTGGTGTTCAGAGGGAATCTCCTGAGTTTCTGTTTCTGCCCATTGGCTCTGGTCCTGTCACTGGGCACCACTGAAGAAAGCCTGTCTCTGTTCTTTTCACACCCTCCCTTCAGGCTTTTGTGTACAGTGATGGCGTTTCCCCTAAGGGTTCTCTTCTCCAGGATGAGCAGTCCAGCTGTCTCTGACTTTCCTCACAAATGAGATGCTCCTGACCTTTAATCTCCTTTGTAGCCCTTCAGTGCAGACTCTCCAGTATGTCCATGTCTTGCGTAACATATAGCCTGTATGAAAAGTTCAGCAGGTTTTTAGTATGCAGTCATATTTAGAATATTAACATTATTACAAAAATGTTATAGATGAATTTTTAAAATCTGAATAAATTACTTGGAGGTTACGACAGAAAAATAAATGTCAACCAAAATACATAGCACCTAGATGTTCTGTAATTTGGTTTTGGTCTCAGGTTTGAGAGAGAAAAAATGGCATAGAAGAGGACAGAATACTATGCCCTATTTTTTCTAGAATGGATTCTATTAAGCAAAAAAGAAAAGTGTCCATTCGCACCCTCTTAATGGATTTAAACCATTGGATCAATAGTAAGGGATAAACTAAACCACTTAAGAAGGTATTGCATTAATAAAATCCTTTGCACCTGTCTCTGTAAAAGAGGATAAACAGAGCAGAGTTTCAGGGGGTGATTAAGAGAGCATCAGGTTGCAATGAAAAGCTTAAAGGGGACAAATTAGCCTTTGCTGTACACGGAGATAAGGTACGGGGCTGCAAGACTGAGCTACACATTACAAGCTTTTACAGGCAGATTAAAAGGTTTCAGGTTTTTTAAAGATGCCAGGGGGATATCACATGACAGAATATCTTGAGGCTGTTTATATAACTAATAAAAAAGATGGTAAACTACTGTGCTGCAGCTACCCTTAGGGCTGCTTGTTGATCTTATTTATTGCAGCCAGAATTATACTTGATTCATAGCTGTTCTTGTATTCATTCTGTAGAAAGCCTTCTGGGACATGTGGGGAAAATGTGAGGATTCAGTATGATTTTATTGCATTTTAATATTAAAATGTAGTAGTTGTAATACTTTTATGAGCTTGTTAGTTTATAAATACAATCTAGCTACAGTAACAGAATCCCCTATGTTCATGCTCTTCACATTCTTCTTCATTCTCAGATGGCAGCTGTCTTCAGAGTTTCACAGAGCTGTGGGCCAAGGAGGATATTTTATCACCTAGTCTTGCTTCTTAGAGGTGAATATACACTGAATTTAACCCCTATGTTGTCACAACTGACTTTATGGGGTTATAACAAGCAAGCACTGAAGGAGATCTGGCTCACTATGTGTATCACAAAAGTTTATTAGGTAAACTACAGATTAAAAGATCTTGGTAAATATTTAAAGGCGGCTCAAAAAGAGAATGAGAAAAAGGCAGTAAATGGCCAATTATCACTGTGGGTGGAAAACATCAGTGATATTCCATAAGACTTGTGTTGGGCCCCATATCATTCAAAACATGCATAAATTACCTAGAAAAGAGGGGAAAAGTAAAGTGAAAATATTGCTATTACTAAGCCATTTGATAGAGTGAAGACTGGGGTCAACTATAAAGGATCCAACAAAGCATTTTAAGGGATTAGGAAAGAAAATAGCTAGCAAAATACAACCAGGTAGGTAAATATAAGGTGATATTTGTGACTAAGAATCACTTTCCCTTTTGAATTTTGAGTTAATTAAAATATCAGTCAAAGAAATGATGAAGTTATACCAGAAAAAATCATTAAGATGTTAGGTGAATTTCAGTAACAATAACTACTGAGTTTTTAGAAATGAAGCATAGAATACAAAAATGGAAAATGTTATTATAAAGCTGTATAAAGCATTTTGCCTACTGTCTGTACTCTAAGTACCCAGAAAACAAAACGATAGAGAGGAACTGGATAAGGTTAAAAGAAGGACAACAAAGAACACGAGAAGTATGAAACAGTGTCTTTCAAGGAATAAATAAGTAGTCAGGGACTCTTCTGCTTGAAGAGAAATGACTGAGGGGGAAATGATAGAGCATGTAGAAAACTGATCTGTTGTTCTCTGGCCCTTGACAGCAAAGGCAGTAGTAGGCATCAAATGAAGCTGTCAGCTGTCAGGTTCAAAACATGGTTACAGATAGAGTGTGTATCACCTTGACACAAAGTATTGTGGATGATAAAAATGTAAATGGGCTTGTAGGAAGACTAGACAAATTCATGTCAGAAAAATCCATACAAACCTTTTCTGCTTCAGGAAATCTTGTAGGCTTGAAGAAGTATTACCATATGCTGTTGGGTTTTTCTCTGGGCATTTACTTTTAGTACATGTCAGAAAAAACTCTTGTGCCCACCTAATCTTTGGTTGATTTTTTTTGATGTCCTAGTATTAATTGCACTGTGATGCTAAAATCTCCAAAACCTAACAAGACAGCTATGATCAGAGATTGAAGACAACAGAGGCATTTATTGAAAACAAAATAATAAAACTCATTATTCTCTCCCTTTTGAATTGTCTTGAGTGAACTGTTTCACCTAGAGTTATCTTCAAATCACCTTATATCTACAGGATTGCTTTAGGGATAAAATTTTGTAGTCTAATACAGGTAATCACTCTTACCCAGCCAAATTTTCAGTCAAATGCTTTGTATTGTAGGTATTTGAGAAATTAATGATAACCTCATATTCATGGGACAAAGAACTCAAACATCTGACTTCAATTCTAGGTGACATGAAAGAGTACAATCATAGGGAAATCACTCAGTGGGAAGCAGTGGGCATGAGGTTCAACCTGCCCTACTATTAAGACTCAGAATTTTACACATGAGCTGTGTCTAAATTACCACTACATTCAACAGAGACTCAAGGAATACCTCCATGGGGAGTAAGGGAATGATTCAATGGGTGGGCTATTCAGATACATGAGCCAAAGGATATCATGCCATTTTAAGCACCCAGAGGCATTTTCTCAGACATGACAGATTATGCTAGACCCACAGAACTGTATTCTTCTGGACTCACAGCTGGAGGCTTGGCAGCATGTGGGAAAGAATCTCAAGTGTTTAAGCAACTTAAACACATCCTGTGTGTTTCCCTGATGATGATGTGGTCAGCCTCTACACTTCATCAGCAGTACCAACTGTATTTTCATTCATTTAGAGTAGCATAGCATAGCCTATAATAGAATAAATGGAATAGTTCCAGTTTGACCGGAAGTTACAACAACCCTTTAGTTCAACTAGCTGAGCATTTCAGGGCTGACCAAGTTTAAGAATGCTGTTGAGGGCATTGGCCAAATGTCTCCCAGTCACTGGGGCACTGCCCACCTGTCTAGGATGCCTGTTCCAGGGTTTGACTATTCGCACACATCCCATCCTCACATCCCAGGGAGGAGAGATCAGCTCCTCCCTCTCCACTGCACCTCCCCAGGAAGGCAGAGAGCAAAGAGATGGCCCCTCAGCCTCCTTTCTCCAAACTAGACAAGCCCAAAGTCCTCAGCCACTCCTCACAGGACACAACTTCCAGTCCTTTCAGTGGAACTGTTGCCTCCTCTCCATGCATTGAAGGACTTCAGCATCCTTCTTAAGTTGTGGGACCCAGCAGTGCACACAGCAGCGTGGGTGCCTCTGGATGAGGCTGCACCAGTGCTGAATACAGAGGGCCTCAAGCCTCTGTTCTCCTAAATTTTACTTTTGCCCAGCTTTACTCTGTCTTAAGTACAGAATCCAGCATATGGACTTGTTAAATTTCATGCTGATGCTCCAATGTACACAGATCACTCTGCAAGACCTTTTGTCCCTCAAGGGTGTCAACAGCAGCTCCCAGTTTGGTGCTGACAGAAAACTTCCTAATGGCATGTTCCATTGTCCTGCATCCAGGTTGCTGATTGAAGAGGACTGGCCCCAGAACTGAGCTCTGAGGAATGCCACTGGCAACTGGTCACCAGCCAGATGTAGCCCCACTGACCGTGGCCCCTGTGAAGGACTCTGCCCTTCAGCCAGTCCTTCACACATCAGTTACAGTGTTAGTAACAGGTATACATTTGCACCTTTGTTTGACAAAAAATCCCAATGTGATAACGTAAAATATATTTTCATATTTCAAAATTCATTGTATATACTTTAAATATACTTAGAAGCAGTGTGTAATTAAAACATTTTCTGAAAGTGAAGTAAGGATAGTTGTGGTAGTTGCTGGCAGCATACAATAAAGTTTAACGCATTCAAAATGAAGTAAAGAGATATAAAAGCCATCTCATAATTCAGTAAGCAATTTATAATGAAATATACATCTTTTAAATAAAGGGAATGCATTAGCAGTAGTTAATATGTTAAAATTATTCCTTTCTCTTAACCTGATGTAAGTTATGCATGCTTATAATGTATTAACTTTTCCTGAGTCACTGACAGACAAGTCTTTAATAAGTCTTTAATATACTTTGAGATATCTGTTTCTGATTTAAGCCTTTTATGTTCTGCAGTTAAATCAAGACTGTTTCTTGTGTAACATTTTAAAATGCCGAAATTGTTTGAAATTGATTCTCCTTATTTTAAAAATATTAAATATGAAGCTTAGAACACATTTTTAAATTATTTGTAGCAAGGAAGATAATGCAGTTGTACTTTGAAAAGAAATAATTTTTGTCATCAGTTTCATGGTACGAGTCAGGTTTTCCATTTCTGAAGGATATATATTATGTTGGTAAATTTTGAGATTCTGATGTCAGGATGCTCTGGCATACTTCCTTCTGATTCCTTATAAAAACACATAATGTTTGCAATGTTCTTTATTTGAACATACAGCCTTCACTTGCCAAAGTAATAAAACCACATTTATAAAGCTGCCTTGAGAACCTTGGAAAATTATATAGAAATCTGGAATATGTCACTTTTTATTAGGTGACTTTGCTGAATATACCCACAAGTTCATGTCTCTTTTTATGGCACATTATAATTGATGGCTTTTACACTTTGCTATAGATATTGTGTATTAGCAGGTCTGGAAAAGACTTTTGTGGATTAAGGTGGATGCAGAATTTCAGGAACTGGATTTCAGGACTATATTTCTGTGACAGGATTGCCTGCCATGGTGGACAGATAGATATTTGTTCTGCCCAAGCCCTTGAAGAGATGTTGTTTGTGAGGCCCCTCTTAGAAGGCTCTGCAGAGACATTTGTCTGACAGGGCAGTTTTTGCCACTGTTTGACAAGAACATGTCAGAATTAAGAGTGAGAAACTTGTAGGAGTACTGAGAGGGGCACATGCTATGCAATAGGTTACTATGTTTGTTGTATGCAAGACATAACATTACTGAGTTGGGTTATTTTCCACCTTATACTTCCTATCTAGAGCCTGTTTTATGTACATCTCTGGTACTGTGGGATAAAAGATGCAACAAGGCAAAGAGAAAAAGAAAGGCTTCATTGCTTTACATATAATTTGAGAATAAAAACCACAGATTTATTTATAAAAAAGAGGTATTGCAAAAACGTAATATGTATTCTTTTTCATAGTGCTGATTTTTTCAGCCTTATTACTTGTTAAATTATCCTAGACCTGATATATTACTGGTTTATATATTTAAGTAATTTTTAATAGCAGGAGTTGCTTATAGAAAGAGAACCCTTTTTGTTCTTCACTTCTTTTATAAATTCCACCTCTGATTTTGCTCATCATATATTAAGTGAAAATTATGTCTTCCTGATTTCATTCCTCTTGCCTCAAAGGCCACTGAAGAAAATGCAGGGATTTCATACCTTTCCTGTTGCTGGAAAGTGCACAGGGACTGATATTACTATTTATCTACTGTAATATATGGAATAATCAGGGAAGTAGCTTTCCTCTCAGCCTTCCCACAGTAGAAGACTTAAAATTCAATGACAGCAAAGGGATACCCAAACAATTTTGTTACCAATTTCACCAGTACAATATTTGCATAAAGACTTAGAAATAATTTTCACCATGACAGGGATTTGGGAAAATAATTCCACAATTTTTGATCTCTTTAGACAGCTTGGACTGGTAATGCATCACTAAGTTACAAATAATGGGGTTTTTACCTACATTGCTCTTTCTAATGGAAAGATACAATAAATGCCAAAAATGCACATTTGTCTTATCTAGGTCAGTAGGTACTTGAATCTTAAAGAAGGAAGGGAATTAGTGTTATTTTGTGTGGTCTTAATTATGGCATCATTTCATGCTGAACTGCTATAACATCAGCACTGCTGTGACAGCATTACAGTTCTTTTATGGTATCTGTATGGCGAAAGGTGGCAAAAAAGATCAGATAACTTCTTTTATTTCAAGTGGTTCTGTTTTAGGGGCAGAAGAATTTGAGAAGTACAGATTAACTGAACTGTTCTATAAGGCAGTTTTGAAGGATGTGAAGGGTGTTCATCTCTAACAATTGTATATATCATAATGAGAATAAAAGTGTAAAAGAAGAAGCTAAGAAAACGGGGAAGGGTGGGATTTATCTTATCCACCCTCAAAGTACATATTATGAGTCATTGACATCTACATACAGATTAATTGTTTTGATTCTACCTATATCCTTTCAAAAAGGGACTCCTGGTTACAATTCAGTTATGCTAAGATAATAAAGTGCCTTGACAGAGAAGATAATGTGAGTCCCATCCAATCATTCTCGTTAAAAATTTTGGTGGTCAGTGCATCTAGTTTAAGAAGAACAAAAATTAATACAGATAATAAGTACATAAAGCTGTAAATAAACAATCTAAATTACTCTCAGGAGCATTCTCTACATGCTTTGCCCCAGCATGTAAAGGAGTGTGCAAACCTGAACCAAACCCAATAAGGAGTAGGTAAATAATTAAGTTGTATGGACAATCACTGGACAGTGTTTGAGCCTGTTCACAGGCCTGATACAGACGAGTCTAAAGATCCCTCCAGACTGGAGCTGGACTCCAGAGCATGCCCAGATACAGTGACAAAAAAAGAGATTTTAAAGTTGGGACAATTAAAAGATCTGTAACAAACTGCACCTAATACTGATGTGGAGTAACCTGTACCCTCTTTCCAGGTTGTGAATGGTTCCCTTAAGACCGTACAAAAATTCTTTCACAATATTCCATTACTTGAGTTTTTGTTATGAAGGATGAGAGTTTAACAGATTTCTGTTACAGATAAATTCTTCTTGATAATTTGAGGTACAGATCAGTGTGATCATAAACCAACATAAAGGAAAAACACAATTGAAACATACAGATAGGTGCAGGTCCTGTCTGCCCTGTCCCAAAGGGATTTATAAGGGATAACAACCTGGGGAAATGTAATCTTTTTGACTGACTCAGTAAAGCATACTGAATGGCTCTGCATAACCTGGCTCAATACGTGCTAGAGAGAAAAAAAAAGCATTTATTTCATGATACGGGTATGTCAATCACTCCTTTTTGTCAAGTTAGGTCCCTTAGTGAAGAGGTCTTACCTTTTAGAAATGGACTCAGGCTAAATCTAGCTATTTTAATAAGAAGGTCTTAACCCATTCTTTTGGATGTCTCTGATACAAAGATATTCCATTCTATTTCATTGATCTTATTTTGCAATTAGCTTTCCTTACATATGCACTCTCATTAAAAAGAAACCAGATATGTATTTGGAAAATGTTAATAACTAAATGATATTTCTATTTGCTCAATTCTGAAAAGTAGATAAGGAAGAAATAGAGCTACAGATAATTACCAAATTTCAATATTTATAGAAACCAGGCACTTGTGTAGATAATAAGACAATTCTCAATGTGCTTTGATGATGATGAAGTGCTAGTTTTCTGTAAATATTGAAATAAGGTAATTATCACTTGAACTATTTATTATTTATCTGATTTCAAATCGCAATGAATACAGTCAAATTGCCATTTTTTCATAGGAATGTGAAGCTAAAAATAACTATTGTGTTAACCTTTTATGTACTTTCTTTCTAGAAGTAGTTTGAAAAGTGTTTTACAAAATGTAATGAGAGAGAACCTCTACATACATAAGGAAGGACAAATTTTTTAAATTAGTTTTTAAGTTAAGACAGCAGGCTTCCTAAAAATGAACTATTCAACAAGTATTAAATCTTTTATCCCACAAACACTGACAAAGATAAACCTATTTATCATAAATGTGCCCAAGTCTACTAAATATGAGCAAAGGACATGTCCTGAGTGGCTGAGTTCAGTACTTTATACGCCTGCAATTACATTAGTCAAACTGAAAAGCATTAAAACTCTTTTAAAACCAACTGCCTTTGTTGTTTCTGCTAATTTTATGTGAACACTGTTTCAGAACGTACATTTTTGGAAAGACAAAATTTAATTTATCCTTAAAAATAATCCAGTGTACTTGATAAATATTTATTCTCATGCAAGTATTACTAAACACATATGTAGACATTTGCAAGAATAAGTCTTGGCTTGTACTGTGCAGGGACTATATATTAGCTTTGTTCTTAATACAGCTTTAATTAGAAAAATAAATAAAGTGTAGTTTTCATAGATAAAAAGACACTACAGCACTCTCTAAATGTATTTATTTTCAGGATTTTTTATAATGCATTGAGTGACACACAGAACCACATGCAGATAATAATTTGGAAACATAGTAAAAAGAGAAGTATTGAAATGCAAACTAGCACACCAAACAAAAATTTCACTTATGATAAAATGTTGCATACAAAATATTAACCTTTGTGTTATTTTAGTGTCTGAGCATAATCCATTCAGAAATATATTCTATTAAGACCATACGGAGTACATTTATTCAGGTCCAGATCTAAAAATGTATTTTGCCCAAAGATTGGAGGAAAGTAAATATTACCTCCTTCAAGAAAGGGCAGAAGGAGGACTCAAGGAACTCAGAATGGTAAGCTTCACCTTGTTCCCAGGGAAGATGATGGAGTAGCTTATTCTGGGAACAATTTCCAGGCACATTAACAAAAGGAAATTCGTCAGGAGTGGTTATCATGGATTCTTCAAGTTGAAGTCATGCTTGACCTACTTAACAAACTTGTATGATGAAGTGATTGGCCTGGTAGATGAAGGAAAAGTGGTGGATACTACTTGGCCTTCAGTTAGATCTTTGACACTGTCCACCACGAGATGTGCATCAAGAGGCGGTTCATGTAGTGGATGGAAAATCAGACTGTGAGACAGACTGAAAACTGACCTTGTGGCTGGGTCTGAGCGGTGGTGATTGGCAGCACAAAGTCCAGCTGGACACCAGGTAGAGTGGTGTTCACCAGGGGACAATACTGGCACAGTCCTGTTTGACATCCTTAGTGATCCAGAATGTGGGTAAGAGTGTATGCTCAGCAAGTTTACCAATGACATCAGACTGGGAGGAGGGCTAATTTATCAGAGACACATGCTGCCAGCCAGAGGGACTTTGACAGGATGGAGAAATGGATCAACAGGAACCTCATAGAATTCAGCAAGAGGAAGCACAAAGTCCTGCACCTGGGGAGGAAAACTCCAGGCACTGGCACATGCTGGAACAGACAGAAAACAGCTTGGCAGAAAAGGACCTAGGTGTCCTTCTGCCCATTACGCTAAACATGAACCAGGAATGTGTCCTTGTGGCAAAGAAGGCCAATGGTATCCTGGGCTGCCTTAGGATGAGTGATGCCAGCAGGTTAGGAAGGTGATCCTGCCCTTATACTCAGCACTGTGCAGGCACACCTGAAGTCCTGTTTTCAGTTCTGGGGTTCCCAGTAGAGGCCATGGACAAAACAAAGGCAGTCCAGCATAGGGCCATGAAGATGATGACAAAGAGGCTGGAGTATTCCTCTGTGAATAAAGGCTGAGAGATCTGAGACTGTACAGACTGGAGAATAGAAGGCCTGTGGGTGGATCTGATTAATTTTTTCAGTGGTCCCAGTGACAGGACCAGAGGCAATGAAATCAGAAAATGCCTTTGGGTTGTGAGGGTGACTAAGAACTGTCATAGACTTCCCAGAGAGGTTGTGAAGATATTCAGAATCTGTCTGTACAGGGTCCTGGGCAAGAGTCTCTAAATGTCCCTGCCTGAGCAGGAGAGTTGGTCCAGATGATCTCCAGAGGTCCGTTCCAACCTCAACCATTCTGTGAGTTTGCTTCTGTCATTTTTAAGCAAGTAAGTGAACAGGTATTCTGCCATACCAGATGAAATAACAAAATGTGTCCCTCCATTCAAAATCAAATGTGTCTTTGTTAAAAAGAATATGATCATGATCTCTTATATATGGTTGTTCAAAGTTAAATTTGCAGCAGAAGGAAGGAATGTCTGAAGGCTCGGTGTCCAGGAATGCTCTCTCAGGAGTGGCTGAAGGCTGTTCATAGGCCCTGGAGTTCTCAGAGTGCTCAGGGGTTGAGCGTCACCAAACCTTGTGAACTCTTCTGCACTCAACAAAAATGTGCTTCCATTTTTCTCAACAATATGCTATCACTCCTCAGGTTCTGAAGAACATCAGTGTGGGATTCTCATCTTACTGTCAGCGGGTCCCTTGAAAGCACAGTCAGGGTTGGACATCAAATAGCCTTGATCTAGCATTTAAAGCAAAGGTGTCAGTCTCATACGCATGAAGATAACTTGAAATATTTTTCCTTTTTGTTTTCCATGAAAGCCACAAGACTTTATATGAGAATCTTTCAGAAATAGAGCAAGACTAATTTACCAGATAAAACCTTTCAAGTCAAGAAGATATTTCATTGCAGAACACTTAAAAGTTGATATAATATCCCTACAAGCTCAGGGTCATAAGATTAATTCCTTTTGAAGAAAAACTGTGCTTTTGTTAAAATTAGCAAACTGGTAGACTCTATAGCTGATTCCTAGGAGATTCTTTGGACACATGCTTTTTTAGATTCTGGCTAAACAGGGCAAGAGTTTTGATGACACAGGTGGGATTCATGCATCTAAACATAGGCAGGTAACCCCATAGTACTCAAAAAACCAGCCCAAAGCTGATTTTATGACAGGGACACACTCTACTCACTCTGAAAAAAATGAATGAGTTTAAACAATGCACTGGAGACAGAAATAAAATTCTGTGGTTATTATATATGCAAGTGGTGGAAGCTTCCTTGAGAAAAAAAAAAAAGGAGACCAAACAAAACAAGAATCAGAGTAAAAGAATAACGTTATCACATTTTCAGCACTTAAAAACCAGGGCGCTTCAAGCTATTTATCCTAAGCATTACAATAATATTTTTACATAATTTTCAGATTTCTAATATATACTGAAAGGCAAAAATTATTAGTTAAGCAATTTGTGGGATGATGTGAAAAATTGCATCTTCAAAACAGCTTACACCTTTTTTTATCTCCTGTCTTACACAACAATTTTTCTAAGGCTATGTGGACTCTTAATAGCGTTTCTGTTTCTACCCTGTAAATGCATGTGCCATGGCTCATAGGCACATGTTGGTGTGCATGATGTTAAGTACAGCTATTTAAATTTCCGTGGGGGGAAAAAGAAGTATAAATATGTGTAAGTTCAGGTGGAGGTAGCATAATAGTGCTGCAAGGATGTACACTTCAATTCCACAAAAAAAGAATGAAGAAGGGGAGTGACTCAATACTGATGAAGATGTGAGCATACTCATGTAACAGGCAATTGTATATTAGCATTAGCTCTGCAATGCTACAAATAGGAAGCAATTTTTACTCTTGTTTAAATAGTTAAAGTCCTGGTTCCACATGGTCTGCCTACAGCTGGTATTTGTGTCAGACCTTACCAACTTCAGACAAGGATCATAACTGTTCACAGCATGTTTCTAGCACTATAGCTTACCACAGCATGTGTGTTATTAAAGCACACGTAGAGCATACCATATATCAGCCAGAATCAGAATCATTATTTTTACAGCATGTTGCTTTTAAGTGCAGTAAGACAGGATAGGTATGAATAATTACATTAAAGCAGATAGGTAGTGTTCTGTGTTCTTTAATATGCTTCATTATTAAGAAATTTTGATTAAAAGCCTCTGCAATTATTTCAAGGCTTTCAGATGTCTATCTGCTTTTCTTTTTTTTTCCCTATCTGCTTTTCTTTTCAGATCTACCTGCTTAGAAAATGCAAAGCTTAGGAGTCCATAGAATAGTACCATACTGTGACTTGGGAGTTTTCATAACACTGAGGAGAAAGGATATTTTTTTAACAAAGTATCCCCAAGTTGCATATTATTTAGATGGATCCAAGCTGCTGAATTTACATTACTTCCATTTGCCAGATGTATACTTGACCTTTTGTGTTTGTTCATGTGCATACGTTACATCCAAAAATATTAATTTTTCTAAGCATGCACATGAGGCAAGAGTAATAGGCAATATTTCTCTGGGTTCACTCATAGGCACCAGAGAAACTTTCTGGCTCAGTTCCCTCCTTTCTACATGAACAAATCTAGACACCACTGTGCATATTGGCCTAAGAATAAAAAGGGCCCTCTCTTTCCCCTGCCTGTAGGTGAGGAAGGGAGCACGATAAGGCAGATTCAATGTGCACCAGCTGATGGAGATGACTGAGCAAGCAGTCTTGCTACAGACAGACTTCAGAAGAGATAGGTATATGATCTGCAAGTTAAATTGCTTTAAAAGAGTGGTTGTGTCTCTATAGCAACATCAACCTGAAAATTAAAGCAGAAATAGCTATTGATAAGCAACTTTTAGATCAAAATTTTCTGCATCTAATTTATTGCAACAGAAATGTTGTAGGTATTGTATCCTATATTTTTAATATAAAATAAATTATACTTATTGATTTTTCAAGGTTATGTTATAATTGTATGGGTTCTTTTTTTCTAAGGAATCAGAAATTTTATCATTGCTTTCTTCACTGAAGACACATGAATTTGAATTACTTGTGCCTTGGCTTTGTATTTTTTCTGCAAAATAATTCAGTGAATCACCAGACCTATGTATCTTTACTGAGAATTAAAAAATTCATTCCCATTGAATCAGGTGATTTCTCCCTTGGAACCTTCTCTATAGCCTATGCGCAGTGTGATAGTTAGAGGCCACACTAGCAATTTATCCATTCATACCATACTGTCTAAAAAGACAGTAATACCTCCAAAAGGGAGTATAATTGTTTCTGAAAAAGCCACACATATAGTCCAGAATACTTGTAACAAAACTTTGAGCTGACTTTTAAAAATAGTAAAACCAGAAAGGTAATTTGTGGATTCTTACAGGTAATGATATGTACTCAAATACCTACTGAACAACAAAAATGCAGCTGTCAAGAAAGCTGAAGGAGGTAATAGTAATAAGAACAATCTGAATAAATTAAGGCACAGAAGACAGTATGGTAAAGAATTCAGGGAGCAAAACCATTTTTGCTGTTCCTCTTACACCCTTCTATGGAACCTTCATGCTTTCATTACCTACACAAATGCATGCTGCATGGGGAATAAACAGGAAGAACTACAAATCTTTGTGAGGTTGACTGCAGAGACATGGTGGGATAGCTCATGTGACTGGAATACTGTCATGGATGGCCATGTACTTTCTAAAAAGGACATGTCAGAGAGATGAGGTGGTAGAGTTGCTCTTTATATTAGAGAACAACTGGAATGCTCTATCCAGGCACAGATGAAGGAGATAACAGCTTATGGGTAAGAATTGAGGAACATGCTAATATGGGGGACACTGTTGTGAGTTTTCACTGCAGTCCACCTGATCAGGAGGAAGATGTGGAGGTTGAGACAGTCCTGGCTATTGTGACCATGAGATGGTGGAACTCAGGATCCTTCTTGGAGGAAGCAAAGCAGTAAGCGGGACTAGAAACCTAAATTTACAGAGAGCCTGACTTTGGTCTATTCAAAGATCCACCTGGAGGAATCCCATGTGCCAGGGCTCTAGAAGAGAAAGGTATCCAAGAGATCTGGTCATTATTTAGGCACCATTTCCTCCAAGCTCAGGACCAGCGCATCTCAATGATCAAGAAATCAAGCAAAGGGGGCAGGCGATCTGCATGGATGAATAGGGAACTTCTAGTAAATCTCATTAAGGGCTGTGGGAAATGGGAGAGACCATGTGCAAGGACTATTGAGCACTGCCAGAATATGTAGGGATATGATGAGGAAGACCAAGGCACACTTGGAATAGAGTCTGGCAGAGGACATCATGGACAGGAAGAAGGACTTCTACAAGAACATCAGCAGTAAAAGGAAGATTGAGGAAAATGCAGGGAATCATGTGGGCATCCTGGTAAGGGAGGATACAAGAAGGCAAAATTACTGAGTACCTTCTTTTCCTTAGTCTTTACTGCTGAGCTCAGCCCCCATGAATCCCAGATCTCAGAGGTAAGAGAAGGAGGCTGGAAAAAGGAAGATTTGCCCCTGGTCGTAGGGGTTTGTGTTATGGGTTAGCTAAGCAGACTAAACATCCATAAATCCATCGGCCCTGAGGGGATGCGCCCATTGCGGCTGAAGGAGCTGGCAGATGTTGCTTCTCTGCAGCTCTCCATCATCTTTGAAAAATCATGGAGAATGGGAGAAGTACACAATGAATGGAGAAAGGCCAATGATACTTTCATCTCCAAAAAGGACAAGAAGGAGGATAAAGGAAACTACTAAGCAGTCATTGTCACCCCCATCCCTGAAAAAGTGATTGAGCAGATCATTCTGAAGGTCATCACCAAGGATGTGGAGGAAAAGAAGGCCATTGGAGTAGCCAGCATGCATTCAGCAAGGGGAAATCATGCTGACCAATCTTATAGCTTTTATGGTGATATGGCAGCATGGGTCGATGAGGACAGAGCAGTGGATGCTGTCTGTCTTTTGACACTGTCTCCCATAACATCCTCATAGGTAAGCTCGGGAAGTTTGGGTTAGATGGATGGACGGTGAGGTGGACTGAGAACTGGCTAAATGGCAGAGCTCAGAGGGCTGTGATCAGTGGAGTGGGATTTGGCTGTAGTCTTGCAGTCACTTGCATTCCCCAGGGATAAATACTGGGCAGGGGTAGGATCCTGCGCCTGGAGAAGGATAACCAAGTGCCAGTACAGGTTGGGGGCTGTCCTCCTAGAGAGCAGCTCTGCAGAGAAGGACCTGGGAGTCCTGGCAGATGACAAGTTAGCAATTAATCAGCAGTGTGGTCTTCTGGCCAGGAAGGCCAGCGATATCCTGGGATACATTGGGAAGAATGTGGCTGGCAAGGCCGGGGAGAGGATCCTGCCCCTCTACTCAGCCCTAGTGAGGCCACATCTGGAGTTCTGTGTCCAGTGCTGGGATCCTCAGTACAAGAGAGAAAAGGAACTACTGGAGAGGGTCCATTGGAGACCACAAAGATGATGAGAGGTCTGGAGCATCTCCTATGAGGAGAGACTGAGGGAGCTGGGCCAGTTTAGTCTAGAGAAGAGAAAACCAAGAGAGGATCTCATCAACGCACATGAATATCTCACATTGTGTGCCAAGAGGATGGTGCCGGACTCTTTTCAGTGGTGCCCAGCAACAGGATGAGGGGCAATAGCCATGAACCAAAACACAAGAAGCCTCATCTCAAATGAAGAAAAACTTCTTTAGATTGAGGGTGGAAGAGCACTGGAACAGGCTGTCAAGCCTCTGTGGGTCACCAAGTCTTCCTCTCTGGAGATATTATGAACCTCCCTGGATGCATTCCTGTGTCTCCTGCTCGGGGTGACCCTGCCTTGGCAGAGGTTTTGGACTGGATGATCTCCAGAAGTCTCTTCCAATCCTAACAATTATGTGATTCTGTGTTAATACATTAAAATGAAAAACAATAGAGTTCTGTGTGACTCGACAGCTTTAATTTTATTACAAGGGTAAAGGCAGCCAAAATCTCATTTGAAAATTTACATATATAGCCAGGAGGTTGTAACCAAAACATTTCCCTTGGATAACTCATGTATGTGAAGAAAGATCAATGGAGATGTATAGCTCATTTTCTGAGCTGATGCTCGCTGTGGTCTGTTTGGCATCTCTTATAAAATTCTAATTGTAAATCAAATTAATCCAATAGTGAGTTCAGTTGCCTAAGAATAGGGTTTGAGTGCAATTTTAGAGATTCTGGGGTGTCCACATGGCTTCCAGCTGTGTCTCTGGAGGAATATAAAAGAAGGTTCATAGTCACCACAGGGAAAAACTGAAATAGCAACTGGCTATTTTCAGGCTTATTTAGCCCTATTTAATGTTAATAAAAAAGAAACCAAATACCAGGAGCTTTTTAGATACACATAGACATCTCTCATCCTATATTGTGTGGTGCATATTCTCTTTCTACATGCCTTACTTTGATTTACATAAATTTCTGGAATTGTCATGACCAAACTCTAGACCATGTCTAATAACTTCGGCATCTCCTAGTCAGAATTGTCCTAGGCATCATTGCTGTGTTGATAATATAGATAAAGGGCTTGAAACATGGTATAAAAATAAACAGCTTCCTTGAAATTTAGCCTGCTAGTTGTAACAGTTGAATTAGCCAAAAACGTAAATATGGTCCTGCTTCCTTCAAGGTAAAATAGGGTATATTATAAAATCTACTTATTCCCATCTGATTTTTATGAAAAATTTAAATTAAGTTTGTCAACATCATGATGTGTTTTTACATTTATAATTTGCATACATCTTGAGGACACTTCAGAGAGGTGGAAAAATATATGCAAATACTATTCCTTGCAGTCAATGAAGAAAGACAATTCTAGAGACTCAGATAAAAGTTATTAACTCTTTCTTCATTAATCAAAAGGGGAGCCTGAAGGATCAGCTCCTTGAGATTGGCCCTGGCCCCTTTAGTCGTGTCTGTACTCATATAAAAGAGGAAGGAGGAACATCAAGCAGGGGCTCTGCCAAAGTTCCAGGCTTAGTCCTGGTCCTTCTGATGATGCTTTGGGCAAAGCTCAGGCACAGTTCAGAGGAACCTCTTTGGCAGACATTAGCATCTATGGGCAGTTTTGGTCAAAACTGGTATCCTGGCACCATCGCCAGTCTTCCAACGCTATTATAGCATTCTTTGCCACTTCAGCTGTTCCAACGTCTCATGCCATGTCCAGACCACCCCTCACATGTCTACTCTGCCCTCAGCTTCGTGTTGTGAAAAATCTCATTGTGGCGAGCAATATTCATATTGCCTTGTTAAAAACAGTTCCCACAAAAGATAATTGTAACTTTTGGAGTCAGAGGCAGTCCAGGGCTAGATGCTATGAATGGAGAACACAACAAATATGATTTTTCCTCCTCTTCAAGGCCAGAGAAACAGTTCACGTGCTTTATCCATCATGCTCAAACGCTGTTAATCCCCTCCTTTAACTTCCAGGCTACTCTATTCTTGATAAAGCAGACCATTTATAGCATGCTTGTTCTCCTTGTTTATAACACAAATTGAAACACTTGTGCTGCACTGATTTCAGACCTTGTGAAGGTGTTTTCAGGGCTGTGTCCAATATCACTGCTATCAATTCTTCCCACAAAGCTCATTGGAAGCTACCTTCTACAGAAGGTTTGATTTGGTTCCTGAACTATTTCACTGAAGAACATGTATATTCATAATATCTCAGGTTTCTATTTGAAGAATAAATGCATAGAGGTGTCTATTAAAAACTAGTAACAGAAATACTGTATCTTATACTGTATCTTATACTGAGGGTGCAGAAATACTGTATCCTCAAAACTATTTTTAAAAGATAGACGTGCACTTCTTCCCCTTTTGCCTTCATAATATCTCTCCTCCTATTAGTCTATTTATTTCTTTAAAACCAGAATTTTCTTGAAGTTTTATACATTTACTGCCAAAATATATATATGAGGGGACAACACTGTAAACTTTTCTTATTGGATTTTATGACAGAATAAATTTACTACACTGAAAGAGCTGAGACATACATTGTGCCCTGAAATTCTTCTAATGCCCACTTTATTCCATTAGTTTCCTCTGCAATTTTCTCTTTAGAACATGAGCATATCAATATCAGTGATCCTGTTAAACTGAGTACAGATCATGCATGACAATCACTTCATTGTCTCACTTCCATTTGAGATGTCTTAATCTGAATTAATCTGAAACTTAATTTTAGTTTGTAATTTAAAAGGATGTTCCCACTTTAATGCTTTTCTAATATCAAACACTCCTTTTGTCTTTGATATTTTTTCCCCACAAAAACCTTTAAAGAAACAAAAAAAAAAAAGGGGGTTTGGTCTGTTTGTTGCTTTCTTTTTAGATGAAATGGATGGTGTTTGCTAAATTTTAAAGACAGAATTTTAAATACTTTATGCATACACAGTCAGGTTTGACTGGCAAAACATTATTTGAAACAAGGTCCTAATAGAATGAAATTTATTACTATTGGAGTTACAAGTGGAGATGGGATGAATAGGTACGCCAATCACTATTTTTTGTTGATCAAAAATCAGATAAATTTCTTCTTTGGAATTTTTGTGCACTTTGAAGTACTGGAGTTGTTGCTATGTTCTTTTATTGTCACACTGTTGCACTTTTACAAAACCTTACCAGAGATCCAACTGCTCATTTGTTTTGCAAGACCCTCTGATAAGAGAATGGTTCTGCAGGGTAAGTAACAGCAGGAACTGTATTTTTACTATTTGTGAAGTACCACTTCCTTGCCAGAACAGATTGAACTTCAAAGCCTGACTAAAACCACCGTACTCCGTTTATTTGTTTGGAAGATAAAATAAAAAATAAAAGCCAGAGCTAGGGTTGCTACAGTGGTATTTCAAATAAATGATAGTGACAGCCAAGTATTTGTCAAAGGCTGAATATGCTTTTTATCAGGCAAACAATTTCTGTGTTCCTGAAGTTAGTAATTGATCGCTAACTTAACTGCTTTATTGATGCTCAAACTGTCACATTGTATCCAGAGCTCAGGAAAAAAAAGAATTCATATTTGTGGATCTATTCCCTCTTTTAATTTGTTTTTAATACTCAGTGTTTTTAATGGTTGTCTAATCATAAATTCTAGTCAGACTCTTTTAATTGGTTTTTGACCTACATTCTATTATGGGCCTGATTAACAATTCCCTAATCAAAGTTGCAAAACACTCTTCTTTGTGTTCAATAATTTAGATATCCATGTGGGAGTTCTATTGTTGCTCTTAGTCTCACTGTGAATTTAGTTCATTCTGTTCATGTAGTCTTGAGATTCACTTGAGCAAAAATAATTTCTAACTCAAAAACCCCCTAATACATCCAAGAATTCAACGAGTCTCTGAACTGTACTTTTTCATTGTTAAAGACACCTACAAATTGAATCACTGTGTATTTTGCTAATTAGCAAAATGGCATATTTGTTCTACCAGAAGCTCCCAGGACCAAGTCTTAGGATGATTACTTTTAACCATGTGGCCAGGGTGCTTTTGGGGCTATCAAGATGTTAACAGGCAGGTTTAGGAAGGTTGCTCCCCTTCACGAACAAGGCAAAGAAGAAGACGTTTAATGCCTCCCTTTATCACCCTTCTTCTCCAGTGCCAGGAAAACAGGAGCTGGATGTGGAAATATTTCCTGGCCACAAAATACTGCAGCCTTGTGGTTAAAGGTCTATAAGGCCAAATGTCTGCCCAAAACCCATTGACCTGTAGATTGCATCATTCCTGTAGCTTCCAGAAAACAAGAGAGTGATGTGGACATCTTCAAGACCAAACAGTCTTTTCCCAGAGGAACAAATGCCCTTTCAGAGAGGTATAGCTTAAAGTACAGGCAAGGACAAAGGAAGAGGTCTGGAAAGCAGCTCATTGGCTTTAACAGGCCTCAGTGACTTCTGCCCTATTGTGTACTTCTTGGTCATCCCAGTCTTCCTATATCAGGAAACCTACCGTGGCAAGATCCCCCTCCAGCCTTTTTCCTTTGTCCTTTATCCACACAGAAAATTGCTGGCTGGTTTCAGAAGTGTTTTATACTTTGGGAACTATTTCAAAACACATCTCAGTTGAGTTGCAGCTTATTCCCCATTCAAATTAAACACAGACAAGAATTATATATCTGATCACCATTCTCTTGGTGATTCATTCAAACAGTTGGACAAAGACTTTCACAACTTAGGGGAAAAAAAAGCCCAAAACCCATTGTGGCAGCCTAGACTGTCCCTGGGTATACTGAAAAATAGATTTTGGCTAAACATTTTCTCAAAAGGTGCACAAGGCTAAACCAAATGTATTTCAACTAATTTGCTGATGACCTTAGTTAGCCACCTGATGAGATAAAGTAATACTGAAACCTTGGAATTACCTAATGAGCATTCTAAGACTAAAGATGAGGGAACAAGCTCCCTTGTTGATAAACCTGTGACATATTTTTCACAGCCAGGGAATTTTATGTATCAGAGCAGACTTTTTAAGGAATAGAGAATCTACCTTACATGCATATTTAGTCTGATGCATGATACTTTGCCAGGCAGTTTTTCCTCAGGGAACTGTGTTGAAATCCATTATAAATATTCAGTTTCTGACATGTCTGCAGATAAATTAATACAATCTAGTAGATAATTCCTTTTTTGCAAGAACCAGACAAAGTAGTTCCATCACCAAGAAGACACAGAAGTGTTTTTAAAATATATGCCTCCTGAGTGGTACGTGAGCAGCAGCACAATGCAATTGAATCTCTTGTAAACAGATACTAGAAAAGAACATGAAAGCTGAAGAGATTTTGTGTTCTTAATTGCTTTATAGCCTTAATTTCCTGCAAAGTTTAAAAGTGCAATGAGTTTCTTCTCATTGTGTTTTACAAAAACACAAATGTGTATGTTTGTACACAAACATACACATTTACTATTATGGAAATGCATTTGGTCCTTAATGTTACTTCTCTGCACTATGAAAGAAGTAAAATTTGTTACATTTTTAACAAAACTAAAACTCACATCTTGCATGACTCCAAGGGTTATAATGCTATTTACAGATTCAACAGGGATACAAAACAAATACGATATGAAATTTAGAGTCAATCTTAAACTCAGCAGAAAGATATAAAATAATAAATTAATTTATTAAAATTTAGACCCTATCAGGTAGGCATTTTCAACAGAAAGTTTATCAGGAAGTTGTTTGAATGTTTATACTCAAATCCCCAAATTGCATGCAAATGATAGAAACTGTTGGAGAATACAAGGGGAAAACCCAGCACGACATGTACTTTTATTTCAAGGTTATAAAATCTACCCATTTATGTACCATAATCACTGTGTCTACAATAAATTAGATGCCATAAAATTTAAACTAAAGCACACATTATGGTTTCTGAAGCTAATGAAGGATCTGGGGAAGAAACTTCAGAGAGCACACACAAAAATTGCCAAGAAATCACTAGGGGTCCTAAACTACAGAAGGAAGTGAACTGTAATTGCTTAAAATCTTTATCTAAATGTTTAGCTAAGATAAATGATCAAGACTACATGCTCAGAGGACATTCCTGCCTGTTGGGTTTAAAGGGACTTTTAGATGCCAACAGAGCAGGGCATGATCACTTTGGAATAGCAACAGTAATGATACATTCTATGAAATTACATTCTGAGAAAACACTTATTCCAATTTTATTTGTCAAGTTCCGGTTTTGCATATGAATGTTATTGAACTCTTCACAATGTAACCTTTCATGGAAAAAGGTTTCAAAATTTTCAAACCCTAGAAACATAGAAAAGGAACAAAAACTATTTACCAACAAGAAAGATGAGCATCTGAATTACACCATGGAATGCAACTTTATAGAGTTAAATGCTGGATATTTTGGGGAAAAAACTCCAAACATCTCCCCAAACCATAACATCAGAAAAAGATATTTATTTTCTTATGATTGTGCTAAAATAATAATTCTCCCATTTTTCTTATGTATTATTTTATGAGGAACTAAATGATAAAAAATCAGAGTTTGAAAAGAGTTGTTGCTCTTTGAATGAATACAGAGAATATATATCTTTATCTGTATTACAATATATTCTTTGTTCATCCTAAATTTCCAGTAAATATTTTAAAAAAGTGATGCCAAATTTGTAAAGATGCAATGAGTTTTCATGTATTTCTGACTATGTTTTGGAAGTACATTACTGTTTTTATAGATGGAGAGAGGACAGAAGAAAAAAAGATAAGGTAGGTATAATACAGCACAGATCATCCTATCTTGAGGCATGATTGCCACTTGCAGCATTACCTTTGTGAGGACAGATGGCATCAGTATTGATCAATGTTGAAATTATAGACATATTTCATTGGGTTCTCCAAGAGCTCAATATCTAATATTATTCCTCTGTTTTAACTGAAAAATGCTGGACTCTGTGGGTAATGGCATCCTTGGTAGTATTTATGTCAGAAATGGTTCAAACTCTTTTAAATAGTTCAGACATGCTTCCATACCTGGCCAGTTAGAGACATCATCCCCAGAGCTTCTGAAAAATGACAGCTGAGAATTCACCCCTTGTAAGTTAGGCAGTGCTGCCTGATATCCCTGCTTGAGACTGTAAAAGACAATCCAAGCTGCCATGCTACATCTGCTTCCAGGGTGTGGGCCATTTTACAATAGAAGTATGTCTAGATCACAAAATCATAGAATTATTTGGGCTGGAAGGGACCTTAAAGATCATCTGGTTTCAACTCTCCTGTCACAAGCAGGGAAATCTTCCACTAGTTCAGATTAATCAAGGGCAAGCTGATCCCAAACACTTTCAGTGATTTTATGTGTGAGCTCTACTGTTGTGATAAAACTTTTACCTTTATTCTTTTCTTCATTTTATTTTAGAGAGAACATTCTCTACTTTTTCCTTCTGCTCCTCTTCAGGCATTCAAAACCTGCTTGGTAGATTCACTCTTTAAAAAGGGTAATGTTGAAGTCTATTCTAAATGAGAGAAATCTAGGTTTATGAATTTGGGAAAGAAAAATTCATTTAGTATTTATATTAAAACTTAGGTGACTGGTCTCTGAAAATCAGGGCGTGAAAAGTAATAACATGAAAATATATTAGAACTAGTGCTTGGGGAAGCAAAAATGCTTTGTTGCTGTTTTGTTTTTAGAATCAATAACTGGACTTTCACAAAAACTGAGGAAACAAAGTATTTAATGCTCAGTCCAGATATTTCACTTTTGCCCTGGTACTGCAATTCCCATTGATTTAGCAAGAAAAGGTGTCAAATTTCATATAAGTATAGAAATGAAGAACAAAAATCTTCTAGCTTTTAGGAAGATTAAATCATAACTCTGCTTGGATTGATTTTTAGTTCCACCTATTTGATGCTAATGGCCACGATTTCTGAGCTCCCAATAGTCCAGATGGGGTACCTCATACCACTGGGATGAAATTGAAGATTAATTCTATTTGCAGAAATTTTTCCTTGGGATTGGTAGGTACTACATTTTTCACAAATCACACAGAGACCATACTGTTTTTTTTTCCTTTGCTTCAAATATTTTTCCATAAAATTTGCATCTCTTGAACTCTAAAAACAAGACATCAGCATCATTTCTTTGAGTGAGAAAAAAAAAAAAGAGATACCATCAAAATTCTGAACTAACCATCTGAAGGTCCGTTTATAGTTTGATGAAAATTATATTGGATTTATTATAATGGCACAATGAGAATATTTCCCACTGAAGTGTCACAATTTTTATCATAAAAATCAGAGAGTGCAAATGGGAAAAGAATTGTGAGAAATTTACCTTATTTACCTTAATAACCTTAATTACCTTAACTAATGTTTTATATTTTTTATTGCAGATTGAACAGTTGTGAAAAAGCCATTTAAATTAAAAGAATTTGGGTTCCCTGCATAACAAGGTTCAATTCCCTGTGATTAAAAGAAAATATATTAGATAACTGTTGCTCAGAATTACTAACACTAGCTCTGTGAGCAATTTTATATTTCAAATCTAGTATTTATGAGCTTATTTCAGCACACTCTTCCACATTTAGACAATTATTTAAGTCACTGAAAGATATGCTTTCTTATACTGTTTCATAAAATGTTATCTTTTTTTATCTTAGTGTATACAAACTTTTTGACAATAAGGTATGAGTCCTCTATGCTAGATGCCCTGTATAGGTAAGTGGAAAATATCCAAAGCAATGTCTTGCCTAATTAAAGTTTCTGGTAAGTACATTTCAAGTTTTGTGGAACTAGTAAAGAAGTAGGGGGCTATAAAGCTTAATTTTTTTAAACATTAAAAGAAAAGTTTTTCAATTCCAAATTTTATTGACATTTGATCATAAAGTACTTTAAGAGCTGTACTCTTATATAAGTGGGAACATGTCTCACTGCAATATGCAGTGCTTCTTTCAGTAATACATTCTGAAATAGAAAGACCTCTGAATGTCAGAAAACTTCACAACCAGTGACTTTTTAATGGACAGATACTTTTTAAAGCATACAGATACATTTAAATTTTTCCATTTATTGAGAGACCTGTCTATGTATTTTGGGCAGAAGAGTGGGAACGCAACTCACAGAAAGACATACATATATTTACTCCAAAAAATGAAAATTAAAAATTTTTTGTACAGAAACAATCTCTCTTCTCCCCTTCCACCAAGGTAGGTTTCATGAATTTAGTCTAGTTAGCCTAGCTGGTAGAATAAAGCAGTGTACCAACTCTTTTATGTAGTAGAAGTAAGCAAAATACAACAATCCATCTGTTCCAAACAAGAGAATATTTGCTTTGTGAGCTCAATTAGATAGACAGCCAAACTATAAAAGTAGATTATCACATGCAAACACGTCCTGGAGTGTCCAGAACAAGTAGACAACAGTGACAGCAAACTGGGAAAGAATGCAATTTGATCTCATTTTGATCATCAATGAGATATTTTCCACCCAATCCTACAAATGAGGACACTGAAGAATACTCAGAGAAGCCAAAGGAAGAGATTCCAGCTGGGACACAGAAAAAGGAAATCATGTGAAGGTCTGATGGGAATGCATGACCCTGGAGCATGAGTTGGGACCATGACTCCAGCACTTCAGACTTTGTGGCCCAGCCCCAAAAACACACGTACCACAGCTTTGATTGCTGCACTAACCTGCATGACTTCACAGCTGCATCGTCTCTCCCATGGAACACAGGCATTGTGTAATTCTCAAAGCTGCATATATCTGTGATTAAACAGTTTTGGGATCCACAGCCATTTAGCATTCACTTTGTGATTTGGTCTTAAACCACAGGAATTAGGTTTTCATTGCTTTTGGGATTTTTTTCACACTAATGAGAAAATTAGATGGGAGTATTAATAAATAATAGTTCAAGAGAGCTGCTGCTCTTAAGACTTCTTCAGAGGTTGAAGAAGCAAGACTGAGTAGGATCACAGTATGCAGAGCCACTCACTAGAGCACTTTGAATGGTTACAGCTTCTGCACTTCTTCCATACTACAAGCAGTAGACAGTACACAACCTTTACCTTCCAGAAGGCATCTTAGCATCCTGCCCAGGACTAGGCACTTCTCTATCATCCAGCACTTCTCCTGGGTGTCTTGCAGGCTTCAAATACAACAATAATATTTCTGTGTACTTCTCCAAGAGTTGTGAGGCTCTGGGAGCAGTGTGATGAGGCTTACCAAGCTAGGATTTACTGTGTGAAACAGAGGACATGAAGGAAGCACTGGAGATATGGCATGAGGACAGACTACGTATTTTGCAGGCCTAGAGGTATTTATTGAAAGCCAGAGGACATCAGTCAGTGCTGTCTCAATCCCTCTTACTGTAAAAGATTCTCAGGAACAAAACATCCTCAAACTGTTTTGGTGCTTTGAATCAGTGAGAAAATTAGCAATTCTACACCAAAGATTTTTCTAGGGACCTAGTTATGCAACACATCCAATTTTGCCAGAGCAGTCTAGAATTTAACAGTCATAATGGCACTTTATGCTAACCATAAATCCTAGAGATTGTGTCTCAGCAGGCACAGAACATAATTTCACTCTGCTAAAAAGCATGGCCAATCTCATTCCCACAGAACCATGTCCTAAACACATCTAATACTATTAAAATCTGGTATGCCTGGTGTGCTTGGACTATATCTTACATCAGTCCTGCATGACTACAAGGTTAACATGTTAAATAATCCTTTTTGGTTTGAGAGCAGTGTTAGGCATTCAAGGCCATAACTAAACTGTCACTATCCACACTGCTTTGTAGTGTATAGATTATAACTCCCTTCTTCAGATAAAAGAGATAAGTCATATCCTACCTCATTGAAAAATCCCTGTTTCCTTTTACAGTGGGCTGATTTTTTTTTAAAGTCCTCCAAAAGTCAAGGCAAATATATCCCTAAAAACAACAACAACAACCAAAAAAAAAAAAAGAAAACAAGAAAATCCTGTTTTATATTAGCAGTTTGGTTATATTGAAAAAGAAATGCTATTCAGTGAATTGAGGGATCACAAACACCCAAGTGCATTGGCAATGTAAATGTGAAAGTAACAACAATTTTTCCAACAGACATGACATTCAAAAATATTATTTAAGTTTTAGAAATATTGACAGGAAAGTAATTTGAATATGCCAGAATTATCCCCACTGCATTTGGCAGCACACTGAAGGAGCCAAAGTTACTAGAACAAACTATAATCAGATTTCTAGAGGAAACTTTTATTAAATAGATTGTAAAATAAAGGAAGTAATGAGTTTGGAATTATATTCCATAGATATATATTTTGCATCTACTCATAACCACATAACTGCTAAGTAGAAAATAAGACACACACATTTACTGTAGCTATAACTTCACTTACATATGTAGCATTATGTCAAGAAATTTTGATTGACAGCTACAAAATATCAAAGCTGGAACACAATTATTTGGGATGCTGTAAGGTTTTCTACTTAGCCATCAAACAAGATAAAAAAAAATTCCCTATATGAAAATACATAAAACACATAACGCTTCTATTTTATGGTCTGATCTGAACTTAATTGCAAAATTATCCTAAAACAAAAGTCTCAGTTCTTTGAAAGCTAAAGTGAAAACTATGTATTTTTGAAACACCAGTTTCTCTTTCTTAATTTCTTAAACAAGATACAAAACTTAAGTAAAATAGAGAACTTCAGCCTGAAGAAACTGCCTTCTCTGAGGACAGAGCTAAAGATCTTTTAAGCACAATATTTTGACCTGATTAAACAGGTTGAAAAGCCATTTAAATTTGCAAGGGATGCACTCACTAGCAGTGAAGGTGACTTGATTTCTTATTTTTCCATCTGCCTCACACTTCTTACCATCTACATAGTCAACAAAAAAAGGAAATTCAGAACAGGGACACTGTACAGTGGCCCAGTAAAAATGCAAACGAAAGCTTATGCCGACTGTGCAGTGTCCTGACCTTTGAAGTACGTTACCAACTTGTTATAAGAAGTGGCTGTGTGAATTTGAGCTTGATAGCAGGTGTCTCTTGTTATGATGTCGAGTTCAAGCATGGGATAATAGCAAGTGCCTTGAAAATGTATTGGAAAACAGAGGACCTGCAAACAATCCCCAGATGTCAATTAATTCCTGGTCACTGGGGACGTACCACACTGACGATGGGGAAAAGACTCCTTTCAGCATACTAAAGAAAAGAAGCAGGTAAGCAAAAAAAAATAGCTGAGCAACAGGGTAAGGCACCTGCCTGTGAGAGTAACACCCTCCGTGCACATTGCAGTCTTGTCAGCAGAAGCTAAAGGCTGAAACTGCCAAGAAGCACAAACGTTGTGTAAAATGACAGGATTTGATATGGGGGTATGGGGGAAGAAGAATTTATGACAGGAATTGTTTCAGCAGGACTGGTCAGATCACTGGAGTAGTGAGAGAGCTGCATCCTTTTGCTGCCTGCTCCAAGAGCAGCAGCTCTCTCTCTCTCTCTCTCTGCCTGTTGCAGAAGCCCTTCATTCTTTTGACCTGCAGTTGTCCAGGATTGTATGTGGGAGGGTGTGCATGTGCATGCATGTGTGTGTGTCTGTCTTTCCTTGCAATTTCTATGTATTTTTTCCCTGTAACTCTATCTTGCTGGTTAAGCCTTACTACACATAAACGGTTCTATTCTTTCCTCAGCTGCCCTTGACTGTAATCTGTTCTCTTCATGTAGCCTCATATAATATTGCTTGACAGTGCTGATATTATTTTACAACCCAGAATATATATTTTTTTGAATCCAAGAACTAGCTGTTTGCTAGGAACATATTAGGAAGGAGTGACTGTATGTATCTCTCAGTCATTTTGGTATTTTCTAGCCAGTGGCCTTAGTAATGTGTGTAACTACCATCCTCATCCTTGCCCCTGATCCATTAATCTGAAAAATAAAAACTTGTTTTCTTGCTTATGGAAATTTGTTCCTTCCTTGAGGAATAAGAAGATAATGCCTCATAAAGGCGATGACTTCTTGATACACTTATTTGTCTTCAATCCATTTTCACTGTTTTCAATAAATCTAACTTACAGAAATTTAGTGGTTATGGGGCAATTTCAGCATTTCACTTTCAAGGGTAAGACAATCGTAAAACTACAAATAAGACATTCAAAATGAGAGCTAACTGATACAGCCAAAGGGAACAGGTGGGATTTCCCTTTACCTTAGGAAAATGTGATTAAAAAATGCAATGGTATGTTTCATATCACAGGAAATTAAAATAGAAAGAATGAGATTTTAAGAGTTGCAACATCCCTGGTTTTTCAAGAGTCCTATTGCTAGTTTCTAGCCAATAAATATTTTTGCTTTTCCTATATTTTTCTTCTTTCCTGTTTCAGGGAAGGTGAAATATTTTACTGCAATTGAATAGGGTAAAGAATCCCAGTGGTGAAATCTATCACATAGTGACACAGTCTCCAAAGGAAAGTAGTAGAAGCTTTATTGCTCAGTACACTTAAGTCTAGATGAGACAAAGCCCTGGAAAATATTCTTAAGGGAACAATCTTGTAACTACATGAAACAGAAAACCAAATAGCTGTTTTCAGCTCTAATTTCTACCATTAACATCCATGCTGTAGTATGAATTGAAGGTTATTCAGAGATTAATGTGTTACAGAGCTGCTACATGAGATTAATAATGTAAAAATCTGCATTTCACTCATTTTGCTCAACTGTAGGTTCCAGGGCTAGTAATTTAACCACACTTAAAAGAAAGCACAACAAGCTTAATAACAAGGACTGAGCTGTAGCCAAAAATAGCCAAAATTTAAGTTGTTGCTTTCCACACAGCAACTAGAAAACCTCACCTCTGATCTGGCTTTTCTTCATAATGATAGATGTTGCCTAGGAATAACAATTCAAATGGTATGGCAATGAATACACCTACTGGTGTCCAAGGGGCTGAAATGGGCAACCAAGACATATATAAAATTGTTTTTCATAAAACATGCTGATTTATCAAGATAATTCTTTACTGATGTAACTATAATTCTAGTCTGTATTAACTGCAGGGGTGGTGGTAAAATGATCTGGAAAGACCTCTACCAGAAAATATATAGATCCCATTCAGAGGGAACAGTGTTTACAATTTACCTAACAATGGTGATTTTAACATTCTTATTGTTGTCAGTTTTACCTTCCTTTTTTTTTTTCCCCCTATGATTTACACTTGTATTTGAGATTGGGAATCAAGTTACTAAAATAATTCATCAGTACTTATAAACAATACTATTTAAATGCAATAAATGCAAATGTGTGTGCGAACAAAACATAGGAATTTTGCTAGCTTTAATATCCTGATACATAGAACCATGTCAGATACTATGCCAGTGCTCTCTCACTCCCATTCCTCAATGGGACAGGGAGAGAAAATATTATGTAAGGTAAACAAATGAGTATCACTTACCAAGGAGCAAAATAGAATTCACTTGAGGAAGAGTCCATGAAAATTATCAGAAGGCTGGAACACTTCTGCTTTGGATAAACAATCTCCAGACCACATTTCAAAGCAGCAAAATAGGGAGAAACAACCAGATAGTTATTGTTTCCATTTTTTCTCTGAGGCTTCTCAGCTTCCCAGGAGAAGAAATCCTGGCAATGGAATTTTTCCAGAAAATATGACAGTGACAGCACAAGGAGATGAGGAATGGGGTATCATGATCAGTCAGCAGCACCTCCATGCCCATCCTTCTTCCTCACACCTTTCCTCCACTTCTAAGGGGTATTTCCAGGGGCTCCAGGAAACCTCCATGTGTTCTGGCATAGGGTTGCCCACCAGCCACACTGTGGATATCTGCTCCAGCACAGTTCTCCATGGGTTTGAGTAGGACACTCTTCTTCATTGGATTGTCGCCCACTGTCCGTGGGGGAATTTCTTCTTTGGTGCCCAGAGCACCCTCTCCTCAGCTCCTTCTCTGACCTTGATATTTCCACTGTTTCTCTCTTTTTTACCCCCATCACACTGCTCTTTGTCTGGCATTTTTTCCCTTTCTTAAATGGAGGCACCACACACTTGGCTGATGGGCTCAGCTGTGTCCTGCAGTGGGTGTTTTTTGTGGAGCCAGCTGGACACAGCTGTGCCTGGCACAGGATAGCCCCTGGTCCCAAAGAGATTACTCTGTAGCCCACTTGCTGCCAAAACCTTGCCACCCACACCCAATACAAAGCTGTACATCACAGGGTACCCAGTCCAAACTCCTGACCTGACCAAGCATCTGTTATAAAGCTCTCTTTAAACCAGTTTTATTGTCTTTACCCTCTGCAGGTCAGAGGACTCACCTTGTGAAGTCCATTGCTTTAAAAGGATACCAGAGTATTTCAAGGTCTATTGATTTAGAGCTCTGTTTCTCAGAATACACATTCCTGATCCTGCCCTACATATGGACAGACAGAGTTGCAAGGAAGGCAAACACTGACATTTGTGGTGTTGCCAGCACTATTTATTCAAATACTGGAAAGGCACATGTGTGTGCCTTTTCCTGAAATGGAAGGACTGGAATACTGAAAGGCACCTACAGATAGAACTTTACCCCATATTTCTCAATAGCATAATGTACCAGGATCTAGGAACATTCCTGAACTCTCTACGATTTAAGTCCTCATCTTGAGATACCAGAGAGTTTCTCTATTCAATACTCCTACTAGGGATTTTGTATCCTATTGGTTATTATTATGAAGGAAAAGCAGGATGAATATAATTCAGCCAGAAGCTTGCAGTATTCCTCATCAAGTGATTGTGAAAAGAAAGTTAATGCAAGTTTTATGTCTCTTCCCTGCCTAAATACTTTTTTCTCTGTTCATATATCCAAAACTCTTTTGAATTCAGAAAATAACTGCAAATATGTTACCTCCTGAGACATTTACTAACATAATGTCACAAAAACAAAACAAAACAGAGATGGCTTTAAGCTCTTAAGGACAACGTAGGAACAGAAGTAAAATTCATCATACAAAAATTCATAAGTTTACATCTGTATACATTATGATATCATTCTAAATCATATCTGTTATCATTTTGCTTCACCTTTCATAAAATGAGATTGTATATTCGTTTTGGTACTTGAAATATTAAGATAACCATTCATCTTTTTGGCACAATGAAAGATGCATGTTTAATGAAAAAAGTTAGGAAAATAGATGCTTCTTGGGAACATCTAGTACTTCTATATTATTTGAACAAGTACAGTCAAGTTTCTTATCTACTTGTTAAGGTTTATCTTGAAACTCGTCTTTCTATGAGATAATGAAAGGGTGAGCTAAACCAATGAGGTATTATTTTAGAAAGAAAATATTCTCTCTCTGTATGACTTTAGCAATACAATTATAAAATGAAATGCTCAATTAGGCTGCTTTTTCACTCTCTTCACTTCAGCTTTGCATGACCGTGAGTTTTGTGTGAGAAACTTTTTACTGAGTCTGACATAATTTTTCATTTTATTTTTAAGCTATAGAGTCCTGGCACTTTCAGAGTACATAAATTTGTTCTTTGATACTGAGGGAAACTACATAAAGGCAAGCCAAACCCAGAAAATATGGCTGTGGTTTTGTTTTGTTGTTGCTGTTATTTTAAGAAAGCTATCTCAATTTATGCAAGCAATCTGGAGAAAAGCTTGTTATTACCCTTAACATTGTTCCTTCAGAAACATTTTTTATAAATTTCTAGCACTAAATGGTAACTCATAGGACAGGAATAATGTCTGTTGTCTATTATTCTAAGTATTTCACAGTCCTTGGAATATTTGCAAATATACATTTCTATCTTTTTAGGAATGATAGGAACTCCATGCTACAAATTCCTCTATTACTAGAGCTATGAATTCATTACCTAATGAAACATGCTTCTGCCTATGTTTTATAGCTTGACCTGATTTAGCTCTTCTATTAGAGTTCAGATGTTATTTGTGAAAGACATCAGGCTTTTCCTTCCTGAACTCATGCATTCAGAGACATTACAGACAAACAAAACTATTAATAAAAAGCATTTAAACACGAGATCAGTCACTGCTAAAACAGAGCTCATTTAAATTAAAAAAAAAAAAGAACAGAATTAAATCAGAAAATAATGAGAAAAACTTCCTCTAGTAGGGAAAAAAAAAAACCAAAGGAGAGTGGCACAAGAAAAATATTATGTGGAAATCTCAGATAGGGTATTTCCAAATTAAGTAATTTCTCAGATTCTGAGCTACCTAAAATTACCAAGTGAAATGCAGATACCATCACACTTATAGTAACATAAGTGCAGGAAGAGTAAAGTACAGCACCACTAATGGCAGTCCATAATTGTATGTGTGGAAAACATAAGACAGAATGTTCACAGGGCTTGCCTTGGTTTTTCCTCTTCCAGAAAACTACAGCATGTGCCTTTTACAGCTGGAACATCTATTTGAAATGTGGTGTCTGATGGCCACAGACAAACGATTTCTCCGTGAACTTGCTGAAATAATTGTTGACTTTTTAGAAAGTCTTGCTCTGAGTGGAAAAACTATTACAGTTGTTTATTTAAACCTGCTACCTGAGAATTTTTTTAGCTCTTTCCACATTCTCATATTGTATGATATAGTTCTTAACTCACCTCTGTAATTTATAATACTCTTATACATCACCCAAGGTCGTGGAATGGTTTCTAAAGGATATATAGAAGAGAAACATGGTACAATGGTTGCAAAAGGGAGGCTTTAAACTCGATTAAATTAAGAAGCTTCACTATATGTCTTTTTTAGACTCTATATTTAAAGAATAAGTTGCAGCAAGCAACACCTCGCCAACATTCTATACTCTTTTATAATTTTGAGATTGTAGAAATGACCCTTTAAGAAAGAAACCCAACCAACCAGCAAACCCAACCAAGCTAAAATCAAACAGCAGTTTGGTATGCAATCTCTACAAGTATTTTTAAATTCTTGCACTTTTTACTTAGCGTCGCTATGTGAACTTTCAGCTTCTGAGGACATTCGCCATCTCATACTCTCTTCAGTGTTAGATAATAATGCACTTTGTGCTTAGAATCTCTCTGTATTTTTCTGATTTATTTGCTCTAGAATCTTTTGCTCATCCTCCAGTATTTTTTCTTCCTTCTCTGTTGTCAGCTTAATAAGGGTAAATTTCTATCCACCTACATTTTTCTTCACTGCAGTCACTCTCAAGTTTTCATCATTATTCCCATGCATCTTAGATACATTCAGAGATCTGTGATTTTCCTCTTGGAACCTTTTCTTGATTTCCCATCAATTACTTAATTTCTAGTTCCTGGAATTTCCATGTTTTCTGACCTCATCATTTTGTATGATACCATCTCTCCTTTGTCAAGTACTTTGTTTATTTTCTTTAAGCAGGGAGTAGTAATACACTCAGACATTTTGAAAACAGAATTCCTATTTTATTCTCAACTAGAGAGGGTGTAAATATTATCCTGCAGTTCATCCTTTTAAAAGGCATGTCAAGTGTCTTAACAAAAGGAATGAACAAAGGTATCTTATTTCTTATGGTAGGTTTCAGAGTCACCCTTCAATTTCTCATACTAACTGAGTCACTTAATTTTATGTATTCAATTTCTCATCATTTTATGTTGTGAGATGGAGTCAATGTAACAGAGAAACATGTTATTATTCCCTGGTTACAAAAGTTAATTTAAGGTACTGAAGGAAAGCATATAGTTGGAAAATCCAATAATAAATACTAAAATAGAAATTTAGGTTTAGTGATGTGCCATGCTTTGGGGCTTGCTTTGGAAGAATGTATGAGACATGCTAGTACAACAGCCACAAAAAGCTTCTTAAAGTGGTTTTTCTTTTCAAGCACACCTCAATTCTTTGGGAGGGTAGGTAGAGCATTTTGCAAAGGAACTTTCTCTCTTCTTTACAGCTCTGCACAGAGTGACAGATATTTGTTTGATTGGTTTGGTTTTGTTTCTCGTCCCTAAAGAAAACTAGAATAAAGATTTCTTGTTTTGCATACTAACAGCTCCTTGAAATACTTATATGACACACAGTAACAGTGCAAAAGCATTCCTTCCCCATCCCCTCCCCCCATTTTGAAAACAAGAATTGAATAATTTCTTCAGTTATCACCTATGCAGAAGCATATAAATTAAAACTTATAACGCCTGTGTGGCAAACTGCATCCTTATTTCTCAGTGAAGAAGAGAATGAAAGAATAGAGTGCTTTATGAGACATTGTGAATGGTAGAGAGAAAAATGAGTTAGAAACACCACCTTGGAATTTTCCTTAAATGGAGACTGATTGAGAAAATAGGAATTTCTAATTAATCTACTTCTACTCTTTATAGGTGTGGCTCCACATCTGGAGCCTTGTGGGTAAAGAATGTCATGCTTTTCAGTTATGCTTTGAAGCTGGAGTTATTTAACTTAATTTTGACTTACGGCAAAATAGTTTGTGTAGGGCAGCTGTCTTTCCCTGTCTTTATTGTATTGGCAAAACACAGTAGAAGGAAGGACAAGAGTAATTACATAGTCCAGAATAAAACATCTTTCATGCACCACCACAAAAAGGGAAGATAAAACCATAAGTCATCTAAGAATACATTTTTAGTACTTCACAAACAGGCACAAGTATTTTTGACAATTCAGATCTTATCTGCAATTGTCCATATATAAAATTCATTAATTTCTGAAAGCTTTCTATAAGGAATTTTAACCAGAAATTTTTCCAGACACTTATTGCTCTCTACCCCCACCCCGGTATTAATAAGACAGTACTTAGCAGAGAAGTTGTCTATGGTGGAAGAGGATAGTTTTTCAAAAGATTGTTGGCAGAAACAAGATCTTTGGAGCCTTCCATCAGCCAGGGACCAAATTACAGTCAGGCTGTGTATTGTAATGTGTGTATTGTACAACATATATGGTAGGGATAGAAAAGAATGTGTGGGTGTTTAACATGTCTCCCTCAAGAAGATTGGTGTGAACAAGGACTAAGAAGCATTCTAAATATCCTTGAAAACAAGCAAAAAGCTCATTAGATGCCTCAGAGGATATGTTTCTAACACTGTTTAGCATAGAGATTGTATGTTTTTATTGATCAGTAAGGTAAAGAGTGAAAAAGAAGCCTAAAGACTGGAAATTAGAACTAAAATATATATATAATTCAGAAGGTAGATGAAACAAGCCTGTTATGAAAGTTTAGACAAAATAGCATTCGCCAACTGAAGCCCCATGTAGCATGATGTGATAAGTATATAATAACCCAATGTTCCATTAAAAACAAAAAAAAAATTCTTAGGTACCTAGATGCAAATTAGCTACCTAAACACAAATTATTAATTAGAATAATTTATTATAAAAATAATAACTTTATTTAAAAAATAATTTTTCTACTGTTTTAAGGTCTCACTGTGTTTTGATTATTATTGTCCAGAAAGCTGCATTCAATGTAGAAGCTGAATGTTTTTACCACTTTAACAAAAAAGACCTTTTAAGCAAATTTACATTTTCCTTTTTAATTTTTGCTATGACAATCACCACTAAAATATGAGCTAGATAAGAGAGACTAAGCATATAATGGAAGCCCTCTTTGAATAGGAGTGATACAAAAAGTATTACAAAAGTATTACAAAACTTTTAAACCTATGTTTTTGCCGAGTTGATTCAGTATCCACTACACACTATCAATTTACCAAGCTGCTTTAATGCCAAATAATTCCAAACTTATCATAGCACTTTTTGTCATGGGAACTGCTATCTTTCTGTTTGACATAATTTAATAAAATTATATTTTCTTCTAAGTGGTCTGAAATAGATAACTTAATACAAATAAGCCACTGCCAATTAAATAGGTAATGCTAGACCAAAACACCAGGTATTTCTTGATAATGAGGACACCCAAGAGTTCTCCAGGTCATTTGTGGCACAAAGTAATTTTCTTATTGAACAAGCAGGGAATCTGTTTCACTCAAATTGATTGACACTGCTCAAAGGGAAGATATTGACTTTTATTAGCCTCTTTTTAGCTTTTTCTTTCACTCTCAAAGTCTTCAAATAAATTGTTTCAATTGACACACACACAAAGAAATAAAACTGCTCTGCCTTGTGATAGAGCCTGGGCTACAAAGAACATCATTCACTGCGGTCTTAGTGTGGAAACTCCAACAGAGGACTAATTCAGATTGAATTATTCTTTTCAAAGTGCCCTGAAAATTAAAAAAATACAAATGAAAAATACAGAAAGAAACAGAGAGAAAAGATACAGTGGCCAAGTGGAGCCCTTATTGCATATCTACAGAGTTTTCAATACCATTTCCATTTTCTTCTTAACATAGAAACAAAACAAAACAAATTAATTTTTCTTTTTCTCCCTAAAGCGTGTAGTTTAGTGGAAGTGTGTATAAAGGCTGAAGAAGTAAAGACGTGACTTTAAACTAGCTGCCTTTCCCAATCTGCATCTGGCTCATGTTTCTGTTATTTTTATGGCACAGTGTGCATGTGATTGGCAACAACAGCCTGCTTTCTGACCATTTAGAATTACCTCATTAAAAATGAAAAGTCTACAAAACAAGGTTAAAATGTAATCCATTTTTAAATGCTAATTAAGGATACCAAGTGGTTTAAGAACAAATGACAGAGCTGTAAGGACCATATTTTTATACTTACTGATAATGAAAGCCACCTTCAGTGATTTTTCACTGACACCATTTAGCAAGGGCAATGCTATTCAGTATGGAAGAGTGTTAAAAGTTGCTCAAAAGAGTTCGTAAATGTTAGGTAAAAAAAAATTTTTTTCAATTATGAAGGATATTTGGAACAACACTTTTTCTTGGTTTGTTTCAAGTACATCTGTTTTCTTCCCGTGCATACGAAACACCATGCCCTATAGTTTAATAGCAATGAGGCAAAAACCAGATTTGGTTATCTTTTGTTAACAAACCAAAAAGATCAGAATGTGACAGGATGATACCTTGGATAGATATGAAAGAGGAACAGTATGCTGATGTCTTTCTTACTGGCTTTTTGTATCAGTTTGACTGCTTTCCCTGTTGCTATAATAGTCTGATAAAATTCTGAGAATATGAATGGAGGCAGAAGAGGTGGCCCAGTGCAGTGAAGAGTCCTGGGCAGAGAGATTACATTCAGCTCTAGTTGACTTGTTTCCTAGCATCTCCTGAAATAAAAAGGTCCCAAATGAAATCTGAAAACGTGCATTTCCAAACACAATAACTTTTTAGTCAAAGTCTTGGGAAAAATCCCTTTTTTCCTCTCTCTTTTTTCTTTGGCTGAAGAAATGGAAGACATAACACTGGAAATATGTATGTTCTGTAACACAAGAAACAATATCTGCTGATATTCCTGTGCTGTCCTTTTGAACATATCCTTTTGAAGAAGAATGACAATTTCTTTCCTATAGTTTGTGACTATTTTCTAATATTTAAATGAAGGGTAATTCCCCAGACATGAATCTTATATAAAATAATGGATGTTGCATGTGACAATTCACAGAAATCCTGTCTGAATTCTGCTGTACTAGACTACGGAACATATAGTTCCATAGTCTAACAAGAGATTGAGGCTTATATTAATAAGCACTCAAGAAATGAAACATTTTTGATGGATGGAAGTGTTCTTCCTTCTATCAAAATATTTCATGAAAGTTTCATTTCGCACGTCAGTTCCAACTCAAAGTAAAAATGTCATGTGCTGCCTTCTTTCCTTTTCTGTATTTTTGCATTGAAAAATCTCCTTTAATCATTTCTGAAGATAGTAACTTCAGTTTTTCATGCCAATTTATGTATAGAATTTAAAGCTTTACAACAAGGTTTAAAATGTTTGCCAGATGCTGTCATAAATGATAAATTACCATTACTTCTACTTTCTAAATATTTTTTTAGCATTGGTGAAAGCTAGAGATTTTTTTTTTATTAGATGTTAGAGTCTCCTTCTGGATAAATTCAGCCTGTCATATTCAGAGCAACATAAGGCTCCAAAAATATTGTTGTAGGACTTCTTTTGTAACATAATAAATACTGTAAAAAGAGTGTCTTGGAACTTTGAAGGGGTAAAAGTGTTTATATCAGAATAAGTGACCAATATCACTCAGAGTGATCATGGGAACCAGCAAAATGGCAGCAAAGGAAACTGTGCAGGCAGAACCTTGAAATTTCAATTAAGAACATATGTACAGATAGGTTAGAATTTCTCTGAAACAAATAAAACACTTCCCACCAGAGGTTAGTTTTATTATGCATTTTTGTAAACCCTTGCCTTGTTTCTTCTTTTCTTAGGTTACAGCTGTCCTAGCCTCATCTTTAATCTTTCATACAACCCCTCCTCTGAAATGTTAAATGTCAGGATTGAGTTCACCTACTGTACTTGTGTAATTTTTCCTTTGTCCTGACTCTTCCCATGAGCTTTAAATCCAATTCAAGACAAAACTCAGTTTCACCAATAATTCACCCAGTGTTGATCATGATAAAGTGATATATATTTTAAAAATGAGTTTACAGATCAAGTCCAGCTACAAAAAAGAGGAGAAAAAAATAAAAGCAAAAAAATGCAAATATTTAGTGTTGTTGTCTGCAAAAAAGAGTTTTCAATCAGGTTCTAGCCTATGAAATATCTGAATCAACAGACTTTTTTGGGTTTTGGGTTGTTGTTTTGTTTTGGTTTGGGTTTTTTTTTTTGGTTAAGATTGTCTGCCCTTATCATCCCATAATTAGACAAATTGATATTTCAATGAAAAGGAAGTCACAGCTATAATTTTCAAGCTAACACTGTTCCTTGGTGACAGCCACAAAACTACAACAAAAGAAAGATTTTTGATTCAAACTTTTTGTTTCTTTTACAGTATTAATTTAAGACCATTCTTATTTAAAACTTTAAAACTAAACCCCCAAACTATGAGTTTCAAAATAAGAAGGTAATATTATCAGAAAAATATGCTTAGTTTTACACATTGTAAAGCTGTGTCTGTTCAAGAGATAATAGAGTTTCTTGTGGATGTATAGAGCAGTTGACACAACTGACCTCTTCCAGAGCTGTCACAGCTTGCAATGTAAATATGCATGAGATTCACATTTTTAAGCTGATAAAAGGCAAATTCAACATATTTGAAAAGTAAGGCTCAAAGGTAAGTGCTGAATCAATGAAAAGGCAAAGATCATCACAAAGCACAATGAAAACAGAAGAGGCCTAGAATTTGTTCAAGGACAAACTTTTAGGTAAAATGAAGGACATTACAGTGGCTGTGGCTAATTATCAAAAGCCATAAAGAGCACATGCTACCTTCTAATTTTTTTATATCCATGAAATATTCTTTCAGTTACTCAAAGCCATACTAGCACAGAGTCTGAAAACATGAGCAAGTTATCCCAACACAGACAGCCCAACAAGAAAAGTACTTCAATCAGAGGAATAAACAGTATTACCCTAATTATTGCTGGTTCCTGCTGAATTTTACACATTGTGACATTGCCTATTCTAAGTGCCATGTAAGTAGAATCTCAGTGACATGGCAGATGGAAGGGGCAGTACAAATGTGGGATTTTTATTACTGTGTTTTTTTCTAATACAAGAATACAATAAGGGAAGTAAAATTTCAGGAATGTTGTTATAAACATTAGCATCATCAGCAAACAAAGAACATTCACAGTCCTAAAAACACTTGAGAAAGATAGAGAGATGAAGAATAAGGACAGCAAGGGACTTACATAAACACAACAGCCCAAGCAAAAAGTGAAAATACTTTTCTTTGTCTTTGTCTTTATTTTCCTTTTTTTGTGAAACAAAACAGAGAAGAAGTAATGGAAGAAAGGGAAACTGCATAATACAATCAGTTGCTAGAGAAAAGACAAAGAATAACAAAGAATGAGGAGAGGTATTTAGTGACAGAAGAGAAATCCTTAAGATGTTAAGAAATGCAATAGCTATAGATTCTGATTTTTGCTATGGAAAAATTAATGGTACAAAATTAATTGCAATTAAAACAAATATATACAACCTAGTAATAAAGAACCATGATATTGAATCAGAGCAAGAAACAATTCTTTGGTTAGCTGCAGATATGTAGATTAAAAAAAAATATATGACACAGGGCAAGTAAAAATTGAAATGTCCCTAATTGAAGAGCAAGTGTTCAGTAAGAGTTTCATGCAACAAACTATATGCCTGATATCGTTGTTGTGCAAGGTGCTGCTGCTTTTGTGATCACAAACAATTGGGAGAAATTGGGCAGAAAAAGGGGTCAATGCAAATCTTTTTGTCTAGCTTTCCTTTCTTCTATGCTTTAATTCTAAATCACGAAGTGAAACCAGAAACTGGCTGTGGAAGAATAATCAGGAGTGATGCGCAAGTTTTGCAGTGGCACGGGTGGCCAAGATATGAAAAGAAACCAATGGGCATGGGATCAATTGGTATATTGTACCCAGGAGCCCTTAGCCTAATTTTTTAATGAACAGTTCTTCAGTCCACTTGCTTAATGAAATATAAATTTTCCCATGTAACTTTTGATGTACATGATTATGTAATTTTGCTGAATCTGTGACTACAGGATGATGTTCCCTGAATTTCTGCTATAGTGAATAAAAAATCAAAGCTGGATTTGGCAGAACCCACAAAATTAAAACTGTTTCTGTACATATATTTTATGATGATTTCCCATGTGAAAATCTGTAACTTTTTTCACTCGATTTCCATTTAGCAATTTAACCTTTCAGAAATCTGCTTTCTGTTCTCAAAATACATATCCTCTATTGCAAAGATAAAATGTTCATGATGTTTGCAGAACCAAAAGATATGGTACATTTTGAGAAAACCCAGAAAAAACCCCATAACAGTGACAGAGCTCTAACACCTATGGCTTTGTAAGAGCACTTTCAGGAGTTGTAGCCTGAAGAGAAAACTGAAGACATAATAACTGCCTTAATTTATGTAAAATCTTCTGTTCTCAAAGTCCATAGTAGAAAAGCCAAAAAGTATCAGACTTTAAAAATAAAGAAAGAAAACTTTATGCTAGACTTTGAGAAAGATTTTCTATCAGAAGGACTTCTTAGAACTAAACAGGTTACTGAACTAAATTGTAGAGACTCAAGATTGGCAACCCTTAAGACCAGATCTGACAAAATCTGTCAGGAATGACCTTCCTGGAGTTGATAAAGATTAACTCAATAAAGTGGAAGGATATCCCTGCAACTGCTGTAATTCCAGTTGTAGCTCATTATTTCACCTGGGAGTAGATCTCACATGCCTATTAAGATGGTGTTAAGAAAGGCTTAAAAGACTTTAATGTTTAAATACTTTTATTCAGCTTTCACAAAAGAGAATGAATCTATTTACATGGGGATAGACTTTTTATCTTGTGTGCATTAAAAAAATCCCAGTCTCTTTGAAAAGAAAGTGCTATTTGTAAACAGGCTGATCCTCTAGCAAAATGTATGGAATGACAATAATAATTGCAATATAACAAGACAATTCAGTTATTCTTGTGGACCACCAGTATGTCAGGTCTGTTCCTGTGCACATAAGCAGCACATTCAGTCTGTTCCTGGAGCGGTCCAGAATGTCACATCTATTATGAACAATGAGACAAAAAACTGATGTGAGACAAGGTGGCTGACTGAGTTGCTATCTGGTTTCAAAGAATACATTCAACAAATTCTCACAGAAGATCTTCAGGTAGGAATTTCAGACAGCCCTATCATCATGTCCTTACTCTAGGAAGATCTTTCTGGACCTACACCAATTGATATGCACTGTTTGTATGGATAGATGTATTGATAAACACCCTGGGATAGATGTATTGATAAATACGTCTGGGGACAATTACAGAAACTCTCTCAGACAGGTCCTTCTGCTTGTGCCTAGGAGATTTCTATAGAGTCAGTAGAATCTTTTCTGGCAGATATGGAATTGTTCATTTCACAGAATCACAGAATGGGTATGGCTGGAAGGGACCACAGTGGAGTAATTTGGTCCAACATCCGTGCTCAAGCAGGCTCGTCCTGGAGCACAGGGGCAGAGCTGCACCCATGTTGATTCTGAATATCTCTGGTGAGGAACACTCCACAGCCTCTCTGGGCAGACTGTTCCAGGGCCTCACCACCCTTGCAGTAAATAATTTCTTCCTGATATTTAACCTGCCCTCTTTTGAGCTTTCTGGTGTGCAAATTCTGCTTTACCTATTAAAGTGTCTTCACCTCAATCCATGAGCCCCCTCACTCTTACCCTTCTGATTCTCGCCTGCATCCCAAAGTGGGGCAGTGAGCCCTGTTAAGCCTGTGCAGGGCTTAGCTGACTATGGGGTTAACCCACAATAAGTTTATTAAAAAATGAGAATTAAAAGTTTAAAAAAAATTCACTTTTATGACAGGCATATGTATGGGTGCATTTATGTATATATAACAACAAACCCTATTTTGACCAAAAGAATGTAGGGGAAATTCTTCAGTTCCTAGACAAACCCCATTTCTTTGCATGCATTCACTTATCATATTTATACATACATTTTAAATTTTTATTTGATTTTTTAAATAGCAACAATATGTCTTTTGCACTTGTAAAAAATTATATTATTTAAAGTATTTCAAATATTGCAGTAACAGATTTTACTGGGGTTCTTGTAATGTAGCTCTTGCAACTGTTCTATTTTAAACTTTTTTTTTCTTTATTTAACCTTGTTAGGCTGTAGCAAATCACAGCCTTGTTCTTACATAAAATATTCACATGCTTAACTTTGAGCACAAGTAACCTCATAAAAACCAATGACTTAAGCAGATGTTTAAAATTAATCATGACAATAAATCTTTGGAGACTAGAGGCCTTTAAATTATATTTTCCAAAAGTTGTATAGTAACTTTCAAGGAATGACAAGAATTTTTATCAAAAAAAAAAGTCATTCACATCAAATTACCACTTATGTATGTATTACTGAGTAATAACTTTGGACATTACCTTTTCCCTTAAAAATCAAAATCCTGGGCCAAACAAAATTGAGTTTGTAATTTCTAGAAAGAAGAGCCCTAATTAAGAAGCATATGTGGTATAGGGTGGAAAGCAAAAGGGAATAGTATTCAGAAGTCATAAATAACTTGAAAATAATTTCTGAGCGCAATATTATTCAGAAGATTTTTAGGGCTATATTCAATAATGTGTTATGATCATGAAGTGCAACTCATGTGAAATTTGACACTAAAAATGTGATCCAGATGCCTTCAACTACATTTTGTTTGAGTATTTGCAGGTGCTTCAATTCTTACTGCATCAAATTACTTATATTGATTGCACAAAAAGAGTCACAAGATAAAATTCAAAAATGGATTAAAAAAACCAGTCCCAATACTGGAATCTTTCTTGTTCCTGGTATGCCCACAAGGCCTGTCTCCTGTCTCTTCCTTTCCTTTCCTTTCCCTTTCCTTTCCCTTTCCTTTCCCTTTCCCTTTTCCCTTTCCCTTTCCTTTCCTTTCCTTTCCTTTCCTTTCCTTTCCTTTCCTTTCCTTTCCTTTCCTTTCCTTTCCTTTCCTTTCCTTTCCTTTCCTTTCCTTTCCTTTCCTTTCCTTTCCTTTCCTTTCCTTTCCTTTCCTTTCCTTTCCTTTCCTTTCCTTTCCTTTCCTTTCCTTTCCTTTCCTTTCCTTTCCTTTCCTTTCCTTTCCTTTCCTTTCCTTTCCTTTCCTTTCCTTTCCTTTCCTTTCCTTTCCTTTCCTTTCCTTTCCTTTCCTTTCCTTTCCTTTCCTTTCCTTTCCTTTCCTTTCCTTTCCTTTCCTTTCCTTCCCTTCCCTTCCCTTCCCTTCCCCTCCCCTCCCCTCCCCTCCCCTCCCCTCCCTTTCCCTTTCCCTTTCCCTTTCCCTTTCCCTTTCCCTTTCCCTTTCCCTTTCCCTTTCCCTTTCCCTTTCCCTTTCCTTTCCCTTTCCCTTTCCCTTTCCCTTTCCCTTTCCCTTTCCCTTTCCCTTTCCCTTTCCCTTTCCCTTTCCCTTTCCCTTTCCCTTTCCCTTTCCCTTTCCCTTTCCCTTTCCCTTTCCCTTTCCCTTTCCCTTTCCCTTTCCCTTTCCCTTTCCCTTTCCCTTTCCCTTTCCCTTTCCCTTTCCCTTTCCCTTTCCCTTTCCCTTTCCCTTTCCCTTTCCCTTTCCCTTTCCCTTTCCCTTTCCCTTTCCCTTTCCCTTCTGGTTTAAACTTTTGTGTTCTTCTTGGTTGTGCAATATGGTAACATGGCCCAGCTTCAACCTGAAGTGTGCATCCATCCCAGTCTGTACTCTGGGTGGAGGAGCAGGATTTGCAGATTTGGGTCAGAGAAGGTATAGGACTTGACCTTTTGATCCTTCCTCCATGTCCACACAGTTAATGTAGAAAACCATCTGTCAGTACCTAAAAGGATTCTCTGAAGCACGTCAGTATGAGCCAAGCTGAGTTAACATGACAGCAGCCCAAACTGGTGGAAGACAAGCTATTTTCAGTCTGCAAATGCCTTGCAGCTGCACTCTTGCAGGTGATAGCCATAATAGTGACTTATTAAGGCCACTCTGATGGATCTATATGAAGGCATAGGCTTGACATAATGTATATACCTATTTTTGGATTGGATCTATCTTATACCAGTCTCCTCATAGTGTGGGTGAAGACCATGGGTCGCGCCTCTGCCTCTCTGTGCCAACATGTCATCAGGTGCCTGAGTTACCTAGTTACAATCAGTCTTCCTGGGCAAGGATTTTGAAAAACACATCTGGTTTGAGAAACACATCCCATTCCAGCTTCCTAAATAGTATATGTTGGTACATTATTTCATTATACATAAACCCCTGGGCTTCATCTTCTTATTACTTAATCAAAAGTATTTTTCCTGATCAGACATAATTAGGAATTTTTGTTGAGGCCACAAGTATAAGACCAAGTTTTCACTTCATCATACATTGAAAGTTTTTCTAAATAAACCACCTTAGAGAAAACAAATTAGTAAATATGTCAGTCAAAATTAGAGAAGTGAACAAGTAATGAATTCTTATGGACTGCCAATCCTGGAAAGATAATTTTTGTTCTTTAAACTTGGACCACAAAAGCTATGATGGCAATGACTATAGTACCTTTAAGATTATTTTGTTTTGGCTTTGAGGGTGGCAAGTCTTTCTTCTACCCTTCCAGCTCCTCCTTTTATGGCAAAAGTCATAGCAACATTGGCATTAATCCCTCAAATAAATCAACTGGTCAGCCTGTTATTAAGTAGTGCGATGTTAATTTCTACAGTCTGGAGATAAACAGGTATGTTTGAAAAAGAACATTAGGAAAGCAATTTCAAATTCACAGAGTGCAATTTGTTCTTTTCCATTGTCAAGGCACTCTTGATAACTTGAAGATGTTTGCTACTGCCCTGCTAATCTGTTTTACGAAGAGCTGTCCATCCTCTAATCTTTCTCAATTTAGTGAAGGCATTCTGCTTCTTCACTGCAAGAATTGCATTATAGACAGAACTTTTAGGTCAAAACAAAGCTATTGGTACTTTCCTTCTACCTTTTCAGTGATATCTGGTCATAATCATACCTACATGGTTATACTCAAGTCTAACACTGATTGATCAGGGTGTTAGATTTACTTGGCTAATGCATTTTCCATATAATCCATATCCAGTTTCCCTATCATGTAAATATATCCTCTTACAGAGACCATACAAAACACCTTCCATAATGTGATGAAAATGAGAGAAATTTCTTGATGTCCAAGTTCTCTTTGGTAGAATCCAGAACCAAGGTTAAGTCTGTAAAGTACTTTAAGTTCCCATTTCCATGATAAAAAATATTCAGGTATTCCTGGCTTTATTAGACATATTTACTTCTGACATCTTACAAGCCGTTAATCTGGCATACTTATCCAAAGTTATTTTTCTAGCTGGTCTGTCTAGATCTGGTCACAGATCAAAAATTTCAGGATTGCATAGACCAGAAACTTGTAGTGACCAGACATCACCCAAGACTGAAAAAAAAAAAAAAGATATTGAGTATCTGATCTAGGGTAGCTAGGCAAGAATATAACCAAGAATGACTTCAGAGGATTATTATAAAATCTATGGAAGTAAATATGGTAATAAGATGCAGGAATGAAAATATTTTGGGCTTGGCAAATAGATTTTTTGCTGAAAGCTGTCTCCAGCTGTCTCCAAGAAAATATCCAGTTAGTTCTGTTTGTTACAGAACTCATCATGAAGCTCTATGCTTCTTAGTAATGGGATACAAAACAAATAAGTCTATATAAAAGTGTGCAATGTGTGATCTATGCATCAGATGCATTTACTCTTTTATTACAATTTCATATAGGCTTTAATGTGAGAGAACATGTGCCAGACATGGAACTCTCAGTCAGCAGGAGCAAACACACACACATAAAGGTGAATACAGGTAAGTAATATGTTCAGTCAGGAAAAAAAATAACAAATAAATCAGAATTCTGAAACAAGACTTGCATTTTCTAAAAAGGTAATGAGGTTCCAACTGGTAAAAAGTATTTAAATGCTTAGCCCTGCTTGCTCAGCATTAATCTATTCACCCATGATCTTTGCCCTGAAACAAGCCCTTTCCTATGTTGTTCATGATTTTAAAAGGGGCTGCTTATTTTCAGTATGAGATTTAAAGGCACAAAAAGGATCTCTGAAGTAAGCACATGTTCTAATGAAGTACTTTTAGGCGTAGAAAATAAGCTGAAAATTAATTTTAAAATATTATTTGCCTAAAAATCATTTTACTCAAATATCATTCTGAATTATCAGCTGAAAGAAAAAAATGGCTGATGTTTCTGACCCATCAGCTAAGTCTTGACACAAGATGAACAAAACTGGCATAATGTACATGCTGCAACTGGCAAAGAAAAAATTCAGAGCATATTCTGTTTACATTAAAAGTGATGTAAATGACAAGAACAGTGTTCAGAATCGCTCTGTGAATGGAATAACATGGACCACAGAATTCCTGAGGGACTCTGGCAGGGCACAGTGGCCACAGTCCTTGTCTTTTCTTGCTGGGTAGTATCTTGATCCAGGATTTACATGATCATAGAATCATGGAATGGCTTATGTTGAAAGGGACTGTAAATGCCGTCTAGTTCACAAAACCACAGTGTAAGGCTTAAACAGACCTTTGAGATCATCGAGGTTCCTTCTTGAGATCATCGAGATCATCAGTTGCCTCCCTGAGCAATCTGTTCCAGTACCTCTCCACCCTCACAGTAAAGACTATCTTCCTAGTAAAGAATTTCTTACAATGATGATGTTTAATTTAAAATTTATCAGGGTAGCAGTGAAGATATTTTTCGGTAGGCCCCTGAACTTGACTTTCTGGGGATGGTGGAGGAAACAAAAACTCTGTAAGAAGCTGAAAAAAAACCAAATTAAAAACATACATGATTCCCTGAATTGTGAAATACCTACCTCAAAGTTTCCCTGCTGAAAAAAAGGTGTAAATGGTAGTGGGTCCTATAGCTTCAGAGACTAATCTTTCTGCCAATTGCTTAAAAATAGTGTACAAGAAACAGATCCATACTTAAAAATAAAAAAAAGGACAAAAACCAGACTGTGATTAAAGCTAAAGTCTTAAATATTAATATTTGGTTTTGATGATATTACTAGCTCTCTGTCGGAAATACCTGTCACAGACTTCATTAAAGAAAACTAATTCAGTGACCTCCTTATTCAGTTTAAGAAGGAAAGACAAGTCTACTTAATAATGTATTCATTTTTTAAATTACCATCTGCAGTCAGTTATACCAGTTTATTTCTTGTGTGTAGTGCTCTCTCGGAAATGTTTCCAGCAGGAATGCCATTCATTTATATGATTATTATTAGACTCTTCCTCTGTGCTTCTTTCAGGAAGGAAGCACAGGGAGTTTGCTCCCTATCTGTTTAGCAATATGCAAAACACAGGTGAAATCTGCTAGCATTGAAGGGATATTCGTTTGCTTGGGCCCCAGGACATACACTGATATATAGATCCAGAGTTGAAAGACATATATTCTGGCATTTCCTATTAGTACCCTTACATACCTATGAGGGCTTATAAAATATTTCTTTTAACTATGATATCAGCAAACTTGAACCAGCAGATCTCAACCAGCAAATCTCCTGATTAGCCATTTAAAATACATAATGATAGGAAGCACAAAGGTGTAGATTCCAAAATGAGTATAGACCACAACAATATTTTAAACTCATAACAACTATAGACTTATAAGAATATGTTATAGACCTTTAATTACATGTATAGAGTAGATAATCTACTCTGAGTCAATATAAGAAAGAAAAGCAGAAAATTCAGTTCAGGTTTCAGATAAAATTCGGACGGATTCTGACTTTACACATGTAAGTTCAGCCAAGCATAATAAATCCTTCACAAACTGTAAGAGTATGTATAAGTTTACTTTAGTGAGAAGAATATTATTTCTACTTGTCATGATAATAGAGGAACATCATAGATTTGTTTTCTTCTGGAAGCCTTTGTATATGCATTGCAACCAGACCTCTGAATGCTTAAGGACAGGATGAACCTCTTAGAGCGAGTTGCAACATCTGCAATGGCTAAAATTTTTTTGAAACAGTACATATTTATTCTATTAAATAAATATCTCACATGAACTAAAATCTGTTCCACTTCTGTTAGCTAACTAGAAAATTGCTTAAATTAATTATAATAGATAGTTTTCTAGTCTCTCAGAATTAAGTTGCAAGCATTGCTCACAGCCTGAAAAATGTTTTTATTAAATTGTCATTTCCAAGATATTATGCAGCCATCAGTCAACCTTTGTATTCAGCCATAATACATAAAGTATCTAAGAAAAATTTCTTTTTTTTCTTACTCTAACTTTTTTTCAACTACAGAAATCACTTTTTCCCTCTAGAGTGGTCTCCATGAATGACATTTGAGTCTTCACTGATTGCTTATGTAAAGAGAAATAATACAGAATATGTTATTCCTCATTCAATGCTTATGTCAAATAACTGGTTTCTAGAACTCCTCCGTATGGTCATTATGAAGTCCTCACTTTAATGTTCTAGCTGAAGAGTAACTTAAGAACACTTAATACAACAATTAATGAAGTGTAAGTTAGGTAGTACAAGTATAATGTTTAGACTGTCTATTTCTTCTTCAAATGGTTATGAAGTGAACTGGTTCCACCATCATAGCAAGGTAACTTTGTCAGGACATCCAAAGACCAAACTATTCTGTCCATGTGCACGTTATTCCCTGAAGTAGCTCTCATGTATCACTACAAATAGAAGGTTTGAAGCTTGGCTCTCAAACTGGCTGCTAACTGTGAAATTAAAACTGTTGTCAGGTAGGAATATCAAGTTTAACTGTTCTCTCATTTTGGTGCTCAGAAGACAGAAAAGTTTTGTAACATCATAAATTTCCTGTGAATATTTATATGCCCCTTCTACACGCAGGGAAAGCTTGATCCAATGAAGAATTTTTGGTCACCTGGAAAAACTCACCAGTAGAGAAATTGAACTCAAGTTTTAGGAAACCAGGAAAAAAAATTGAACATATAAGTTCTCTACTCAAATTTTATTCGGTTTATTAATCAGACTAGTGTTACATATAGGTAAGGCCTAATAAAATAAGGGCCTTGTTACCCTTGTAAAAGCCTGCTACTTAGGCTAAGTAGAAGGGAACTATGGGAGAGCGACTCAGATGGAATAGGGAGGGATAGAGAGACACGAGAGATGTGAGACACGTGCTGCGTGACTGCCACGTGTCCACATCATGGTGGTTGGGTTTGTTGTGCCTTAAAACTATGTAAACTGGTAACTGGCTAACTGCTTGGAAAGGTCTGCTTTTTTGCAATAAAGGGGATCTCCTTTGCGCTGCCTGTGGACTCTGTGTCACTCTGCATCATCACAGGCAAATGTACAAAGATGAAATAGCAGTCTCACCACTCAGAGGGGTGTGCTGGGTAAGGATGTATCACATGTGATCAAAGTCAGGAACAGATCTGTTGATTACAAACATCTGTAATTAGACATTTAGGTTGCAGTGCCTTCTTTTTTCTGTCTTTACTTTTCCTACCAGTTGACACCTATTCCCTGGCAGTATCTCTTTGCCAACTGATTTTGCTGCACCCAGAGAAGTCTTAGGTTTGTTTTTCAAACTCTTTGTAAATAATAGAGTATGTGACTGTAGAAACATGTTTTCCAGAGAAAAACTGCCTACAAGACTTCTGAGAAAATTCATGGTCAGGTTAAACACAGTACTCAGATTGTATTTTATCTTCGGGAAAGATCTGCTTCTCACCCCACTGCTAAATTCAGGTATACTGAACTACAGTTACAGGTTAGAACTATACAAGCAGAGTGAAATCATTAGTAAAAGATTCAGTATATTAATCGGAGATCTAAATAATTTAGAGCAAAGAAAGTTGCATAGTCAGTATCTTCAAAATTACATTATGCAAATGCATGCACACTTAAAGACAATCTACAAAATTGTCTTTAAACCTTTGCCTTATTGTGTGTTTCAAGAGAAGAAGATCACAGACAGAGTCCACAATGTTCCTTATTAGATTACCAGTTCTCCAGAATATTTCTGAAATCTTTGTACACTTCTCCAGATTCTGATGTAGCAACTACTACTTTTATATGCACTTCTATGGAGCAGCTGGTCTATACAACTTTTTGCTTCTGTTTTGATATTAGATTACGAGCACATCTGCAAAGCCTGTTTATAAACAACCCAGTGTTAGAACAAAAGATCTAGTCAAAATATAATAGTTCATTTCACTTAATTGTCCTTATCAAAAAGTACTGAAAGTGGTTGATTGAATAAAGAAGGTTTTTTACAACTTCCAAGAACTTACAGGAAGCAAGATCTCCAATAGCAACAGACTAGTGGTAGAAATTTAGCATGCAGAAGTTGTGAAAGAAGACTGTCAAGATTTTTATCCACAGGTCTCAAATATGTTAATATATGATTTTTCTGCAGCTCCTTGGCTCTGTTCTGCCTCCTCTCACTCCTAACATCAGCCTTCTGACTCTTTCCTTGACTTATAATTGCACACTGCACTCTGTGTCTTCCAGTCTGTTTACTGACCAACTGTATGTGTTGGCATTTTGCGGCTTTTGAATAGGATTTGTGAAAATATTTGCAGATATTCCTGCATTAGTGTTGTATAACCAACTATGTGAAGAACTATTTGCATTTACAGGCAGAAAAATGATTTAACTTGTAACCTTTCCAGCTTGCCTATTCTACATATTAATTAAGACCATTAATCATTTCTCCCACCTCCCCTCTTTTTTTTAAAGGTCACATTTGGTTTCAAATTGAAAAAGACCCTTTCTTAAATTTATATATGTGTGTGTATATATATAAATATATATATTTGCATGTGTAAAATTTGTCAAAATCTGCAAGTAACATGTTTTATGTCATAAACTTCACTAGCAAAGACGAAGCAGTACTTATTTACCTTTCCCCTGTTACTCAGAGCATAAACCTTTTGCAACCAATTTCACAGTCTGTTTGACCCTATTCACAGTTATAGTAAAGAATGACTGGAAATTCAGTAACACAAATTTTACAAATCAGATTAAAGATTAGGTACATATACAGATATCATTTCAAAAGTTTTGGCAGCCTGAAGGATCACTAAAATATATGCATTATGCTTATATTAGGAATTTTTTTTCCATTAGGGTGAAAAAGAATCCAGGTCATGTGTATATTTCCATATACAGTATTAATACCTTCTCTAAGCTGTTATGTTTTATACTTCTTTTCTTTAAATCACCTTAGCTTGTGTTCAATCTTCTTAAGTGAAGTGTCTAATTCACAGTCTTAATTACCAAGGTTTTCCTCCCTAGCCAGTCACCCCTTAAGGGAATAATTTAATAGACTTAAAATCTCTGGAGTGGTTTATCACTTCCAATTAGCTATTGAGGCAGCTGAAAGAAGAAACTTTCCTAAATTACATGTGCTGTACAAGGAGTAGCATCAGTTCATGCCTTCACATTAAAAGGAAAACATGAATCTGTTTGCTCTGCTTGAAAGAGCTTTGTGGTACAATATTCACCTTAAGGTTTCCTTGCCAGATGGAGGTAGGAAGCTTTATACTGACAATAATCTTTCTTTATATTCTTACTACACTAACTGCTAAAACATTGCTCAGGAGAGTCAGAAATATTCAGTGCACTGAATCTAGACTTCTTCTGATGGTGTTTTTTTCCTTTCCCATTGACTGGAGCCTACATTTGTACATCCTGTGACTGAGCATGTGCACAGGCATTCAACTTCTGACACTTAAATTTGAGAGTGTCAATACAGTCACTCAGTATATTCCCTGGCTAAAAAGAACAACAGCCTTACACACTGGTCTTTGGGAAGAGATCTGCCAGACTTCTAGATGCCAGAGGATGTCTGATATCTAGGTTTCCACTGGAAACAAGGCAAGCAAGGTCCAAATAACCTCTAGTGAAAGGACATGGTGCAGAGATGGAGAAGGAATTTCATGCTATTCATAGACACTGACATGTTAACTCACTGCAACTATGACAGTCAATTTTGCTATAGAGGTTTATTGTATTGTCATAGCGTCATAGTATGTCCTGAGCTGGAAGGGACAAACAAGAATCATCAAAGTCTGTCCCTGCACAGGCCCAAGAATCATACCATTGTGTCTGAGAGCATTGTCCAAATATTTCTTGGACTCTGTCAGGCTGGTGCTGTGACCACTTCTCTAGGAAGCGTGTTCCAGTGCCCAACCACTCTCTTGGTGAAGAACTTTTTTTTCTTGATATCCCACCTAAACCTCCCCTGACAGAACTCCAGGCAATTCCCTCGGGACCTGTCACTGGTCACTGCAGAGGAGATCAGTGCCTGCCCCTCTTCTTTCCCTCATGAGGGAGTTGCAGACTGCAATGAGGTCTCCCTTCAGTCTCCTCTTTTCCAGGCTGAACAGATCAAGTGAGCAGCTCCTCACACAGCCTCCCCTCTAGACCCTTCACCGTCTTTGCTGCACTCCTTTGGATGCTCTCTAATGTCTTTATATCTTATATATATTGTGGTTCCCAAAACTGCACTTGGGATGCTACATGAGGGCACAGCAGCATGGAGTAGAGCAGGACAGCCACGTCCTTTGACCAGTTTGTGATGCTTCTGCAGACACTGAGTGCCAAAGATGCTGCTGATCTACTCTATTTCCCCTTCCCAGTGTTGGGATGACAGAGGTGAGTGCTGGTTTGCTCAACAAGGAGTACTTGTCTGTCTTAGACACATTGCTGGAATCTGGTTAATCATTTATGGGTTTTAGAAGTTTTTGCACTGAAAACCCGCCTAGCATTTAGCATATTTTTAAACTTAGTAGTTTTGTTTCTGAATAGAAAGTTATGATTTCAAAATTATTCTGTGCTGTTAAGTTTCTTTTAAATTTTAAATCATAAATTGGAAATTGGATCTTACACAGTAAATTATTCTGTGTTCTGTGCTGGGCTGAGCAAGATAGATAGTGTGAAGTAAGAGTATGTTTTATGGTTCCTGTCAATTCTAAGCAGAACTGGAAGAAAGAAGTTGCACTAGAAGTTCTAGAAGCATGAAAGTTGTCATGAAGGTTTTAGGTCAACTGTAAAATTTCAAAATATTGAATTTTCAATTGTGCTCAGCACTGTCAATCATGCAAAATCTCCAATGTTCCCCACCCCATCATTTGCTTTGGGTATGATGTGCATGGAAGCCAAAGGAAAACCTTCCAGTCCCAATTAAGGGAATAAATAGAATAAAGAAGAGAGCTTCTATCTTTGAAAACACATGCAAAGAAGCTTAAAAATATTGCTATTGCGTTTAAAGTCTGACATATGGGGGCTTTTGCAATTTTACGTTACACATGGATGGTAAAGATAGAAGCTAGTTTTTTATATTGCTGGTAAGGGAAAATATTAAAAATTAAGCCAGTGCTAAGAACATGGTTTCTAATGACAGAGCTGGCCATTATCACTTTTTTATCCTTGAGAAATGGCTCATAGATGGTGCTAACTAGAGTCAATTACTATCCAGTATCTCGTGCTGACAGATAGCCATTCTGCTCTGGCGGGCACTTGCAGAGACCAGAATTATTTTTAGTTGTAGATACTTGGGAGCTTCAAGTCATTTACTATGGATCATGTGACATTAAACACCTGCAGCAAGCTGCCACCTCTGACAAGCTCTTTACCATGACCCATGAGTACATGCACAATTAATATCAGACTGTACATTAAATTTTACTGTCTGACTGAGTTCTGCCCTACAGGCACAGAAAGAAGAAACAACAATGATCCTGCTTACCTGCCCAGGAACTGCTAAGTTACTTTTGATATGTCTTCTCCCATGACTTATAAAAAGATTGTTAATTACATTGGTGATATGTCATCATACCTTTATCCTAATAGGGATTTCAGTAAAAAATTACAGCTATTTATATCAAATATTACTTCTTCCATCACTGACTTAAATTTATGTAATTTAATTAACTTATGCCTCAGTGATATTTTGAAAATGAAGTAGCTCTGAAGTAGCCATTGAATGGGATTCAATTGATATTCTACCAGACTATACTGCACCAAAAATCTCATTCTCTCAATAAAATGACACTCTCAATTTCAAAAAGGAGAAAAATTGGACCTTCCTACTTAGTATGAAAAAGACCATGCAGCTCAGACACCCTAGCAAAGTAATTGTGCTGAAGAGGAAAGACTGATGGAAAACTAAAGTTTACTTAAGGGTAGGTGTCTTCCAGAGCAGGAGCTCTCATTGACAGTGGAAATGCTGCATATTTTGCATATTCAGTCTCTCTCAGAATTGATGTGTGTTACTATTAATTTTCATTATTTTGGGCACATGTTCTACACAGTTGGTTTCCTTCTCATTCATCTACAGACGGCAGCCAAAATAATATTTTCAGTTTTCATATTTCTTTCAAACTTGGACTTTTATTTATCTAAATGCAGACCTAGCTGTGTAGGCAGCATCTGCACTTTATTTACTGGCTAGTGATCTAAACTTCCTTTATATTCACCTAGTCATACGGAGCTTTATTTAAAATATACGGAGCTTTATTTAAATTATACGGAGCTGAATTTAAAAGTAACTGTGTGAGTCCAGATAATGACTGCAAGATCAAACATTATGAAAATTGATGGACTAAAAGTTAATTTTTGAATTGTTATTTTGTTAGATAAAGTAACTCCTTATTTACATGAAAACATTTTCTGTAATTTTAAACTGATATTTTTCAGAGAGCCTTTCAAATAAAATAGTGAAGTTTTTATAGCAGGGGAAGAAAATTGCATTATCTTTTGCAAAGGCAATTAAATATTTCCCACATTAAAATAATTTTTAATGGTTGTAGAACATTATATGAGATCCTGAATAGACAGACACATATATAAGCAAAGGAAATGTTTTTTTTTCCTCCAGTGAAGATAAATATTTCAGGGAGGGAAAAGTATTAGTATCACTATAGTAAAAATTTGTGATTTAAATACAGTGTGTAGTCTTTTCACTTAAAAAAAAATCCCTTAGCCAATACAGATTTCTATATTAAAAATAATACAGATTTCTATATTAAAACCAGATTTCTATATTAAAAATAATATTCAATAATATTCAAAACTAATTTTTGGAGAAATGGAACGTGTACATGACATTCAAATTAAAGCTCCCTTTTCTAGCCTCTTATCAGTAAACATCTGTAGAGTCCCATCAGAGTGATGTAAATTCCACTTAATCTTAACTAATTTTCTATGATTTTAAGTGATTATTTTATTCTTTGCTTGAAATCAACACATATCCATGCAGAATCAGCCATTTTGGATGTTACTACAGTCTATCGATTCTTCTTGACCAACATCAATCTGAGACATAAAATAGATAATGAACTTCCTTACAGACAGCACACAACGTGGATTAGTGTAGCCAAAGCCTTCTGCTGCCATGATTCAGTCAGGCTGTTGTTCCTTCTCTTCATGAAGAGGAAGATATTGCATTGTCAAAAGAAAGCAATTGGTCTCCAATTTTTCAAAAAAAATAAAGGGGTTTGTACTAGGCACTTTCTTGAATCAGGTTTCACAGTTTGTGACAGAAGCAGGGTGGTAAAAATGGTAGTTATGATTATTATAACAACTCCAAGTACTGCTGGTTGTACCTCCAGTGAGAATTTTTCTGTGGCCTTTTCCATCAAAAAAAATTGTAGAAAGCAGAATCTGTTTTTTGTCCCCTCCACACCAGGGAGAGAAAATACAGCTCCCTTTAAGCTTTGTCACAGGAATTGAATATATTTTTTAAAACACTAATGCTGGTGCATATAACCTACAGATGGCTGGATTTTCAGAATGTGCAGAATACAGCCTGTGAGGGTTTCTTAGAACTGGAGATGATCTTTGTGTGGGCCAAGTGTGGGCCATATGCCCCAGACAGAATATCACCTGGTATGAACAGGCCTCGATGCTCCTCTGCTTCTTGGCACCAACTTTATTCCCTGTTGTGATCATTTCAGTCCATTTAAAAAGCAGGAAAGGACAGCTTCCCTTTAGATCAGGAAGCAGAGTTAGTGAAGTCTGTTGCAAAGGTATTGGAGCCAGCTTGGCCATGGGAGGAAATAAAACATTAAGTCATTTCTGATATGACTCAGTTTATGGGTAATTGGTAGTTACCCTCTAAACTACCTGGCACTCAAAAGATAACATATTCTAAATTTCTGGCAGCCATTAGCATGCTAATGTTTAAGGTTGGCATAAATTAGACTTACATGAGCCAATCTATTGCTCACTACTCTTACATACTTCAGCTGAATCGCTCATGTTTTTGTTACTGTGGATTGCCTCTTTTTCCTTTATTGCTGTGCTCAGATACAGATGCATTTTGTTTTAATTAAGTCATTACTGCTATCTTGCAGATCTGCTTAGCACTTTCAATGTTCAGCTGTTATCTACATCTGTAATCCTCATCTCTATAATTAATGTTATTTTTATGATATTTTAATGTGAGATCACTTTGAGAGAGACAGCCTTTAGCTGCTAATATAAGCTTTAAAGAGATAAAGCTCCAAAGGCTGGAAGTGGCTGGGATCTTCAAGGCTTATTAATGACAGCAACACACTTACAGCTATGCTTACATATTCAAATATTTTCATATATTTCAAACTGAGTATCATTGCTGTACAAATTTGTCCAAATGGTTCAAATTTCCAAAAGCTCTCAAAACACAGGTAACCTTTTGGAATAACATGGGCTTAGAGTGGCACATGAGGGACGATGTTGAAGATTAAATAATTTCAAATGACCCTTGTTTCCTGGGTTCTTTTAACAAAAACCAAAATGAAACAATGGTGGTCAAGCTTAGATTTTGAAACAGAATAAAATAGAGGAGGGAGACAAATCTGACACAGGATCTGAAAAAAAAAATTATTTGGAGGAGGAGCTTTTGCCTCTATGACCAGAACTACCCTTCATTGCATAACCACCAAATAATTTATTCAGTTATTTCTGATTCACACTTACCTTCCAACTATGCAGCTGAAATTCACTGAAAAAGAAAAAATGTACAAAATGGCAAGAAAGGGGGTGCAAACTGTGCATATGTTCACTGTCACAAGTATAAATGATGCAAAAACGTGCTTACCTTCTATAATTAGTTCTTTTGACTCCTTTATGTTGCTTCACAAAAGTAATTTTCACTTTCATTTGCTTAGCCCCATATGCCTAAGGATCTTTTCCACTCCCTCTGAGCTGCTAAAAATTTTTTCTTAAAATATTTATTGGCTCACATACCTTTTGATTCTATTAACTATAAGCCAGATTGAGCATTAGAACTGGTATATAACATCAGAAGTCATTACGTATGTTATGTGGAAATGTAATTTCAACTGATTTTATACTGTAGCTGTCCTAGAAACTTTAATCCGATTTTCCCTTTCCATTTCTAATATAAAATTGTCTATTAATAAATAAAAGAAGACAAAAATACAGCAACTTAAGATCACACAGAGGAACTCTTTGCAACCAGCCTATTATTTTTGAAACAATAGAAAGGTATCTCCTATTACCCAAGACTGCTTTTTCTTTCCTGCTGCAACTGTTTCAGTTTACATTAAATTTAATCCTCTGGTAAGAAAAAGCCCTTGAAGAGAAAAAGTAGAGTATTTTCTTCTGAGATTAAAGGAGGCATTTTCTAGGCTACTACGCAACTGATATTAATATACATTTATTTTAAAATGTTATCCTTTGTGCAATTTTTACCATCATTCTTTATATGTAAATTTCACTTTGAAATCTAAACATTGAGAATAAAGAGACAACAGTTTATTAATATATCAGTGAAGGTGAAACTGTTTCAAGTAAAACGGAAATCAAAGCTTTAAAAATATGATTTGTCTTCCAAAAATTATTGATTGGTAGAATTTACAGTTTATTTTGAAATTAAATTTTAAATTTATTAGAAAATAATTTACTGAACTGCAAACACAGAAAGCATTATGAGTTGTATCTCAATTAACGTTTTCAACTGCTTATCTAAATGGCATTTTTGGATTTTTTTTTAATGACTATCTCAAGAAGGTTAACTGTGTACTTAATGGAACACCTTCGCACCACTTAATTTCTCTATTAAGCTTTCAAAGGAACAGCTAAGGAATGCAACAGCCTTTGCAATTCTTCTCTGTGCAATAACAAAGACATATTGTTATTTGTTATTCAAAGAGGTTGAAAAAAAAAATATTCCTTCAGCAAACAAAGAAACCCAAATAACCTGCATTCCTTCATAAGAAATCAAACTGGAATTTAAATTTTACTGAAATGCACTATTGAAAGGAACTATTTTTACTATCACAAAAGCAATTTCCCAGCATGAGAGTGTACTTCATTGTATTAATCAGTAATAACCATGTAACTGCTTTGTACTATTACTTAATGGTTTTCATTCTGAGTATTTATAGTAAAAAGTAGTGGGTGTTTTGAAAGTTAGCTGTCTCAGTGTGCCTGACAAACATTCAGATGGATAGACCTATTTTAGTCTATCTGAACAGGAAGCCAGGTCACTCAGTAAAGAATGGTCAATAAAAATGGTGAAATAGGTTTTCTCCCAAGGACTGATAGCTGGATAATTTGAGAAAACGATGGAGAAGGATCATGAAATACCTCTGGATCAATGGCTATTAATTTAAGAGCAGCACATTTCCTGGAATGAAACAGTTGATGTTGTTGTGTGGAACAATTACCATTTTCAATTAACTGACATTTCACATAGCTTTGAGACTAGAGGAAGACAATAACCCTCAGCACCTAATCTCAGCTCTGCTGTTAGGTGAGCCTTTTGTCAATAGTTCTGTGCTTTTATTTCAAAGGCAAACCCAATACACTGTGAGAAGTTACTTTCTTTGTCCTCAAATGGTAAGAACTGCAGACACAGTTCAGGCACAGTTCAGATGCAATGAGTATTGAGACAACAACTGTCTGCTGTACTAATGTATACCTATATGTGTATATAGCTTTTTATATAAAAAAACAAATGTGTATGCATTTGTTTGTATTTATGGTTTTAAATAACTCTATGAGTGCAGTTCTTTTGCCATTTCATCAATGTGAGCTTTTATGGTTGTTATGGTGTGTCACAAAAAAAATTTAAAACAATTTTCAGTGATACAGCAAGCTGTCTCCTTTGAATGAAATGAACTAACCTGCTCATCAACACTATGTTTTATATCCTGCTATATGAATCACCATTTAATTTCCTAGGCTAAATTCTTACCACAGCTTGGGAGATTCAGATAAGCCTCTATAATGACAGTCTCTTTAAACTGACTTTGGATCCCCATAGAGTTAAAAATTCAAGGGGAGAAAAGAGCAAAGAGAAGAGCAACCAAGAAGAGCCAGATGCAGGCTATGAGTCTATAGCTGCAGCTGTTGTAATTTTGCACTAACCAAAACCTCAAATATGAATTGATATATCTTTTCTGGGACTCAATACAGTTGTCATAGGTTCCTTCTGAAACCCAAATTGTGTTTTTTTTGTGTCACTGATACAAGATGGGTAAATGAAGGGCGCAACAAACCCCAAAGCCAGGTAAAGAAGGGAGGTGGAACACGTGAATTAGAAATGCAGCAGAGGATGGGACTGCAGCAGCCAGTGTTTACATCAGTTTAGGCTGCTGTGGAAACACAGGACTAGTAACAAAATATTTAAATAATACATCTAGAAAAAAAAACCAGAGCATTGCACTAAATTCTTTGTGCTTTCAGTTATTTCTGCTTTCTATCAACTGACTGTTTAGAATTAACAGGATAAACAGCCCAAAGATCAAGCTGAGAACACAGAGTGGTTCTTTTTTGTTTCAGCCCTTTGAGAAGCACTGTATGCTTTCATGTTTTTAGACCCAAAAAATAGTTAAAATACATCAGTAATTTATTTGGAGTAACAATATGGGAAAAAAATCAAACCCACAACCAAACAATCATGTTACAAAACGATAAAAATTATAAGCTGATTTGAAATATAGTTAGCTGGATTGTAAAGCTACAAAAGTGTGTGAACTCATCCTTTTAGCTTCTGAATGGAGTCCTGAGGAATGGAGGTATCCACTGATACAAGGTTTTATGACCAAGAGATAAGCAATTAGTTCTATGATGTAACAGAACAAGTTACATGTCCTTTTAAAATATTGGGCTGACCTATAACTTGTAAAAACATTGGCCCTTGGCCCAATATAGAAACTGCAATTGGTAAAAAATTACATCAGAAAATGAATAAAATAAAAATATTAAAGAATAAAAAAGAATATAAATAAACATACTTCCCTAAGAGATGGAAATGTTTTCAGTTTTTACCTCCTTCATTGAGTAAAATTAAATTAAAATCCTAATAATGGATGTTAGTTTCTTCTCAAAAAAACCAAAAAAACTCCCAAACCCTGAAAGTATTTTAATTTCTTTGTATATGTAAAATAAATTTTATAAGTAATGCTTAGATACAGAATTGCCAGAAAGTATTGCAAGTATTTATTTAGACTGCATATAGAACTTGAAAAAAATTTTATGAATATTAAACTAATTTTCATCTAAGTCCATTAAGCAGCATTATCCAATCTTTAAACATGTGGTCATTGATTTGAAAAAATATTTATTGAGCAGTAATAATAAAAATTTTTCCTTTCTACGCTGTATATATTCTTATTTCATAATTCTTTATTTTTTTGCATCAGAGTATGTTCAATAGCATTCTGAGTGATAGTACTAACACCTGTCACAAATGCGTTGTTCACATTTGTGTTCTCTCATCCTCTTTTTAAGGAGAACACACATGCTGCTTTGTTTTGATTGTTTCCAGTTTCATTTCTCTTCCAAATCAGCAAGACAAACACACTATTACATTGGAGAAGTTATGCTGAGCTGCAATGGACTTTCATTTACAGGAAGGGGTAACAGAATTTGTGATGATGTGTAGCTCCACCAGGATTTAGTACCAGAATGTCTGGAAATTTTACACCCAGAAGAAATTATTTTATTTTTTGAAAGGTTTCTGAGTGTAAGAATTGTGCAAACATCAGTCTTGGTTTTCAGCCCGGAATTCTTGGATACCATTGGCTTGGTCCACTGAATAAATCTTCAATATCATTCAATACTTGCAACAGAAAATGGTTTCAATAAGTAAAAGATGTGCTAGATATCCTGAAATACATGTAGGGTACACAAATCTTCATAATATAGTCCTTGGCAAATATTTCTTACTGCAGTTATTGAAAAAGAATAGTGATCTTAAGGTTGTTGGCTTCCCTCACAATGGGTGTAGTACTGTTACTGGGAATTTGGTACAATTCATAGGCTTTCATAGCAAAATCAAGATGTCAGTTGCCTGAGAATTGGAAAACGTCTCTTCAGAGTTCAAGACAGCATCTAAACTGGGGTTTAATAAATATTGAGCACTAAGCTGAATGACAATTTGTTCCTGCAAGTTAATCTTCAACCCAATGTTTGCAAATCCTGTGTTTCATTTCTTCTCTGAATTTGAGAAAGAAAAATAAAGTCTGAAGCAAACTGCTAGAAGACCCTCTGCTTTCAAATGTTAAGCCAAATATCTTCTTGATGCCTCTCTGTTCTCTTAGTAATTGATGGTTTTCTGACCCTCCAGATTTGTTGTTATCCAGCCAGCCAATGCAAGAGAAATAGGAGAATTCTCTTTGAGAACTCTATGAGTTGTGCAGAAACTCTACTAGATAAAGTTACTTGAAAGTTATTTTTTAAGTAACCTTTGCTGCAATTACTTGGTAAAATGTCGAAGAAGCATCACTGATAGATTTTTCAGATTCTTGAATTGAAAATACTGTTATGTAATTGCAGTAAAATTATCCCTAATTAAAACTAAATTAATATCACAAGTAAATAAAGATATTATCCACTATATTTAAAACACATCAGAATGTTACAAACATATATGAAAGGCACTCTGCCTCACCTTTATCCATCTGACTTTCTGCCAGTATTCATGGCTTTGAGGCATTCTTTCTGCACTAACACTTTTTGAACTAACTATAGATTAGATTTTCTTGCTGAATTGTGGTAACCAGTCTCATTTTGAAATCCTCCAAGGGTCCAGACAAATTCAATCTTTCTACCTGAAACTTATTTCCTCCTTATTCGAGTCAGTTTGCTTATTCTTCTTAATTAAAGTAAGCATCATTTTACTCGCTTGGGGATATCTCTTTGTTAGATTAGATAACATGTCCTGTAATTTAGCGACTAATTAATGTTTCCTCAATGAGTTACAAAAAAATCTCATTTTTCCTTCTCCTTTGACAATGAAAACTAAGTTTCACAAAACAGGTTGAAAAAAAGGCCCTGATTTCATGTGCATGAGATCTAGGTACATGAATTATTGACAACAAAAATGAAGTGCTGTTCCTTCTTCCTGAACCCAGCTTCTTTCTTTTTTTCTAGTTTTTGTCCCTCTCTCTCTCCCTTCCAGCTCCCTTCCTTTTTCTTTTTCTTTTTCTTTTTCTTTTTCTTTTTCTTTTTCTTTTTCTTTTTCTTTTTCTTTTTCTTTTTCTTTTTCTTTTTCTTTTTCTTTTTCTTTTTCTTTTTCTTTTTCTTTTTCTTTTTCTTTTTCTTTTTCTTTTTCTTTTTCTTTTCTTTTTCTTTTTTCTTTTTTTTTCTTTTTCTTTTCCTCTTCAGCCACCACATCTGACCTGTTTTGAACTCCTCTGTGCATTTTCTTAGCTCTCTAAATCAATTGAAAACAAAAGTGGAGAATCAAACTGGAATTTTTTTCAGCTGCATTAGTATTTTTGAACAATCCCTGGCAGCGGCTGCACATACTGTGCATGGAGGAAAAGGTAACACTGCAAAAGCAGAAGAGAAAGTGGAAGGGCACAGGTACAAGGAAAGAGAGAGGAAGAACAAGAGCCTCAGCTGCTGATTGACCCATGAAAGCACAGCTTTATTTTTCCTGTTTCAGGAGTGACTTTTCCACTGAATACTCTTTTCTGTATCATCTGGACATTAATGATATACAACATATAAACATCTAAATAGGATAAGCATATGCAACACAGATGGCTCTTGCTTGAGATCACCCACCCTCGATTTGGGGTGCCTGTTCTTCATTGTCTGTCTTCTAAGTTTTCTATAACTCTGGATACAATTTGACTTGCTTTAACTTACATGTCTACACTGTAGGTACCTGTGTAATAGTGAGCTTATTTCAGCCAGTTAATCATAGGTGTCTAGTAGTTTGAAGTGATATATTTTGTCTGAGATACTCACAGGCAGCACAAAAGATGTTAGAGCTACAGAAGCCATGCCCATACACCAAGACACTAAAAGCAGTACTAGTGCCCTACAAAAAGATGGCTAAATCTCATCTCCTACCCGATGATTTGAACACTTTTTTGAAGAGCATATCTAACCTTCATTTTAGAAATTTCAACTTTTTAGGCCCATGTAAGTCTTCTATTCCTCATAAATAGGAGTGAATTAAATGGAAAAGATGAGAAAGAGATGCTCGATTGCCATGATTCTATAATATGCAGTTTTTTTCAACTAGCTGGGAAGGATTTTAGCTCAGGACATTTATTTTATGAACATAAATATACCTACAATATATATTATATGCAAATATTTTGTGCCAAAACTTAACTAAGAACTAGTCCCACTGCACTCATTCAAGTTTTTATCTGACATACACACATTGGTGTGTTTATATGCAGCATGAGTGGTTATATGCTTGAAGCTATCCATGTGTGTAATATCTTGCAAATTTGAGATCACAATAAGCACTACTGTTTCAGAATCGCTTTTGTTGAAATCTAAATTAGGAGAAGGAATCTAGTAGATTGAACTATATCTCTAAAAAGCAATTTTTTATATAAATGGTAAAGTAATGGGGTCAGACTTCTTCATGATACACTAAAATTTATCTCCTCTTACTATCGAATGCAAGTGCAAATTCTATATGAGACAAAAATGGTCACCTTTTCCACTTCTTGACATGAATTTCAATTTCATAGGTGCTTTAATTATATTAAGTAAGCTTAGAAGCTAACGTATTTTCAAAGTTTCATATATTTTTAAAAGGCATGAATCAGTTCCTTAGCAAGTCAGACGCCTACTCCTGAGTTTATTTGTCAGGAGGATCTGATGTTCCTTGTAAATCATCATTTCTATGAAGATGCATAATAATCTTTCTTCCTGTTATGATATTTCAATTATTCCTTGTTTCTCTAACTAAACATTTTAATTGTTTGGATGAATGCTACTTTGAAATATTTCCTCTTTATTGAGACTCACATTCTTAAGTTTTTATTAAATTCCTGGTTAAAGACTATATATATATCACCATAATATTATGTCACAAAGGTGCTGATCCTTTCAGGAATTCCTCATGGAGTTAACATAGTCACAAATGTTCTGTTATTTAATTGCCTTTTCGCAAATTTATTTTTACAGGAACAGATGTTATTTTTTCAAAGTATACACTTAGGGCTAAACCTTCCATTGGGGCCAAATCAACCAAAAGGTTATTACACAGTGTGAAAGAAAACATTTCCAAGGCACTAAATAACAGTATAGTTATTCTCAACATCAACAGAACCGAATTTTGTATACACAAATGGTTCCAATAAAAATGTGGATACATTTTTATTATCAGAAGCAGTTACATTTAGCTGCATGAACTTCTCTAAGATGATGGATTTGTACTGTTGGAACAGGGCCATATCTAATGTTACAAATGCACTCCAGGTGTTAGAAGCCAAATTCTGCCCAGGAATTTACCCAGAACTACTAGAAACAAGAGGAGATGGATAATTTCCTGTATTACTTGGACAGATGTTTAGGTCTGGCTGTTCCGGAAGCTTACGATTTTCATTTGTGTCACCACAAAGGCTATATCCTCAAGGGTACACAAGGAATTGCCAGTCAACATCTAGGAAAAATTAATTTATCAGGTCAGAGCTCCATACTGAGAATTAAGTGAAAAATGGATGAATCTAATATCCAGGCCCCTTTATAGAAGAGATCAGCTAGTACAAAGAGCCTCCTCACTGCAGAATTATTTGGTGAAAAAATTTGCAAACATGAAACAAAAAACAAAGGGAGTTCAATCTATTATTTTAATAGGCTTGTGAGTTGGGGAAATGGACTCTTTCCTCACTTTTGTATGACAGTGTTGGGCATTTTGGGAAACAAAATTCGCTACTTGCAGAATACAATTATGCAAGTCAAGACTTATTTTAGTATTCTGCAAGTAGGTTGGAGGTGGCAAAATGCACAGCCAAGTAAATATTAATTGATTATCAGTCGCTCATATTGTCTTACAGGAATAGCCAACCTGTGGCAACAAACAGCCTCAAACCTACACAACAGCTCCAGTTCATAAGGGTTATTAAAATAAAACAGGCAGAGAAATTTTCTATGGTTCAGCCTACTGTGCAAGCGTACACATATAAGGCACACCATCCAAGAAGCAGACTGGCATGGCAACTGTAATTTACTGCAAGTCTTGGTACCCTTACAAGCAACTGAGCCTTTGAAGAAGCCATCCAAAAGGACCTTACATATAAAAAGTCACTGTTCTATCATCAGACTCCTGAGGAAATGCCAGAGGAAGAAGCTGATATCCTTATTCATATTTTCAGAGGACAAAACTCCCTACTTGATATGATAATAAAATTTATAGTTAAAGCTGTGCTTTATGCCAGCCTCCTGTTTTCATTTGTATGTAATAGTCTCATATTTTTTTCCTCAGTGACTGAGACTTTTCATATCACTTTCCTTATATTGGAAATATAGCCAGTCAAGGACATCAATACCTAAAATCAAGATCTCATATTTTTGGCAGTCAGTCACCTAGAATCCTGCAGCAGTCAGTAAGCTCCTGCTGTTTTGTATTGAGAAAGTAAGGCACAGCTAACATAAGCCTTAGTGAGAACTGAGTCCAAAGGCTGTATCCAAAACAGTTCTCACAAGAAAAACCCTCTATTTACTATTTCACTGAACTTCCTAAGAAACCTGGAGTTATGTTATGATTATGGCCTGAGCTGTCCCAATTTAAAAATCTCACTATTTGTTTCCCATCTAAATGGATTCCATTAAGATGTAGCAGTGGGGAGAGGAATATTGCCTAATTCGTGCCTTGATTTTAGGGGCCTAAGAGTGTTGAAGACAATTATCCATTCCTTGCACACTCAGTTTAATGGATTCCTTTTAATCCTTCCAGAGAGACGATTTATTCCCCTGACTTAGATTTCTAATGTTAGATAGACTGGATTTTATTTTGGAAATGACTTATATATATATATATATATATATATATATATATATTTTTTTTTTTTAGGTGGTGAACTATGCCTTAGATCAATATATTTCCTCCTACTCACAACAACGACAACTTCAGGTAACTGACTTTGATGCAGATATCTGCTCTATAAATTTGGTCAATTAATATCACCTTAGATGTTATTCTTCCTCTATCTCTTCAGAGTGCCTAATACACATCAGCAACAGTTTCCTGCAGCTGTGGACATGTTTTTTCCAAGGGAAAGGTAGAAAAGGTGTTTTATCCTGTCATAATTAGCAGTATAAATTGCCATATCTGGAATAAGTGCCACATGAGCTCCCTAATGGCAATATGGAATCTCTTTGGCTACCATAATGTTTCATTATGTATTATATCCTAAAGTGGATGGATGGGGAGTGCACCATGAGCTGTTGGAGGTCAGGGCATAGTGGTAGGAATCAGGAGACCCAAGTATCTACATACTGAAGACCATGCTGAAGCAGAAAGCTTTCCTTTTCTCTTTCTACCTTTTTGAAAAAAGAAAAGCAGGAACTGCAACATTTTCTGGAACCTGATCTTGTCAATCTGCATTAGGCATCCTCAGCACAAGAAATGTGTAAGGCATTTGAGCAGAAAACCTGATTATTCAGACCCTAAACCTATTTCTTGACATATTCCTGTTCTATGTGAAAGGCTGATGTTTAAATATAGCAATACCTGAGATATCTGTGAGCTTTCAAGATATCCACTTAAGGCTACCAGGTTTTGCTGAGGATGTATGGGCTATTCTTTGACTTTCTTGAGGTGAAGACTGGAAGTTACTTGAGGTCACCCTAAGGTCTAATAGGCTACCTCAGGATATCTGAGATGCACCAAGACACCGCAACTGAGGCTACTTCATTAAATTGTAGACGTCCATTGATTTTGACACCTGGTTTGCATGTATACACCTAAATCTGGGCATCTTCATCTTACATTTGGAAGCATAGAAAAGAATGGTGCTATTTTCAAATTTAGATAACATCCATACAAGCTTGCACTGAGTCTAATCCTAGATTCTTGTATCTTAAACCTTTATGAATAATACAGATTCTGTATTCAGTTACATTTTGTGGTCTTTCTATTTAATTTGGTCTTTCTACTTAATTAGTCTTAGTACCACACATGATGTGTAAATTCATTAGGGAAACAATGCAAAAGAAGCTGGACAGTCACAGACTGTAATTCTAGATGGAGAACTTCCCTTAGAATATATGGCCTCAGCACATTCTTAATCTTGGCAACAAAGTATATCATCATAGGGGCTTTCTATCAAATCAATTAAGTTTCAATTTATCATACTTTCCCTAACTCAGCTTTTTGTACTGACCTTTAAGAGAAGTTAGTCCATCATGACCTATGCAAGCACATTCCCTGTCTTTATCTCAGGGTTAACCCCACTAAAATCTGGTGAGAACGGGGCTATGACATTGCCCAGTCCTTATTTTCATGGAAACTGACAAATTTTTATTTTCACTTTCTTCTGTGAGCAGAAAAAAAGATAACTTTCCTGGTTTACACTTTAACTCTTGTTCCCCTAGCAGAAAGAACAGCATTAAAACTGAAAATAGTGTTAAACCACTTTAGTACAATGTTTAATGTGTTAGGCATTTCACTAACTTACTTTTTACTACAATTAATTAGAATTTTGCAATCTGTGTTAGATTAGATTAAGAGAACGAAGAACCCTTTTCACATCTCACTTTCAACCTCTGCTGCTATTCCTCCCCTTTATATTCTGCTTTAGATTAGGTGCATCAAATTCAGGTTGTAGACTCAAGTACTTCCTCAAAACCATCCTTTGACAGTAATAAAACCTAACTGCATTTACCAGAGAGGATTTAAATATCAGGACTAGAGCCAAACCAGCAAAATTCTTATTTGCTATCCCAGATGTGCAGCTTCTCAGAGAGCTGACTTTTTATCTCCTTTTGTCGACAAGCATTTACATGTTTTTGTCAGTAATAATTTCTAGAGTTAGAATACGATGGGAAGGAAGGCTTATATTTTATTTGATATAATTTCATTTGTCTACTGTCTTGAGAATTCTTTATAAATATATAAATAGATAAATAGATAGATAAATAAATAAATAAATAAATAAATAAATAAATAAATAAATGTCATAACAGAGGAAATACTCCTTCTAGGAAATGATGAACCAGCAGGAAATTTTTGACATAATGGTAGGTCTCTATGACAAACATATGAGAATTCTGTAGTTTCAACAATGTTAACAAGTGCTTGCAAACACTCTATCTATCTTTCATGGAATTGCGTTACTTTAGCACTTGTCTTTCCCAGAAGTGTTTGCTACTATAGAACTGAGTATTTCATTCAGAAATCACAGCTGTTCTTGTAAAGAGACAAATCTGCATCTAAGTAATAAATGTGAAATTAAGTAAATATCCACAATATGCACTCCACCACTCCAGTCAACATCATAGGCATCTCTAATGTAAACACAATCCAGTGTTTCTTTTGTCGTCTTTGTGATACAAAGCCTAAAATCAATTTCATCCATCAATGGGACAGTGAAGAATTTCATTGAAAAATTTCATAGTAGATGATTTTTTTAAATTTATTTTTTAAAATAAGTGTAAGTAAAATCTGTCTCTAGACTCAGTACTTCCTGCAGAAACTTTCTCTGACACAGATAACTACATACCCATACTTTTCTCTATCAGTAAGATACCAGCATTTGCATGGTCCATTGTACTCCATTCTTTTGTATTGCTCAGTTGCATGACCAGTTTTCTGGATGGAGCTATATGGAGGTTTTTTGCTAGACCTATATGTGAAGTGGTTTACCCCCAAAATTCAGGAATAGTAGAAAAAGGAAGGCAAGTATTTGGTCACAATTACATACATTCTGTTTTTTTCACCCATTTTTGAAGACTGGTGTTATACAGAAACTAGGTCCATGCAGTTATGCTCTCTCTCTGTGTATGTGTACGTGTGTAAAACCCTTGAGCTGTTCACAGTAAATTTTTAATTCCAATCCTAGTGCCAACAAAAAAATGTTGAGAAGATTTTAAAAATATGTTGGTTTTGGGTTTTGTAAATATAGGAAATGGAAAAAGGAGGAAGATCCTCTCTGATAGAAGAGCTGAGGCATGCACAAATACCTTCTTCATGAAGGTTCATACTTTAGATACATCTCAGTTGATCTCTGATGCACACTGGCACATAACCCTGGAATTTGGATTCCCTGCTCATGGAAGCTCTTTAGGATGCACAAGAAGATTTCATCTGTGTGAATGACAGTGTGAAGAAAGCATATAGCCCTGACAGAGGTAGATGATGAACCCAGGCCTGCAGTCTTGGAGGTACTCTTGGCTGCTGGATCAGGTATCATCTAGACACAGCCAGAGACACATTATAAATACTTCAGCCAACAATGGCAGTCAATCAACCACAAGATGCAGAATTGTAGGAAATAGGCTTCTGATCCTCACAGACAAGAAAATTGCCTGTATTTTCATTGTGAGAAGTTTGGTATTTTTGCTTTTACAGAAACATGGGGTAATTTCTCTCTGTGTCATTCAGAGAAATGTGAAAGGGAAAACTTCACTTGAAATGCATAGCAAGAGTCATTATAAGTACGTCCTTGCTAAAACATGGCTCAGTTGTACACTTTTTGCATAAAATATTTTCCCCCACTTAAATGCTCAGTCCTTTAGCTCTGTTCACTGTCTTTTGTGACAACAAGCTTAAACAAGTATCCCCTGCAGTTTTATGTATAAAATATGCAAAATGTGAAGAAACATTTTAATTCTGTTAAGGATCTTTTGCTTTTGGCTCTTTAAAGAGATACCAAGTTTCTATTCCTGTGCTAAAATAGTTAGATCAGTTAAGAAACTTGATTGTCAACATCACTGTCATACAAAACAAAGGCAGCTCTTTTTTCTGTAGTAGATAGAACAAAGGATTATAATAACTATAATCTGTGATAGCAATATAAAACAAAATTAAGTTTTTCTATGCTGTCTATATGTTTTAGACCACACACAAAACATTTTGAATTTTTTGCTTCCTGGTTTTCATGTAGATATTTATTTTGATTAGAGCTGAATCATTTTCTAACAAACTGACATTCTATTTATTACTCTGCATGACCACCATCAATGCATTATTTCCATGTTTCCCAAACATTAGTCCATTTATTGTTACAAAATCCAATGGTGACAGAAAAATATTGTCCCCATTTCTACAGTTGTGGCCCAAGACCACACAGTTAAGGATACATCAGACCCTGGAACTGAACCAAAAACTCCCCCATCCCAGTCCCTTCCTGGTATGACTGACTTTATAAATTTCCTCTCAGACTTTCTTTATGATTGTCATTTCAAGCAACACTCTACAACATGAAGTGATTATTACGTAACCGTATTTACAGTCCGTCAAGAGTTACTACAACTTGAAACTGGGAGCAATATTTTGTTTGGTGTAAAGGAAACCCATGTCAGATGTTTTCATCTTCCTTAGAAGTTAAGTAAAAATACTTTTAGCATTGATGTGTGATATTAATCCAATATAGCTGGCTATCTGGAGTGTGTGTATCATGACTTGACTTCTAATAGAAAGAGAAGAGGGCATTTTCTTTGGCATTTGATATAGCCACAGTTACTCTTACTTCTCAAAGCTTTTTATACCTATCCTCTTGTGATCACATTTTATCCAAAGATCTGTGTTGTGAGACTATTAAGACAAGGTCTTTATTAGGAAAAGAACTTAAGGAAGCAATAAACCCTTTTGTTATTTTCTTTCCTACTTGAAGTTCATATGATTTTTACTGAAAGAATTAGATTTTTATCTATTAGGAATTTCCAATAAATTAAATGTTAATAATAGATACACTCATACACATATACTCATATATATATAATTATATATTAAAAGTTATGTATTATTATAGTAATAAGATGTTTAAGTCTGAATAAGTTGATAATGTCCAATTTTACAGTCAATGGAGAAGAATCTTCAGTTGAATATTCCTTTTATTTCCCTTGGAATGAAATTTACTCTTGAAATGACTGTGTCTTTTTGTTGAGAAAATAAAAATACTTTTGAAGACTACAGTTTTGATACTTTAGGAGGCCTAAATAGGGGCAGATTAACACTATCCATATCTCTAAAAATAGATATGTCTGATCCAAAAGAAATATCCTCATGTTTTTCCACTTCATTGCTATTTTGCAGAATAATATGTATCTTGGTACTGAACAGAAATACCTTTTTTTAAACTGTACTGCTTGGTTGCAGAAAAGCACTTTATTTTAGAGAAAAAGTAAAGGTACTTTTTAGCTATTTCAAAATTTTTACATCGTACACTGTGTACAATGCTTTAATTAATTCTTCTGTGTATAAGTCAAGAATATTCCTTTCATTCAGTCCAAAAGATTATAGCACATCACAAGTTAGCTTTAACAAAGATTGTCCTCTAAATTTCATGTATCATATAATGTGGATAATGTCACAGTTTTCTGTTTCAAAAAAACTAAAAAATAGAAACCCTTTAAGAATGTCCTTTAGAGATGATATTAGACAGAAACACCACATTTAAATTTCATCATCTTTCTGTGAGAATAAGAATTATTTTGTAATTCATTACTTGGGTCTGTCTGTCAGGCAATACTAAAATGCAGTTCAGACTGTGGGGACACCTCACTGTATAAAGATGCAAGTCATCCAAGGAGATATGGTGTATATCTCAAATTTGGACTGAAACTCCCTCAAACTTCTCAGTAACTCTTGATAAGAAATTATTTTTAGAATATTATTAACAGGGCTGGATTTGTATTTGTAGTTTAGACAGTATATCTAAAATTATCAGAGCACTACAAAGGTGGTTTAAATAAATGCATTTTATTTGCAAAGCAGCAGACCAGTAAGAAACCCACACTTGGCAACTGTGCTTTCAGGAACACCAGCGATCAGGAGATGCAATTAAATTGTTTTAGCAAAACCACAGTAACCTGCCCATAGCCTAAGGCAGGAGAGCATGTATGTTAAAATGCAAACTGGAAATTCAATCCTGTCTGGCATTTTTGGGCCATTGCCACAGGAATAACCAAATGTCCATGGCAATCCCTTGAATAATTTATTTTCAGTGGTCTAGAGCACTCAGCACATGGGACTCCCAAAAGTGAAAAAAATAAACAGAAATTATCCATCAATAGTCAATACCATCTTTTTTACCATTTCTGGACCTGTGCAGATACTGAAATACTCCAGTGGAAGAAGCTAGAGGTAAAAATATAAAGAGGATTTTTTTTTTCACTCTTGAAGGAAACATAATTGTGACTATGAAAAACATGTCCAATGTTCACAGGCATTATAAGAAGCTGTGGCATGCATTTCACCTTGACACCTTATATTGTAAAATTGATATGCTTTTTATCCACTACATGTGGCTACAGTGCAACCAATAAAAGAAAAATACTTATTTGGGGGAAAAAGCTTGACCAAAATTTTGAATGATCAGTTGGGTGTTGGATACTTTGTCAAGGTATTGCTGGTGTACATATACTATAAGTAATGCATCTAGTGTTATGTTATATTAGTATTTAGATCTACCTAATTTACTTTTTGATCAACTTTCAGGATGTTGTTTTATAGAAAAAGTGTTTAGTATTTTTAGGCTGTCTGCATATTTAATAAACGTATGCCTGATTTAAACACTTGGTGTCTGGGTTAGTTTTTATTAATAATTATATTATTTATATATATATATTATTTATATATATATAAAAACTATAAAGTGTAATTAATGTTGTTTGACTTTTTTCCTTCGGCTCACCAGTTCTTAGAAAGCAGTAAATAAGCCAGCTACTTCTCAAATGCACTTAAAAATAATATGGTGTCTGATAAAAGCCAGCTGTTTCCAGCTATCACCATATATACTATATGTGCCATGAATGCACACCTCTAAAATGATATTTGTACTTGTGTTATGCTTTCAGAATATAATTGCCAAGAAAATTATGAAATGAGTTTGTTAAGTTGTGAATAGCAGATTCCTAGCCTCTTGGATAAAGATTTATGAGTAAGTTTTCCAAACCCTGTATTTTTTTCAAATTATATTCACGCTGCCTGCAAAAGAAACCCTGAACCAAAGCTGAACAAAAAGAACCCCCAACTTAATTTACTGCAAATATTTTTAAATCCATGCTTTCAGCTCCAAAGTTTGCATCTTCTAAGACTTATTTTTCAGTTATCTAAATACTATCAAGCAATACACAGCATCTGCCTTGGTGTACCTGCAGCCTTAATTTTTTATGAAGAAGATGGTAATTCACCAGCTCTCTTAAGCCATTTACCTTAAGGAGCTTTACAGATCTGTTACATTTGGGAGCCACATAACTCTAAGGCAATTCAGCCTTATGTTAAAGTGTTTTATCTCTTTGCACTATCTGTCATAAGGTAGAACTCCATAAAGGAAGGTGACTGTGCAATTCCCAGGGATTTCAAGGGCACTTAGGGTTCTAAATAACTCAAGGCATTTGTGTCTTACTTGGTAAAGCATTTTGGGATATACTTTAGCACTCTGCTGAGTCAACACCTAATGTCTTCTCATTTTTTTGCCACTTAATCTTCAAAATAGAGTAAGGTAATTCCAACTTTAGGAAAGCTTTTGTCAAACAAGGATAGCACAGAAGGAGACTGGCTCCTCTACCTTAAGTGTCAAAATTTAGGTAGGATAAAGTTTCATGAAAGTGAAACAGTAGGGATCTGCTGAGTTTGTATCTCTAAGTAACCCCTTCATCAATAGAAATAGGCAATTTTGGTTTGACAAAAGCAAGTAAACGACCCTGTACTTTTAAAATTTTTTTTCATAAAGCTATCATTTTAACTAAGGAAGCAAAGAAGCAGCAAAAAATGCCATAATGAAAATCTTGAGTTAGCTAGTTAGTTAATTTTTTTAGTTATTTCTTTCAGAATAATTTGTCTTCAAGCAGGTTAATACTAGTGGAAATTTGCTTTGATTACTTTTCTGCTAAGTGATATTTTATTCAACACATTCATTTATCCTCCCCAATTTCATCAGCTTAAAGAGTAATAAATACCAGATTATTTTTCCTCTGCATATCACACATGTAATTATTTTTCATTCACAGTTTGCTAACAGTATAGGTTTTTAATGCAGTCTCCAAAGAACAACTTTGGCAGTTTATCTAGGAAAATCAGTATACATAGCTCATGACAGTAATCTTAGTTATTTTAGCCTTTCATTAAAAAGCTTAATTCCTGTAAACAGCATGTATTAAGAGCATTTTAGAATAATCTATGTTAATTTAAATGGTGGCAAGGCAAGGACTGCAGACATACTAAAATGTTATAAAATAAATATTAAGGTTTACTGTCTTCTGAGAGTAAGAAATCAGAGAAGCTTTTATAAAAGATTTAAATGGTCATTATTTGGTTCAAAACCTAGCATTACACTCAGCAAAGGTTTTATCTTCCAGTATCTGAACTGTGATGAAGTCATTGTGGTACTCAACATCAATATTTATTATGCTGCAGATATAATGAAATATATGAAATTTAATTGAAAAGGGTAATTTTTCTATATGTTTATCATGATCATAGGCTTTTAAAAGATCTCACAGATTGCTGAATACAGTTCCTTTGTGTTACAGGTACAGCCATCAAATATCTGTCAGGCATTACATGGAAATTAGAATTAGAATTAGATTTTCAGTTGTTTCTACTTCTACTGCAAGGATATTCTGGAATTTTCCTTACATATCCCTGAAAAACCGTCTGCTAAAATTCCAGTCTAAATTTATTCTTGATCAGTGACAAATGCTTGTTCCCATCAACACCACCCTTCAGCTTAACCTCTTCCTCTTTCCCCAGTGCTTATTCTCCCAATGCTTTTATAATGTAATATGTTTCCTCTCCTAACCTCAATTTTGGTAGGGTTGGTAAATTAAAGTCATTTACTTGCCTTTCATAAAATAAAATTTTCTTAATTCTCCTGATTTTGTTAAAAGTCATTCCTGCATCTCTTCCTTTTAAAAATAAATTTTTTAAAATAAGAATGAGCAGGAGTACACACAGGACTCTAGAAGATATCTTATGAGTACAATGCCTTGTATTACAGAATTTAATAGAAATAAAAAATTTGAATACAATTCTTTCCTCTAATAACCTTCAGATTGCACTTTGCTATTCATAAGACTAATTTCATACCAAATATTTTTCTGATTGTTTCATTTCCAGCTGAAAAAGAATCTGTTTATAGCCAAGCATGTTCCTTGTAGATATGTCTCAGTGCTGTGTTCAATATCATCAAGTTTCATGACATTGTCACTTGATTACTTTCCTTGATTTCTTACTCAGGGAAAGTAATATTCCTATTGTCTTATATATAAATGGTGCTTCCAACTTTGGCAGAAATTTCCTCAGAGTTCTCCTGTATATTGTATTTAAATTCTTACTTTAAAAATTACATAAGTTTAGTTTCAAGGATAATCTTAAGAAACCCCACTGTTAATGCCACTTTTAGAATTTCAGTTCTGTATTTCTCCTGATGGACCAGTTGCTATCATTATTATTTTCAGCTCTTTACCAATTTCATAATATTTTAATTAATCCCCATTTTTCCACCATGAGACATGAACTCTCATGTGGCACCAATATATCATATTGCTGAAATCCAGAAAATAAAATTTGCTGCATTTTCTTATTTTAGAAGCTCAGATGAAATAGATACAGATATATTAGCTATATATATGAGATACATAATTGTATATATTTAAAAAATTAGATTATTCTGGCATTGTTCATATTTGTAAATCAATGCAGTATTTTACTCTTTTCTTTCTAATGTAATCTAAATCTTATGGAGGATAGCCTAGTGAGATTGCCTGGATTGTTTTTCCTGACTTTTTAAGCATTTTCCATTCTTCAGATATATGATAATATTCTAGATTTTAAAATTATTCTATTCAAACTTCTTTTGGTTGGAAATGTCACTTGTATCAGAATAACAGTAAGATACAATTCACTTTTCTGGAGAAAACTGAATTAAGTGCATTGCACTTCTTTAGTTTTATTTCTGATATAGCACTGGCATTTTTCATTTCTATATATTTATTCATCTTACCTTTATTGCCTTTGTTTCCATATCTAACATCAACTCCTTGGTGAGGCACTGGGACATATTTTAGGTTGGAAAACATGGGCACTGATTTCCAGATTACACAGCATATATCAGATGCAAGCCACACAAGTCATAAGAAAAGGGAAATTGCATAAATGAGAAGTGGAGCATCCTGAAGCACATGGGGTACTGACCAAAGGGGACCATGACAGAAGGAAGAAAGCAGGAGAAAAGAATGAATAAAGAAATACACATTTAGGAAAAATGAAAACTGGCTGATACCAAAACTAACATAGACATTTTTTTTGTCTTGCACAAGGAGGAGAGATTTTCAGACATTGACAATAATCTTTCAAAGACCTGTTTCTAGATTTGACCTTGGGTACAGCAAATAGCCTTATATTAATCAGTACTCATTTTAGATAAGACACTTCAAAAGCAAGGAACTGAAACAGCATCAAACAAATTACTCTGAAAAAAAAAAGATACTGTCCCTGTTGTTAGCATCTATGAAAAATAGCTCATGTAAATCACTTTCAGATTTTACTTTCTTTAATTGTGAACAATGTTTGACATGTTGCATTCCCTGGACAAGAGTTTGAGAAATGATTTGTGTTTTAAATATTTACCCTAAGGTGGTTTTATTTCAGGGATTGAATGGTTATCATATACTACACTTGCTTGCTTGTTTTTTCTTTGTCTGCTAATAATATTGGGCTTCAAGCATTAGCAAGGATATTTGGTACAGTATGTGCTTCCTTGTAGTTTACCAGTTATATGTCTTTTGGTCCAATTATCAAATAACAGCAATTTAGCTTTTTGTGGATTTTCAGAGAGGATGTTTGTACCTGGGCTCGTTCCCTACAGAGAATGCAAATTGCATTCTTGAGCTGCATTTTTCTGACACATAGCTGGTACCTTGTTCAGGATAAAACAGATTTATTTTTTTTTAAATATACCTTCCATTGCCTATACAACTAACATGAATAATTTGGTCCCATATTTTCACCGCCCATGTTTAAGTATATATGTGCAAAGTTCTCATGTGAACTAGCTCTAATCTTTTTTTAGGGTAATTGGATATTTATTCAGGAATACAGTCTCAGGGGTGTTGAGATGAAAAAAAAATCTAGGCGTTGTCTTTGAATAAACCAAAAATTTCTACTTTTGCTCACACTTTAGTTTGTATTGCATAGGTATTAATAATCTGGAGAAGAAACTAGCCCTAAATGGCTGTTGGTCATGTATATCCAATGAGGTGCCTTCATGCAAAATTGCACCATTTTTTGTTTGGTATAATAGTATTGTTCAGTCATTTTCATATCAACTAAGAAAGAACAAGATGGAAGAAAAAATGAAACACTATCAGCAGGTTAAAATGTGTGGAGTGCCCACAACAAACCCTTAGTGTCAGTGTCAAGCCTGAATTTAAAGGTTTGGTTTTTATTTTTGTGTCCTGAATGAGCCAAAAGGAGCTGCATACCATGCTCTGACAGAACCAAAGCCCAGTGAATCATGGAATCACAGAATGGCTGATGTTGGAAGGGGCCTCTGGAGGTCATCTGGTCCCGCTGCACTTCATGAACAAATAATGGAAAACGCAGAATTCTTAGTAAGTTAAATAAACGTTTCTCTTTTTTTAAGACATGAAAAATGGGACCTCCTACTCAAAGCATTATCTCTTGCCCAACTTCTCCCTCAGCACTGAAGCAGGACAGTATTTTAGCAAGAGCTAAAAATCAGCTGTTAATTTTTGTGGCAGCAGGAAAACGTGCTCTGGCAGCAGAAACTAGGGACGGCGGTGGGATTCTGGGTTGCAGAGCTGGTCTCCAGCTGCTCAGACATCTAGAGCAGGCAATCTTTATTTCAGTACTTTTCCTTCTACATTGCTATGGCCAGGCTCTGGGCATTGAGCTCAAAAATCCCACATGGAAATCCAGGTTCAGAGTCTGGATTTACTTTCTATTTTTATAGGTTTCTTCAGTTTAAAACAAATATGTTCAGTTCTTTCAATATAATTTTTAGAGTATAATCTCCTCATTCACTTGGCTCCCCTGTTATCAGTAATAAAAAGTAATTCAACAGCAGTTGAATTTTATGTCTGATTGTCAGAGGGATCTACTCATTTGAGATTTATTAATTTGGAATCATTTATTCAAGGGCTCTCTTCCCACCTAGTATTCTCACTTCTACTCTCCTCACCATGGATTTCCCATCTAAATCCCTATTTTTGTACATTTTAGCCTGATGAAATGTATTAGTTTCAAATCTTTGATTTTGTCTGGGCTCTAGAAAAAGACACTTTCAAGCACTGGATGCTTGGACATGAATCAGACTATCTTAGCATAAGGTTATATGGATGTTTTTTAAAGACAAATAAAAGGGTAAGGTCCATCATACAAGTAAATAATACTGAAACCTTGGATAAATAACAGCCAAAGCAACATCAGAAGAGTAGAACTGAAGACCCCTGACTTGATGATGTTTTGGGGTGTGAGGTGGTTGGTGTCTTGGTGGTCACTTTGTTTTGTTTTTTGCAGAACAGGAAGCATTCCCTTAGGACAAAGTCATAACAGTCAAACACAAATTTCCTTCAAAAGCCATGGAATTGTAATCTGTATAGGTATTAAATAGGGATTTCCTCTGTACCTGCTTGGATCTGAAATCTTGAGTTGTAAATTAATATGAAAATAGACAGATGTTACACTATATGATGCATGAGAGAAACTGATGGTCTTGAAAGATAAGATTAATAAAATATGTTTTTAAGACCTAAAGTATATTATCCATTTAAAGAAAATTTATTTTCTATTCTTTATTGATTAGTTATTAATTTTCATTATATTATTTTCTATTCTTAATAATGAAGTTATAAATTATTATGAGATGGGAGTATTTTTAAAATAATCATGAAGCCTAACATTTTTGCACTGAAAATAATTTCATTTTTATATAAAAATAAAATAACTACAAAGTTTCTAGGATCATGACATTACATTTTGCCAGTTTATTGGAAAGTGAGAAAAAAGGAGAAAGCAATGAAATACTTTGTGGTATCAGAAGAGATATTCTTAAATAGAAGTAAAATACACTTTGTATGAGTCTGAGGACTTCAAACAAAAATGGCCCCCTTTAATCCCTGGCATAAAAACAGCTCCTGAATGTTCCTGTTTGGTGGTCTTTTAGGCCACAGCATATTTTCAGAATATATACATTGGGTTTTTTCCCAGAAGTACTAAGTTGTCAAAAGAACATATATGAAGAACAGCTGAGTGTGCACAGTACCTAAATGACAGAAGGACAGCTCTAAAACCTTTCAGACATTTGCAGAAGATTTTATTTGGAATAATAATAACAACACTTTACCAGCCTGTATAAAAATGTAAATAATATACAGATGAGGAAGCTTATAACAGCTAAAGTTCTGCAAATCTCACACAGGCTATCAGGATGTTTCCCTATCAAGGAAAGCTATTGCTCCCCTCGGCTTTGTGTTTGGCTAATAGAAGTTTTTCCCTGTTAGGAAAAGAAAATTGTCTTCAATTTATTTTAGTAAATACAATTCCCTTGACCTCTAGTGTTTCAGGAGGGAGCAATTGTATCGATTTCAGAAACTGAATTAATGACAACAATTTATATGCATAACTATCCTTTAGTGCATTTCAGCACAACATTGCCATTTTTGTTCGATGTGTTTGCAGTGTCCCCTGTCCTTTGTGTTAAGCTTCAGCACAGAATGCATGCAGCAAGGAATTGGCTGAAAAAATATTTCATGTTGCTTGGATAATACTTGCTGTTAAGTAGTTGGTTTATTTGCGAGCTCATTCTCAGGATGTTGATTAGAAAATGCAAACATGAATTGCTTCATCTAGAAATATATACCAAGCATGTACTCATTTATTGACATAGATATTTTATTTATATATATATAGGTGTGTGTATTTTAAATATATCTATATAAAAATATTTCTATTTTTCCTTATGTATACCAAATGCATATATATATATATATATATATATAAAGTTTATATATAAATCGAGTTAACATCTTTCTGCATTTACAAGCATGTTTCTATAGTAAAATACAGTCAGATGATAGGGATTGACAATGTGTGTTTCTTTCTACAGTAGAATGTATCTATATATTTATATGACTAAAAGAATATGAAGAAAATATTGAAATAGTCTGAGGGTATTATGGAGGAAAACACAGGCTTGCACATTCTTTAGGTCATCCCATGTTTAAAGCTGAATAAAAAACTATTTCATTTCAGTTGACACAAACAGTTGCTTTAATATTCAAATAACTGAGATTTTGGATTCCTTCCTTTCCATATTTTTCTCTGACTGGAACAAACTTAAGCATTTTATGTAATGAGCAGTTAGAAGTCAGTATAAATTACAATACATGGTAATGCAAATGGTCACATTTTGTGAATGAGACAAAATCCTCTTCAGAATTTCAGTCTTTCTCATTCTCTCCTCTTGCTGGTTCGTTGGGTACTAACTTGAATGTTCTAATGCTCTTCACCTGGTTTTATAGACCTAATCATCTCATATGTTTGTAACTCTATGTCCATCAAAATCCCATCAGCATTCCTACTCTTTCCAAAACCTAAGGCCTTCTTATCTGTGCTTGTTTATTTTCCAAAAAGTTTGCAATATAATGGAGGAAGTTTTTCTTCCCACAGAGATTCCTAGCATTCTTTCTGAGTTCCTTATTCTGTGCCTTTTGACTTAGAAGTGTTGCTCAGGTATTCAAATCACTGTAGAATCCCTGTAGAAGACTATATTTGCACCAGTGATTACTTTTCAAAAGAGACTCAATATTGGTCCCTAAAATCATATTACAACTTATACCTTTTTGGAGGGAAAGGAGTCAAAAAATCTCTCTGAATCATTTAAAATTCAGTGTTAAGGAAAGATCAAACTCTAAACAATGGTCATGAACAGACAGCCTTTCATACAACAGGCAGCTTTGGAAGTAGCACAAATACTTTGAAATGCTCTCAAAACATTCACATAATTCAGCCTGGCACAGAATTCCACAGAATAAGGATTATATTTCCTTAGGTATCACCTCCAGATTAATTCTTCCTAAATTTAGATTTATGACTAAGGTGACTATTTGGAGAGATAAGTTATCTGAACTGTGGTTACTGAGGGATAGGCACTCTTTTTATTAAAATAAACACCTTCCCAAAGGATTCAGAAGTACAAGGAATGTACAGACATGCATAGATTGTTTCCAAATAGTGCCTCAAGACAAAATGAGTCAGTACTCTAGGGATCACCATGCACAAACACTCTGGGTTTAAAATTCAGATTAATTTTTAACATAACCCCCAAAAATTACTTTTGTGCTAAAGACAGTCAATTTAAAATAATGTGCAAATGTCAGCTACAATACTGTGAAGAAACCAAGTGAAACAGGAATTAGAATGGTGTATAAAAATACAAGTTATTCCGGCTCTAAAATGAAGTATTTAAATAGATATTTAATCAGGGCAGTTAACCAGTAATGACACCAATTAATCAAGAAGTAGAAGCACATTCACCTTGCAACCCTTCCCCCACACCAAACCCATTACATTTTGAAAGAGATTGATTGTGTTTATTAAAAAAGTCAACAGTGTAATTTAATTATTATAAGACAATGTCAAACAGCTTGTGAATTCTGTGAGCACCAGAACTATGGCCCTTTCTCAGACAAAAATCTTGTATAGTTTGTAGACATTTTATTGTTTAAGAAGTACAGGATTGGGCATTGCATGAAAAGTAGGAGCTGCATATTGGGCTAGAAAGAGATAGCAAAACAACTATTTTTCCCCCCACAAGGAAAACAGAAAATTTCTGGTCTTAAATTGTCTTTTTCAAGTATTCTAAAAGACATGCCTCACAAAACTTTAACATCTGTACTTGCCCAGACAGTTCTCATCCTGAGACTCATTTTTATACTGATAATCAAAAGAGGTTTTACAACAAAGTAAGAACAAATGTTCTGAGACAAATATGTTATGAGATGGAGAAAGCTAGAATTTAAAAAAAAAGTTTACTAACGCATTAGCACCAAGTGCCTCTGACAGAAAACATGAAGCTACGTTAGTGGTAAGCATAATTTTTAAATTCCAGTTTACCACTCCAGTTGGCTGACATTTAATAATCCTTTTTCTCCTCTATACAAGTTAATTAAATCAGGATTACGTGTTTATTTGCTCATGTATTTCTTTGTCACAAAAGCACTGCGATGACTGCTTAGCTCCTTCTGCCGTGTTTAAAGTTTTTTTACAGCCACTCACAGGCTATTCCTGTAACACCAGAAAGAATAAGACTCATGCAGGATTCTGATAGATAGAAGTATTCAGGACCAAATAAGAAAGGGAAAATATAGTCAGATAACACGAACTTGACATATTGGTATGAGAAAAAAAAAAAATCAGAGTTCAAAAGAAGGACTGAATTATCCTCTTCTCTCTTTAGAAACTTTTTAATGTTTTATAGCTTGTAGCATTCCAGTTACAGAGACACCTGATTAGAAATGCTTTTAGAAAGAGGAAGGAGGAAAGCAATCAATATTTACAGCAGAAGTGAAGACCTGCATGCTTCATGAGAGGATCATTGGCTTGAATCTAAACTGTATTTAGCACCTCAAAAAATCCCAGTAATTTCCTCCTTGGTCTGTATGGTTAAACAATTACTGAGGAAGAAAGCCAGAAATGGATCTCAGAAAGGGCTGATTGTGTCCTGGGGTGCATCACACATGGCATTGCCAGCCAGGCCAGGGAGGGCATTGTCCCACTCTGCCCTGGACTGGTGGGGCTTCACCTCAAGTCCTGTGTGCAGTTCTGGGTGACACAATGCAAGATGGACAGCAAAGTGTTTCCAGAGGAGGACAAACAAAATGTGAAAGGTCTCTAGGGCAAAAGTTATGAGGACCAACTGGTTTGTTCATCTTGCAGAAGAAAAGGCTGAAGGATGAATTTATTGCAGCCTATGATTTGCTGTTAGGAGGGCAACAGAGCAGGAGGTGCTGAGCTCCTCTCTGGTGATCAGGGATAGGACACAAGGAAATGGAATGAAGCTACATCAGGGAAAGTTCAAAGTGGACATTAGGAAAAGGTTTTTCATTGAGAGGGGGATTGGTCTCTTGAACAGGTTTCTCAGGGAAGTGGTCATGGCACCAAATCTGTCAGAGTTCAAGGAATACCTGGACGGTGCTCTTAGTCGTATGACTTAATTTTAGGTAGTCCTGCCAGGAGAAGGGAGCTGGATGCAATGATCCTCATGAGTCCCTTCCACCTTGAGATGTTCTGTGATTTTACGACTTGATTTTGGTTTCTAATTTTCCTGTGGAGCAAAAGTTATTTCCTATTCCACCTAGCTGGTGCTATTGCACACCACAAAACAAAGGGATAATTTGTTTTGATAATAATTGATCACCATTTTTGTAAATTGATAATTAAGGATGCAGAAGGAGCGCTTTGAATACAGTCTGACAAAGAGTAAGCTCTAAAATCTGCCTCAGAAAAAAAATTAGGAGAGGATGAGCAGGCTGAAAGGCTCTTTCAACCCTTTAAACAACCGGACTGTGGGCTAAATTTAAGATCATTTGAAGTCTAATAGCTCTTGGCAAGAGGTTTGACATATTCTTCAGCAATTACAGTAATTTAATTGGAGTTATCTTATAGTATTAAAGTGTACTAGGCAATTTCCTGTAATAAGTTTGATTAAGATACCTCTAAAACATCTACCGTCAGTTGTAAGTCTGCTTTCGAAGGTGAATCATGCCCCATAGAACCTGTTTCTTTTCATTGCCTGTAAAGAGTGTCCAGATGGTCAGCTCAGAGGTAAAAGACTACTTTGTACAGAGATACACTTGGCCAGTTGAAGATTATTCTTTGTGTCTACAATACTTGTTTGTAAAAGAATGGATCTCAGACTTTGAACTGATACTTTGCCTTTTTTCTATGTAAGAAAAATCAGTATTACACTTTATTATGATTTCCTTAAGTAGGAATGTCTCCATTTACAAACATATCACTTCAAGCCTCAGAATTATAAGGTAAAAAAGTAGTTTTAAATCCCAAAGAAGGAAGCACAAAGTTGGGATGTGAGTCACAGTTCAAAGGATGGTGACTCCACTACTTTATTGGCAAGTCTCTTCCAATGGTTTAGAACACTTCCTGTAAAGAAATTTTTCTTATATCTAATATAAACATTCCCTGGTGAACCTGATGCCATTTTCTCTCATCCTTTCCCTTGTTACTTGGGAAAAGAGACTGATACCCACTTCACTACAACCTCTTTTCAGACCTGTGAAGTCTCCCCTCAGGCTTCTTTCCTCTAAGCTAAAAATTACCAGTTCCTTCATTGCTCCTCATAAGACTTGTCCTGTAGTCCTTTCACCAGATTTGTTGCTCTTCTTTGGATTCCCTTCAGGGTCTCAATGTCTTTCTTTTAGTGATGGACACAAAACCAAACACAGTACCTGAGATGTGGAAAGTCAATTTCTAACTGCTTTAATTATCAGCTGCACCACAGAAAAGTTCCAGTCTTGACAATACCAAGGATAATATTTCTCTTTACAAAAGTATCTGTGCAGAAATAAATAAAAACAAATTTCTGTGTTCTTCTTACAAATCCCTTTCTCTGCCTAACAAACGCAGTCATCAGCTAGTCTCTATAGTAAGCAGGATCTCTTTGTTGAGATCATCCTTGAATCTTGTATTGATGCTTTTTTTAGCTTTCTGAGTTGAAAATCATTAGACAATCTTATTTAGAAATGTCCAGGCTCTTTGTTGTTAAGGTCCTATGATCTTTAAGGTGCTCTTTTTTCATTGATTTACACTGAATGAAAAATAAGTATATTGAACTGCTGAAAACATTTCTTGTATTAAACCAGCAGTGAGTACAGGAAGAAGATTTTTTAAAGACTCTCTCAGGTTTTAATATCCTTGAGATTGAGGTGAAACTTGACATTGTCAAAGGTCAGTTTCCTGTCCATCAGCTCATGAAGTTACATGGATATTGCTGAAATTCTATTTCTTCTGTTTCTCACTCTGTTACCCATTCTATCAGTTTTCTAAGTGTTGTGGTTTTGTTTCACATCTTCTTTCTGGAGGGATGGTCCTTTGACAAAAGTGTTGACATCCTTAATAAGTAGAATGATGATGAAGCATGAGGCAAAGGCTGGGTTTGGTCACTGGTTTTGGTACAGCCTTTATCATCATGACTGTAAAGTACAAATGGTCATTTGTACTTTACAGTCATGATGACAAAGGCTGAACCACTGAAAAGCTTGTTTTTAGAGATGTGTACCATACTAGGAAAAGTGACAGGAAACAATTGATGGGCACTTAAAAGCAGCAATTCAAGAACTGATATGGTTCACAGGTACCCATGACAAGCGACATTGATCTAGTTAGTAATGCTAGTTGCTTTCTTTGTATTTTTAACAAGTATGGAATAATTTTTCTCTGATAATGTTTCAGTCTTCTCTGAAATAAAATGATGATCTGTTGTAACCCTGAAATCCTTGTGGCTCATCTGCTCCAGGATCATTCTGTTCCAGCATGAAACTGACATAAAATCATAAAAGAAATAAAGACACAAACAAACAAAACATTTCAAAACAACAAATTAATCCTTTTTTTCTTTCAGGTATTAAAAGTGGCCCATCAGCTCTTCTGGTATTGGTGCAAATTTGGTCTACCAAGGCTTTAACAACCTAAGACTATGTGTTATTTGTGCAAATTGTAAGAGCTAGACTAAGACCTCTTTAGAGTTTGCTACAAAATTAAGGAAAATTATCCTTTAAAAATGACCTACTTTATTATCTAAAATTAATTTACTTCTTGCATATCTAAATTAGCAAGATTTTTATCTATAACTTGAGTTTTCAAACTGATTGTTTATAGCATGTTTGCATCATGGATAAGAGCATGGATTACAAAAGAGCTGTGACAAGATATTTGAAAGAGAAGCACAGAGAAATTAATTTTAAGGAAAGCAAGACATGTTTTTCCTCTGGGAAATGCTTTGTTTTACTATAGATCAGCCACATATTTCCTTGAAGTGTATTTACTGATGACATGTGAAAAAGATACACCATTGCTTTAATTGTCTAGCTGCCTTTATGAATATTATATAAACATTTGTAATGAGAGGTTGTGAAGTAGTCCCCTAACTACTCATCCAGTGGGTTTGCACAAGGTCCTTAAGGACGTTTCCTGCTTTTTACTCCACTCACTTCATAAATATTGTCAGTATTTTATTGTATTTCACGTTTATTCCTACTAAGCACTGCTAGTTTCAAGAAGTTGCCTATAAAAACCTTAAGATCTAATTCCATAGTAATATCACCAGTTATTTGGTACTGTGTGGTCATTTTGCACATGTCAACCATGAATATTACTTTTTTTATTAATAAACATATTCAATACTCATGCTCTTATTGAAATGTTTTATTAATGCTATGAACAAAATGATATATTTACATCCAGATCCATAACAACCTCATCATCTAATTGTTTGTTCCCTATTTTTTTTTTGTTGTTTTCAAAACTTCATCCTTAAACTTTTTGCAAGTCTTTAGTAGGGACTTGTCAGCCTTTTTTTTTAAATCCAAGAGCACTCTAATGGATATTGTGAACCATGGATTCATTTTACAAAAGGCATTTCAGCTGTTTTTCAATGTATCATGTCAGTCTGTCTGCTAGTTAACCCACTCCTCTAAACAGTCTCTACATCTTAACAAACTCATCAGGCTCTTTTTTCCCTCAGGATTTCTTTTAAAGTGCCCTTTAAAAATTAGCATTTGCCCCTTTTGTGGCAGTACCTTGGCAACAGCCAGGATTGTTTCAAGTAAAAGTGTCCATGTCTATTTTTTCAATTAAATGCTTAAAATTTTTAGGTGATTAGCATGTGGTCCTGGTAATTTGCTGCAGTTCATTTGTCAGACTGTTGTGCAGTGTCTTCCAGTGACATCTTTCAATTTTAAACAAAATCTCTGCTGTTTTTCACATCTCATTTGGGACCCCTCCAAGCTTCTCTGTGTGGATCAAGGAATAAAAACACCAACATTTCTTTTATGCTATGGCCATGGACTGTTTGAATGCTCCCTCATGCTCGTATATTGATCTTAAAAAAACAGATGTATTTAGAATGGCCAGAAATTATTTGCAATTGAATTTTACAATTATTTGGTTTAAAAAAGACAAAAAATATATGTAGGATATTGGCATACTGTGATAACATAAATATTTATATGAGGCATGTTTTGAAGGTTAAAAATGGGACATTTTCTATTAAAATAGAAACTGTATATGATACCTCACCTTGGCAGTTAATATTGCAGTCCAGAACACACAAAGTAGCATTTTGTGATTCAAACCGTTTTGGTGGAGAAGAAGAAGAAGAAAACGTGTATCTCTACATCTTACATCCATCCCTAAAGAACCTACCAACCAGAAATCATTTGTCAAAAATGCATTAAAAGCACATTCCAGGAGATGAAAATTCAGCAGGTTATGCAAAGAAAATAAGACATCAGAGCAAGCCCTCTCACTTTTTGACCCACCTTTCAGTCCCATCTCATATAAACAAAACTTGATGTAGGTCAAAACATTGAAAATCCCATTCTGAGTAAGCTTCACTTGGGTAAACAGGATTCTTGCCTTGAATACTTCTGTTATTTTTCCCTTGTGTAGTATACTCTCTCAGCATGTAAATATATATGGGTTTGGGGTTTTTCTAAGTGATATGGATGTATTTATTTCAGCTAAAAAATGTTCTGGTGTTATTTGAATACTCAGGCTCTTCAAGGTAGTAGTAATATGAACTGTCTTCTTACACTTATTATTGTAAAAATGGCTTTTCTAGTCATTCTTCCCTTTTCACTATGTGAGCAAAGCTGAGACTAGATTCAACCAACAGATGTTTCAACTCCTTTATAGTGCCAGGTAACATAAAAATCTCTGTGCACAAATATGTCAAACATTGTATTTTCAATAATATAATGGGAAAAAAAGAACAAAGAGTCTCCAGTGAACTTGTGTATGCATAAGCCAATTTTCAGAAGTGCTAGTCCTAAGAATTGCAGTTTGACAGACCTACTTATCTGAATGAAGTAAATATTTGTTTATCAAAGATAAATTGTGAATGTATGATTCCTGACAATAGATGTGCTACAGTTCAAAAGCAATTTCCCACAGGATCTTTTTCATTGCATTCAGACTAATAAGCTTCTTCACAGAAATTTTTCTTTCTACCTGTGGCAGTAGAAAAGAAGATAGTAAAAATAGAGCTTGCACTGTATTTGGAAAGTACTATTTGTGAGTACATTGCAAGACCATCTTCAGTTCACCTGTCTATGACATAGATATATGAGCTTTGAAAGATATTACTGAAGTCAATTAATTGAAAGCAATTTTAATTAAAATTTGATTGGTTATGGTAGGCAAGTGGAAAGCCAATTTTTTATCTCCATGATTTTTCCTCAGAGACTACAGCAATTCTACTATACATCATTATAACTTTGAACACCACTGCTGTTTGATGAGATCAAGTAGAATGATACAGGATAAACCAGAACACTCTGAGATGTGTGGCTCAATAAATCAGCAAAATTTTTAATATAGTTTTCAAATTATTTTAAAAGTCAAAGGGAAAGCTATCAACCAGTGCTTCAAGTGTTTTTTTTACAACATTGACTTATTATTCAAGGAAATATACTTTTCTGTGTATAGACCAAAAATTAAATGCTAAATATTTTTTCTAATGCCCCATAGAAATATTGAATTAGTTTTTACCTTAGCAGGTGAGTAGTTTTTAAGGTACTACCTGAATTTAAAGCATGAAAGCTACTCTGATAATAGTTTAAACCAATTGAGACAATATTTGAGATTCATCTTGCCAAATCTTGGACAATTAACTAATTGGCCTACCTTTCTTTAGTGACTGTAGAGAGACCTGGACGTTTTGCATTCCTCTGGAATTTCAAGGATAAAGACCTGACTATCCTAGTGTGACATTGGGGCTGGCACTGCTTGGAGCAGGCTGGACTGAAGAGCTCCTGAGGTTCTTCTAAACTGAACAATTCCATTATTCTGATTAAAAAAAGGCAATCCAAACCACATTATGTGAGGTTCCTTTTTACACATTGGTATTTATTATGTTTCTGTTTAGATTTTCACCCTGAAGATGGTCTTGTTGCACCGGAGCCCCATGAGCATTAGTATGAAAGGTGGTCCTTTAAAATTGGTGTTGCTATGGAATCATACCAATGTGTATTAAAAACCAACTCTGAGAGTAGAATGGGAGGGGTTTGGGGTGAAACAGCTTTTAAACCATCACATACTGGGACCATATTGAAAATAATAAGCAGAGGCTTTGAGTGCTTTTTTCTCATCTACATATTGCACAGTTGTAATTGCCCTTTTGGAAAAGTTTTGTTCCTTGGATTCTGAAAACAAGGTAAATATCCTAGAGATTGTTTATGAATTAACAAGAAATACCTAAAAATATGCAGTTCAATGCTTAGTGATATGATAATCTGGTTTTAAAAAATGTGCAGCTATTTTGATGCTACCTAAAAACATGTATCACTCTGGTTCTCAGAAGACACATTAAAATCTTATAATGTCTGTTTAAATGAATGCCTGTGTACAAAACAGTGTGGTGCACCATATGACAAATTTTTTCCCTGCTAGGCAATAATTCATTGTGTCTATTTGTTTTAAACAACTACCTCTGAAGGAAATGAGTGCTAAACAATTTATGTGAAGGGGACCTGATAGCTATCATGGTCCTCTGGAAAATATGCTTTAATCACAGGTTTGTTTAACAGTTGCAGTTTATAAGTTCATAAAAGGAAAGCAAAGTATTCTAAACCAAAATAAAATGCTGTTATACAAACCCATTATTCTTAAATTCTTCCACTGTGATTCATGTCACATTCATATTCTCATTTAGTTAACTTTCAAATATTACCATGTGATACCAGATTTTAACTGCTTTAGACCCACACAATTTTTTTCATTTTTCAAAAGGTTTTTAACATTTAAAATAAAATAATGGGTTTTTTTCAACATATTACTCATTATTTGTAATAATTCAGCCATTGTGTTAGTTTCCAGTACAGAGGCAGATTATGTCAGCAACTTGCATCATGTACTTTATATTACTAAAAATTATGACGTTACCATATTAAGCATTAAATTTAAAGTGTGTTTCCCCTGTCCATGGCCTCTTTCCTGCTTTAGCAAACCAGAAACACTAAAATAAAGATACACTATGTCATAGACACTCTAAAGAAGTTTGAAGCACAGAAGACAACCTCCCACAAAGCTGCATGAAGCAAAATGGATTGGAGGTTCACTATGGTTAATGACAAAAGGAATATTCAGAAAATTCCAAAATTTATATTTCTTGGCATCTGAAAATTCTCCAACTTTATCCCCAAAATTACAGCATAAGTTTAAGATAAAAAGCTTTCTTTCCCCAGCTAAGCAGAGAAATACACATTCAAACTGTGCCAAAGAGAAACATAACAAATCTCTGGATTTTTCCATTTCCCCCAAAACCTATCTCACACACAGCTGCTTTTCCAATTGTCGCAGTGAGACTTTCAGATTGCTTCTCACTCAATCCTTCCTTGACAGAGCAGACACTTAAAATCTGTCTTCCTGCCATAAGACTGAGAAGAAAAAAGTCCATACTTTTTTCTTTGAATGGGTGATGGAGAGAAGTTATTTATGAAGAAAAGAATTAAAATATCTCCAAACTAAAGAAACTGAAAATTATAGCTTATGCCTAACCGCTTTAATATCAGTCGTATTGCAAACCACAAATGCCATCATTGCCATAAATCATTGAGACACTCTTATCTGTACTTGATTTTTATGGCTGACTGCATTGATAATAGTTTGTGTGATTAGCTGAAATGCTGGATGCTGGTAAAAACAGAACTGTTCACTGGAAGGCTATCAGTCCATTGAGCAGATTGTGGTTTCTACCTCTAAAATAACTTGCTTTCTGAAACTCCTGTTCTCCTCTTCCTCCAGATTTCTAAACAAATAAATAAATCCTGTCTCTGAATTTTATACTGTCACACAGAGGACTATCAAGAGGACAAGACAGAGCAGGGGATGACTGTAGTGAAAATTTTACAGGTGTTACAGAAATGAGAGTCTATCATGCCAGTTCATTTAAGCTCCATTTATGCTCAAAGTACTTACCAAGAAACTAAAAGTGAACAAGCCCTGCAGGGCCTATTCAAAAGCATTAGCAATAAACCAGCCCCCACTGCGTCACTTAAAAGTTACAAGTTCTAATTTCATGTGGGAGTTATCTGGAAAGTTTGTCTCTACTATGATTATATCAGCCTGATTTTGTTCCCCTCGTCACACCAAGTCTCAGTTTTTTTTCATGCATAATTGGCACACATCATGGGTCTGTCTCTAATCTGCACAATTATCTACCTACACCGATTTTCAATTAAGGGATCACAGTGCACACAGCGATAGCGTATTCTTGAAAGGCCACAGCCTCTATATGCAAGCGAAGAGTTTTGCTATCAGAAAAAGGCTGTGCGCTGGTTTTTACCTGACATTTTGCCTTTGGTGCAGCTCAGCATGTACAAGAAATATGAAAAGCAATCTTCAGTCTCTTTCACTGACAAATATTTAGCAGAACAGCAGGGACTGAGAGTGTTGGTGGCCTTGGCTGTGAATTGAAATGTCAGTAGTAGCACCATAATGCAGCGTCTATCTGTTCACACACTTCAGAGAATGAAATCCGAGTGCTATCCTTATAGCAAGACACTTTAACATTTACCAGTGCACACACATGGGCAGAGCAAAGAAACAAATGGCACAAAAATGTTTGAAATATTGCAAGAGGTTTTGTGATATATTATGAGCTACATTTTCAAAGGTCAAAAAGCTCTGAGTACCGAATATGGAATTACAGACCATACAGTACAACAAGTTAGCCAATTAAGTGTTTTTAATAATACATGTTTTGTCCTTCCACAGATGAAGTCTATTTTCTACAAAGTCAGTTATTATATTTTGGATGAAAAAGATAATGAATGCTGCTTAATTTTTCTTCAGGAAAAAATGCTGTTAAAATTTTTGTCTAGCAAAAAGAAGGCATTCCAAACAAGCAGACATTGCTTTAGTGCCATTTTGATTTTGGTTTGTGCCTTCGCATTTTTCCCTATGACATCCAGCTCAAGAGCTAATTTCTTTTGATGTCCCTTGACTAAAAAGACCAAGAAAACAGAGTCTTGCCTGCAAGCAAGCCCACCAAAGTTCAGTCCATGAACAGATTCTGTATGAATCCTCAGGGAAGATTGTCTGGAACCCCATCTATTTAGTCATTTGGATAATAACAGAGACATAAGCACTGTCTTCTGTGCTCTTGCCTCAGTTTTAACAACTCATTTACATGATAATTTGCTTGCCTAATCCACTCTTGTGTACATGAAATTATTAACTTCCTAGGTTTTGATTTTCACCAAAGAAAACCCTTCTGTAATTTCAGTTTCTCTGTATATTCTCCTCACAGTCATGTGCTTTGCAGCTGACTTCTGTTTCTGTTGTCCAGTGTATCATACTTTTTCACTTTTCATCCGAGCTTAATGTTTTATTTGCTTCACATCACCCATAAAAATCTCTTCCTCCTTCTTCCTGAGTAATTTGAATAAAAATCACATGCATTTAAAAAAAATATAATTTTTCATTTTATCTTCTCTAGTATATTATTTAATGAATTACATACTAATACCTTAACTAGGTCTGAATACTTTTAGACCTCAGAAAGTTAAAGGGACTCTGGGTTAAAACTTTCATACTCCTCATGTACAGATTGGACTAGTGGATAAATAAAAATTTTAGATTCCTACTGTTTTGTCTGTATTTGGTTTACTTGTTATGAAGGTTTGAGTTAATTCTGCCATGACTACCCTTGTACACACTTCTTTATTGAGCTGTGTGCTTCTGATCTTTTAAAAAATTTGCTTTTATCCTCTGCCTACTCCCTCACATTCTCTCGCAAAATTTCCTGGTTTTATATTCTCCTACCTCTACATTTAGCATGGACTTTGTCTAGGAAAAAGAGAAGCAGTCCAGTAAATTTTACTTTCCCATTATAACCCCTTCACCTATTACCAATGTCAATGCTTCTCATCTGTCTTTTAAAAGAGATTTTATTTTGTTCCTTTGAATTAAAGTAAAAGATTTCAATGCACTGTTAAACAAAGGGCAGATACTTTGAATAGTCTTCCATTACGAATCTTAGCAGTAAATTCTAATGTATTAATTTAATATCACTCTGTGGCCCAGAGAACAGTCATAGATTATGTAGATAAAATATGCATAGTTATCATGCCAGCCTCTGCAGGTTTTTTCTCCCAATTTATTATGCTGTATATATTGTCATATATCAGTGCACAATGAAAAAGAGCGCTATGAGTTTCTCCTTGTAGAGGCCTTAGCAAAGTAGTTTTTAAACCTCATAGTTAATTCTAGCCATTCTCTCCTTAAAACTAATATTAAATAATGAAAAGCAATCTAAAGCCAGTTCTTGGTCCTAGATGAATGGTGAGTATGTACAAGGTTAGATTCAATTCTGTGCATTCAACATCTAAATGCCTGGAGGTTGACTATACACTAATTATCTGTGCATCTATCACAGTCAAAGGGCATCTAGGGATCTATTCAATTTCTTTAATAGAGGCACACTGTGTAATTTTCCATGCCTGACTGTCACCACAGCTTCTTTCTCATATCTGAGGTCTGGCACCGTATCACTGTATCCAGGCTCATTGGCTCTAAGGACCCCAAGGACTCCATGTTCAGGTGACCTACTTTAGGGATGAAGGAGTAGCTCTCTGAACTGTGCTGTGCACACCTGCTAATATTTTCTTAGGTTCCACCAAATAAAAGCCCCAGCATCATAGGAAGAGGGGGAATGGATAAGGAAAGCAGGATGTGATAGACATACTCCTCTAGAAGTCATACTCCTCAAACTTCTCTAGAAAAGTAGCAGGGTCCAGGTAAGATACTTTAGGGCACCTGGAATGGCAAATTCAGGAAACTAAATCCCACCTTATACTGCTGATCTTCACTGACTATAGCAGGGTGGGATGGGTTGACCCTGGCCAGCAGCTTGTTCAGTCCTCTTGTCCCAGGCAGGATGTAAAGAGAATTAGAAGAGCAAAAGCAAGAAAAACTAGTGGATTGGCATAAGAATATTTGGAAGGAAAGGAGGGAGGGAGGGAGGGAGGGAGGGAGGGAGGGAGGGAGGGAGGGAGGGAGGGAGGGAGGGAGGGAGGGAGGAAGGAAGGAAGGAAGGAAGGAAGGAAGGAAGGAAGGAAGGAAGGAAGGAAGGAAGGAAGGAAGGAAGGAAGGAAGGAAGGAAGGAAGGAAGGAAGGAAGGAAGGAAGGAAGGAAGGAAGGAAGGAAGGAAGGAAGGAAGGAAGGAAGGAAGGAAGGAAGGAAGGAAGGAAGGAAGGAAGGAAGGAAGGAAGGAAGGAAGGAAGGAAGGAAGGAAGGAAGGAAGGAAGGAAGGAAGGAAGGAAGGAAGGAAGGAAGGAAGGAAGGAAGGAAGGAAGGAAGGAAGGAAGGAAGGAAGGAAGGAAGGAAGGAAGGAAGGAAGGAAGGAAGGAAGGAAGGAAGGAAGGAAGGAAGGAAGGAAGGAAGGAAGGAAGGAAGGAAGGAAGGAAGGAAGGAAGGAAGGAAGGAAGGAAGGAAGGAAGGAAGGAAGGAAGGAAGGAAGGAAGGAAGGAAGGAAGGAAGGAAGGATGGATTATGGCTAGATTGACAAATGGTACCCAAGTATTCTGTTCTCCTGACCAAAAAAAAAAATTGTAGTTAAAAAGAAGAAAACCACAATCTTTTTTTATTCCTTTTGGCTCTAATACCTTGAGTACTATTTTCAGAAGGAGCACTGTAAAAAAAGACCTGTTATAAACAAAAAAAACAACCCATCATGAGAATGAAAAATGTTAAGGAAACAAGCAATTTATCTAGAATTGTCTCATGGTGCTTTTTTTTGACTCTGGACATGGGATTTTCATGATAATACTCCAAGTTATCTTGCTTTTTTGTCTGGTTAAAGATGAGTGACAAGAGCTTTCTGGGCAAATCTAGGCTGCTCCTTGTCAAGGGGGGATGAGAGGAAAAAATCAACACACGCGTTGCAGAGTTTGAGATATTCTAGAGGATTTAAAAACTAAGCAAGAATAATGGGGGAAGGAAAAGTCATTATTTATGTAACTGAGTGATAGGTGAACACATTTACAGCTTTCTTTATCTTTAGAAAACCTTGTATGTTTCTTATATTTGATAGGAGTTACTTCAGATAAATGTAGCTGTCAGAAAAGTGAGTGTTTATGCTAGCATTTTCCTTCAGTTCCTGCTAGATACAGTGGGGAGAGTAGATGTTTCCAACTGAAGGAGACTATTCCCAACTCAGCAGGATCCCAGTATAAACAAGTCTGTCTGTAATATATGCTTGTCTATATAATTCACACAATTACTGCTGTCAGAGTATAGCTCACATTTGTGTCCCTTACCAGTGCCATTTACATTTGATTCCCTGGTAAACACTCCCTCAAAACCCAGGAATTCTTAAAAAATAAATATTATTTATTCTTTTTCTTAAAATGTCATAGTTTTGTACCCTAAGGTTGCAGTGAAGGTTGCAGTGTGGTTCCAGGTCACCATCTATCTCACATCTTAGTTTTGTGACCAAGCTCTTGGACATGCATCTATGGCAAATGTCATGAATGATCCCTTGAAAAAACTGTCCAGGTTAGTAAACATGACTTTTTTTCAACATGTCACTTTTAAATATGATAAAGATATATTCAATATAACAACATAACTATCTTAATAGTGTATTTTAAAAGTGTCCTTATATATTTCAGATTTCTCACTTTCACATAGAGAACTGTGGAGATACAAATATTCCTGTATAAAGTAAAAGTACAAAAATCCTACAATTCACATGAGAAATTGTTCCAAAAACGATGTGCACAAGGAAAAAAATACTCAAAGGTACACAAATGCAGTAATGAAGAGGCTAGGGTCATAAAGCTTGCTATTTTTTACATGCCTCCAGAAAATGGCTGACTATAAATTTTTAGAACTGAGTATAAAACTGTTGTGAAAAGCTGAGAAGTTCTAAATCTAAAGGAATCAGACAGTATTGCTATAAGAATTTGTGATACAATAGAAATTGTATCACAAATACCACAAAATATCACAAATACACAAAAAAGTGAACTAAATATATATTTTTTTTAAGTTTCTGTGTCTTAGAAAGGACTTTGTAATCAGTTCTTGAATGAAAGATGACTTCATCTTTTCACCTGATGAAGTTGGAAAATCTATGTTTTAATCACCCCTAGAACTCTAAAACCAACATTTATCGGTAGGTATGAAGTTTTTTCATTTATTGATAGGTATTAATTTTTTTAACATTCATATCTTTTTGCAGAGTATAATCTGCAGGTTCATTTTGACTTCCAGCTGACATGTGGTTGCCAGAGTAATCTTTCCATCTGCATGTAACAACAAGGTTGCAAACAGATTTTAGATATAATGACTCTTATCTGGATTTATTTTACCTTCACTGGAATTGACCCCAAACATATTTAGCTGCTGAAATAACAACCTAATTTAAATCCATCATCGGGCTTTATAAATGCAATAAAAAGATACACATATACCTTCAGAGTGTGATTCATTCAATCTGAAGATAAATATATAAAATAATTGGGAGGAATAATCACTCTCTGAAAGGGTCTGTTTTGTCCCTAGGCCTGCCAAGCAAACCTATATGACTGTGAAAGGAATGAGACAGTGAAAGCACTGACTGACTGACATCCAAGTGCAAGAGTACAACATAACTCAAGGAAGAACACTCTGAAATAACCGAGCAGCACAGGATGGCATTTATGTGCAAACAAAACTACCTGTTCTAAAATGAACATCTAGGTTTGCTCTGTAGACAAAGCCACTGTGAGTTTCCATGGCTTACTTCTAAGGTGGTGTTTCATGATGTGAAAGTGTTTCACGATGTGAAAGTGCTAAAACCAATAACTGCCTCCAAGTAACTTTGAAATACGGATATACAAAATCATGCTGCCATGGACTCAGCACCTAGGGGATTTCTCTGTCTTCCAGATTGCACAGCTGATATTTAATCATGACCAGAGGCAAGACTGGAGGAAACAGCATGGAGCTGAGCTGAGGGAGGTTTAGGCTGGATATTAGAACAAGATTCTTCACCCAGAGGGTGGCTGGGCACTGGAACAGGCTCCCCAGGGCACTGGTCACAGCATCAACCTGATAGAGTTAAAGAAGTGTTTGGACAGTGCTTTTGGACACATGGTGTGACTCTTGGGGATGTTCTACGCAGGGCTAAGAGTTGGACTTGATAGTCCTCATGGGTCCCTTCCAACTGTTTGTTTATTCTGTTATATGGCTATTCTGTTTCTATGATTCAAAGTACCAACAGTAAAATATTCTTGGCATAGATTGGTTTTCTTCATTAGTCAGTAACTATCCATGCTTTTCTCCTATATCTTTGAAGGAAAGTAAGCAGCACCAGTGGTGCAGTACTCCAACAAACTTCCATCAATTTGGACTGATGCTACCTTTCAGTTATTAAAGGAACATTAAATTTATTATAATAATTTTAAATACACAGACACACAAGCACTCAATGTAAAGTCCCAGTTTAACAGTATTTTGAACTGTGACCTGAACATTAAGAGGTGCTCCATGTGAATACCCTGTACTAGATAATTTAGGACAATGATTGTCCTTAAAGCACTTTCCATCACTACTCAGTCTCTAAGAAATTTTAACTTATCTTCTTTTGATTCCTCAGAGCACAGCTAAGAAAACCAAAACCAAAGAACCCCGAAATAAAATATTGTCCAATAAGGTAACATAAGCAAGACTGATTCCTTATATAAATCACATTAGCTAATCTCATTCCTTCAAATAGCCAGCTGAGTGTAATGCAATAAGAAATTCCAAAATTTTATACTTCTATATAAAGTGAGTTTTTTATTAATGGAAAATAGTTCTAGTTAATGAAAGATTTATTAACTCTTTATAACTCCAGACAGTAGAACAAAACATCAAGAGTAAACCATGCAGCAATTAAATATTAGTCTACTTAGGGCTTATGCATGAAAAAAATTGTTAAAGGAAAATTCAAGTCTAAGAGAAAGAAATAACTACAATGAGCATGTGCAGCCCTTGAGCAGTTACAACATTAATTGTTTATAACTAAAGCAGCCATGTTGCATCAATAACAAATAAAACTTCAACAGCACTTCTAAGGAAATGCCTGTAAATTAAGGTTTATGGATTAATGTGTATCCGTGGTGCTTCGCTGTCAGGGAAGTACTCAGCTTATCACCCAGCACATCCATCAGAGAAACAATAGAGAAAAATACATTTATTTGAAAACAAACAAAAAAAAGAAACAAAACCAAAACCTTTTGCAATTTAGTTTGAGAAGGTATGTCTTAAGCAAATCTCACAGCAGCAGTAAAATAGAAAGTGCTCATTTTCCTATGAGTTTCATGTGATCTTTTGAGCTGCATCACCAATTATCAATTTCCTACCCCCAATGGCTCCTGGATGAAGAGGCAGACACATTGATCAAAATGTTACTAAAGCATCAGTTGGCAAGATATGTTTGGATGCTGTTTAAACACTTTGCCCTTTTCATCAGATTCAGAGGGAGGTGGAAAAAGAAAGGAGTTTCCTACCTGACCAAAATTTTTCTGAAATAAACAAAAGTATTCTTATTCAATCTTTCATATATAAGCCAAAAAGTAGAGCTTGCAAAAATAAAATCTATTAATTACTTGTAATGTAAAATCTTACAGGAGTTATACAAGAAAGCAAATAATTTAAGCAGTGTTTTATATTATTTTGTACTTCAAAAAGTTAAGAACTGCTAAGCAGTTTTAAAGATATGAATTACAGGTGATTAAACAGCAGGGAAAACGTAATGTGACTTTTTCCGTCACTGTGACTTACAGTGTTAGAAGCCAAGCAGAAAATATGACTCAGCTTTCTGATAATGTCAGACTCTGCAGCCTTACAGGGTCCAAAAAGAGTCCTCTCATTGCTAGCAGCCTCTATGACAATTAGAGCTGGCTATTGCCCAAATTGTTTTAGCTTTAGCTTAGATTGGTAGACACGTGGTACAATGGTTTTTGTTAGAATAATTTTGGTATATTTCTGTCACAAACAAATTGTTAAAAAAAAGGTATTTATTCTTTGTACTTATAACACCATGAACGGCTAGAGTAGCATGCCAACAACTCCCATTTACAGCTGGGCATATCTGACTTATGGGATCATACCTCACATGGCACTTTTCCACTTGCATTGCATCTTGTTATTGGAGGACAGAAAATAAGGTCAATTTCCTGTCCTGTTTTGATAGGGAACTTCCAAATAGATTGGAAGGACTTTCAGTATCCACTGGGAACAAAGCAGTAACTACTCCCAGTTGTTTGTTAATACAATGCAAATGCAACAACCACTACACTGAGATACAAAAAAAGGCTTAAAAATACAGGCTTTCGGGAATTCATTCCCTGGTTTAGAAAAACTGCTCTTAACAGCAATAAGTTCCAACAAATATTTAACTTTCAGGTAATAGAGCATGTCCTCGGTATGCATTTTCTCATTTACCAATATAGTTTTTAAAACTACTGTAGATCACAGATTACCAAAGGACAGGATTTTGAAGCTCTTTCTGGTTTTGCAAATGTAATGTAAAATACGCATGGAATCAAAATGCAGTTGTTATAAAATAATAGTGCAATTCTTTGGGGTTACAGTGCTTTCCTAAGAGATACAGAAATAATTTTGTGTGTCTTGATTTTATTATCTCACCTGCTTCTTCTTAATTTCATTCTATTTCTTTCCTCTTTTTTATTATGTATTAGAAAAAAAGTAATACTCTTTGTATTATCTGCCCAGAACATTAACAGATGCATTCAGAACTCTTTTTACAGCACCTTAAGGATTAGAGAGTATTTTATTCCTATTTTAAAAACAATTCTTTCAATATCTGGCAGATATTCTGCTGATCAGATTCCAACAAGATGAATAAAAATATTCCCTCTGTTGCAATGACTTACAAGTTTTATCTCCTAACTCAATAAACTCAGAATATATCCTATATGTTACTGAGCATCAGTGAGCTGTATGCTATGAAATGTTTTCTCTCATCTAGTTTTATATTATCCAGTTTAGAGACACAAAATGTTCAATTTTACCAACCTGTTGATTTTTACTTTATTTAAACTAAACAGTGTACTTGAGAAGTATAATGCTGGAAAATTTGGAGACCTACTTTTAAAGCCTAACAGTAACCTATAAGATTTATAAGTAAAATGGGAAAGAGGGCTGACTAAAAATGTTTTTCTATCTATCTATCTATCTATCTATCTATCTATCTATCTATCTATCTATCTATCTATCTATCCATACTTGTGTTTATCTAAGTCTGTATTGAGAGAGCTCACTGTATGGTGGGTTTTAAACTTAATCACAGAATACTATTTTATTTCAAATTTAACTCCTCTAAAAAATCTGCTTAGGAAGTGATATTTTGTGTTTACCCAATATGCTAAATTAGTTCACAAAATGGTGGATTTTTCACATAGGGATATTTTTAAAATTGAATTGTTTCACTAGACATCTGCATAGTTGTTCAGCATTACTATGAAACACTTGTTTATATTCCTGAAAATAGTAGTACCTCAAAAACAAAAAAAACCAAAACAACAAACTGGCAATTACATAAGAGCTTGGAAATCTGGATGCCTCAACTTCAATTTCCAGTCAAGACTCAAAGTTTGATTGCTGGGTTCTTGTCCATTGTCCATTAGGCAACAGAAAAAAAAAAAAAAGAAAAAGTTCAATAAACTCTCTAATTTCCTATTTCAGAGAAATTATGTTAGTAAGAATTACAGGTTGGTAAGGCCCAGCTTTATCCCTGGGGAGGTAATCAAATAACTAATCCTGGAAACCAATCTGATAACCTTCTGTGATGAAGTTATTGGCAGTTAAAGGGGCACAAACTAAAACACAGGATGCTCCCTCTGAACATCAGGAAACACTTTTTTACCATGGAGGTGATCAAGCACACGTTGTCAGGGAGGTTGTGGAGTCCTCATCCCTAGAGATATTCAAGAGCTGTTTGGACATGGTCCTGGACAGTTGATTCTGGGTGGCTCTGCTTTAGCAATGGGGTTGGTCCAACTGACCTCCATGGGTCTCTTCCAGCTTCAACCATTCTGGGACAAAACAGTTCAGTCTAGCAGTAGAAATAAAGTCTGTTTATATTAATTTATTTCTTTCTACCCAGCTGATCTTGTTACAGCCAGCCTCGTTTCAGTCCATCAAGACTTCTGTAAAGATGAGCGTGTCTAGAACACAGCGTTTGTACCACAAAATGCAATTTTAAGTCTTCCTTTCATTCAGGTCTGCCCATTTTTACAATTAGATTTTGTCAGAAATATGTCAGTTTTCCTAAACCTCCCAGCTAAGGGTTAGCAGAAGAGTTCTGACATCCAGCATATCTGACTAGTTTTTCCTTCTCACTCTTTCACTGTGAAATGAAGGGTGAGATGATATTCCAAATACCTGAAAGACAGATTACTATTAGCTTTGGGGTTTTTTCAAAGGCCTTTTACTTGACATCAAGCCAGGATGGAACTGAACTGAAGGAGGCATTCTAGGAGTACACCTAATGCATTCCAACAAATAATCACATAAAAAACAATAAAAACAACAACAATAAGAATAATAACAACAATAACAATAATATACGATGATGTTGATGATGACAACGATGATGATGATGATGATGATGATGATGATGATGATGATGATGATGATGATGGTGATGATGATAAAAACTAGACTGGAGCTAGACTTCATTAAAACCCCTCACATATTTACAAGGCTGATCCTGGAAAACAAGCGTTTTACTCCACAAATCCCACCAAGCCAAACTACTTGCTCCAATACAAAGTAGCACTTCTAAAGGGTCAAAAGAGTGGTTGCTGTCAGGTGCAAAAGAAAGGTTAGATGGCTCATGACACTCAATCATCTGTGAATAAAAGGGCAAACTATTCACTCATTTTGTAAGAGGTCCTGAAGAAGCACTTTTTATACTACAGTTTTAGAAATGAAGTTTAAAATACATTTTCCTTTTATATAAATTTCCATACTAAATCACTGCTGACCTGGACTGGATTTCATGAAGAGCCCTACAGATAGTGTCAGCATGTTGTCCCATTACTGGCCTCTTGGATCACCCAAGGAGTTCTACTTCTCCTAGACCACAATATTCCAAAAGATCTCCTAATCCAATTTTAGATGTTCTGTAAATAAATAATCTTTTTTCTATTGGAAACAGATGAGCAGTTTATCATGCATCAGCTTATTTTCATATGTGAAATTCTTAACTGTACCTACTACTTGACCACACACTTGAATTCATCTGTGAAAATATAGTGATGCTATTTACCCAAGAGAACCATTTACTCTAGTCTCCTTAAGATAAACATTACAGGAAGATCCCTGGTGTTTTCTCACTGACAAATGTACCTAATTTATAACATATGTAGTTATGTTATGATACATACATACATATAAGGTACTGTAGGCAAGATGAATCAAAACTGAAATAATGATGAATTATTTTGCATCTGAAGATTTGCACCTGCTCCAACACGAAAAAATAACTCCATGAGTTGTAGATAAACTGTTTACTTCTTTGTTTTATTTAGGTGTGTTGTGTTCAAATTTACTATTTGACATTAATGTCATCTGTCAATCCATTCTATGACTATCAATGTAGAAATATACTGTTAATTTTCTGCCTTGTTCTAGAAAGATGAGCTTCTTTCAAACTTGCAGTCTGGTGTTACTATGAATTCTGCTTTACTATTTCAATTTAGAATTTAAAATACATTGAACATTTTTTTCAAGCATTTTGTCTCCTCCTATTTCATCCTTTGATTCTGCAGCTGGAATAGGACAATCTTGGTTGTGTGTATAGACCAGGGGATGGAGGCTGGAAATCCATGCTGTGGAAAGGGACATGGAGGTCCTGGTTGATGGCAAGACAAATGTGAGTCAGCAGTGCCCCAAACATGTCCTGGGGGGCATCAGGCACAGCACTGATACCTGGGCAAGGGAGGGGATTATCCTGCTCTGCTCTGCACTGGGGCAGCCTCACCTCAAGTGCTGGGGACAGTTTTGGGCGCCACAAAATTAAAAAAAAAAAGGCATTAAGCTATAGATAGTGTCCAAAGGAGACAATGAGGAGGGTGAAGAGGCTGGAGTGGAAGCCAAATGAGGAGTGGCTGAGGTCACTTGGTCTGTTCAGCCTGGAGGAGACTGAGGAAAGACCTCATTGTGGTCTTCAGCATCTTCACAAGGGGAAGTGGAGGGGCAGGTAGTGATCTATTCATTCTTATGACCAAATAAATAAATAAATAAATAATCACTCTGAAGTTAATGTACCAAAGTACTGCCCTACTTCAGAAATTAGGTTTATGGATTTCAAAATAGACTATATATAGCCGTTTTACTACCCCGCCCTGCCCCCCTTCCCCACACCTCCACCCCACTATTCTTTCTTGTGGGTAATTAAATTGCACATAATACACTTTTCATTTGAAAGTAGATGCCTGTCTAGGAACAGTGTAACAAAGACTTGGTATATATTCAGCCTCCTAGACATCGCTGTTATCTCATCCCTATTTTCCTCCATAGTCACAATAAACAGAAGAGTAATGCATCCTAATTTTTGGTAAAAGAAGCATGATCTCAGCAATCTGTTAAATCCTCATCATTGTAAGAAGCTTGCTCATTCCACTGAAAGACAATGCACAACTTTGCAATTTTTCTTTTGTGTGCAATAAGGGGAATGTGGTACACAGCAAATGCCTTTGCTAAATCTCAACAGAAGCTCCCAGAACTAGCTCTAACAAATTTGCAAAAGAATACTACATAAAAAATCACTCTGAGTCTGCTTTTCGTCTTGTAGTTGTTATGCTCCCTTGAGCAAAGACTATTGGCAAAGACAAAGTTTCATCTTTGTATGAAACTAGCAATAAAGGTCCACACACATCTTGCTGTGCATTGTTATTATCTCAGTGATCCTTTTCCCAGTCCTTTGAGTAGCCCTGCATACCTGAGATAAATGTTATTTTTCATGAAGCTTAATAGTGCAAGTTACAAAACATATTCATTCTCCTTCCACAGGCACTGAAAAGTAATCCATGTATGTGAATATTTTATATTATATCAAAGAGTGCCCAAAATATCTGACTGCAGAGAATGGGATGGTTTGATCAATTCCTGTTACTAAAAAATTCCCCAAACCCACTCCCAGGAACCCTGAAAAAAGGCTTTGGACTGGATTTAGCTGTGGTAATGTACTTCATGATGATAGGAAGGAAGCCCAGTTGGGAAGGATTCATCAGGGGCTGGCAGAAGATCTGTTTCCAGTTCCAGAAAGAAGTTAATGTGAGTAGTGAGCTGCACTTTCCTAAAGACAGATTTATACTTAGCCTCATGATTAGTCTTAATAATGTAGGAGTTTCAACGGCTGAACTTGATTATCCTGGAGGTCTTTTACAACACTGGCCATTCTATGGTTGCATGACCTGTGAGAACTTAGCAGGACACTCAGGAGCAGAGGGCATTAAGCACTGTCAGCTAAAATGGTTGTTATTAGTGGACAAATGCAATGTGCACGATGACTGCCTAGCAGAGTTTTCAGTGTTGCTTCTACTGGTGGTGCCTGTAACAGGGACACTAAAGAATCAGGGGATCTGCTACAGGACCAAAGATGAAAGAGATAAATAGACCTGAAGCCACCCACTCTTCCTTATCGTGTTTAGGACTATTAACAGGAGATTGCTGCAAAGCTTTCCATCATTGTGGCTAAATCCAGCCGGTGCTGTCCATCAGGTACTTCCACAATAAAAGAAGATAAATTATTTTTTTTCCCTGTACAGTTTCATAATCTCAAAATAAATATTTTCAATTCAATTCAAAATCTCAATTTCAAAAAAACAAAATATAGAGTTGATAGGTTCTTTTTAGCCCAAAAGTTTTTTAAATATTCACTGAGGCTTAAGTCAAAATACCCTGCAGTAACGACCAATAAAAAAGAATGACAGAGCAAAGAGAATTCTTCAGAGCAATACTTTCTTCATGTTTACATGTTTCCCTAGGCATTATATTTTGGCTGTTAGGACAAGCTGTAGAAGTAAAGTAAGAAATGTAATTTTGCAAGCTATCTCTAATTTTAAGCTTAGAAAATGACTTGTTTTTTGCACTGTTTTTAACTTGTTAACTCTTTTTTGCTGTTTTTTGATAAAATATCACATGTATTTATCCATTCTGGAGCTCATCTTAGGATTATACTGCATTGTTGAGCTTAGTATTATTCTGAAGTGTACGGGACATTAATGAGTTATCATCATTCATTCAGATCGAGCTGATATTATTGCAATGTCTAAATTGTTCTATCTCTGCACTACGCTCTTTTGTTTCCATTAAATTCTATGAATCTATGATTATCCAAAAATGTTAAACTGGGATCATGGCCCTAAACTAATAACTCTGAATTATTTTTAAAGCTTTATACACTAATCTCTTCCTTACCATTCAAATTATATAAAATACTCAAAAGAATAGTGGTGGAAACATTAGGTCTTTTAGGGTGCAGCTAGAAGTCCTAATTCCCAGTTGCAGAAACAGTTGCAGGTGTTGTCTCATGAAGCTTTCTCCAGAATATTTTGAATCTAAACTTCCTGTATGCAAAGAAGTTTGGCTTCAGCAGGAAATAAAGAGGCAACTCCCATCCACTTCACCCTAACCTAAAGCAGGAATTTCCAACTGATTTAGGCTCTTGGAAAACTGCTGTATGCACAGTTAATACACTACATTTTGGCATTGTAAGGACCAAAAGGTTGCCTTTTCAATGAAAAAGAGAAGAGTCAGGGAACATAGCTGTCAGAATATAGGAGTGAGTTTCAGAGACTTGCAATTGAAAATTCAGAGCATAAATCCAAGTGAGCCTCCTTTTCAAGAAAACTCCTCTCTGCTGTCCCTTGTGGATCCATATCTGTACCATGAGAGCTCTGCTGATACTCCTTAGAACTCCATTTTCCCAGTTACAAAGCAATATGTTGAATGAAAGATAGAAATTTCATTTAACATTTTTCACAATCAGCATCTTACAAGGACTGTGATGTTATCAAAGGAAGGGAATCAGAAGGAGCAGGAAAGGAACTGATGGTCTTGTGAAATAGTTCCAGACATGTGAGGTCTGATTCTCTCAGATATTGAAGTGGGGTAAATGGGACTTCAGTGAAGTAGAGAATTAAGACACATAAAAAAAAAATGTTGTGATCACTGCTCAGCTTTAGAAACTATTTAGAGGCTCTTCCAACAAATAAATATCAAAATTATTTTGAAAATACAATGATTTCTGAACCAAGAGTTGTACTGTGTGCTTCACTGATTACTTGATACAGTTATGATAACAGCCTAGACCTCTTAGACTACTTAACATCTACTCTGGCTTGAAGTTTTCTGTTATCACACACAGGAAAAAAGTTGGAAACAGAAGACAAGCTGTCGTGATTAGGCCAAAGTCTTGGCCAGAAAAGAGCATCAATCAGCAGTTTGCTTACGTGCCTGTGGATACCTTTATCCCATCTCCTCCCATATTCATTGTCCTCAGTGTAGCTTGACCTCTCTTTTACCTTGCCTTTGGCCTTTTCCATAAGCACTCCACTGTAAAGTTTTGTTCAATCTAACAAACCCCTTCCTATATTCCAAGACAGGTTTTTATGAGACTACTTTTCACCAGTCAAAAAGTTGTGGCTGGGCATCCTCAAGGCTTTGGCTGGCTCCTTCTAAGGCCTATTGGTCAGTGATCTCACAGCTCTGGACTTTTCCCCTGACTCTGTTTCATCCTGATACTTAGTTTGTGTATCTGGCTGCTTAATTTACTACTTCATATGGTTCTTTATAATGTGAATTAATAAATTCACAACCCTCACACTCTGAGCATGCACATCTCTCCATCCAGCTGTAGAGACTTGATTGTAACTCAAATCATTTAACATGGGATAGGGTTCAAAGAGAATACCAATTTAAATAAAGGAGAGCCAAGAGAGTCAGAGTTAGAGTTTCACAGGCCCAATATCCATACAACATGAGAAAGCAACCACAGAAGGGTTCCCAGGAGTGAGTACCAATTAATTTGTTAATATCTAAAGGACTTACACTTTTGGAAAGAAAAGCACTGACTGCTTTGTCAATGACCATTTGGCCAGCAAACCTATGTAACAGGTCACCAATAAACTTTTTCATTTGATCAAGAAAGAGAATTATTATTTTATTTACTTATCTTTTTTTATTGCACATTCATTTTTAGTATGTATGGCTTTTGTGTAGAACTTTAACAGCAGTGGAAAAAATACTATTCCATTTAGAAAAAGAAAAAAAAGAAAATGCCTTTTAAAGAAGCAACACTTTTCATGAAGCGTACTCCTTCTATGAGAATCTGAAATTTAAATATCTATTTTAAAATTAAAGAAGATAATTAACCATAAAGGCACTGCAAAAGACAAAAATAGGGTATTACAACCTCAAGACAAAGGTTTATATTATGTGTCAAATTTTCAAAATATAATCTGTCTTTAATTATGTTGACCCTGTGGAATATGCTCTTTGGTTTTAGCAGCAGTGCTCAGGCTTTTCCACTAAAGTTGTAAATATAGAGACATTTACAATGCCTCCACAATGACAATTAATAATTAAAGCTGTTTTCCCTTTAAAAGAACATATATCAGGTTAGAATTGTATAATCATAGACCCATAGAATTCCATTTGGGTTGGAAAAGATCTTAAAGATCATCTAGTTTGAACCCCCTGCCATGGGCAGGGACACCTTTCATTACACCATGTTACTCAATGCCCTCTCCAGCCTTGCCTTGAACATTTCCATGGATGGGGGAGATGAAGGGTCCACAACTTGTTTGGAGAACCTATTCCAGTGTCTTGACACCCTTAAAGAATTTCTTCCAAATATCTAATCCAAACGTACGGTCTTTCAGTTTAAAGCTGGCTTTGATCTCAAACAGTATTTGTGGTTATTCATGCTCCAGCAGCTCAAGACTTGGACTCTTCTCATGATGTCTCTGGTGTAAATCACTGTAGCAGATATTTTGGTGATCCACTGGGGACCCTCACCTCATATGGACAGAACAGGTTCAGGTTTCATCTGTGCTCCCTGGTAGTGATTGAAAGCTGGTTTTTGGGACACTTCTGGGGCAGTGAGGTAGATGCCTTCTGGTAGGTGCTTAAAGGGTTGGGTACTGCTAGAAAGTAAGTGGAATGAAGTGGTGGCTGGGACCCAAATGGAAATTTAGTTTTCCAATGTACAGGTCATGCAGGATTTAAGGGAACCAGGTTTAGTCCTTCCCTCCTCTATTGACAAGTAGGAAAAGCATCCCACAACTTCAATTTTTCACTTTAGCTTCAACACTTGAAATGAGTTTTGGCTGGTTTGGGGCTTAGGGTTGTTGTGTGTTCATGTGTGAGTGGCAGCCTCTAGAGAAACCAGAGCACTGGCTTCAGGCTAATCTGGCTGCTGACCACATGCCATTATTTGGTGGATGACTGGATGAGGAGGCCTTTCCTCTGATTAAAGAGGGATTCAAGACAATGTGGTTTCATGTGTGTCAAGGGTCAACATACAAGGAAAAGCTTCTTACAGCACTCAAGCTGTTACTCATTACAACCCTAACAAAATGCTTACAAGAAGGAAAAATATATTCAAGTAAAGGGTACATTTCCACAGTCTTTCTTTTCTAACACATGCAACCTGATTTAATGGTAATCTGGAGGAAATTCTAAAGGAGGAAAATTAGCTAGAGAAACAACACATACAAAATTTATCTGTCTTCCTGAAAGCAGGTCAACAGAGATTAAGGTAAACCAAATGTGCCATATTGCAGACAAAATATTTAGAAAATGCTCATATTTAAGTATTTGAATGTTCAATTTATGTATTTGATTTTTTTCATCTTTGATAGCACTTCTTCCTTAAAAAAATGAACCTGCTAAATTCTTGACTGTATTAGAAGGTCTTCAAAGCTCTGTTCCTGATAGTAGTTTGGAGAGGGAAAATAATACCATGAGATATCAGCTTTCCCTCATACCTGGAAGGAATTGCTTTGACTCTCAGCAAGAAAAAAATCTAAATTATTCTGTCTGCAATCCAGGTGTAATCAAGTTCATTTACTCTCTGAAGCCTTGCCTTGGAGAAATACTTTTCTGATGAAGAGCACAGCTAATTACATTGGAATTAAAGCATAATATTTCTACCCACTAAATAACTGTAACTCAAATTGAAGTGAAAAAAATTGCCAGATTAAGTAAAATAAACCCATTGTGGTTCTGTGGGCAGGGCAGTAGAATATTGACAAGCAGCTAGGATCACTTATTATACATGGTAATTCATTTTAGGAAGGATAATCCCTAAAATCCCATTTTTTTAACTAGATACATTCTGAACATCTGATAGTCATTATTTTAAGGCCAAACAAGTACTGCAGATTTATATGTGTTTCTGAGATTTCAAAAACATGGAAAAACAATCAGAAAGTTTAATAGCTGTATTCAGGACACTGATAATTGCTATGACATCTATAAAGATGTGGAAAGAAGGATACATGAAAAGAGAAACTCATTTGTTTACAATGACAATTCTGGAGTACCATTAATGGTCATATTGCAGTTTCATCTGAGGAAATGAGGTCTTTGATTTATTTAGTATGTATTTGGTGTTAACTCACATGGGAACTGCATCTCGTGCTAAGGAAACTGCAATGTAAGAAGTTTGACATAGTTTTCCCCGCACTTAATGTGCTATTTCATTATTTGGAACATAAAAAAAAAGCCAATTAGACATGAAAAAAGGAGGAAGGGCTTTGACAAGAAATATTTATCAGCCATTTAGATAGCAAGCTGAAAATACTTGGAGTTCAGACTGAATGGAAATTTATGTTCAAAAATAATTTAATATATACTGAAGAAACCCTTTACTTCAACTTCTTTATATTTCCTTTATAGGAACTTTTATAGAAAGGAAAATAAAGCTGTTTATAAATGTATCACTACTCCCGATTTAAACATTTTACTTTTGATTCCCTTTAAACTGGTTTATTTGTACAAACATTATTTAGCTCAGTATGCTCTGTTTATCTCATATAAACACATCTTTTTTTCGTTTTTCTTTGTATTCAATTTTTTCTGTCTTCAAGCTAACAAATGAGAAATGTTCTTTTCTTCTTTGTTCTTGCATAACTGTTCAGTATGAAGTTTCTATTTCATCAATGTCCAAAATCTAAGGATTTTTGGTTGAATTTCTGGGACACCATTGCAAACTTATTTTTGCTCTTTCTGGAAAGGTAAAATTATCTGCAAGTAGAAGCCAACAGGTTATGAATGTCATACCTTGCTAAATTAAGGGTTCTGATGAGGAAAGAAAACAATAATAAGGTTAAACAGGTTAAAATAATGGTTAAAAATACTGTCTCAATATAAGAAGAGAATGAAGACAGTTAAGCTCTTACATTTTTCAAAGTTAGAACAAATATTGAAGAAAAAACCCATAAACTGTAGTAAGGCCATATATGAGAAGATACAATATATAGGCATGAACAATAATAGATCAATTTGTGATGTGGTATATCAGCAATTGGCTATATTGTGTGCAGTATTGAAACCTAGATAGTTGGAATTGATTGGTCAAAGGGAAATTGAACCACTACCAAATTTTCACTGCTAAATTAAAGATTGTCATGTGTCTTCCCCCTCTTACTTTTGCAGTCTAAATGCACATAGAGGGAATCAGAAACTAGTTTTAAACCAGTCAAAATAAGACATCATAGCCAAATCTTTTTCAATATTTTTTTCATGCAATGAAAAACTATGAAGTTTGGTGAGCAAAGCTTACAGGAAAATGTCTGCCTAACTAAATTGCTGCAAACCATTTATTATCCCTGCAGTAACTAAGAAAAAGAAACACCAAAGGTAAAAGTATAAAGAATTATTAAATCATGTCCCTTCACACTTAATAAGTTCTAGGTATGACATGAAAATCGAGATTTTATGAAACATTTGCAACTTCAAGTCTTGGTAGTAGTGCACTGCTATTTCTTACAGAAAACCAGACAGTGGTCAGTATAAGAAGCATTGCAATAATGAACTGGCTGGGAATACCTGGGAAACTTACTTCTGGTGGGAAAATGCCATGTTTCTTAGTCCTGGGAGCAAAGTCTAGTTAAAACTACTGAAGACAGAATAGGAAGGGCAAAAGAGGGAGGCTAGCTCACTCTCCTGAGTGTTGGAAGAGGCAGCTTTTGGACTTTTGGTATCACATCCCCAGCACCTGCCAAGCAAGTAAGAGTGCTTCCAGTGCCTTTTGTCTCATCTACTCTTTTGAGGCAAGTTTAAAATAAAGTATTACTCTCCTCCTCTGAAAAGTTCAAATGCTAACACTCAGGCAAGAAATAAGGGTTATATATTATCTGCTGAATCGGGTCCCTGGAGAGATGCTGCAAACACTCCTGTCACCATCCTCACCATTTCCAATAAACTCATCTCTACAGCTCACTGCTCTGTGTTGGATATTGTTAATATTATTCTAACAACTTCCAAAGGCACAGGCAACCCTGCAGCTGCTGCACCCTTCTCGTTTGCATGTGGGAGTGAAAGCAATCTTCCTCTGTTTGACCTTGGTGCAGAGCAGGCACATCCCATTGAAAAACAGAGATGTGAGGCTCAGATATAGAGGGAATGATCCTTTCTAAGGCAACTGCTGATGGCTACTCCCCTGAAGTATCTGTGGTGGTTATAATGCATTACTAAACTGTGGGAAGGTCCTGCTTGGTTAAAAACATAGGGATTTAAAATTACTTACTAAAGAAAATTCTTAAAGACTAACTACTCAATAGCATAAGAAATTAAAGAAAGCTCTTAACAGTCTTAAACAAAGGTATTCCAAAATGTTCTGGAAGTTATGGGGGAAAAGGTTTTACCTTACAGAATTCTATAGCAAGTTTTATTTGAAAACTTTGTTTTCTCTTGCAACACACTTTTCAATAATCTTCTCATCCACTGGGCAGTATCCGTGGCCCAATAACAAGCATTTTATGATAAACAGCTGTACATGAAAACTGAGCTGGACTTGAAACCAGAGAAGTGAGATTACTGCATTCAGTCTGCAGAAAATAGAAATTAATACTGCCATGTTTTCCATGAAAAGATATTAAGACAACATATAATTTTTTTGCCAAAATCCAGTAAATGAACACAAAGAACTCATCTCAGCAAGGACAAATCAGATATTTCACCCTTCTCAAACCATTTTACGTATGCTTGGATATGTCCTGGAAAACTGATTATGTTTAATTATGATTAGTTCAAAACAAGAAATTTAAACAGTAATGGTCATTTTTTAATAGAAGCTTGCAGGAATTTTTATTTAAAGACTGCCAGCCAAAGGCAACACTGTTGTTACATTCCAACTTGAAGTTTGTTTCTACCTTTCTGGACTAATTTAATTTGGATTAATTGTGATATGGATTAATGAAGGTACTTGAAAAATTAAATTACAAAATATATCACAAAAGCCTGCTGTCATAGTCCTTTTTCTTCTTCTATCACTTAGATTATATCAGACCTAGGGAGAGTCAAACTGTGATGAACCTTGCATTTTGGAACCTTGAATGCATTTGACTTGCAATCAGTCTGAAGGCCTAATAAAGGTTTTACTTCTGAAACTGTTCCAAAATGTTAAGAATTTGCAGTTGCATCTGCCTGGAAGTATTATTATATTGCCAACTGAATAATGTTGACACAGGTTAGATTTCAGATCCCTTTAACTTTGGGAAAACCTAGAGATACTAAATATAATTGTTAAAGAATATCATTAAATAAGCACATCATTAGATGACTCCATAGACTCATTTAATTTAATTGAAAAATTCCATGTTGAAAAAAATATGTAAAAGTATCAGTCACTGCAGAAAAGTTTAAAAAATTGCCTCACTATATTGCTGAAAGCTTTGTGAATTTTACCAGCGTAAACTTCCAAGTAGAGAACACACAAAATTTTGTTATGAATTCACAAATGTGCTCAATGTTTATATAATGATTCCTCTTCAAAGATGAAAGAATGAATGGAGAATAAATAAATTGTGACCTTCCTCAAAAACAACTTTACCTTTAAAGATGGATCATGTAGGGTGATGCTTCACCGCATCCAATATATTAATAGTTATTAAGCTGACAGAAAGTCAATTTCACCATAGCTTGTTCTTTACCAGAAAGCAACAGTAAAATGAAAGGAAATAAAAGGACATTCAATCCATGCTTCCTGCAAATGTCATTGTACATTTTAATAGGAAAAAAAGTCTTCATAGACATTAATGAATAAGCTGTACATAAAATTAAAAAAAAACCAAACCCTATACACATTACTATCATGTACTGTTTAGGCAGTGACTGATTTTGTAGTGCAATGAACCTCTGAAGTCATGCAGGACAAGTGTCTCCAACAGACTACAGTGCCTGATAGGGGTATGATTTCTGCCACTCCTAAAGCAGTACTGGGGGAACATGAAATGATATAGTCATCACTACTATACAGCTATTTAGAAATAAATTTTTATAAAGGACAGCTAATATAATTTGCCATTCCAGTAAGTTATTGCATACTAATAAGGGTATATGAAATAAATAATGTTTGACACAAAACAAAAGGTAAAGTCTTAAAGACAGCAAAAAATTTGCAAATTAATATGCTAAAAAGATACCCCAGAAATGTAGAAAATGGGACATTTTGGATTCTGGAAATGAAAAATACCAGACAGATTTACACAAGGATTGATTTATCTTATTTTTACTGTATTTATTGTATTTATATACTGAATATATTTTCAGCAGCTCAGTTATCTTAACTGATTGAACATATGCAGTGCAAAAAGAAACTGTTACATGACGTGGTCATCCAATTATCTAGTGTATTTTATTAAGCTACTGTTGCACATTAAGACGCCACTAAATTAAAAAAGTGATAGCAGAAATCAGGCACTGAAATTCTGATCCCCCTTCAACTCTGCCTAGAATGATAATCTGAAATGAATCCTCTGTGCCTGATAGTGAAATACCAGTGTTTTCACAGCTTGGCCATCTCAGAGTTGTTTGCTTCTAATGAGATGAGTAACACAAGCTGTTCACAGAGATCTTAAGAGCTGAGATTTTCCATATGGAAACTTTAATGTGCAATCTAAATGCACCTTGCTGAACATTGGTGTTGCAGGGGGTCCAGAAATGCCTTACAGAGAAGGGATAGAGAACTATTTCTCCATTCAGTATGATTAAGCACTCCATAAATCTTTTTTTTTGTTCACAGAGCATGGGCATTTCTAGAGTTGGAGCTAAAGTGATAAACACTGTCCTAAATGTTATTCCATAAGTGTTACTTGAAAATTTACTCTTTCAAGACTGCTTTTTTTGTACAGACTTTAAACCGCTTATGTATAAGAGATATATCCTTATTTGGCAACTTACATTAAACAGAGATTTATCTTTTTTTTAGTCTAAAAATACAGCGCAATGGAGAATAACACAGAACTTAATAAAGAAGATAAAAAGCAAGAAGTTCACTGACAAAAATTGCACTTAAAATCCTGCAAAGGCTATGGAAAGTGAAAAATCCTCTAGTCATATGACAAAAAAGGCCAAGCAATTATTTTAAACAATCAAACAAACTGCTTGTTTTCTGTCAAGAGTAATTTATTTCACACACACTTTTAAATATGCAGTAACCTTCTGTAGAGGACCATACTTCAGAATGATTTGTCTCAAACATTTTGAGTACTGCTACAGGAGAGATGATCAAAATGAAGGGTCCCATGGAGGTGGGGGAGAGCTGTTGTGATCCAGCTTCCTGCTGTGCTTTGATACTGGTGCTCAGCCCCATCCTCCCAAGTCATTTCCTGGAGAAGGGCTGTCTGTGCATGATAGACATAATGTGTGAGAAGTCTAATTTACGTAAGAGGCGTGCACCAGGCTAACTATAAAAAGATGCAGCTTAGAAAGATGCTTCCTTGCTGTGTTTTACTTCTGGAATCTCCTTTTTTCTCTCTTCTCCTCTCTTTTGCATTCTTCATCTCATTGTTTGCCCCAGCTCCGGATCATCCAGGCAGCAGCATCAGTGGAGGATCTAAGGGCTGGTGCTATTGCTTGGTTTTTTCCTTGCTTTGCCCAGCAAAGCACAACAATCATATTCTATTCTATACTCCATGTGGGAGTATATTCCATATTCCATACTCTAATGTGGGAGTGGGGAGTACACTGCTTGTGTAATGGTATGGTGTGGCTTGTGAGCCAGACCTGTGAGCAGTTTCTGGTGGGAGCTGAGAGCCTATCGAAGTGTAGTGGGCAAAATAAAGGGCTTGCTGTCTGCTGTCTGTTGCTTGTGGAAGTCTACTGTATGAATTTACAGGCTTGTTAGCCAGCACCTTCTCAGTCTAAATAGTAGGCTGGTTGCCAAAGTTTTGGTGACTGTAAAATAAAACAAGGTTTCCCTGACACATGGTCTGATGTCTTTGTTAAGCCTCATGAGACTTTACAAGGAACACCACAGCCCCTACCTGTGGGTCATGACACTTACTGGTAGGACAAATGATAGTAGCTGCTTTTTATAAGAGATTAATTGTTGATATAATTTTATAGCATTGTATATAAGTATAGGGTGTGCTAGAAGATGAAAGCCTGTAAAGGGACTAGAAGAAAGACCTGTTCTAATAGAGTTTTCAGGAAAATGCCATAAAAGTGAGATCAATCCAGGAATTCCAGTAATAGGTGCAATCATCTTAAGGGAACACTTTGGTAGGGGGTCTAATATGAATCAAAAAGTTTATAAAGCATTGCTAGCATGTAGATTTGAATACAAACTTGTTTGATAGGAACCCTGGAAAAAGACAATAAATTATTTTCACATTGAAATGAGTGTAGCTAATATTCCCCTTTTTAAACTTAGCAAAAGCACAATATATTTGTGATAGCAATTAAGTGCTGTGTATCTGATCTGGTTCTCCATTACACTTGAGCAGCACTGGTAGAAACCTGTACAGTACATACAGCCTCCAGGATCTCTCTATGTTTTCACCTACTCTCTGCTACACAATGAAGTTATGGTGCTGAAAGTTATTCTTTAAAGGATAATCTAACTACAGCCTCCAATTTTCATTCTATAGTGAGAGTTAATTAATAATCTATTATTGTTGATTTACTGGAAATATGAGTACTACCAGTTTTCTTCTTCATTTCATTTGATCTGTCTAAACAGGTAGATTACACATCAAGAAGACACCTGGGTGCTATAGGTATGCAAATCTTTCCCTACAGGGAATTGTTTGGTTACGTTTACCAGCAATCATCCTTATGATTGAAGACATTTAACATTTTTGATTAAATCACCTTGGCACAAGGACCAGGACCATATTCATGAGGTCTGCTGATGACATTCTCATCACTATGGAGAAGGACTGGAACTTCTCACAGGAATAACTGGATCTTTCTGATGTATGAATAACAGTAATTGGATGAAAATCACCAATAGTATAGACTGACTGAAATAATTAGGGACTGAAGAGAAACAAAAAGAACTGTTTCCTGGGTTAGTTGGCTGTACAATGACTATGAACCACCAAGATAAGGCAATGGTGGAGAACAGCATTGTGCTGGCTGCATCACATACAGTATTTTTAGCATAGTTCTACAGGACTTCTGTAAAACCACACTTTGAAACATACAAAATATTACCTCAGATTGGACTTGATACAAAGACAAATGAAAAAAATCTGGTACTACCAATCTACCCATAGAGGTAGTGAATAAATTTGCACTACAAAACCAATGCATTATGAATGGAATATAAGGTAGCCTTTGACTGCCCCCAGTGTCCCCAGCTGATTCCCTACTTTTGAGGAAGCCTGTTTTCCTCAACATTTTAAGAATGCTGTTGGGAAAAAAATGTGTGTTTATACAGATCAGCAAAGGATTTTGGGTAGATAGAAAATCTAGGCTTTTAAAAATAGAGATAAATAAATGAAGTACATGCTATTCTGCACAATAATGGTATTTTCTTTATTTTTGCTCATGGAATAAAATATTATTACCAAGAAGAATATTACCTGTGGTAGGGAAAGTAATATTATTAAGCTGACTTTCATAAAAGTGACTGCTAATTATAGCTGCTAATCCAATGAGACACATTTCAGAGGTGTGCATAATCACTACAAATTTCACCTTTCTGTGAATATATAATGAAGCATCAGAGACTTATTTCTAAGCATATCAACTTCTGTCAAGAGATTTTCATTACATCAAACATTGATTAAGCTAAACTTAGGTCTACCATGCAAGAGATGGCTTTGAAGTGCTGGTAGGCATCATTTAAAATGTATCTTTGCAGAGACCTCTATTAAAGTGTGTGAAAAGGAAAGAAGGGAATATTGTCAACTTGCATAATGTACTTGAAAATTGCAAAGTAGAAACTTTTGTGACTTTTGTTACTTTAAAATCTGGAGACTGTGGGGAAGCAAAGGATAAGCAAAGGAGGTAATTATAATTAATGCCTTTGATGGTTGTTGTTCTTACTCATAGAAAGCTTCTGTTAACAAACTGCGATAAGCTTGTCACGCTGTTAGGATCCATGTGGGATCTTGTGTGGAAACAAGAGCTGATACATGTACATACCCTGCATATACAGAAGAACATATACACGCTGTACATATACATGCTCTGATACAGGGGAATTCTTCCCTGTAAAGAGAAAATCTTTGGTAGTTTATGCAAATTTTATATTACAGACAGACAAATGCTATCCTCATCATCTGGTCTAATTTAACCCCTGTGACATGGCCTGTGCATTTCTGTCACAGCAGGTTCTGTTTATTCATTTGCTGAATAAAATACATTAATACATGTATTCCAACATACTGCACTGCATCCTTATCTGGTCCTGCCAAAATGAACTGTAGCACATTCTCAGGACTATACTGTGCTATATTTGAAGTATTATCTTTTTGTTTTACATAGGCTGGTTTTGGGTGGGACAGTGCTAATTTTCTCCATAGTAGCTGGAATGGGGCTGCTTCAGATCTGTGTTGCAAACAGTGTTGATAACTCAGGGATGTTTCAGCTGTTGCTGAGCATTGCTTGCACAGTCAGGGCCTTTTCTGCCCCTCACCCTAACCCCACCAGTGAGCCATCTGTGGCTGTGTGGGGACACTAGGAGGGGACACAGCTGGGGCAGCTGATCCCAGCTTATGAAAGGAATATCTAACACCATATAGTGCCATGTTTAGCATATAAAGGTGGGGAAAAAAAAAAAGGGAGTGATAGTTTTGAGTGATAGTGGCTTTTTTTTCCCAAGTCACCATTATGTTTGATGAAGCTAGGCTTTCCTGGAGACAGCTGAATGCCTGCCTGCCCACTGCGAGTAGGGAATGAATTATTCAGTTTACAGTAGATTCTACTGCTGTAGTCAGTATAAGTACCCAAAGAATACAAAAATGGTACTCAATATTTCATTAATGCCCATAGAGCCTTCTGTCTTCAAAAGCAATAAATCTTGTGAAAGAAAACAGAATAATTCTTCAGTTTGTAGGAGGATCCTGTGGCAAGTTAAGCTCATTTCTCACAGCACTGAGACACCATCTTCTTTCACTATTTCTAATAGCAGTTTAGAACACTATATCTTCCAGGAGCCATCGCTCCAAATTTCATTAAAAGCCTTTTTAACACAGTACTGTGCTTTGAGGAGTCTTATAGTTCTCAGTACAGTCAAGGAAAAACCAAGGTGTTCAAAATAAAGCCTTAAAGCAGTAACTATCAGGGTGTGGCCTCAGGTATTATTTTTCACATTGAATAAGATTACAATTTTCTGGCCCTTTGCTGTCACTATCCTGCTGAACCACCACATCATCACTTTATAAAACTCCATACACAAGTTTCCAAGTACTTGGTCCTGTTTGGGTTCATGTTTTAGTCCAGCCCCTGGTGCTCTTATAGTCCTGATCAGCTGTCAGGGAGAAACACAAAGGTAACTCTGAGGGGTACAAGGAGTGTAACTGAGGAGTTGCATACTCCAGGTTAACTCTAAGTCCACTAGTGTTAAGGAAGGTAATTTTGCAGCTTCCAAGGAGGATTCCTGGGATGAAATACACATCCAAGCTAACTCCAAAGGCTGCTTCCTCAGACAATGGAGATAAGTGTTCTCAACTAGGAAATTATGCACCTCAGTTCCAGGGACTCAGTTAAATTGCCTAAATAAGTCTGCTGAAATTTGGGCTAGGATATCCCACATGGTCTTCCACTGATGTGCCAGAAGGGAAAAATTCTGTCACAGAACCTCTAATATTGGGGTTGGGAGTTTTTTTTGGAAGCATCAGGAGAGCAGTTTCAAACATCTGCCAAACCCTAAGTTTTGGATTCCTTAAAGCATCTTAGATACATTTAAAGGCCTCAAATTAGCCCTAGATGTCTATATGAGAATAAGATATGCCCTAGCAATGCTTGCTCCTTTCCTTAGCAAAGATATTCAAGGGTAATTACATCAGATACAGATGACTGGAGTCAAGTGAGATGAATACCACTCTCAATGGTAATTAGGTACTGCTTTGAAAAACATCAACCACAAAATGTATAGGAGAGCTTCTATTACTCCTCTCCCACCCTGCCTGCTGTACCAGCTGAAACTGCAGAACTTCTAGGTTATATGCTGGGGAAATCATGGGGTGTCTGAATACTCTGGCTTGGGGGCAACTGGCCTCTGATATGGTGCATTTCATAATAGTCATCCTGTAAGTGGCATAAGTACCACCCATAGTTCTTTCTTAGGGAAAGGTTCTATTAAGCAAACTGTATTTGCAGATATGCAAGAATGGTGTAGATATTTACTAGCAATAACCAGGCTATAAAAATACAGTCAGAACTCTCCTTTTTCGTTTTCACTCTATCCTTACCTTTTTAAATTAAAACTTAAATCAGTAATAAATACAATGCTCTTCACTGCTGCTTTGAATTAGTATTGTAGTTTACTGCAAAATTCCAGTGATCTAACAAGATTGTGTGCCCAGCTGTCAACAAACAGCATAGACAGGAGAAAGAAAGGAAATTGAAATTAAGTCAAACAGACAGTTTAAAAGTGCTAATTAGGATGTTTATAGACAATGATCTAATTTTTGGTTTTCTACTCTTTTTAAGACCATATTAAATCATGTAAAAGGCTTTTGGTCTAAGGACACATTAAAGGGTGACCTGGAGTGGTACATTTATCAGGTCTATTTGTGCATCTCTGTGAGACTGGAAACCCTGCAGAAACTGAAGTGTGCCAACTAAACACTGTAATGGAGTTTCACAACCTGTATTATGTTTTGGGGATGTAATTTCAGTTTATGAAGTCTGAATGGAAGACCAGATTACTGGGAGAGGTCATATCTGCTCCATGAAGTGGTGCCAGAGTTGACAGAGCATTGTTCAAAGTAGCTTTAAATAAGAAAGGCTCCTGTTTGGCAGGATAGTTTCCAGCACTCTAGAACTGCTGCACATGATCTGCAAAGGCAAAATCAAGAGACTTTCAAAAGAAATTTCAAAAGAATCTTTATTTCATTGGATTTTTGGAACTGGCATATCTATATAATACTGTATTTCTAATTTCTTTTTATAATTATGCTCCTAATGTGGGGAGATTGCAGTTGTAGCCTTACATGCTAATATTTGCTCATGAAAGTTCTGCTGATGAATTGCTTGCTTATTTCTGTCTTCAGTCCTGCCAATCACAATCTGGAATAAACATGTACATTTTTTTAATTGAAATCTAAGTACATAGTGTAAAATGAAAATTAATCACAGAATTTCCTTCATTATATCAATAATACACTATTTTAGTAGGATTCAAAGCACAATTAAACTGCTGGAGAAGATACTAAACAGTAAAACACATTTTTTCTTTAACTGAGAGCCAATACCTTAGAGGATAATATCCCTGTTAACAAAAAAAAAAGAAAAAGGGAGATAATTAAAACCTTTATAAATCATCTGTCATCCAGCTATACTCACTGGGGATTGAAAAACCACACAGATTATAAAACATGAAAAAAAAAAGTAAATCTAAAGTTCTCCCCAAAATAAAACAGAAATATTAGCGAAACATATATAATGGTCAAACCTTTGCCTAAAAGCAAAGATATATTAAACCAAAAAACCCCAAACCCCAAGCCTATAACTTTGAGTATGGTTCTGATGTGTAAACAAAGCAATCACCATGTAACATTTCCTGAGAAAAAAACAGAATGATGAGATACAGTGTGGATCACAGATTATTGCACTTTAATTTCTAAATGAGCTTAGACATCTGTGAAATTAAAACCCCAGGGCGGACAATTTATGTGACACTATGTTGAGAAAGGAACAAAGCTTTGAGATGCAAATTCCATCTTTCCATTGCGTCAGACCAGGTAACCTTGCAAACAACCTTCACACAGACCAGTCTTCTCCACTCTGACTGATGTCTCCCGTATGTATCTATTTCTCCTCTCCCTTTTCCAATCAAGTTGACAGCAATTCCCAGTTTGTTTTCTAAGGAGACTGATAAAAGCCAGGCTGGACCTGTACCTGTTATTAACCTCTCTTGTACCATTATTACTTATTTTTCTCCTTCGAGATAAGCGGTTACATTGCACTTGCTGATCTTTGCATGTGATGTGTTATTGCATAAAAACGGTACTGCAAATGTCAGCCTGTTACTGGGTCATTAAAGTCAGGTCATGATATTTGAAAATTTGATGTTCTTAACCTTTTCAGGAATTAACCAACATATATTAGGGGATTATTTATCTTTGTTTGTTGTTTTTGTCATGGTTGTTGTTGCTTACATCAATTATTCATGAACACAAGGGCATATATTATGCTATAAAAAGCCATGAAGTCTAATTGATTTATTCATATTATTGAAACTATGATTTAATCATTAATAGTGTTTACATATTTATTTTCACTGGCCAGTTTGAGTCTCCTTCATCATTGTGAAGAAATAATTTTGAGCTCTGTATATGCACAAACAGTTACTCAAATGTCTTCTATACTTTTACACAACTGCATAGGATTGAGTAAGATGGAAAATGGCCCCAAGCTGCAACAGGGAAGGTTTACTTAAACACGAGGAAAAATTTCTTCACCAAAATGCTGGAACATTCCCTGGCTGCCCAGGGAAGTGGTGGAGCCACCTTCCCTCAAGGTATTTAAAAAATGGGTAGACATGGAACCTTGTGGGTGTGGTTTGGTGGTAGACTTGGCTGTGCTGGGTTAGTGGTTGAATTTGATGTGAAACATATTTTCCAGCTTAAATGGCTTTATGAACCAATTATTCTGTGATATCCTATTTTTTCCTAAGTGAAAATAAGGCTTTTTGGCCTATCATTAGCATTCCTGAATCTTCTTCAGTTACACACACCTTCGTGTTTGTTAAAAAACAAGGCTAAATGACAGATATTTCTCATTTTCAATTGTAAACTAAAACATTTGATAAAATATGTGTTTGAAAATGGGGCATCCTGATATTTTGCAGATATGAATGAACTGCAAACTTCAGGTTATGCTTGAAATACATCACATGATAGGCATTCTAAGATGCCAGAAATTATGACACTTTCTTATATAACTGCAGCCCCCAAAACCAAAAATCTACTAAGTTCATTAGTTTTTGCAGGCCCAGCATAATTTTGAGCCACCAGCTGAGGAGAAGAAAAAACAACAAAGAGGGTGCTCAAATGCTTGCCATGTTTGCTTTGAATTGGAACCAAAATTCTTCTGAGAAGCCTTTCAGAGCAGAAGGTATGAACCCAGACTCCATCGTCTACTCACACAGTTTAATTCTCTAAATAAGTCAATTCAAGATTTTTTTTTTCTTGACTTCTCTGCATACCACATGGTTTCTGCAGACAACATATTGTTTTCCTTTTGGTTATTACATTATAATTATTCTTATATAAGCAACATATAAAGATTATTTTTTGCTAGGTGTATACCTAAATGTTTACTATATATAAATATATTTTAATTCATTTATTCAATATACTTGATGAAAAGATGTAATGGAGAAAGACTTCTATGAGAACCTTCTTTGGTTGCTTATATAATTTGAGGAAAGTTGCTAAACAGCTCTGTGTAGATATCTTTTGCTAGATTTTATACATGCATTATAGAGCAATAATGCCAACGGCATGCTGGCCATCTGCTGTCCAGCTTTAAGTGAATTGTCATTCTTCAAAACCAAGAAAATATCTTTTTTTTTCCTGATATTTCCTTCATGGATAAATACTCTTGAAAATTTAGGACAACTACCAAAGGAACAAATCACTTTTTACAGTGACTATATTTAAATTAATTTAAAACAGGTAGTTTACAATACCATACTAGAGAAGATTATTTGTGCGTCTTTTTCACACTCCTGAGAACCACCACTGAAACAGGGCCATTTTATAAAACATTGTTAAAACAATCAGCAGTTTCCTCTCGTTAAAGCAATCACTCTTGTTTAGGAGAAAAATGGGACAAAGCTGTCATAACTTGTAAGAAAAATAAGCTACTAAAAAAAAAAAAAAAATCACAGATTAATGATTCTAGCAGTCATGAAGATGTAAGCTCCAGAAGTGATTTATTACCTTTCTGAGCAGGTGAATGGGCAAAGTGTGATTAACCAATTGCAAGTATGAGTATTTTTATGGGAAGCTTTTGCTTCATGTCAGCTCAATATGTTGTTTCCTCAGTTGCTGATGTGACACAACCAACCAGGAACAGAGAGATATGCATCAAAAAGCTATTCACAGAGGGAAATATATTATTTTTCCTGGTAGTCCTGGGGTGGAGAAGCTGACTCCAAAATGCTAGCAGTATGGCTCTTCAGAAAAAGCAGAATATGCCTTCACTCATTCTTCTGGGTCATTTTGTAAAGTAAACGTTTTTTTCCTGTGTTATTGTGCTATTACTACCAATTCAATCCAAAACCAGTGGAAATGCTCATTAGAGATTTTTTTTTTTTAATAAGAAATCCTCAGTCTTTCATGTTTTTCTTAGACCTATGAACCAAAGCTATATAGTTCATGGATGGTTTGATCCCATCCATCTACAAAATCTTGTAAACCTTTGAATTTCTTTTTAAGGCAGTGTTTATCTTCACCATATTAGTACAGGGCTGCCGAATTTACCTTTACTTTTGAAATAAACATTTCTCTGGAGTTTTGACCATTTCTTCAGGGAAATATTCCCCAGAAACACTTGAGAGATAAATTGTCTAAATGAACTTTTTAATAACTTTTTACACAGTATCTAATTGTGGACTAGCCTAGCAGGCAGCCTCAGCAGGTGCATTTCTATCAAAATAATTTCACTGCATTTTCTATATAATTGAATTGACTAAGTTCTGCTGCATCATGACGTTTTCTCTCATTATAATGACAGCTGTGATATATTACAAGTTAGTTCTTGAGGAGAAGAAAAAAGTGAGAAGAAAAAAATATACATTTCAACCATAATTCTTCAAACCAAGCATCCAAGGGAGAGAAAAAAAAATCAAGCAACAAATCATTACCCTGAGTTAGGAAGTAAATAATCTGAAAGAAAAATATTTTTATTCCAGAAGTACCTAGACTGTTTTTGGAACATTCAGCATATTTAGAGTAAAAAAAATTCATTCAACATGAGTATGTGCCCTCAAAATATTATTCCTTGAGGTAGAAGAAAAAAAAATACTAATACCTTAGAGAAACTCATGGTGTTCTTGAGTTTCTTAGCAGTGAAATTAATCCTGAAGTTCTTCCTGATGGTGTAAATAAGGCTTTCTTTCACTTTTCTCACCAGGAACACACATTCAATAAATATAAGTAGAAAATACATTGATTATCTTCATGTCATACTGTAACTGCAATTTGCAGCCATTAAGAAAGTGCCCTAAGAATAATTAACTCTTTAAAAAAAGAGAGCTTATTTACTACAAGGAAAAAAAAAATATTCCGTATGTGCATCTGTTTTCAAAAAGTACAAGGAGTAATTTTCTGTCATTGAGAATGATAATCACAGAATTAAAAGTAGCTTTTATACGCCACTGTGTTGAAGAAGCGTGTTCAATTGTCCAATAGTCAGAAATAAGATTCCTCAAATAGGACTTATTCTACTACCATAATTGTGACTTCTTAGTCTGAATATTACTTTCTCTTTGCATTTGTAAGCATACATGGCACAACACATAATGAATAATAACTTTATTGGGCTATTGAGAAACTAATTACTTTCTCATTAATAGTTCTCAAAGGTTTCACCCATTTTCAATTTACTGAGAAATTGCTATTGTTCCAAGCAGCTTTTTAATGCTTATTGGAAGAAGCATTTATATTATTAGTTTATACCCCCTCAAAACATTTTGCCTCTGTCAAAACCTTTTAGATACATTGAACTACTACTTTTCACTACTCAATGCAGTACTTTTGAAAAGAGAAAGAATGATGGAATGAGATGCCAAAGGGAAAAATTCAGTTGTGGCAGAAAGGCAGGCCCAAGGAAGAAAATTGGTTGTGTTCATCTTGGCAATGACTTTCACTCCTCATAGCTGAGTGTATGTGCCTCTTTCATAGTCCTTCATCTGAATGACAGGCAGACAACCTGCCCTTCTCAGAGGTCAACAGCCTATTCCCAGCTCTATAGTGCCCCCCTTTGCCTCTAGTGTCAGCTAAAGGTTCAGGCATGAGATGGTGGAAGGCAAGAGAAAGCTCTCAGGAAATAGAAAATGCATACTTGGAGGAAGATTGTTGCCCCAAGGGTAATTCCTGAGATTTGCAGCTTGTTCACTGCAAAAACTGATTTTTTTTTAGGAAGGCTGAAAGCAGGAATGGACTTCAACATTTAGCCTATAGTGTTGCCTTTAGTGGCAAAGCCCATTCCAGGCTGAATTAAGCCTCTGATGTCCATTGATTCAGATAAAAGTTTATAAACCTGCCATATACCTAGACAAAAACACCTTTTGAGAAGTTGAGACTATCCAAAACCTCCATTGGGGTTGGCAGATATTGCAGAAGTCTTGTGAGAGGCCTGTGTACTTCTGGACCAGCAGAAGGAGAAGAAAATTGAATCTCAGGATGCATTAAACACCATAATTACAACAACTGGACCATGACATAAATGTCAGTAGGTGAGTTAAATCAGGGGACCCTCAGAACCCAGTTCAGCTGGTCACAGGCAGACATTGTATGTGGGCACTACCTGATTAGCTCGGGACAAATGAATAAAGGGCCTACATTTGGTTACTTCATTGTAAATGCCTAAAATCTGGAGCTTTACTTGGGGCACAGCTCAATCAATCACTTGACTGATCACTGATCTTTCTTTCATAACACATGAATTCTGGCTATTCTCTCTTAGAATTTGTTTAGAAGAAAATTGGAATTCTGTAGAAAAGAGGGAGGTAAAATAAAGGAAGTATATTAAGAAAAGCATTTTCAAAGATTTTAGGAATTAATTCTTCAAGAAAGTATCCATTTATTTCCAAGCATTTATGAAATGTTTTCACAGATTTGTGGAAGGACACTGTATAGAAAGCACGGCAAATTTTACAGTCATCATTGTTCATTTTTTACAGACATAAATAAGTTATAAAAGCTGCCTATCAGCACTTTCTCTAGCAGAACTTTAGCGCATACATGAAGTAGAAAAATGCATTTAAGTGATAACACAAATCTGATTTAATAAAGTTTCGGCACAAACTTAATATGATGCCTAAAATTTTCTAAAGTCACATAAAATAGAGACTATCTCTATTATTTACTGTTGGACAGTTTATTGATGTAGTAGCTAATTAGCTATGAGAATCTGAAGTTTTTCTGCTATGCACTAGTATTGCTGAATTTTGTAAAGGAAATTATTTTTATTTCATTTTTGTCCTTGTCAATAACACTCTTGCTTCTCTAAGTCTATCTATGGCCACAAGGGAATTTTTACAATCTCAGTGAATGATCAGAAAAATTTTGTGTTAATTCATATCAATTTCTTAGTACTTCATGTTGTATAATTTTTATTTCATTTTTGTCCTTGTCAATAACACTCTTGCTTCTCTAAGTCTATCTATGGCCACAAGGGAATTTTTACAATCTCAGTGAATGATCAGAAAAATTTTGTGTTAATTCATATCAATTTCTTAGTACTTCATGTTGTATAATTTCATTTTAAAAGAAATATTTATTTAAAGGTAGGTTTTTTATTTCTAGTATCTGAGCATCTAATTTTGACTCTTAGATAATAAAGACCAGGGTCGAAGAGGGCACCTCTCAGACAAGTGTGTGGTTCATCTGATCTTCAACAAAGGTGTCCAACATGTGCTTTTATGCACTGCATTCAGGAGCTTTTGGATGAACAAGACTGTATTGGGTTTGCATGGCCAGGTTTGGGTAGTGGGGGGACTCCAGGGGTGGTTTCTGTGAGAAGCTGCCAGCAGCTTCCCCCACATCTGGCAGAGCCAATGCCAGCTGGCCCCAGGACAGCTCTGCTGGCCACGGCTGGGCTGATCAGAAATCACAGCAATGCCTCTGTGATAACATGGTTAAGAAGGGAAAAAACGTCATTGTGCAGATGTAATTGTGGCCAGGGAAGAGCAGGGTGAGGGCATGTGAGAGGAAGAACTCTGCAGACAGCACGGTCAGTGCAGGAGGAGGGGCAGGAGGGGCTGCAGGTGCCAGAGCTGAGATTCCCCTGCAGCCCGTGGGGCAGCCAGCCCGTGGGGAGGCAGCTGTGTCCCTGCAGCCATGGAGGGTCATGGGGACACAGAGATCCACCCTCAGCCAGGGAGGGCCATGGGGACACAGAGATCCACCCTCAGCCATGGAGGGCCATGGGGACACAGAGATCCACTCTCAGCCCAAGGTCCATGGGGACACAGAGATCCACCCTCAGCCATGGGGACACAGAGATCCACCCTCACCATGGAGGGCCATGGGGACACAGAGATCCACCCTCAGCCCATGGTCCATGGGGACACAGAGATCCACCCTCAGCCCAGGGAGGGCCATGGGGACACAGAAATCCATCCTCAGCCACGGAGGGCCATGGGGACACAGAGATCCACCCTCAGCCATGGAGGTCCATGGGGACACAGAGATCCACCCTCACCATGGAGGTCAGTGGGGACACAGAGATCCACCCTCAGCCATGGAGGTCCATGGGGACACAGAGATCCACCCTCAGCCATGGGGACACAGAGATCCACCCTCACCATGGAGGGCCATGGGGACACAGAGATCCACCCTCAGCCCATGGTCCATGGGGACACAGAGATCCACCCTCAGCCATGGGGACACAGAGATCCACCCTCACCATGGAGGGCCATGGGGACACAGAGATCCACCCTCACCATGGAGGACACCCCCAGCAGGGCAGGCGGTCCCTCAGAGGAGCCGTGGCCCCGTGGGAGGCCTGTGCTGGAGCAGGGCCCTGCAGACCTGCGGAGAGAGGAGCCCACGCTGGAGCAGCTTTGCTGGCAGGACTGGTGAGCCTGTGGAGGGACCCACATGGAGCAGGCTGTGCCTGAAGGCTGCACCCCAGGGAAGAGTGACCCATGCTGCAGCAGTTTTGGGAGGACTTGTGGGAGGGACTCACATTGCAGCAGTTTGCAGAGAGCTGTTGCTCATGGGAGGGACCCCGCAGTGCAGCAGGGGAAAGACTCCTCTCCCTGATCCTCAGAGAAGCCTCAGGTCATGAACCATAACCCCCTGCCACTGGGGAAGGAGGTTGAGCTAGGAAGAAGAAAGGGGGAAAGTGTTTTTAAGGTTTATTTTACTACTCATTATCATGGTCTGATTTTGTAAGTAATAAATTTAATGAATATCTCTAAGTTTAGCCTGGTTTGCCCATGATGGTATTTGGCGAGTGACCTATCTCTGTCCTTATCTCACGCTTCGTTATATTTTATCTCCCCTGTCCAGCTGCTTAGGGGAGTGATAGAGTGGCTCTGGTGGGTGCCTGGCCTCCAGCCAGGGTCAACAGACTAAAAAGTCATCATGGAAACAGAAACAAAACCTCAGCTTTTCCATCTTCCCAGGAACAGTTATATTATCCAGCAGAACTACCAGAACTTCTGTTCTTTGATTTCAGTTTGGCCCCTTGTACTTCACGCTGCTGGCTGTGCAGTGGCACAGCTCTAACACAAGGACATCATGCCTGTGTACTCTGGGCTTGAGAACTCTCAACTCTCATGAGGATACAAGTTTAAAGCCCCTGGAACAACAAGCTCCAGATATTCCAGTCCTGAAGCTCTACTTCACCACTCAGATAACAACTTTTTGTTGAGAAAATTTTGGCATGTCAGCATACACTATAGTGTCTCCTAAAATGCAAACTATGTCATAAAAAGTGAGATGCTGATGAAACTCCCTGAGTGGAGATAGGAACAAGCTGATCTATGTGACCCTATCAATGTATCTTAAAAGCTGATGTGCCATTTCTTTTCACATTTTGCCACAGACCAGATGTGCTTTGATATGCAACATGTTTGAACAGCTAATTAATATTTAAAAGTGACATTCTGGCATAATCTGTATAAACATACATTTGGAATTCACAGCATCCTGTCAAATACAATTTTTTAAAAATTGTAGTCAGTAAAATGGTTATGAATGCCTATATGGGTTGCAAATATTTTTGACTTTATTGAAGAAAACGCAGGGGTTTTTTCTGTCATTTTTGCTATTTCTTCCTTCAGAAAATGAGATTCACCTTCACTTATATAAGCACAGGGAAAACATATTTCCAATTAACAGCCTTTTGAAAAAAATCCATTACATCTATTTTCTTTAAAGATGTAGGTTTCTCCTTCAAAGTCAGAAGTCATTAACTAAAACTTCCCTGGAATAATTTCAATGTTTTAATTGAAGTACAAATTTTATGATTAAGCAATCTCTCATTGAAGAAAAGGAATGCAGTTATTTTACAGTTTTGTAGAAAAGAAAAACGAAATTATATCATCACTTCCAAAAATATATCTAGTTTGCATATATATTTAATACAGATATAATCATATTTAGAGTAAACTATAGCTAAATAAAGAATTTGCACATTTAAAATCCCATTGCTACTATTTCCTTAAGAAGTATTTCTCAGACATGTTCTATCTACTGCAGTGCTCAGTGGTTGGTTGCCTTTTTAGCTTTACCAGTTCTTGCGTTTTAACAGTTCTCTGAGTGGAAGAATGTGGATGTTCAAAAACTCCTTAAATTTTGTACCCAACATCTTCAGGAGCTTTTCTGCAACACTGGTTGGGGTACAGCTGCAATCAAAGAAGACCAACCACAACATTTCCTTTTTAGCCAAATAGTTAACACTAAATATAAGCCACTTATGGGTTTGTAACTTTTCTCAAACAGCTATATTCAGCATTTCAGAAAACATAATAAATGTTTCTGTGAGTATAAGTGTAATCAAAAATAGCTTTTCTAGCAGAAACTGAGTACATTTTTAATACAAATGTACCAATAAGAAATAACAGTAAATTAAAAAATCAGAAAGATAATGCACCTACTAACTTTTATTAAATCAGGACAGTTTGTGGAATTTAGTAACTTATCTTAAATAGCAAATCATACTTTTCTAGAGTAACTAATTCAATGGTGATAATACATAGCACACTTCACAAAAATACTACATAGCAAGCAGTGGTACTTTGCATGATAACAATTAAGAGTACAAGTAATCTGCCCCACATCATATACGTAGAAATTTTCCATCTTTTCTCCCAAGAACTGGTCTAAAACTTTGTCCTTCTCACAAGATGTTAAATATGTCAGATGAATAATTCTCTAAAATACTTATTTAGGCTTATAGGCTACAAAATAATGAATTTTATTTAAAATATAGGTGTTCTGCGTTGCCGACAATGGGCTAGAAAAAAAATTATAATCAATGTTCTCAGGTAGTGAGTCTTACATAGTTAAAGTTTTCCATTTTAATTTAGTTGGAGTAAGCTTTGCAATCAGATATTGCCTGAGATCTTGAAATCAAATATATCCCCTCCTCAGCATGACTTCATGCTTTCCAAAGCTCTACTTTAAGTAGGTCTACTGGTTTATAGTTCTGTGAAGCCACTGAAAGCTGTGCTGTTTTGTGCCCTTTTCTAAGTGTATTTTAAAATCAATTTTTCCTACACAAAATGTAATGCATCTAATCAAGTTTGGGTGACTTCTATATTTAATAAAGAAGTAGTTATTTATGGCACACAATGGTTAAGAGCAACATGTTGATTCATTAGGAATCAAGTTATATTATCTATATGATAAAATATCAACAGTAGATATTTAATTATTGATATAGCCACAGTTTAAAACATTTTTTTAGGATGCAGTAATTACTAATTACTACAAAACAGTATTTTTTTTAATTTGATTTTTTTTGGTCTTTTAAAACTCACAGATTTCTTTTGTAAAAAGCTCCATATCCCAGACCACCAAGGGCTTGTTCATATCAGCTTCATGTTTTGTAATTTGTATATTTCATGTGTTTTTCAGTGAAAAGGAAAGGAAGGGAAGAAACGGCTGACATAGCACAGTTTATGGGGCTTTTTCATACAATACATCAGTTGGAAAACTTCCAGCAAAAATACAAGGACATTTTTCTCCATGGAGAAAGAAAAAAATAGCTATATTTTTGATATATTCATGCATGGACACATCCAGCCTGAATTATAAATATATAGTTTTATAGATATGTGAGTGAAGTAAACAGCACCAGTTAAAAAAATTAAGTGACACAACTCTATTATCTTACTGGGTCTAGGAGCTCCAGGTATGATTAGACTCTAAACTATAAATAAATAAATAATTATAGGGGAATCACATCTTTTGAAGGAAAAAAGCATGATAAAGGAAGAGATGTTGACATTCAGAAGACCTTTTTCTCTCTGAATCTGCTGTTATAGCAATGTAAATTACAGCATTAGCTCATGAACTGTTTCAAAAGCAGACTTTCAAAGGTGATCACTTGAGTTTATTAAGGAGATTTCCACTGTTTTCAAAATATGTCATTGAAACAACTTTGTGTTTTCTGTAGCAAACAATTATGTATTGTTGGATTGCTGTGTTGAAAAGTTTAAACCTTTCATCTTTGATGCTCTTGCATTTCAGAGAAACATGAACTCTATTTATTGTATGAAGTTTCTAAAGCCCTTCCCTGTGGGAGACAGACTACATAAACATAAGATACTGCATCACAAAACTGGAGAAATCTTCCTTTATTCATATTCTGTTCATATTTCTGTTCATACTGACTCCTAATGAAATAAAGGGGGATGTTGCCACTGACTTTGTTAGATCTGGAATTGGACTCCTCAAATTTGTTTTCTCTTACCTTCAAGAATCCCAAAGCATTCTTATCCCTTTTTCTCAGACTCCTTCTTTGCTTATAGATCCTTCCCTCACAAATTGCCTCTCAGGTAGAAAGACAGTGTATTTGCAAACTCATTTTTTGTTTCCATTAAGGTCTAGACCACAAGACACTTGGTAATGTCTCTGCTTGTCTATATCACATATAACTCTCAGGTTCCTTCCCTCAGTTACTTACAGCCCTCAGCTAGCATTTGAGTTAAAACCTTTTTCCTTGATTTTATGTCTAAATTGCTCCTTTTGCTCTCTCAATTATGATTAAAAGCTTCCTTAAGTGAAAGAGCATTCTAATTTTTTTAATGTCATCACTTTGAAAATGCTTAATCTGAGCAACTGTGGCCATATTACATTATCTCTGTGATATATTACGTGTCACTGTGATAGCTTGCTGTACAGTACATAGACAGAAACAGAGATTGCTGGAGTCCAGTTCATTCTTTAATAGATGTCTGAACTGGGTTACATGAGTTAAGCAGTCTGTACCAGACTAGGTAAGGTAAAGGTGAATTGTAGTATAGACCAAGGAGTAGAGTGGGGATGTGGTTTGCTTCACAGTAGAGCTACAGCCCTGCAAGTAACTGCTACAGGAGCTCTAAAGTAACAGGACTGAGCAGTCTTAACTATGGTTGCGTAAATATGGAGAGGATTCTAAAAATATCTGGAGTGTGTCACATATACTAACATGACACCTTTACTTTACACTTTACCAAGAGATGTGTAGTAGGTAGGCACAGGGCAAAGCCCAGTTCGCTTTTGCATCCTCACTTATCCAATATCACTGTTGCTATGTGGGAATGCATAAATTCAGAAGGTTTTGGGAAAGCTGCAAAAGGCAGGCTTCAGAGACAGCAGAACTGTGATTAGAGCTAAGCAGTAGCCATGAGATAGGTCAGCAGAAAAATTATTTGAAAAATAGAAAAGCAAGGACAAATAGAACAATGGTCTATTAACACTTGTCTAGAATAACTCCCCATAGCTACAGCAAAGTTTATCTAGCAAGATATTAGGAAGTTTGAAGCTTAATAATGGAGCTCTGTGCATTGTGTTTTAAGGCTTACAAGCAGGTATTGTATTCAAAATAAGCAAGCATTGTTTTAACCAAAGGTACGTGTGCTCATAGTGGTTGGATGGAACTACTGTCAATATGCTTCTGCTTTGTGTGATTGGTCAAAAAACTTATAAAGTAAGTTGTAACATTAAGTTCTTGGTCTGCTGCCTGGGATGTGAGCTGATGTAATGAGATTGATGCTGGAAAATACAACAGCTCAAGGCACGTCCACAGCAGTCCCGTCCTGTTTGTGATTTGTACATAGCCCCCAGCCAGTGATATAGCTATATGTAGTATGAAGTCATGATTCATATGAAATTTCAGCTAAGTTGTTGGCCTCTAAGTTCATGTTATAAAAGATTAAGATCCAGGAGATGTTAGAACTGACAATTTACTGTATACATCTGGTAACTTAGAAAAGCCCATGAGTGATAGGGGCTACACTGAAAAGTGCTCCTCTGCCACCAGACTCCTGCTGAATGCCTGGCTTTGGTAGCTGGAAACTGTGAAGCTGAATTGACAATTAATTCAATGAATTTTCAGCTCCAAAGAACATGAACCACTTCAGCCTCTTCCAGTATAAAAGAGATTACTTCTTTTGTAAAGCAAGAACAAATATCTTTTTAATTTCTTGCAGTCAATGAATTCTAACTGCATTATCATTTTTGCCTTTTGGTTTTGGAGCAAGTACTCCAAATAAACTCCTATACATATTGCTGTAATAAAATCCCTGTTAAAAGAAGTAATAGACAAATTGACTTAGATAAAATGCATTTTTAAAGAAGATCGTGGATAAAATATATGCTTTATATTCTTCCTTCTATTATGCCTTTTACTACATTCTGCAGTATCAATAACCTAATAATATAGGAGTACATTCCTCTCTTCAGTGTACTATTCAATTATACAAATAGGAAAACTTTTGTTTTTAAAATATTATAAACCAGACCTATGACTGTTATAAAGAAATTAATTAGAATAATCCCTATAATAGATGTGTTTTTAAAACAAAGCAAATTTTTGGAGGATAAATTGTTTTTAAATTCTACCTGTTACCCATTTATTTTCACCCTTTTTTTCACTGCCACTTTTCCCTTCTAATAATTCTGTAATTTTCCATATTTTTATCTAAATATAGAAGCCATTAAGACAGATTGCAATCCTGAAATTGAACTAGCCTATCTTATTTGTCTGGCCTGCTCCTATGGGTCTAAATATCCACTGGCATCTGGTAACAAGGCAGCCTGAAGTTGTAGTAGTGAAGATATCATTTGATGGGGGCCATATGTACAATCCACTATGCAAGTTTGCTTGTTTAAACAAAATAATCACCATGTCACAGGTGGACAGAAATATCCACCAAGATTTTTGAAGCATTTAGACTCAGCAGCCTCTTCTTTTCCAGCTTTTGCTTGTTTAGGTTCTGTTTTCCAGTGTTCAAGTCCTAATACATCTCACTAATTTAACTGTTATGTGCAAAAAGATTTTGTGCCATGGAAAGTAAATTCTTCTTATTTCAACTTGCATATCATATCTGTTTTATTAATAGGTGAGTGTTTATTAGAAGATACATAGTGATCATTTATTCAGGAACATATAAATGTATATGAATCAGGAAGAGAGGAAGGGAAATTGTTCCCATTTCCACATTTTCAATATAGATAATATTTTATCAGATTTTATAAATCAAAGATGTTCCATGTTTTATTTCTTCTCAACTGTTCATATTTTCCTTGAATTAAGCTTTTATTTATATATGAACCTCATAGCAAGTTTTGCTATCTTACAAAAATAAGGGTTGCCATATGCTTTCATAAACAGAACTTTTATTTGCTTTTATTAGCTTGCTGCATCAACACAGAGCAGATTGTTTTTGAAAGATGAAGTTTCATACTGCCATAGAAAATCCAGAAAAGAATGCACCATCTTACAGCTGAAGTCCATTTCATGAGGAGCTATTCTTTGAATGAAGTTTGATTATACAGGGCCATCTGCAATGTCAAGACTACAATCTAGAAAAGGCCAAGACTCCATCCTACTTTTTTTATATTTTTTTTCAAATAGCAGTATAACTGGAAAAACATGAAATTATTATAGTAATAAGCATATAGAAAATTATAGTAACAAACATATTCAGCTGCCTTCTCTTTACCTGTTTCTTTTTCTGTTGTTCTACAGTTTTATTTGCAATGTTTTGAATACTGATTTCAAGTTCTTTATATTCTAGAAGCTATATAAAGCTGTTCAACATAGCATCAAAATAGACACAAGGATATGCATTTGAAATGGATATTTCTAAGAACTAGACTTTCAATGATCCGGCTGACATTTATCTGTTCAGAATGCAACAATTCATAAAAAAACCCCACAGCTTCAATTCTGTCTGGATTCATAAACATTCTAATCTGATTCTCCCAGGTAAATAGTGATAAACTGTTAATGTCATTTAGCATTCTGAACTGATAATTTCAATTTATTTTCCATTATATGGGGCAATATTTTCTTCATTATTTTTGTTTCTTTGTACAGAGTCATTTTGGTTAATAACAGCAGGGTAATTCAAACTTGAATGAGGAAGGTAAGATAAATCTTATTATCATTCCTCATAATGCCTTATTGTTGACATAAATGTCTATGTTGCTTAAAAAACCATTGAAATGCTATTCTTTTTTTTTTTTTTAAGTAGTCATAAAATTAGAGTGCAAGAATTAGAATGCTGAAAGCTCAGGGGTAATTATATTTGTTGTGTTGGCTGCATTGGTTCAGAAGTTCCATGAAAAATCACAAGCAGTTAGTTTTAAAGATTCTCAATGCATGTGAAATAAATGGAAGCAAGACAATTTAACAGACTATTCAGTAAAACATTCTCACAGAAAAGGAATCTTCATATCATACCATTATCATGGTGAATAAACTATACACCACACACTAAAAATGTTAGTGTTGCCATTTAATGAAAAGATAAGAATTAGTGTAGCAAATCTTCTTTAATTAAGATAAATTATTTTAGAAATCAATAATGAAAAATAATGTAATAAACTTGAAATGTAGTGGAAAATAGATTCTTCTAACCAGAGATTTTATAAATTAGCATTTTCTGAACATTTAACAGAAGAGGGTTTAGGGAGCTTAAAAATGTATATGTAACACTAAATAAAATGCTGATCTTAGTTTAATAAAACACTACTTTTTGATTACTGAAATTAGGCATTAGGCATTAGACCATGTTCAAAGTTAGTGAATAATTCAAAATTTCTGTGTGGAAAAATATCTTTTTCCACAGAACTAATATCCTATTAGAAAAATATCTATTTTTCCTCTACAGCTAATATCAAGATCATTTAGGTATACAATAAATTAGTGCTAATAACAAACACAGTACATTATTGGCACATTTTGACTTTACAAAGCTAGGAATTCAGAATTCTCTACCTATACACTAGGTGCGCCAAAAATACAGGTTTACATTCAGTGGTAATCTGAATAACTGCCCCTTACTCTTTCTGCTGAGCTGGGGGAAGTACCCTGTGCTCATCTGGAAAAGTTGTGTGAGTACATGGAAGGAAAAGTTATATGAATGGTTGTAATTTCAGAGATTTCTTGATTTCTACAGAGCTGCACAAGTGCCCATGCCAGAACAGAGATGATGCAGGGGCAGGAAGAGGTAGCTGGGATGGAACAGAGATTCACAGGATGAAAGAGACACCAAAAAAAAAGTTAATGATGTGTTACAGCTGAAATCACATGAAAGCCTCATTAACACTGCAATAAATTAAGGTTGTTAATTTAGATATATGAGTGAAATACATAAAGACATATAGTGACAGCATTCTTGCCCTTTCCTTCCCAGAGCATATATTTAATCTTGGTAAATAAGGTGAAAGCCAAGAAACAATACAGAATTCTCAGCATTTGTACAAACTTAGAATTCTACTTTTAAGAAGCGCTCCAGAGAAATTCAAGGAATGTTGTCAGGAATATCTAGTAGTAGGACTTAAAGAAAAAAAGTTTCTTTTCTTTTTTAGTACCATTTTTAGCAGTGATGCCTTTTTTCCCCTCCTCTTCAGCCTAATGGTGAACCTTATTTTCCCATTTCTCTCTAGAAAGCAGCAAATAAGAACACAGTAACATTTTTAACAGTTTACTGCAATGTTTCTTTGGACACTAACCACGAACTTTGTACTTAGACCCTCACCTCATAGTTCTAGTATGAAAGTTTTCTGTGTTTTGCATGGAGATTCTCTATTACAGAAATGCCATTTTTTCCATGATGTTTTGAGCTTCTTCTAAGATGCAGCTAAATTGCAATGTTTTTCCCCATTAGTCCCTGTACTAATAGAAAAAGGCACCTGTATGCCAAGCACTGCCAAATACATCATTTAGGGATTCAATTTGTATTCCCAATCAAATGACAGTAACTATGCCTATTAAACTAGAAACTCAAAGGGACAGTAGCAAGGCATAAAAGGAACAATGTGCTCTTTCCAAATGCCATAGGTCACAGTTAGTTTGTACCCAGATTTTGGGAACAAAGAGATCATTTAAATCTCAGGTCAGAAAAAAAGAAACTTAGAGCAAACTGAAACTTTTTTCTGACCATCTTTCTTTGGTTTGCTAGGAGAGTCCTTTGGTTCCAATACTTAGATGGCAGATGTAATATTGCTGTTATATATGCGAAAGCAATGTGGTCTGTAGGGCAAGAAGACTCTTAAATGACACATAGGAAATATTTACTATTTTCCTGAAGGACTAAGTGTTAAGAAATTGTCCTGAAATTCGACATTATAAAAGCTTGTGGTACAGGGTAGTAAGTTCCTACCTTAAGAGCATTTCCACAGGATCCTAGAACAGTCAAGCTCATTCAAGCTCATAGGACAAAAATTAAGGTCCACCTCTATTATTCCGTAACTTCCACATGCTTGATTTTAAAAATCTCAATTAAATTATTTTAATTTGTTTCTGAATGCAATACAATATAAAGGAAGTAACTGGGTCAGGAAGGATCTAATAACTACAATGAAACATATTTGCTTCTGGGCAGTCTTTGCATGCAAAAATGGAAATAGTTTAATTTAGTTTTCTTTTCATTATGGCATGTGGTACAGCTCACCCTATTACTGAATGAATCCCACTATTAATGAACAATTCAATTGATTAAGTAATCATACAAGCATTATTTTTTTACATATCTTATATTTCTAATATACAAATAATGATTTTTTATTTATCTTATTTAGCTCCTCCCAATAACACTTAGAAGCTTTACTTTTCTCCTCTTTACTTCAAACTAAACATGATTTTCTTATCCTCAGCAGAGGCAGTCAGAAAATTAACAATCCATGTGAGATCTGAAATAGAATAAACAACATCAGTGACTGGCCTAGTCCTCTGACAGGAATTGTAATATTCACATGACTTCTGATAGATGCTGATCCAGCATTCAGCAAAATAAAGTCTTCATTAGACTCACATGTTCAGCACATTGACCTCAGTTTGCTCCTTCAAGTGTGAGTCCAAGACTGGCACTCACAGACACTCCAGACAAAACAACTTCCCCACTAGTATTAGGATGGACCCCGTTTCACCACAGGTATTTGAAGAAGGACCTCACCAAACAAGACAGTGCCAATGCCTGGCTACATATTGACTTCTGCAAATCCGAAACTGCTATGCTGGAAACACACTATGTCAGAAGTCAGTAGGTTTTATATCAGCCACATGTAAAGTAATTCAAAATTTACCAAATAGATCTCATTCATTTATATCTACCTACAATTCTGTCTTTCTTACATCCTTAGGTCATTCATTATCTCTTGTAACAAAACTACACTCCAGAGGTAAGTTTTGATTGAACTAAGTCTGGATGACAGCAGTCAAGTAGGTTATTTTTTAGGCCCAAGACAGGTAATCCAGAAACACTTTTTTTCCTTTTTATTTAATCCAGTTTGATCAACAAACAAGTGAGTTAATTTTTTATCTCCTTGTGTTTGGGGGTAGGCTGCAGGATCCACCTGAATTCTGGATTTCCTGAGAGAGAAAGTAGGACTATGAAATAATCACTCTATGGCAAATGCCAGTTACTCCTTTAAAATCTGGGCTCCAAGTAATTAATATTTTAAAACCATGTATAATTAAATAAATTTCCTCAAAAGAAGACACATTATTTAATTTAAATTGATTTGATTTAATTTAATGAAAAGATATTTTGAAGGCCCTATGGCTGAAAAATTATGAAATGGAAAAATACAGTTCATAATAATGAAAAAGAAAGGTAAAGCACTCTTTTTTTAGCACTCTTTCAGAATAAAAGCACAGGACCACTTTTAACTAGCTCTGCAGCTAAAAGGTCTTGCCAAGCTTTCTTAATTTTGTGGAATGAGAAGGCCAGATTCCAAGCTCCACTCTAGTAATTTGTCATTAGTAGCTATGCTGTTTTCCATGGTTATTTTTAACCTTCTAACTTGCTGTCCTGCCAATCTCTGTTTTCATTCTGCTGCTTTCTCTTCCACTAATGACTTCAGTTGTTATTTGTGTGAGGAAATAATGTAGTACTTGATTCATGGCTAATAAGACTTTGAGAAGAAAGCCTCTGAAAGGAGAGATTATGTTTTGATGGACTAGATATTCAAGTAAAATTAAAATGAAATAGTTGTTGAAAATGCAAATACCTACTGTTTCCAAGCAAGTTTTCTATTTTAGAAAACTCGAAATCTCTGTTCTGTGTTTAAGATGGACAGAGATATTAAGTTCTATGGGGGCACTGAGAAAATATCTTATATATTGGAGTAGTGCAGAACAGGAATCCTTATATAGGTAAAGTGTAATTCTGCCTATGTGTCCCCTACAGGGGAATACCTCATATTTATCTGCCCCTACAGGGAAAGGTTCTTGAAGGAAATCACTGCAGCAATTTAAAAGTAATTACACACTTTATTCAGGAAAACTATGAGCAAGGACTCAAGCCTGAAAGAAGAAAGTAGATTTTCTGGGTTTTGGAACCAAAATGTCAGCAGAATTAAATGAGCATTTAACATATTTGTTTCCTCCAAAAAGCCCCCTGGTGAAACAGGATCATGACTTGAGGACATCTTCTTCTCTGTACATTATAGGTAAATATACTGATGTTCCAAAGCTAGAAATTCTAGAAAGCAGAATTTTGTCTATGAGGTTTATTTGGCCTTGAAAAGGAATATAATCAAGAGATCTTCTAAAGTATTCTGAATGAGTATCTTAATTTCAGAAATAGTGTGGGTAAAAAATGAGAAATGCCTGTGCAACATTTATAAAATGGGAGACTGTATCTTGCCTACCTTGTCAAATGAAATAAGATCAGCATTTAATGAGTAGTAAAAGGGAGAAATGCAAGAATAATTATCTTATCTTGTCTCCTGTTCTGGTCTCCTGCTTCAAATCCAACAAGTATTCCCCCAGAAAAGAAATTGTAAGTATTTCTAGTCAAGTTTCACCATGCTCTATGTGGAGAATTAGCATTGCACTACACCAGTGCACCAGGAAAATCGCCCTACTGTGATGAAATTTACTGGTTAGGGACTTAATAGGTTTTTTAATAGGTTTAGTATTTCAAATAAGTCAGATCTGGATGAGTTGACACTCACAGAATTTGCTGATAATCAACACACAAACTGCTTCAAATTGTGGAAGTTCTTCACGGACATTTCTTATGAACAGGAAAAATTCCCTTATTTTTTCTTGGTTTTGGAAATGACTGAGGTAATTCTTTTTCCTTCAGATTTCAAAACACAGAAAAAGAAACCTTAATCAAAGAAGTATAATGTTTGGCCAATCAATAAGCAGGGAAGAACAGTGATTTTTAAGAGAAATTGCTACATCACCTTGCTTATCTACAATTTGCAAAAGTGAAAACTATGAAGATTTGTAAATAATCAAAGTTAATAACCTGTCTTCCTCCTCTTCCCACAGCACATTTTGAATTAAGACTACACATTAGAAGTAAAATTATTTTAGAAAGGTAAAAATAGCAATCATAACTTGTTTGTATAGGACATATCTTTCATTTTGACTAGCACCTTCCTTTACAAATCCCTAAAATTATTTCCATGGGATTATGGTGGATTAAATCACTGTTCAGGGTAAAACTGGCAGAATTAGGTCCTAGGAGATTTCCTCTGCTATGCTATGATCCCAGAAGAGAAGGAGTAGGAATTACACTACTAAAATTATTAAAGCCAAATGTGATTTACTATTTTATATACCCTTTGAGAAACATTTCTGCATTAACAGGAGGACAGACAGGATGACATGGAACCACATATTTTATCTGAGTCTCATTTGTGACTATCAACTTCGTCTTTGACAAAGGTATTGCTGTTTAACTTTATTTTTAAATCTGAGAAAAAATAATTATTTATATTCCCTGAATATATTAAAATTATCAGCTCATAAAATAAACCCTTTTACAGAAGGGTTGGGGTTTTTTCTTTGTGTGTTTTTATTCAGAGTTTTTGGTTCTTTTTGTTTTTAGGATAGAGAGAGAGACAGGAGAATACAAAACTATGGCCTATGGGAGGGGGAAAAGTAGGAACTGAGAAATTATATTGTGATTTATTTTATGAAAAGAAAATATAACTTCTCATTGTACACTGAAAATGAGACATTTGAGACACTGCAAAAATGAATTTGCTTAATACAATGCACCAATTGAAAAATAGCAAATGCAATACTTGATACCCCATCCACTGTAAATATTATCCTTTTATCTTATCGTCTTCGGCTGTACATTTTCTTACCAAAATATTGCAGTATACAAAAACTGTTCAAAATGCTTTCTGTGAGATTTTTTTAGGAGAACAAATGAAGCACAGTAATTATGCACCAAAAGGACTCAGGAGACCTTTGAAACTATAAATAATCTACAAAACTCTCTGTCATTCTGGATTCATTCATATAATTAAAAGACACAGTAAGACACACCTTGCAACTTTAGATATTTGCCAATGGCAAGAATCTAAGGGACCTAAAGTTCTCTTATTCTTGTCTTCTCTTAATTTCTTTTATGTTACTGCTTTTGTTTTGGTTTGAGGTTTTTGTTGTTGCTGTTTAAACTAGCCTATTAGTGTTTGAGATTCTTACAGGTCTCTACAGCAGCATGTAAAACATAATCCACAAGAACATACTAGTCCACTTTTAAAAATGAGATGGTGCTGAATGGTTGCATATTTGGAGCTACTTGGTCCTATGATGTGACTGGAGAAGTGTAATCTGTACCTGTGAGGAGCAAGGAGACTGTCATGCTTGAGGGCAGGTGTTTCTTCAATGAATACAATGAATACAATGACATTGAAGAAGCACAAAGTTACCTAAGAAGGAAAAGTTAACATCAAATCACTTTTGGTTTGACTTCAATTTCCTTAATTCACCTTGGACCAGCTTGGGGTTTAGAAAAAAAAAAAAATCAAAATATTTATATCTAACTGAAGGAGATTTGTATAACAGAAATATAGAACATATTGTATAAAGTAATTTCTGCTTGCACAAGAAGAAAGGGTTCAGAAATACCCAAGAATTAGTGCATCATCCATCTGTAATATTGGTAAAATATTGCTTATAATCACAAGTTTTGCCACATGGTTTGTGTAAAGGACCTGCACTGTCCTCAGAATACAGAATACAGAATACTGTTATTGCATGCAAATCAGTCGTTATCATAAAAACACAATCTTGAGTTTGCAATTTCCTCACCAGCATGAAACTAGGGTTTCAAACAGACAAAGAAATTTTTTTTCAAAATGCAAATTGAATTTTCATACCTGCTTGGATCTTTGACCCTCTTTAGAGACCTGTTCCTTTCTTTTGATAGCCTTTGCATTTATTAGTTTTATTTTCAGTGCTCATAATTTAGGTTCTTTCTCTAGGCCTCTGTCTCTGGTGTTCATTTTTCTTTGGTGGTTTTTCTTGCTTGTTTATTTTTGCATCTCCTTTCTAAGAGCTCTGCCATCCCATGTAGGTTCTACTGGTTGTGCTTCCTATTTTAGGTTGAGCCTTGTTGCTCAAGGCAAGTGAGATGTCATGTGGCTAGGAGAGGTTTCAGAGGTATTAGCCAGTCCACAGGCTGTGGGAGCTCTTTCCCTGGGCAGCCCTCTTCCCAGCAGTCATTTCAGCTCCTCCTGCAGGCTGTGGGAGCTCTTTCCCTGGGCAGCCCTCTTCCCAGCAGTCATTTCAGCTCCTCCTGCATCTCCAAGACATGCAGTTCTTGCATCTTCTTCCAAGGAAGAACTTAATCACAAAAGTCTACTCTTCTTCTTCCAAGCCTGCCCAACAGGTGATACTGATGTTTTTCAGTTCAGTTTCCCAGTACTGAGGTGCTCAAATGGGGCAGACACAGAGTAAGCTCTTGGTTCAAATTGGCTGTATCAAAAATCTGGTGAAAGGATTTATGAAAGTCATACAAGGCTGAGAATCTGTGATCACAGTAGCATCAACCATTCACCAGTCCTCCCATGTGTTTAGCTGTTTATGCTGTCAAAAGTGTATGACTTTTTGGACCAGAAACACATTGCTCTCCTTCCTTTGGAGAAAGCCATCAAAATAGGTACAGGATTATTTCTATCTTAATCTAGATCCACCTTGCCCCTACAAAATTATTCACATTATGCCTATACATATGGCAGCTCTGATTGCATCAGTAAAAGTTTGCTACATCAGTTAAACAGGTGAGTGGTTTTAAGGTAAATTAGCCTCATTCTGAAGTAGAAATACAGAGAAGAGGAGCTGATAGTTATGCCACTGACATGTATGTATTTACTCAAAATCAAACTGTCAGTCTTTCTGAAATCTTTTACTATGCTTTTTCTTTTGCAATTAAGCAAACTATACCTAAAATCATTTTGTATAGGTTAATGAACTACAAATAAGAGCAAATTAGCCTAAATTGTATTTTAACATACTAAGATGTCAGTAAAAAAACTGAAATCCTGGCAAGGGGAAGGATGAGTTAAGGCAAAAGATGTTGTTGGAGAAATTATGTAAATTTGTGGAGAAACATCAATTTTTAAAACTTGTAAGAAGAGTGGCTAAGCAGATTTGATTATATCTTCTTATGTGTATATTTTTTCTACATGCCTATGTTTTGATAATCATTGACTCTACACTGAAATACATTAAACAAAACAGAAAGGAAGTATTTCATTGTATCAGTCCTGTGATTGATCATATGTGTCAAAACAAGCTCAAGTTATCTGCCAGCAAGGATGTTTCCCAGACCCAATGATTTCAGGAATAAATATATGGAAAAACATAAAGGACATTAGTTCTGATTATTTTTTCAAGACTGATTAACAGGGTATTCAAAATCCCCCACCCATCATGGTTCATTTCTCTTCATCTTCCTTTCCTTCTCTAACTCAAACACCTTACTGACCACACCGTTCCTTCCAGAACTGTTCTGACACTGTTCTCATTTTTCTTTCCTCTAATTTTAGTTTAACTTGCCTGTAAAATAGCTATTTTGGATCAGGACAAATTGATTAACATAATAATGTGCCTTAAGCTTTTCAAGTTACCATCTCTAAGTTTTTTTCTCATGTCCCATAAAGGGAAGAACCACAGACATTTATGTTGTGGTGTTCTTACCAAGCAAGCAGATGTAAATAATTCAAGTTCTTATTTTATAGAATAAATATTTACTTATGGACAAAGCATACAAGAAGTTTAACAATTAGGAGAAATAATTATCAGGAAAAAATAGAAGGAAGATCATAGTTTAAACAAAGGTATTGCTGCAGTTTACAAGACCATCAAGTTCATGATCCTGGCCCCCTCTATCTGCCACATTTACAAATATCTTAGGAAGTACTTTGAAGTACTTTCATTGTGAATAAAATAACTATTAAATTGTTCATGCTGCTGTAGCTAACACTGCATCAGCAGTTTTACTGTAGCCCTTGGTTTCACAGGTTCATACCTCTACGGTAAACATGTTCTTCAGTCTGAAGCTCAGCATAGTAAAGAGAAATCATAGAAGAAGTAATTCAACTATCAAGAATCAGTGGTGAATTTTGAAAGAAAAGGAGTTTAGATAAGCATGGCAGTCTAAAAATTCTTTTACACTTTGGAAATAAATATACACAAAGATTCAGCATGCCTTTTTATGGTTGTCCTCATTTTGAATGAGAATAGATTCATCATGACAGACATATTTTAAAAATTGTCAGAAGTATTTTAAATTATCCATACTCTTCTAAACATGTGCACAACTTTGTGTCAGGAAATCTGCAGTGACTTTAAAAACATGTCCATGTGTACAAAGAGTGTTTTTTCAAGGTTAGCCATTAAAGGTCTAAGTCCTTTCATATCAACCATTTTTTAAAAGGGTATTATTGTAATTATTAATTATATAATAATAAAGGGTAGAGATAAAGATGTATGTAATGCTTTACAGAAGGAATAATAGTTTTTCAGAATAATTACTATTGTTTTGCCTTATTGATCCTCACAGGGCTGCTAAAGCTTCATCATATATAGCAGAATAACTGTACCGTATACCATAACACAGATGAGAATTCAACCTAAATAAAGTGAATAATTACCTTAAAAGGAGTTAAATATGGCCTGAAACACTCAGTGAGTCCAAGGAGTGGATGTGGAGTGAGTCCAGCTTCACTAGAAGGCTTACATTGGGCAGAATGGAAGATAAAGGATCTGATCCTATTTTGCACTCTCCTAAAGTCTCTATTAAGAGACCTCTTCTGTTGAAAAGAGCGCAATTTGCCAAAGCAAAATGCCCAGTAACTCTCTTTTGTGAACACTTGCACCAGGGATTTTCTTTCAAAGTGATGCACCTCTGTCCTCCTGTAATATGAAAGTTCAGCGAGTCTGTGGCTTTTATTTAAACATATGCTGCCACAGGCCTGTGCCTGCAGCAGGATTTCCTATCAGTTTCAAGGTGTTTTTCCCACAGCTGTAAGTCCCATATTCTCTGAGGAGGACACTGATTGCTATTGGGGTGTCATATCACCACAGCCATTGCATTCTCAACAAGATTTACATTGCACTGTCCCCAAAGAAATATGGACCTTCACAATTATAAACTGGCTCCTTTCAGTTTATTTATTCATTTTATAAGAGCAAAGAATATTGCAAGCACCTCACAAATTGAAAAGGGGGCATTGTTTAGAGCAGTTCTTATTTTCAGGCTATTTTATAGGTTTGCATTTGAATTACTGCATTAAACTCACTGTAAAAAAATCACCCAAAAGAAAGGTCATGAGACTCACTTTCCCAAAAAAAAAAAAAAAAAAAAAAAAAAAAGAAAGGTTGCAAAATACAAAGTTAAAAAGGACACTAGCAAGATAAAAGTCTTTTTTTTTTGTAGTGGATGTCATTTCCTTAGCTACTAATAACATTAGATTTATAAGACTGAGAGAGGTAAAGGTAATTTAATTTTCACCATTTGTCTTGTATATTGCCAAAGGTCAGTCTCTTCACAGCACAGTATCTACCTGCATCTGGTAGTATGTAAATCAATTCATAAACAATTCCAGAAAAATAAAATAGCATTAAAAAATAATCCAATGACACAATTTATAAGGGGTAGGAGAGATGCAGCTTTGTAAAGTACTGAGCCTTGGAGTGATACAAAGCAACCATACTGAGTACAGGGCACATCTCCACAAGGAACCAGCAGGGCTTTGTATTTGGTATTAACCAAATAAGGGAAATTGCCAAATTTTTCATCTCAGCAGAGTTTCTGCAGCAAAAGAACTACTCCAGCAAAATAACTCTTCCATTTTCTCTCAGCAGCTGGAGGTCTTCAGACAGTTTAGAAATCATAGATTAATGATCACTACTTCACCCTAAATTATCTTCTCTGATTACAACAAATGCATTTGGGGCTGAAAGAAATCTTATTGCTGTCTGACTACTTATCATTATTAGTGTTACAGCAGATGATAGTAACTAAATGCAAAGAAAATATTTCATTTGCTGTTCAGTGCTTAAATAGTAACCCTGAAAAGAGCCAACAAAATCTATTATAGCAACCCTCTGATCTGTACTGTGCCTCAGATCATTGTTCAGAAGTGTCAGGGTACTCTCACATTAAATATTCCCTTCTCTACTGAAGAGGTACAGCAGTCAATACAAGCAGTAGGAAAGATGACAGCACAACCAGACATTTATGAGAGCTCTTGGCAGCAGGTGCACATGGCTACAAAGTGGAGAGAAGGAACATAGCGAGACCAATGCTGCTGGAGCACAGCAAGAGTACGTAAGCAAGGCACAAGGACATGAAGTGGTTCACAACATCACTGCAAAGCATAGCTGGATCCAGACAGAATGAAATGCACCTGACCAGTACTAATCCTAAAAGAGAAGAAGATAATGCTCTTCACTAAAGAGACAACAAACGAAAAGTCTGGTGCTTCAAATTGTTTCTACGCATTTCTACAGAGCACTAGTGCTTCTGGGAGTAATGGTGTCAACTATGGGCTGCTACAGGAAAGAATGGATATTTCAATTCACTTGACCAGACACTTATATTAGAATAATAGAATACCCTCAGTTGGAAAAGGGTCATTCAATGACCCTCAGTCAAAAGGGTCATTGAAGTCCAGCTCCTAGCCCAGAGCAGAACAGCCCCAAGAACCACAACAAGTGCTTGAGAACCTTGCCCAAATTCCTCTTGAGCTCTGTCAGGCTGGTGCTGTGACCACTTCCCTGGGGAGCCAGTTCCAGTACCTAACCACCCTCTGGGGGGAGAACACTTCCTGATATCCAGCCTAAACCTCCCCTGACACAACTTCAGGCCATTCCCTCAGTCCTGTCACTGGTCACCAGAGAGAAGAGAGCAGTGCCTACATCAGCACCTCACTTTAAAGTAGAATACTTGAGCAAAGTGCCAAGACTTAGACTTAGAAAAATACTTGGTTTATGAAAGAGTGAGTAGCACCCAATCAGAAAGAGATAATGTAGCAAACCTTTGCAAATGCAATAAAAATAAAGTTTCTGTCCAAAAGACCCATTCTGACTCTAAACAGAGTCCAATTGCTGGTTACAGAGCAAAGGCTAAAGAAATCTGACTAAAATTTAGTTGATAGGAATGTTTTTAGTCTCCTAATCTCATAGCATTGCCTGACATTTTGCTCTTAAATAGATATTTTAATAGGAAAGAAATTTTAAAAACAAAAAAATTACATATTACTGCTTTGCAAAACTTAATGCAAACATTTTTGAGACACTGTAAATTCATCATGTCTATGTAAGTAGAGAAAAGATTTCACCAGAGGCTAAGGTTAGTATTCAACAAAAACTTAGTTAAAAAATACATGACAGTAAATTAAATACTGTGGAGAAATAAACATATTTTAAGACTTTATTTCTTTCATAGTTAATTAATTTATGTTATTCACAGAAGGCATGTTTCTTTCCACAGCCTCTATTGGGCATCCTGACTCTTAAGATGAGACAGCTGTTTTCTTTGAGAAACTGTTCTAGACAGTAAAAAGTCTGCAGATAATTGACTGGTCAAATCTGTAGGAGTTCCTTAGAGGTTGTAAAACATTCTTTTACATTTGTAATATTAATACCTAGTTTATCCTTGCAGAGCAGCAAAAATAATTTCCTGGTTAAGTTAGAAATCTCTTTTGTTCAATTATGTGAGTGCTTTGAGTTCTGACCAAGGATAGGATTGTCCAGGATAAAAAAGTGCAATGGAGTGGATTAGATTTATTTGGTGTTTGTAATAATTGTTCTTACTGGAACAGACAGAAAACATACATGTTCATACTGTGAGACTAGAAATGAAAAATTATACCAAAAGTTTGGTATAACATGGAGCCATTATTATACTACATTAAACAGTCTCGAGATATTAATAATTTTCCATCTGTTTACTTATGTTCTTAGAATTTCCCTCATGAATGTACTTGAGATTTAGCTCTCCAGTGTTGCTAAGAAAATTTACATAAACACTGAGTTCTCAAAGGACTTCTAAGATGTTACTAATGAAAACTTGGCCAGCATCCCCACTATCAGAGTTTGATAAAGTAAATACAAATATAGTTATTTTTTAAAAAAGGAAGACTGAAATCTTATATGCATAATTATGTAATATACTGCATGGAAGTTATTATAGTCATTATTTTTTAAATATGCAAATTTCCTTTGGTGGAAAAGCATAGGCTATTATTATCTGTCATCACTGAACCAGTAGAATGCTTTACAAGAAGTTAGTTTCCACCAGCATCAACTTCTTTGACAAAAAAACAGTGCCAAACCAACCAAAAACAATAAGCAAAAAGCAGTCATATATTCTGTTATGTATTACTAGCCCCATCACATATTTGGAAGTTCAAATCTCCCAATTCTTTTCTAAAAATGAATTTCTATCTGTTTATCAGTTGAACTCAACCCTCTTGCAAGGCATTTTCTTTATGCCTTTGGTTCATCTGAAATTCAAATACAATATTTCCAGTGTGGTCTATTTTTTTACTATACAGTACTTAATAATTCACATAAAAGTTTTCAGAAAGAAATTTGATTCCTTTTTTGAAAATTAAATCATATGTAGGAACATAATTATCTCCGAGGATGTAGTCAAAGTTTCCATGAAGAAAACCAAAAACTTGGGTATTTAGAAGTCAAGATGACTTTGTCTAAAATGCCAAAAATATTTTTTGAAAATCAGGTCTATGCATGAAGCCATATTTTAACGGAAATATATTAAGACATCCCTCAATTTTCTGAGTGATCTAGAGTCTCTCTCGTGTCATCATAAAAAAATAGCTACATATGGGGAAAAATTAATCCAGGTTTTATTAATGGCATAGTTTTGATCAAGAAAACTTTATTTGAAATTATCCAATTTTCCTGATAGAATATAAAGTGAATCTAGAGTAATCTAGATTTAGGAATTAACCTTTAAATTGAGACAAATCCCATTTTCACTTATTTTCATTGTCTTTATAAGAGAAGATTTTTTTAAAAAATCTGTATTTCTCCCATTTTTTGTTTTATACTTGAACTGAAAAATAAGCTGGCTAATAATAAAATTTGGACTCTGCATTTTACTTATGTATCTGAGAAAAGGATTAATAAAAATGCTGATGAGTGTGAAAAAAATCCATTTTCTCTGAGCATAAAAACTTAGGACCCTTATTGTATGAGGCATTGCAAGTTTGGACATTGTTTTTACAGTACAGGGAAAAGATCTTTCTCTATATTTTAGGCATTCATGAGGGCATAATAGCTTATAGTGGCTACACAAAGTTAAATTCTAGAGTGAGATAATACATGGCTTATTTATTTAGTAAGCCAAATAAACCCTGCAAGAAAATGATCTTTTCCCTATAGCCAAAGACATATAGTAACATTAGGTATGATCTTAAGTCACTCTTTAATAAGAACTCAGAGTTTATTAATAAAAGAAAAAAAAATCAGGCAATAATGTGTTGTGGTCATGCAAAACTCGTCAGAATTTTTCTTGTGGGACAAATCCCACACAAGTTACCTTGAAGAATAAAAAAAATTAATGGAAATTTCATTGGAATGAGTTTTAGATGTTATGGAGCATTTATAACTGGAGTGTATAGGTGTAATTATCTGACAGTGTATACGTGGTGGGCTGACCTCAGCAACAGCCAAACCCCTTCCAAGACTCTCACTCACTCTCCCACAGGACAGAGAGGAAATAGAAGGAAAGCAAGGAGGCTCAGGGTTCCAGACAATTACAATATATGAAACTGGTTTCTTTAAACATGTCTATACAAGTCTGTATGACTATCTAGTCATAAAAGTGACTTTTTCTTACTTCAACTTCTAGGCAACCCACTTGTTATCAGCAGAAACGACAGCAACTAAAAACTGGGAAAAACACCACTAAGACTATTATAATACAGTGACAAATACTGAGCTACTCAAGAGTCAGAAAACTGTTCTAGGAAGGATTTATTTTTATTTAATTCAGAAATATTTCTTTTACATGAAAAGTAGATTTTCAAATATATTTACAAATATATTTACAAATATATTTGGTTTCTTTGCAGGTTAATGGCACTTAAAGACCTGTGAAAATATAACAAAAAATATAACAGTTTGTTGAAAGACAAGGATTTAGAAAAGAATCCTGACGGAGATTAAGCAGCAAATAGAAAATTCTCTGTAATAGAATCTGAGACAATTATAGCACCAGTGATTGAATAACCCATTCATTTCCCCTCTTAAAGGATTGAAAGAAAGAAAGAAAAGAATTTTACAAGCTGAAAATTTTTAGATATTAAATGTAGCACATTAAATTAAGATCTTCCCTTTCAGCCTGCAAAATGCTTTATACCAAATGCCCCATCTCATTCATATTTAAATTATATGAGTTCATAGCAACCTTAGAAAAAGTCAGAATTAATTTAGTCTTTTTAATGTTTGCAAAATGCAGGTTATATCAAGGTCCTCAAGTCTACTAAATCTACAGATCAGCATGGATCCAAGTGAAAAGAAAACTATCTATAGCAAACTTTTCAACTGAAAATACAAAATTCTTTCACTGACTTCAATTTGACATATATTTCTGAGTATGCTATTACATGGTGTTTCCTTTTGGATTAGCACCTGCAGCTAATAGACATTATGCTAAATGCATGTCAAAATGGAAACACATACAAAAAAAATACCTGTTCTTAAATAATCTCACAATTTTTTTTCTTATTCTGTATCATTAGATTTAAAAATAAATCATTGATATATAAACTCTTGAGGAAAACAAAGAGTATTGTTTGTCACACTGGATTTCTGTAATGTAATTACCCAGCACATTAAAACAGAGGAAAAAAACCTACAAATTAAAAGGCAAAAAATATCCCCCATTTATGTTTTTATTTTCTGATAGACAAATACAAAATATCCTTAAATTCATATTTATTTGTAGATTATAATACACTTGTTTATATCTTTAATAACAAGATAATTTAATGATTATTTGATTTTTAGTTTTATTCTGATGCAGTTCTTATTCAATAAAGAACATAAATGAAAAGAAAAATAAAGAAAGAAATGGAAAGAAAAATAAATAAAGATTGAATAGACAATGCTCTTCAAGTTATAATGTGTACTAGGACTATAAAGTTTGGTCACAGTTTTGAAAATTAAGGATGTTTCTTTTCAAATAATGTATTTCATATCCATATAAATATAAATACCTATTCCTTTCAGAATATCCACATTCATGTGAATAAATGTTTCATTCTAAAAATAAGTTTCTCATACTTCTTGACACAGTTGCTAACATATGTTTTTTTCTCTCTCAATTTTGATACTTTAGAAAAAAGCATGGCACTGTTATACTGAGATTTAATTCAGGACTTCTACACCTTCATTTGTTTGAAGATCTCTCCCTGGGATATGGAGAGGTTTAAAAAGTTCTGTAAGGATAGGGCCATGTTGAAATACACAAAAATAAGATAGATTCAGTTACTTACATTTTGGAGATTTCTGTCTCCCTCAAACTGATCTGTCTGATACTCTTTGGGTTTGGTGATGGGCAAGATGATTTTACCATGAAAAATATATGCATTCAATCAGACAATTTTTAAATATTCAAGGTAATAATCCTAAATTCTGGTATAGGGAAAAAGGCTTATTTACACTCACTGAATATTTATTAACAAATACTTTTTGTGGAGTGTCTTCCTATATTTTAATGATGCAGCATATAGGCAGGTACTACAGTGCTCTATATTAGCTTTTCAGAAATTACAGAAGTAAAATACTGTTACTGAAGTTCACCATATGTGCCTTTAAGAATTATAAAAATATATAACATTTATTTTATCTAATCACGTAAATTTGAAGACAAAGTGTTCCTAGAAGTGGTTCTATTCCTTTAGATGTTAGTTCTGATTAATTATTAAAGGTTTACTTCCTTCCTATGATTCTCCATACTGACACACTTTAGCAAAATAAAAATGTCAGAATACCAAAGGCACAACAGTCACCAAGAACCCAAGATAAAGCAAGTGGGAACAGATTCAGAAGAAGTCTTTCAATTGGGCTCAAGAATAAGGGCTATTTTTTTAAGAGCAATCTGGAATATAGGAAAGGATGTTACAGAAAAGGAAGATCTAGTAGTAATACCCTGGAAAACAGACAGCTATTTATTAAGGATAAGGCAAAGTAAGAAAAGCAATAAAAAATTTTGAAGCATTTTGTGATTTATGTAAGTTTTAAGTAGGAAATGTGATATAATACCATGGGAGTAAAGGGTTGCCACTGTTTTACTGTACTTGAAATGAAACAAAGGGGTAACAGAGAAGGAAGTACATTCTTTAATTTCTAGTTGGGATGTATTCATGTGTGCATGCAAATTAGTCTGTGAAGAACCAACATCGATACTGGAATTACAGGTGAGATGGTGAGATCCATAAAGTGATTTACTAGAAGAAAAAGCCTGTATTCTGACTGGAATGTTTTTCACAACATGAAAGCATTCACAACATTGAAGCATTTGTACGAGTGAGTTGTTGCACATTCTGTGTTACATAAATGGACAGAAAAAGCCCAAACAAATAAAACAACAAATAAAACAGGAAAGGGTTGGAGGGCAGATAATGAAAAGTTATTGTTTTCTCTAGAGAAAGCAAAGATTCCTTCTAAAAGGTGAGAATTTCTCTTCTTTGGAACCATTCCTTATTGGTAGTAGATCCACTTGGAAGATTTCTTCTTAACTTATAAAAGATGATGTGCCAGAGGAAGGATGTTTCTGAAATTAGTCTAAGTTCAAAACAATTTATACTGTCTTGTACCTGGGAAGGGCTTACAACCTACTCTAAAAAATACTTGCTAAGACTCAGATGTGAAGTGATAATATGCCAAGCTCCAAACTCAATTATGGCTTATAAATGTCACTAAAAGAAAAGATGTCTGCTGATTTGGTTTTAAAAAATCCACTGCTTAGTAATTTCACATCTTCTGTTTCTACATTTTCCTTTGTAAATATTTTATTTCAATTTTATTCCAAGGAAAGATCAGCTCTTAATTTTGTAGGGAATGAATGTTAACACTTTGGAAGGGAAGATTTGAAAATCTCTACGAATCTTACCAGAAAAGATAAAAATAAATCTAAAATATATTATTCAAGACTTTATTTCTTTAATGATGTATGTTAGACAATGTCATATCCCACTGCATTTGAGGGATTTGGTTGCATTTGCTTTTGGATAGGAAACTCACAGGCAGGAACAGTAATTTCTCTGAAATAACTTAGAGGGGCCATAGTACTTCCTCATAGCCATTTTTCCTACTCTTGTTTCTAATGACCTTATCTGAATGTAGTTTTTTCTCTAATCACTTTTCTGCTATGCAGGAGTTTAAAAGTATATCTTCTCTTTTGATGTTAAACTGTTAAACTGAACTTTACAGAGTAATGTGAAGAGGTGATGGATAGCAGGCTTAGTATTCCTCAAACTTTTTTATTTTAAGCCCTGGATACATACATTGTGGATAAGTATAATTTTATTTTCAACCGAGAAAACTGCACAAAGCCCAGTACCGTTGAAAAATTCTCTTTAATGATAACACAGAACAAAGTCACAAACCCTGTATTCATTCCTATCACTCTTCAAGCTTTCAAATGAAAAAAAAAAAATTCAAAAAGACACACTAAAGAGCTCTAAAAAATAAGCTAAGATCAATTTTTTCACTTAGGGAGTAAATAGACAAAATTTTTTGCAGATGTGTGGTCTAACACTGCCCAGCAGACACAGCCCCACACAGATCCTAGTTCACCCCTCCCCAGTGGGAGAATGGAGTGAATCAGAAGGGTGTAAGTGAGAAAACTCGTGGATTAAGAGAAAGACAGTTTAATAGAAATAGTGAAAGCCATGCACAAATGCAAAGCAAAACAAGGAACCCATTCATCCCTTCCCATGGGCAAACAGGTGTTCAGCCATCTCCAGGAAAGCAGGATTCCATGCAGCAGTGTCAAGACAAACACCATCACTCTGAAAGTCCCCCCCACTTCCTGCTTCTTTTCCCCTCCACAGCTTTCATTGCTCAGCATGGCACCAGAAGGGTGTGGAATATTTGGTCCCCTGGTCACAGCTGTTCCAGCTGTGGCTCCTCAGCCCCCAGGGTGATTGGACACTGTGAAAAGCAGGAATGGCCTTGACGCTTGATAGCGAGTACATTGCTGTGTTATTAACGTAGGTTTGGTCACAAATCCAAAACACAGCTCCTTATAAAGGACTATTAAGAAAATTGATTCTATCCCAGCCCAAAACAGCACAACAGATAACTGGTTTAATTCTGTGCAGGGGAGAGCTGTTAGAAGAAAATATGCAGTTCTAGTCTGGCCCCTCAGTAGCATCAGTCTTACTGATGTCCTTAGCCAAGCTGGATAAAGGGCGACAGAAGCACAGCTTCTCACACTTCAGATGCGAGACACAATTCTTTGACCTTGGTCTGCAGAGAATTAAACATTCTGGTGTACACACATAATTCATCCATGAGGAGAGAAAGGAAAAGCAAACATGATGTGACAGATGATGCCATGTTACTTAAGATTATTGTTGGCCCTGTGATGACAACCATGATACAAGAACCTGAGTAAAAGCTAAAAGCATAATAAGCTTTCCTGTCAATCAGCTAGTGAAAGAGAATTATCTATTATCTATTTTTTTCATCATTTTTTTCTTATGCAGTTTCATCAGACAACATATGGCCTTAGATGATTCACATAATTTTAAAATACAGAAAAGGCCACTCTTATTTTCAGTCTTTGCCTTCTCTTAAAAAATACATTCCTGATCAGTGTGGATCTAGTTCATGTAAAAAAGGTATTGTCTTAATTTTATTATAAGACATCATGCTATGTGTTTAACTAAGCTGTACAAAACAAAAAGGATGTATGTTGTTAGCCAATGTATGCTATTGCATATATGCTGCAAAACCACTACTATAAGTAGGACATTAATTTCAATGTAAAGAATAAAATAATTCCAATACAGTTGATTCAATTAAATCTTTAGTAGTTTATTGATTTTTTTTTTTTACTGGTCCTCATAATTAAAGAATAAGAGTCTGGTAGTTGAAATTCATTTAGTAGAGAAATCAATATTTGATATTAAATGTGTTAAAAAAATAATTTGATTGCTTTTTGCAAAGGAAAGGGTACTCAGACCAAACGAGCCAACAATTTTCATTCTACATAATGTATGGCTCAGCTAAATACTCTCTGCATAAAAGAAAAATAGAAGATCTTATTGTTTTTACAAACCAGTCTCCAACCTCTGAGTACTTTTTCATTCTTCATTGCCTCAGAAAAGTATGAAAACAGGAGCAGAAATCCATTAGCTGTTTCTTCAGTTCTTAAACTACTTGGCAGAAAACTAGTTTTTTGTTTATACAGGTTAAGAGAAGGAAGAAAGCAGATATTTGTGTTCTATATTCACCGAATTCAACAATATGATCAATATAACAACATTTTAGACCAATATTTACTGGAGATGGCTGAGGAATGGGGGTTCTTGCCCACATATGAATGCATGGTAATACCACAGTACGTCATATCCCCTCCCTCCTTTCTTGTCCTTACTCTCACTGATTGTAAAGGTAAACTTGAGAATAGGAATATATAAAGTAAGGGTTATGAACAGGGCTGTATTTCTCTCTGCTCCCAAAGTCTGTTGAAAAGATCAAGGCAGCTGCAGTTGTGTCAGCTGTCTCAAATGATCAGTTTCTGGATATTTGCTGCCCTTGTAAAAGGCAGAGCTTCATGAGTCATGGGGTTACAGGAAGATGGCCTTTAATATATTTTTAGCATTTCTTATTGCTGTGAAAGAAATTTGAAAGTTTTAAATTGTTATGACAACAAAAGTAGAATAAAAGGAAACAAAATGCATTAAAATACTCAGGAGGAAATTCAAACCTATTCAAAATCCAATTTTTGAGACATTAATTTTTGCAATGTATATTCAGTGAAACCTCGTTAAAGCAGCATGAGGGATTACTTGTGCATAACATGACAGCATAGAGATTATGCCCAGACCAAAGAAGAGCTAGTAGTTGGCTTCAGATGGGTGAAACAGAAATTTTCTGTGCCAGGAACAGCCAGAGAAGATAGTAGGAAAGCAAAGGATATGGCGAGGAAAATACTGCTAATATACTTCATCAAAAAGAACCAAGGGACAGAGCATCTTCAAGACAGATGTTCTGAATTATGGACAAAACAAACAAATCTGCTATTTGCTTCTTACTGTACTCAGGAAAATAATGAGATGTACTTCCATAAATTAAAAACAAAAGAGGTTATGTCAGTGTCAGTTTCTATTCCTTGTGAAAGTGTACACAAACCTGAAGAAAAACTAACTAAATACTTAGATCACAGTAGAAATGAATCACAGATAATATAAGGAAAATTAACATGTTAATGACTGAACATTTTCTGTGATCAAAGTGTCATATTTCATGCAAGAAGAGATAATTAGAGAAAATATGTTTCTTTAATCTTTTAATATGGGAACAGCCATACTCAAGATTGACAATTACATAACTTTCTAATTGGTAGTATGCTAAATATATTCATTCAAAGAATTGATATTTACCATTTTAAATATTCACTTAATTACTGGATTAAAAAACTGTATACAACCTAAGAATGCATTTACAGGATATCTTTCAATGCAAAGAAAAATCTAAGGAAAAGGGCATTCTTGGTAAATACTGAACTTTTCAAAACAAACAGCCAAAAAAAAAAAGAGAAAGATAACAGTCTGAAAAAGCAGCATCCTTCAATACACGATGCCATGAGATATTGCCTCATACAACCTTAATAAAATATGCTATATGATCATACTTCAGTCCTGTATGTAAACTACTGGTTTAGCTTATCCTCAAAATCAGCTCCCAAACACACTACAAAATGTAACTAAAAGTACATTCATGTTCTCTTACTTTCTGCTTTGTATTTCTGTAGTATTTTAATAAAATATTAGTATATGTTGACTTTTCATCACGGGGGTTTGGTAGCAGGGGGCCTAAAGGGGTGGTTACTGTAAGAAGTTGCCAGAAGCTTCCCCCACTGTCTGACAGAGATAATGTGAGCTGGTTCCAAGCCAGCCTAGGCAGAGCCCATCACTGACTGGGCTGGCAGCTGTGGGATAAAGCAATTTAAAAAGGGTGAAAAAACCCCACTGCAATAGCAGCCAGAGAGAAGAGGGAGAATATCTGAGAGAAACAGCCCTACAGACCCCAAGGTCAGGGCAGAAGGGTGGGCAGGAGGTGCTCTGTGTGCTGGAGCAGAGATTGCCCTGCTGCACCCCGCAGGGCAGACCCTGTGAGCCAGGCTGTGCCCCTGCAGCCTGCCGGAGCCCACGGTGGAACAGCAGATATCCACTGGCAGCACCACGTGGAAAACCCATGGAACAGATGGATACCTGAAGGAGGTGATGGTCCACAGGCAGGAGCTGTGGCCCCATGAGAAAGGAGCCCCTTTGGAGAAGGTTTACTGACAGGACTTGTGATCCCCTGGGGGAATCCATGCTGGAGCAGTCTGTTCCTGAAGGAATATGCCCCATGGAAGAGACTCATGCATGGAAGGGAGCAGGGGAAGTCTGTGAGAAGACCTTCCTCTGGGGAGGAAGAAGTGGCAGAGACACGGGATGAATTGATCACAACCTCCATTCCTGGTCCCCCCTGCATGCTTGGGAAAGGAGAGGTAGAGAAAATAAGGAATGGAGATGAGCCCAGGCATAAGGGAGGAGTGTGTGAGGGGTCTGTTTTAAAGGTTGGGTTCATTTCTTATGACCCTATTCTGATTTCATTGGTATTAAATTTTAATAGTATCTCCAAGTCAAGTCCACTTTGCCCCTGATGGTAATCAGTGAGTGACCTATTCCTGTCCTTATCTCAACCTACAAGACTCCTTTTATTTTCTCTGTCCTATTCTGATGAGGAGAGAAATAACAGAATGACTTTGGTGGGCACATGGCATCCAGGCACAATCAACTCATTACATAGTGAAATTTCGATTATTTTATAAAAAGGAATATTCAGAAGTGGTCCAACAAAGTCTTTAATTTTAATTACTTTCAACATTTTATAATAATATTTACCAGTGATGTTTTCTAAAAAGAGATGTGGGCACAGCTGTGACTAAATGCTTAATCACAAAATATTTTGGATCCATCAAACTTTTCTAAAGATAAAGATTAATTCAATGTATCAAAACAGGAATAAGCAGTTTGTTGCTGCAACACTGATGTGCACACTCACATAATATTCACTGCCTATATCACTGTCCCTACCTATGAGTCATCAAAAAAATACTCTATTGCATACTAAATGCCTCAGCCACACTGTGCTTTGTCTCTCACCTAATATTTGGTGCCTCTGAATAATGCATGTGAACATCAGTAAACATGAAACCCAGGGACTGTGGTGGAAATTGAGTTAGTTTTTGCTAAAATCAAAATTAGGTTTGCTGTGGGTTCTATTTAATTCCAAATATACGTTTATTCACAGTTATTTTTAGCTGTATTTAGGGTAGAATAAATTCTATTTTTCAGATAAAATTGTTGTAATTACTGATGAAAAGACCATGCATTTGTAACAGATGGAATACACATTTTATATACTTCACCTTCTTTGCCAAAATGCACTCTGCTGATGCATTTAACATGCACTTTCACCTTTTAATTATACAACTATAAGTTAAAAATATAAGTACTCAACTTTAGCGTGGATTTTAGAATTCACAAAACAAAAAGATGCAAAGATGAGTTGCTATAGAGAAATAATGAAGAAAGTTTTACAATGATAGTAAGCAAAACAAAAAGTCTCAAAGTGTAATTACTATATAACATTTTATTGGTGGGTTCAGTAAGAACACTTATGTTCTGCCCCTAGGACTGACCATTTGCTAATATTAGACCAATTTCATAGGTTGTATTCAAGTCATTTGATTGTTTCAGCAAAAACCTTTGATAGATGTTTAATCAAAAATAACAATAGGCAGGTATGTGAGTTGGTGTTTTTCCTCATAGTAATCAGCTCTTCAATAATCTGTCACTTGCCCAAATATCCTTTCTCATTCCTCCCTACATACTCTTTGAGAAATTTGAAAGAAAGGACAGAACGATCAGCTACTGTTTCATGAAGATAGGTAAGAAGGCATAAATTACAGTGTCCCCAAAAAGATATCCCCAATTTCCCCACCACCAGGTCGAGCACAATGTGCCTTTCAAAGCCACAGCACAGAGACCAGGCTTTTAGTCTGTATGGAAACTTATGAATTCTGATAACAATCCTGTTGTTTCACTAAAGAGATGATTACAAACAGAGGAGCTACTGAGTTCACTGAACAGGCTGAATAGATGTGCTGGATGTGGAAACAAACCACTTTTGACCAGTAGACAAAGGGGAAGCAATAAACATGGGTGTTTGGGATTTTAGAAAAGCTTTTGATACTATCTCTCACAGTATTTTCATAAATAAAATGTCCAGCATACAGCTGGACATGCACACAACATGATGGGTGAACAACTTGCTGAAGGGTCAGGTTCAAAGACTTACAGTAAATGAGGTAACACCTCTCTGGTGGCCAGTCACTAGAACTGAAAAATTCTAAATTCTGGATGAGAGACCTGCTTGATCTCAAGACATGCGGTCTTTAAATATTAACTGAAAAAAGAGAATATTGATAATACATGTCATAAAATTTGCATTGTGCAGTGCCTGTGAGTAATTTTTCCACCTTTTGTGGCAGAAGAACCTGCATAACTTAAACTCCACAACAGCATTCTGATTGTCTATTTGATGGCACTCACATTTGACAGTGGATTGCAGTGTCCCATTGGAAAACTTAAGTGCACACACACTTTGCTCGCTTTCTTATGTAGGCACCCTGAGGACAAACAATTAATTAATAGAGAGCTTGTTCAAAGGAAGTGCTTTTAAAGTGCTGCTTCCTATTGTAATTCTTTATAGATTATCAATTTGAACATTTTTTTGACAATCATAGCATTGCACAGCAACCTTCCTTCCTCTTCTCCCCTGTCACCAGCAAGTAGCACAGCTTTCAAGAGGTAAAATGTTTAAATTGTTCCTAAAAGATAAATAAATCAAAATAAAATAAAGCATCCTTTTAGGTAGACCTTTTGGGGAAATATTTTCTGGCTGCCCTGTTTCTTTATCACCTAGGGGAAAACCTAGTTTCTAAAGCTAGTGATGGACTGCCCACTATGAGAATTTTTAAAGTATAAAAAAGAAAGGAAAAAAGAGCACCATGACACTGAAGCAGACAGACTATCTCAAACCTCTCTGCGATTAACTGGATACAGAAGAAAATGAAATAGCAACCTAAGAACACTATTTTTTCAAAGTGATTTATATGTTATATTAAACAGCAGGAAAATCCTTTCTAGAAAAATCCTTTGGAGAAAGAGCATGTACTCCTATTAGTGCTTGGTACACTGCTGCAGCACATAAATATCCAAGGCAGCAAATACAGGATTGCAGTTTATGAAATTATCCCATAAAATAACTATTTCCATTAATTCCCAATATGTAGTTGTTTTTTATTTTTTATTTTTAATAAAAAAATATTGCAGAATCTCATTCTCACACCAGATTGACCCTTTACTTTTAGGATACTCACAGTAGCACCTTCTCAGGTGCAATCAATCAGGTGCTGTATCTGATAATATTCATGTCCTTCTCCCCTGTCATCAGTCTTTACTGTTTGTAAGTGAGTGCTACAGTGGCATCTTCTGGCATACAGAAGAATTAATTGCCTTCTTGCTGTGAAAGAACACTGCTATTTAAAAAGGTAAGTTAGGAAACAAGACTGAAGAACTGAAATAAAAAGCACCTGCTGTTCTTCAATTATTCTGTTTAGAGCAATTGAAATAGTAATGAATGGTGAGAAATTAAAATCCACTTCCTTGCTAAGTGGCCGTTTGGACACAGAGTTTATGTGTGAGTCAACTGCTCCTAAGGCTATTAGTATCCTACATAATGACTTATAATTATGTCAGTTGATATAAAATGACAAATGGTAGTTAATTACAAAAAAGGAAGGAGCAATAAAAAAGGAAGAAAAAAAGGCAATAGATAGCACTAACTAGAACAGAAATAAAATCTGATGGTTCTCTTTTTGAATCCATAGCTAAACACTTTCTCTTACATTTTATGACTTACATTTCTTTGAAATTGCTACGCAGTAAAATAAATTAATGTTTATGGATTTGGGGATGATGAGAGTTGTTAATGAACTGAATATTACATTTGAAATTTTACTAGAAAACTACTTTATAACTTCATAAAAATGTTACTGAGCTCACAGCTTTTAATCAGAATCTCTTTAATTATATATTATATTTTCCTTTTCTATGATATATTCTATGTCATTATGCATCACATGTCTTGCTAAGTGCATTCAAATAAGAAGTGAATCTTGAGAAATAGAAGCATCAGCTTCCTTAGTCTACTCATAAGAGTCTGAAGGTCACACAGGTTCTGAACGCAGGTCATGAAAAGTTACATTTTTTCTACTCTCTGCTGAATTTTTCCCTTTTTTGTGGAATTTGTTAACACCAGTGTCAGGTTATCAATCACAGGGCCATTTTTCACAATAGCAAGCTTCTGGGATTTTGGTAGTTAGTGACTTTCTCAAAGGACCTGATCCCAAATCTATCAAAATACTTGGTACAGGAGCACGAGCAGCTGAAGTCCTGAGTGTGCAAAAGCAGATCTACAAGCAAACACTTGGCAACTTAGAAAAAATAACAGATCTTGCCCTGGACAGGCCAAACCACTGTGTCTGTGTCTGTGTGTGTGTGTGTGCAGCAGTGGGCTCCCAGCTGAGCCCACGGGACTGGGCAGAGAGCTCACTGCTCATGACCCCAGACAGCGACTGACCTCAGCCTGTCCCCTTGGCCACACTTCCAGAAGTGATTCCCTCTTGGCAGAGACAGGGCTGCCCTGTGTTTTCTGACACACCAGTGCCCAGTGTGCAGCTGCACTGGGTGTGTGTGCCCCAGTGCTGGCAGTGGGGGCTGTAGGGCTGGCATCTGTGAGAACAGACTGGGATGCCCCATGCCTGACACAGGCGTTTGCAGCGGGATTCAGCAGATCCATCCAGGCACGGCTTAGCCCCACCAGCCAGGACTGTGGTGTCCCAGGAAAAATGTGTTTTAAAAAGGGCAAAATTCTGCTTAGCACTGAGAAGGAGGAGGTGAGCGTGGTGGAAGTGAGAGAAAGTGCAAGAAACAACCTTCTGAACACCAAGGTGAGAGAAGGAGGAGAGGAAGAGGTGCTCCAGGCACCACAGCAGAGCCTCCCCTGAGCGCTAGAGAGGAGCTGGTTACCACACTGCAGCCTGAGGAGGACTTCGTGCTGAGCAGACAGATGTGCCTGAAGGAAGCTGCAGCTTTTGGAGAGGACCCACGCTGGCACAGGGAAGAAAATATGAGAAAAGGCAGCAGAAAGGAGCTGCTATGAACTGGCTGCAATCAATCCCTTTTCCTTGTCATGCCTGCAACACCCAGTGTCAGGAGGCAAAGGAGCAGGGAATTAAGCAGTAACATAGATTGAAAAGAAGTGGGTGATGGGGGTGAAACAGTTTGGTTTTTACCATCTGACTCTATTTTAATTGGCAAGAAATTAACTTTCTTCAAGTTGAGTATTTTCATTTTTGGGATGTTAATTGGCAAGTGATCTTTCTGATTTTATCTTAACACAAGAAAGCTTTTGTCTTATCACACTATTTTTTTATTATTTGTTGAGGACTGGGAGCTAGAGAGCAGCTGAGTAGCTATCTGGCAATCAACCAAATCAACCCTGCACATCTATATTAATATATAGCAGAAGCACATGCAGTTTGCATCAAAGTTTTGGTCTGTATTAAAGAGCATCATTTGTGGTTCAGCTATAGTGACTAGAAGAGATACAGCTCCAGAGGATAGGCAAGGTGGGAAGCACAGACCACCTTCTCAGCTAAATTAATTTGCAAATGATAGTCCATACTCTTATTTTGCCTGTATTTGAGGTGTGTCTAAATGTCTTAGGTGTCTAAGTCTTGGAACTACCAGAGAGAAGCAAGTTGTAACCTGGAAACAAACCTATTAAAGTTCCCTATCATCATTCAGTTCATTTAAATACATGAGTAATTATTTTCAGTTATTGAAAACCAAATCCCTGATGTGCACTTTTACTTAGCAAATCCTTAACAAACAATAAATACTTTAATTAATCTCAAGATCTTCTGCAAGTCATAACATATGATCAATTATTTTGTCCATAACTAGTTTTCGATGAACAATTTTATTAGGAAATATTTAACAGTCCTTTCAGGTTTTTTGGGTTTTTTTGCTAATGACTGTGTTTATATATGTAAGGAAAAAACACAATATGTAGTAAATTACTATTTAGCAGCTATTTAGTTCATATGTAGCTACTTCCTTTTAGAACAACTCCCACATTCTGGTTTTGCTCCCTGACATTTAAGAAATAGTTTTTTTTTAACAGCTAGCTGTCTCTACTCTTGCAACTGACATATTTTCCAAATGTCACTGTTACAATCCATAAGATTCTCTTAAGAATATTATACTTTCTACATCACTCTCAGCTGTGCAAGTGCCATAAACCGTGTTTCTCACATCCCAAAGCTGGTCACAGGATCTACTCCTTAGCCTCAGAGATGCAGACTTACATTGCTGTATATTTCTACTTTAGACTGTGAACACTGGGGAAAAAAAATGAAAAACGGTGGAAGAGACATGGTAAAGGTAGTGTACAAGCACTTTTCTACATTTCTCTTTTACATCCTTCTCTATTCAGACTTGTTCTCACTCAGACGTCTCAATCAAACATTTTCCTCAAAAAAATCCTCTTTGGTAGTTTCTAATTCTTAGACATTTTACTTCATCCTATTCCTATTCTCAAGGCTACATTTTTGCTTCTCCAGGCTAGGTCTCAGAGACATTTTGGCCCTGAATTAAAATGACATTGATTGACCTATGTCCATAATCCTTAGGGCATTAGTGATAAGAAAATAAAAACAAATGTTTCATGTCCTTTCCAGAAATCTGACCTATCTTTCTATATAGTCTCTCCCTGTTTATAACAAGCCCAAATCATATGCCTGTATGAGAAACACAGCAGCTACTCGGGAGGCCCTAAATTCAGTTTGTGCTGTAGAAGCATTTACCTGAGGATGACTGCAGGCAGCATGAACTTGAGAAAGGAATCCAAAAGGGAGAAAAGATCCACGTTTCAGAGACCTAATGGGCTTGACATAAAAAATGCTAGTGACTACATGGTTCCACAAAGGATGCTTTGATGAAGTCTGTGTCTATTGAACTGTGGTGTAACCCTCTCTTTCTGCATATCACATTGAAGCAGAAGATTTTCCCTTCCTTAAGCACATCTACTGGCCTTGAGAAGTGTCTGCTTAATGGGGCTCTAAATAGAAAATAACTTAAGTTAAGCATGTCTAACCTCACTGCTACTGGCCAATATCTGGGAAAGTTGTTCTTGTTAGCCAGCCTTTGAAACCCCAACAATTGGAATTTACATCCAGTTTAATTTATCTAAATATAGGTCTCTAGAATATAAGGTTTAATAAATATGAGCTAACTTCTGCTATAGACACTGGAAACAGAGTTCATACAATCAAAATAAACCAGTGACGACATACAGAAACAGACCCCTGAAATGATCTGCTACAATGACAGCGTGTCTCAAGCAACAGAGTCCCACCCCTCCAATTAGGTATCTGCTACAGCTTTTTGCCTTGCAAAGTCTTTTCCACACAGCCTTGCAAAAACCTTTTCCTTACATTAAATTCTGGAAACTAGTGCCTATTATCAGACTACTTGTAGAAATGAGACATCACAATCCCGAACCAGAATGGAATTATACCTCACCACTTCCCTTCAAAATACCAAAAGAAAAAGTCCACTTACCATCTTCCAGATAGATTATTTTACAGAATACAGGTCATAATTGAGTAGTTTGAATAGTTTCACTCTTTTTAGGGAACTTCTGATGATTTCTATAAGTGTGTATATATATATATATATATATATATAAATATATATATATATATGCTCACACAAGTTTTGCAGATTTGAAGATCTAGATCTTTCTTAGGCTTGTATCTCCCTTACATTGTTTCTTGGGGGGAAAAAAAAAAAGAAGATAGTGCTAAATTTCTGTAGCAAACAAAAATTAATTGATTCTCTTTTATTTAAAAGTTAGCAAATGGTTTGAGCATGAATTACTGAGAAGCAGATTAGTCAAGGCATTGGAGCTATAATCATTAATAGTGGAAGACACAACTATGAAACTAATCTAATTTAAGTCTCTGCACAGGTTGCAAAGGGAACTCTCAGGAGATCACATACACTTTGATTTTCTAAAAGAATATAATAAAGCCTGGAGATGCATGACAGGCCGAAGAGCTACCTTTGACTATAAATCACCTTTGAGTAAATCAAAGCGTGACATTTATCATGGTTACAGTCTGTTTAAGAAATAGAAAGATAACAGTTTGAAATCATTCACAACTTTAAAAAAGGGCAGGTTCTTTCATAAGTAGTGTTTTACAATTCCTTTTTGATTCAGTGGAGTAATTTCTTATTCATATAATGGCTATAAAAGTTTTGTGTTGTTGCAGTTTTACATTTAATTTTGTGTTGAAAATCTAAAAGGAGAAACGGGTAAAAAAGATACCAAGACAGTTTGATAACAAAACACGCCATGGGATTTACAGACATTCCCAATTATTTTTTCACCAGTGGCCATTTTCTACATCACAGATGATGGAGAATAGGAAAGATTTCTTCTCCCAGCAAACTAGAGCTTTGAGACAACATGAATTTTGTTTTACCTGTATTTTTCAAATACAACTTATAAGACCTGTTTTATCAGGTCTTATAAGTTGTATTTGAAGGATGCCCTCTATTTTTTATTGCAAGAAGTCATTAGTGACACTGACAATAAGACTGTGAAGTACATTTAAAGATATTTAACCCTTATCTAAAAAGAAAAAATAATATTGAATCAGAACCAGAGTGAATGCAAAAGAACCTAACTTTGGGAAGGTGTTTTCTAACTAACTTGAGATATCTGTACTTAAGTTACTGAAGCTTGTCCTTTTACAGTCAGCTGAGAGAAATAAGGATTGTAGTGCACAATTCTCATCTTAACAGACATACTTAATGCATGCCTAGTGGGCTGTGCCCTCATGTGCTTACTCATTTTCAGTGATACATGTTAATTTCTATACAGTGACTATAAAAGAAGCCTAAATTTTTTAGCTCATGAAGAAAAATCCTGTCTCTGTGTCTATCATTACTAAAGTAGGATTGCATACTAAGGAAAAAATTAAATTCACAGTAGGCTATAGCTGTCCTCCAATATTCATGTTTAGATTTTGGTTGGTAATAGGTAGCATTTTTACTGTAAACTTGAAGTAGTTAATCTGATCATTTAAAGGAATTGTTACTAGAATAAAATAATAGTTTCACACTACAGATATATTCAAATAGTTTCAAACTTCAAATATATTCTCTCACTAAAAGATATAAAACCAGTTAATTTCTACAAAAAGAAAAAAAAAGGGCAACTCATTTTTAGGCTTTTGGTCAGTAGAATAGAAGAAAACTGGAAGAGTAAAAGAATCATCCATAGTGGATAATAAAAGCTATCACAGTCAGTATGGGAAATGGAACATCAAGAGAGAGATGCTGCTCTTCCCCTCCTCCTGGCAAAAAAAAAAAAATTAAAACATGATAAAACATGGACAGATTTAAAAAGAACACTTCAAAATTATGAAGGATTTCTTATAGAAAGATCTCCTAGGCACAATAAAATCAGTCATAAGTGTAACTGGAGATCAAAGTGACTATTCAGAAGGTCTGTTCTTTAAAAATGCATTGACTTTTGAGAGCTTATTTGAAGTAAAAACTCTCACATCTTTGAGGATTAGACATCACTACTCAGAGACAGGGATTGATTTAAAATACAATTAATTAAAAGGAATGTATTTTTGCAGCAAAACACCTGCTCATTTTTGTTTTGCATAAAGGAAAACATTATAAATTCTCATCCACTGAATTAATGTAAGTATTTGACAAAACAGTAAATGTGGTAAGAATACAGGGATCAAGAGTTATAAAAAATTTTTCTCTTCATATCCTTAATACATTATTATGAAACACATTTCAAAGAACACATTAACAAATAATGAATATTTATTTATTTATTGAATTATAATCAAGAACTAATCAGAAATTGTAAAAACATAATAGTGAAATTGGTTCAATTAAATGTTACATGTGTTTCTGCTAATTTCAGAAGTAGTGGTATTATTAGAAGGTAATGCCTTTAAAAATACAATTAGAACTTTTTAGCTCCGTTGAAAGTTATTATGTGGTCTCTCTGGAAAATACAAACTCATATGAAGTCAGTGAAATGATGCCTACTCAGAATAAAGTCAATCAGAACTAATTTCAAACCTAACAAATTAGCCTTATTATTTTCCAATTAACCATACTTTGCATAAACTAGCAGTGTGTTTTGACTTGACTTTTCATATATTAGATGCACATGCAAAAATAAATAGTCCATAACCTAATATAGAATAGATAAGGAACTTTATTGTCTAGTATGGAAAAAAAAAGATGGTACACATAGTTTTTTACGAGTTGTTCCCTTGATGAAATTCTCAAAGTTCTTCTCTGTTAACAGGATGAATCACAAACCTTTAGAAGACGTTTTAGGGAAAAAAAAACCTAAGTTCAGGTCAGACATTGATGAAGTGGTTATTCTGATTTTAGACTATCTGCCAGCTGAATGGCTTTAACCATAGCTATAGAGACTTAGCCTGATTATTATCTCCTACTCTATCCAAATGACTAAACAGTCTTTGCCCCAGAGAGAGGCACTTACAGTAGGTAAAGGTAGGAAAGAATGTACTTGGGATAGCATGCTGCTTTTTGAAGGATTAGCCTTAACTGGTTTGCCACTGGCTCATTTCAGGGGATTGGATTAGTAAATAACACAAATTCTATGGTATCACATAAACCATTTGCATTTACAGTCACATTTTATTCTGAGTTTGTGGAATGGATATGGTTATCCATTTCTTGCTTAGCTAGAAGTGGCACTTAATGATTGTTCTTGACACATTTTAAAGAATTCAATGTCGACTTTTTTTAACCTTACAAAGAAGTCAAGGAAAAGTCTGTTTGTATTCCCCATCTCAAAATTTTGTTTCTAGCTGGTGGTTTGTGTTTGAGATATGTCTGAAAGATCCTTGTAGAGGAGGAGTAGGAAATGAGAGAACTCACAAAACAATCCACCCCATTTCGAAAGAGGGAATACAGCCTTGCCTTTTGTAGGGCAAAAACTTCCACACAGAAGGTGTTTTTACTCTCCACCTTTCTTAACAGTACCGTTCAGAATTAAATCTTGTAGTCCACAGTAGGAAACTTGACATTCACTGTCAGGTCAATTTGAGCAAGGGCTGTATCTGTATTTGGATTTCTTTACCTCTATAATTGCTTCTGTGCTTTTTGGCATAAAATTTAGGAGAAATAAGGAAATGGTGTATTAATTATTCAATCAGTGTGAAACTTGTTGATTGAAAGCCTTGAAATTTCTATATATCCAGAAGACCAATCACAAGAATTTGGGGTTTTCCCCACTCTCTCTATCCAAGGAAATAGCCTGAAAGATGTCGATGCTGGTGAAAAGTTTGAAGAAAATGCATAAATCCATGGAGAGGAGTTAATTGGAGCCTTAGTGTTCTTCAGGCTGATAAATTACTCTTTTATTAATCTATTACCACATAAAGTGTCTATCTCCACAAAGATACTAACTTCATTCTGATGTATAGCATACCATTCAGATGATACACAACCTTCATGATACCTTGACCACACAATTCCATATTCTGTATTTCCCTGATATTTGCAAAAAGGAGCTCTTGAAGAGCTATAATCTTTATAGTATTTAGTATATAGTATTTTATATATAAATATAATATAAATATTATATTTTTTTTGTTATTTTCTTTTCCTCTCTTCACAGGAGAATCCAGAGCAGAGAAGGACATGCTGGAGTATATTCTCTGTCCTTAAGTTTGGGAGGCATAAAGCAGTAGGCAGGAACAGGATTTTGGAAGTTTTTAAAAACTAGCAATAAGTAATAAACCAGAATTTGTTCAACAGGTAGGTGTTGTACAATAGCACTTTTCCAAGAGTGGCACTGGCTACTTTGATTCTACTGCTTTGGAAATAAAAATTTAGGACATTCTTTATCCTGATAAGTAGCTATGACACCTATTATCTTATTAGTTTTCATCAGGAAATATTATAGAATGGATGAGAAAGCAATAAACATTAGTACTTTGCCAGAAGTTTGTTTCTTTACTGGTAACTGTGAGTGTAAATATTTATACATTTGTACATTATAAATATTTATACATTTGTTCAATGAAATAATACACATAGTAAAAGGCTCCAGATTTCTGGTAACTTCAGAATTAGTGGTATTATTATAAGGTAATTCCCAGCAAAATATAACTCCATGTTATTAACGCAGATTGTTTGTAATAATTGCACTGCTCTGATGTGCTGTGACCAGTGAGTGTGCTCACTAAACACTTCATGATAACTTAAAACCTTTGAAGAGCAATTGTGCTTCTTTGTTTGTGTGTGATAGCTGCTGTCATAAAAAGCTTCATGTCAATGTAACATATTAATACAAGGCAAAAAACCCCACTGTAGCAAAATATGAATTTTTATATTATCTGACTTATTTCTGTCTCGTGTAAATTCCCTCAGTAAATTTTACATAACCCTTCCCCTTATTTGTTTTTGAATTAACAATCCATCCTGACAGTACAGTTTCAATCCATTACTCAGGTTAAATTAATCACTCTAAAAGTACAAATGTTGACTCATGAGACAATGTGCTGAGAGAGAGATGATACTCTTCAAATAGAAAACAATCAAAAATTGAGATATTCTCTTACTTTTTTCAAATGCACAATATCATTATGCAGGTCACACCTTTTTGCAAAACACTGCATAAGAAAGTTGTATTGCAACTTTTTGCAGTTTTTGCAAGGCATTTTAAGTGGAATCCTTTTGGTTTTTTCTCACTGCTTGTATTGGTTCTGGCTGAGCTGGAGTTCATTTCCCATAGCAGCCCCCACAGTGCTCTGCAGTTTGGTGGCACTTGGCACCTGTCAACCCACCACAGTGCTTCATGTTGTTGTACATCTGGCAACTTTACCTGCTCAAACTTCACTGGCTGGTGAAAGTCTATGCTTAAGAACACAAAAGTGGTTTTGGAATTTTTGGGGTTTTTTTTTTTGGTGGAAATCTTCGGAATTTGTTCATCATTTGTTTATGCTTCAATAATTCAAATCATCACGTATTTTTGTGCCAACACTTGATCATGCACACAGAAAAATCTTTGAACTTCATATGTGTTCACAATACGTATCTTTTTGCTTAGTATTTACTAATTCTGGAAATGCAAATTTTTCACGGGAACATACTAATTGCAATAAATCTTTCTCTTCAACAGACTTTCAGCTGCACAAAAGACAAGGCTATGAAAGAAAAGAGCTCAGATTATGATAGTCTTTATGTGAAAAGGAAGGTGAGATACCCCAGCCTCTCAACTAACAATAGCCTATGAGAATGTTATTGTTAAAAATTATTATTGCAATATTTAGACCAAACGTGGCATTCACAGCAAGAATTTCTATTTTTTTTATTCATTTTCAATAGAATTGAGATGTTCTGAACTGAGTGAACTATGAACAGTGAAGTCATGTAGCCCTTCCAAAGACACCTGAATAACACCTCACATTAACATTTAGGAATTAGGAAGAATACTCTTGTGTGTAAATAAAACCTGAAATCCTATTCAGACATAAGGGACGTCTTACTTTACTGAGGCAACAGAATGTAGATGAGAGTTAAAAAGAATTTAACAGATGGCAAACATCATAATGGAGATTTTATTGCCAGCTTTAAGTAGTTTTGGTCCTAGAATATGCCACCAGAATCAGATTTAACAATGAGAAAAGCAGCTATACTGAAGTGGGTGAAGGAGCAGAAAGAGGAGAAAGGACATTTGAGACATGAGAATGCAGTATAACGTCAGGCAAGAGACACAGATTGGTTTATTTATATAGAGATCACAACATAAAGCCTTTTCCAAGGTATTTTACCTCTCCAGCATGATTTGAACAAGAAAATAATAATCCACAGATTAAGAAGCCTGAGAAATAAAACATTTAAGAGAGTTCTTTCTTCAAAGAGGATGAATATCAGGTGAGATTAAAAAAAAAAAAGTGGGAGACAAGGTTTGCCCATATATATCTTAAGCACAAAGATATTCTCAATATTTCTGCATATTTGAGCCCTGAGTTCAGGGATATCACTAGGAGAGCCCTGGCTGCAGTGTAGAAACATGAGTGTTGCATGTTAAAATGAGCAGAGAACGACAAACAAGTGGTAGGGCACTTTTCAGTGAATCGGTGGTCGTGCTAGAAGCATTATGAGAATTTTGATAGATGGTATTGAGAACCTCAGTGGAGTGATATTGGGATTAGCCCCTCCTCACAGAGCTATTTGAAAACAGATTCAAATCAATATGTAGGTGATGAGTATTTGTTGTTATTACCGCTGTGTTCCGCAGGGGGTTTCAAAGAGGTAATTCATTGTGACGCGTGAAATAGTCCTGTGGGAGCTCCCAGGTTAGAGGAGAATAAAACTAGCAAATGAAGTGTCAAGACTTTATACTACTGTTTATTTTATACATTTAAAGTACACTATCCTTTCTAGTACCATTTCATCAAATAGCTGCATGATCTACCGTATTTTAAAAGTACTTTTGAAAGAGCAAACCAGTCAGTGCAATTGTAGCACTTTGAAGCATTAAATATAATATAATGATTGGACTGTTATACAGGAAAAACTAGATTTTTTCAAAATATAATACATTTTAAACATTTTAGTAATGCAAGGCTATAGTTTCTGTATTACAAATACCAGATCTGTTCACTGGCCTTCTAAAGCCCAAAGGCTGTCGCCACACATTTGTCAGTCTTCAGCACCAAATGAAATAAATTCTTACATCTCTAGCACTGAATGTGGAAACAAGGAATTTTTCACTTCACAAGCTACGTGTACACATAAAATTGGTACAAGTTTGTTTGGCAAAAGTATATCCCCTCCCTTCCTCTCTGCTCCTTCTGGTTCTGAGTTCCGAACACACATCCAAAAGGCAATGACATGGCATCAAAAAAAGAAGTGGATGAGTCTTTAGTTTTATACACAGCAATGTAATAAAAAGGGCTGTTTCTGTATCATACTTTAATAGCTTTTTAAGATAATTGATTTGTTGCACACAGGATTATCTCCTTGGTGAAAATGTCTGCAGAAGATACCAAAAAGAGAGCCTGGGCTATGGCTAGGACCTTTAGATTCAACTATGGGAAAAAAATACATAGCAATCCCCTTTTCTTTCCTGGCTGGTGATAAGCGAAAGCAAACTTGTCCAGAAGTAAAAGAATGCAGAAAGTTTTTTGATAAGGAAAAATAGTACTAACTTTGTGATTCTGTAGAGAAGCTAGCGCTGAGGATCAAATTTATTGTGGTCAGCTTATAGGCTTGCCTGAAATTCAGGCATATTTTTCAAGTAGCTGTAAGCAGTATCATCATAGTGAATCTATCCCTTCAGTTTAAAAACAAGGAGTTTAAAATCTTACTTAGCTGTTGATTGATGCCAGTCATCCAAAGCTAAGAAAATTACACAAAATTATAGATGTTGCGTAAGTATATGTAAACTGTAGATATTAAAAATATAAGCCTAAATTTTTATTATGTTTCTATTTTTTTTTCAACTCTAGTTTCTCAAATAAAATCTTAAATCTTGAGAAGAAAATTTGCTCTTCTTACTAAAATATATTGGTTTTCACTTTAAATCTAACTTTAAATTCCCAAAGTCCTACTCATATATCACAGTGATGCGATAGAAGAATTTTTCAAACACCTCTTTCATTTATCTTAAACATACACTTTAACATATACTTAAAGACACAAATGATTTCTGAAAAAACAATAAATCTTGATCTATATTGTAATAAAATTCTACAAAATGGAATGTTTTAACTGTTCTGTTGGATCACCCATATCTGATGCCCCAGAACAAGGTAGGACTTTCTGGTATACATTAAAGACAATTTTAAGTTGAATTCCAAAAAGGAAATGCATGCCAGCATAAATCCACAAAAGCTCAGGGAAGGTACCAGTAGCTCAAGATTTATGCACAAGTCAAAATATCGAACAGTATGGGCTCATATCTTTGTTCTATAATATCTTAGAAAATGTTCAAGTGAAACAGAATTACATGAAAATTTCACTATGCCTAGCACACAGCTTATAATTCAAGCAATTTCGAAGATGTAGTATAAAGAGGATATGAAGGCTAATTATAATTTTGACATTTTGAAAAGATTGCACTAAATATATCAATATTAAGAAAATTCTAATGCAGTAGAAGAGAGTGAAATGAAATATACTGTTCTTGAAATTCTTTTGTCATTTAATACTTTCTTAATAGCTCTAGTCACATTCTAAGACTATTTTACAGTACTTCAATACCACAGTGTGTCATTATCAAATAGATATAAGATATATGCAGTATTACAAAGAACATCTGGTTTTAAATATTTGAACTCCTAACTCCTTTTTCCAAAGTTAAACCTCCAAGGGCACGCTAAGGAAGTAAGTGTCCAAACTTTTTTTGGATATTGCTCAAAATCCCATCTAGACTTCTAGTAGGACTTGAAAATGTATAGATTAAGTGTCAGTGCAAGAGGATTTTAGGGTGATTCCAAACTGAATTAAGGCATGCCCTAGAATGTTCTTTCACATTTTTCCAGCAGTTCAAAAAGAAATGGGAAACTACATGTTCTCTACAGCCACATTTTTAATTGCCTCTTTACTGTCAAGTCAAAAAGGACCTGGGGTTCACATCTAAACCTGAAAACATGCAACACCCTCAAATTCAGTGAATATAGATAAGACAAAATGCAGAAAAAAAATTCAACATGGAGAAATAGAGTTTAGATTTAAAAATTTATCTATTGCCACCATATCTGCCGATATTTCTAAACTGGGAAGAGAAATAAGACATGCTGAAAAATGTCCTGATTCAGAGAAGCAGTAACTTACTTTGGTTATGGTTGGAGTTCTATGTCTATCAAGTGGATAGCCACAGGTTTTTAATGAAAATTATTACAAATATGTTTCAGAGAATAAACAAAACAAAAATACAATGCAACCAAGTAAAACCCCAACCTACAAAAAAACAAGACTGTAAGAAAAGTGGAAAGATGCATAAGAAACAGCAGTGACATTATTGTTGACTGCTTTAGTGCTTTGGTTCAAATAGTTTTCCATGAAATGCAGCTACCTCCACTAAACCTCATGGTATGCCACAGTTCCATGAAAAATTAGTACAGTTTCTCTTTTTAACTACCAAATCTCTTTTGTTAATGTAATGACTCAGAGGGACATGCGACTTTATACCTACTACTTGACTAAAATACTGTGTTAAGTCTGTATTGTGCATTTTGACATGTGTAATGATAAAATTGATACTCCTTGAGACCATGCTCACAGAAATCCTATAATTGCAGGCCCGTTCCTGTAAATCTCAGGAGCACTACACAGGCAACTTTTCACATCTTTTCTGAGATAATTCAGTGACATGTACTAGTGGAAAACATACCAGTTCACTCTTCAAATGCATGAAGGGAACAGAATCATGGACTTACGGTCTGTAATTTTCAGGACTCTTTTGAACTCTCCACTTCCAGATCCTCCACAACCATCTTCATCATCACAATCACCACTGATTTGTTCATCTACACCTCCACCACTTCCTGTTTGTTGGAGATCCCATTTGTCATGCTTTGGAAATGACTTGCTCTGCAACAGCTGAAGACAAGATATATTACGTGAGTTAGCAGTACATATGGAGAGCTTCAGAGAGTACTCAAAATTTCATACATGGCCCTAGTAATTACCTGATTTGAAAAGGAAATTTCAGGATCAACAGAATGAGAATCCTGATTTTTTTTTTTAAACCTGACTTACAGATAGATTTAAAAGAGTGGCATTTGGAGATGTATAGTTTAGTTTTAATTAAAAACCCACAAAATGTCTTTATCACTATATAAGAAAATCACCAATTTCTTGCCCAGAGGCCAAGTAGAATGGTTAAGTACACAGAATCATAGCAAAGTTTGGGTTGCAAAAGACCTTTAAAGGCCAGTGCAAATTCCCCTGCAATGAGCAGGGACATCTTCAACTAGATCAGGTTTCTCAGAGCCCCAGCCCAACCTGATTTTGAATATTTCCAGGGCTGGGTCATCTACCCCTTTCCTGGGAAACCTGTTCCAGCATCTCACCACCCTCATTACAAGAAACTTCTTCCTTATATGTGGTCAAAATCAAACCTCCTTCAGTTTAAAACCATTGCCCTTATTTCTACCACAACAAACCCCACTAAAATGTTAGTTGCCCCTTTCTTATAGGCCCACTTAGAGCAGACAGCATCTGTGCCACTTAACAGTTGGACCTGGATCTTTTAAAGACCCATGTGATGTCTATAGAGACTTAAAATACATTTATTGTTTTATGTAAATTTTTCACATTTGAGATACCTGAAATAGTGCGAGAGCTATATTGGTGAATCCAAAACACACTAGTCTGCTCTGGGTGTGTCATACAGATATGTGGTAGAAGCTGAAGAAAAAATAATGTGTTGGGATGATATCAAATGCTTGACCAAGGAACAGCAGACAAACTAATACATTCAGAGGCTGGGCTAGCATGGAGAGAACTATTTCCAAAGGACATCCAGGCATTACTTGGGTAGAACTAATAAAAGGGAGGTAAAATAAAAAAAAGGGATGATAGCTGGTACTGGCCTAAGCAGTGTAGATGATTTGGTTCCAGTAAATAAGATTTTTTTCCTGCCTGCTTTTTATTTCTCACTATAGAGATGGCCAACGATATCTGCATGGTTTATAAAATAACAGTAGAATTCTGTTTAAAACATTTCTCCACTCTGTTGAGCAGTGCTGAGCAGTCATCTGAATAATGTTAATGTCTCTCATTTATCAACTGTACAAGTGCTGCCACACAGTTTTTAAATACTAGGTGGTACAACTGTCATATACACACAAACAATGTGCCCTCTTCCCTACTCAGATTCAGTTCAGTTTATCTGTCAGATAAATATAAACATCATAACCTATAAAAACCCAGGTCCTTACAAATGTTAATAATTCTTATAACCTCATCTCATCCAAAATGCCAGTTTGTACAGGTTTGTGCATTACTCATGCTTTAATCTAGGAAGACTTTACAGTGGCTGAAACCTCACTGTCTCAGATACTTTAATTTAAAAATCAGATAGTACTTTATCCTTAAAGAAGATATTAATTAATTAGAAACAGACTCTGCTGTTTTATACCTTCAAAAATGTGTTTGCTTTGTTGTTTAACAAGATGCTGGGTTCATATTTTCATCTGTACACTGAGTTTATTTTCAGATTATGGAGTCACTTCCCAGAAGAGGAGCTCTTAAGTGCTGTACAGTGCCCAACAAAAAATATTTTAATCACTACTGCAACGAGATCATTCAGATAAATCTCAGTGCTTCCATAAAATCCACTTGCTCCTCTGTGTAAGAAAAGGAGAATGCCACTCACCAATGAATTAGCAGAGCCAATTTATGCAGCACTTTTAATTCAAAAGTTTTATTAGACATTTATATGCTACCTGAAAGACAAACTACCTAGCAAAGACGAAAAAAAGCTCCTTGGTACTGCTGCTCTGCTCCCTGCTCATTGTGTAATCCATGCCATACTTCTACAAAATAGTATTTATTGAAACAAAACACAGACTGTTTAATGAACTACACTCAGTTTAAAAGCACACTTCTTTTTCACCCCAATTCATATTGTGACACATTCCCTGGGCCAGTTGTATGATGAGGTACTCTGTCCCTGAGATCTGTGGCATAAACATGGGCAGGAACTTCCAGCAAGACAAGACAGTTTTTCAAACAAAATGTGTTGCCAAATTTTCTACAATATGCCATATACATATATGCCATATATACAACATATATCTGGCGTGTGTATATACATATATATACACATACACACACCTATCTGTGTGTATTTAGATATATATATATATATATATATATACATACATACACACACACATTTTTTCAGCCAGAGTACATGCATCCTCCTGTATATCTGTCTCAGTCTTAGAAATATACTGGCTTAATAATGTTTTATATTTTGTTGCTTCTTTAAATTTCAGCACAACTTAGTTATTTCTCTTTCCTCCCTTTTTCTTCCTTTTTTTTTTATTATTATGCATTATTGACTTATGAATAGAAACCTAAAAATACAGGTGATCCCACTTAGTTGCTTTAAAGGTAGGCTCAGTATTGAAAAAGTCCTCCTACTTTTGTCAAACTTTTCACTGTGCTTGAAAAAGCAGAGATTAAAAAATGAGCTCATTCATTATTTGGACTTTGTTATTCTCAATTCAGTCTCCTTACTTGTACAAGAAGAAATATTGTCTCCATATAAGTTCACAAGTCTCAGTGCTGGTTCCCTACTAAGCAAGACTTGGATCTAGTGTAAATTCTTTATTAAACAAAAATCCATGTAGTGCTTCAAAGCTAAATTGATTCACATTATAAATGAAGATAAAAGTTGTTTAAAAGAATTGTTCTATTCTGCTGCACTTTTTATAAACCTATTCTTTAAGATGAAAATAAGTACATGTTATAACTGGAAAATTTTGTTGTATATACTTACTGGGTCTTTCAGCTGAATGAGGAGGGTTACTAGCTGTATACCATCTGTACAAAAAGTACAATGACTGTTTTCCTGCTGTGTCATAGTGTAAAATAGTTAATTTTCTTTTTATTTTGTCTAAAAGTTATTCCATTCTATCAAATTTTTGTCTCAAAAACCCTGCAACCCGAAACCAGATGAGTTTAATCACACATTATTGTCTTTCAATTTCAATGAAAGAGGAAACAAATACTCTTAGCAACTGTGTTTATTTGAATGAGCTATGGCAAGAGTTAGTTCACCACTGTTCTGAGACTGCAGTAGATACACCAATATTCCAGATTTGCTGGTTCTAAATGTTGATGGAAGTTTATTGAACTAAGACTTTGGTATCAAAAGCATGTCCTCTGCTAGCAGCATTTTATTTTCCCAGAAAATTTGTGCACCACTACTGTGGTACATGTGCATGGGGGAATGATTTGGGTGTAAATCAGCTGAAAGGTCCTTGGGAGTCCTCAGCTTCACAGCTTCCCTACATAGCTTTGGGGAGTCTAGCCTCCCCCTTGGATCTTTTAGTGCTCAGTTGCCAAAATACCTCTCAGGACTCGGACTGATGGCTTAGTGGAATGGTTACTTTGACCCAAAAGCAATTCTGAACAAGGTTATAATACCAAAAAGTATCATTAATAAATTTTATGACTTTTCACATTTTAGAATGAAAATATTTGCATTACAGAAGTTACATTGTCGTATTAAAGTACTTGCAGGGTTCTGTAAATATATGTCTCTGCTCTGTAACATTTCAGAAAGAAAATGAACTTCTTGCAGCAGCTACAGAGGCACCTTATGAGGGTTCTTGAAGCTTCTCAGCAAATCTCAGAGTCTAAGTATAATTAGGAAAATTATCACTAAGGATGTATGATTATGGTACAATCCTAAAGGGCCTTGTAATCTTTCAAGATTATTTGAGACTTTTATTGATGATCTGGAAAGCAAAATGAAAAACAAAGAGGTAATGATAAATCTTTTATTGCCACGGGAACTGGAGAACTACTAAATAACAAAAAGAAGTGACAAAGGAAGAAAATCTCATCTGGCAAGTGAGGCAATTGAGTGAATTTTAAAACACATACTATAATAAAATACAGACAAAAGTAAATTTGCAAGTCTAAATATTGTACTACGTGCATAATAAAAGACAAAATATTCTGTTTCATAAATTAATTGTGGGTGTCCTGTGTAGCCAGCAGAATATGAATTACCCAGAGCAGTGTTCTAGCCAAAGATTTTAATGGAACATCTTTGGGGACAGAAATAGGAATGCTAAGTCAGATTAGGGGTGTTATATTACTCCTAAATCCCATTCTCATTGTCTTTGTTCGGAAAGGATGGCCCAGAAGTTAATTCCATTACAGTGATTAAAATGGAACCAAAAATCCTTTTGTTTTAGCCATGGAACTCATCCTTTAGTACACTCAAAAACCCTGGATTTCAATATTGAACCAGCCCTATAAGCCTTGTAAGTGCCTACATGGCAAATACAGATTTAACAGATTTGGCAGGCCAAAGCATATGAAAATGGCAAATAAGTAAATTTTTTTATTTAAACATTCAAAGTGACTTAAAAGTTTCTATGCTACCAGAATCATACATTTAAAAACATTCAGGTTGGTCTATATAAAAATAATTTTTCAACAATAAATATCAATTATCAACAGTTGGGCGTAAGGGGTTTTTTTAGTTTGGTTTGGTTTGATTTAGTTTGGTTTGGTTTGGTTTGGTTTATTTGGGCTTTTGGGATTTTGTTTTTTTGTTTTGTTTTGGTTTTTTTTTCCTGGTTCAAATAGATTTTGGTCTTAAAGCAGGAATTAATTCAGAAGTTCAAGGACATGGTATGTATGAGATTAAAGTAAAAAACTGAAATGGTCCCTTCTACCTCTCAAAAATGTATTAATTCATATAACAAATGGCAAGTGTACTCTGTTTTGCATTTTTCTGCTTGCAGGAAGTTACAAGTGATTTAATCTCTGTTGTTTATCTCAGCAGGAACACCAGACAGCCATTCACTCATTCCTCCTCAGTGGGATGAAGGAGAGAATCAGAAAAATAGTAAAACTCATGGATTGGGATAAAAACAGTATAGTAGGACATAAAAGGAATGGCAAATAATAAGAGTAAGGATGATGAAAGAATGTACAAAACAAGCAATGCACAATGCAATTTCTCACCACCCCCTAAATGATGACCTGAGCTGTGGACCACCAGCCTCTGGCCAGCTCTCCCCAGTTTATATTCTTAGTGTGATTTTGTATGGTAAGGGATAGCTTTTGGGTCATTTAGGCTCAGCTGTCACATCTGTGTCCCCTCCCATCTTCTTGCACACCTCCAGCCCTGCTCACTGGCCGGGCAGCAAGAGAAGAAAAAAGTCCTTGACAGAGTAAGCACTGCTCAACAAAAATTAAAATGTTACTGTATTATTAATATTATTCTTGCCCTAAATCCAAAACACAGCATAATACCAGCTGCTAGGAAGAAAATTAACTCTATCCCTTCTGAAATAAGGACTATGTCTAATGAATGATGAACACTGAAAGGCAATGAAATTTATGTTTACATGATTGAAAATTATGTAATACAAAAATCTAGTATCCTATTCACTTATTCTACATCATAGACCTTAATGGGAAATATGGATATTCTATAACTTTTATTGCATCGTATTTCAATGAAAATATCTTGATGCTCTATTGCAGTTCAGTGTGAACTAAGCTCAGTCATAGTATTTCCTCTCTTTCATTTATGTGCACATCATAAGTACTTTTGGAGGGAATCTTAAAGGAGCTCAGCAGTGTATCCAATTTAGCTAATCAAGTCAGATCCAGAAGAATTATTTCTAGAAGTATTACTTCCTTGAACTCTTTCAAATGAGAGGAATAAACTGCTAATTTTTTTACCTCTGCTTAGCATTACATATCCGAATACTAAGAAAATTTCCTTTGGTGATCTCTAAAAAAAATTATTTGTACACCTGTAGGCCAGAATGTCCTGCAGGGTTTCATTTCCATAACAAAACTGTGCATTCCAAATTAGAAATCCAGCTTATATTGGAGACTGGTATTTAGATCACTAGTATGACAATTCATAGTCCCTTATGAATAATGAGTGCTCTGTGGAGATTTTTTTTTTAATAAATAGCTGTATTTTTGTGTGAAGTACATCACCTCCTTTCTTTTTTTTTTTTTTTGGTATATCTTCAAAAAGAGTATGAGATTTCTAATCAGCTATAGCCTTTATACCCTTGAGATGATACTAAGTACAAGCAATGTATACATTGCTATGTCAAACTCGCTGTTTCCTGCCTAGATACAGGGCTACAACTCTGTGTTTCAAGCCTGAAAACTCATTCTTCTCCATAAAATCACCAGTAGCCTGAATTTCTGATGGAAGTAACACAATACTTCTCTCGAGTCTAAGCTAACTCAGCTGAACAAAGAAAGAAATAGACATTCATTCTGCTTACTGAACTGCAAAAATTAGAAATGTGGCTGAGCACCAGCGCTGCACAACACAGCTTTAACCTACTCTTTGTGCTTTCTTGATATACCTTTACTACCTCAGGATCAAATCAGTTGCTGCCTGAATAGTGAAAATAAGAATCATCCCAGCTTATTATTACACAAACTACTTCAAAATCCTTCTCAGGAGTTAGGTAGCATTCAAAACCACTTAGTAAGAGAACTAAATTTTCAAAGAAAGCTAATTGCTAAATCAGGTAGCAGTGACTAGCAATTTTCATTGAAGGTACAATTCCTCACAGTGGTTCTATGGGTTCAAGCACAAGCACACACTGTACATTTTGTTCCATCCCTAGCATGCTTCCTGACCATCACAAAGTTGAATTGACCTAACTAGCACTCTCCAAAAAAATGCTTGACCCCAATTTGAGCCTTAGCATAGTCTACAGACTGTTCTGAGTAGGCAGCCTGGATGTGGTTATTCTGCTGTAGGACACATGAAGTCCCTGAACATTTTTTTTTAATACAACAGATGCAGGTTTTTTGGGATGTCTACAGTGCCAAAAAAAGAGAACCAGGCAATAAGGTACAGTGATAGACACTGAATTCTCAGTCTTTCTAACTTACATCTGTTCACCAATCAGTCCTCCCTAAGTAATCACTTATTAAGAGGCTGTTTGTAAGCACTGGGGATGTGGAGCAGTGTGCTCTCACCCCTTTTCCTCCTTTTACTTAGTAATATAATACAGCTCCTCAATGGAATTTTCCATTCACAAATACCCTTCTTCTAATTTGTTGTGTATAGAAATCTTGCTTTGTATCTGGGATGGCATTTTACAACTTAAACCCACCAATTCAGGTTATCACTTGAGTTCTGTCATGAGCAATTACTTTTCTTTCCAGTTGTTACTGGTTCAGAGTGAATACAAGAGCAACAGCTTGGCCCTTATCCCTTGGTGCAATCCCTGCCACTACAGTCATGCACACTATCAACTTGATTTGTTTAAAAATATTTATATGTTTCCATCCATAAAAATGCATGTCTTGCTAACATTTCACTGCAGGCTTAAATCATCCTCAGAAAATTAAGTAAATGAGTTAGACATTTCTGAGATAACAAATAAGAGCAAAACTAAACCCCAGAACAATAGCATGTACTCTTATTTCTGTCTAGTAGTTGAAAAAAGAGAAAAAAAGTCACATTTTATATGATTAATGTTTAGAGACTAATATTCTTTGCCTGTTTCACCCATCCACGCATATGCTTTTTTTTTTTTTGTCACTGTTCTGTTCATCTGTTTCCTCTTAGTTATTTCAAGGTCATTGGTTATAACCCTCTACACTAGATATTACAAATAATTTTTCAGATAAGTCTAAAATAATTTTATCCTTTATCTTATCCTTATCTGAATTTTTGGACCTTTCTTCCTTGGCAAGGATTGACATAGACATATATGACATATATTAGACAGTTTTCTTTGATCCTAATAGTAGACTATAAGTATATCTTTCCAGAACAGAATATGTGAGTCACTAGACAGCTTAATATTGAGTGCTTTAATGAATGATTAATAAGGTATAGCAAAAAAAAAAGAAAGATGATTGATTTAAATATTGGCATACTGTGATCAGATAAAACTCATTTGAACAAACAGAGCCAGGATTTTGGGTGGGGTGGGGCTTCAGAATCATACACATCAGTGTAGATGTCAAAAAATTGACATGTTTTTATGTAAGTGAAGTATCTAAAGTCCTCAGTCGTTAGAAGTTGGATTCAGTTTTGTGAAGATCATTGTCTAGTGCTTTTTGATATGACCTAGAGTATCTGGGGCAGAGAGGCAGGAGTGATAGAGAATTTGGAGACCTTCTCAAGCAACTGCTGGAGGCCAAGGAACACTGAGCAGCTGGAATGGTTCCAGGCACCTGAGCACAGGCAATTGAACCATAATCCTAGTTAAAGCTGGGAAATATTCAGCTAAGCATAGGCTGGAGTCCAAACAGAGTTATAGAAAAGAAATAACAAAACACATTTACCAAGAGGATTCTTAATTCTTTTAGCCAGGCAGTGCAATTTTTGTTTGTTTGGTAACAACACAGCTCATAGCACAACAAGGCACACTGGATAAAAGCACAGTGGGATCCCAACTATTTATTTAGATGCTATAGATGTAAAATTCACTGCTTCTCTGTATGTTCCCTCTCTATATAAACAGCAAGTAAAAAAAATCAAATTATTTGTGAGGAAAAATGCTGATTACAATTTAAGAATTAAATTTTCTCAAAGAAAGTTTTGAACCAAACATTTTCAGTGCTACCAACTAGAACCTGGAAAATCATATGGAGAATTAATCAGAATTACAGCCAGTTTCAGTAATCTCATGACTATCATTACACAGGACAGTTTTTCAAGTAAAATAAGAAACCAATGCATACCAGTGAAGCTGTGGAAGGGAAGAGAATTCACCAACCTGCAAGATCCATATATACAGACACTATGGACATGAGTACACAATCATTAACTCATTATCATGCACTGATTTCTACTGATAGTAACATCAAGTCTGGCTGTTACTTAGAAATAAAAATCATGGCATTAGAAAATTGTAAATGTTCAATTTTATTTTTTAAGAATAAAGTTTATCCCATGGTTCAACATGTTTTTATTAAATTACAACTGAAAAATAAGCTATAAATGGGTTCTACAGCAAATTATCTATACTGCATCAATTTTCCATCTGTGTATTTCCAGTCTGTGGCAATTTGGAGCTTATGCCTACAAAAGTAAGACATAAGATTCATTTTACTCCTTTGACACAGTTTTTTACTCAAGAGTTAATAATCTGTAAACCCTAGTTTCTTCTCATTATCAGTGGAAACAGAAGTCTGATGTTACAGCTGAAATAAATTAAACATCATGATAGATAATGAAAACCACAGACAGGCTATTTCAGGTTTTGATTTCTTCTTATACTTCACAGTTCTGCAAGTGAAAGGGCATAATATTAAGCCATTTAGAAGAAGGACCTTCTGGAACACTTTTCACTTTATAAGAATATGCTACTTGACATTTCTTCTGGAGGGCCATTCAGAAGACATTATAGGAAAAGCTGCATTGAAATAATCTGTGATGCCATCATGAGCAAAATTGTGACTATACTGTTAGAGGTACATTTCTTTTGCTGCCCTATTGTGAGTGAATAAATTGGTGATTTATCCAGTGAACTGATTTCAGAGAATGGAATTCAGTAGACAGTCAGTGGAGGTGACCCACCAGCAGTGCTGACTGACATGCTGCTTTCCCTTATCCACAAGCAGCATGATAAAGCTACTTCTGTCTTCTACTTGGTGACATTTCTAGCCCTCACATCAGTGGACTTGAGTGAGTGAGGAAAAGCAACATCTGCTGTGTAAAATTCATGAAGATTAAGCTGACAGCAAAGCCAATATTGTGTAACTTCATAAAACCAGTATGCTCCTAGCAACATTTAAAAGCAAATTAAATACAAAAATAAAACAGAAGGAAGCCTTTACTTTTGCATTAGGCATTGCTCTGTAGATAATGCAAGTGAAAAATGGTCCCATATACTCAAAAAATTGAAACATTAAAAATACATTTCCCTCTTCAGCAGCTGCATATGTCCTTTTTCCTTAAATCAGAGCATTCTAAATTGATCTAGAATATGATATGACAGTAGAAACCTATAAAATTTAATGCAGAACTCAGTATGAAACAAAATCCTTCAGTATTCATTTATCTCATAACAGACTATAGCAATGTTGTCTGTAGAACAGTTTTTGTGGGGAGGGATTCTCTGTGCAAAAATATTGTCATGTCCCATCTCCCCTTCCCCCTCTCCCCAAAATACAAAAGATATTATGCAGAACCTTAATATAGCTAATATAACTTATAGCCAGGAATCTCCTTACATTAGTGAGACCAAGTATCAATCACAAAAGCTCACTTCCAGTCCTTATCTGTGACTTTGTTTGGCCCCATCCTGTAATAAGAGATTGCCACAAAACATACCACAGAAAAAACACAGATCCAGAATCTTCTGCATTATTTACCAAGTTCTTCTTAAGGTGCAATATATACTCTTAATTTTCAGAATATATCCTTCAGAGAGAATGCCAGTATAAGCTTTAGTACATAATTTATGCCACACAATTCTTACAGTGAAAGTTCTCCAGTCACTGAGATTGTGTGCCAGCACTCTCCAGAAGACAAGTGAATTCTTAATGAGGTTAAAACAAGGCCTTCCTGCCACACAATTTGCCCTTTGTCCCTATTCTCAAGTTGTCATTTGTTTTCATGATTTCTGTCTAACTATACTTCTCTGGTTATATTCGTGTAGTAAGGCTGCTTTGCATAAATTGAGATTTATCATATATGAAAGACTGTATTTTTAAATATTCTTATGAAAGACTGTATTTTTAAATATTCTTTGCCTCCAAACTGTTCTTAAAATAGTTCCCATTGCCTAGTCTTGTCAAAATGCATCATGCCTGTTTTTCAAAATCTTCAAGAGAATTAAGGCATCCTTGAAATACGAAAGTGGTCGAGGAGCAGACATGTACATTACTTGAGAACAGGTTTCTTGGTGCATAAAGAAGTGGACCATTTACAATCAGAGTCTTCTCAGAAAGATTTGCTAGAACAATTCTTTAGATCCCATTGGGTCTTTGTATGTGTGATAAGATTACAACTTTTCTCAGAAAAGCTAGCTTCAAGTTCAAGTAGCGGCCTATGCCATTTCTCTGCAGCATTACTTATTCAGATGCAATCAAGTACCATGGAGAATATTATAAAATAGAAGAAGCCTTTTTTGAAATTCCTGAGAAAGCCTGGCTCATACATTTTGCAGCTGTAATATGTGCGCAAAAGTCTAATTATAGTAATCCTAATCTATGCAGACTATGTTATTAAACGTGACATATATTTTAATTGTTGACAGATGGCTTTGAACCATCTATAAATATTTATAAAGTCACACATATTCCTATAGCTAGCACACACAAAAGTTCCAGGTATATTAGACCGTCTTTTCTAAATCTTTTTATATGCACATGCAAACTCAGGATTTCCATTTTAATAACTATTTTATTGTTTAGGTTATCTGAAGACATAAAAGGACCATTTTCTTTTAAAAGTGAAATGAATATTGCATAGATTACAGGCAGTTTTGATTACTGTGGAAATCAGAGTACTTTTTCATCAGTGCATTGTATGGTGTTAGCACATGTGCTCACAGTTATTAAATATAACCATTGTGCTGCTTATTCATAATCACCCATCTTCTCTCATCACTACAGGGAAGATATCAATAGAAACCTTAAAATCTCCACAAACAGAGCATAAAACCAGGCTCAATCCAGCAAGACTATTCATTAACACGCAAATCTAATGCATGTTCCTCTTGTTTTGAGCTCAGAAATCCTCATCTAGCTGTTTATTAAGAAAACACCCAAAGCAAGTAGAAAATGGGTAACATTTACAAGAACTACTATCTAGGAAATACATTATCTGAGCTCTTCAGAGATGTCCAAGGGTAGGCTTAAACTAATGAATGAGGTGAAGGCTGAGGGATCCCACAAGTCAGAAAAACTGCTTACACATCTTTCCAGCTGTGAGGGTGGGACTCACTTCATGTAGCTTTAGAAATCTACGGTTAGGCATCTGTCTCTGCAGAAAGACAGGCAAGTCCAGTGGGTAATTCATCTCAGCCTAAAGTTATCTGTAAGATGTTTATTGAAGTCAAAAGTCAGATTCTTTGCTGATACGCGGTTTTGCAAAAAATCCCAACCCACCAACCAACCGTCCTGCCAAACAATGGCAACCAAACCAACAACAAAAAAAACTTGTGCAGGTTTGCTTTTTATTTTCCCCCCACTGTATGACATTTCTATACATTTCTATTCAACTTAAACACCTCCAGGCTATTTAAGTGGCACTAGTCACCTTTTAGAGTCACTAGAGCTTTTAGAGTCAATGGAAAGAAACAAGCACCTTCGAAAGCCTGACCTCCTACTAAAACAAATCATGCAAGGATGTATGGACATATGCATTACTGATTTTGGAAGAGCATTATATGCTGCTATATATTCCAAAGAAGGTTAATTTTTTTTTCTGCCTGGATTCTTTCACTAAAAGCCCATTGTGGCACAAACTGCTGTCCTGCAGAAAATGGAGGGAGGAGGAAGCCATTTAAAACAACAAAGTGAAAATTAGAAACCTTAGAAAATAACTTCAAAAACTGTAGCCACAAAGTGATAGGATACTAAGTCCTTTCAAGAGGGTGTGATAATTTCTTCCTTGAAAGCCTGGTGAAGGGATAAATCAGCAAGGAAGGAAAGAAAATAAACGTCAGCCATTTGATATCAGTCTTCCAACTGTTGCAATAGAAAAATAGAAAAACTAGAAAAACTAGAAAAACAGAAAAATTATTTTTAAAATGTTGAGAGTAAATTATAAAGCTATTTGCTAAATAGAAATTTTTATGGCAAGTTTTTGTGCTTATTTTAGCACAGTAACAGTAAGCTTTCAATTACTTTCTTCATATCAAAAATATTTCACACAAAGTGTGTCAACAATCAAACATCAGAAATAGATGAATTCTAAAGAAATGCAAAAATATATTGAATTCCTTTGAGATGAGCCATATTTATTGTATTTCTCTAACACAGAGCATCTAATAGGGGAAATACTGCAAACTCCTATTCAATGCAGTTATACATTTTTCATTTTATTAGAAGTATGGATTTCTACCACTAAAAAATTTCATACAAAATTTAAAAAAAAATCATTGTTCGAGCCAAGCATAAATATCATATACTCTTTGTAAGGCACTTTGGGTGTTCTTCAGTTTCTTATAATCCAACTACATATGTGCATTTCCTAACTTCTCTGGAGATAATATACCACAGATGGAGTCTGAATTTTGTTTCAAATGCTAGTAAAACTTATATATTGTACTTAACCTGACACAGATTTCATTATTACAATGTGTTCATTTCTGCATAGTTTTTGTAATGTAAATTCATGTAGAAAGAGTAATCACTAAGAGATGAAGTATTAATGCCAAAAAAATATAGAATGCATTTGATATAAGACACAATATATAAAAATGTTTAGTCTGAAGTTTATTTTCTAGAGTTCAGTGCTCCCATTTCTCTTTATATCTTTCAAAAATTGAATGTGTAATAATTCACAATCCTAGAAGTTGTTCAGGTCAAGACTTTTACATACAATCAACTGGATATGCATAGTATAAATGTTAGTAAAATACGGTTGTGTTTCTAATAACAGAGCTTCAATCCACCACATATAATGAAATTTGATTTTTTTTCTTTTACTGTAGTGTTATTTGGCAGGCAGAGCCAGGCTATACTGCTCTATAAATTGCAAAGAAAGCAGAGCAGTTCTAATGTGAGCTGTTGCACTACAGTGCAGTACTGGGGGCTGCCAGCTGTTGTGCTCCACCCTGGGAAAAAAAAATACCCCCCTAATCACAGAAACATTGAATAGTTTGGGCTGGGAGGGACCTTACAGATCAGTAAGCTCCAATCCTCCTGCCATGGGCAGTGACACCTTTCACCAGAGCTAGCTGCTCAGAACCCTATCTGACATGGACTTGAACGCTTCCAGGGATGGGACATCCACCCCAAGAGGTAAATGTCCCCAAGAGGCAAAGATTATTTGTACAAACACAGGCTTAGGGAAGAAGATACAGCTCAGAAATCAAGAATTTACATGCCTCACCCTATGTTAAAAATCTGCCAACAGAAGAACAGATACCACTTATTTCCTTTCATGTAATAACTTATTTATTAAGGTTTTAATGCAAATAATGAGAGACTTGGGCTGGAACCCACACCCTGGTCACAGTGAATCCTATCTATATTTTCTTCTACTACCCTAACTTTTATACTACAGTCTAGTTCCATTAAGAAAGATATGTTCTCAAGATATTCCTACAAAAAAAGTATCAGTGAAGAATGAATTCTTAATATTTCAAGGACCCAAAGTACTAAAGAGAAATCTGAGATTTGTAACCTCTTAAAGACCTGAAAGTTATATTAACTGAAGAATAAATTCTTCCTCCTCAAAGATCCTGTAGTTTTGATACAGAGACACTCTCTCTGGAATATGCTGAACTAGGATTTCTCAACTTGTACTTCAATCATCAAATTATTATTTGGGGGGAAAGAAGGAAAAAAGCAGCAGCTTTTTCTCTTAGATCATTGTTTAAAGATTGTACTGTTTAGAATAAATTATTAGATTATCATCACTGCCAATATGGAGGAGCACACCCCTTCCAATTGCTGGAGGGGAACCAAAATAAGCCAGAGATGAGCCTCCATCCCAGCCATTCCATAAAAGCCTTAACCAACAGGCTGGGGTTTATCTGTCTTCCAGACTCTATGGGGAAGGACCTCCATGGATCACTTCTTATACTGAAGGAGTTATTTCCTAGGAAATGTGAGACACTCCTAGGATGCAGGGGAAGAGCATTTTGAAATTGTACAAAGCTTAATATGAGATGCTTAGAGGCAGAACCAAAGATGGGGAAACACAGAGATCAAGGGGTTCTGAGGAGGAACAAACATGGGAAAATAAAGGGGCAAAGAGATTAAAAGGGCCTGTTAATTTTAAACAGAATCTCATCTATACATTTAACTGGCTATGCTCTATATATGACCCACACAGCCTGCCCTGAATTCCATTTGGCTCCCTCTCTAAGTGTTATTTGGGGTGAGATACTGGACAGCTCAGAGGGTCTATGAGTTGGTTAGTAGAAGGGCCAGGAGGCCATTTGCACATTCATGTCACTGTGTGAGGCCACCAGAGACCAGAGGATCCCAGACTGATGGGAAGATGTTGAATGCCTAGGGGTAGTCACCAAAAGGATCTCCAGTCTGTGTGCCTGCAGGCATGGATGGGCAAAGGGCCAGAAGGGGTCAGGCTGTAAGCATGGAGAGGAATAGCATGCTCAAGTGCCAGACACTGGGGGACATCAAATTCCAGTTAGTGGGCAAGATAGGTGTGTCCAAAGGCTAGTTATTGAAGGAGTATTATGTATGTGTGCATGTGTATGCATATATATGTGTGTGTATATATATATATATATATATATATATATATATATATATATATATATATACACACACATTCACACACACAGAGTACATATGTATGTATGTATGTATGTATGTATGTCTTTTTCATTAGCTGGTTTTTGTCCTGACCAGTCAGACAAGTGAAAAGAGTGAGGCAGTTGGTGCAGTTTGTGTCTTCATGCTGCATGACCACTGTGTTTGCCATCTATGTTGACATGTTGTATACAGCTCTGTTGTGTGTTTATACACATTTCCTTATTGGGAATACGTGCTCAGCCTTGGTACTGACTGAACCTGGGGACACGATGTTGCAGCAGGTTTGACAAGCCCTAACATTAGGCATTTACATTAAAAGGGTTTTTTTAAGGACCTCACTCTTGGTCCATGCGTGTTCAGCAATCTTTGAGAATGATTGCAAAAATGGGCTTTCCAGGACTGCTGCACAGATAGACATCATATTTTGGCATCTGCAATAGCAAAACTTTGTGGTTGTCACAAAGCTCTTCTGGGTAAGACAACTTCACACATGCAGAAAGTTTCCTTTTCTAAATTTTAATTTAGATTCGCACCTTCTCGCTTTTGGGGTTATAGATTTTTGGTTTTTCTTTTATTTTTTCAGGGTTAGAGGATGTCCATCTACTTTTTTAAGGAAGATGAACAGAATCCTGAAGAATGGCAGTGATCACAGCAGATACCCCTATCTGATCAGAAGGCTGTCAAAGTTCCACATTCTGTCAGAGCCCTGTGTATATTGGTGAATAAAAGATGGCAGTACAAAGTCAACCTCATTTAAAAATTACTGTTCCCTGTGAGCCACATGACCTTCCTCCTGCCTTGAACCTCATTCCACAGAGCATTTACTTTCAATGCCTGATGCTGAAATCCAAATTCAGACTTATTTTTTTTTCCCACAAATAAGCAAAGGCTCCAAGCCACAACCTCAAGAAAACATGCATATACAAAACAGTATTTATGAAAAATGCATGCAAATTGTTAACAATTGCATCATATATCAAAGGCTGTATATTGGCTAGCCTCTGATATTCTTCAGTATACTTCTATTGTTTTAAACCAGTTTTGATATAAACCATCAACCCTGTTCTACTGCAGCATAAATGAATGCTAGAGTTCTAATGGCTTCTTTTTATTCCTTTAGAACACGCTCTCACTGTTGTGTTGCTACTTCATAAACCAAACCTCAACTATGCACTATATGGTACATATCACCAAATCAACATAATTTAGGGTTACTATCCAAATAGGATATAAAATATAGGCCAAATAGGACATAGAATGAATAATTTATTTGATGTATAATTTTGAGAAGACCCATTACCTAACTAATTAAAATGTAAATGTTGGCAGAGTAGATTACAGATACTACACAAGTTCCAGAGACACGTTTGTGTCCCTGCCTACATTCCAGCCCTACTTATCTGAAATTGACCTTTTCATAGTCCTTTTTAACCTGAAAAAGCATAGATTGAATTGGTTTTTAATGCAAATTTCCTGATTTTCTTCCCTTGACTTGCAAAAACAGGCACAATTTGAAAGAAAGTAATATCTGCTTTGCCATATTTTACTGCATTTAAACAAAAAGTGTTTACTCTCTAACTTACACAGAACACTGTGAAGAGACACTGTAAAATACACAAAAAAACCCCATTCAAATACTCAGCTCCAAGAGGATAATCACATATGTGGCAAGAAATGCAGGTTGCAGTAGCTCACCACATTTTGAGATAAAACATATTCTCAGTAATAAAACCCATCTGCTTTCACTCTCTTGCTACTTCTACTATTTCATTGAGTCACTGTCTCTTTTACCAGATCACTTTTCTCTGATTTACAGCTTGCAAGCAGCATTAAGTCAGGATTTTGAAATGAGGGCCAGCCATTACAGCCGATAAATATATTCTATCAAGAGAATTCAGAGCAATATACGATCCAAGAGTACATAATTTCACCTATATAGTTTGTACACTGAGGCCTAATTTTCAATTATTCAATTATTACGGTTTTAAGTGTTTTTTGATAATCAGCAAAAAGTAATTAGACACAAAACTGTAAGACATTCGTTTTCAAAAACTTTATTACATTGTAAATGCTGATATTAGCACATTACACAACATTTTGTTTGGTTGCTTCATTAAATGATTGCTAGAGAATGCTCTAAAAGCAATAACATTTGCCCTCCAATACCTTCAGAGTCCATAGTAGATGCAGACTATTGCAGGACAGACACAAATTATGTACATTTACTGGCACGCACACTGGATAAATAAACAACCACTGCTTGCATTCACAAGGTTGCACAGTGATGTCAGAACTGCTTTTTTTCAGTAGGAACTACAAAATATTCCTGGATATGGATGAATTAATAGAAATAGGTCTGGCATAATATCTCAGAATCGTAAACCATATCACACCACAAAACAAAACAAAACAAAAACAAAAAAAGACAAAACAAAGCACAACAAAATTTAAAAAGAACCTCAAAAACAGACCTGAAGAGAACACTCAGCTAGCAAAAAAATAAAATCCTAACAGCAGCCAAATACATCAGTGGAATAATTCTTTAAATGCAGACAATACTTTTTCAAGGCCAAATGCTCCAATATCTGCAAGAGTATATATTTTAAATTTATTCTGTTATTTCTATGCAGTTATCTGGCTTTAAAGTACCACCAATTTGCTTTGGTAATATTTCTGTGGCAAATTACTACCCTTCTATTCAGATTTTTCTTCCTGTAACATGAAGATTATAAAAATTAAGCCAAATATATTAGTATCTCACAGTACTGGAACAAAACACATACAGAACCTTTTCTTAACCCTTGCAAACAATCTGTTGAGATACTGTTTATTCCAGGAGTCTGATTTAATAGCAGAAAAAGCTATTGAGAAGCAAAACAGAATAAAAAACAGCTGGCTGCATTCCTGCCAGGCACTTTCACAGTTCATAAACCCCCAAAACACAAATGAAATACATTCACATCAAGCAATTCTTAGATTTCAACAAAAATCTTTAACTTCACAGATGAAAAATATAGCATAATCTCTTTTCCCTGAAACTGACTCACACTCTATTGAAAGTCTCTCTGCAAAATAATCAGCATGCTGAGAGATTCAACAACAACAACAACAAAAGTAAGTACAGGACTAATTTGCTTCTTCCAGGAAATCATGGGAAAATATTAAAGATTGCAGCTTAATCCAGAGCTACTATATTTCCTCTGCTTTGAAGGCAAGCCATGTAAAGGAATTATTACATTTTTTAGATGAGACAGAAAGAGAAAGTACAGACAATGACAACATGTATAGAATGCTATGGAAAGTTAATATCTCAACACTGATACTAAGCACTTTTATTATTTCCCTTTCTAAATTTAAAAGAAAACTCACCACATATTGACAAAGCTGCATTTCATCTGTACCAACAGTATATTAAATAGTCTACACACTGAGGACTCATTTTAATGTTGGCACAAATAATAAGCAGAACACTTACAAAGACAGCCATGAAAACTGTAAAATGAATTTTGCTAAAACAAATAAAACCTGAAATTTTTGTATGGCCTACCAAAAAAAGCTTGGAATAGATGTTGTCTTCATTCTTAATTCACTTTTGAGTCTAGGAATTTTCTCTCAAGTCAAGGTCTTGCAAAGTTTTACTTGTGCAATTTACTTGCATTCTGAAGACCAGACAAATGTGTCCATATCATTTAATAAACAAGTTATGGCCATTGCTCAGTTCTTAGCCATTCATCCCTACTTTCCTGGGAATGTTGCAGAATATCCTCTAGAATATCCTCTAGCCTGTATCAGCTGGCATGGGCCATGACTCCCAAAGAAGAAAATAATATTTAAATTGTAGTTTGTCTAAAGTGAGCACTCCAGTTGTCTCCATGCAACTTCCTAGTGTGGATACAACCATCCAATCTAGCAGGTTCAATACTTTGTGTTTCAACATGAATCCTTTATTAGAAAAGCAATATTCACAAACAGATGACTGAGATGTTCAGCAGTTATCATGTAGCTGTTGCAACCCAGAATTAGACTGCCCAGTTTCCAACCTCAAATTCACAGAAAAGGGAACATGTTAAATTTGAACAGCAACTCTATTCTAAATGTTGATACTCTTTATTGCAATAATTACTCTCATTGAAGTTCTATTCCTAAAAAAATTAAAAGCAAAGAGCTTAATATAAATCTTTTTTTAAATCAATTAGAAGGCTTCATCTGGTTACTGAGGCTTGTGAATCACTCCAAAAGTCTGAAATAGGTGTAGTCCAAAAAAGTGAAAGTTTTAAGTAGAAGAGCATAATTGGTTTAAATCTATCCTCTGTAAAAACACATTAATTATTTCCTATGCAGAACTTAGAGTAGAAGTAATTGTCAGATATAAAAATCAGTAATATAAGAATCACTGAAAGACATACATTGCATTAAAAATATGTAACAACCTCCTTCGACAAAATTTGAAAATTGAGTTATGTGAAAATTTTCATGCAAAATACAAGGAAATACCTGAGAGTTCACTGTCAAACAAGTGTTTTCTCTTTTGAATTCACTGCTTGGCTCCAGGTAGATCACAGCACAACTCAGCTTGGAATTCATGATTCATAGCACAAAAACACATAGCACAAAAAAAATCCCCCTCAGCTTGGAATTCATGATTCATATCGTTGTCAGTTAAATATTTCCCAGTCAGCCATTATTGCCTACCAGCATGAAGAAAAAGGAATCAGCACAGTAGAATGTATTTTTTAATTTTTTATCAGTGAAGCTAATACGAGGACCTTTAAACCATCTGCTATATTTAAGGAAAAAGTATGGACAACTGGTGATTTTGCTACTGCAAAAATTTAGAGGAGAAACATATGCTCCAATGGCAATTTTCCCCCTGAGTGTAGAGAAAGAGGCAAACAACATGTAAGCTCCAAAGCTGTTGTTCCAGAGTCCTGCATATTCTGAATTGCATTCCTAGACATTCAGGGGTTTTTTCCTACATCTGCTGGTGCTCAAGGGAGCACAGGGGACAGAGTAAGCAACCAAACTGTCTTATGATGTATGCAGGGTTCAAAGTGAACACACAAGGATTCATATGCTGATGACTGGACCAGCTGCCTGATCATTCAGACACATTCTGGATAAAAACCCTGGAAACTAACCTGGCAAAAAAAAAATTGGTTTTGTGTAGATACAAATTTTAAACTTAACCTCCATCTCTGCCACTTGTACTATTTCCTGGTTCACCCACACTTTAGAATATCCAGTTAGAAGGATTGCATAAGGCCCGAGGCATTAGAAGAGGGCACAGGGTGTTGTCAAGGCTGACAGAATCGTTTCCTTGCCCCATTTGGAACTGACCCATTCTGAAGCACTCCAGGGTCATACAGGCAACTGTGATAGCTTGCCTTGCCAGCATCTCAGCTGCAATTATTTCCCTTCCTCCCCTGTGTTACTGTGACTAAAAAGACAGACCACTTCACCTGAGCTTGTGCTGGAGCCTGTCTTTTCACAGGGCACATGAAAAAGCAAACAGAAAAAGAATCTCCCAACTGATTAAAAAATTATCTGAGAGATATGTCTATGACCTTGGCAAGGCTTATTAGTGAGAACAAAGAACCAGACCTTTCTGTGAGCTTGATATTGCTTTAAAAAAGCTCTGACTCTAAGCGAGCTCTAACAATTCTTTCATGGGAGTTTTTTAACTTCTGTGTCCAGACTAGCATGAGGAAGCTGTGCCAGCCCATCAGATATGTGGGGTTTATCATTAGAAGCAAAAACAAGGGGCAACTTTTCTGGCTGTGGCATGCCTGAGGTACTGCTGAGGGTTTGCAGAGACCCACGGAGCTCAGTGCAGCTGAATCCCAAATCTACCTAAACAAAGCTTTCCCTAGAGTGAAGCAATCTTGAATTAAATACTTGGGTTTTGCATACATAAAATACATTCATGAAAATAGCATTTACACATACATTTGCTGTTTTTTACAGTCCTCACAGAAAGCATTGATTATAAATCAGGGCAATGCAGTACACATCTGAGTACAAGCCATTTAGAGGCCATCCATGTGAAAGGAAGACATCATGAATAGCTTGTGTAGAGAACACAGCTGCTACTTCTTATTTAGCAAAACTGACCTGAGATGACTGCACATCATGTTAGGGTTTACACAGGACATCAGAATTCCCTTACAGTTTCTTGTACTCAGCAGGCATCATATGCAGTGCCTAAGGAAAAACACTCTTTAGAAAGGATATCTGAAGGAAAATGCAATCAGAATTCTTGTTGCAAAAATTCTTGTGAAAACTGCTAAGGAATATGGTACTTTCAAAATTAAATCTCTCAGTACAATGAAAATTAATTGGGGTCGTATATTCCTGCCTGGAATACAAAGCTAGAGACACATATCTGTAGAAGTGACAACATGCCCAAATCAAAAGGGAGAGACAGGAATAACTTCTAAGAATTTTAATACAACTATTGTGAGTGCAGCAGAGTACAACAGAAACAGGGCACAGATTATTACCAGGATCACATTCTCCCTAAACAGTATCTCCCAGTGCTACTGTAAGGGCAAGAGTACTGAACTCACTGGACCACTAATCTAAATGGAAAGGACTTAATACCCTTTATGTAAAATAACTAGTATTAGTTTGTGGTAAAGGGAAAAAAGAATAAAAGAAATTTTAGAAGGTAGATGAACTGCTCTGATCCAGGCTAGAATAAGTCTGATGTTATATTTTAATATATTTTTATATTTTGCATTTGTCAGTGAAGACACCCTATTTCTGACTAACATCACATTCTGGTTTTTAGCCTGGGGATACAAAGAGTCTGACTATACTGTGTTCTTTCAAATACATACAGCATCTGATGACATAGATATCATTGAGTATAAGCACCTTAGTAAGCTTCAGACATATGAATTATAAGCTCATGGGGACATAAATACAAGGCAAATATTTGCACAGAAGTGGCTCAGTAGGAACATTTGTATTTGAAATAGCTTTTGAGCATTTGGATTAAGAACCAAAGCTGAGTGGGAGGGATGAAAACAGATTATACCAGACACAGATGTCTTTCAGTAATATGCCTTGAGATGCATAACCACAAAATTTGTGAATTTACACTTTACCTGGTTAGAAAACTGAAAGAAAAGACCAGGTCTTGGGAATTACTTCGTTTGAATACTTCACAATTGTCTTCATATTAATTTGTCCACCTTCAGCTTTTAAACTGAAGTTTAAAAAAAAATAAATCTTATTGTACAACAGTCACAAGTGCATTGATTAGGAGAAATGTTTTCAAGAAAATATTATTCATTTATCTTTTTAGACATCTACATTACACAAAAAGTCTGATTTAAATACTATAAGAAACTGGATAAGGGTTAAGTTGCTTACAATTTTTAAACAGAGTTAGATACACTGGTGTTATTCTAACAAATTACTGATTAGTCATACAAAAAAAAGTCATATTTTATTTTCCACATGCATGTCATTTTTTAATGTAATGCAAAAATGAAGGAAAAAAGAATTCCTGCATTCCCCTGAATTGGGAGGTTCATGACAGTTCATGCACTCCTTCCTGCAAACTCCTGGATTATTCAGCTATTTGGCTGCATGACCAAGCACACTCCAGATGATTCAGAAGTATATATCCTAAGATTTATTATTCCTAAGTATAATGCAGTGCTTCCACCAGACTAAAATCTAGTAAAATTGGTCAAAATATTAAAATCCTGATTTTTGGCATTCTCTGTTTTACTGTTGGTCACTATCTTGACATACATATACTAACTAACAGATACAGTAACTAACAAAACAAAACTCCATTTGGCTATAAAACCTTTGCAGCTGTATATCAAGTGTGGTAATATCTGTGAGGGATGACCAAACATTCTGTACAGGATAACCTCTGATACTGGTTGTCATATTAAAATGCAGACAGAAATGCTGCTAGCATTCAGGCTGAAGGACTGTTTTAAGCTCAAGTCAACCTTCCAAACAGGTCTGCTCCTGGGTGGTGGTTCCTGACATGCAAGACAGGAAATACAGTTATGCTTTTGTTAAAATATGTCTGGCATTTATAAATGAAAATATTTTTGCTAACAAATATTTTGTCAATAATGTTAGAGTGGTAGCTGTCAGAGGGACCAGAAATATGACTGATGGAAAGAGAGAAAAAGAGAGAGTGAAAGAAAGAAGGAAAAGAAGGAATGAATGAAAGAAAGAGAAAAAAGAAAGGAAAGAGAAAGAGAGTAAAAAAGCCCCACCTGCCTTTTCCCAAAACAACATGAATGTTAATCCAGATTCCACAACCAAACTTCCATTGCTTTTAATGACATAATGGGGTCCTCAGTCATAGAAAGACAGCCACATTTCTGTGTAGCACCAAGAACCCATTTACACCGAGGAAAGAAATGGCCACCTAAAACTAAAAGTTTTTGTGCATAATAGCTTTTTATGAAAAAGACATATGACCCAATTTCATTTTGACAGAAACCACGCAGTGAAATGGCCATCTGAGGTAAAATGCTCCCATTAAAATTCATTTGTGCTGTGAGCTTTAATTCTTAATAGAACTTGGGCCATACAGAATTTAGGTACAAATGCAGTTATTAACTCATGCAGAACTTAGCACAAAAGTTCTGCTTACACTTTGAGTCCTTCACTTGAAGGAAGAAATTGCCTACCATGACATTTGCTGTAGTTACAACATGACTGAAAGGCAAAACCCTTCCAGGCAGAAAAGGGAACAAGTCCAGAAGAAAACAGTAAGTCAGTAGTGTTTTTCAAAGGTTTTGATTTTCAGCAATCTGACTACATGTCCTAATATAGCAAAACAGCTTTCTGCATGCTTAGCTTCTTGAATATTTCCATCAAAGTCAATGAGATAATTCAAGCACTTGCAGAATGAAACAAGTATTTGAACCCTTTATACCACTGAAAAATCAGCTTGAGCAAAGAATAGCCTAAACATTATGAACCTTATTCTCAGTAAGTACAAATTCCTACTATCCCCTGAAATTGTTTTAATTCCAGAGACTTACAGCCATTGATGATGTAGGGGCATTTAAATTGTTTAAATGCAACTTCTGGGATAAGGTGCAAGCATTTAATCATTATTTTATCTCTAACAAAGTGGAAAGATAATTTAGAATGTTATAAATAAGGCCTTGTTTGCACAGCTATTTGTAATAATATTCCATTCATTTATAGCATTTAAGGTAAATAACCTATTAAAAGTGAGCTAATAGATTCTGTAAACTTTATAATACAGTAAAATAAAGAAAAACAATTAAGCTATTTAGAAATAATCATCTTACAGTTTTTCTCAAAGACCCAAAAACATTAAACATATGAAAGATGCTAAAATACAAAAATCAAATAAAAGGGATTGGAAAATTACATTATTTAAGCATTGAAATAAATTGTGTGCAAAACCACCTCAGAGAATAAAATCTATTCTGAATTTATTTCTTTTTTATTTTCTGCTTAAATATACGATCTGGCCTCTACTGACATTTTAAATGCTACTTTTAGAGTCATGTCATGCTTTAAATAATTCCAGTTTGAAATAATTGATTCATGAGCAGTTTATCTGATTTACTTCCCTACCAGATGGCACAGAAATGTTCTGTGTCATGAGCTGTGCAACTGGATCTGGCTGAAAGACTGGATTACTTTATGCATTGCACCTGTAGTGCCTTTTAGTAATGAGAGCCCTGTAAATTAGCTCAATAAATGAATGTGACATTTATCTTTCAATAATCACTGCTTTTTAGACTACAGGAAAAGAAAAAGGGTTCTGGGGTTGTGTTAGCAGCTCTGGTTCCCTTCTATCATGAACATACCTTGAACAGACTCATCTAGCATGGTCAAATACAGAAATGCAAGCAAAACCCTCATTAATAGTTTCTATGGGACCATCACAAAGTGCCATATAAAACTTTCTCTATCAAAATCTACTCCCATTTAACAGACTAATGCTTTAAAACATTAACTATATCCAAAACTGTGAACATTTAAACTTCATATGTTTAAGCACTGAGTTCAATTCTTTCTCTTTCATTGCCTGATGCTACATAACAATTTATGAGATGAATATAGGAAACACAGAATCAGGAACTGTAACTTATAGAAAACACACCACTTTATCCATTCCAATCATTAAAGAACCACACATGACTGAGCATTCTGCTGGCATCAAGGTAAACACACCAGAATTATGTTACCCAAGCAGGAAAAGGATGCTGCAGCCAGGGAAGTGCCTTCCTGGAAAGCTGAAGAACAAACTTTACAAAGTTGATTTATTAAAAACCACTGTTGGCATCTGCCAAAAGAGAATGGCACCAGCTTTTAAATCCAAACTGTCTCACACAGATAGTGACAGAAAAAAAACTGACAAAGTGTTTATGCCCAGAGCTGCCACTACAGTTAGAAGAGTATTCTGTCCTTTAGATATATAACACTATGTAAAGTGGTGAATGTAAACACCATGTAAAGTGGAGCTGAGAGAAGGTATGCAAAAGATTTTCATATGAAAATTGAGTTCCATAATCACGAAAAAAATTATCTAAGTCAAGTGTGGTTTGCATTCTGAGCTAACTGCTATGAGCTTGGGTTTGTGGGTTTGAGGTTTTTTAAATTTTTAATCTGAAAAAAAACATAGCAGCAACTGCTAAGAAAAATATTTTTTGTTGGCTCCTCACCTACAAGTTGAGAGCAGTGGGTAAGTAAAAAGCTGAGACCAGGGATGAACATAAAAGATACTAATATGGCAACCCATCACCTGATCCTTCCCAAAAAGGGAACCAAGTATCAAAAAGAAGCTGGAGGCAAAGAAAGCAACAGCCATATCAGGCATGAAGAACTGATACTTCACCTCTGTGGTCTGGAAACATCAGTCACTCTGTCTCAGATCCAGCAGGAGAATTTCCACTAAGGGAATTTACCCAGTGGCGGAGCAGCTAGAGGGCAACGTAGGGAACAGAGAGACATGGACACACCATCACAAGAAGTGACACATGGGAAGTGGGGCCTGATCCATCTTGTCAGAATCAGCTTGGCCATTTGCTGAGGAGGAGCCCAATAGTGGTACCAATAGTGGTACCATTTTTGACAGACTGCTGAGGAACTTCTCGCGGACTGGAGGAAAGCTGAAGGACTGTCACTCATCCCTTCACTATTGATGGAAAGCACACACTTTTGACATCTAAGAACAGAGAAGTAAAACTCTGTGAAATGGAAGTGTTAAGCATTGGAGAATGCTCTGAGGCATGTCCTCCTCTTGAAACTGCTGGAGCAACAAGAATGAGCAGTGATAGAAAGCACTGACAAAGTTATGATTATTGAATGACAGCTGCTCAAGAAGGCATTCCAGCTAGGTGTTTCAGATGCTTGTTTATATGCAAAGAGGGTTGACTTTCTCCATGTCATGTATATGTTTGTCTTTCAGAAATGTCTTGATGTGCTCTCTCAGCAGTTGAACATTGTGGTTCTTTATTTTTTAATCACTTAGAAAATTTTGACCTATACTTTATCAGATAAGCAAGCTGAAAGGAACAAAAGTGTTTTATTTATGTTATCTTATCTCCTAACACAGTCTGCAGACTTTTAGGGTAAATAAAGACTATGTAATGTGGGAACTCTTCTGATTTCCTGGACTCAAGCATTAACACCAGCCACACCGCCTCAATCCTTGGGGATGAAAAGGGATGATATGTGATGCTGACTTCATGCTACTGATGAAGGAAAACCTTTTTACAGCATATAAACACAGTCATTGCCTTAATTCTGTTTTGCTTTTAGACATGGGATTCTGAATCAATGCAGGTGATGCTGCTGCTGTTTGTGCACAGTAACAATACACTCACTTGGTTTCAGTGGAGCACACTTGTGCTTACAGCCTTCCACGTGCCATTGAACATGTATTCACTTTAACAACATACATACTTCTTCCAGATATCCTGCTTGAAACTGCATATATAGTCAATTTCAGTAGAGAATAGTTTCCATATTTCATTGGCAGATTCCAAATTTAATCTTCCTGATATTTGGATTTAGTTTAGGGATCTGCCAAGCAACCATATATCAGGATTTTATTTCCATATATTAAATCTTATCTTAAGCCTCAAATAATCCCTATGATTAAAAAACTGAACTTCTGACAAAATATGTGTCTGATTCTACTTGTTCCTTGTGGTTCTTCAATGCTGTGAAGTATAGGTCAATAGAGAGGTTCATATAATCATGTTGATCACCATTTAAAAGATCACTAAGTCTAATTCCTAAGAAATCTAAAATGATCCATTATCCAGTTGCATAACTTTTCCTGCATCAAACAAAGTAGCTTTTCCTTTCTAAATTATTATTATTTTACTACTAGTACCTTCAAAGACATGGAGGACCAGATCTGGTCTGTTAATTCACTTTAACTATAAAACTGTCTTGTGCAACAGATAGCACTCCTGCAAATTTTAATTGATTTAGTCTGGTGTACTACCAGAAGAGTAACACCATTATACAGATACTCTGAGTAATCAATCAGCAGTGCTCCAAGAGAGCAGAAGCTGAGCTTTGGAACCTTTCACCAGCAGAAACACAGCTTCTGAGCTTCTGAATGAAAAAAGGTTTCTTGCTGCTTCCCTCAAACAAAACTTAAAAATGAAAATTAAATATAGAATAAAAAATGAAAATCAAACTCCATTCCAGCTGGAGGAAGGGGAGGAGAAAAAGCCAGCAGATTATTCAGCGAGGCTCTCCCACCTATCTTTGCTCTGAACAATGTAATCAATCTCTGCATTTCCATATTCACTTTACATTTTCCCTTTGATTTTCAGATAGAATCACTGTCACATAAGAGCACTAGACAGAATTATTGTGTCTTTTCTGCCAGCTACTGCATTACATTTATAGTTCAGTATCTGGTGTTCATTTTCTTTTTCCTTTTCCCATCCTTGTTCTACCTTGTCTCTGACCAGTGTCATCCCTATTCCTAATTACACTCAAGACTTTGCACATACTTGAGGATGGATTTTCATTATTTATCAGTAGTTTATCTCCTAAGTGCTCATAATGTACAAGGCAGCCTCACAGTACTCACTGTATATGGGAATATGCATGTAGGAGTAATAACACTCTTTGAAGTGTTTCCTTCATGCTGTGTTCTAAATCTAACTCCCTATGACACATTTGCTGCATTAGTCTGTATTCAGGACATGAGACAGATAGAGAGATAGGGCTATTATTATCACAGTTTTTTAGAAATTCCTCTTGTTTCAAGAATAAAAGTTGAAAAAGTTGGGCTCAGAATGGCACTTTTAAAGTAACCAGCAGTTTTTACAATCGTTTGACTTATTCTGATTTGTCAGCAAAACTGAAAAATGCAAGTATTAAAGATCAGCATGTCAAAAATTTCAGATGCCAAACCATGAAGCAATCAGAAAAGCTATAAAAACCAGGCTTGCTGGATTAAATAATTCTAATGTATGTTTCCAAGGTTTTCTGTAAATTATGAGCCTACAGTAAACACTACAGTTTTCCCATACAACACTGGCGTTCACAGCTCACGGTACCAGGAAATTCTGACCATATGGGTCCCAGAGCAGTTCCTTTTCCCACACTTATGGAAACCACAGCCTTCATGCCCTGCACTCTCTAGCTGCACTACGAGCCTCAACAAGCCTCCATTTTATAGTCCCCAACTCAGAGGATAACACCATGTCACCACCTTTTCCTAGCACTCCTTCAAGCTGATACCCTATCCATCCATTTAACTTCCTGCCACATCCTTGTAACTGATAGCTGTAATCATGTCTGGGGATGTATGTAATCCCACAGCCAGAAGTCAGCACCTCCGAGATTGCTGAGTGCCAGAGATTTAGGTTTAAGAACTCCACAGAGGCAATTGTTAATCACTGATATCTTTATTATCTAAGGGATATAGCCTGCAACTAAGGTGAGCTTCTCCACACAGGCAGTGGAATCATATGGATCTGTTTCCCATAAGAACAATTCAAGGTTTATGCGCACTAGGAAGTCTGTAGGGTGGCTGAAGCATTAGCTTTTATAAAAGATTTATAAATCAGTGGTGCCATACGTCTTTGTCATTTCCTAGAATTTTGTAATCTAATCAGAATGTCTTTCCTGAGAATCAGGACCTGTCCAATCCAGAATATTGAAACTAGTAGTTTCCAAGTGTTTTTCAGGGAGCTGTATTTGCTAGTGTCAATTTTTTCCCCAAGGACTGGAGCACTTGAAATTTTTGTCCTGGAAGACAAAAATAATGAGGTTGTGTTGTTTCATTGCCTGCTAGAAAACTCCTAAAATATTTTAAAAGAATTAATGAATTCCAGAAAAATTTCATAGAGGGACTGGCATCTACCATTTCTATATATATCTTTGGGAATCAATGACTAAGAAACATTTCAAAAAAGAAGGGAAAGCTTAGTTGTATTTGATTAACTAATCAGCTGTGGAATCAGCAATCTGACATCACAGATGTTAGGAGAAGTAAGTGCAAGTGTCTAGAAATCATGTGTGCACTATACACTAGTAACATGCCTGTGATGGTAGTGGATTACAACTGTGACTATATTATTGATTATAATTTCATCTGGACTAGATAAAAAATAATCAAAATCTCTAGCCAATCTAATGAACTAGTGTAGTTTATTCCTTCCATATCTCTAATTTTGAATTTGAATTTACAAATGTTTAGCTCCACTGTTTGCTTTAATTTTGCCATTAAATTTAGTGTTTGGTAACTGTGAAACATCTAGAAATGGTGAAGTGAAAACAAGACTATTATTTGAGAATGTCAGATCTGGTGTTACAGATCCGGATGGATTACAAGGTTTCCTCAAAGGATTTTGTTATTCATAAAACTGCTAGAATCTAGCAGGAAAAGAAACAAAAATTATGTTGAGAAGCTGCAATTCAAGAAAAATGTTTTCATTTTTTTAATTTAGTAATGCAGGTTGGTACTGAAATAACATTTTGTCTTGAATGAAATCCAAAACCACTCCGACTAGAAAAGGTTCACAGAGCTTTATTAGGCATTGATGCCACCTACTGGAAACCAATAAAGGCAGAAACTCCCAAGTCTGAACAGTGCTCAAATACCCAAAGGAAAGTGAGTGACTTGCTGCCACATACAATCACTAAACACATAAGCCTGGTGTCAAACATGTGGACAAGCTCACTGAAAAATTGAAATCATGATACTGTGTACCTACACAGTAACTAAAGAGAGTGCTTGTAATTGTGTGCACCAAAACAAAATCTGTCCATTCTGAACTTTGAACTCTAAGCAAAAACCCAGAAGTTCTTAAAGAATTCAGAAGTTTTAAGAGGGTTTTTTTGTACAAGGGACAGTCATACAAAATATGTGAAAATATGAGATATTTCCCTATAGCTTTAAGATAAAGACAATTTCTTTGTTGAGAGTTGAAATAGACCTTCCAATTACATTTGAATGCATAACCATATCTTTCTGTTATAACTTGAAAAATCATGGATCTGCCATGTAAACTGTAAAAGGAAGTTACCATATTATATCACAACCAGAATAAGGAGAGTCTCTAGCCCTCTAGCCTATCCCTAAGCAGAAATTAGATCAAAATATAAATTACTTTGAATATTATTTATTAATCTTAAATGGGCTTGTATAGCCACTATATATGTTCTAAAGCAAAAAGTTTAACATTTCCACTCAAGAAATTAAAACCTTCTGTTCTTTTTTCCTCTCACAAACACAGAGCATTCTGGGCATATTTATTTTGTGTCAATTCAAAGTTTCTGAGACACCAAGACATTCCAGGCATCCTCACACTATATACTACATTATGATCCTAATATTATAGCCCAGTAATCAGTGCCATTCACAAGCCATCTACAAGCATGAGAACGATTTTTAATAACAAAGAAAAGTGTAAAAGTACAAATTATAACAGAAAAAAGAAAAAAAGATCACAGGATCACAGAGTCATAGAATCTTAGAATAAGCTGATTTGGTCCCTTTCCACAGCGCTGCTCCCCAGCCTCTCTTTCCCTGGTCTGTACACACAACCAGGGCTGCCCCAGCCCAGGGGCAGAACCCAGCTCTTGCCTTTGTTAAACTTCATGCAATTGGTGATTGCTCAGTTCTCTTATTTGTTGAGCTCCCTCGAGGCAGTGGACAGTTCCTCCTAGTTTAGTGTTACTGGCAAACTTACTTAGAATCTCTTTAAGTCCCACATCCAAGTCATTTATGAAGATGTTGAAAGGCTGAGGATGGAGCTCCAGCGACCAGATGCCAGCCTGATATCCTCCATTCCCTAGAACCCTTTGTGCCTAGCCTGTGAGCCAGTTCCTCACCCATTGTGGGAGCAACCTATTCAGCTGAGTACTGGATATTTTGTACATCAGGATACTGTGAGAGGTAGTACCAAAAGCTTTGCTGAAGTCCAAAATTATTAGATTACTGGACTTCCTAAATCAAGTTACCCTGTTGTAGGAGGAAACTATGTTGGACAAGCATGACTCTCCCCTTGTGAAGCCATGTGCATCTTGGATATTCTCAAAAGAAATAAATTTGAAGTCATCACTGTTTCTAAAATAATGTTATCTGATTTTGTGTATTGCACTCTTTTCAACAAAAATAAAACTTAAAAGGTCATGTTGGTTCTTAGTGTCTCAACTGCTCTAACTTACAGATATACAAATGCAATATTCTAGACAGAAATAGAAAAGGCAGAAACAGGAAAGGGCTTAGATGGTGTAAACTTGCTATATTAACTCAACAGAAATATACAATTATAAAGATAAAATGTAGTAAAACATGACAAGAAAAAATCCTGCATCAGATACAAAGTCAATTAAGAGTTAAAATTGTTTTAATTTTGCCCTGGAACTCAAAATTAAATAGAAGAGTACATTCACTCTGTGCCAATTCCTTGACAACATACATTCCAACCTCATACAGAGAATTCTTGTCAGACAAGACTTTGTTAATTTGATACATTATATATTTCAAGAAATAAAAACTTATCCCAAAGAGAACTCTTGTTCTCTTAGTCTCATAAAATTTCAGCATTTTTGCAGTGCCATTGGCAAAGGTAGCAGTAAAATGCAGGGAAAGATTTTAAAATTGATAGTATCCTGCTAAGCTATAAGCACATTTAGTGGTTATGGCACAGGAAAAAAGCCTCATGAAAGGCTGATCAAGACAGATATATGCTGAACCAAAGTGTAAAAACGAGTAAATCTGGTCTTAAAACTATGCAGGATATCCTTTACAATTACTAACTGATCTCAAATATGCAGTGACTGCATTCTTTTCAGCATAAGAGATTCTGTATCCAATTTCCATAATCTCAGCATAGTTATGGCAACTTTGAAAGGGCTTTAAAGCAAGTGCAGAGCTAAAGTCCTTTTCTCTCCAATGCTCTTATTCCACATCAGTTCTCACTGATCTCAGAAAGAATTTAAGAAATGAGTACAGCAAAGCCTAGCCCCATGTCTCCTGATATTTTTTCAAGTAGTACCAATGAGTAGAATATGTCTGACAAAGCACAGGTGTAACTGAATGCAGAGGACTTGGAGGCAGTAAGATCCCCGCAGTTAGGAAATCCAAGCAGACAAACAGAACTGCAAAAGGAAAAGGGACAGGAAAATCTAAACAAATAAAAATATGCAACTTTTGGAGTGGAAGAAAAGTTGACCATTCCTTGCCTTCAAGGTGCAGCCACTATGCTCAAACTTAGAGCTCTCCTCCACAAGTGCTTTCATATCCTTGAATTTTATAAACCATATGTAAGACTTAATGCCAAAATCATAAAAAAATCTTAGCTACTGGGACAAAATCACTATTAAAATAATTGAAAAATTAAGTTATTCAGTTTTCACTGTGGAACTTCAAAATAAACCCTGTGATAGTCAATGAGCTGGTAATTACAGTGTTTAGGTAGAATGTGGACTGAGGTTCCAGATTTCTCTGAGATGAGCAGAGCACAAACAAGAAGGTGAACAGGGGAATCCCATGGAAACATTTGTTTTTATTGCAGTACAAAATGAGAAATTTTTATGCTCCAAATTAACCTTAGTTATTTTTCACTGAGGTATAGATTACACTGATAACAATTTTCATCTTGGACATTTTATCATTAAATATTTCAGCCCCAGTAGGTCTATATTTGCCATAGGACCAAAGTATTCTGACTGATTTTTCCTTTTCAGACCCCAACAACACCACAGAGGCTTTTGTCACACAACCCTGCTTTGGTGCTTCTTGTATATTGTTTTCATTGAGCTATGCTGTTCTGACAGCATGCAATTTTTAAGTCTAGCCTGCTGTCACTCTTTAATGCTTCTCCTCTGAAGAACTAGACATATGTTCTGTTATATTTAGAGCACAATTCAACAAAATATTTAACTGCATGTTCAAATCTATTGCTATGAGTTATGCACTTAGAAGATATGGGGTTTAAAGTATTTCTCAGGTTTTATACAGACATTATTCTTCACCTTCTATGTGAAATTCTTTTTCTTTTAAATATGTATTTATCAGATCTTGTCCTTTCAGTTAGCACTGTTGAAAAGAAAGTCTGAAGAGGCAATGCTAGTTGACATACTGTCAAATCATAGCTAAAACCTGGAGTTTTTAATCTCTAAGTCAACACACAAACACTCAGTCATGATTATCCATAAAAATATATTAATTAATTAAGTCTTGATAACTATTAATTGTCTTTTACTCACATCTATAGGCACCATGATTCATCTTTCATTTTGATACATATAAGAAGGAAGGAAAGAAGTTATGTCTGGTCTCATAATCTTAACAGTTTAAGATTAAGTTTAAGAAACAGGTTCCTATAAAAATAATTGGAAGCATTTGTGAATTCATAGAAAACAAAATTCTTCTCAGCGGGGTCATCTAATTTTAATAGGAATGGAGCTCTGGAAAAGACATACAGGGCCAAATTCAGCAAAGGTCTCTATGCCTCCAGCAGAATCAATGCCAGCTTCGGTAACAGGGCTGTCTACACTGCTCACAGTAATGAAGAGATGTCTTTGATACTAAACATGGAGATATCCATTGGCAGAAAGTGCAGCTCATGGAGAAAATGTGCAGAGAAAAACAGGGGAGTGAAATACCATCTTTTTCCCAGAGTTTAAGGATTCCATCACCAAGAATCAGAACCATTCTTTTGGATAAGAAACCAAAGAACCCACCCACACTTAGTCTGTGACTGATACCCCTTCCTATGTGCATGGCGCTCCCCAGTCTCCTGTGGGAACTGCTTGTACTGCTCAGTAAAGAATTTAATGAACAAGGTGAGTAAAAGGCCAGATGAAAAGGCCACTTTGGGAGCCTGGTAATTATGGCTGAGAAGATACTTGGTATGTGCTCTTGCTCTGCATACCTGCCACAAAGGATGTGTTTTTATGCGGAGGTGTTTAAAATGAGGTTTAGTCCTTCCTGAAATAAAATGCCAAGTTGAGTTTATGTTGTGGTCTTAATGAAATGCCCACGTGTTAGATTTGACACGTATCATTACAGCCCAGTTCATGAATGTAGAAGAGAAATTCACCTTTATTTTGTTCACTGCTTTCAATATTGAGCAACCTAGTCTAGTGGGAGATGCCCCTGCCCATGGCAGTGAGGTGGAATTAGATGATCTTTAATGTCCCTTCCAACCCAAGTCACTCTATGATTCCCAGATAGCACCACTGTTGTTATTATAACTATCTTATTAATTAAATATTACTGAATTGTCCCATTAATCATAAAATTATAGCAAAATCTGGTTTGTCACATATTTCCACCTTCCCATATGTTTCCTCTGCCTAGTTTCATTGAAATGAAACATCATCTCACCTCCATCCTATCTTTAAAACAACCCCACAGCAATTCTTCAGTTCTCCTCCAGCAGTTCCCAATTCAACAGTAATGACAGATTCTTCTGACATCCCTATCACCTGCTTGTCATAATTTAGCAGACTTTCATCACAATCCTCCCTAAAATCCCCTCAGTTTCCCCAAGCAGCACATTCCTCCAGTAGTACTAGCTCCCTTTCTCCATTTTTGGTACATGGATGAATTAAGTCAAAATCACTGCAATGTCCCACTGCTGAGTGACACCTATTTCTTCATTAAATGCGGATGAAGAATGGTAAAAGGTATAGAAGTTATCAGGAGCATTGGCAAACACACCACCACTGCACAGGCTTTAGTTTCTTAGGAGGCTGAAAAGATGTTCACATCTGATTAGCAAATCCATCTTACTGGAGGTAACATTTGGATAGTCATATTTCTCAGGCAAAACCTATTTTGTGTTGCAAAGGTGACTGGAATCATGGGACAAATTGATTTATTTAAAATATTTTGCTGCAGTGCTGCTGGGAAAGTGTTCATCATGTCATCTTAAACTAGGTCAATGATGGGCAAGTATCTGTACAGCAGTAAGAAATATCTTCTTTTTCTTAATTCCGGCCACAATCTGTTGTATGGAACAATATTTGCATATCTTACATACATGAATGCATGTTGGTAATGCATACTCAGTTTCCACAGTGTCTGGGATGTGCACTACAGGCAATTCAGTTTTAAAAGCAAAAAATATTAACAGATTGTCTCCCTCTTGAATCCAAAGTGGTACTCAGACATGTTAGTCAAGTTAGTAATGATGCCTGCTGTTCAAGTTCATCTTGCAATGTGGTTTTGTGGAATTTTGAACCACATCTTTCTCTCATTTGAATAGCCAATTTCTTTATGTGGAAATAAATTACTTTTGGAGGTATTTTAGTGAGAGAAAAAAGTTTCCAAGCATTTCTCATGCATAAAATATATCAAGTCCATGTGAAATGCCTCAAACAGAACACTCAGCTTGTAGCAGAGGCTTTCAATTTTACCTTTTATTCTCTGTAATAGTTACAAGCCATTTTCCCCTTCTTTTCAGTATTTGAATGGCATATTTCATTCACACATCCATTGCTTTCTGCCCAGCACAGTAATTCAGCTAAAGGAAAAAGCTTAGTATTTGAAAATGTCAGCTGCCCAAAAGATATTTAGAAGTCTGTGAATGTTAACCTTTCTAACATTTGCTTAAAGCCATCCGAAATTAATTTTCCTCTCTGCCTTCCCATATCTGAATAAGGAAAAAGAACTACTCTAAGATGCCTATTTAAGCAGAAACTGATACAAGGTGTATGATCTCTGGGGAAAACAGGCCTCCTAATATATGTAAATAACTCCCATTCACATTACCATAACTGCAGAGGAACAGATTTTCTCCCAAGATTTTTATTCAGTAAATTAAATTCATGTTCACCTCTCTCAGTTCCTCTTACTTATTCTCATAAAAATTTATTTTTTTGATGATCTGTGCACACCTTTCTCATCAGTTCACTGTACATAAAATTAAATGAATAGAGATTTACAAGTAGCTTTAAATAATCTTAGTACCCAGGATATTTGTTTTTAACCATTGGTTATCAATTCATCAAGTCAAGATTGCTGGCAAACACATAAATCCTGAAGAAAGCTTTGAGAATATTATCAATTCAAATAAGACTTCACTGTGTAACCTCAAAACACAACAGAACTACAAAGCAAAATACCTCAATTTGCTGGATCATCATTAATGTGAATGTGACACTGTCTATTATATGTTTGATTGCATCCTCTCTACACAAAGTAAAATGGAATTGCAGATCTGATTAAAAATAGCGCACCATGTAATCCTTTCAAAGCAATACAACAGAGCTAAAATTGTTTGTAAAGAAAAAATAATGATCTTAAAATGATTTATGCTTGAAGCAAGTAACTTTTTGCTATTGATACAGCTTGTTCTCTACATCACAACAAGGTTTTTAAAACTATATTCCCAAAAATAAATAGTATATACTCAACATTAATAGGTCCTATTTGGATAAAACAATATGAGTTTAGAGAGGCAAATCTGAATTTTTTCACTTTTTTTTTCTTCCCTCTGTGTTCTTGAGAAAAGAAAAAGTTACACTCTTTCCTGCTGATGTGTAATCAGAGCCTCCTGCAGAAAAACTACCCTGGACCACAAAAATGGAAAGTGACCATGGCAACCAGAACAAATATTAGACAACGTGAGGCCACAACCAAGACTTATATAAAGCCCTGCTTTTTACTTTTGAAATACTTAGCTTCTCCTTTTTCTTTTAAAATCACATCTGAGCCCCATCTAGAATTCACATCATTCATTATTCATCCACAGTGTTATCTTCCCTAAAGATGCTAGAGCTTGATGTCCAGCATCCCACATCCAGTGTCCTACCACACATCCAGCTCCTTAACCCATTTCAGATATATCCCAAGCCTACTCCAAGAGACAGAGAGCTTCCCCTTTGCACAGCAGAGCACTACCCCCCCTGTCAGGAATTCCCTCTACCCCTGACAGGAGATTTGGCACAAGAGACATCTGTAGCTACATGTAGGATCTCATCTTGTGCTACTATGCTGAGAAGAACATCAATTTCAATGCTTTAAATTAGGAATAGCAGCATTCAAGGGCCTTCCCTAGGATTCAATACATATTCTTCAGCATTCCAAGAACATCTGACTAGCCAGAAAATGCTCCCCGCTGTTGCAAACTGTCACATGTATGTTCCTAATTTAATATGAACCTGGTGGTAATCAAAGTCTAAAAAAATTGTTCTTCATTACTCCAGACTTCTGTGGTTTGCATGAACCACTTCCACAGCATCAGACTTAGGGTTCTTATGCACACAATCTACAGCCAGATTCAAGATACCTGGTTTCCTTCAGCATGTAGGTCTTCCAAAAGAGATTCATCTGCTTCCACCTGCCTCAGAAAACATCCATCTCTATGTTACTAGACTGCCAGTGTGCACTGTGAGTGTTACCCTCCTGCTATTTTGAGCCATATATCCTTGTCTGGATTCTTGCAATTTTCAGCCACTACTGAACCCTGCGAGGCTAAAGATGGATATATACCTTCAGGCAAATGACTTGATGCTGAAGGACTTCCAGGGACAGTTTAGAAACCTAGAAACCTACATCCCTGAAACCATGAGGGTTATCATGGTTTATTGCACCTTGCTCTGAGAGAAGTCTGGAGAACCACATCACGTACACAAGTTCAAAATACCTCATAAAGACTGGGGCAACTGCTGCCATGTCCCTAGTACTCAGGAAGGGGAACAAATTAATGTCCTATGAAATGCATGAATGTCGAGCCCTAAGAGCTCACACCTTCCCAGAAGAGTGCCCATCCATGCAGAGAAGTGGAACTGCAGGGAGAGAAAGAGATGAGCCACACTATTTTCCAGACAAGAAAAGACAGCACAGCACATAGTATCCAAATGCAAACTGATTTGCAATAAACCATTCTAAAAGGATATTGTATCTTAAAATGAAGGCACTAATTAATCTGTTGTTGACTTGCAGGATCAGCCAGTCTGACTGGGAGAAAATGAAGGGAAGGGAAGGGAAGGGAAGGGAAGGGAAGGGAAGGGAAGGGAAGGGAAGGGAAGGGAAGGGAAGGGAAGGGAAGGGAAGGGAAGGGAAGGGAAGGGAAGGGAAGGGAAGGGAAGGGAAGGGAAGGGAAGGGAAGGGAAGGGAAGGGAAGGGAAGGGAAGGGAAGGGAAGGGAAGGGAAGGGAAGGGAAGGGAAGGGAAGGGAAGGGAAGGGAAGGGAAGGGAAGGGAAGGGAAGGGAAGGGAAGGGAAGGGAAGGGAAGGGAAGGGAAGGGAAGGGAAGGGAAGGGAAGGGAAGGGAAGGGAAGGGAAGGGAAGGGAAGGGACAGTCTGCCTACCTGCTGCAGATATGATACATCAGCCTGACTGCCAAAATGAGATTATAGTGTCCTGTGAAACTTAGTTTATATCCAATTGTTTTTAAAGGCTTTGGTAAGGCTTTGGCAATGATTTTACAGTCAAAGGCCTGACAAAAGTTGATATAGACTATCTACTTAGATATAGCAATTTTCAGAGGGGTTTTTCCCTACACCCCTAAATTTCTATAGATTTGAATTGGAATACCTCATCCCTTGGCCAGTGGCCACCAGGGCTGAGCTTTCCAGATGCTAGGAAATAGTCATGAAGATGGAGGAAGCATTAGAAAATGTAGAAACCCAGTAGAAATCAGTGCCTTGGACCTTCCTGGACCTCAGTACTTGCTCCCTGCAAAGGCACTGTTGAGTAAAATTCTCCCCTGTGCCCACAATGTAAAAATTAAAGAAATAGTCCAGACTGAAGCAAGGGAAGAAAATGAAATTAATTTTAGGGTGAATGACTTGAGTTCCACGTCAAAAAGTAAAGCAGAAAATTATCCAACTCAGGTAATTATCCTCTAACCTTTGGCCACATAACCTGAAAATCTACAGAAAAGGTTGATGGATAAGCCTTAACTTCAGAGAAGTCTGGCCTCACAAAGTCCCTGAGATGCAGGACTTATCAGAAAAAAAAAAAAAAAAGCATAATCTTATGCAGCTTTACCTGTCCTTCACTGCCACGTGCTTTCGTGCTTTGTTCTATCTCCCAGTACAGCTAGCTCGTCTGAGCACATTGCTAGCTTTTCTTTTTTTCTTTTTCTTTTTTTTTTTTTAAGTGGAGTTTCAAATGATGCTGTCAAGGATAAATATTGGAATGATGTTTCTGGTTATTTGCAAAGCAAATGGTGTTTAATCATTGCCAGGGATGATTTGACATGACATTTTCAAAACTGAATTATTATATTTTTTACACTAAAACCTGACCAGTTTTAATCTCAAATATGCAAAAGCTCATGATTGAGATGGTGATTATGATCACAGAGCCTACATATTACAGTCTACTCTACTTTATGTAATTAGAATTTATCACCCATTTCTCAGAGGAATGACATCCTCAAAGAAGTTTCTCTTCACCAAGATCCTCTGTATAATCTGTATGTATGAATTGAGTAAAAGTCTTAAACAGACACAGTATGTAAAAATTCATCCCGTGAAAATGACTGAAGCTGTATGAAGCCTGAAGCCAGGAAATGATAAATCCCTTCCTTTATTCTTTACAAAGTTGACAAAACATTTGCACTGGAACCTGAAAACCATTAAGAGATGTATTTTTTGCTTGTTTGCATCTAGTGTCTGTAAATATATGTAGTCAAAAGTCATATAGAAAGACAATATTTTAATATAATACAGGTCCAAAATCATCAGTCACCTTTGCTTGAATAAAGACATTGGCCTTTCTATGAAATGAAAACACTGAAGTTTTAGGATAGCTCTTTCAGGGATTTTTATCTGCTCTTTATAGATAGTTGTACTAATTACATCTATTATGATTACTGAACTTTCAAAACTTAGTTTAGATGGGACAGTTTTGTTTTCTATTGAGTAGAGAACAAAAGAGAGAGAGAACTTCAAGGTTTATTGCTGTTTTCATACAGCACTGGATGAAGTCTACAGGTTCAATTGTATATGTGACACAAGGTTTATTTTTTATGTTATAACTAGAATCAGTTTTTCTCTTTTCTCCAAGACTCAAAATAAGAAAGGTGCAAGGCACATCTGAGCTCTTGGCTTGCTCCAATGAAAGAAGGAATATCTAAAAAGCTGTGGTCCCACACTCACTCTTCCTCTCTGCTTTCAGCTCTGCATTCTGCCTTTTTTGTTGATTTTGCAGCTCCCTGTGTCCCACCACAAATTGATTTGTCTATTCAGTAAAATGCAAGAGGAAAGAAAGTGATGTTAATAGAGGCCCTATAAATCTTTGTGCTGATACCAATATCACAGGCACTTCAATCATCATCATCTTGCACCGCTACTAAAAATTGCCATCTTGCCTCTGACACCTCTGTGACTATCCCAATTCTTTTTCACACAGAGCTTTTGCAGCCAGGCAGGGAGCTGAATCTGAAAATTAACTACTGCTAAAAGAAATCCTCCAAATACATCAGGTGTGACTTGTGTTAGTTGCCTGATCCTGTGCACCACGTGGTCATGCTAACATGCCTGCAGGTGAAAAGCATCCAGCTGTGCAGGACAGGGAAGTGGAAAAACTGTCTCTTTCAGAAGCCATTTCAGTTGATAGCAACTTAAAATGTGACAGCCCAACGAAAGGTGGGATAAGAGGTGTACTAGTCATAAATTTTTAACTAGTAATTAGTTAGGCTACATATCCAGGAGGTGCAGGAAAATGTGGTTAGGCTTCAGCACCTTGTTGCAAGCCTAAGGAAGAGTCAAATATAAGTTTCAAGTGTGAAAATCTGTTCAGTCCATTGAAAACTATACAGTATTTAATCATTCTGAAATCACTGTGATACTAATGAGTCCAAGTGCAATTTTGATTTATTTTGATGACTAAATAGCAGAGATTCTTATGGGCATTGGAAAACCTCTAAGGTCTACTAAAAAGATATGTGAAAGGATAGTGGAAGCCAAACAAACTTTTATCAGTTGACTGCCTTTGCTTTGAACACTGGAGTGATAACAGAAGCATCAAGATGTTTAGAAGACTACCATCCTTCCTGTATTTTAATGATAAAAATAGATAACTTCAGGAATTTTTTTGTTGCTGTAAAATATAATCCAAAAGCTCTGAAATCCCTCACTAAACTGATTTGTTCCAGAAATTCTCTCAAAGATGTTTTCATCCGACATACCAACAAAAAATATGATTTTGCATCCTTGCAAGTATACCCATTTTATGGTGAAATGTCTATCACCAGGCCTTGCTTCCAAACACTTCACACCCAGCTCCTATCTGAATTCAGTGCATGTTCTGTTGGACAGACCAGCCCAATGAGACAAGTCCTTAGAAACTTCTTTGAAAAAGAGCTGTGTATTTGTGATACAAACTTAAATGGAAATGCAGTAACTGAATAACAGATTTAATGTGATGGGGTGTGTGTGATTTGAAGATAAAGTCAATTTATTGTGAAAATGCTTTAAAAGCTGCTGAATAAAAGAACCTGGAAGAGTGTGCAGAGCTCTTTGAAATCTGTTTGTGTGGACAAACTGAAATAGTCCACACAACTTTGTTAAAATTGTTAACATTTATGAGATTTTGTTAAAATTAATAAAATCAACTAGTAAAAGTTTTCACCAGAACTTGCATTATAGCATAAAGCTGCTTCTAATTATTTCTATTATTTAGAGACCAAAAAGAAAGACAAGCATCAGAAGATGTAAGAGGTGTGTTTCCTGAATTAACAGAGACTTTCAGCCAATTATAAGAAGCCCAATCCACTTCCAGAGGTTAGGGATTATGTTTTTTTATTGTTTTTGTTTTTAATGATTTAATAGTGCTACTCTCATCAGAGTTTTTGGGCAGAAACATTTACTTCTAATCTGGTATTATGGTCCCATGTAGAGTGGAATGAATGGTCTGTGAGATCTAACTCAGACATCTGTTGCATGGTTGTGGACTGAGGGCATCAGAGCTCTGTGATCCACATGACACCTTCCCAGCCTTTATTTTCAAACAGAAATAACAATCACAGTTGTATAGTCAAAGACTGAGCAAATATCATGCAGGTAATAGTACTGAAGTTTCTGTTGATGCCAAAAAGATTCAATTTTTGTAATTTTAGCTGTCAACGGGGAATGGAATAGAGCTCACATATGAAAGACCTGTAATGCTTTAAATGGGTACATATAGAAGAGATTTACTTGCAAATCCTCATGGTTTAGGAATGATTCTCCACAATTCAGTGCCCCTACTGAGACTCCAAAACCATGGGAATTTTTCTCTCCCTCACCTGTTTTACCCTCCCCCTTCCCACAGCAGTGGGATGGAGTTGAGAACTGGAGGCACAAAAGGCAAAGGTCAGGGGTTGAGATAAGATCAATTTACTGGAAACTAGAGAGATAAGAAAGCAAACAGTAGCAGGAAAAATACTAATGACAGAAGGTCAAAGAAATGAAACCAAACCAAAACAAAAACAAAACAAACAAACTAAACTAAACTAAACTAAACTATTCACATGGGAAAACACCTCCTGGTAATAGACAACACCAGACAGCTTCCTCCACTGTGTTTTCTTGGACTGGGAGGAACCATTCCTCCATGGAAGAGAGTTCCTTTTCCCTGCCCCTGTCAATGATGTAGGGGATACAGAACAACCTCTGTGTCCTAACCACGCTGCCTAGGGCCACTGAAAAAATTGACCCTGTCCTGGCTGGAACCAGGACAAAAACATCTGTTGTGACTTTCAGGTTTTGTATAATATAATTGGGACACAGAAATTTGTCAAAAGAAATTAAAACAAACTTCTCCCAAGAGATTACTTCCTTCCACTTCTCACTTTTTAATTCACCTTTTACCACCACAAAGTCTTAGTGTAAAAGTTTATGAAAACATCGAACCACATATTTTGCATTATCAGCTCTGGAGCAGTGAAAATGAGGTTATAAGAGAGTGGTGTTAAATTATTTAAGTTGTAGCCCAGTTTCAATCTATGTTAGTATGCAAAAATTATTTTTACCATAGACTTTTTCATAATGCAAAAAATACTGCACATATTTCAGTGTGAATAGGCACAGTAATTAAAATATTATAACAGAATCATTGGGGAATCACAGTCTTTCTATTGAAGTAATTGCAGGTTTTCATATCAGCTAAGCTTTATTTGGAAAACACTTTAATTTGATTATGTGATATATGAAAGTGCATTACTGAAGTTAACTGATACATTTACTTATAATTAAGGTTTTTAGTTAAACCCTGATAATTTAATAGGCATATTCTCTTGACTTCATTGAGTCTGCACTAAAGGAAATAAAGGGATATAATTGGCATTTACAGGCAGGATTGCACACCTACATTTAATAGGAAAATTAGTCTAAATTGCTAAATAGTATATAGCATTCATTTGATTGCTAACTATTAGTAATGAATTTTTTATTATTATTGTTTTAGATAAATTCTATTTTTGTCGTGCCAAACTTCAGACCAGTATTACAACTTCTTTTTCAACAAGTAGGGAAAAAAAAAAAAAGAAAACCTAGCAATTGAGGATGTGATTGTTCAGGATGAAACCAGTTACTTATAGCATAATTTGAACAGACCTCCCATAACCCATAGCCTTCAAATCTGTTCTACAGTATCAGCCTATAAATATGAAAAATGTAAATTTCCTTAATCACAAAGAAGCTAAATGCAGCATGACATTATAGAGAAGGAATTGGTGTGCTGGGGGCCAGAGAGAAATGTCACAGCTAAGCTTCTGAATTCTTACTCTTGTCTCCTTACTAACTATTTTGCAACTTCACTACAGTTATGCACTTTACTCTTGCAGGCTTCTTAGTGGTTTAAAGTTCAGTTTAGATTACCACATGCTGGTACTTGTAATTGCCACAGGCTTCACATCTGTTTTAAGAGGGAAAATAGTCAGAGACCATAATGTAGAAGGCAGTGGAGGTAAAAGCCAGCCTGTAGGATATTTCCTAGGCCAAGTAAGCCTCACATTCCGGGTGTAAGTTGGAAGAAAACTTTCAATTATTCCTATTGTAGAATTCTCCTGCCTGGTGTCTTGATTAAATTCTCTGTTTGGAAAATCAAAGCAAAAAAAAAAAAAAATCCAGTATAAATCTCAGTTTGCTTGTTAGGTTAAAAACCATTTTTTTGCTTTCTTCAAATGACAGCTAGCAACAAATAAACCCTAACAAAGCATTTCCCTTAAAAACATTTTGTGCAGTGAAGCAGCCATCTACAACAATCCCTTAGCTAAAGACAACTGGGACCCAGTCTCAGCAGTTTTAATTAATCAATTAGCAAATATTGTGTAAAATATATTAAAGAGATATCTCAAAATTAAAAGGATTGCATTTATTTGGGGGCAAAAGCTTCATATTTATCCCTAGCTGTTAGAGAGATTTTTCAAAGTTAGTACACTAAAGAGACTATCAAAATCTCACAATGTTAAAAAATGCAAAAAATACTGTGTCCCATTCACTTGCAGGAGCTTCTTGCAAGAATGAAGTCTCCTTATAAAGAAGCAATAAACATAGCATATGGGAGCTTTCAGAACAAGTACAAGAAGAGATCACCAAGTAACCTTGGCAAATTTTCAAATGCAGAAGTCTCTCCAGAATATTGAAGATATTTAATTCTGTGAACACTGAGGAAATAACTAGTCCTCACAGAGGGCGTGTGCCAAGAAATTAAAACATAATACTGATGTAATGCACAAAAGAGCAGCTCAAAATGTTGACAGCCACTGACTGGTTCTGCCATTCTACTCCAAAATTAGTAATTTTGATAAACTTACAAAACCTAGATAGTACATGGATTTTTCAAAATCAGACTGTGGGAGTTTCATTCCCAGTGAAAGTCAGTGGTGTGCTTTTCAGACATTTAGATTACTCTATGGAAAATCTTCCCTTAGTGTACAGGTGTATCCCCTGCTATACCCATTCTTTTCTGCAATTATGGAAGAATGGTTTTGGCCATCACCCTGTTCAACATGCTGCATCCATGCATCACCAGCAAAACTGTGCTTATATCCATTGTTGTAAAGAACAATTAAACCTTGATTTTATAAATAGAGGATAGATGTTTTAAAGAAAAATTAAACCTTGATTTTATAAATAGAGGACAGAATTATAGCTTCATTTAAGATTTTCATGTTTTCAATTTACTGAAATCGCCCAAAATGAAACTGAGACAGAGAAATACGCAGTCTTAATAAAAATAGAATAAATATTTTCAGGATTTGAGCTCAGTATTTTCTGCAAATGAACTGAGGCATGTTGCTGTGAACAGACCTGAAATCACCATTATCAATTCCTGAAGATAAATGATTCTGAGAAAGGAAGTACTCCCTACTACCCCTCTTCAAGACCAGAGAGAACAAAGTGTTTTGTTTTGTTTTGTTTTTAAATAACATTTATACAATGTGCAACGTCCCTTTCCTGCTCTCAAAATTGGAAATTGTATTCCTTCTGGAGTAGATTTCTTTTATGAATAGTTGTATTCTCTGTAAACTCGAAGACAGAATGATAGCTCTACATATCTATCTCATTGAAATGTCAATGAATCATACCAAATCTTCTAACAATGATAGTTTTGACCTCAGGCTATTCAAGTTTTCTGCAGAGACCTCTTCTACACAGCGTGTTTCTTCTAGAGGCCTTGACATATAAGTAGAATTTACAGCAGAAGCCTTTTTTCCCTCTTAAGCACTTTTTCTTAAAAGACAAAAATGTAATAAGTAAAAAGACGCACTGAAGACTTGTGCATAACTGAGTGATGTGCTTCTTTTTAAGTTCCAGCCTAGTAAAAAAAGACCCCAACTAACAAATAATAATTTTTAAAATTCAAAACAAACAAATGAGCAAACAACCCACACACATCCACACTTATAATTACATCTCTGCCCCTTTCAAGCAGTGGCATCAAAAAGGCTTATTCTACAAAACCACATTGTGTATAATTACTACTTTCAAGAATGATAACTTACAGTCTGCGTAGTAAGTTTGATGATATTTTCAGGTTCCTTTCATCACAAACTCAACTACAAGTATAATTCAGAAGCTTCAAGCTGCCACTGAGCTCTCAGCCATTGCAATAAATACCAAAGGTACAATGAGATGAAACAATGTAAGTCAGATTTTAAATTTAAATTTTTTTTCAAAGGTAGACTTTACATATCAGAACTGGAGCTCTCTTATCCTACAGACATAAAAAAGAAATCCATACTCCGCAAAAGTCCTGCCTCAAAGACCGTAAAATATGTGCAAGAAAAAAAAAATAGGAGAAAACCTCTACTGTCCGGATTTCAGAAATCCTGAATTTAGACCTAATGAGATTCTCAGTAACCATTTACTAAACATTTACTAGAACAGGATGTGATAAAGTACTCCTATCAGTAAGTACAGTAAAAGGTCAATCATCCTCTCCTAAAGGACTGATCCATTAAGAGCCTGAAGCATTGGTCTACTGAATTCCGTGACTTCTTCCTCATCAGGCATTGGACTCTCAGGACACTGCAGAGGCTGAAAATCACCAAAAATTTTCTGTGCCTTAGAAATCAACCACAAAGAAATTTTGAAGATCTATCTAAAGTGACATTTTTTTGTGAGGTCTAGGTTCTTAAGACATGCCTGTGGCGAGGACTCCCATCAGAATAACCTGAATTTATGTGTTTAAACTGATCTAAGTTACATTTAGGGTCTTCAGGCCTTTGTCAATGTGAATTTCAGCACTGGTAATTCATGTTTCCTGAATTCCAAATAAGTAATTCAACCATTAAATCTAAACTTTTTACTATAAAGCCTTAGCTCTGCAGATAATAGATGCACTGATGTTGAGCTTTTGATGCTCCTGATTTGTTGAATAGTAGTATAATTTTTTTTTCTATCTAGATAAGCAGATCTTATTAAACAATTACCTCCCTAGAAGACAAGTACTAGTTTAGGCTTTTTCAGGTAAATCCACTGTGGAAAGTTTTAAGGAAAAAAGGCCACTGCTGTATCTTGTATCTTCATTGATTGAATCGGGTGAGGGAAGGCAGAGAACAAAAGAACAAAAATACCAACGTAACATAAATGGTTATGTTGGTATTTTTAGTATGGCCATCAACACTTCTTTTATAAGAATATCTTTTTCTTCCCAGATGTTAATTTCAAAATGAACCAGGGAGAACCATGCCACAGGTCTGTAGGATAACCAAGTGAATCCAACATGATAAATAAGACATCTATAGAAAATTTGCAGTAGACCACAGAGCAGGCACAAAACCCCATGCCATCCCAAAGCCAAGCACACAATGGAGGTGGCAATACCAGCTGATGGCCTGTATTTTGTAAAAAAATTACCATAAAATGATCGTTTTAACAACTGCATTGGGCTGAACATGTCTTCATTAGCAATCCTTCACTAGTGGCTGTATATTTTCTTGCTGTATAGGGAAAAATTGAAAGAATTTTTTTTAATTTGTGTAAAAATAGTACTTCATAAAATAAAGCAATGTTTAGGGATTACCCAAATTACTCTGTGTACTTTTTACCTCATTAGTTTAGCTCTTCCTCTCATAATATGCTCAAATAATAACTATATCTGAACAAACAAAAAAACAAGTAAACATCCCCTCCCCCAATTTATTATTCCATAGAATTTCTCTTAAATGCAATTGCTGGGAATAAATTTCCTGTGCACTTGGAAGAGAAATCAAAATCAGCATGAAGAAATTATTTAACTGTGCTGCTTTTAATTAGATAGTGGCAGATCTCATTAGCAATTTTGAACTATTATTCAACTATGAAAGGAAAAAAAAAACAAACAACAACAAACAGAAAACCAGCTGTAATTAATTCCTAATATTCAAAAGTAGAGCAATTTCACATTGCCAAGACATCCAAAATTCAGCTGATTGTCTCTTTGTGCCTGGAAGATAAACTGAATTTTTCTTCTTTCAGGTACCAGGATGTCTCGACTTTTTAAAATTCAATGTTTACTTCTTAAAAAAATAATCTTTCTTCAAGATTTTTTTTTTAATTATGGTTACATTATGCAACTGGCTCTTTGGCTGAACATGTATAGGGACAGAAGGCCATTTAGTATTTTTTAGCATTATTAATAATGGTTAAAAATTGTCTTTCTATGTGCAAGTACATTTTCTTTTCAACAAAGCATAAAAAATGCATAAAAATAATTGTTAGCAAACAGTCATAAGGACAATTCAACTTTATAAAATTTAATATAGGATTAGACAAATGTGGGAGCTTTAAAATTCAAAAATACATCAAACTTTCCTTTAAAAACACAAAGCATATTAACATAGCTTGAAAAATATATTGAAAATTGGAGTAGATTAATTTGATTAACATAGGAAGGATATACAACTTTTAAAATATTGTGTGTTTAATGACATTATGCTAAGAAATGGCAAAATATCAAGTATTAAAATATTCAGTAGTCACATATTTCTTCAACTCTTCATCAATTAGTCAAGGCCAAACCACTTACCATGCAGAATTCCAGATGCGTTGAAGATGGTGACTGAGCAGATGAATTAAATGTCTAAAATCTTGAAAAATATTAAAAAAAAAAAAAAAAAAAAGCAAGCTGCTCCTAAGTTAGTTGGGATCTATACTAGCTTGTAACACATAGAAAAGTAGTGGTAGAATAATTATGCATTACTGATTCTTGAACTCAAGAAGACAAACAAGATGATGGAATTATTTTGAAATTACTAGGAAAAAACATTGCTGAAGAGTCACAGAATCATGGAATGGTTGTGGTTAAATGGAAGCACTGGAGTTCGACTGGTCCATCTCTCTGCTCAAGCAGGTGACCTAGAATAGGTTTGCCAGGACCATGTTGAGACAAATCTTCAATATCTCTAAGGATGGGAACTCTACCATTCCCTGGGTAACCTGTGCCAGAGCTCAATCATCCTCACAGTACAAAAGTGTCTCCTCATTTTAAGAGGGAAACTCCTACGTCCCCCAGATGTCAGGGATTAAAACTAGAGACAGCTGGGAAGTTGTATTCACATCATAACAGAATTTACAATTATATGGATATTTTGGGGTAAAATGCAGATGTTGCTCCCTGGATGGAATGCAGTTGGCATGATCCATTATGATCCATAAGCACCTGCTAAGGGAAATGGAATGGAGGGCAGAGCAAAGCAGAAACACTGTGGCCAAGGACCTGTGGAAATCCTGGCAGGGATGGGAACCCAGAGGTACTTTGCAGCAGAGAAACCTCATAGCACCTGTCAGCCAGGGAAGATAGGAGACGTCTTGCTGCTGAATCAAAAACTGTGGTGAAATCATTCTTCTCAGGTAAACTTGGTACATTTTAGCCTAGTTCTAATATTTATGCACACCTTCATCCTAAAGTTACCCACCTCCAAGGTGTGACCACCCTTCACTGGGCATGCCCTCTTTATTGATTTTGACTTTATCTTTAAAAGCAAAGCAAGAGAATTTTACACCACTCAGTAACAAAGATATGCATGACTAGAGTATGTCAAGCTCCACCTAAAAACAAAGAAATAATAAAGTAAAGAATGGGGGAGAAGTTATGTGAGACTCCATCATAACTGCTGGGATCAGTCAATGGGCTGAACCTGTCCTCTCCCCCACAGGGATGCCTACTGGGTTAGAACCATGTTCTGTGCATGCTGAGTACTTTTGGGGTTACAGCTTGTCTGTGTATTGCCTTGAACATGTCTTTGCAGTAAGAGGCTTTCACCAACAATCCTCAACCCTTAACCTGTCCCATTTTTATAACAAAGAGTGTTATTCTGTAAATTTTTAGTGTGAGTCCTGCAAGTGTGCTGGCAGTCACCCCAGTGGGTGATACACTTGAATAAAGCAGAAGAGACACTGAGGGGCCATGAGATGATGTGTGAGGAGTGTGTGCCCCAAAGCCAAACTGCTCTCTGATCCAGAGGGACTGCTCAGTGAAGGAGCTCTGACACACTGGTTGGACACGAGGCTCTTGGCTTTTCTGGAAAGCTGACAGACAGACTGAGTGATAAGGGCAGAGGAAACCCCACACTAAGGGTTGAGGAGATATCCCCTTTTTTAACATGAGAACCCTGAGTTCTTTTCACAGCTATCGGCTGTTCATATGGCCTTCCCCCAGCATGCCCTAATGTATGGGGTTGTTCTCTGCCAGGTAAAGGATGATGTCTTTCCCCTGGTCAGGGCTCTGTCAGTCTACTTCTGCAGACAGTTCAGGTCCTCCAGACTGGCAGCACAAACACGGTGTAAAACCTGCATTCCTCATGTAGCTGGATAGAAAGAATGATCTTCAAGACAGAAGGCAAATATGCCATTGGCATAAACAGTATTCACTGTACTCTACAGAGCAAACAAATTTTTCTGTTTAGGTATGTGGATTACACTAATCAAATAAAAACAAAGTGAGTTTTGGCCTTATCAGCTCTTATACTTTGTGTTTGATTTTACATAAGTTTGATTTATATGAGTTTGATTTTATATTAGTTTTCAAGTGCTAATAATTTTGGCAAATTATAATCCTTCAGAGCAAAACTCTGCAGATTGCAACCAATTTTGCCAATGTAAACGACAAAAAATGCCCAATATCAATCACAGGTATCACAATAAGTCTTACAAATCATCAGGTATTTTAAAATTTAAATCATGAATACTTAGCTGCCTTCTAATTTTCAATTTTTCTGCCAAATAATTTTGCAGGTTCTTCACTGATAAAGAAAATGCCATGCTGTGTACAACATTAGACCTTCTCCTGGCCTTTCTTTAGGCTTCATTGCTTTCCACAGCTGGGGATGTTCTCATTTCCCGTTGCATAAATGACAGCTTGGTGTGTAAGTAAAAAGGAATCTGGCAAGGAAAGAACATCATGTGTCCGGATCATTTCTTGTAAGATGGAAAAATGGAAAATGTAAAGAACTATACTGCTCAATTTCAGCATTTTTACCTCATTTTTTTGGTCAAAAAAACCTGCATGGTTCCTAAAAGATGTATTTCACTCTATAGGCTATCTGCTTTTTTCCTATGAAGTGAGGTCAAAAAAAAAAAAAAAAAAAAGGATGATTAGATTTCTAAGATCTGGTGTGATTGGATGGCTGAAGTCATTTGAGGCCCTGATAACTTCTTCTAGGGACAGACTGTCCTGAGTGAAAAGGGAGTGAGAGCATCTGTGGCCTTTGTCTCACCTGATACAATGCATTTGTCCTCGGTCCTGCAATGTGCCACTCAGCTGCACATATTCCTTTTCTCACACTACTGTCCCAGAGACCTGCTTCCCCTCCATAAATCTCAACTCAAACCACGATTCTTTCCTATAACTATTCCTGTGCTTCACAGTTTGCTCATTAACTTTGAAATAATTTAGCAAAACTTAAGTCTTACAAGCACGTGGAGATGGCCTGCCATCTATTTCTGTCACATATGTAGCTCATGTAAGGCATGAGATGCTAAAAGTGGACATAGAGAATCCAACATTGTTAATCTGAGGTGGCTTTAAGGAAATCACAAATGGTTTTGGGGTTTTTTTTTTTCAGAAATAACTATTTTGCAAAGCAACTTTGTAAAGAACTGAAAAGGCAAGATAATTCAGGCTTAAGATTGACACCTTAATTGCGAACAGCAGCCTAAAAATGTGCCATAAAGACAAGTGGTGTCTGCAAATATGGGATTTAACATGTCAGTTTGTTTGGATGGAGATTTGTCAAGATTAGAGGTAAAAATTACACATAATTTCTCCTTGGAAACATAGTAGGCAACCTAGTTGAAATCATGTCTTCTTCCTATCTGCCCTGTTATCAGTGGGTTGTGCACATTCCAGATAACATCTCATGATGCTGATTCTGTGGTTCCCTACTTCCCAATGCATTTCTAGTATATATTACACAGTACAGGATGTAGTTTTGGCAATAACTTCTTCCCTCTTAGACAGCATTTCAAGATGTCCACAGCAGCATTCAAAACTGATTATTTGTTGTTTGTGTTTGGGGTCTTTTTTAAGTAAGATATATCAGCAGGTGAATTTGTGCTACTTTCTTATACATTTATTGAGGACATATATAATTTGTCTGAAAGTCTCATTCCATTCCTTGAAACACACAGAATGTGCTTTGGAGATGTATCAAACCCTAATAGCTCCCATCTACCTCAGCCTCCAAGGTTGGTTATAATGTATAAAATCCAGGAAGTTGTCACAGACATTGTCAATGAGGAGAGAACAGCATAATGAAAAGTGCTCACACAGAGGGCAGAGGGAGAATTAGTGCTATAGCTGGTTACATTAAGCTCTGAACTGTGCTGCAAAAAAGATTACAAAAGAAACAGCAAAAGGCTCTAAAAGGTGAGAACCTTTAATCCATTAGACCTGAGGTGAAGAAAGAGCTCAAGCATCCCTTACTCAAGAATGGTTATTAAACACACTGATAAATCTCCATCAGACACAAAGATGTCAAGCAAAACTGGTAGGGAAACCAAATTACTGGGTTATTTGGCTCTGCAGCAATGTAACAAAAATAGCCACTGAAAAGTGATGGAATATTTTTCTTCTCTTTAAACCAAATAAGAATTTGATATTATAATAATTTGTTATTATAATCTGAAGATTGTGGTATTAAAAAAAAAAAAAAGAAGTTATGTCTAAGGAAGGTTTGGGGACAGTAAGATTCCACACTGTAAAGCATCCATTGAATGATGTGCAGTGATGTGCAGACCAATCAGGAGAACAAAAATTTGCTCCTAGCCTTTGGTTCCTGGTATTTTGCTTCAACATACTCCAGATACCATGTCATCTCTGAGAATCTGGGAAAGAGGCATTATTCAAGCCACACCTCTGACTGCTTTTTTGAAAGAAAATGTCACCATTGTGCCTTAGCACCTAAATCCAGTATTGGGCATGTGTGACCTAATAACCTTTTCCAGCAGGGAGACTAATCTCCTAAAATATGCCAAGATCCTTTTGAAGACCTTTTTTAAAGTCAAACCAAACTCATTTTTAAAAACTTAAACCAGATATTTGTTTTTTTAATTTTCTATGTCTGATTTCAGTATTTCAAGTCTTTGTCCGGTCTCATTATCTGGACGATCCCCTATGGCACCTAATTTATGTTTTTGAAAAGTGTTAGTGCAATATTAAAAATTTACCCTCTTCTTTCAGTATAAAATTCTACTGAAATTGCTTGTAATATAATTACCTTTTTTCCTCCCACAGCATGTGTTTTCATCCTTATCATATTCACTACTTGTTTCTGAAGGCTATCTTTAAACCCACTAACATTTTATGACCCATGATTTACATTAATTTCTTCTTTTTCTTCTTTTTATATATTTATATGCACAATTTTGCACTTAAACATACAAACAGAGCATTTGAACTCAAAATTCAGAATGCTGCATAGAACAATCATAGGTTGCTTATTATTTTTGTCAGAGGACAAAACAAAATAATAAGCATTTGTCTATCCTGTTGTGGCTAAGGTGATTGCCAGTGCTACATGGCAATCACACATTTTCATATACTTCAAACAGACATAAGTTTGACCATGCTAAAAGTTTCATTTTTATTTCTTATTGTCTCAATCAGATTATTTTTTAAAGTGAATAAACTGTCTGACCTGAAAAAAAATGTAATTTCTTGTCACATAATACAGTTTTCTTAAAACAAATATATCTTTTCTTGATCAATTTTCATTTCATAACTTTGACTTGTGTTTCAGCATCTGAAAATATAAGAGGCCAATCTGTGAAAGTGCTGCACTTCCATGCTGAAAATGCATTTTATGTTTTTCTGCTGATTAAAAAGCATATGACAAATACAAAAGAAAAAAAAATGTCCACAACACTCAAAGGAGAAAGATGTAACTGTTTTAATCAACAGAAAAACTGTTTTAATCAACAGAAAAAGCGCTTTTCTGGATGATTCAATGAATGAAATAAACAGAGAAGATTTATTTTCCCTGGAGGCAAGGGTGAGGAAAGACACCTTTGCATATATATCACCTAACCAACATGCATCCATTTCAGATGCTGGCAGCCTTCCTATTGGTATATTTGCTTTGTTTTTGCAGGTGAAGGAAACCATGGGGGAGATGTTTAATTGAACTCTGGTGTGGAGAATACACACAGCTAAAGCAGAATGGTTCCAGCTTTCACTTACAAATTACACAAAATCCTCAGAGATCTTTAACTGGTAGACATTTGGAGGAAATTAAATGGTAATGTGTGCAGTTGTACTTTTTACACACACACTCATCAAATGTATAAAGACACTAGCTTCTCTTCCTTTGCAGCAAATTCATAATAAACACACAAGGTAGAAGGTTAAATCTCAAGAACTAAGGTAAGAGTTCAGTGCCAAATCATGCACTTGCAATATAACACGAGCCTAGACATTTTCAGCCTTAAACTATTTAAATAAATGCCAAACACTTTTTTTTTTAATGTGCAAAAATATGGCTCTAGTGTAGAATTAGAGAAGGTCCTTGTTGAATAAAACAATGTGTTGAATAAAACAATGTGAATTATGCCCAGGAGAATACAGTAAATGATGTTCTGGGATGGCATTAAAGCTCTTACGCATAAGCTTTCACCACCTCTATCCAGAGAAGAAAAATGCTTTAAATATTTCCCATTTAGGACTTCAGCAACTCAGGAGAAAGAGTATGTGCAAGTAATGGCACAGGGTGAGTGCTGGTCACTGTGGACTCATGAAAGCTCATGATCATATTCTTCTTTTCTGTAGGTTATCACAAACGTGAGCATGTGTATAAAGGACAAATTGGGATATTATTATGTTTGTTTTGTTACTGCCTAAAGCATCAGAAAGATGCCATCTTTAGGAGAGAGCAGTGTGTAAACAGTCAACTTGGGAAGTAATTATTTCCAAAAATGGTCTCAAAAATATTGGATAATTGCAAAAATGGACTGTTAGAAATCAGTCAGCAACTGATATGAAGAGTTGATGAATTATATCAAATATGTGCTTTAAAAATACAAGAAGAAACAATGGAATTTAAAAGGGAAAGGTTGATTTCATGGGTTTAGAGCATGCCAAAGAACAAAAAATCCAGCTGTTTCCTTAGAACCCTAAATATTGGGTTCTAGATTAACACCTTGCTGAGTTGTTCCTTAAGAATAAAGGGAACCAGAAAATGGGATCTGTGAGACCTAAATGTTATCTATACCTGAAAAAGTCTCATTTTCTAGTTGGTGAAGAGAAATAGTTATTTTAAAGACAATTTGGATTACTATTAAGTTTCTAATATTAACTGGGATGAATTGTGCCTCAAGTTCTTACCAAAACTAAGGATGGGCATTACCATACTGCTTGTCACAGTTAACATAAGTTAGACCCAACTGAAAGTGTTTGTGGATGATCTTTAACTGATGCTATATGTAAGATACAACAGCAATATAGAACACAGAGAGGCTGTTTGAGCCAATGGACAAACATGGACAAAGATGGGATTTGTTTGAGCTGCAAACATAAATGCTACACAGCATTTATTACAATTTAAGCTAGCTGGTCTTCAACAGATTCTCATACAGCTGGCTTTAAGTCAGTATACAAAGATCTATGGTTTCACCTACAGAGCTGATTCAACAGCTCCCATTCAAGGTGCATATCTTTCCTACTTATATTTCTCACCTATTCATCCTGTACTTTGTAGACCTGACATCACCAACCTTAAATTTCCAGAAGCAATAGGATAAAAGTGTTTTGAAGTTCTGTTTGAATCAAATCTTTTGCAAGTGCTAAAAAAAAATAATATAGAAACTAATAGCAGCAGCCTTGTCAGAATATTGAACCAGTCTGATAAAGCAGTACTTCTGGGGGAAAAAGTTCCAATAAATGGAAATGTAAAAGACCATTATCTGAAAAAAAAACCAACCTTCCAACCCAAAAAAACCCAAACAAAACCCCAAACAAACCCCTACAACTGCAATAATGAATACAAAGCTCCTACACTTGCACTGTGTTTTCATAGTGGTATACAAAAACCCAAACTTTGGATAGCTTTGTCTTTTTCTTCTGATTTATAGAAGCACGATTTCACTCTAACAGAGCAAAAAGGGACTCAGATTCTAATATTTTTTGTATATTTTGTCTCTAATGGTGTAGAGAGAATGTAGTAAATGAGTCTTTATGTTTAGTAATTCTATGTTTAGACTTTTTAAAACTGTAATGAAGAGCAGCAATTCATTTCAGAAATTTTTTTTAAACTTCATAAATACGGAATAGTTTTACCTTAAAAAATCATACTGTATTTAATATTGAAAATATTATTAAAAATTTAATTTTAACTTGCTTCATCTGTATTTCTTGAATTATTTTTTCATGAGATTTTCATAAAGTGACCAAATACGTTGGCCATATAAACTTATAAAATTGTTTTTACCTCAGCAATTCCTATAGCATAGAAAACACAGAAAAATTCTCACTGTGTTCTAAGGCATATTTTTCTCAGCCTCAATGGTAACTTATCCAAGTGTGCAAATACCTAATGGGGATGAGTGAAAAAGATGCTGTCAGACATTTCTTGGTACCACCCAGTGACAGATGAGGGGCAATAAGAACAAAGTGAAATTCAGTAACTCCTATCTAAGTAGAAGAAAAAACCATTTAAGAGTGACAGTGATCAAAGGCTGGAGGTGGTTGCCCAGAAAGGTTTGGAGTACCCATCCTTGCAGATATTTTAAATCCAACTGAACAAAGTTCTGGGCAACCAGTTCTAGTTGGCTCTGCCTTGAGCAGGCATGTCAGCTTAGATGGTTCCAGTGATTCCTTCCAAACTCAGCTACTCGTCATTCTTTGAATTAAAGGGCAATAAAGCAGTTAAAGTGTTAGTCCAGCTATTTATTTGAAACAAACAACTCCAAAGCAACAGATTATGATCAAGGCATGTTCTACTGCTGAAAAGTTTCCTAACACAGATGATGAGACTAAACACTGTCTCACTGGAGCACTTTTCATTGAATCAGAGCAGAAACAAATACAGTCCAAATTCTTCATTTCTGTGTCTAAGCACTGGAAGAATGAGGATTGTACTGAATGTGGTACAAAGAGAGAAAAAAGAATTACAACACTTTTGACTGGCCAAAAATTGTCTTTGCCTTAGTGATGGCACATCTTTTACTCCAGCCTCCCACCCCTGCTGTTGCCAGGCTCAGTTTCTTGCAGTGCCTAGAAACAGAAACCTCAAGGCAGTCATTGTTCTTTTTGGTCTTGTTTACCAATAAAACATTCAATTTCTGGAAGTGTTTTGTTTTGTTTTTTTAAGATAGGTTCTGAATTTAAGATTAAAATGCTCTAGGAAAGCATTTCTTAGTGCTAGTACTAGATATGCTAGCAAAAATGGAGTTTTGTTTTGGTTTTTTTTACATAGATTACATGGAAAAAGGCATGCAAAAATCAAAGCACACCAATTGAGAAAGCAAACTGGAAAACACATCTTTTTCTTTACCTTGTATTAATACAAAGGATCATTTTCCTTAGAAACTGCAATACTGAGGGGCAACACTCTTTCACTGTATTTCAAGTCAATAATTCTGATAATAGTTTCAATAAACCAAGTTAGTAGCAAGACTGAATGCATTTTAATGTTTTTTTTTAAGAATACTCTTGATGTTGTCTGCAAATTATATCTCTCACTGCATTTGGCTAAGCTCCAACCCTCTCCCACCAGGTAGTTTTAAAATACTAGACCACTTTAATAAAATTAGAAGACCAACATTACTTTAATATCTAATCCTAGTACACAGTGGGAATACCACAGATCATCTTTAATGCTCTTTATGTAATTAGCTCATCCACAATTATGAACTTGGAAAAAAGTATCCATTTGAAGAACATCCAAAGATTCCAAAAATCCAAAGGAAAACAGAAAGGCTTGGTAACTTTCTTTGATACCAAAGTATCTTTTTGATCACAGAAAGGTATTTGCTTTCTTTAAAGTTCCAAATGCCCCTCCCTCAGCAACATACAAAATATTTAATATTTTACTTACTTTAATTCTTGAGTCGTTATTCTCACACAATCATGCTGATTTGTGCCTTCATGGGACCTGAGATGCCAGCCAGATGGCTGGAAGTTATCCAATGGCTACTTAGCAGAACACAGACAAGATTTATGAAAAACTAGTGCTCAAAGTATGTTTATTCTTGTAAAATGTCAGTGACTTAACTGGTTTATATAGAAAAGTGAAATTCTTTCTTCCAGTCATAGCATATATTAGTTATAGTTACAGCCATGTACTGACATCCATCATCATTCATTTTCTGGTCAGGCACATATGCACTTACTTTTGCTTAGGGATTTTACTTCCCACACTGCTTTTCAGCTACTGTAGAAAAGTCTAAAAAACAAAATGCTGAGGCATCATGAATTTTTGGTTGTTCACATACAGTGTAATTACTTTTCAGGAATTTAAGATACCAATTTGTTGCAAACGTAGCTGTACAGGAACAAAGAGTATTCTCAAGACTCTCCCATTTCAGGATTTTCTCTTTCATGAAGTACTCAAAAAAGAAAAAAATCTAGGACTCAAGACATAGAGAAGCTTTGTGAATTATTTTTTAACTGCTAGCTCTGAAAAGCATACCCATTTCTCTGGACAAAAGAATTAATATTTATGACTGTAGAAGCATAGTCACTTTCTTGAGTTTGCATGCCAGAGTATGAAAAGATAAGTAATTCTCTTGAAATGCATAAGATTAAAATGCAGATAAGCTAAATGTACCTTTTCATCTTTGCAGGTTGCAATGTATTTTGTAAACCAGAAGATTAAATAATAACTTTGCCTGCATCTCCCCACAGGAGACCTCCACAGAGGCTGAATTGTCTTTTACAAGAAAGAAAGGATCATTTCACTTTCTTGACTTGAAAGACAGGATAAGTATTGTCTCCAGGGCAGACTTAAAACCCATAAATATGGTTCCCTAGGCTCTCAGAAAGACCAGACTGAAACCACAGCACTGTCAGTGTACATATTCTGCTCTAGGTACTTTGAGGCATTTTAGCCTCTGTGCTGCAAATAACAGATCTTATTCTGAGGCACCTAAGTATTCACAGGATATATATTTTGTTTAAGATACCATGACATAAAATTTAGGACATGCAGCATCAGCTCAGAATTCCCCTTCCAAACCACAAGGAAATGAATCTTTGCTTTCAAAATCCTTGGTTTGATATGACCTGTTACATCTTTATCAAGCTCAGCATTTTCTATCTTCAGGAACTATCCCAGTGACAAAGTTATTGAGCTCTTTTTCCTTTCTGCTTGGTGTTCCTGTCCTCATCAGGAAGGGAGATGTTGATTTTCATGTTGGCTAGGTAAATGATTAAACTTCTGGGCAGCACTTCTTTCTCTACTTTTCTGATCCAATACATGTGTTTGGGATAGATATACATACATTTGCTGACATAATTTCTCATCCTTTTTTGGCCCCAAAATTCTATTGAAACAAGTTCCTACAAAAATAAATCTAAATAAATGTATGGGCAAAATAAATTTTTATATCTAAATAAATTTGTAGCCTGAAAAATGTCACCCTGGATGTATCTGTAGCTTTTTTTTTTTAATGTATAAGCTTTGCTGACTGGAGCCACTTTGCATGCTGTTAGCTGTCAGAATAAGGAAGGAAGTTTTTACCAACTCTGATTTGGGGACTTCGACTACTACTGCTTACAGGACTTTGCACAGTGCTTTGCTAACAGCTTTATCATCTAACTCAGAGATCTTGGGAAAAAACTGCAGAGATTTTGCTGTTCGCTTCAGGGAAAAAACAGATGCTCCTCTCAGTCTTAAGAACTGGCCCAAACAAAAGCAGAGGAACTACGACTGAGGAGGGGCTAAGGGAGAACAGCGAGCAGATTCTGTGTGTGGCACTGCCTTTGTGCATAGAGTGGTGCTGCACAGTAGTTGTGCTGCTGTGACTGGGGCTAACAGCTGGAATTTATGGAAACATTTGAAGTAACTTGTGGATTCAGCAAAATATACTGACATGGAAACATATCCTGCTCTAGTTTGTTCTGTGTGTGTGTACATATATGTATACATTTTAATTGCTTTGAATTAAATAACTGTTTTACATCTATCTAAAGTACATTGGAAAAAGTGTAAAGAATAAAATGCATACTTCAAGGAAATAGTATTTTTCAGCATCTTGGCTAAACTATCCTTCTGCTATTATAATGCAGGTCTCTCTCATACTGGGGAGCCCAGAACTGGACACAGGACTCAGGGGTGGCCTTACTGCTGAACAGAGGGAAAGAATCACATCCTAGACCTGCTGTAACATACTAACATGGCCCAGGAAACCAGTGGATACCAGGATACCATCTTTGCAATGAGGACACTGCTGGCTTATGTATAATACATTGTCCACTAGGACCCACAGGTCCTTTTCTACCAGGCTTTCTATATTCTTTCTATATAATATGTGCTGGTCCATTTTATTGATGAATTTGTTCTTGTTGTTATTATAATAAATGACTTTATAAAATATACCTAAAAAGTCATAAAAAAGTAGTGTTTGGTCCAGTGGTTTGGGCTCAACTATCTAAATTAAGTGTTCTGCACTATTTAAGAAGTCCCAGGATGTCTAAGACACAGAAACTGAGAGGAAAGTTATGACACAGGAAGAAAATGAAATTTGCAACCTATTGCAGGACGAGATGGAAGCCAGGAGAAAATCTCAGTTGACACTGGATGTTTTACGCTACATTAACCAGATCAATCCCCATGAAAGACATCTCTGTGCAGAACCTAAGACTTCATTTACATGAAAATACATTAAAAACTATTTCCTCTCTGTTTTATACCCACTGCTATTTCTGACCTTTCTCTTTTCCTCCCTCTGCTAATCTGCTTCACATTGTCTAAAATGCAGCTGGTAATATAAAAAAAAAAGATCTAAAGTTTCTTATTTGTCCTGTTCATTTCCCATTTTGTTTGCTAACCTGCTTCAAATGGTTTGGTTTTGTTTTGAACTGTTATGTTCTCCACCATTTATGGCCTGACTATGATTTCAACCAGAAACTACAATAAAAATCTAATTCTTGCACAATATAATGTTCTCTGGTTATTGCACTAATAATATAACAAATATGCCTGGTATATTACTTGTTAGAAATAATACAGCTAACCAAATTGCAGAAATACATTGCTCAAATACTCAGATAAAGCAGTAATGACTGTCTGCTATTCTTAACTTCTAGAACTTCTGATTTTCTCAAACCCTCATGCTAGACTTCCCTTTATTTCATGTTAAGCACAAAGGGTTAAAATTACTAGACCCTGATTTTTTTTTGCTTTTTCTTTTTCCTAATCAAAAATATTGAGCAATCATTTAAATTAAAATAAATAAAATCATAACTTTAATATCTATGATTCATGTCTACTTACCATATGGACTTTAAATTTTCTTACATATAAAAATAAATGCTTGTGTAGGTATATGGAATGACTTCATTGTGTTACATGACAATTAAATCCTAAAAATTTCTTTTCATATTTTCAGAAGTTTTACATACAAGTTTTTTAACAGTATTTCTCAGAAGAATGAGCAAATCAAAAACAGAAAGCAAGACTATGGTATGTGTTATCACAACTGATTAGAAACCTTCTGTGTACATTTGTCCTTTTTCTTATGGAGTCAAATGCTATCTGGAATAAGTAATTTTATCAACTCTCCTTAAAACTGTGTGCAGACTGTTCCTTGAGATTATGCACATTTTTCTATATCGGAAATACAATTTATCATTGGTTATGAGATCACCATTAATTTTGGTTTCTAGTTTACTATTGATTGCCTACACTTTCCACAGCCACAAAAATTTAAAATTTAATAAGTAATAATAGCAATGTCTGATTTTATTTTACCTGTTTTTACAAAAATTATCAGGGCATTACAACTGAAAAGTACAAAAACGTGGAATACCAATAGCTGACTGGACTGGGGTAGATTAATTGCTACTGTGCTCTTTAAACACCTGCTTTTAACACTGATCCTAAATCCAGCTATTCTGTAGGGCCCTTTGGCATATCAATTACCCATGCATTCCAGTACTCTGCCTTTGTGGATGTCTGCTGAGACACTTCAAACTATCAATAGAAACAAAGATTTGTTGTCCAGGATTTCTGGTGGGAAACCATGAGCAGAGCAATGTGCAATGAGCACTTTTACAGAGGTTGCATTCTGTTAAGTCTTAATGACAAGGAGCCACCAACAACATACATCACCAATGGAAAAATGAAGAAGCTAACAGCCATGTGGTTTACATTATCAGCTGGGAAATACAAGAACTTGCTAAAGGAAACCAAAGGTATTCGTGAAAGCTCTCAGGCCAATATTAAAGTTTATAAGTAGTACACGACAGTGAAAACAAAATATTCTAACACAGATGTGTGACTTGAATTTGACAGAGATGGCCAATTCATCAATCAGTCATAATACAGCATGTCAAAACAGTATAAGAATATTCCTGTACTTCGAGCAAAGGTGAAATATCTTACTGTAAGTGAAAACACTTTCTATCACATAAGTAAACAAAATTATTTCAAATGACACCTGATAAATATTTTTTAATGCAGTTTAGATCCCATTTTTAAAATAACAAAATTTCAATATCACTATGTTGCAAACTGAAAGTCTGTAGTAGACAATATATATATATAGACAGAATATATATACAAGCTAATCCAAATAACTTGCAGGGAAGAACATTGAAATTATGGATCAAGGAGCAGTCTGGATGACTGGTGTTGATACTTCAATAAATGACAGAGGTAGACTACAGTGCAAGGCCTGGGGAATTTGGACCAGCTAATGTTCTCCCCAGTGTTTTGAAATTGGTGGACTAAGGGAAGTATAGGTCTGCTAGTTCCACATCAGTTTCATTTTTAAAAAATCCAAAAAAACAATGCACATCCCATCAAAAAAAGCCAAACAAACCCAAACAAACCCAAGAAAAATGTATATGTGATATGATCTACAAATAATTAACAGATGGCAGTGAAATCATTAAAAACTTGGCACAGCTTAGATAGATAGATAGATAGATAGATAGATAGATAGATAAAGATACATGTCTTCTCAGACATGAATGATACATATGTGCATTCTAATATCCACTCATGTTTATGTGTGCATGTATGATCATTTATAAGGGTGTATATATATATATATGCATAATTATCACTCAAGGCAAAGAAAATTACTCATAAAATTAGGTTTCCCTGGAATGAAGTACTCCAGTTTCAGAGGTATTTATTAACCAACCGACCTTCCATTTCAGTGTCACATGGCATAACATTAAAAAGCTTACATTAAATCATTTTTTGTCATTTTAAAATATCTGAATCATCTATTCAAACAAAGCAGTAAGATATTAAAATTTCTTATGCTGATATCTCAGTGAGGAATTTGTTTAGCTGTCTATTGAAAGTCAGGAAAAATTCTTACATGAGAGTAATATGGAGGGTTTTTTTCTTTCTTATGAGATAAAGGTGTTTTGGGTCTCTGCGTCTTTTTTTCCTATTTTTTTCATTAAAAAATAAAGTGCAAACACAACAAATCTATATTTCCACCATTTTCTGCTAGAAAAACAAAACTTTAAAAGCTTTATAGAAACCAGATATTATTTACTTGCTAGAGAGTTAATACTGCAGTGGTTTTGGGAATTCCTTTCTCAGGACTAAGGGAAGTAGGAACAGGAGAGGTTGTGCATTCAAGTGAAAACCTTCTTGATTACAATGAAGCACCATAATAACCTGGAGCTTGCCTAGAACTATGGGTATTATAGACAAAAAACTGTGCAGAAATCATCACAAAATAAGGAGAAGGAGTATCAACTCTAGAGAAATAAATATGTGCTGACTATCCAGCAGTGGTTCTCTGCAGCAAAGAGTGCACAGGAGGAAGACTCTAATTTCCTTCTCCTTAGGATTCCTCTAAATCCTAAATTAGATCTATATCCTCTTTTAGATAAATGTTGAGCTTACTTGTTTCTCACCCTCACTATATGCCTTCCTGTTGTTTCATTCAATCTCTCTTCCATTTAGAACAAGTTTGACCAAAAAAGCTTCAGGGGAAAAAGTGCAGTCTGAGTAATTTATGTAGAAATCAACTTAGAGATCTTTGCTTTCTCTCAGAATAAGTTTTGTGTTCAGTTCATTTTTTCTTTCTTTAAAGTGAATATTTAGAAATCATAAAGCATTGTTTCATATCTAGAATATGTGAATTACCTGAGGACAAATGTGAGATAAACTTGGAAAAACCTGCTATCATGTACAGGTTCTTTTTATTCCTGAAGATCTCATGTAGAATACTGTAATTTTTTTCACAATGAACAAGTACTGAAGCATCTTGCATAATGGATCAGCTTGCCTCAAAAGCAAATTGAAACTTTTTTTTTAAATAGAATTGAGAAACTGATCTGTGAAGGTCCTTTAAGAGAATACACTTACTCATAACAGCAGGACAGATAATCTTTTCAATTTTCCCTGTGCCACCAACAGCTATTTATAAAAGCAGAAAGGCTTGCTCATATTGTGTACACGCAGTTGGTTTTCTTTTTTTTTCCTTATTTTTAGAAAAAAATGTAGATACAACTTTTACAATCTTTCATAAAAATAACTGGCAAAGCAATATAAAACAAAACAATATATCACATGGCAGATATTTCACAACTTCATATTACTCTTAAATAGAAATGAACTAATTTTTCATTAATTTTTATTCTGTGCAATAAATAATATATTCTGTGGGTAAAGAGATTTAATTACATAGGTAATTTTGGGATTTAACATGTATTACAGGATTATTTTAGCGTTCAAACATTTTGTTTATATTTGCAATTTAAAACAGCATTCCCAGCACTTTCTGACAAGGTATTTGTTTTCCAAACCAAAAAAACCATGCAATTATTTGTTTCAATAGCTGAGCAAAAAAGGAAAGGAGACAACTTTTATGTGAAATCCATACCTCTGGTTGCCATTTTATATGGTGTCATTGACAGTGTTGGGTTTTTAATAATTAGCATCATTACAAAAGTCAAATTTGAAATAACATTTGAAGGACTGATCTGTTCAGTGTTGTGTTCATCAGCAATCCAGGCCAAGGTAGAGACCCAAAGCCTCTTCTTAAGAATATCAGATTTTGAAGAAACAGGCGGTTCATTGAAGTGTTCTTTTATATCAGATTTATAAAGAGGATAATTAAAATATGTATCAGTGTATTCTAATTTTTATCCTCATAGTCTTATACAGAGAGATATTTGGGAGATTTTTCTTTGACAAACATTACTGTAAAAAGGTGATTTACAGCCAGTTTTGGCCATATCAGTTCAGCCTTTGCAAATTGTGAAAGTTACCAAAAACAAAATAAAATTATACAGTTTGATGCAGATTTCTGTATCAAAAACATTGTAATTACATGAAATCCACATAGTAGTTTCTCAAAAGCTATATCAATAAAAATAAGGCAGTGAAAATTATACATTCAGGAACAGTCATATTGCAGTATTTTGTCACCATTAAACCATCAGACAAGAACTCAAACATGCAAACCTTGCTGAAAATAAATTTTTTCCTTTTCAATAGCACAGAAACTTTTGTCTATGTATATAAAACAAAATTAAAGGCATTAAAAATGAATGTACACTATTTCATTCTTCACACATAAAAAAAGCCCAAAACATTATTTTCTTTCCCCCCACCCCTTTATTTTTTGTTTATTTGTTTGTTTAGGTTTTTTTGTTCTGTTTTGTTTTGTTTTGTTCTGTTTTTTTGCAGATGTGTTGGGGAAAGCTCAGTACAATAATGATGGGGAGGAAAATCATCACAGATCCATAAAAATGAGAAATTTAGCAAATGAACTATACTTGTCCACAACTTCTTTATTGTATTGGGTGTGGCCAATGACTAAGAGGTGGTCATGCAATGACAAACATAAATTCTCAAAGGAAGCCTCGTTACCTTTAATGAGATAGTCAAGATCACTGTACTATAAGGACATACAAATCTTCAGTGGCAGCTTAGGAACATTTTCCAGTACTGTATACCAGAAAAGGGAAAACACACTTTCAATAGACAAAATGTGAAAGAATTCACAAAACCACTACACTTTTTAAGACAGCTTTTAACTTTTTTTAAAAAGAATGTAAAAAAATGTTCAAAAATTAATACTGGCACTGTAGACTATTAATTTGCCAGTTCCTTTAATGATAAAAGTGAAAAATCATCCCAATTAAGCTCTGCAAAATTTATGTTAAGTAATGTAATATTTTATTCACTGCACGTTGTTCTCACCACTTTATCCACTAATTATTCCCTTTACTTTTCAATAACTATAGTATTTTTTAATAATGCAAATTACCCTCAGTTTTTTCCCTGTAAGGCAAACAGCTACACCTTTCAACTAGACACTACTTAATCATGTCATTGCCATTTGATTTTAGGCTCACCTGACTGAGGAGTCTCAGATACACTGGGGTGTACAGTGAGTGTTGCTGGGACTCTCTCAGTTTAGGGAAATCAAGATTGAAGATTTAAAAGTACCACCTTCTTCATATAGCTTTTCTGAGTTTTACCAGATTCTTAATAACCTCCAGAAAGTCCATAAATCTGATGGATCTGAAACCATTCAAGTCCACAGGAAAAACTTAACTAACATCATTGAGCTCAACTCAAACTCTGAATAAGAACAGTAGGACCTTTTCCTGAAGTGTTGCTTCTAAATTCAGCAACGTGAAAAAAAAAAAAATTAAAATTAATTAAAAGTATTATAAAAGCATATACCTATGACAATAAATTATTTTTCTTTAAAAATATTGCAGGAAAATAAAGAGGGTTTTTTGATAGTGTCTCTTTAACCAATGTTTCACCTTCCTGAGTTTCAATATGCTACACTTTGTTAACAGGCAGCTAGATCTTTTCCCTGTTATAGAAAATCAATAGAAAATGTATCATCGATTTCAGGTAGAAGTGAGAAATAGCAGGGAGTCAAGTCATAAAAGGGCAAAAAAGAGATTTAAACACATTTGTTTTATTGATTACTTTTGTCTATATCTTCAAACCCATAAACAACTTGATTATAAAAGAAGGGGCCTTCATTTTTTTCTTTGTCTTGGACAGAAAAACAGAGAGTGCATGGAAAAAGCTGCAAGAGGCAGTTACAGAAAAGAAAGTGAGGTGAAATGCTGACAGAATTCTCAGGTGCAGTTGAGAAATTACTATCAGTAAGTTAGTGAAACAACTCATGAGAAGACATATTTTCTTTATCAGCATTGCCTAACATACAGCTCTTCTGCAGGAAGAATTACTGATAATATCACAGCAATTCAGTTGATTAAGTAATCTAAATATTAAGGAACATCACCAACTTCTCTATACATACTTGAATCAGTAGAAATAAATGGTTGAAGAGACAAATTTTTTTCCAGGGTAGAGTGTACACACCTAATTTCAAGGCTTTGCCTTGAATATAGGATTCTGTGTCACAAAATGAGATGCTAAACTTAGTGGACAAGAAAATTGCTCTGGTTTTGCTTAGAAAGGTAAGGCACAGCATCAAATATGTACTTAATGGCAAAAGTTGGGGTTGAAAACCTTGTAACACATAAGCACTTGCTGTCATGGTGCCCAATCACCAAAGCACAGCCACAGCTGTACAGCTGTGTCTGCTTATGTCAGAGCCGAGGCCATCCTGAACAAATGGCACTAGGAAGTGTGAGAATGCAGGGGAGATTTTAAATCCAGAACATGTCATAGGAATATCAATTCCTGTGCTCCACAAATGACACATAGCAAAACCTCAAGCACAAAAGACCAGAACTTCCAAAATATAGGCAGATACAGGAAGATACAGGAATGATACTCTGAATGATCCCCCTCTGGACTGTTCTCCACAATAACTGGGACAACAGTGTTGCTTCATTTGTTTGCTGCATTCTCATCTGCTGCATCCCATGTCATCCTTGCTTCTATAGAGCTATGATGTAGAGAATGATATGGTAGGGACCAGAAAAGCAAAAGTGACATATTCCACTTAGCATGGCTGAGGGAATAAATAGGTATAAGGTAGGTTTATGTTCCCATAGATTCTGAGGCTACCTGAAGGCAGCTCACTCCAGTGCTCACTTGAGCAGTGACAAGTCTTCAGATTTACAGCGCCCAATGATAATTCTCCAAACACTGTTGTAGCTGCTAGAAATTCCCTAAGCACAGCCAGATATTGCCTATATACCTTCCTTTTCTTAGAAAATCAGAGGGACAAGCTGATATGAAACAGCATCACAAAATCACTAACCTGGCCCTAAGCCCAAACACACCCATAATCATTTTGGCAGTGCTTCCAGTCATTGTGTCCTTGTGTTATTTCACATGAATTTTGCAGGAAAGAAAAGTTTCATCAGTCTGCCTTTTTGCAATACATTTCTAGCTCCCTATCTGAACAGCTCTAGGAGTGCCAGCACAGAAATACACTCAATGTCACACGTCAGAGGAAAGAATGAAGGCTGCTGTTGTGCACACGTGATGCTCACAGAGGCACCTACGGTGCATGATGAGCATAATTTTGTGACATAGGCTGAACAATGAGGCAATTACAGCAGCCATCCTGCATTTCACAATCACCACTTCAGAAAACATTTTGTATACACAGTCATGCTGTTTGGGAAAGAACTTACTCTCAGAAGAGATAAGAGCTGATTGATTGAATTCTCTACTGAGACTATTTTAACCAAGCATGCTCTATTACAGCTTACTGCACTTTGGTTTGTGTTTACGAACATGCAGTGCTGAACACGCCTTGATAGACAATGATGATGTCTCTGCCTGACAGGACTGTTATGATCCTGTGACTTTATTAGTACATAAATGCTGCGCCATTAAATCTTTTGGATCATATTCAATTCTGAAGCAACTCAAATGGTTTCACTAAGCAAAGAGACAAAATAGAGAATTTTGCAGTCTAGTGTGATGTTAGTACAAAATTAAGTAAAAAACCTTGGAAATGGGTTGTTTTCTAGTGCTGAAATCAATCTACTAGTAAAATGTAACTTGAATTTAAATTTATCTTAATTATCAAATTCACTTTCAGTTAATTGTATTTAAATCCACTTAATATTCTGTAATAAATGTTATACTTGTAATGGATAGGCTCAGCACATTAAAACAATAATTTTTTTATTAGTGAGATGAGGCCAATTTAAAAGAAAATTAATCTGTGGATGGAATGAGGATTGAATTTCAATAGTCTAATATCTCAGACAAAATACACTCTTACCAAGGGCACCTCTATCAGTATGCAGCATATTATTCTACAGTACAAAGTACACTGATTTGGAGAGTCTTGTATTCTATTACTGTGGTCCCCAAACACTTGCTTTGGCTTTCTATTGAATAATAACTGTTGACATTAATTGATATTTTAACAGAAAAAAAACTAGCAGACAAAACTGAAATCTCAAACCTGAGAAGTTCATTTTGGAAACAATAGTTTTTAATTTCAAAAAGTTCCACTAGAAAATGACAGCCATCTCTAGGCCTCCACATAATTTATGTCCACACTTTCAAGTAAAGCTTGTGGTTTTTATTATATTTGCAGCACAATGAACCTGAAGTTGCAATTTTGTAAGCAAAGACATTTTTAGCCTATTTTTATGTAGAAATTAATACTTGCCTTTTTTTTTTTTCCCGCGCAGATTTCCAGACTCTCAGGAAAAATGCTAAAATAATTCAATTCATTATTCTTGACAATTCATTAATTCTCTCAGTAATGAGAGACTGCAAAGTTAAATAAATATTCCACATAGAAGAATCTGAATTTTTACTACCTAGCTCTTCTCTGGAGCTAGCAGTCAGATATTCCATCTATTCTTAGATTTGGTACTGTAAATAAAATTATATATTATAAACCTTACTTAAATGTTGCAGTTGCACAATCAAATGGAATTAAGGCTGCCATACTCATATAATTCAGTTTCCTACTGCTATTATAATCATCTATTAAAAATTAAACTGAGAGTCTATGAAATGGTCAAATAGACATCTTAATACAGGATTTCTCTTCTATACTTTCAACACCAAACAACAATATTCTACTGAAACTCTCTGTCTCACTCACAACAGCCTCTTACTCATCAGTCCTGTCTTTGAACAAAGTCATATTCACCAAATCTCCCAGAAAACACTGTTTTCTTACTGATAAATTCTAACCCACATTTGGTTAAGCATTTTATTTTCAAAAGAAAATACTACTTTCTTTCAGAGTAAACTGGCAGCACAGGATGACTGCTTGCCATGAAAGAGACTATATGGGCCATTTCTATCCTAAATCCACAATTTAATGTTCCAAAACATTGGAAAACGTTGTGACATATTTTTTTTTCACCTTATGGCTTCAAATGCACATTTTTTCCCTTAGAATGCTTAAGCTTAATGATCAGGTTTAAGTATTGGGGGTGGAAGGGAAGGTACCTATATACTTTATATGTGAATTTCATCCTCCACACATTAACATATAACAAACACAAATATGAATTGAGTTAGAAAAAGCATGATTCTTGTTTCTTACTGATTAACACACTCAGGGAGGAGCTGTACAGCAGTCATTTCTGAGTCTGCCATTTAAATTAGTTAAAAATCACCAAGACTTTCTTGTTTCAAATGCTAATTTATTTAATGGTAAAGACTATATTATTGCTTGTTATGTGCATATAAAATACTAACTAATTCCACCATAGTCATTCTCTTTTCCATTCTTCTTTTCTTTTAATCTTACTTATAGGTAAAGCCACCATATATCCCACTTAATGCAATTTATCTATTCACCATAAATAGAAGTTTTATATCATGCATCTTAATTCCCATAAAAATACAAAGGAGAGGAAATTAGGACTCATTTTGAGTTCTCTCCTCTTATATTCATCCAGTAATAGAGCTCAGTTAATAAAACATGACTACCATTAGGGCATTGGACAACTACAAATTATCCCAAACTGATTTAATTCAATCTTCATAGGGTCAAATAATCACAGTTCTCCAAGTAGCATCCAAATGTTGTTTTGACATGCTTACTTCAAGTAGTACTTACTTGGTCATTTAAAATAGGGTTGCTATAAGTGCTTCCATTAGAGCCAATACATGAGTATTAGGAAGAGAATCAAATTACAGGGTACAATGTTCTACCTGTTCATCACTGGGGTTTCTGCCACTTTTCTGACTTTTTTTTTCTTTGTTTTTACAGTCTTTAAAATGTCAACAAAAGACACATTTCTTTCTATGCCAGAATAACTACTCTGTGTTAGAGAGAATATATTACTTGGATAGCAGAAATACAGCTAGAACTTGTTTCTCCACAATTTACTTTAAATCAGATCTTTCATGGTAGGTTATCACCCGTTCTTTTCCATATTTGATGTGTTTATACTGTGTTTAATTAGTGACTGTGTCACAGTTTGTTAGTGCTGATATATTATAGATCACTTTTATTACTGAAGAACATTGCTGAAAAAAATCAATTAAAAGTAATCACAAGCTTTAGTTACATATCAAACACCTTCTTATAAAAGACAAATTCTTATTTTTTCTTATTATTTATTCTTCTTATTTTCACCACTGTTACTCACATACAATTCATGAGGGTATTTTGAGGTCTCTTTCTGAATTGTGGTATTTTTGCTATAGGAAAAGGCAGTGTGATTTCTGCAAAGTCATAGATCATGTCTGCATGGAAAAGAAAAGATGAGCAGCAGTTACTGTGGCTGTCTCCTGCAGATGTGATAGAGGCACCAATATTCTAACCAGACCCCATGACTTGGGAGATGTTTTGGTTAGGGCCAAGTTTAGTGAAGCTCAGTGCAGTCCCTCTTCAAGGCTTCTCAGCCTATGGAAAGTTCCTTCTTCCTCAGCACAGGCACCAGTGATACTGCCAGCAGTAACCTGGATCATACTGACACCATCTACAGAGCTCCGGGGTGGAAAGATGTGGGCCAAGGTGTTGTTCTCCTTAAACTTCTCACTGAGGCAGGAAAGGCTTAAACAGAGACGGAACACACTCAGTTTTTATTAGATACAAAGTATTAAAATTGCCGTGAGAACGTTTAAGTACTGGCGCAGATTGCACGGAGAGCTTGTGGTATCCCTGTCCTTGCAAGTACTCAAGACTCTACTAGATGTTTACTCCGAGCTATCAGGTCTAATGAAACCTGCTGTGAGAAGGCAGCTGAATGAATTGACCCCTGGAGAACCCTGCCAACCCAAGTTAGGGTTATGTTCTTCCATGTCTTTTGTATACATGCCTTGAAAAGAGCATGGGAGTGGAAGATTAAGGATTGTTCATGTTATAAAGTTACTCAGAGTAACAGAAGCTGAGTTCAGCTGTGATGACCTGCGCAAGAACCTTATGAGTGGTTTACCAATAAAAAAAACCATGGAATTTAACACAAACAAATATAAATTGTTTCATAATGTGGAAGAAAAAGAATTCTAACAATATCTAGGACAAAAGGATTTGATATGATCATTTCCAGTTTAGGACATTGGGCTCATGACAGCTATTTCCACCAAAACACCAAACCAATAAACAGAATACCTCAGAAACACATACAAATTGCTAGAATTTATTAAGAAGCCATAAAAAAGAAAAACCACAAAGAGTCTTAGAGAACATTGTTCACTGCATCAAAATTCACAAGTCACACTCACATTTAGACCTGTGTGCAGTTTGGCTCATTCTTATCTGAAAACAAAGAGAAGCCCCAAAGCAATGAAAGATATTTGATGAGAAGTAAGCAAAGAATTTTGTACTATGAGCAATTGATTAAGAGGGCGTGTCAATAAAGAAAATATATAATGTCAGGGAAGACGATACGATAGAGATTCAAAAAATGACTGGCTTAGATTGAAACAGACTATTCATCTTTTCAAAAGGAAGAAACAAGAACATCAAATAAGGTCAACTGAAGCCAGTTTCATAACAAGCAAATGGGGTACTTTGTGGAATGAGGCACAAAATCCGTGTTGTGAATGCTACACGGATGTCACAGGAAAACATGACCAGTTAAAGGAATCTAATGGTTATTGAATGTGTAAAAATGACCCTGCCACTGAATGTATTAAGGAAATGCTCTTCTTCAGGCATTTGTTTTAGGTAATACTCGAGATGGGGAGATGGGATTTCTTACATCTTCTAGTGTGAGCTGGGATAGCCATATTAAATTTTGTGGGACAGTTCATCTGCATGTCATACTCACAGAACCACAGAACAGTTTGGATCAGAAAGGACCTAAAAGATCATTTTTTCCAACTCCCCTGCCATGGGCAGGGATACCTTACACCAGACCAGGTTGCTCAGGGCCTCATTCAGCTTGGGCTTGAAAACCTCCAGAGATGGGGCATCCAAAGGTTCTTTGAGAAACCTGTTTCGGTGCCTCACCAACCTAACAGTAAAGAATTTCTTCCTAATATACAACCTAAACCTACCCTCTTTAGGTTGATCCCAGCTTGTATTAAGGACCATCTCCAGGTCCTTCTCCAGATTTCATGTAGCTCCCCTTTAGGTACTGGAAAGCCTAAACCTCCTCTAAGGTGTGCTTGACCCATATGCCACAAGTGAGCCTATCATATAATATGCAAAAAATGAAAGCACACCAGTCAAAAGCAATTACTGTCGTTATTTTTCTTTTTATATTGCTACACAGTGAAGAGGAAGGGAAAATTTCAGATATGTGTTTTGTGTTGGATCACCAAGGGATGTTTATGACACCCCTGTAATTTAAAATAAAGCACTGTGGTACTCTGGTTTGATTTACTTTTAAAAATCCTACTTATTTTACAACTAAAAATTCCCCATGCTTTTTACATGGAAGGGAATAATTTTCCTGTAATACATGCAAGAATAAATAAGAGCTGACAGATGGTATAATATACAATAAAAGTTTCTATTAAGTTCATAATACATATTACACAAACACAGTCCTTATGCTCATATATTCCCAATGGCTTGGTCTAGGTCCTAGTGAAATCAACAAGACCATTTCCATTAAATCTGTTGTGTAGCATAAGCAAATCAACAGTTTTCCATTCATTTCATATTTTTAATAAAAAATGAACAATAATTTATTGCTTGTCTGGAGTATTGAGATGCATTGATTTTAATAATTTATGATCCCTCTGTGTTTATGTACTGCAGCCTGAAACCACACGATTAAGCTAACTATATACATAGTTAAGACAGCAAGAATATATAAAAGGAATGAAGTAATATCAAAAGAAAATAGTGTTTTCCTTTTTATTTGAGTCTTTGGGCACGCATTCACTCCATGATGCCCAGAGGAAACTCAAAGCTGTGGATCAATAGAAAAACAAAGAAATTAGGTAAAGTCAACCATGAAAAAAATAATAAAAATGACAGAAAATAGTGAATAGTTTTAGTTTTTGATAAATACTCTAGCTCTAAGAATATCAATTGCCTAGAGAATTTAACCAGTTAGTACTACAGATTCTATTCTTTTGGGGTTTGTTGTAGCTAGTTAACTGTAAACTAAATTCGATTAAGCAATGAAAACTTGGAAGATTTTATGCATGATGAAAAGAGACATAAGACTGTCTTTTCTCTTTTCATGTCAAAAGTAACCCTGGGCCCACAAGGACTTACTATAGCCCTAAAAGACAATTAAAAAATGTTTCTATAAATAGATTAGCAACAAAGGAGGGCTAAGGATAACCCCGATAATCCCCAGACTTTGTTGAACTTGGGGGGAAACAGTGACAAAGGAGGAAAAGGCTGAGGTACCTAATGCCCTTTTTTTTTGCCTCAGTCTTTAATACAAAGACCATCTGCCCTCTGGATACCCAGCCCTCTGACCTGGAAGACAGGGATGAGAGCAGAATGAAGACCCCATAATCCAAGGTAAAATTTTCTGTGTCCTGCTGCACCATTTGGGCACACACAGTTCCAAGGGGCTGAATAGGATTACAGAAATACAGAATCATTAGGGTTTGAAGAGATTAAGTCCAACCATTGAACCTTCCATAAACTCACACAGTGAGTGTTTACTAAAGGCAGGTCTTATTTGAATAACCTGGTCCCTTCTATGGCAAGATGACCCACTCAGTGGATGAGGAAAAGGCTGTGGATATTGTCTTTCTGTACTTTAGTAAAACATGTGACACCATTTCCAACACAATTTTCCTGAAGAAACTGGAATGATGGTGAATAGTGTTAGAATCAGTTGGCAGACAGTCACAAGTGGTGTTCCCCAGGGCTCAGTACTGAGGACAGCCCTGTTAATTAGCTTTACCAACAATCTGGACAAGGGGCTTGGAAGCACCTTCAGTAAGTTTGCAGATGCCACTAAATTGATCTGCTAGAGGGCTGGAAGGCTCTGTATGAAGACAATGGTATGAAGTTCAACAAGGTGAAGTGCTGGGTCTTGCAACTGGGTAATAACAACCTCATGCAGCGCTACAGGCTGGCAGAAGAGTGGTGGAAAAGCTGCCTGGAGGAAGAGGACATGGGGATGTTGGTCAACAGACACTGAACAAGGAACAGTGTGTGCCCAGGTGGGCAAGGAGGCCAATGGCATCCTGGCCTGTATCAGCAATAGTGTGGCCAGCAGGAGCAGGAGAGGGATCATCCCCCTGTACTCAGCACTGGTGATTCTGTGGCTGAGGAAACTGGAGTTGTTTAGCCTGGAGAAATTAAGATTCAGGTGGGACCTCATCACCTTCTACAACAATCACCTTCTACTACAACAGGAGATTGTACTGGGGTGAGGGGTCAGTCCCTCATCTCAGGTAACAAGAAACAGAAGAAAAAAATCACCTCAATTTGGGTCAGGGGAGGTTTAGATTTGATATTAAAAATAATTTCTTCATGGAAAAGGAGGTCAAGCACTGGAACAACCTGCTCAGGGAAGTGTTTGAGTTACCATCTCTGGATGTTTTTAAAAGATATGTAGATGTGACACTTAGGGACATGGTTTAGTGGTGGACTTGGCAGTGCAGGTTAACAGCTGGACTCAATCTGATCTTAAGGGTCTTTTCTAACCTAAACAAATCTATGATTCTATAAGTGATAGCTGTGCCGGAAAAGAAAGATTCCTTTAGGATTTTTTTTTTTTCAAGAAAATTGCTTCCTTTTGAAAAATGAACACAGAAAAAAAAAAGTAGCTTATCCCAGGGGGGGAAAAAAATATTGTTGCAAACACTTTTACAGTTTGGTTATAGTATAATCATTCCGTTGATATGCTGAATAAATGAGAAACTACAAAAAGCTGTTCTCACAAAATCTTTGAATATGTGACACCATAAATACAGATTTTCCCTTTTATTTACCTCTTTCCTTAGTTTTTTTTCAAAAAGCAGGAGAACCATTAGGAAAATGAAATAGTTTGATCTGAGAAGTCTAACAACATGAAACTTCTAACTCCAGAACATAGCTATTGTTTTTGTTGTAGTGTGCAGTTAGCTGTGGATATGAAAAACCTTAATGAAAAACCATTCCCTTGTAGTCAAAAAGAATGAACTCCCAAGGGCATCTCTTATGTGTCATCCACATTGTGCTTTTTGATCTGATCAAATTTAATCTTTCATGCTTGCTGAATACACAGGTGGTGTCTTATAATGTTGCCTGCTCCTTGGATTTTCCATAGCTGTTTCTAAAATTTGTTTTCATGTTCTCAGTGCCCCCTGGGGCAAACACAGCTACACCTACTTTAAATTATTTTTGAAAGTTAAAGTATTTTTATCAGTATCTAACTCTTTTAATGTTTTTTCAACTTTTTTTTTTCCCACACATTTTTCAAACCATCATTTTTGTGAATTTTATAGAATAACAAGAAGAACTTGGGAGGCCAGTAGTTTTGAATGACAATTCTAGCCCATTTATCTGAGCATGAAGTGCAAGCTCATGTAGTACATAGAAGAGAAAGTGAGTGTATGACAAAACCATGATGCCAGAGAGAAGGGAATGTAAGAAAGATGGGATTTGTCAAAAGTGGTGGTTGAGAGTACATTTTTCCTTTTTTTTTTCACTGCTACACAAAACTGGCGAGTGATTAAAAATACTATAGCTATGAAGTAAGGGAGGGAGGAATACTACGTAGTTTTACGAATATTACTTGAAAGTACAAGAGGTAAGACAGGAAAAGTAAAAGTTTACATATTATATTAACTATAGACAAAGGAATACTGGACTTTGAAATTGCCAGAAAGAGAATTGTCAAAAATCTTTCAGAGGTTCTGCCAACGTTTTGGGAAGTGCTGTGATAGACTTTCAGAGGGTGGAGGGTGAGGGGGCATAGGGAGGAGTGGTTTATATTTTTCATTAAGTATAACAAACCGTTATAAAATATTTCGGGAAGCAAATAACACTAAACAAATTTAGACAGCCCTCTTTCTGATTCCCACTGCTTAGGCTTTTAGATCAACCTTTCAGGAGACCATGCCTTTTTAGTTACTGAACTTTGTTTAGAAAGCCCCAACTCAAGAACCACAGACCTCAAAATATCTCTTAAAAATGAGAAATCTAAAGGATTTAGCAATAGGATAATGATGGTTCTTGGATAATGAGCCAACACTGCTGAGAGAACTGAAGGGTGAGGAAAGGAAACTCCAGTAAAACAAAGATGGAGCATACTTCTTTGGATGAGTTATTTCACAATGCATTCCTACAGTTTTAACAACCAATAGTTATGGCATCTAAATGCATAGCTCTGCAGTTAAAAAAACTTGTTTTAACCAGGCTTTTAAGAATCATCCAGTTGAGCATGGAACGCACCATGGTGTGACTGAAGCATACAATGCAAAAACCCATTTAGTCATGACTTCCTGATCTCACAGTAGAGTTAATCTTCATATTAGTGCACTGGTAACCAACCTTACGAGTAAAAATTATTTTCTCTTCAAACATGTCTAACTATTTTCTCTCATCATTACTCATCATAAATTTCAGATTAAAGCTGAATTTCCAGATTTTCCTTCTGAAAATTATTATAAACCAGGAAAATAATTTCCAAACCATCCTCCATATTTCTTTGCTTTAAAGAACAGGTTAAAGATGCTTAAATAGCAGATTGTGACTGAGTTATCTTTTCTAAACACAATAGCTTTCTCTGTATCTTCTGTATGTTTCCACACTCCTTTAAAATATTGACTTCAGGTCTGCATTGTAGTATTGGTCTCCTCAAGGACAGATTAAAATGCAAAACAGTGTTTCCTGTCTCTACTGTACACACTTTTGTTTAACCTTTCAAGGATGGCAATAAACGTGCCTGCACTTATTGTAGTCTCAGACTGCTGAACAATTTCCAGGAGTACTGCCTGCAAAGGCTGTGGTTTCTGTAGGTATGGCCTACCCCCAAAACATAACTATATGCACATCTATTTTTAATTTTTTTTCATTTTTTGCAACTAAAAAGTGAGACACTGACCTGAATTTTTAGTTTCTTTAACAGTACTGAAACCAATTCATGTCAGTGCATAGTTTAGCAGTTTTCTACTACAAGCAATGAATAAAACAACCTTAGCTAGTGAAAACACTGCAATTCATTTTCACTCACAGATTATTTGCAGCAGTAATATATAAGGACATAGGTTTTAAGGCTAATGGCCTAATAATTCACCTTTTTGCAGCTTCTTAAGATTAATTTAACTCAGTGCTCCTTGGGAGTGGTAGTTGGATATATTATTGCTTAGGCCACTACATCATTTTAAAAACAAAGAAACAAACAAAAACCCAAACAAAAAGAAAAAACTTAACTGCAAATGAAAAGACAAAAAATTTCTTAGTGTTTCCTAGGGAAAGTAAAAGGAAGGAGGAGATAGAAGCAAATATTTAACCCACATCTTCCAGCTTCTTGCCACGGAACCATTCACATTCCCAGATCACAAAGATTTTTTTTCAAGATGCCTAATTTAAACAAAAAGATTTTGTGTGCCAGAAGCCCTGCTTTTGCTACAGGATGGAGCAAAAGATGAAAACTGGCATGAAAAACCAATGTGTTTTATGGCTAAAGCAATAGTCTTTCTCACTCCATTTTCTACATGAGAAAATTCACTTATGCAAAGATTCTGGGGTACCTAAAAATGCTCGCACGACAGGCACGTATTTATCTCTAAGATAGGCATCTAAACTATCATCACAGTCAGTGCAGATCCACTAAACACAGTCAATAGAGTCTACAGAGCTATTTGTGTCACTCTGAAACCAGACGCTGACATTTGATCGGCTGGTTCTCTGAGACACTATCGGAGTGCTGACAAGAGGCTCAATGCACCTGACCGCAGGTATTGATTTAGTGTCGTCTGAGACAGCAGAGTCTATCCTGCAGGGCCTCCAGCTGCTGCTCCTGTCACACCTGTGGGTCCCATGCCACATTTGCCAGCCACATGCAGGTGCCTGAGATAGGCGAAGGCATTTCAGAGAAGTCTTTGAGCAACTGAACAGAGCTTCACCGTCTCAGTGTGCGAACTGCCAAGGAGGGGAATGAATTCCAGGACTTCAAGAATACATTTAAAATGTCTCAGCTCACTCTCAAAGGAAGTCCCCGTAAGAGAAACCACCACAATGGGCACAGATGTCAAAAAGGGAGGCATTAATTTCAGGCCTACACAAAGTGAAAGGTTTGGCATTAGCCCACCAGACAAAATACCTCTGTGCAGACTGTGAGAAAAGCACAGGGAGCAACAAGAGGAAGATGCCAGGCCTGATGAAGCAGATCCAGGTAACTTCTCCAGACAAAAATTCCAACCATGGCAAACTGTGAGAAAAGGAAGCAACTGCTTACACACACGCCATCCCAAGTTATGGGAATGGCACATAGACCTCGTGGATACCTGGGATTGGACTGTACAAGAGCAGTACCTCCAGCAGAACACTCGGGCACCCACACCACTGAGCAGACCAGGGTAAAGAAGGGCCAGCAGAAAGCTGCAGGAACTCATGTGGCGATGACATTTTTTGCTTAATATCTCTCTCTTACTCATCCTCTTTCTCTTCTTCCCCACTCTCTTCCTATCTGTCTCTAACTATTTTTTTAAAATAAAATCCATACTAATTGTCTCATTTGCACCTTAATTTGGGCAGAGACATCCTATAATAGTTGGACCCTAACATTATTTCAGTGTATCACATTATTTTGGTGTCAAAAGTGGAATCAGAACAATGGCAATACCCAAACTTCTCCTTGCACTTCTCACCATCATCTAGAGCAAAATAACTGGGGACACAATGAAGCTCCTTCATTATTAAGTACCATCATCAAATCAAGGTTTGGGAGGCAAGGAAAAAAACATTTATTCAGATCAGAGTCACAAACAACAGTCTACAGTATAAACTGTTTAACTAACACTATTTGATACAGCCCTAGATATCAAGGTCAGTGATACTATTCACACTATTCACACTTAGTCTGAGCATTCTTTTAGCACATTAATAGTGTAATTGTGGTACAGAAATATCAAATACAGGTGGATTAAGTAGTTACAAGACTGACATAAAGTCAATGCAAAATTCATGCATTTTTATTCCATCAGCTAAATCAGTTATTTCTACTAGTTTTACACTAAATATTTGCAGTGTGATTTGGAACAGACACAAGTGGGATTTTAGCTATTTATATTTGGGAATTACATTGCACACAGTTCATGAGGCAGCCATTAATCTTTTACAGCTGGGAAGCTTCAGTAAGTTAAGAACTATGTGATGGGTATAAAGTAATATGATAGCAAATTTTATTTAGAGGATTTTAAAAAGGCAATTTTCAATTCCAAATTTAATAACTCGCAATGTCGAAGTTTTAGGTGTACTTTGAGTATTGATTTAAAAACAGAACAACAGGATTCAATTACTTTTCCCAACCTTTTTGCAAAACTAGTTTTTCCCAAACAATTCTGCTTTCCCAAACACCCATTAAAACCTCCTCATTATTAGATTTAGCAATATCTAATATTAAAAAAGTTTTAATAAGCACTTAGATTATTAGAACTTAATTTCAGAAGCCTTATTATTTTTTTTTCTCAGAATTAATGGAATTTGTCTCTCATTTGTTTATGACAATGAAACCAAATTAAGTAGCCAATTTATTTCTTCTATGTTTGAGTCTTTAACTGCTGGCTTTGTGTCTCACTTTAGGTTGCAAAATGGAATTAGAATGAATAATAAAAGTATTTGGACTTGTGGGTCCAAAATTATACTTTTTTTGCAAGGGCTGTATTTATCTATAAATTTTAAAAAAATAGAGCTCAATATGTTTTTTCTAATTATTTTCTATTTTGATCACACAAAAGCAGGAGCAGATTTTACAAAGGATTCAGAAATGCCTTTTTGTTTTTTTAATCTTAAATAGATGTCTTTCTAGTCATACTAAGAAAGTTGCTATCATACTGCAGTATTAATTCTAAAAGGTTTCTGGGTGTTTATTCAGGCAACATTGTGGTGCTGAGCATTACCAAGATAAAAGAATTATGAATATGTTAAGAATGTGTTGGAGAAAATAGAAGTTTAGTATTAAAACCTTCTTTACAAGCTATACAGACACATAAATGAATAATCGTATATTTTATTTATGTCATTATTTATTTTTTACTGTTAATTTGTGCATTGTGCACTTTTACAATGGAATTTACTGGAAAAGCATCCAAGGTTTTAAGACACCTTAAGGTATGTGCAAAACTTCATCAATTATTCTTTATGCTGACAAAAATTGATCATACAGTTTGTGATCTCTTAATCACTTCTTTATGCAGGACACATATTTGAACCAGTGTCAGCCACATTTTACATCTTAAAAAAACCCTTGTTTTTATTTTTTATTAGCCTTTATGAACAAAAGAGGAGTTTTTCTGTAAGCACCAAAGGTCTCCCTTTTGCTTCCCTTCTACAATTTTTTTTTTTTTGGAGGGGTGGGGGTTTGCTGTTTGGGAGGTGGGGGATTACAGTGTGAAACTGTCATTAAGCTCTGCTAACTGAGCAGAACTTGTACTTGGAATGATCCTGTCTCTTGTGAAATTCTCTTTAAAATATCAGCCAAATTACTGAATTTTCAGTTCAGTGAACTGCTTATCTTAGCATTTGGACTAATGCCTACTTCCTCTACTCTACAAATTAAATGCATTCTTTTCCCTTATCACAATATAAGTAGCTAGTAGCTTCTGAATTGCCCTCTTGCATATTGACATCAGAGCTGTATCTGTAACATTCTCAGGCATTAGTTTCCATCTTCTTCACTCATCACTGCATTCCTTGCTGGTTCACTCCACAACATAAAGTTTACCACACTCTTAATGCTGTTTTTTCAGCTTTCTTTAGTCTTAAGATGTATATTCATTTTGAGTTAGCTGTCTACAGTTAGTAAGACCCCATTAATACCCGGTTGCATGAGAGATATGATCTTCCAACTCAGGATTTTTTTTTCAATGGTCATCATTTGGCTAGGCAACTTAAAAGTTATGGTTAGGTCCAGATGATATATTCTGAAAATGTATGTGGACAAGATATCTTGGTCTGTTTCCTCAGGGTAAGCTCCAAAACGAAAAACTTGCTTCATGGAACACAAAATTGTCATCTTATCACTTTTGATTTTTATCAGTATAATTTCAAACATTCTATGCTCTTTCTCAAAAGTTGTGGGGTTTGGCCAAGTCCTTCTGTTTGCAACTATGAAGATAACAAATTGCTTCAAACAGTAAATCTTACCTATGCATTTGGTCTGACTCAATTTTTCATCCTAAAATGAATTTCCTTGTTGACCTTCACCTCTAGGATTTGCTCTCCTGTTCTCCCATTGATTTCTCAGTTCTGTAAGTCCCTGACACAGAATAGATATACCAGGAAATATCCTGGTTTCCTGGGGACATTGGTGAAGCAATGAGTGTCCTGAAGTGACTAGAATTTTATAACTGATGCTTCAATGAAGGTTTCATCTCTGAATGTAAGTTACCTACTACAAAGCTCCCAGCCAAGTTTGGATTGGACTGATTGGAATAATTTCTCCCCCAGGCTTCATCTATTCTTGTGCAACAGATTACCATTCCTAAATTACTGGCAATTAAAGATTGTGGGCTGGTTGCTCAGGCATTCAAATTCACAGCCTGGCACATTCATTTCCTATGCCACTGGTTTTACTTGAAATAAAAATAGCAATCCACAAGCTGGGAGTAGCTGGCATGTGCTTCTTTCTGACAACCTTGGTTTCCTTTGGAGAGTGGCTGTTTACACGAGAGTGCAAGGGGAAATGCGACAGCACAAGGGGAAATGGGTTTAAACTGAAAGACAGTAGGTTTAGATTACATATTAGGAAGAAATTCTTTACTGTGGGAGGGATTGAGGCACTGGAACAGGTTGCCCAGAAACTTGTGGGTGCCCCATCCCTGAAGTGTTTAAGGCCAGGTTGGATGGACTCTAGCAATTTAGTGTAGTGGAAGGTGTCCTTGGCCTCAGCAGGGGAGTTGGAGATAAATTATCTTTAAGGTCCAAATCAAACCATTCTATGATTCCAAGATTTTGACAAGTTCTGAAGAAAAACATGGCAGAAGAGATGGAGGAAATGGGGTTTTTTTAATTGCATGAAGAATGAGTTTGTCTGGAGTTATTTGCCACCTTCTAGAAAAATATATAGGCTTTGCTTTAATTCCTTTTGTGAGGCTTTCAGCTAACTTTGTCTCATTTTACATTTTCTGGGACATACTTGATTTTTTCATCCTCCGTTTTCTTTTTAATTTCTTTTTTTCTCTTCATTTTTGTTTAGCAAGGTACAAGCATATGCACTGTCTCCATGGAAACTAAATCTTATGGGTGCCATCAGTAGTGTCTTTTTTGGCTACTTGGTTACCCAAACACGGGGGCTGTGTGGGGTCAAACAGTCCCTATGCAAACCAGTTCATTTACAAAATAAAAAAATAAATCTCTTTCAGGCCACACTTGGTCCAACATTTTTCTTCTCTAGCTTTCTCTGTCTTGCAGTCTTGTTGGCTTTTCTCTCCTTCTCTTCTACCCTTTTGTTTTTTTTTTGGGGGGGGGGGGGGCTGCAAATAACTGCTCAAAGACAATTTTCTTCCCTAAGTGCCTGCCTATGTGTTTATTCTGGGAAGTGATACCAACCTGGGGTTGAGGGCAAGGCTTCTGTTGTTTCAGTTAAGTAGCTCTATAGAAGGTTTTAGAGCTTCTATCAAATCAGGAAAGAGGTTCGTATCCAGCCTCAGTGAGGCTGAATCTGGCCCATAATATTTTCAGTAGTCATGGAATCATACCGATTTCTAAGCCAGTTTGCATGATGACATTGCAAGTGTTAAACAAAGCAAGTTTTCTTTTTTCTGCCATAAAATTTATCTCTCTCTCCTGGCACATCTACTATAAGAAAAGCTCCTGAGTTTATGCCAGAGTAATAAAATCTTCAGTGAATGGAAACTTAAAAACAATCTTATTCTGGTAGAGCTAAGCAACTTACTTGCTTTGCAATAATGTACTTAAAATAGGGGACAAGAAATATTGTGAGAAATCTCCATAGCTTTTCTCCAGACAGAGCTAGATGATCATTACCAAAGTTTTTACTTTCTCTTTAAAAGTAGAGATGTTTCAAGGAGCTTATTTCTTTCCACTAATATCTAGCTTCCTGATTATTAGTTCATTTATGCTTTCCAAGGAATCATTTATTTTTTTGAGACAGTGTAATTTTTGTGCAAGCCTGACTGTTACCTCATTTGCTTGCAAAGTGACAATTAATTCCTGATCTACAGCCTCTAGTGTACAGCCCGTGTCAGCTGCACTATGAAATACTCATTCACTGATCTTGAAATCTGTAGGAAAACACACTAAAACTTGTATAAGGTTTAGGGGGGGATTGTTTGGCTTAGGTTTTTTTTTTCTATAGAGATGAAATTGATGTTGACACATATGTACACATATTATCAGCTCCAAGGCAGTTTTTATTAATGCATTTAGAACTATACTACTCTGCATCGGATCCTCTTGTTATTTCTATTTCTTTTGAAATTTTGTCAGAAGACTGGCATTTTAGACATGAAGTCCCTCTGTGCACTTCCTTTAGATGCTTGCTATAAAAAACAAGCTAATGTCTAGTGAGACCATGTATTGGAGTTAGAAAATTACTTTCAGGCAAAAAATTAGACTGAGAATCTTTAAAAATGCGTAGGAAACTTTCCCTTAATCACTGACTAACAAAACTATTTAGAGTGGACATTTCTATGAGAGGTTAACAGGACTTGTGCCTTGACATCGGTTAAAACCTTGTTCAGAGAAATCTGGGATCTAAGAAAAAATCAGCTAACACATCAGATGTCTTTAAATGGATGGCCTGACTGATAAACTTTTATGGACTGAAGTGATGTGAAGGGTAAAAAACAATTTTTAACTGAGGAATGATATTGAGGCAGCAGATGGAGACAGCCTGCAGAAACTTGAGCATAGTACATAGGGTAAAAAGTATGTGAAGAGAAGTGGAATACAGGTTTCAATTAAATTTACACATTTGGTTCACTGGGGATTGTCCAGATTTGAAAAGACAAAGGAAAGGACATAATACCGTTCTGCAAGCAGGAACAGAACTTTATTCCAATCCTCATACCAGCCTTAGCTTTTCTTCTAATATTTACACATAATTTAATTTCTTTTGCCTCTAAGTTAGAAACAGCAACCTGCTAAGTATATATATATATTAAAATATTTTTTCATTAAGGTAAATAAAGTCTTCATACAACTAGTATAGGGGGTTCCATTCCATTCCTGCTGAAGCAGCAGTAAATTTCAAAGTGTTTTTAATTAATGCTGTCTACATTAATGAATGTTTAACCAGCGTAATACATCTATCCCCTTATCTGCAATAATGGAGTCCAGTAGCAAAAAGACAAGAAAGAAAAACCATACAGTGTTAAAAGATAAGACAAGAATAACTCCACAGCTAACATATATTATTTACCAGTCACAGGCTGCAATTCAAAGCTTAGAGGAAGAAAAAGAAAATTTTGATTTGGTACTGCTGAGTTTATCATGGCTACCACAAAACCCTCACTAGATTACAACTGCAAAGATTTACTTGATTCTTTGTCCAAGATCTTTTTCTTTAAATCTCCTAACTAGCTCAATTTTTTACAAAGTTACACTGTCATGGAAAGCACTTGGAACTATACTTGAAGTTCACAAATCTAAAAATGTCACGACATGAAAATACCCTGATCTAGATAAACATCTGGCAGAACAAGTTTATCTATAAGATCTATCAGACAATTCCAAGAGGACGTTGTATGAGGACAGTCTTCAAAAAGGGCAAGAAGGACCCTGGTAACTATGTGCCAGTCAGCCTCAACTCTATCCACATGGATAAAGGAGGAGAACAGGACGAGTCAGCATGCATTCACTACAGGTAAATCGTGCTTGACCAACTTTATTGTCTCACTGATGAACTGAGGAAGTGTGGACAGAATGGGCAGTAGACAATGAGGTGGAATGAGGTGGACTGGCTCAATGGCAGATCCCAGAGGGTCATAATCACTGGCACAGGATCTAATTGGAAGCCTGTGAAAAATGGTGTCCCTCAAGGTTCCATACTGGGTCCAGTATTGCTTAGCTTATTGATCAATCACTTGGATGAAGGGACAGAGGAGTGGCTGATACCCCAGAGGGCTGTGCAGCCCTTCAGAAGGACCCAACAGTCAGCAGAGGTGGGCAGAGGGGAACCATCTGAAATTCAACAAAGACAAATGCAGAGTCCTACACCTGGGGAAGAAAAACCCCATGGCACAGCCCAGGCTGGGGACTGACCTGCTGGGCAGCAGCTCTGCAGAGAAGGACCTGGAGGTCCTGGTGTACAACCAGCTGTCCATGAGCCAGCAGCGTGACTTTGTGGCCATGAAGGTGAATGATGTCCTGGGGAAAAGCTTTGACAGTAGATCAAGGGATCAAGGGACCACTCAGCCCTAGTGAGGCCACATATCAAGTGCTGCGTCCAGTTCTGGGTTCCTTAGTACAAAAGAAACATGGAGATCCTGGTCCAGTGGATGGCAATGGAGATGGTTGCAATGGGAAATGGACTGGAGCATGTCTTTTATAAGGAAAGGCTGAGGGAGCTGTGCCTGTTTAGCCTCGAGAAGTCTGAGAGGGGACCTCATCAATATCTCTAAGTATCTGAAGGGAGGGTGTCAGGATGGTATTTCCAGGCTCTGCTTGGTAGTGCTGAGCAATACAACAAGAGGCAATGGGCAGAAACTGATGCACAGGAAGTTCCACCTGAATATGAGGAAAAACTTCTTTACTGTGTGGGTGACCAAACATTGGAACAGATTGTCCAGAGAGATTGTGGAGTCTCCCCCACTGAAGACATTCAAGAACAGTCTGGACACAATTTCGTGACATATGCTCTAGAATCACCCTGCTTGAGCAGTGAGGTTGGACCAGGTGACCCACTGTGGTGCCTTCCAACCTTACCCATTCTGTGATTCCGTGACATTAAAAAATTTAGATATATACAATCACAGTTGATAGTTGATACCATGAAATTACATATATGTGTGTGTGTGTGTGTGTGTGTGTGTGTGTGTGTATATATATATATACATATATATATACATAGTCTGCATGTAATTAGGAAATTTCTCATCTCTAGATACATGCACACAGAGTAACATTATTCTTTTCTTGCTTTCCTTGCCTCTCTTTTCAGCTAAATTCCTCCTTTGTTGGTTTCTTTTCTTGTCTTCCATTTTTCCAATGTTTTTTCTTCTTGCTTGTCTTTCTCCATGAAATATATATCTCATATTTTGTTTTTTTTCCCTCTAGACCAATTGTTGCATTATTTTTTGTTTGTTTCTCCATTCAGCTATTTAGTTATTACTATTCAGCTTTCATTTGTAATCTTTATCTTTAGGTCACACTCTACCTTGTGTAGCTGTAAACTGCATGCAGCACACACACAAGTATTGCATTATAGTCTTAGGATGTGTTACAGCTTAAGTTGCATTTTAATTCATTTAAATATGACACAAATATAGTGAGTAGGCAGAAGAAAAAAGTCTGCTTCAGCATATGTGGGAGATGGAGTGAGTGGGATCTATTACTTTAATAAATGAAGTATTTCATTCAGTTTTAAGCTTGTTTTGAAACAGGCCCCATTGTCATTCTGTTCGTACTCTGCCCAATGTAGCACTTCTTGTTGATCTTCAAGACAGTCAATAAGAACTACTGCAGCATTACACAGACCTTCTCTGTCTTTTGTTTTCTGCATAGATATCAATTTGTTAAACAATCTGAATCTTTGATGACTTACAAAACAGTTCAGCTAATGGTCCGTGCTTTAATGCATCTTATCAGCGGCAAACATCTGCCTAAAAATGGCTATGCTTTCATGACTGTCAGGCTCTAGGGGAAATGTGAAGATAGATGTCATTTTGCTGATCAGGTTTAAAACAGGGACTGAAAGATAAAAGATTCCTAGTTCTAAGCAGCAACTCCATGTAAATAATTTATAGTCCAAAAATAATATGCTGTTCAACACTTGGAGGAAGGAATCTGCTTTCTGTGTCTCTGTTATAATAACTCCTTTAGAATTCTTCCAATTAATATTCAGAATTACCAACTTTCTATCTATAAATTAGTTGGTTATTAATAATACATAAGCTGTTCTCCTTTCTTCTGATGAGGCAGAGCACAACATGCTGCAAAGGGTATTGACAGGAAAATACATGCTTTGTAACTGCTGTGAAGGCATTTGCCATTCATGAAGTAACTTACTAATATTACTTGCCTGCTTATGAAAACTCAAATGTCAAGGTTTTAACAGGGCACTAAGATCAAAAAGGATTAGTAACAAATGGCCTAGAACTGAATTCTTTCTTATACAGTTGCATAGAACAAAGAGTTCAATTTGATTGGCACATGCATGTGCAACACATGCACTTTTCATTTGCTGGAAAAATCAGTGGAGAAATATGAAAAGCAAAAAAATTGTTTGTAAATACCTTATTTACTGGCCACAGATATCAATAAATGACAGCAGAACAAAAGGATCTTTACATCAGTGTGCCTTTGAGGAAACAGAGGAACTATTCATAAAATGAACAAAACAAATATGCTGAGTTGGAAGGGATTGTTGAGTCCAACTCCTGGCCCTACACAGGACACCCCAAGAGTCACACCATGTCCCTGAGAATGTAGTCCAATCAATGCCTTAACTCAGTGGACAAAAGCTAAGTAAAGGTTGCCTTCCACACCCAACATCAATTTATCTAAAGCATGTACAAATCAAACACAATAACAATAACTGTAGAGTAGTGATGTACTGAATGAAACTTCATAACTACATGCTGATCATTTTGACATGTTCAGCTGTTTAATATCATGCCTGACTGCTCCTTTATAGCTTATGATTTTCTTTTGTTAAATATGACAAGTCTAAATAAATTTGAACCCAAGTGAATTAAAACACTGATTTATTTACTTTGGCTAAAATCCCATATGTACAAACTGAATTCATGGTTTTGCTATTGCTAATTCAATGACAGAAATGTACAACTATCTAAGAATTCATCTAATTGCTGCATATTCCATAATTCTACTGCACAAGCATGTGTATAGATCCTTTAGGATACAAGACAGTCAGACACTATTCCACAGGAGGGACCAAAGCCATTATCCAAGACAATTTCTTTTTTTTTTTTTTAAATAAATAGAGAAGCCAAAACTTTGCTGGTTCTTAGAATAAATTTGAAACTGGTTTATGTATAATAAATGTGGCATGTGGCATCATATTGATCAAAGAAACTAGTATAGTATTAGCATTAGAATAATGTTTCCTAAAGGACAAAACAGGATTGCACACAAATGAACAGTCTGCCCAGGCAGCATCACTAAGCCATACCAAGATCCAGTTAATATTGTAAAAACTAAAGTTAATCAGCACAGCATTGGGACGGGAAGGAAAATATACATGACAGCATTTGGTCTACTTTATAAAATAAATCTCAGTGATTAGTTTATTTTTCTTAGGAGAGATAACTGGTTGATTTTTCTTAGGAGAATCTCTACTATAGTCCTGCCTTTAAAAAGAACTAGAGGTGAAACAAATTTAATACAGTCCATCTCTATTTTTCTTTAGATTAAAAGTTTTCCAGAGCAATAGGCAGGCACTCAAATAGGAAAAAACCATTATTCTCAAATATAGTCCTGATTTTGCAGAGTTTTTCTTACATATGTGACATACATGCTTATCTCTTTATAATTTCATCATATCACTTTCTATATTTCCTCTACGTGTTGGAAAATGTTCACTGAATAAAAGGCAGCAGTCATAATAAACAAGCAGCTGTGAAAGACAAAAAAACTAGAGGTACAAGAAATTTAGGAGGTAGAATTTGTGTGAAAAAAATTAAGAAAAAGCATTCTTTCTTGAGAGGCAATTATTACAAAGTTTTCAAAGCTACATCGATATTTTTGCTAAGGCAATACACTAAAAAAACCAAAAAAACCCCACCAAATCACTTTGTCCCACCCCCCAAAAAATGCAAAAAGGAAAAAAAAAATGTATAAATCATTCATGTTTCAATTTACCAAAAAAGAACTAAGTTGCAATTTATATGGAAAATCAGCTTCTTGTTTTTTGTCTCAGAAAAGGATAGCAATAATGTTTCAGAAGTCTCTATTTCCTGTTAATTTTTGCCTCTTAGAAACCAAAAGGTCAATTGGAGTCTGATAAGAGTAAATTGCAATGAAATTGAATATCTGATAGGAAGTCTTCTAGGAAGATTGGAAGGATCTTATTGTTTGAATTTGAAAGATAGTTTTTCAAAATAAGCATGACTAACTGCACTAAATTCTATGCTTTCTATTTTAAAACACAAATTAAAAGATCTTCAAAATGTGAGTCAAATACTGCCTGAGTTTCTGCTGCCTTGAATATGAATGTGAATGAGAACACAGGAACATACAGTTTCCTTTCAGTGGAATAAATTTCAGTAAAATACCTTCTGGATAGGGAAGCAAAGCTGCCATCCTCACTGGAGTAATACCAGTGAGGACATAAAGTTGCAAATCTAGAAGTTTAATTTCTGAACACCTGTAGCAGAAGCAGCAGCCATGACCAAGTTCTGTATAGCAAAAGGACCATGTTGATGTGTGCTAAGGAGGAAGCAGAGGACAAGGCTAATAAATTCATTACTGAAGAGCTTAAATTCAGTTTCTGCAAGAGTTTGATCCATTGGTCACAAGAATTTACCTGTCTTGCCCTGCAAGAGATTCTATCAGAACAAGACTGCTTACTCGCAGCTGCCCTTCTCCACCCTCTTGCAGTAAAAGTAGATAGTAATTTTTTTTTAAATTCAATATAATCTCATTATATTGATATTTTGATGATTAATATAATATAATATAATATAATATAATATAATATAATATAATATAACTGAATATAATACAGGCAAGGATGTTGGATGTGTTTATTTGAAAACAAAAAACTTGGGTTTAGCATGCTGGAAGGAAACTTCACTGTCAAAGATCTCAGCTTGTTTGCTAGTTAAAAGGTATTATTGCATTCATAAGATGGTTCAGATACACATAAGACTCTGCATACAAAAATAAGAAGCCCCAAAGCCTTTACAACTGCACAAAGTGATTTCTGAAGTTTTGGTAAGGTCATTTTATCACAGTAGGGTGGTCAGATATATTTTACTTCTGGTAAGACGACTGCAAGCTTTTCCCAGGGAATGAGGTAAAGATGAGCCTGTAGTTCCTTGGGCTGACCTTCAGGCTTTTATTTCTTCCCAGTCACCATGTACCTTCCCAGATCTCCATGATGTTCCAAAGATGACAGAGAGCAGCCTTACAAGGACATCAGCCAACTTTCTTAATTCTCTTGGTTGCTGCTCCAAAGTCTTTATGCTGCTTCTATCCTTCCTTACTTCATTCAGGATGCTGAACTCCCTGATTTTATGGTGATTGCAGCCAAAGCTACTGCCAACTGACACATCCCTAGGAAGTTCCTGTTCCTGAATATCTGTTCTGTCTGCGAGCCTTCATGTAAAGAAGCAATAAAAATACTTTCATCAAATTAGAGCTGAATAGCAATTCAGCTATTGAAGTAAATGAAACTGAAAAAATATGGACAAAATTGAAAATTAAAGAACACAAAAAAAATACAGGGTCAAACCCTAAGACTTTACCAACTGTAACAGTTTTTGAGAAATCTCTAGCTTAAGTAAATGGGAACTTTTATTTTGGTAATATGTCACATCTTAAAAATAAATTCAGTTTTCATTGATTTTGAAAGTAACACTTGCAAGTATGAAGGTAATAGCTTTTTGATTGATTCAGTCAGAATGATTTAGGCCTTGTGAATAAAGGGGAAATTAATCAGTAAGGGCTGATTTAGGGCCTCTTTCATAATATGGATTTCCATTTTTGTGTGTCATTGTTCTGTTGTTAAAAACCTGATGGACTGTTTGCACTGAGGTGAATAATTAAATGTCTGTAACTAGGAGTGACTGAGAAGTGACGCCATCTTTAAAGAATTAAAGCCTTCCTGAAATTAAATGCAACAATCAAATCTAATGTAAGAAAGTCTGCAGGAACCTATAAAGTAAACAAGCAGAAATTAAAACATTTTCCATTTCAGACAGAGCAGCTCAGAAAGGAGAACTATTGCAGAAATTAACTTTCAGCAAGTGAAAAAATTGGTTAGGAGGCAATAATGAAATTAATTGAGGAATTTGTGACAGGTATTCAGCAAGTGAAACACTTCCACTGTACACAGCACTAGTTTAACAAGAATCACCACATAAAGTTGTTCCCTACTGGACTTTGAGTTTCTCTTTTTTTTTTTCCTATGTAGATAAATGCTATCTCAGCAAGGGCCAAAACATTATTGGACTTGCTAAGGAAAGCTGTGATTGAAATGGAGGTTACTGGACAGTGAGCCAAACAAGCAGTTTTTTGGCTTTTTCTCTATTAAAAAATAATTATTCAGGAAATGTTGGAATACAGGAGTAGAAACCAATTTTGTGCCAAAATTTCTGTAGACTAATCTACTTTCATATCATTGGACTGGAACTATTACAGGACAGAACCACAAAAAAAAATTCCAAACAAAGCTAGTTTCTTTTCACTTATCGACGAGACAAAAGAGGTCCCTCTTATCTGCTACCTTCAAGCAGAGGACAATCCCATCATAGATATTTTTCTCTAGTCACAAAACCAGACAGATGATATAGGATATTTCAGTGATTAAGCATAAAGATGTTTTCTGTGTACGTGTGTGTAAGTGTATACACTTATGTAACTTGCTAAAAGGAAGAAAGAAATTGATAAGAAAACCTATACAGAAACAGGCATTTAGTAGATTTTTTTACGCTGGTATATATTATCATGTATTTCTCCCCATAATTATCTATAAAACAACTAGTTTAAATGAAAAATAATGTAATGATCAGGTCTGTATCATAGGACCTTGTTAATAATAGCATATATTGTAATGATTCATGAACTTACAGCTTACAAATTGATATTTCATCTGTTTCCTGGGATCAACTTAACTGATTATGATCAGCTAGTCCCTTTTAGAAATGATTCTTTTTTAAAGACAACATAGTTTAAAAAAACCTAGTAAAATATTACTTCAAAATCTTGAGTAGTGATACTATGACATGAACAGAACACTTGAACAGCAAATTGATCCTGGCAAACAGCCTACATCATACTCAGAAAACAACCAGTATATGCATACTTTAATAAGTTCAGAAACAGAGTAAAGTAAGATGAATGAATATAATTATTCAGTTGTTTGTGATGA